>NC_056767.1:26871250-28335000 GCF_018687715.1 Carya illinoinensis
AACAATATTATATCTTTTTAAAATAATATATATATATATATATATATATATATTTTTTTTTTCTTGATAACTATCAATGTACGTTTTTTAATTTTTATTTTGTTTTTCGATGAAGCTGTCGAAAAAAAAAAGGTAAAAATAATTTTCACTTGAAAGAAGTACAAGTGAAATTAAATCATTTTCACTTGAAAAAAGTACAAGTGAAATTAAATAATTTTCACTTCAAAGAAGTACAAGTAAAATTAAATTTAACTTGGAATTTCCTTTTGGATGTATGGTGTACAGATCAATTATCATGTGGGTGTACTATTTTGACAATATATAGGATGAAATTTAACTTATATATATATAGTACTAAGAGATGGTCAGTACTCTTACTGCATATACATGATATCTACCGAATTTCTTTCAGTAATAAATAATTCATAAAATATAATAATAATACGTACCAAATGTTTTGAAAATTAAAGAATCATGACTTTTGTTCTAATGCTGCAGATCATATTCCAGAGTCCGCGTGCTTTGCTGCCATCATTATGCCTCTGTCTTGTGTTCAGGACGTCATTAATAGTTCCCTCTTTCAAGTCGAGAGAGACCCTCTATATATATGTATATCCTAGAGACCATGAATGAAATTAATACAATAAATATTTTAGTATTTCATAAAAAATAAACTTAAATTGACATGATTTGATGTATATTGTAAAATTAATTTTATTAAAACTATGTAATATGATATACTATATGAAATCATATTAATTTATAAATTTTTTTTATGAAATCGTTTTTAAAACTCATGTAACAGTTCTTTAAAAATATTGAGAGTAAATAAAAATTCACCTATCAAATTAATTAATTACCATGCCACTCTTAAATTTCTACTGGTTACAAAACTTTTCCCTATGTGGGCACAATCTTTTCCCTTTTCTAGCTTTTTACTATTTGTGTAGGGAGAAACTGCGTTACGTACGTGTTTATATATATATCATGGTACGACTCGCGTTGTACGTACGGTGAAGAAAAATACTTATTTGTAACCAATTATTTAGTATGAAAATAATCATTTTCTGTCAAAACAAGTCAATTCTCATTATGAACACTAAATTGGTTGCGAATAATTTTTTTATTACAATAAATTAATTACAAAAATTTATTTTTTTTGGAATGAAATACTTATTTTTTCGTAGTAGTTCAGAGTTGGGTTTGATCAGAATAACTAAGGTGGTCATAATTGGGTGTTTTTTCAAATACATCCCCATAAATGTTAATGCTAGTTGGGAGTAGTGTTCATATTCAAAAAGAAAAAAAGAAGAATGAGCAAGTCACGAAAAGTTTAAGAAATTGGCCTTACTTTCAAAGAAAGACATGATCCTCAAATTCCTTTTAGACATCGTTTCTTTTTTCTCAATAAAGTTTTATTAAATGACTAATATGGGATATACCATATTAGTTATTTAATCAAAGTTCCCTCCATTAAAGTAAAATTATAATATACATATATATATATATATGTATATACCTAAATGATGAGGAGGAGAAACTATATATATGCATATAATGCGAAAATAATTGGTAGTAAAATCGATATTCAAAGTAAAAAATGATTCAAGAGACTGAATTTAGTTCTTGACATCATCATGCAGGGAAGAAAAGACTGTACGGAGTCATCATAGACTCAGACAGCCTCTTCTACCCTAACATAGAGACAAAAATTACCAGTAGATTCCTTCCACGTAATACAGCCGTCAAAGACACTTCGCATCCAAACCACTAAATGTACTCATGGACCCACTAGGGTTTACAATTTCCAGCTGTCAGCATCACAGAGAAGGACATTCAAGCAAAGCTCCTCCCTTACTCATCCACAATATTTCTTTTTCACTCTCTTCTAAACCTTTACTTGCTTGGCATGTTCTTCTTCTTATGCATTTAGCAGTTTCCCTTGTCATTTTCGTCCTAACATATGTGATTTGGATCGGGATTAAAGTAGCAAAACCAAAGGAAAAACTACAAACACTTGTGTTTGTTGATCATCTGCAAAGAAAATGATGATCAAAGAGATTAGAACCATGCAGTACTACGTACATGGATGCAGTATGCATGCATACCCGGCCAGCAGCTTGATTATTGCATGATTTAGTTTGCTTGAATCTCGATGATTCTTTTCCTCTTTTTTATTCGTTTTCTTTTGTCCTTCAACTTTATGTTTGGAAAGATATTATAATATCTTTGCTGCCAATAGGGACGTTGATGCAGAACTTGTTGAACTCGTGTACGTAGCTTTCATTTTGATAACAAAACAAGGGTTAGCTGATGGTTTGCGTTGTCATATATACTTGGTAACAAATTGACCTACTTTTTCAAGCTTTTGGGTAATTTCGCTCAAAAGGAGAGGCAGACCCACTTCATCTCTGCGTATGGGGTATGTATCTTTCCTATATACATATACGTACATAAAGACACACACACAGACATGCAGCCCGCGGTTCATTGCATGGATCTATCTTTTCTTTTCTTTTTTATTTAGGTCTCCCTAGCTAACAAAATGGGAAAAAATATTACATAGAAAAATATGCATGAAAAAAATAAGATATGGATCGGTGGATTATGATCATGTTGACACATATTAAAACGATCGATATCAGCTAGCTCTAACTCTTCGATAACTAATGATCGATGCATGCATAATTAAGATCGTGATAAATCTTTATCAAAATAACTAATTATTCTGTATTATTTCGCATGTATTTTATATCTATGATTACAATTGTGAGCAGCTATATAAATACATGAATACATCTATCCTATCTCGAGTCAGAAATATTTAATTATCAGTTGATTTATAATTTAACTGGTATGTATGTGTGTTTATAGAACGGAGTGTGAGGGCGAGTGAAAAGGGAGCCGAGTCTTAATATTAGTAGGGGAACTGAAAAGATCAGAACACGGCTAGAACAAAATATGCTTAAATTGTCTTGTCTCAAAGGGCCCTCTATGTTTACAACATTATTAATTCAGGTACGTGTATAATATCATTGTTTTCAGTTGGAAGTATGCATGCTCTGATTGAAGCCATATGTCTTCTCACGTTGTCATGTTTACAAAATCCTCTCTCCCTCTCTCTCTCTCCCTCCATGTTGCTGGCCTTCTCCGTTCCCTTCTCTTGTTCTTATCTTACTTGTATCAATACATGGAGGAATATTTAGGTGCTAGCTCTGATTCTTGTCAATAATCTTCAACACATCGATATACGCCTTTGAACAACTTCTGCACACAGGACAAACACGATCTTCTTCATTATTGTTATTCTATCGCACACCATGTGACAGCTGCTCTGAAAGGAGGTGTGAGATGTTGGGCATGACATGTTCTTCTTCTCTCTAGATCTTTCTCAACATATATATATATATATACACACGAGAAATATTGTCTACAAAAAAAGAAACACTCATAAAAACTAACTTACAAACTTATATATATACATGGTTTGATACGGTGAATTAGATTATAAACTGTTTTTTATTATAAAGCAAATCGAACGTCTCATATCAAGCTATATTGATTTATATTTTAATTTATTTTTATAAGATTCATCGTGTATAAATCTAGGGTTAATTGTCTGTATATGCACATCACGACGGTAAAATCCAAAGTTTGATGTTAGCCGGTATATTACTTGCTTCACAATACAACCACATGGAAAGCACGAGTAGTACTAAGGCTTAATTAATTCAAGTCTTTCCCAAAAGCCAAGAACTGATCAGAAAACAACGATATTAAAGCCAGCAGGACTCGGACGGGTTTCGTTTCGCCAGCCTTTCCTTCTTTTCTTTATTATTTTGTTCAAGACTCAAGTACTAAAGTACTACTGCAACATTAATTAAGGTAGAATTAATGGATTTCTTGCATTAGTGGTATTGATTTCTTGCATTTCATGCGTGAACTGATATATGTTATGAAAAACGTATTTCTAATCATGAATTGTGTAACTGTGGCATAATTGTTTTAATAAAAATAAATAAAATATAGAATTTATATAAAAAAAAAATTAATTTTTTAATTATAAATCTCACTTTTTTTTAAAATGATTTTATAACATTTATGTACATCTCAATTATATATAGAATTACTCATATGTTATTGATGCGATGATTATATTTCCAGTAACCCCTCCTCTCTAGTCTCTTAAATGAATTTGAACACACTAGAGACAAGTATTAAATTAAGAAGTTTGAGGCTTTATTTTTTTCAATTTTTAGAGAATGAGGCATGCATGCATGATAATTAAAATAATAAACCCATATCTGATCTTATTGCAGGTAGAATTAATATATATTATTCCTTGCATTACACTCAACGTCGAAGATTCGAGGAACGTTCATGTCTTTTTCCCAAGATCTGGAAACTAGCTATATATAGTTAATTAATTAACACGATTTTCTTTCCTTTTTTTTTTTTCCTTTTCCAAATGGTGTTCAATTACCTTATAACTTTCCTTCGTGTTAGCCAAAGTTAAAGCGACGTACAAGTAATATTTAGGAAAAAAATAACAAAAGAATGAAAGATAGTACTCCAAATTTATTTTATCACAAAAGGAGGAAAAGAATATATCACGTACAATTAATTATGATATCCTTTTAAATAATTAGCTGCTAGCTAGGATGGGATACGAACGTACGTACCCCACTTCATTCACGGCATATTTAATTTTGTAGTGGTTCAAAACTTATATTCGAGCCATATGATGACACAAAAGTCTTGCAGCCTAGCTAGATCAGTACTACGTACTCACAAACACTCATACATCAGCTTATAAATAATAGATCTACTTTGACGGGAAACTCGAATGTGTGGTATTTGAGAGATCGAGAGAAAGATCAGAATACATGAGCTTGCTAGCTCCAGATTTAGGCACCTTTGACATAAATATTCTCTCTTTTATTTTGTTTTTCTGGTCTAGTATTGTGAGGAAACTGTCCTCCAAGCTGCCTATTTGCTTATTTATTTGCTCCATGATTAATGACATGATAACTGTAGTTCTGGAAATTTATTGGGCCACAAGAACAGAAATAATTATTGAAGTTTGACCGCTTGGCAATGTAGATGACAAAAACATTGAGCTGGTCACGAGCGCAATGCGAAAAAGTCCTCATTTTGGTAGCTAGCTAGATCGAGTTCATTAATGGAGCGGCCTGTGCATGGTTTCTTTAAAATGCACCAATATATATTCCATAATTTACCACAAACTAATTAATGTACTTCTAACTTTTTCATACGACTTTTATAATTTTGTTGTAATATATTAACAAAAGACGTATGTACATTCCTCTCATTTTCAGTACATTAATGTTTCTTTCTGCAATAAGAGTAGGCATGCAGGAGTACCCCATACTATATGCTAGTTGTGCACAAGTAGGCCATTTTGATTTTAATATGTCCCCTAAGACGCAAGAACTCACACGAGAATGGGCCAGGCAGGCAAGTGCAAACAGACATATATATACACAAAAACTCACACAAAAAGGGTTGCAAAGATAAGCTTATGCGTAAATTCACCCTTAATGATGGAGATAAGCCAAACAAGAAAGAGACAGAGATATCCAATCAATATTCTAGTGAATTCTATAGATAGGTTTGTCATATCCTGACAGGCCAGATCAATTAGTGAGCCATTTCCTAGCAAAAGAATATGGTTTTGGTTCCTTAAAAAACACTTCATTTCCCAAAGCCCCATGCATACAAAATCAATCCTTTTCTTTTCCTCTCTCTCACCCACATGATTTCCCCCTACGCTTCTGCAATGAGAAACGCTAAAAAATGAATGGAGGTTAAGAGTACAGTTATCTAAGTAGGACAGGGGCAGCGTGGGTTGTTGTTCTCCTTTATTTCCTTTATTTCTCTCTTCTTTTCATCCCTTTACTCTTTATCTTTTTGGGTACCCTTTTACGGGAGAGAGGACCTTTTAGTTCTCCATCATGTGCCTCTCCTCCATCACCTTCAACACAAGGTAGTGGATCATCTCACATGAAAGACAAACACCTAAAAAGTATGAGGATACTTTCACCACCAAGTGCATGAATTTCTCTGAAAAAATAGAGGGTGAGAGAGTGCAGTATGTGCGTACCCAGCTTGCCCATCCATGATCTCTTTGACACATGTGTCTCTTCCCAGTGCCAGTGGCGTAAAACTTCCATGCTTTCTATGGTGGTGGAGTTTTTTTAAGAAAGTAAAAAACATAAAGAGTCCAAAAAGAAGCCTATAAGTGGTAACATGTCACTCACACTAGAAAGAATAAAGAAAACAAAGGTGTTTTACCAAAAAAAAAAAAAAAAAAAAGCTTCCATGAATTGACATATGCTTTGCGGGGAAGGATCTAAAGACCTTGGATCTGTTTCTGGTTTATGTTTCTTTTCTTTTCTTTCCTGTATTCAGAAAATGTATTAAGTAATGAGAAAAAGTTACTCCCAACAAGCCCTGATCATCAGTTGGCCAGGGATGTTGGGGCCCGGCTTTCTTTTTATCTACAGCCCCCATAATTTTCTGATCTTACAAATAGAGAATAGTGATAACTCAAGAAACAAACCATGTGAGTGGGGAAGACTTATCTTCAAAATCCAAAAAGAGAATTTTTCCGGCCTCTGAGCAATGGTCCGAAAGTCAAAGCATCAAATTCAAAAGATGAAAAAAGCCCTGCATGCAGCAACTTTTTAAAAAGATAAACATCCAATTTATAAACATTTGCAGCCTTAACTAGCTGCTCGCTCGGAAACAGTAGCAGTACTAAAAACATTGCAGCCTTGACCTCCCTGATCATCTCATGAATTTCAAAACTAAGATTGCAGCTAGCTGACAGTACGGGTCGTGTCAACTTCATATCTGCCTTTGAGCAATGGACATATCCAGGAAAATTGACAGGTGCATAGGATTTATATGCATCTGTATCATCTTAAAGATGATCACTTGATTGCCAGTGGGTCTTAAATTTTAATTAGTGTGTTCTGCATTGTCACAGATCATATAGCTAGAGATAACATTCATGGAGTGGGGGTTTTGCATGCGTATAGTACTAGTACTGGTCCTGAACAACTTTATTTGATAGGAGAAAATAAGAAGCTGTGAAAGGTACCGGAGATAATATTAATACAGCAACACTAAATCTAGTACTTCCAACACCAAAATCTTGAGGCTATCTTTTAACTACCGGTACTTTGAGCAATATTAACTTTCATGATCAGCTAACTATTATATATATATGATCATCATATTTGTGTGTATATCATGTATACATGAATGTGTATGTGTGTGTGTGTGTGTGTGTGTGTGTAAAATATCCATGATCGTATGCTAATTATGGTGATCGTGCATAAAATATAATATTCCCATGCATATATGCAAGAAGCTTCAGTGCTGTTTCTCCTCTCACAGAAACACCATTTTAATTGGGGCGGAAACTTCAGTGCTGTATCTCCTTCTCCTTTTGATCTAGATCAGGATATTATCTCGCAGTACACTTCTTGTTAAAGGGCATGCAAAGAATTAGACAAGGAAAATATGGTTTCCTAATTCCCTAGATATTGCAGGACGTACGACTCATGAAGTCGATTCAGTTTTGGTGGAGAGAGAAGATTAATTATCCAAAGACTGTTTAATTTACAGGACCCTTTCTACTAATTAATAAACTTAGCCAAGTACTTTTGAGTGGTTTTCTAGATCTCCTTCCTTTTGTACGTACAGCTGAAAAACAAAAAACTACCATATAACTTGTTTTTCCCCCTCTATTGTAATTATGTAAAAGTGCGTAACACGGCATAGACAAGAGGCATGGGAAACAGTAACATTGTTCTTATTTTGCTAACTGAAACACGTCTTCCCAAACTACCTAGTGCATGGACATTGGACAACATTCTAAAAAGAGAGAAAGGAAGTTTCGTGCCCAACTTTGCTGTTCCATAGTCTTTTGCCTTATTACATGTAAGCAAAAAGAGATTTAGGACTTCATCAACTATCAATTTGACCTTTTTTTTTTTTTTAATATTCAGTAAAAGGGACGGTACATTAATACCCCGATTTTATTTAGTCTTAACTTTAGGCAGAAGAATACGTACCATGGACAAAAAGGAACTTAGGAGTTACAAAATCCCAAACCAAGTCCTAAAATATGTCTAAAACTATATTAACTATCTATACAACATTAGAATGTGAACCCTTAACTAGGAGTGGGCGCCGAGGCCTCGCCCACCCTATCTGGCCCTCGCCCACCCGTCTGGACCCGCCTGGCTAGGGTGGGGGCCCCCATCCGTAGACAAGGGCATGCGGGCAAATGCCCCCACGCCAAGGGTTGTTTGAGGATAAGGCCAAGGTTTACACCGTTCACCCGACACTGTATATAATAAAATACATATATATATAAATAATTATTTTTAATAAAATGACATCGTTTTATCTTAAGTTTTATTTTTTATAAATAAAACAATGTTGTTTGGGAGTGAACTCTCCAAAACATTGTCGTTTTACATTAGGTTTTATTTACCCCCCTTCCCCCCCCCCCCTCTCTCTCTCTCTCTCTCTCGGATTTTGTTTTTGTTTTCCAGTTGGTTTCGAATAGAGTGGGTGGACAATCATGGGGGCCAATCCGTCCCTAGCTTCCCAATGGGAGCACCCTTCATGGGGTGCCATGTAAGGGACCGCCGACGTGAACGGTGCAGGTAGCACCCATAATATTAACAACTATATAATGTAAAACACAAGAGAACTATAATCTATGTCTAAACTAGGCCTGTGCATAAAATGGTCTGACCCGATCAATCCGTAAGGTCCAATACGGACCAACCCGACTAAAGTCAGGTCCATCAGTTCAAAGCAAATAACGGGTTTACTAACCCTAATATCGGTCGAAACCAATCACCCGAGGAAATCATTTTTGTTAAGGAGCTCGATCTTTTACTCTTTCTTTTTCTCGTCTTTTACAAGGAGCTCAATCGGTTGAGTTAGGATGTGCTCGTCGCCATCAACAAGATGCACAAGAATGCCCAAGCCAGTGAGATTCCACGATAGATCGCATTTACTCGTGAGATTCCAAGTATTCATTTCCTTTTTTGCAAACCCAGATCTGGAAAAGGGCAGGCATGCCTCATGAACAAAGATCGATCAGGGAAGGCAAGGCACATGTTTGGATGCGGTAAAAATCATCTCTTAATCGGCCTCTGATTTTGGGCTATTTTGATTTCATCTTCTCCTTGATTTTGGGCTATTTTAAACAAGGAAATGAAGAAATTTATGCGAAGGCCTCTTAATCTCGTACCTTTGTCCTTGTTGATTTGTAGAGGTGTCTTTTGGAGTGGGTATGAGCATTCGGCATACACTGCTAAATATGGATCAGTATGCGACAAAAACGATGAACTTGTTGACTCTGGAGCTCTAGAAGTACCCGAAGTGGCTAACGTTCATCACGTTCGCAAGTATGACCAAATCCGACCCTTCCGGGCTGCACTTTAGCACCAACAACGCCGTGATCTTCATCTCTCTCTCTCTCTCTAGAACTTCCTCTCTATCACTCTCTCTCTCTCTCTCTCTCTGATTTCATCGTGGGAAGGAAGCTATCAGCAATCTGTTGCCGGAATAAGTTGCAAACTGTGATGAACTTATCCAAAAATAAAATAAAATAAAATTGCAGACTGTGATGAGTAATACAGGTGAGTAGGAAATATCCCTCCCGTCCGACCCGAATATATTCGGGTCAAGTCGGGTCATTTCCATCTGGGTCCCCAGCTGGATTGTATCGGGTCGGGTCTAAAAAGGCATTTGGCAGGCTAGGTTGCAGGCCTAGTCTAAACTTTGGCATGCCAGCTAAATCTAATTTTAACTCACCCTATGCTAACCTAGGCAAAAGAGAATATAAAAGAGAAAACTTCAGACAAACCTCTAGCCCCAACTTTTGCTAGCAGTAATTACCTTCCCTATAATTGTAATACAATGAAAAAGATAAAGATCAACTAAAAATAGTCATGTCATCACAAATCTCTAAAAACTTTCAAGCTCGATATAGAGAAAGGAGCTATAGTTGAGCCAATCAACTATCAATTTGAGTTATCAACTATAACTAATTGTCTTTCCCAAACAAAGATATCCATGCAGTTAATGGAGCCCCATTTAATGGGGTTTTAGTTGAATACTTTGTCTTTACAAGTATGCAGATATATAATGCGCTGCATGCTGTAAAGTTGCATACATAACTGTTTGCAGGCCACTCCTCTAGCTATCTACTCGGGCCAGACCTGTTTATATTTTGGGTGCTGTTACTGTGCACCCAACTTTGACAGTTGAGCGTGCTGCTAGTGTAAATTATATTTTTTTTAAATATTTTTTAAATATTTAAAAAAATACTAATACATTAATAGTGATTACTTTTTAATTAATAAGTGAAAAATTAAAAAAATAAAATATATAATCGATTAAATTGAATTTAAAAGGATAAACTCAGACAACATATTATACTTTCGGTATATTTTAGCCCATATGGGCTAATGATATGAGTCGAAATGAATTTCCATGGCACAAACACTTATGCCAATTAATTAGGCCCAAAGCTGTTATTGTCTCGTAGTGTGAAGTTGCATAAGTACTGTTAGCAGGCCAGCAAAGAACATTATAATATCACATGCCAATTAATGTACTGTAGAAGCCGAATATATATGGGCTTCATATTGCATTCCACACGCCCTCACATCATCCATAAATTATTGTCACTAGAGAAGCCTTTTATGGACGATTGGGAGTTCTCTCTCTCTCGGTTAATCGAGCATCTATATCAGTATTATATATATAAGAAATGCTTTAATATTATAAAAATTTTATAAAAATAAATTTATAAATTTATGCAATTTAAAATTATAAAATAATTTTTATTAAATAAATCTAACATATCATATAAAATTATGCTAATTTATAATTTTTTTTATAAAATCTGTGTGACTGTAACGCATGTCATTTGCCCATATGTCCTATATCTTTTGCATAGCCTCGATCGTGTTGAAGAGAACGGTAACTTCAAAGGTGGCATGTACAGATCACAAACGTATACGTATTAGGTTCATGTTCTTAATTACAGACCAATTGTTTTCTTCTGCAACGTTCCCTGGGCGCAGATATTCATGATATATAAAACAGGGATGAAACCAAGCCCATAGCTTCAAATCTTTGAACTTTTTAACTCGAGGAAGTCTTGAAATATATATATATATATGCTTTCCCAACTATAAAAATCATCAAGTGCCCATGTTTTTCTATGCCTACCAAGTATCCAACATGCACCTATATGTATACTGTTATAAAAACTTTTTGTTTATTGATAAAACAAAAACTCAAGAATTTCGATTTGATATCAACTCCAACCAGAAAACCAACAGTTTCACAGAAAAATATTTGGATTACAAATATAAAACAAGATATAACAAAATAGAACACAAATCAACAAGAATATATAGAACAGTTATCAAGAAATCAAGAAAATATGAACTATAAAGAAAATAAAAGAAAGAACACAACCGATATATGTGGTTCGATCCTAATGGTCTACGTCCACGATAGGAATGGCTTCAGAGATTTTATTGATGATCAATACTTCACAGAAAAGCCTCAGTACACCTTAGAGTTTCAAAGCCCTCACACAAACAACCAGAAATCGCACAGATTTCTTATCTCTCAGAGAAAACTCTTGAAACCCTAACTTTGCCCCCTCTCTGTTCTTTCTCTCTCACTCTACCTCTCAAAATAGCTGAAATGTACAAAGAATGAATTGAATCAGGGTTTACAAAATATGGCTATATATATATATATACACGTTACAACAGATGCCAACACGTATAGCAATCCAGCCAGCAGAGAGGCCACAGAGTCGGCACGAGAACATTACCATCCTGTCCAATCTCGTTATTGCCTAGCGACAACCCAGGGGACATCACAATAGCAAATGAATGACGCTTGTTATAAGGTGAACAGTAGTAGTGGCAGCTTCTGCCCAAAAGGTTTTGGGCAACCTTGAATTAGACAACATACACCTTACCCTTTCTAAGATGATCATGTTCATTCTTTCAGCTAAACCATTCTGTTGAGGAGTTTCTTTCACTGTCTTATGCCTAAAAATTCCTTCTTTTTGACAATACATGTTAAACTCATTGGACAGGAACTCTAGACCATTGTCAGTCCTTAGGGTCTTAAGTCTTCTACCTACTTGGTTTTCCACTAGAGACTTCTACTCCTTGAATTTTTTAAAGGTGTCACTCTTGTTTTTAAGGATGTATATCCAAACCTTCCTAGAGTAATCATCCACTAAGGAGAGGAAATAACTCCCTCCATTATGTGAATTTACTCTTGCAGGTCCCCACAGGTCAAAGTGGACATAATCTAGAGTTTGTTTAGTGTTATGAGTTGCTGACTTAAAACTAATCCTCTTTGCCTTTCTATAGAAACAATCCTCACAAAGAGGTAAGTTCCCTAGGTTTTGGTCACTCAGCAATCCTTGTTTTTGTAGTTCTAGAATACCCCCTTGACTTACATGCCCAAGTCTCCTATGCCATAACGCAGCTTTGTTCTAAGTTGGGGATACTTCCCTAACTGTAGTTTTCCCAAGTATTGCATACAAACCATTTTTAAGTACCCCTTTCATAATAACTAAAGAGCTTTTAGTAACTCTAAGAACCCCTACCTCAGATTTAAAGATATAGCCTGACAAATCAAGCATACCAAGAGAAATTAGGTTTCTCTTTAATTCAGGTATGAACCTGACCTCCCTCAAAACTCTTTCGATTCTATCATGCATTTTAAGTCTAATTGACTCTATTCTCATGATTTTGCAGGATTTATTATTTCCTCGAATTACATGTCCTCCATCTAACTCAGAGAATGTCTCAAACCAATCTCTAATTGGACACATGAAAAGACCAACCAGAGTCCATTATCCAATCTGTTTTTTATTCAACCTCACTCACTGTAAATACCTCAGCACTATCATACCCCTCTAAAACCGCAGAAGCATCCCTTGCCTCTTTAGGCTTATTCCCAAGGTTTGTTTTCCTATCAGGGCAATCTTTTCTAAAATGCCCTTCCTTGTGACAATGAAAGCATTTAAATTGTTTTCCCTTTGACTTCTTGTTTTCATTCTTGCCCCTCTTCTCTCTCTTTTATATTCTACCCCTAACAAACAAGCCTTCCCCATGATTCTATTTGGTATCCCCTTTGTTCTGTAGTTCCCTAGTACCTCATCTAGTGTCAAAGAATCTCTACCATATATCATGGTTTCTTTTAGGCTTACGTATGATTAGTCCAAAGAACTCATTAGGAGGATGGCCTGATCCTCATCCTTCACCTTAATGTCTATATTTGCTAGGTCTAGGCTAATTTTATTGAACTCATCAAGATGCTGCCCTATTGAAGTTGAAGGTGTAAAGTTTGGTTTTCTTGTGGAGCCTATTAGCTAGGGATTTGGTTATGTACAGATTCTCTATTTTTAGCCATATACCCACAGCAATCTCCTCACTAGCCAGCTCTCTTAGGACTTTATCCCCAAGAGAGAGAATTAGGGCACTATGGGCCTTCTGAAGGATGTCCTTATAGACAGCCCCCTTTTCTTCCTTTTTCGAGGAAGATCCCTTCTGTTTCTCACCAAGAAGAGCATCTTGCAATTCATGTTGGACTAACAATGCCCTCATCTTGATCCTCCATAGACCAAAATCGTTATCCCCAGTAAATTTCTCTATATCAAACCTCATGGTCCCCATGAACCTATCTCTAGATACCAATTATTACAAAAAAATTTTGTTTCTTGCTAAAATAGAAACTTAAGAATTTCGATTCGATATCAACTCCAATCAGAAAACCAACAGTTTCACAGAAAAATATCCAGATTACAAATATAAAACAAGATAGAACAAAATATAATACGAATCAACAAGAATATAAAGAATAGGTATCAAGAAATCAAGAAAATATGAACTGTAAAGGAAATAAAAGAAAGAACACAACTGATATACGTGATTCGACCCTAATGGTCTACATCCATGATAGGAATGGCCTCAGAGATTTTATTGATGCTCAGTACTTCACAGAGAAGCCTCAGTACATCTTGGAGTTTCAAAGCCCTTACACAAATAACCAGAAATCACACAGATTTCTTCTTTATCAAAGAAAACTCTAGAAACCCTAATTTTGCCACCTCTCTGTTCTCTCTCTCACTCTACCTCTCAAAATAGCCGAAATGTACAAAGAATGAATTGAATCAGGGTTTACAACGTATGGCTATATATATATGTTACAAAAGATGCCAACACGTGTAGCAATCCAACGGCTCAACATCCAAACTTGCAGATGCAGTCACGAGCTTCCCATGTGATCAAGCAGCTCATTATTAACAACTTCAAGGATCCAAATTGAGCCACTTGCCCATCATCCATTTAATCACATAAGAAAACACATTAGTAAATTAAAAAAGGTAACAGATAAATGTATTGACATACTTATTACATATACGTAGTAGGCGTATCCACACGAATTAAGGGGAATGATTTTTGAATCATTTAATTCTGAAAAATACTTTAGTTACAAAAAGATTATATAAATGGAAATTCACAAAGTGACGTAAGTTGATATGATATATTAGATTATAACGTTACTTTGATCATAATTAAAATGAAACCAACAGATTAATTTAAAACCCAAATTATTAGATGATCAGCTAATTTCTTTGGATATTCCTCGATCAAGACTAACTACTAAGAAACTTTGTCTCCTTAGTGCATGTGTGTGTGTGTGTGTGTGTGTGTGTGTGTGTGTACCGTCATCCCATTTAGAACCAATAGAAATTGGACAAGAATATATAATCATTAGCCCCAAAGAGAAATGCTAATTGTATTTAAGAAAAACTTGAAAATTCTAAAATTTGTTAAAAATTCTAAAATTTGAAATTCAAAATCTGAATTAAGAAAACTATCAAAATGAGTATTATACGTAAAATTATAAGTACATGATCTTACCCCAAATTAATAAAGGGATGAATAGATCAAAAGTAAATAATAATTGTAATAAAATTCTTTTAACTTTTTTTTTTTTTTGTTATAAATGATGGTTAATTTTCTATACCTTCATTAATAACATCACATAAAAGAAATGCACAAAAGATATATTACAATATATATAGAGCAATTTAAGGCCAACCCTAGCTATATAGCTTGATCCATGTAGTAGTTATATACTTTTTTAAGTTGATACAAACATTTTCCTGAAATTACAAAACCAGCTATTTGCGACCAAAATATTACCGCCAGAAATAAACTTAGCCGCAAATACTCTATTTTTTTGTAGTGTGGTACTTTCACTTAGTTATTGGAATATTGGTCTCACACATACAATATTAATGATTCAAGAGTACTCATGATCAATCATTAAGAACCCTAGGTAGCTAGCTAGGGTTATCCAAGGATCCCTGATTTACTTTAGATCTGATAATTGATAGATCAAAGCACAAAAACAAGAGCCATGCAAACGGTGCCTATCAACAGAACACCGGCTGCAACATCCCCTCTCATATAGAAGTTCTTAAATGCATTACCCGAAATCCTTTCTATATCAATAGAGACTGCGAAACAGCACCCACAGCTGTAACCAGAAGCAAGCTGATCATCTGTACGTACGTTAATCATCAATAATCAAATTAATATTAACTACTGATCATGGCCTGGAATTCATGATCCTTATGATTGTTATAAGAAGTTTTGGATAATCGAGTGTTGAAGAATGTTACTCGTTTTTTAATGACAAGAAATTAATTAAAGACCATGCACCAACAATAATAATTCACTCGAAAATGATCAAAAACCTTATCTCCGAAGAAATCAAATTCTGACAAATATCCATTGCAGATTAACCTCTTTCCTTTAGATGTGTAGTACACAACAAAAGGCAACTACAACACCATGTAGGCTCCACTAATCGACGCAATAGAAAGCAAGTACCTGAGAATATATGTACATATAATATTATATATATATATATATATATATGTTGGAAGGTTTAAATTAAGTAGAAGGAAGAGATCATTGTAAGCCTGAGAGATTTTCATGAATTCATTCCTTAATTCATATTGAGAGCAGTGGTGTATTTATAAATGTACAAGAGGGAATCAAAAACTGTTACAAAGGCAGAGGACTACTAACCAACATAAGTTTATAATATTCTGAGGCTATTTATAGAAAATAAATAAATGATAAAAAGTCTTAAACTGTTATATGCTAATATGCCCCTTTGACTCCAGTGGGGTGTCAACTACATTGAGACTCGAATGAAAAGAAAGAAATTTATTATAAACTAATGGCTTAATAAACACATCAGCAATTTGTTCTTTAGAGCTGCAAAAAGAAAACTTTTAGAGCTTGGGCAACAATCCGATCCTAAACAAAATGATAATCAATGTCCATATGCTTTCTTCTTGAATGATAAACTGGATTAGCGGTAAGATATGTAACTCCTATGTTGTTGCACCAAAGTGTAGGCCAAAGTTGTGGACAATGATATCCCCAATTCCTTTAGCATGGATTGTAACCAGATAAGCTTTGCTACAGAAGAGGAAAGTGCCTTGTATTCTACCTCCGTACTTGAACGTGCTACAGTCATTTGTTTCTTGGAGCTCCAAGAAATGAAATAAGAGCCCAAAAAGACAACAAAGCCGCTTGTGAATCGTTTGTCATTAGGGCACCCTGCCCAATCTTCATCCGTGCACCCTGCCCAATCTGCATCCGTGTATGCTTGAAGAGAAACACAAGTTTGAGACTTAAAAAATAAGACATAATTGAGAGTGGCCTTAAGGTACCAAAGGATTCTCTTTACAACAGTCCAATGAGGGATTTTGGGACAGTGCATAAACTGACAAGCCTTATTGACAGCAAAGGCTATGTCAAGTCTTGTAAGAGACAAGTACTGTAAACCTCCTACAATACTGGGAAACAGTGTAGTATCCTCAAACTCAAGAGAGTCATGTTGAGACAATTTAATAGAGGATGCCATTGGTGAAATCACAGGTTTTGAGTGAAGCGTATTTGTCCTACTCAGTAAATCCTTGATATATTTTCTTTGAGATAAAAGAAGTCCAAAATCTGAATAATCAACTTCAAGTCCAAGAAAGAACGACAAACATCCAAGATTTTTAACAGGAAATGCTTGAGACAAAGCACTAATCAGGGGGTCGATTGCACTTGGTTATGATGAGGTGACAAAAATATCATCAACATAAATGAGCATAAACATTTTCAAGTCACCATAATTCAAGAGCATGTGGCTCAGATGGCATGAGACTCAGCCTCCATAAGAGAAGTCTTGGGTTTGATCCCCCTCCCCAAATCCCCCAATATCAAAAAATAAAAAAGTCACCATGATTCAATATAAACAGAGAATGATCAGTTTGAGATGCTGAAAAACCATAACCAAGCAGCCAAGTATTGAGCTGTGCAAACCAGGCTAATGGAGCCTATTTGAGGCCATAGATAGCCTTATGCAATTTACATACAAAATTAGGATATTTCAAATCAATGAAACCTTGGAGTTGTTGCATATATACTATATCATATAAATCACCATGTAAAAATGCATTTTGAACATCTAGTTGGCGTAGAGGCCAGTCATTTGTAACAGCAAGTGAAATAATCAAGTGAATAGTTGTGGATTTCACAACAGGATTGAAAGTATCATGAAAATCAAGTCCAGGCTGTTGATGGTAGCCTTTGGCTACCAAATAAGATTTCCTTCTTTCGAAGGAGCCATCTGAATGGAACATTATTTTAAATAGCCATTTACAACCTAGAATATTAAAGGAGGGATCAAGGGGTACCAGACTCCATGTTTTGTTATGGAGGAGAGCACGATGTTCATGGGCCATGGCAGCTTGCCACTTAGGAAATTTGTTCACGACAGAGAAGCTGGGTGGATCGTTCGGTACATCTGCAACAGTAAGAAAACAATTTCGCTATTGTGGGTAAGGGATCATGCCATCTCAAAAAACATGAGGTCAGGAGGAGTTAGTGTGACTGCAAGTTATAACAGGGGAACGAGGAGGACACAGAATGGTTGATGTTGAGGAAGGAATAGTGGGAGGAGGAGGTATAGAGAACAAGGTAGGGTGTTCAAGACTCTGAGTCGAGGTTGGTTGATTTGAAGGAGATGGAGATTCTAGGTTGGAGGTAGGGTTAGGTGAATGGGATGAAGAGTCTGGAGAGAGTGATGATGTAGGGGCCAAACTTGGGCCGAGTCCTAAGATAGATGAAGAAAATAAGGGGAGAGTTGTGTGTGTGGTAGGATTTGGTAAAGTATGTAGGCTGGAAGAAATGGGCTTTGAGTGAGAATAAGAAAATGAGCCCTCATGAAAAATAAAGTCCTAAGATATCTAAAGACGATGAGAATTTGGATTAGAACACTAATAGCCTTTGTGGAAATTACTATACCCCAAGAAAACACATGGTGTGGATCGAAACATTAATTTGTTTTTGTTATAGGGCCTCAAGTTGGGCTAGGATGCACATCCAAACACCTTTAAGAAGGGGTAATCCAGATCCTTTTGGTGAACCAAAAAATAAGGAGATTTATTATCAAGAACTTTGGAAGGTAGCAAGTTAATTAAGTGAACTGTCGTTTCAAAAGCCTCAACCCAAAAATTTTTAGGAAGAGAGGAATGAGCTAAGAGCGCAAGCTCAGTTTCAACAATATGTCGATACTTGCGTTCAACAAGCCCATTTTGCTTATGAGCATGTGGACATGAAAACGATGTGTAATTCCAAGATTTTGACAAATAGAAGTGAGTGGTGTAAATTCACCACCACCGTAGCACAAGTAATTTTGAATTAAAGAGACGTTCAAGATAAGGTAAAAATTATGAAAAAGCTTGAAACACATCATATTTTAATTTTAATGAAAAAATCCATGTGAAATAGGTAAAATGATCCACAAAGGAGATATAATATTTGAATCCATTTCTGGAAGTTACAGGAGATGGGCCCCATAGGTTTGCACTGACAATTTCTAAGGGCCTTGTATAATGGGCCAAACTTAAGGTATATGAAAGCCTATGGGCTTTGGCAAGAGGGCACGCTGAGTATTGAAAAGCATCATTGTCTTTGCGGGATATAGGCAAACACTTAGTGTGCAGAATCTTGGACACAAGATCAAGGGAAGGGTGACCGAGATGACGGTGCCACTGCACGATGGAAGTTTTCTCTCCAAGATGAGCTGAGACAGGGGTGCTTATTGAAGGAAAAACATAAAGACCATTACGTGTTGGTCTAGTGAGGAGGGACCTCCTCATCCGAATGTCCTTCACACAGAAAAAAAATTCGCATGAAATTCAAAAAAGCAATTATTATCTTTACAAAATTGAAGAACAAAACAAAATTCTTGGAGATATTGGGAACGTGAAACAATTTATGCAAAAGAAAGGGAGAAGTGTTAGAGAGCAGAGTAGAGTCACCGATGTTTTGAATCGGAAGAAACGATCCATCACCCACGCGAATGCCTTCAGTACCATTGTAGTGTTCACTGGACAGATTGAGGTTAGAGAGATCATTGGTGATGTGTGGTTTGTGGTAGAGTCAGGATACCAAGAGGTATTCGAGGTGTAGTTCTGGAAATTGTTGGAAGGAGTTTGGGCTGGAGAGTTGGATGTATAATTGGCTGAGAAGTAAGAAGGAGCTTCCATTTGGTATGAATGATTGAACCTATGATGCATTGAAGGGCAGTATGACCTGGTTTTTGGCAAGTTGGTCGAGCACCACTAGGTGTTTGATGAGTGTTCCAAAAGGAGTTATGTGAGTAATGACCACCATGGCCAGAATAATTGCCACATCCTCAACCCTGTCGACCTCGAGGAGATGATCTACCTTGCTGAGATCTTCCTCCAAGGGAGCCATGAGCACTGAAATTGGTTGAGGATTCTATGATTTCTTTAGAAGTGTGAGCAAGTTTGTTCTCATGGATAAGAAACATCTAGTATAGCTCTTGTGAAGAGATGGGATCGAAGCGGGTGGTCATCGAGGTAACAAACAATTTATAGAGAGGACCTAAGCCAGAGAGCAAATATTGGACTAAGTCCTTGTCCGATAAGGGGTTTCCAGTGGAGGCAAGACTATCAACTATGGACCTGACCTTACCAAAATACTCAATGATGGTTTGATCAACACAAGATAAGTTAGTCAGTTGAAAACGTAGCTGGAATTCTTTTGCCTGAGAATGAGAGGCAAACATGGAGCTAAGGGAATCTCAAAGAGAGGGGGAGGTAGTGGCTAAAAGAACATGGCTGATGATAGAGTCAGAGAGAGATGAGAACAGAACACTGAGAACCAATTGATCTGTCCTCACCCAAGATGTATAATCAGTGCTAACTTTTGGTGGTTCATTGGAAACAGAAAGAAGAAATTTTGTTGCATAGGGTAAGGTGCTATCAACATAGCAATAGAGATCTTGTCCTCTAAGGTAAGCTGATACTTGCACATTTCGTAGTAAGTAATTTTCTGTAGTAAGTTTAAAAGTGATGACGTTAGAGAATGAGGAAATGAGGGAATAGGAGGGACGTGGGATAGAAGTCTGAGGAAGAGAGGCCATGGATCACGAGACTGCTAGTCAAGGACTCAAGCAGCTCTGATACCATGTAAGCCTGGGAGATTTTCATGAATTCATTCATTAATTAATTCATATTGAGAGAAGTGGTATATTTATACACGCACAAGAGGGAATCAAAAACTGGTGCAAGGGCAGAGGACTACTAACCAACCTAAGACTAGAATATTCTGAGGCTATTTACAAAAAATAAATAAATGATGAAAAGTCCTAAAACGTTATATGCTAATAATAATGCATGCAAGCAATTGTTATCCATGCTGCATGCATAGCTAGCTAATTGATCCATGCACGTACGCTTTCAAAGGCTAAAAGTCTTTGGATATCTGGACCTCTTAGTGTTTCTGTAGATTGAAGTAGTTTGGATGATATATATATATATAAATGTTGATCATATATATAGTTTATGAAGGAATACGTACGCAGTACATGCATATATGCAGTACTACTGCAAAATAATTGACATGATGATCAACTCTATGTGATGATATCTTTGAAGGTTGCGAATTGAACACCTTCAAAGGTGGCTTTGTCAGTCACTAGAAGCACAATAGAAGCGATTATGGACGCTAGAGTGAGGATCCTCAATATTAGGGATGAGATTGCTATAATTTTCATTCTATCCAATATCATGCAATTCCTTGCCTCGGCTTACGCCACGAAAGAACCTGGCCTTTTTATAGACAAACAAGTACTTGGCTCTCTCTCTCTCTCTCTCTCTCTCTCTCTCTCTCTCTCTCTCCAATATTAGTTTCATTTTTCTTACTTTGTTTTGTCTTTTTGTGGTGGTGACAGTTTATATAAATTCATTTTGCCACATTCCCTACGTACAGATAAAACAGGCCAACGATGAAACCAACTGATCTTTTATTTATATATGTACCTTCACTTCAATCGATCTAGCAAAGTCTCGAAATAGATGAATCCAAAATGTTTGTTGGACCCAAGTAGTACTGTATCATGACATGAAACAGTGCATTCGCAGCAACTCTAAAATCAAGTGCATATATATAATATGCCTAGGTTTCTCCATACCCTCGATCTTCATGATCGGCATGTGCATCCTTAACAAGCATCCAACGCAAGGGGCCCGAATGTTTTAAATAATTTGATGCGGCTATCGATATGTGCCATTTTCATAGTTTGATGTAGTTCATATAATAGCATTGTTGACAGCCCAAAAAATAATCTTTGCTGTGTTGGCTACGATTTTACTTAAGGAATTATTGATTATGGACGTATCAATCATCTTAAGTTTGTCACATTTTCTCTGCCTTGTACCCTATTTGCCAGCTTTGTTGGACCCAACAGAAAACAAACTACTTCCCTCTGATCTCTTTTTTGAGAGTTTGTTTTATTGAATAGATATTCAATAAATGGCATTAATATTAGATTCATTTTCTTACCCTTATTTTGTAAAAAATAACGTTGTTCATGATCATCTGACATCAAAAAATTATGAGAAAAAGATAACTAGTCCCCCTTAAACTTTCAACCAGTTCGTGATATTTCAACAATTATCTCCCAAACTATCAAAAAATTCTAATACACACCATGTAAAGAGGAAAACTTTCATTAAAATTTGTAAATTGCATTTCTACCCATATGGATCACTTCTTTTCTTTTCTTTTTTTCATATGGATTATATTGTCTTTTCCAAATTTGTTAGGAATAATTTGAATTTTTCACGTGTTTTTTTAATACTTTTAAATATTTTTTTAAAAAAAAAATTCACAACATTATTGAATAACACTTAAAATCATTTTTTTTTTTAAACACTAGTAGTAGGCCCCTACGGGTAGAGTAGCATTTTTCAATTTTTATTGCCAAAGTTGGTAATTTGGGGAAGTGGTTGCAGACGGTGCTCTGGTTTGGGAGGTCGTGTATTTTTTTCTCCCAGATTCCTTTTGCGGCATTCCCTGCCATGCCAAGAAATGGTGGGCCCATTCCTTATTTTTCAAGAGAAGGAAAGGTGGGGGGAACCCCAAGGTACCTCACGGGAAGAGGCCTGTTCTTCCCCCGGTTCCTCCAAATTGATCCAAGCATCATTCCTCATTAATTAAGCAAGTCTAAAAAACAGATGAACACACCATGTTTATCGGACAACCAACTACACAGGCAAGTAGCAATTGCTTGACGAATCGGCAAATAATTCACTCCCAATTGTAAAATTAAATGCCATTAAGTGACATGGTTTCTGCATGTCAGCTTGTGCTAAAACAGAGTATCTAACTCACGGTCTAAGTAGTTTTGAACTCAGGGTTTTAGTCTTCACCAAGGAAAACAAGGTTCCATTTTGGGCCAAATCTCATTGATAGCCTCATCCAATTTCGAACTAATGGAAATTTCCAACGAAAGTAAATTAAGATGGCCATGAAAGTGGTCACAGTATGAGATAAAGGCGTGTGGGTAACGAGTGCTGCCTCTGTAGTTCTTTACAGCTTGCACATACATTGAGAGATTATTATTAGAATAGAGGAAGATACTAAAAAAGAATGTAATTCGAAAGTTTTGATTCGAGTAATGATACAAACTTTTCCCCGTACTGTCAAAGCATTTCGCAATCTAATATACTGCTCTTGAAGCAAGATATCTAATTAACCCAGCTGCTTTTGGAACACAAGGCACTACAAAAAATACTGTTCAATGACTTATCTATATGAGGCCCTATGGATAAGAGATAAGAAAAACATACTAGATGACTCTTGCTGAGGACCAACCATCTACTCACACTTGATTGACCGATAAATGTGACGGACAAATAGCAAAGCAGCACGGAAGCCTACAGTTCCGAGCATGAGGAAGAAACCATAGCAGATGCAAGCCATGTAACCGAAGAAAAATGAGGTTTGCATAAACCCAGACATATCTGACCGTGCATAGTAGTAATATAGGCAATAGGCATAGATAAATAGCCCGGTTGATCCACCGCACAGAAAAGATCTGTAACAAAATTAAGCATTGACATCAATCTTGGAACCAATATATCCAAAGTAGATAACTCTAGATATATCTTCATTTTTTATGCACGAAAAGATAAAATGAACATTCGTAAATTCCAGCAAGTTCAACTTCATTCAAATATAATTTGTCATAATATGCCGTCAAACAATGCAAAATGATAAGAGAAGCAATCTTGTGTGAGGGAAAAGTATGTTAAATAGTGTAAAATCAAAAAATGAGTACGAGTAATGTAACCATTCACGTTCAAATAATCTTTACAGATTGAACCAACAGCCACAAACCAATCCATAGTCAACAAGACTGCAATAACATCATGCCTAAGCTGCACATATTTATACCCCAATACAATTTCAGTAATAACATCATGCCTAAGCTGCACTTTTTTTCTTTTTGTTGCCACAACAAATATACACACAAACTTTGAGAATTGGTACAAATTTATCAAATTCAAAAACTCCAGAACTTCAATGAGGACTCACACAGAGTAATTAATTAAACAACGTTGACAAGGTAATTCATTATATAACTAGCACAATTTTAATCCCCCCCCCCCCCCCAAAAAAAAAAAAAAAAAAAAAAAAAAGAAAAAAGAAAAGAAAATGCAACTCATCCTAAGTTTCTCTCGAGTATTCAGAGGAAGAATAAAAAATAGATAAGTAATGGGCCCAGTCCTGCAATATAGCTATTCAAGCATAACAACAGAAAAGCAATTCAAACAAACATGAAGATTAACATAAAAGTCAAGAACAGCTAAGAAATTTAAAGTATCTGACCAACAATTCAAAAATAAAGCATCAGAAACAATAAGAGCAACATCATAAAGCATTACCAAGCGCTCTTGGCAGGGAAAAACATGGGGCAAAAAGATGTTCCAACAAACCTCCATGAAATTTGTACACTTGATAGATAGATAAGAGATAATATTTACCACTTAATTGCAAAACACCAGCATATAGAGCTTTTTGTTGGATCATTCAATTCGTCTTCATATTATTTTACATAATTTAAAGCGAGAAATACATATTGAAACTTCATTTTCAGGCTTCCAAATGCTTCATGATCATATGAAACACCATTGAAACAATAAAATATCGCAGTATTGATAAAAATTCAAGGTAGATAACACAAGCAAAATCAAATTTACCCAGAACTTGAAGATTGAACTGACAGGATTCTTCAATTCAGTAAACAATCAACACATATAAATAGAAATGGGTGCTTACCTCCACCACCACTCGTGATCCTCAGCCGCAAGTTGAAAGTATGTCAGTGCCACAGTGATGAAAGCAGTGACTATCAGGAGAATTATAAAAACGATAAACAAGATGCTGTAAATGGTATATATCCTGTGACCCCAGACGCTCGCAAATATATAGTAAAGTTCAATGTATATAGCACTGAAAGGCAGAAAGCCTGCCATTGCCATCTGCGGAACCGCTCCCCGGTACCATGGCAGAGGTGGAATTTCTCTGGGATATTTGGTGGTGCGGCAAGGAGCTTGGAATTCAGCCTTGCTATTCTTACCAGCAATCCCACCCAAAACCAGCAATGGTGATGTTACTAATGTCCATATAAGAACTATCACCACAATTGTGCCAAATGGTAGAGCAGCAGTGGCATTATAAGCAATTGCAACAGTATTCAGAAAACAGAACATAAAAAACAGTGGCAAGCAAAAGAGGCATCCAGTCAGCAATAGATTCCTAACCTGTCATGTCAGAAGATTGAATATCAGCACACGAAATGGAGGTAACTCAAAATCAAAATGCTTAAAAGGAATTCATGAGTACATACCCAGTTAGTTCCCTCTAGCTGACAATAAAAGGATGTTGCAATATAGCCCGCAATTCCTGATGTGAGGGCATATATTACAACCAGTGCTGTAAATAGAGCCCCGCGGTTGTAGGGATAAAACACACCAACAAGTGCTAGCACAAAAATGAACAGCGTGCTGCAAGGAAAGCAATAATACCAGATAAAATAAACATTAAACGGTAATAATACGTATCCGTATAGAGAACATCTAAAAATGATATTCAGTGCAAGACAGCAGAGAGATTAAAAATGAACTTACAGAGTAAATAGTTGGGAACCAGAACCAAGGGCAGCTGCAAAAAGAGACTTGTACTTAGGGTACCTGAATACATCTCCATGGATGTACTTCCATCCGGTCTCTTCCTGGTCTTCAGCTGATTCTTCATCATGGGCATATCTTTTATAGAGAAAAAAAAGCAGAACTTAGCAATGAGTCGAGAAAGACGAGACACAAACTAGTACACTCAAAGCAAACAGGCAGAACCAAAACCGAGATGGGGTCATAAAATGACGCTTACTTGACAAAATCGTTCTTAAGGACTCGCATAAGAATTGTGGCAAGAAACCCAGTGAGAAGAAGCACAGTCACACATGAATTTATGATGGAGAACCAATGGATCTCCAGGTGATGAGGAAGTGAAGAAGAATGCGAGTACTTATCCATCCTCTTGTCAAAAGGGGTGTTTGTTTCCTTCCATTTCACAGTATACAAAAATTCCACCTCAACACTTTTATCCTCAGTAAGGTCCACAAGGGCATGTGGGTCTGTTCGGGCATTGATTTCAATCACACGGTCCTTGTTATAAAAGATGTCAAAATGAATATGCTTATAAAGATAATATCTGTACTCGCTTGGGTCTTTGCCTTCCTTGTCTACCTTCCCTATGAAACCCCAAATGGGCAAGTCATCATAATACATCTGAAAGTAATAATCCTTGATAACAGCAGCTCGGAACTGGGCCACTTCTTCCTTTTTGAGTTTTTTACTGCAAACTAACTCAGAATCTTTCTCACCCTGGAAATAAAGTTTGTAGGGGGCATCAACTAAACGATCACCGTTTAGCACTTCACCAAGAGCTTCCTTTTTCTCTTTCAAATGATCTGCAATTGGATCCAACGAATTAAACAAGTTCCTCAGAAAAATATGAAATTATGCGTCGAAAGTACAAAAATACCCTAATGGACTGATGCAAACCTGGTGAGCAGAATGGCAGATCAAAATAGCGGTATGTTTCACTGCAAGAGAGGAGTATAAAATAAATACAATTAGCCTATTTATAACAGAAACTTCGCCCCATATTCAGAAAATCAAACATTAAACTAACTACAGTACGATCCAATGGGAATGCAGTCCTTAAAACCTATATGGTTCTCGAAATAAAACTAAGGATGTCATTTCTACAAAGAAAAACAGAGGCTTTTCTCAAATGTGTAAGAACATCACAAATATCAAAGGCAAGATTCAGCTCGGGGATCAAATAATCTACAGATGCTATAAATAAATAAATCAGAAAACAGATCCACGTTATACATCAACATTCCGAAACCCATAATATCTCCCTATCTTACATAAATAAATAAATCAGAAAACAGATCCACGTTATACATCAACATTCCGAAACCAATAATATCTCCCTATCTTACATCGTACAAAGACGCATTGTAAAAGAAAACCCTAATTCCAAATCTTAAAACTTTGTTCGGAACTAAAACCTTGTAGTCAAACAAATCTTCGAAAACAGTATCTTACTTAAAAATTAAAAAAAAAAAAAAAAAGGCCACTTTTTTTCCATTTTTCAACTAAGCGGTAATTCTCAGTGAAACAGTGCCTCTAAGAACCATTTCAGATCCAGCTGGACCAAAACCAAAATCTACGAGTCCATGACTAACGAGATCTAGAGCTCGCAGATCGAGCTTCACGGCCTTAGAAAGAAAGCTGACCTGGGATTGTGGAACGGACCGACCTTGTTGGCGTAGAGAGGCACAAGGTCTCCTACCTTGTAACGGTGATCCGATGCACCCGACCTCACTTGATCGGCACCAAACAGCACGACCAAAGCGATGACCACCACCACCGCCAGAGTCTTCTCCATTTCTTCCCAGACCCTAAACCGAATCGAAAGAGGAAACCAGAGAGAGAGAGAGAGAGAGAGAGATCTGGGCTCCGGAATTTGGTCCTAATGGTCGAACAAAACGGTGGGAGAGTATTAATAAAACCTTGGGATCAAGGATTCAAGAGTCCTCGAAAGAGAAATGGTGCCACCCAAGTACATGCGAATTGCGATGCCTCACCTCACCTAAACGGGGCCGTTTTTCACACTTGGACCCCCAGCTCGTCGGCGGAATATTATAATACAAAAGAAATTAGATAAGAAAATGCTATTTGGTATAACAATTAACAATCCATTTCCCTCGACGTAAAATTTTTTTTTTTTTTCTTTTTTCAATCTTGAATTTTGTTAAAAGGAAATAATTTTTACGATTGTACAATGTATAAATTATGCGCTTTTTAAAAAAATAATAAAGTTAAAATTTATATAAAAATTTATTTTTTAATAATAAATTCTATTTTTTTATTAAAAAATGTACAAAACTTATATATCTTAAATAACTTAAGGCTACTTTTTAATATTAGACTTTATTTGTTTAGAAAATATTTTTAAAAAAAAATTCCTGCATGAGAATTGAACAAATTAAGACTGTATTTGAGTTTTAAGTTGATCTAAAATGATTTGTGTTAATTTGTGAATAGTTATATTTTATAAATCTCATTGACATTTATTTGAACATATGAAATAGATCTCATTTGAAGATTAGACTAAACTGAGATCAATTCAGCTCAATTTAATTTTAAGCCGAGTCTAACATTTAAATACAAAATTTCAAATCATTAAACTCATTTCAACTCAAAACTCCTTTATACATATGACTTATAACTTTTTTTCAACTTGACATCTCTTTACACGTAAAATTCATAACTTTTTTCAATTCAACAGATCTTTACATGCGAGACTTATAACTCTTTTTAACTTTTTATAAATATATCTAAATTTATTTTAATATTTAAATATATTTAAATTGATCTTAAAAAAATTTTATAAAATTTATTCTATTATCTTAATTCATAATTATTTATAACGAAGTCAATTCAACTCAATGGATTTATTTGAGATAGGGTAAGCCATTTTTCCCATCAGTTAAGTTAAGACGGTTAAAATCTTCTTTAACGTACAAACTCAAAATCAGACAAATTTGTTACGGGAGCGTTGTGAGATTAGTGAAGTCGTAGGGAGGTTGGGGGTAAGAGGGTAGGTGGTTGGGCAGTCAACGCGTTGGGATCATCACAACCTTCCTCCAATACGGATCACAACCCAATGACATCCCTTTTTTCTAATAAAAAATGTTTAATTTTATTGTATTTTAATATTTGGACATGATTAAATTTTTCTTTGATCGCAACTTCAATTCCACTCTTCATTTGTTTAAGAATAGGGAATAAAACATAATGATCTAAACTAAGTTTATGATTATTTTTTCGTTAAATGGTTCTTCTCATGATGGACGACATATATTTCACGTTACTCATATTTTAATAATAAAAAAATAATGTTATGTACAATTATGAATTATGTAATCTAATCATTTTAAAAAAAATAATATATATTATTAAAAAATTAATTTTTTTTATATAAGTCTCATATTTACTTATTTTTTTGAATAAATTACGCATCACTTGTACATTTCACAACTGCAAATATCATTTCTCTAATATAGTAGAATATCGCTAGAATTCAGATTAATCCACCATCCACATTAAATTATAAATAATCATTCCTATAGTTATAAAAATAAAATAAAATAAGGGATCAACTCAAAAGAAAAAAATGTAGAACAATATGTTAAAAAGATAAATTATAGATGCTACTTTAATACTTAGGCCTCTAAAATAACTTAAGACATCTTTATAAAAACAACAAAGATGAATCAAACATGCTTACATTAGTTGTGCTTGGTTGTCATTAATCTCGAACACATTGTATCATAACATAGTAATCATAAATCAATCAACTAATCTAATTGACATCCAATGTTCTATGTTTTTTTAACTTATCTTAAATTGTAATCTATGTTAAGTTCGTTGTCCTAGCTTGTACCATGCAACCTCTTTATTAGGAGCCTTCAAATCAATATGTTAGTTATAAAAGAGTAATATTGGACTTTTTGGCATTTACTTCTTGTGAAACCTATAACTTGAATTATACTCATTATAGAGATATGAAACCAACTTTATTTTACTTCTCTTTCACTTAACTAAAAATTGGCACCAATTTCGTGTCATTCTTACTTCTTTTTACTAGTTAGAAAAATTCTAATTTCGAGACTCAAATTTCTCAAGAACCATGTGTTTGAATTCTAAGGTTGCATTTGAGTAGTGAGATAATCTTAGATATTCCATAAATAGTAATGAAAAATTAATGATAAAATATTAAATAGTAGTAAAAAGTAATGATATAATAACGAATAGTAATGAATAATAGTAAAAAGTAATAATATAATAATAAATAGTCCTAGAGTATTCTCTCAGTACCTAAACTAGCCCTAACTATAGTATCCAAACTAACCCTAAGGCTCTATTTGGATGCTAAAAATATATTAGATTATCTATAAATAGTAGTGAAATGATTTGTGAATGGTAATTAAATAGTTTGTAAATGACAATAAAATAATAGTGAATAACTTATTAATAGTAGTAAAATAATAATAAATACTTTGTAAATAGTAGTAAAGTAATTTGAAAATATTTAAAAACAGTTGTATTTTCAAACAAATCCTAAAATTTTGACCAACCTAGAATTATTTAAAAATTCTTAAAGAGTCGATAACTTCAAAGTAAAAAAATATTTTCAAAAGATAAGCCCAATTAAACAATGCTAAGGGTATGAAATTTTATGGATCAATATGACTAGTTTGGTAGCACATTTTAAGAACAAGAGTGTTTAGCAAGAAAAGTGCTGCCAAACAATATACTCCTTATTTAACTTTCAAAAATTGTTACTTAAAAAAAGTTTCAAAATCAATTAGTCTATCTTCCCTCACCCCACCCTACGCACAATGGCCAGGCAGCGAGGTTGCATCTATAAGAGTTTTATTCTCATTTGGTAACCCATATTACACATTAGAGTTATATTATTATGGAGATATGGCAGGCTAAATAAAAAGACTACTATGAGTTATAAAGTGACCAAAACACCTCCATATATATGACGGAAAGTTGTAAGAGCTATACATAAAATTATGTTGAAGATATAAATCCTTAATCCTCTTACAGTTTAAAGAATAATGTTAAATACAGTCTTAGAGTGTAAGTCCGACAAATTCATTTTGAAAAGGAAAAAATAAAAAAAAATAAAGTGGATCTATCATTAAAAAATAGATTTTTCGTATGGATCACAACTTTACTCAATTTTTTAAAAAGAGTGCACGAAACTTACACATCTTAGGATTAGAAATATCATTTCTCCTGATTAAATAGATTTTCTGATCATTGAATAAAGAATTTTTCTACTTATTATCTTTACATCACACACTTTTTAAACTAAAAATAAAAAATAAAAAATAAAAACAGGTAAATAATATATAAATGATGAGTAAGATTTTTCGATATATAAAAGTCAACTCATGAGAATAATACTCTTAAGTTGCAACATCGCAACCCGCTGATCCCTCCATGCAATTTGGCACGTGGGTGGGAGTATATAGGGTTGAGGGAGGGAAGAATCAACAGATACGTTAATGGTTTTTTTTTTTTTTCTTAATTTCTTATAAAAAATTTTAGAATATTTTTATGAAGTTTTTTGTTTGGCAGCACTTTTCTTGCAAAAACACTTATTTTCTTGAAAAGTGCTACCAAACGAATCGTATTTGTACATAAAGTACCATCCCGTTGGATGTGTTTAATTGGTCTTTTCCTTTGGAAATATGGATTTGATTCAAGTCTTAGATCTCAAACATCTCCATGAAATAGAACTTCTAGCCAGGATGATTGTGTAATTAAGCTTTGTTTTGGACAATTCTAAGTGGTTCAAAATCTTAAAGCCCAAGCCCATTTTGTTTTGGAGAAATTTAGGTTCTAATTTTAAAATTTCTTACAAGTAAAACTAAGTAAGAATAATGTGAAATTGGTGTCGATTTTTCGTTTAGTGAAAGAGAAGCCAAATAAAGTTGATTTCATATCTTTTTAATTATGGAGTTGGTGTCCATTTTTATTCGGCCTCTAGCTATCAAGAAACACTCTAAAATGAAGTTTAAAGAATGATCATTCTCTCCTAGATTGATATTCAATTTCTCTAGTAACCATAATGAAAGAGATATGATTATCATTTCATATTATTTTGTTAGGTCAAATATCACGAGGCATAAAGCACTAGCAATCATATGCTTTAATATTACATGTTAAATATTTTAACTTGAAACTATAATTTCTCCAAAAATATTTTTGATGTTCAGTACTCAAATAGAATTATAAAATCAAAAAGGTTTAAAAAAGCATGCCCGAATCAATAACCCAAGTCTCGGTTTATCATTTCTTCTCAATTCGACATGTACGCTTATTGACGTTGCCGCATAGGCTTTGCAACCCCTTTTTTTAAAAAAAAAAATCAACATAACACTACTAATATAAAATATCACTCGTAACAAATTTTTTCCTGCAACACCATATTCATAATCTGAATGGGACATTCCTTCATCTAGATATGCTCTCCTAACAATGAAATAGCTAATTTAGCAAACTGACGTGCAACCAAGTTTGTCTTCCTGTAATTGAATGACACTTTCTATCCCAATCTGTACTTCATCAGTATTTTAATATTATGAATCAAAGAATTTGCTTCTGCCAAACTTTCATATGAACAGTTGATTGCATTAACAATTTATTGGCTCTCTCTCAAAGACAACTTTTGAGAAGCATAGATCAAAACAAAATATCAGTGCTCTTCTCAAAGCCATTGCTTCTGCAACTATAGGTTGTAATTTAGCATATACGTTGCAGCACAGTGAAGCTTAGATTCTCCCTCAGCATATCTAACAATCACTCACAATCCTGACTTCTTTGAGTTAGTGTCCACTATAGCATCCCAATTGATCTTCATATAATCCACATCAGGTTTTCTCCATTTCCTTTGCTTCCTTCTTGAACTAGTCTGAATTATAAAGTTGACAGGTTTCTGAGTAGATTTATAATCCTCCAAGTTCTTCATTGCTTTTTGTATAACCACGTGTGGTCTGTCAAATTTATTATAAAAAATGAGTGCATTCCTTCTAATCCAAAGATTTCTCATAATACTCACTACACATTTTCAACCTCCTCAAGGTTCAAATGTTTGCTTAATCTTTGTCATAAGCTCCAAACATTAGCAACTTCACTCAACTATTTTTTGAGAGGACTAGTCTCGTCTCCCCACACATCACTCGTAGCTGGGCAAGATCAAATGGTATGAATAGTTAACTTCTGCTCCCTTTCACATATAGGGCATCAAGGCCCTTCAACTACCTTTCTTTTAAACCAATTAAGTCTTGTAGGAAGCAGGTCGTGGCAAGCTCTCCAAAGAATGTGTTTCACAGTTCCTAACACATTTAATTTCTACAAATATATACTTCCATGCTTTCTCCTTAGATGATTCTGCTGAAGTTTCACCTTGGGATTTTTTAATTTTGTCAAGTTCTAGATGATAAGCAATTTTGACTTTAAAGATCCCATCTTTGGAAGGCCTCCATATCATCTTATCCTTGACTCCAAATATGCTTATGATAGGGGATTGAACTATGTAAGAAACTAGAGAATGAATCCATTTTATCTACCAATATTTTGATTTTTGATCCATTCCCTACCCTCCAAAGCAAGCCATCTTTGAGTAAATCCAACGAAAATATAATACTCTTCCAAATGAAAGAAGATCAAGGCTCAAGATGTGCTTTCAATAACTTCCCATCTTTGAAATACTTGTTCTTCATTATCTGTGACACATAGGAATCATGTTGTTACAACCCCTCTTTTAATTCAACATTAAATGTCATTTTAGAAATTATGTAGTTTCATATTAACAATTACATGATGAGCCATAAGAAGAGCATCTCCCCTATCATTTACCTTCACCATCTATGAGAAGAATGGTTCAAGAGAAATATTTCCCTTCTCACACTGTTCTTGACTTGCAAGAAAGGGAAGATCTCCCTCCTTGTGTGCTAGTTTTGCAAAACGAGAATCTCTTGTAGCTCTTGCGGGCGGGTATAATCTCTAGGGGTGGCAGTTCTTGTTTGTGGGTTGTGTTTGTGTCTTGTCAAGTTATGAACATTTGACTATATGTGTTAACCCAAACATAATCCGTTACATTAAATAGATCAAACCTTCAAATCCTAAAATAACCAATTTAAATAAGGGATGACACGACACGACACGATCTTTTTAATAATTAATTAAAAATTGGTCAATATGACATGACCCATTTTAAGCCGTTTCAATTTATTTTATGTAAATGGATTGAACTGACCCGCATAACCTATTTGACCCGATTAAAATAATCTCACATAAAAAAAAAACTTATATTTATTAATAGCCACACTATCTCTTAAAAAAATTAATAAGACTACCTACTATCAAAAAAAATATTAATATTTTTCATATTCTAACCTATAATAAAATCAATATTATAAACCCAATAATAATGAATATAAGCATAAGTCTAAATTTACAATCCTATCAATAAAAATATAATAATATTAAAAAATATCAATATTACAACTCAACAATAATAAATTGTGATTTTAAAATAAAATCTAAATGAGTTATTGCAGATTGATTAAGGGTTAAGCGGATTGACCCGTTTAGTATTCACGCTTTAAGAGTCTACCCGTTTTGACCCAAACCTATTTATATAAAATCCAAATCCATTAATTTTGTGTTGTATTCATATTAAATTCATGGATCATATCATATATTACTAATCCTAATAACCTCCACATTTTTTTAATTTTTGTTGTTGTACTATTGTCCCAAAACATCTTAAGATACCAAAGCTCTTCCTAAAAACCCTAACCAAATGGAGCCTAAAGTTTCCCATAAGGGACCAAAATTTGTTGCATAAGTCATACAAAATTTAAGACCAATGCTTTAAAAAATCACATGAATTTTGGTTTGGTCTTTTGTCTAAGATTCGATCCGACCATCTTCTCTATGCATCGAATCATATTCACACCAAATTAATGTAAACTATTTTGCTTTTTTGTCTTGATCTGTCTACATAAATAAATAAATATATTATGTACTTCTTTTTCTTTTGTTATTTTGTTTTTGGTTTAGTTTTATCACAAAAAAGTTAACAAATGTCAAACCCATATTGGACATTTCATACTTATCATCTCACTCATTATACTTATTTTTATTTTTATTTTTTATTCTTTTTAAACTAATTGATATCTTCTACTTATCATCCATACACCACACATTTGATAAGAAGAAAATATAAAAAAATTATATGTGGTGTGAGAATAATGAGTAGAAATTTTCAAATAATGATATAGGCACAACTCTTTTTACATTTCGGTTTTAAATATAAAATATTTTTATAAAATAAGTTGTAAAAGACATCATTATTATATATAAAAAACCATATTTTAAAACATAATTATAAATGAGTTGTAAAAATATTATATTTATCTAATTTTTCTTACTTTTAATAGCCCACAATGTTCTCTTTTCTAATACTTGTTCTTGGATGGATTCGATTCACACGGTTGCTTATGAAAAGTAGAAAGCAAAATTAAATTACATATGGGTATGGGTTGAGGTGCATGCAATAGAAGCATATGAGGGCAAGTTTAGGGAGTGATATGAGATGAAAATTTTGTAAATAATAGTAAGATCGTTTATGAATAGCAGTGAGATAATTTGAGTTGAGTATTTTTTGAGTTTTAGAAAGTAATCAAGAAAGAAAAAGTAGAATAAAAAATATTATAAAGTTAAAATATTGTAAAAATATAGTTTTATGATATTATTTTTGTTTGGCGATTTGAAAAGATTGAAATTATTTTTTTATTTTCTAATTGAAAGTTTGAAAAAATTATAATGATTAATTTGAAAAAGTTGTAATAATTAGTTTGAAAATTTTGTATTTAAATTATGTTTGAGAATAAGATGGATGAGATAAAATGAGATTATATGAAAATTTTGTATCTCATCCCATACCCCAAATCTGCCCTAAGCCATCTCTAATGAATTATTGAGAAAATCAAACAAAGTGGAAATCCCATATATATAAATATATATATATATATATATAGATATATATATAAATTTAAGTGCAAAACAGAGGAGATTATTTTATGGATAGTCTATTCGAAGATTTTAACGTACATTTCCTTAAGAATTTATATTTTCATCAAAGGGATGCTTAGAAATATGAATTTTTGAAAATTTGACTGAAAATATGCTTGGGAATGATTAAAAATATGATAGAATTTCCAAAATATGATACTCTTATATATGAGTTACCCATAGGTATCCTATAACAATAATTTATTCCTTTCAAAGTATTTTTATATTTTTCCTTTGAAGTGTAAAGACTAATTTTGACTCTTTATTTGGACTGAATTACTTGATTTATTTCTTTAATTGCAAGGGAAGACTTTAGTGTAATTCATTCCTGGCCCATCAAAATAGCTTTTCAAATAGAAACAAAGCATAGGATGTAATTTGACATAATTCTCTTTAGAATAATACTATTTAAAAAATAATATTTATTGTTTTAGAGTGTTCAAACTCCAATCACTTTATTTTAAAAAAAATAAATAAATTTAGGATCCATATGAAAAAACTTTTATTAATGGTAGATCCTATTTTTTTCAAAAGGAGCATGCGAGTCTTATACATCCTAAAGTTCTTTGGTAGTAGACTATTTAATATTTTATTATTATTTTTTACCTACTTTTCAATATCATTTAGAGTATCCTCATTGGCTTGGCCAAAATTGAAGGATGACCAAAATTTAGATAATCTGTGCTAAAAAAACCTCACATTGGATTAGGCATCTCTAAAATAATTTGTATTTCAATTGTAGTGCTTCACCAAATATAGAAGACAACAGTTGCTTTATCAAATATTAAAATACTAGTTTCTCATTCCAAGTAAATAAATTAAATTAATTAGAATATAATTATTATTAACATTTAATAATACTTTTTTGAATATTAATTTCATTAGAATATAATTATTATTAATATTTAATTAGTAGAACTACAAAATGTGACAAAAATAAATTAAATAAAAAAGTATTAAATTAATAATATTTTAATATTATATATAGAGTAAATGGATAATCCAATGTGGGGATTGAATTCAAATGCAATAGGTAAATGTAAATTCATGTAATATTAGCTAAAATTTAAATATGTATTTGGTCAATCCAATGAGAATGCTCTAATTACTAATGTTCAATATTTTATTATTATCTTTTTCACTACAATTCACAGTTCATTTGAGATAACCTCACTACCCAAATGTAACTTAAGACTATATCTTACATTACTCATATTATATATTTGTTGATGTATACAAATTTCGTACTAATGTTTTTAGAAAACTGGAAAGGATTTTACATGCAAGACATGTATGCTCAATTGAAAATACTACTACATTTTATCAAGATAAAAGAAACAGAAAATGTAAAATCATTGAATATATGAGTAGTGCTATAGGAAACCGCTGCGCACACCCTTTGGGGAATCGGCTGATGTGGCATTATGCCAGGTCATCCGATTTATTAAAAACAAAAAAGGGAAGAAAATCGAACCAAATGGAAAGGAGGGAAAATTTGTGATCTCAGAAGCCAAAAACTAGAAGAAACGAGTCTGGAGTGAAAATCGTTTGTCGCCGTCGCCTTCAAGTCTGGAGGGAAATTTTTTGTTGCCGTCGTCTTCGGGTTTGGAAGAAGGAAGAGCTCTACCTCGTCACCTTGTCCTCTTCATCTTGTATTCAAATCTCTGTTCATTGGCTTCTTGTCTTCGTGGCTAGCTTCAGGTAAGATCTTGGTTTTCCTTTTTTGAAATATGAACGTGAAATCTTGGCAAAATCTTGGTTAGAAGTTCCTTTTCCTTGGTGTTTAGCTTCTGAAATATGAATAATAAGACACACACAGAATGCAAACAACATGATATAAACAAAAGCATGCATTTTTTATTTTTATTTTTAACTCCAATGGTACTTACTTGGAAGGTATGGGTATGTTCGTAGAACTCTTAAAATGAGTTTGTGTTGCCCAAGTCTTTAAGATGAAGGTGCTATGGTATTTAGTTGTATCTTGTTGTTTGGTAAGTGATTGAAGTTCTATATCTGATTTATTAGTTAAAAGGAATTGGCTTTTTAACTCCATTAATGTTGCTTGGATACGTAGAAGGCACATTTGCCAATTCACCCAAAACAATGCAAGTCCTATTATTGGAGATGCTCCTGTAATGGTTGGCCTGGCCAGTTGTGTGACAGCTAGAAATATATATGGTTTGACCTTTTGGATCTATTGGGTAATAATATTTTAGTCCTGCAGTCTAAATGTATGATTAAAAACACGGCTATGCACCGAGTGACATGAACATATGAAAATGAGAAAAGATAAAGAGTAAATTAATGAAGTGGGTGTTGATCATGGTTTTTGATTAGAAATTAAGTGGGTCATGTAATGCGTCATGTCTTGTTCAAAATATCACAACATGCAGAAAAATAATAGAGTTCATTATAAAGAACAACATTTCTCATCTCTTGAAAAAATATAGGTGGTATAATGGATGTTTTATATAATGGATTTCATGCCACGTAACTGTTTAGATCATTTGGTAGATAATCCTTGATAACGTTCTTTTAATTAAAATTAATAAATAAAAAAATATTTCATTTCAAAGGTCATTTAGGATGTGATCAGGATCAAAGTTACAACTTCCAAATAAAAGCAGCTAAGCTTGCTAAATATATATTATTTCCATATTAATAGTGCAATAATTTCTTTTCTAGTAATTGCAATAATTTATATCTCTACACAAACACCACAACGAACATGAAATGGTTATTTTCCATAATAGTGCTTATTGATAACTACTAAACTTCCATGTCTAAACTTTTACATGGCTTTCACTTATGTTTCACATTAATTATTCTTTTACTGTTTGTATATATAGTTTTTCTTGGGATTGTTAGCATGGAAAAAGGAGAAGATCACTCATCTCGGCTAACACAAGTGGGCTCAAATCCTCCATGCACAATTTGTTATATTATTTTAAAAATTTGTTGGAATGTGTTGAGTTGATGTTTATTGGTTGATTACATCAACCTTGTAATAGATAATTATCATTATTATTTTTTATGTTAGGACATCTCAATAACTGCTCCAAACCTTTCAAATTACAAGCATGTTTGGCATGGACCAGTGCTTGCATGGTCACCGACCTGTATGCCATATCCAGATGGTAACCAATATCTAATTAACATTCAGGTGGTGATGCAACTTTGCTACTGTCCTTTTTTAATAACTGTGCTTTTTCTGAAAGTTTAATTGCATTCATTTTTGTGCCTTATACAGAATGCTGGTTACCAATTTTAGCATGGGATGGGACCTCCGATTCCTCTCATCACTACAAGCTCTGCAACGAGTTCAAGAGTTCGTACAGAGGATCAACCCAATTGTAGGAAAACTGAAGCACCATTTACATCCTCTAGACTTGATGATAAGAGTAAAAAGGATATACCAGATTCACCGGAAACCAAGGATGGCAGTATCGGGACACCTGAGTGTGTCCAAATGGATGGTGGTGATATAATTGAGGAGCCAAAGTCAGAGATGTAATTTAATTCTTTTGATAAGAAATGCAGATTTGGGGTGATGACAAAAAGGAGTAAGAAAGCTGACGATGGGACTGTTAGATATGTCACCCTTGCTTGTGTCCGTGGTGGGAAGGCTCTGAATAGAACGTTGAATGTCACCAAACCACGTCCGACAGGAAAGACAGAATGTAAGGCAAAGATTAATGCCTTAAAAGTTGAGGGAAAGGTATGGTTGACAACAATTCATAATATCTATAATCATGGTCTCAGTCCACAGAAAGCCCGCTTCTTTCATTGTAATAGAGAAGTTAGTGAGACCGTAAAAAGAGTCTTAGAAAATAACTTGGCTGACATTCGAATGAATAAAAGCTTTGGCAATCTAGTGGTTGGTGCGGGTGGATTCGAGAACCTCCCATTTTTAGAAAAGGATTGTCGTAATTATATCGACAAGACAAGACATTTACGACTTGGGAAAGGTGGCGTTAGAGTGCTTTGAAAATATTTTTTAAGAATGCAGTACAAAAACCTCGGGTTCTTTGCATTGATGGATTTAGATGATGAGTGAAGATTAAAAAATGTCTTTTGGGCAGACTCTCGTAGTAGGCCATCATATCAGTACTTTGGTGATGTGGTCACTTTCGACACCACATATCTAACGAATATATATGTTATGCCATTTGCACCATTTGTTGGTGTAAATCACCACGACCAGTCAATTTTGTTGGGCATGGGATTGATATCTAGTGAGGATATGGAGACGTTTGTATGGTTATTCCAGATATGGTTACAATGTATGGATGGTATAGTTCCGAGAGCTATTATCACAGATTAGGACAGAGCGATGAAAAATGTAATTTCCATTGAGTTTCCAGAAAGCCGACATCGATTTTATTTGTGGCATATATTGAAGAAAGTCCCCAAGAAGTTTTGCTCCCATGTTTAGTACAAAAGTGGCATGAAAACTTCTTTGATGAAATGTGTGTATGCCATCCAAAGTGTTAAAGAGTTTGAAAATTGATGGGAGCAGCTACTCACCACATCTAACTTGCATGACAATGCTTGGCTGCAAAGTTTATATGATGAGCGTGAGCATTGGATACCGGCATTTTTGAAAGATGTATTTTGGGCTAGAATGAGTACAACACAGCGGAGCTAGAGCATGGATGCATTTTTTATGGTTATGTTCATGCTAAGACAAACTTGAAAGAGTTTGTCGACTAGTTTGACAATGCATTGAAAAAGAAAATTGAGAATGAAACTGCCGCAGACTTTCACTCATTTAGTGTCTCAATTTCCTGTATATCTAGATCTCTAATTGAAAAGAGATTTCAAGATCTGTACACGAATGCTAAATTCAGAGAAGTTCAATAGTAAATTACCGGCATTATTGATATGGATCCAGAGTTACTTAAGATGGATGGTACAGTAAAGACTTATCTTATAGAGGATGAAGTTCATGTGGAAGAGTTCACTAAGCTAGTTACATACTATATGGACTTTAGCGAGAAAGATAGAGTTGCAAAATGTTCATGTGGGTTGTTTCAGATGAGAGGGATATTGTGTAGACACATTTTGGCAATATTCAAAAGTAACGGGATTAAGTATGTGTCAGATAGGTACATTTTAGATCGATGAAAGAAGGATATCAAAAGGAGGTACACATTAATCAGTGATAGCTATGACGCAGAGGATAATTAGGCAGATGCAAATAGATATTCAAGTCTGTTAAATATATGTTATTAGATGATTACTCATGCAGCAGGTTCAAAACTTCTTACTGAGGATGCAACTACAAAATTGTATGCAATGATTGACTTATATCGTTCCAACCAAGAACCCCCATCGATCACCCTAATGGGTTCTAATGTTGGTTGTACGATAAAGGACACAACTGCAGTTGGTAGTTCAAAGAAAGTACTCAGTCCGAACATTGTGAGAGGGAAAGGTAAACCTCCATCTCTAAGGAGAGTATCGAGGATAGAGAAAGACATGCAGAAAGTTAAAACAAAGACGAAGACTAAGAAAGCACCCATAAAGGGGAAATGCAAGCAGGTGCCAATTTTGTATATCAACGGGTTTTATTTAGAATTTGTTAATGTGAAGCTATTCAAAAATGCTAACAAATATTTGTGACTTATTTATTAGCGAGATGGAGGAGATACACCAATCGTAGACACTTGTAGGAATTTATTTGGCTCTTCAGAGATGAATGCTCCCAGTGTTGGAGACATGCAGGCTGATCCATATAGCTCAGTATGTCACACTAGTGGAACCCATGTCCAAGAAACGGTGATTGGGAGTCAAGAAAGTGTAAGTGGATCTCATGTGTTGTCAATATTTTAATAATATTGTCTCTAACGCAATAATATTTGGGATTTACTATTTACAGATGCAATTTGGGTTGGATGCATTACAACCGGAAGAATTTGAATTGGATGGATCACAACCGTTGCAATGATATGATTTAATGGGTATGTTATTAATAATACTAATATTTAATGTTGTTACAAGTGATATTTCTAGTTGTAATATTGGAAACTAACTTGATGTATGTTGTATGTTTTGTAGGGCATGCTTGATAGTGAAATCTTTGTGTATTTGGAAGCCATTTGTTGGTATTTTGTATATTGGGAAGAGAAGTCATTTGTTGGTATTTTGTGGATTGGGAAGCCATTTGTTGGTATTTTGTATGTTGGGAAGGGAAGTCATTTGTTGGTATTTTGTATACTGGGAAGCCATTTGTTGGTATTTTATATCTTGGGAAGGGAAGCCATTTGTTGGTATTTTGTGAATTGGGAAGCTATTTGTTGGTATTTTGTATGTTGGGAAGGGAAGTCATATTTTGGTATTTTGTACATTGGGAAGCTATTTGTTAGTATTTTATATATTGGGAAGGGAAGCCATTTATTGGTATTTTGTGTATTGGGAAGCCATTTGTTGGTATATTGTATATTGGCAGGTCTATTGGCAGGGCTAATATTGCAACAAATATTTTTGAGTTGTAATACTAGAAACTAACTTGATGTACCATTTTTTTTGTTGCAAGGCAGACTTGTGCATTAGGAGTCAAGTTGTTGTTTGTATTTATGTATGGGCATTACAATTGTTGATATTTCTGTGTTTTAATCTAATGTTAGTATTTACAAACTGGCAAGCCATTACATTAACTTGCTACTCAAGACCTTGTAAAGCCTTTACAAACTGCTCAATACATTAAAACTGCTTCTCAAACTACAAACTGCTCAATACATTAAAACAGCTTCTCAAATTACAAACTGTTCAATACATTAAAACTGCTTCTCAAATTACAAACTCCTCAATAAATTAAAACTGTTTCAATGTAATTACAAACGGCTCAATACATTAAATTACAAATTGTGATGACCTGCTTTTGAGTTTTTTTTTTTCGCTGAAATATTTGTTTTTATTTTAATTAATATTTTAGTTATTTATTTTAATTTATTTACGTTTTAAAATTGTTTTTAATTTAATTGATGTTGTGTTTTTTTTTCTTTTAGTTGTTTTGTGGTTTTTATCACGTTGCGGCAGTTTAGTGTTGTTTTTCCCGGACTGAGGATTAGACCTCGTCTTTTCCCTACATCTCTTTTCCTTTTTCCTTTTTCTTTTTTTCCTTCTTTCTTTTTCCTTTCTTTTTCTTTTTTTTTTCTTTCTTTCTTTTTCCCTCTCTCTCTCCCCGCGTCGACCCCCCCGGCCTTTCTCTCTCTCTTCTCTCTCCCTCACGCCGGAAGCCTCTCACCCCCGATCTACCGCCGTCCAGCCACCGTGCGGCTCACCGCCGGTACCGTTCAGTTCGTCTCCCTCCGGCGCACCTTCCCACCAATTTCCACCCCCAATCGGCCGGCCGTTTGGCCGGAAAAGCCCTTTGAAGCCCGCACGGGTTTGGCTCCGATCCGTCGCCGTCGCTCCACCTCCGGCCACCATTTCTTCACCACTTCATCACCGGTCCCTTGCCGTCCTAACCCACCTATTTCCGGCCTCCAACGACCACCGGAATAGCTCCTACGAGCTAACTTTCCTTTTTGAGAAATCCGGCCTCTTTCCGGTGATTTCGCCGCCACCCACGGCCAACCACCACTTCCAATAGCTTCACAATCATCCCTAGACCATTCCCTATCAATCCCAAGCCCTGGTTTGTCCCCGTTCAAAAGTGGGTTTTTCACAACCCACGGCCACAATGAATTTTCACTGTGACGTTGTTGCTTTTTCGCCGCCGTTTGCAACACCTCGTGTTTTCTAAAATTGCCATATAGCTCAGTAAGTATTTTCCAAACTCTATTTTTAGATTTAAATATATATTGCTCTTTCAATAATTTATCTGCTGGTTGGTTGATTCCGGATTGAGTCCGCGGAATTCGGGGGTCGGATGGATGGAGGACGGAGTTGCCTGTTTATTTGATTTATGTTGGTTGATTATTTTTATGCATTGTTATGGCATTGCATGGTGCATGCACGTGTGTTTTTGTTTAAGTGAGAAAAGCCTGTTTATTGGCGTAAGTGGACTTACGGGTGCGTGTGTATCACGACCCCAAGCCGGGATGGGGTATTATCCCGGTGGAGCTCCTCTGGTCACTCGGGAGTGGAATAAACTGAGTGATGTCCCCTGGGTTGTCGCTAGACGACGGGAGCGGGGGCTAGGGGTTGCTTGGCTACGAAAGCGCCGGGCGCGGAACCGGGCATCGCCCTACGCACCGACTCTGTGGCCCTTCGCTGGTGAGGGCTAGAGGATGCTTGGCTACGAACGCGCGGGGCGCGGAACTGGGCATCGCTTATTAGGTGTCACATGCGTGGTGGTACTCTGCGGTGTGGTACTCTGCGGTGTGGCACTGGAGCCAGGGTGTGCGGATGACCCCTAGGGGAGGTCATGGTGCATACGGTTAATATGGATTCTCATTTGAGTCGGATAAAGGCCAAATGTGACTTTTGGCGTGTTTTTCGGAAAGGATGTGTTTTTGGGCCAAATGGATTTTTGGCGTGTGTGGAAAAATCGTGTTTTATGGGCTTTGTGCATTGGGCATGTTTCATGCATGTTGTTTGAGTTCTATGTGTTTTTTTATCTGATAGTGTTTGGGTTTTACTTACCTGCGGTACCATTTTTGGTTCCGTAGCTTTTGGTGCAGAGTTGAAGGACGAAGAGGATGAGGCTGAGCCCGAGGATGCGGCTCCGCCGGGTTGCTGATGCTATGCTTTATATTTGGTTTAAAACTGTATTTTTGTTTTTGTCATATTTTATTTATGTATGTTTTAAACAGCTTGTATTACGTTAAGAAAAATTCTGGTACTTAGTTATGACTTTCGTTATCCGCTGCGTGTTCTTTCGTGCACATTTGTTGCTTTTGCACACACTTGGCACCCGTCGATAGGATGGTAACCCGGGTTGTCACCATCCGGACGTCTCGATTTCCCCGTGTTCGGGCGTGGGGATTTGGGGGCGTCACACAAATTGCTTCTCAAATTAAAAACTGCTCAATACATCAAATTACAAACTGCCTATCAAATTACAAACTGCTCAATACATGACAAACTACTTCTCAACAACAAACTGCTCCTCAAATTACAAAATGTTCAATATATTAAAACAACTTCTTAAATTACAAACTGTTCAATACATTTTAACTAATTCAATGTAATTACAAACTGTTCAATACATTAAATTACAAACTGCTTCTCAAATTAAAAACTGCTCAATACATTAAATTACAAACTGCTCAATACATTAAATTACAAACTGCTTCACAAATTACAAACTGCTCAATGCATTAAAACTGCTTCTTAAATTATAAACTGTTCAATACATTAAAACTGCTTCAATGTAATTACAAACTACTCAATACTTTACAAACTGATTCTCAATAGCAAACTGCAAACTGCTTCTCAACAACAAACTACTTCTCAAATTACTAACTGCTTAATATAGAAAGCCTGCTTCTCAAATTACATCTCAATACATTAAAATTGCTTCTCAAATTACAAATTGTTTAATACATTACAAACTGCTCATTACGTTACAAATTGCTAGCACATCTGCACTTGTGGAAGAGTCTTTATAGACTGCAAACTAGTAAAACTGCCTAGTGCATATCTCAATTTTCACAGGACACCAAAATAAACCAAAAAAAAAAAAAATATTACGGTTGCATCTCACATTTCCAACCTGAATTATAAAATTACAATTGGAGAGACCAGGAAAATCAATTCAAGCTCTAAGGTAAAACACATCTTACCTCTTCTTCCACTCACACAAGCATCCGTGTGCACCCTTGGGAGTTGGGGTTTAAAGATAATTCTCAGCATTTATTCATGTATAGCAGTTTATAGCTTGGCTAACAATTGGTAGTTATTCAAACAACGAAAACTAGCAACGTTTAAAATCAAGTTCTCTATCATTAAAGAGGTGACTCAATAAGATAACTCATATTACTTTCAAAGAGTTGCTAGCTTAAATACACCTACATAATACAGGAGAAAGTGAAACTTCTCAAATACCAGAACTTCTGTTTTTTGATAGGTAATACTAGAACCTATTAAAAAAATTACTAACAAATTCATATATGAATACCTGTTTAATATCTTCATCAGAAAACTCCAGCAATGGTCTAAAACCTTTATTTGTGCCAGCATTGTTTATCTGCTGAATAGTACAAGTACAAATTGGAATATATAAGTAATTGATAGAACTGTAAAGGGTACAAGAAATGCCACATTACATTAAAAAGAAAATGCATACTTAACAAGGACTACACATAAATTGTGCTGGCATATGATAAAGACAAGGACAAATGATAGGCAGTATTGTTAGAGGCAATAATGAAAGATAGGTAGTATTATCAAATCATCATCACCATTTCCACAAAATGCAGGAACCTTATCATAATAAGATGTCCATATCCAATTAAGTGGCTTCTCATAACTGTAGTTTGTAGTTCACTGAAAAACAAAGTATCATTTCATACCACTTTTCATCTCATTCAAGTCTGGTATCATGACTACATGGGAGATGGTTCCAAAAAGCATGAGTTTTGAGACAGAATAAAGATAACCATCTGATAATTGAGAGCCAAAACTCGAATGCCATGAGAAATTTCGGTGTTTTAAGGTTTGAACCAACAATCTTTTGCAAAACCAACAATAAAATGGAAGTATAAACTAGTGAAGTGAAATGAAAATGCATAATATACCACTCACAAGGAAAGCCAATCAAATCCTGGAAAGAGAATTATGTGCAAAAACATTGGAAGAAAATGCATCTTAAAATGCATAGAAGATGTTCTACCTTCCCAATCAAGTGCAGTGATGCAGGCCAACCTGAAGAAACGACGCTTTCCAAATTAGATTGCTCCTTGTCTTCTGCTAGTGCCGATCCATAACTGGTAAAAAAGTAACTGAATAAATTCAACAACTAAATATTCACCAAAGGAACATTACCACCCATAAACATAAAAGTATCTAGTGATATGTAAAAAATTTATTTTATTAGTTATCAGTAATAACATTTATAAACATATGTTTTCATTACTTATCAATAACTGATGTTAGTTACAATTTGCAGCGATATATACAAAAGAAGAAAACATTTTAATCGTGCAAATAAGGAAATTGGAAGCTTAGAAAATATTAAGATTTTGAAATTACAGAAGAAAAGAGATTTACCCCAATAATGTATCAAACCACACATATATAGTTTGCCTATTGTCATTCAGAAATGGGATGCCCCAATCCACCGATGCATGGGAAATGGAAAAGTCCCTCAGCCCACTTTTGATCCAACTTTGCACCTTGAAGATATTTTGTAGGAGAAATTAATTGGGGTTAAGGTTAGGTTTCAGGATTTTAGGTTAGGGTTTTGTCTTGTGGGGAAGAAGAGGGCTTTGTGGTTTGGAAGATCTGGGGAAGACGAGGGAGAGGCAGTGATGATTCATTCATGTGGGTTGCTTCGTGGTTTGGAAGATCTGGTAAAGACGAAGGGGGGATTTTTGTCTCTGTGGTGTTGGGTTTCGATTTCGTGGTGGCTGTTATGCAGATTATGTCTTCGTGGTGTTGGGTTTCGATTTCATGGTGGCTGTTATGCAGATCGTGTCTCCAAAAAGGGTGAGAGAGCTGCATACGAGAAGAGGGAGGCTTAGAGGAAGAAGACTCATGAAGGGAGAAGCTTGGAGAAAGAGGCCTAAAGAAGAGAGAAGTGTTCGAGGTTCAAACCAGGCAACCCAAAAAAAATTAAACACGCCGTTTTGATAATCCTCAAAATACGCAGTTTCATTTTCCATGGCGGCAACGATTCCCCACAGTGCCCCAGCTCGGTTGTAATAAGCATTTCTCTTAATACATAACAAATCAAAATGTTTAGAACTCATCATATTGAAACCATTATAGGACATACAATGCTCCACTTGTTATTCACTTATAAATCTTCAAATAATAATAATAATTTTCTTATAAATGAAAAATTCTCTCTCTCTCTCTCTCTCTCTCTCTCTCTCTCTCTCTCTCTCTCTCTCTCTCTCTTTTTCTACCATGAGTTGTCTATGTAATCTAGTTGTTCAGTAATATTTAGCAAGATTGCTTGTTTTCTTATTGGTTGGTTGCAATAGGATCATGTCGGAAGTTCCTTATTGATCAAAAGTTATTTAAGATGAAAATGGAGAATGAGAAGTGGTGGAGAATTATGGAGAGCAGTCACCGAGTTGTGAAATTTATTTCCATTGATGTTAAAGTGATGGTGTGGTTGGTTACATTAGTGAGAGACTATACAGCCTCAATGGGTTCTTCCGAGTTTCTTAGAACTCGAAGGAAAGGTGCTGGTGGTGCAGAGGTGTCACAATAACTATGGTTTATTGGAGTTTGGTCACAAGAAATTGCAAGACCTGATTGTGGTGCTAGAATGGGAGAATGGGAAAGGATGAAGGAAGTTCGGCGAAACATTGAAGAAGGTGATATTGCAACCCTCTGTTTCGAGTGAGAAAATAAAGTTAAAGAAAGTTCAGTAGTTATTTCAAGGGCAGTAGATGGATGAAAGGGTTCATATGTGGAGGCCCTGAGGAAACCATCATCGTTGGGGCTGGTGGCTAATAGGGAGGAGCATGGGGGATGCAGGGGTAACTCGGTGAAGTTTCCTCAGAATTTAAAGTAGAAGCCCATTCGTATTCCTAAATAAGATGAATAGTCTTCAAAGAGGGTGTTGTCTAGGGAAAAGGAAGGGGAGGTGATGTCGTGGAGGGCCATGCAGGAGCTGTTATTAGACTTGAATCATAAAGTGGATTGTTTGTTGAGTTGGATGGATCTGGGTATGGGGTTCTCAGGCCATGAGAATCTGAGTAAGGCCCATATGGGTAGTATGAATGGAGAGAAGGGTTCTGGGCTAATCTCTAGTGTGGGGCGTAAGGAAACAGTTAGAGTGAAAGGTAATATAAAGGAAACTGGGCTAGGTTTCGTTAAGACCTAAGGTGGGTCTAGAAGGAGAATGGTTAAGTCTAATCCGATATTTCAGTATCGAGTGTATTGGCTAAGGTTATTACTTCTTCCTCATTGGAACCAACACTTGAGTTGCCTATTCCAGCTCTGGCACATATAATTTTGCTGGTCGTCGTCGAACCTCATGGTGGGTTGGCACAACACTCTCAGTCGGAGGAAGTAGAAGATGGAGATTTGGTAGAGTATCGTGACGGTGGGGAGGAGACATATGGGGGGTTCCTTAATCCGATAGTGATTATGAACTCTCTGTTTGATGGAGTTTATATGAGAGATCTATTTCCAAGCTTGGTAGAGCAGATTTTGCTAGAGGAAAGGATTCAGCATCTGGAAATGGTTAGGGATGTTCATGGAGGTCTCGGCATATCATCAGCGGAATTGAATGGTGCTTTGCAGATGGCTAGTCCTTCACAAAATGTGGTGATAGAAGCTAACTTTTAGATAGTAGTTAATGAGGAAGAGGGCAACAAGGAAGATATGGGGCAATCCGATTATGCTATGTACTAATCCCTTGTTAAGAAAGAATGAGGTGGTGACTGAAATTGAGAAGGTTTTGTTGATGGAAGAAATATCTTGGAGGCAAAAATCAAGGGTGCTTTGTTTGAAAGAGGGTGACAAATGCGCTAAGTTTTTTTCACAATATGGCTAATTCACATAGGCACAATAACGCCATTGAGGTACTTCATTCTTGTATTAATGTGTTTCAATCACCTAATGAGATTCAAGATCACAGATCTTCTAACTAAGACAACGGAGTGGCATACTAAGCTTGATGGTCTGGAATCTGGATTTTGACCAGCTGGATTTCTATGCATCTAGCTGGTTGGAGGAGCCATTTGAAGAATTTGATGTGTATCAGGTAGTGAGAGGAATGTGTAAAGATAAAGCTCTGAGTTTGGATGACTTTTGTATGGCTTTTTTTTTAAAGAGTATTGGGATATAGTGAAAGAAGAATTGATACAAGTTTTCCAATAATTTTATTCTTGTGATAAGTTAGAGAATTCCCTAAATGCTACATTTATTGCCCTCATTTTGAAGATAGCTAGTGCCTATAAGTTGAAAGATTTACGTTCTATTAGTTTGGTAAGCGGGATTTATAAAATTATTTTGAAGGTTTTAGCTAATTGCATGAGTATAGTGATGGATAAAATCATTTCTAAACCTCAAAATGCTTTCATTCAGGGACGACAAATATGGGATTTGGTTATGATTACGAATGAGTGTTTGGACAATCAGATGTGAGAAGGTATCCTGAGGGTTCTTTGCAAGCTTGACATGGAAAATGCATACAACCATGTGTGTTGGAACTTTCTTTTTTATATGATAAGAAGATATGGCTTCGGAGATAGGTGGTGTGGATGGGTTAAACATTGTGTTTCAATCATCTGGTTTTCTATTTTAGTAAATGGCAACTCTTGTGGTCTTTTTCAGAGTTTGAGGGGTTTGAGACAATGGGATCTATTATCCCCTTTTCTTTTTATTATAGTTATGGAGGCTTTGAGTCGTATGATAGAGGTTGTAGTAGGAGTTTTCTCGCTGGTTTCTTGGTGGGAAACAATAATAATGGTGCTATTTCAATTTCCCATTTATTATTTACGGATGATACTCTTATTTTTTGTGATGCTGACAGTGGAAAGATTCTAGCTTTAAGGGCTGTATTATTGTATTTTGAAGCTATCTTGAGCCTCAAGGTGAACTTGGGTAAGTCAGAATTGGTACTGGTGGGAGAAGTGATGAATATTAACTACTTAGTAGGTTTGTTAGGCTGCAAAGTTGCTCCAATAAAATATCTTTTTGTTGGGGGCCTAAATGAAATACTTGCTTCACTTTTAGGCAAGCATTGCAGGAGGAGTGTGACACTCAGCCCTCGGTGAGCAAAGTGGCAAAGGAGAGTTCTCACTCTCGAAAGAGAAGAAATGCATGCCTGAGGTGAGTATAAGTGCTAGCACCCAAGGCAAGGAATAACAGCTCGCACCGAGGCAAGCAACATCATCTTAAACTAGGGCAGGCAATAGGAGCTTGCATTGGAGTGAGCAAAGAGTACTCACTCCCCTGGGCAAGCATCTTGAAGAGCAGTAATACTAATCCCAATGCGAGTATCTGTTAAACACACATGTTGACCCAACCACACCAACCTAATATAGAGATTTCATTGGCTTTTTCATCATCATAGTCGCTTTATCAATATTGCCTTAAGTTTGAGAGTTTGAAGAGCAAGAGATGCAGCTAGACTTGGTGGTATTCATGTTGCAGAGGCGGTGCTGCCATTGTTTATGAGAACTAAGAAACTCAAGTTCACACCTGCGAGAAAAAGAAATGGGATGAAAAGTAAATAATGGCTTTGTTTCAAACAAAAGGAACAATTTAGGATCCCATGGAAAGGAAATGTCTCATAATTGAGAGGGCTAAGAATTTTATAGAACAAAAAAAAAAAAAAAAGGAGAGAATAGAAAGAGAAGCATTAAAAATAGAATAACATAAGTGATGATTCTTGAAGGAAAATTAAAAAGTAGTGTAAAGGCGAAATAAAGAAGGCAATGAGGTCCTCGAATACAAGGCAAGCAAAAGGACCAAAAAGGCCCTCAAAAGCACATCTCCTTCTACAGAACCAAGGATATTATATGCAAAAGTCAAGTTTTTTCACATTCGATAGAGATAATCACGCAATTTCAAATCTATTGCAAGCGCCAATCATAGGAATACCATTAGACAAAACAAAATATACACACATCAATCATAAGGATACCAGTGTTTCCCTACAAGATACAACCTAATTACAGATGACGATGATTGGATTATGAAGAATGCCATGGATTAGGGGTGGCAATATGTCACACGACCTGTCAACCCAACACGAACACGACACGATAATAGCGGGTTAGGGTTTAGCCTTAATGGGTTCGGGTCAAAACGTGTTGACTCGTTAAGACACAATTGCTTAACGGGTTGATAACGGGTTAACCCGTTTTGACCCGTTATAACCCGTTATGACACGTTAAGAAAGTTAAAGTTAGAATTATACCCTTATATCTCAAAATAAAATTGTTAGAATTTCAATTTCGATATTTTTATTATTTGTATTGTAGTTTTGGACTTATAATTAGTTTTATAATTTTTATAGATATTGTAATTTTAACATTTATATAAAATTATGTTAAATTTAATCAGGTTAAAAAGGTTAATTTCAGGCATATTCAACCCATTTATATAAATAGTTTAAAATGAGTTCTATTGTGTCGTATTAACCTATTTCGTAATATTTTCTTAATTTATTTGTTTACTTATAAAAAAAACATATTTCATAATATTTATTAATGGGTCAAAACGGATTGACACGACACGACCCGTTATGTTAATGGGTCGTGTTAGGGTTTGAGATTTTGACACGATAAGCTTAACGGGTCGAGTTAGGGTTGACCTATATGACCCGTTAACATGATTTGACATGACACGAATACGACCCCGTTAACACGATTTGACACCCCTACCATGGATGGTTTTAACTTGACAATCAAATGATGAAAAACACAGCTAACCTGATGAGTGCACGAAAGTATATTCTGAACATTGCTTTTACGAGTTTAATTGCTAAATTATATGTGTCATTTAGGTATTTTGATTATATTTTTCCAAATTAAACTTTAATTCCATAATGCCTAAGTTTTGATTCAGTGTCTAATGATTTTATTGCAAGAATGAATTTAAAAATGATAAACTAAAGTCTGGCTAATAAGAAAGAAGAGAACAATCAAAGGAGAATTTCATACATCCAAAGTCAAAGAAATTCAAGTCATAAATAAGGAATGAAAGAGTAATTAATGAAACATATTTAGAATCTGCAACCTCTCTGAGTGTCTGTTAGTATTATAGTCATATCTTCATATACTAATATCTGATTGAGGTAATTCAAGATGCATTAGAAATCTAACTCAATGAGCTACATTTGTTTTAGAAATAGATATTTTTTAATTTGACCATCTACTAATTGAAAAGAGCCCGCAATATGTACGTAGAAATCTGGAGTATTACCTACTTAGTTTGCACTTGATTTTCTTTCCATATTGGGGATAGCTTGTGAAAAGTAAGGAAAATAGAGAGCCAAGTGGGAGAAAAAAGAAAAAGGCTCTTCTGGTTTTTGGGAGAGATGAGGCTAGGGTTTGGAGAAACTCATCTTCTAGGAAAAGAATTATTCCTCTTTCGAATTGGGAGCCAATTTCTTGGTGAGGCTAGTGATGAACTTGCTTGAATAATGACGATTTCAATTCTATCAAATTCATGTAATAAACTTTCTTATTGATACAATTTTTGTTTATCATCTCTTATTAGTCTTCCTTATTTTTGGATAATTTTATAATCAATACTTTTCATAAATTCAGTCATGCTTTCTCTATGGGATTGTTGAGGTGTTTATGATCTGGTTGTTAATCTTATTGGTGTGATTCTTTGCTATAGTATTGCTATTAAGTATATTGTAGTCGTTGAATCTAAATTTAATACGATAGCAATTCGTGCTTTAAAAAGAAGAGTGGTTTTCAATAATTACATTTGAACAAATTGGTTATAAAAATATATTTTCCGATTAGAGAGTTTTGTGCTACGATCTCTAATTACGTATCCAATGAATCTGATATGGATAGAATTATCAAGTTCAAATAAAGGATTCCCGTTACTTCATTGCTATTAATTCTGGTCAAACCTTTTTCATTACTACATTTTGGCTCTTAGTTTATTTTTTTTTTCAGAAAAGATTTGTCTTACATTGCTACTTTAATTTTTGTTTTCTTAAATTTTTAGTTTTATTATTCATTCTGCTATTTTTTTAATTTGTCTCTATGTGAAATTGACACTTCAAAATTGTCTTACAACTATTACATTATTTTTTAGACGTAATCATAACCCACTCCATAAAAGCTATACAGCCGAACCCATCATAAAACTCAAGAGTAAAAATATAATATAGTTATCAAACACACCATTGTTCATGGTTGGATACTCACTTTAATAGTAGAGGTAGAGATATAAAAATTAAGTTTTATTTAACTGGTTGAATGTTTATTTAAAAGGCTTGCATGGCCTAATATTTTGAATTTCTATAAATAATTTTTTAAAAAGATAAATAATTCATTAAATTAAATAAAAAAATAAAGAAGAAAATCATTATTTTTTAAGGACCATTTGGATTTGAAAAGCATTTTATCTTATTATACAATCTTTTCAAATTCTCATACAAAATATAATAAATAATTTAATTTTTTAAAATTTTAAATCAATAATAATATTAAAAAAATAATATTTTAATAATATTTTATTTAACTTTTATTTAAAAGTTACTCATTTCTAAAAAGAAACGCTTTGGAGCGGTTAGTCTGTTATTGACCGATAAACAGCCTCCAATTAAATTTTGACATATTACTTATTTCATATTAAGTCTATGGAGTGCGTCATACTAGATAATTCAATTGCATGACCTGAGACCCCTCATCTTTGTCGTCGCCCATCTTTCGCTGATCTCCCCCATCTCCGTCGATCATCTCTATCTTCTCTCCAAAATCAAACCAAAATCAACCAACAATTAAAATCAAGAAGAAACCCATCTCTGCTTGGTTGCCAAGAAAACTCAAGAAAAAAGTAACAGAAAAATCGGAACAAGATATTGATCAAATCACACACATTTTAGTGGCGCCCTTATTGCTTCCAATATTTTCTCAGCAACTAAACAAAAGTGAAGTGAACACAAATCAATTCGAACTCTAGTAGGAAAAAAACAACATCAACCTCTGATTTCCAAAATACAAGTCACGGGCTAGAAAAGAAAATGAGCCAAAATTAATGGTCATTAAAACCTAAAGAACATGACCAATGTACACAAAAAAAACCCTAAAATGGAGATGGCCGTCTTCTGGGTTCCATGGGAGAGAATGGAGAGAGGGGTACGTTCCTCATGCGACAACAGAGAGAGGCTATATTCCTCGTGCAACGACGGAGAAAGGAGGCGATTTTGGGCCGAGTCTGTGAGGAGAGAATAGAGAGAGAGAAATCGTGCATAATACCTTCGTGGTGAAGTGGGTTGCATGGCTTGTGCGACAACAAAAAGAGGAGGCAATTTCAGTGGCGGAGACAGAGAGTGGATTGATTTCACAAATCTGGATTATGGGAGAGGTAGAGAATGAGAGGAGATGGATCTAGCGTGCGTGCGGTGGAGGCATAGATTATGAATGGTGAGGCGGCTACGTGTAAGTTAATTATTGGTGGGCTATTTATTAAAGATGAACAGACTGACCGTTTTAAAGATTAACTCATTTCTAAATTCAATCAAATCCTAAACTGAGTTAAAAAAACGAGAGAGAGTGCCTGTGGTTAATAACGTAAAATAAAAAATAGACTTGGGGAATAAATCCAAAAGCATCCAAAGAAGAGAACCGCATGGTCCACCACCACCACCTCAATTCAGGAGCGCAGGTGCCAGAGTTCCCCAGGGCCCAAAGCCTACACAGGAAGAGCCAGAGAGGGGGAAAAACAACACAAACCCCGAAGCTGCGCCTTTCCCTGCAGCAACCGACCACGTCCGTCCTCAGGTGCACCTTCCTCCTCCCCCTTTATATCTATTTTGTTCTATTTCATTTTTATTTTGGTTATTTTTAAAATTTTTTTTTACCATATTCCTACTCTTCCGCCAAAACTGATGACAAAATTTGCTCACAAACAGAATGTCAGATCTTGGGTTCCCTTGATTTTTCCGAAGGAAGTACCTTTACATTAGAAACTGTTGTGGAAATTGAATTCCTAACTTGGAAATGCTCTCGAATGTGTTATGGGATTGGGGTTTAGAGTAGGAAAAGGAAATGGGAATCTATAGGATTTGGATTTCGCAATCTTCGGATCCGCGGTATGCATGACTGATTCGTGGTCTAAGAGCCAGGCCGGCACGGCTTTTTGGCCGATTCTGTAACTTAGGTATTGTCGTATTTTGGAGAGAAACAGGAAAATTGAACCATTTTTTAAGAATTTTTTTGGTTGCTCGGAAAATGCAGGTAGAGTGGGAAGAAAATTTTGGAATTCTGAGTATTAGGTTTTTCTTATTGTTCAGGCCTTCAGGTCACAGGACGACAAAAATACCGTCGCTTGCCTGAGCCTTGTACGAGGTAAGTTTTGTACATTATACTTATAAAAATTCTTAAATTAAATTTTTTTTTTTTTTATATGGAGCTACAGAATTTTCTTGGCAAAGACGGTGCAGTAAAAAATTAGCATTTTAATTTTATTTTATTTTTGTTCAGGAATGAGGTTTTATTGGTGGGGTTTCTCGGGTATGGTGGATACTTCTTTCTGAGACCTACTTGTAGGTTTTAGTGGTTGAAAATGGCAGAACCAAACTCAGTCGATGGCATTCTGGAATTTCTGCAAAGAAATCGGTTCACAAGAGCTGAGGCAGCTTTGCGCAGTGAGCTGAACAATCGTTCGGATTTGAACGGTTATCCTCAGAAGCTTATGATTGGAGACAAAGGTAAGGACTTGGGAAATGCATTAGAAAAGGAGAATGGGGACAAAATATTAGGGGAAAATCAAGGTTCAGTGCCTCGGGATAGCCATAGTGTTTCACAGGAATTAATTGTGAAAGAGATAGAGTGTGGGACTGGTAGAAATGGGTCTGAAATCAAATGGAACAATGCTGCTGTTCCTGGTGACCAGAATAAAAATAATGAATTGGTTGGGACGAGTGACAAGAGCTTCACTTTCTTGAAAGGGTCGGAGGATACTGTGATTGATTTGTATTCGTTGAAGTTCAATCTTGGTAATGGTCCTGCTGAAGCATATCAGAATGATGATGGTAGCAGTACTAATAGTAACTATTTGGAGTTTCAGAGATCGGGACAACCGAGGTACACTACAAGTGAAGTTCCTGATGCTGCTGGTAAAGCCCGTCTCAAGACTGGAGGAGAGATTAATTTGTCTGCTGAAAAGAGAACTTCATGGCTTGGAAGTACTAGTAAAGCAAATCTGGATGAGAGAAGCCATGCAACTGAGCCTAAAGAACTTGATCAGAATCTTAAGACTAGTAGCACATATTTCAAAGAAAACTTTTCAGATAATCCATGGTCTAGAAGTGAGGAGCGCACAAACTCATCTTCTGATATGTGGACAGATTGTTCTGTCAAGACTGTTTTTCCGTTTGCCAAGGGGGATATGTCAACCAGTTATGATAATGCTGCAGGTTCTGTCGAAAAAGAAGGGAAGAGAAAGTCAGAAATGATTGATTTTAGGGCAGCAATCAAGGAACAGGTGGATGAGGTGGGAAGAACCTTGTTCTTAGGTAATTCACAAGGAGGATCCGAGCATAATACCAGTTTGAGTTTTCCCTTTCCATCTGAGAATCAGAAGGAAGAATTACCTAGGTTGCCACCTGTTAAACTGAAATCAGAAGACAAGTTATTGAATGTTAATTGGGAGGAAAAGTTTGAGAGAGAAGGACCTGGTGCAAAACTCACCAGTGCTGATAGCACTCTCCTTATAGGATCATACCTGGATGTTCCTATTGGACAAGAAATTAACTCTGCAGGTTAGCTCATATGATGGATATGATCAGATGATTTCTTTGCTTTCAAATAGTTTTCTTTTGTCTGCAAACAAACCTGTTTGTCGATTATTTGTGTTTCTTGTGTGTACTTATACACTCATTCTCTCTTTTCTTTACTTTGTTTTTTACATCTCATTCGAAAAATCGAGGTGGTGTTTCAAAGGAAGTACCTGTATGTTGCAGATGCTTTAAGCCAGTGAAACTTTTATATGAAACTCAAACAATAAACTGTAACACACTTGAAACTCATGAAAACTTGTGCAAAGCTTCTTATACTTAGCAATAGACTCAAAAAATGGCATACGTAAAAATATACAAACATTGGAATCGTATTACAGAATACATTGATGGAACACCTTCTTTTTAACGTTTGGGCAAGTGAGAACACCTTTATTTAACAAACTGGAAATCTGAAACTATTATTATTATTTTTATTTTTGGCAGATTCCATGCTGGTGTCTTCTATTTAAAATTGCACACGCACCTGAGTGGGTCTTGATTCCTCAACTGCTGTTTAAGCTGTAGCTTGGCCATGCATGTGCTTTTTTTTTTTTTTTTTTTTTTTTTTTGAGTAAGAAACTTCAATGAAAAGTGAATAGAATGCCTAGTGTGTACTTTGGAATATGTTTCTGAGCATTGCCACTTTTTGTGTTACCATTGATCTGGAATATGTCTTTTCCTTGCTAGTTGAAACCACATACCATAATCACTGTGTTGGTGGGTTAATTACTTTCGAAATATGTATCCCCGTCCCTTCTCTTATTGCATATTCTTGTGTTTGTGTATATGTTATGTTACAGGAGTTCTTTGAGGAGTCTAGCTTGTGATCATTGCACATGTTCATTTTTTGACTCTATAATTCTTGATTCATCAGCTTCTGAACCTTGTGAAAGGACATTATTATTTCTACTTTATATATATGACATCATGGCTTCAAATTTATGTACTTATCAAAAAAATGTCTTAAAATTTATTTAGGTTGTTTAAATCTATTGAAGCTTATGCCATCAGTCTGGCCATTTGCATTGCAGTTTAGAATTCAAGTTATGATACATTCAAAGCATAGACTTCAACTTAAGTGCCTCTGTGTGCATCTGTTATATATCACATTGCTGCTCAAAATCATTCAGCTAATATTTTGGAATGGTTTTTTGAAATTCCACAACGTGGGTGATACACTTTTTATGGCCGGTGAAATCTTGGAATCTCATATATTTTTAGCTGTATTGTTTAAGCAAGCATGCTTGATTACTTAGCTCTGAGAGCTGTCGAATTTATCTGGAGCAGGTCCCAATTTCTGGCTTCAACAATTTCTTTTCAGTCACTCTTTTGTTGGTCCCTTTTTTACCTTTTCTGTTCTTTTAATTGAATTCTTGCTGAGAAATAAGGAATTTTCAATGCCTGGCTTATGATTGAATGCACAGCTGGAAAAAGAATCCCGGGAGGTAGTTGGCTATCTGTAAGTCAGGGAATTGCAGAGGATACATCTGATCTGGTTTCTGGTTTTGCTACCGTTGGTGATGGATTAAGTGAATCTGTTGACTATCCAAATGAGTATTGGGACTCTGATGAATATGATGACGACGATGATATTGGATATATTAGACAACCAATCGAGGATGAGGCTTGGTTTCTGGCTCATGAAATTGATTACCCAAGTGACAATGAAAAGGGCACAGGGCATGGCAGTGTCCCAGATCTGCAGGATAGAGCTCCAACCAAAGATGAGGATGATGATCAATCTTTTGCTGAGGAGGATTCTTACTTCTCTGGTGAGCAGTACTTTCAAGCAAAAAATGCGGTACCAGTTACAGCTACAGATGATCCTATAGGGCTGTCAACAACTGACATATATGGAAAGACTGACGATAATGATTTAATTGCTCAATATGATGGACAGTTGATGGATGAAGAAGAACTGAATCTGATGCGCACAGAACCTGTCTGGAAGGGCTTTGTGACTCAGACAAATGAACTCATCATGTTAGGGGATGGGAAAGTCCTGAATGATAGTGGGAGGTCGCAAATAGATGATATTTGTCTGGATGATGATCAACATGGTTCGGTTAGATCAATTGGTGTAGGGATCAACAGTGATGCTGCAGATATTGGCAGTGAAGTACGGGAAAGTTTGGTTGGAGGAAGTAGTGAAGGGGATCTAGAATACTTTCGTGATCATGATATTGGACTTGGTGGGTCTAGACATCCTCATCACTTGGACAAGAAATATATTAATAGATCAAACAGAGAGAGCAAGAAAAGTACCACTTATGAGGCCAACAAATATGTCACTGGGAATGATAAAGGTGTAAGTATGCAGATGAAAAATCAGACTGATGGGGGATTTTCGTTCCCCCCACCACTGAGAGATGGACAGTTGGTGCTGCCAGGCTCTAGTAAATCTTTATGGTCAAATAACTGCAATGCCATCACCAGTGATGAAACTGATGCCTGCCTTAATGCTTTGGTGGGGCCTGATGACATGCTTACTTCATGGAGGCGAAGAAGTAGTGATTCTTCACCTAGCAAAAGTTCCCGGGATGAAAATAATGCTAAAGCCGTGAGATCCTCTGATCCTACTCCCTCAACAGTCTCTAATTATGGTTATGATGAAAGAGAGCAGGCAAAGCGAGAAGAAGACAAAACAACTAGTGGCTTAAGGGAAGAAGATCCAGCAGCATCACTCGAAGATGAAGAGGCGGTAGCCGTGCAAGAGCAAGTACGACAGATAAAGGCTCAGGAGGAGGAATTTGAGACCTTTAACCTCAAGATAGTGCACAGGAAAAACAGGTATGTTTTTTCCTACATTCCCAATCTTTCAGCTGGTTCTTTTTATTCAATGGGCTTGATATGCTGCCTTTATATCTACATTAAATGTAGAATATTGCTTGTACTTTGGACACTGGTGCTCGTTTTTTTTCCCTTTTTTCTTTTCTAGATTTAGGTTAATAGCCTCTCTCTCTCTCCCTCTCTCTCTCTCTCTCTCTCTCTCTCTCTATCTATATATATATCTCTTTCTCTCTCTCTATTTCTTCTCACTACCATAGCTACAATATTGACAATAATCCGTCCATACCAAAGATCCATGTTTGATTTATACCAGATAGTTCGAACCTGGATTCCAACTTCTTTCTATATTAACTTAATACCCTGCCCCCCTCCCCTCCCAAAAAACGTGTCTTCTATATCACTAAGAAAAAACCTAAAGCAAGTGTAGCATATTTCTAGGATCGCATATTCATGATAGTTACTGTGATTTAGATGAGATAGAGAGACTTGAAATGAGCTCTAGTTTATATGGGTTCTTTTTCCTGTGTGAGAATGGAACTGACTATTGGATGCGTGCCTAACACCAAGATCTCTTCACGAGTATTAATTATTATTATTATGTCCTCAATTTTTTTCCTTCTATTTTTTGGTAAGCCTTCAACTTGAAAGTAGTTTTGGCTGGCTAAATTATCTTTTGAAGACTTTATTAGCCAATTTACATAATAGATTTGGTGTACATAAATCATTGGTTCGATTCTGATTTCCTCATACATAATTAATAGGTCAAATGCGAACTCTGCAAAATGGATTCTTTTGTGAAAGGTTCCTTGTGGGATTTCTGAGTTCATTTTTTTTTGTCTCCCATGAATGAAACATGTCATGGAAGTATTTGAGGCATTTGATCTTAATTTTAGTTTTTGAATTCAAGGATGTCGGTGGCAATCTGTTGCAGATTGTGAAACCTTATAGGCATGTCTTGTTTTCTTTCATCCGCCCTTATTTTTTTTTCATGATAACGAAAATTTATGATGACATGCACCTGTGCTTTTCAATTTTTTGGCATTGAGACCAGTTTTCAATGACCCCATCTCATTTTATGTTGAATTCTTGATGGAAATGCTGATTTGGTGGAGTAACTTCATGTGTCTTGCCACGTATTAAAACAATTTATAGAAATAAATACAGAAAAAAATACAAATACAAATACAAACAACACAAAGGACGAATTTAAAAAAAAATGTAACATTAAAATAATAAAACTAACAAAAATATAAACCATATTAATTTTTTGATAGGTACAATAGAAGTTTATTAGTTCTCATTAAAAAAGTAGGCGTAGCCCACATACATGAGATGTGCACAAGAATTAGGGGCTAGAAGTAGATACAAGAAAGTCAGGAAATTGAGTCCATTAAAACCTACAGCTATTTCCCTTCAAATACACCACATTAGGTATATGGGAACCATCTTCTACTTTGCTGCGATATGTTGGATTCCTTTCAAAAGATGGGCATTTGACACAAGTCCTTCTACCATCCAATCTTTCCTCAAGAGGGAGGATCTACTTTTTCTTGGAAGAATGTAAGGAAAAGTAAGGCACTGGTAAGGGTAACATCTTTTATTAGTTGGTAGTGTCAAGGAAGGTTTTAACAGTGGATAAGTCAAGGAAAATGAATGTTGTACTGATGGACTGTGTTGTCTGTGTAAATGGGTGGAGGAAGCGTGATCATCTGATATTTCACTATGAGGTGGCTTGGGATTTATGGCATCAATATTTAGTACTTATGGTTGGATTTCCAGGAAGCATCACTGTAATTCTACTGCACGTTTCTCAGTGCTAGTTAATGGTACACCTGCTGGTTTTTTTAATAGTTTCCGGGGTTTGCGGCAAGGTGATCCATTATCTCCCCTTTTGTTTGTTATAGTTATGGAGGTTTTTAGCCGGATGGTACAGGCAGCTGTGGATATTGGTCTTTTATTTGGTTATCAGGTGTGCAATGGCACTGGTGACTATTATCATCTTACATCTTTTAGTTGCAGATAATATTTTACTCTTTCGTGATGTCGATACTAGCCAGAGCCAAACTCTACGAGCTCTGTTACTTTGCTTTGAAGCAGTGTTAGGGCTCAAAGTGAATCTTGGTAAGTCCGAGATGGTTCCATTGGGTGCAGTCTCAAATATTCTCAGCTTAGCAAGCATCTTGGATTGTAAGGTGTCCTCTTTGCCAATGAAATATTTGGGCCTTCCGTTGGGAGCAACTTTTAAGGCTAGAGCTATTTGGGATGGGGTGATGGAGAAGATAGAGAAAATGTTGGCAGGTTGGAAACGGATGTATTTATCGAAAAGGGGTCGTCTCACCCTTATTAAGAGCACTCTTACTAATCTCCCTACATATTTTTTATATCTATTTTCTATGCCGGTAGGGGTGGTGAACAGAATAGAGAAACTCTTTAGGGCATTCTTATTTGTTGGGGGGGGGTATTGGGGAGGAGTAGAAATTCCATCTGGTTAAATGGAAGACAATCTGTACTCTAGTTGTGCAAGGGGGGTTGGGAGTGTGTGACTTGAGAACTTTTAATAAAGCGTTATTACTTCAAAAAAAAAAAAAAAAATAAAGCGTTATTGGGGAAATGGTTGTGGAGATATCATTTGGAGGGGGAATCATTGTGGAAGGCAATCATTGATGTTAGATATGGAGCTGCTTGGGGTGGTTGGTGCTCTAACGAAGTGAGAGGGGGGGTATGGTGTGGGTTTATGGAAGTTTATAAGGAGGGGGTGGCCATGTTTTGAAAAACAGATCCACTTTGTAGTCGGTGAGTGCAATCGTATTAGCTTTTGGTGGGATGTGTGGTGTGGAGATCATGCATTGGAGGGGGCGTTTCCGGCTCTTTATAGTATTGCTGCAAATAGGGAGGTTTCAGTGGCAGATATGCGACTCTTTTCTCATGGCTTGCATTAGTGGAATATTCTTTTTAATATTAATTTTCATGATTGGGAACCTATCTATTGTATCAGATTTTTTCAGCCTTCTTTACTCCAAGGGGACTCCTATGGCACAGAGGGACAGATTTAAGTGGAGGTCTAATAATCATAAGAAATGTACCATTAAGGCGTACTATAAAATTTTGTTAACTCAAGATCATTCTCAATTCCCTTGGAAGAATATATGGAGGTCGCGTGTGCCCTCTAAAGTTGCTTTTTTTGTATGGAATGCTGCTCTTGGGAAGATCTTGACCACGGATAATCTGAGGAAGAGGGGATGTGTAGTGTTAGATTGTTGTTATATGTGCAAGAAGAATGGAGAATCTGTGAATCATCTTTTATTGCATTATGAGGTAGCAAAGGGGTTGTGGGATGAGATCTTCCAAAGGGTTCAGGTTGCTTGGGTTATGCCTCTGAGTGTGGTGGACTTGTTGGGTTGTTGGAGGAAGATGCAAGGTTGTCATCAAGTGGCAGCGGTGTGGAAGATGGTCCCGTTGTGTATCATGTGGTGTATTTGGTCGGAAAGGAGTGCGCGTTGCTTTGAAGATAAGGAATGTACATTGGAGGAGTTGAAGAATTTTTTTCTCCACACTTTAGTACTTTGGTTTTCCTCTATAGTACTAAATGGGGACAATGTTCATGATTTTTTTTCTTTAATTCATTGCACAGATGATGTGTTTAGGTGTTCTTCTGTAAACTTCCTGTGTACACGGCCTATGCCTTTTTTCATTCATATCTATAATATTTATCTCTTATTAAAAAAAAAAAAAAATTTAGTACTTCTGGGATTAAATGGGTCATGTCCTAATAGGTGGTCACTTTGATGACTTGTTGCATAGTCCTGCTAACTCATAGTGATTTAGAAATTTGGAGGATGGTCCACTCCCTCGTGTTTGATGATGTGTATTTGGTGGAAATGCAATACTGGCACTTTTGAAGTTTGTGAGATGATGGTGTTAAATTAAGAGTCATTATGTCCTCCTAACTAGGTGTTACCTCTTGTATACCCCCATGTGTACTTGGGCTGTGCTTATTAATACAATCATTTACTTATCAAAAAAAATTTAAGAGCCATTATGTTCAATTCTCTTTATATAGATGATGGCGTACAATAGCTCTCATTCCAGTAGCCTTTTAGATTTCATGGAATTGTGTTCATTTTCTTCATCCTTACAATTGGCTGTTTTCTATTATATTTTTCTTATGTACTTGGGTTGTGTCCTTATAATTTTACTTAATGCTTTTTTTTCTTAAATACAAGTTTTTTTAACTTTATTTTTTTTAAAATTTAGTTTTTATTTTTATTAAGTTTTTAGTTTTATTCTTTATTTTTAATTTTTTTAAAAATAAAAAAGTAGGCTTTTTAAATATGTAGTTATAGCATTTCTTGAATTGGTTACTGATTAAAAAAAAGTTTGTATTTTTTTTAATTTGTGGCTTTGGAAGAAAGCCATTCAAAATCAGCTATAAAGAGGGATAGGGAACTCAAAAGGCTAACTTGTTCCATTAATTATGATGTGAAGGAAGGGAGTGGCGGAAGGGAGAGATCGAAAGGGAGGGGCAATTCATGTTTAAAGGCAGCCTAAGCTTATTTCTTGGAATGTGCAAGGGCTTAATGATCGCAATAAACGCCTTTGTATTAAATCTTTATTGCGGATGTGGAAGGGTGATGTGGTGTGTTTTCAAGAAACAAAGTTGCAAAGCATTGATAGAAGCATTGTGCGTAGTTTATGGGGGGTGTTCGTATGTGGGTTGGTCATATTTGGCTTCGGTGGGAGCCTCAGGTGGAGTATTACTTTTGTGGGATAAAAGAATGGTTGAGGTGATATAAGAGTGTATTGGAGATTTTTTGGTAGCAACTGTGTTAAAAAATGTGGACGATGGATGGGAATGGGCATTTGTTGGCATATATGGGCCAAATGTGGACAGGGATAGGAGAAGGTTATGGGAGGAGTTGGTGGGAATATATTCTTTATGGGATGTGCCGTGGTGCATGGGGGCGATTTTAATATTACTCATTTCCAGAGCGAGCGATCAGGGCAGTTTTGGAATCTTGTGGCCATGGAGGAGTTTTCAGATTTTATTTTTGACTTGAACCTTATGGATCTCCCCTTGATAGGGGGCGAGTACACTTGGTCTAACGGTCGGGTTTGGTCGAAATTGGATAGATTTCTTGTCTCTCCTGAGTGGGAAGCCCATTTTTTGGAGGTTTGTTAGAAACGGTTATCTCGAGTTAGCTTTGACTATTTCCCTATTCTCCTAGATTGTGGGGGCATCCACAATGGTCGACGGTATTTCAAATTTGAAAATATGTGGCTTAAGGTGGAGGGTTTGTAGAGTTGGTGAGTGCTTGGTGGTCGTCGTACCAGTTCGTTGGTACCCCAAGTTTTCTCCTTGCAGGTAAGTTAAAGGCTTTGAAACTAGATTTGAAGAAGTGGAACTTGGAAGTCTTTGGCCACATTGACAATCAGAAGTTAGTCCTATTGGAGGAATTGCAGGAGATAGAGGGATAGGAATTATAGGGAGAATTATCAGAGGAGGGGTTGTTGAGGAAGGGCACGATTATGACAAATCTGGAAAGAGTTTTGTTGGCGGAAGAGACCTCATGGCGTAAAAAATCTAGGGCACTTTTGTTGAAAGAGGGGGATAGGTGCCCGAAGTATTTTCATAAAGTGGCAAACTCTCATTGGTGTAGTAATGCTATTGAGTTGTTATATTCAGATGTGGGGGAGTTGTCTTTGCCTCACGAAATAGAGAACCATATTGTGAACTATTATGAGTCCCTTCTCACTGAACCAGCTGATTGGAGGCTGAAGCTTGATGGCCTGGCTTTTGAGAGCATTGATCTGCAGAGTGTGAGTGTGCTGGAGAGACCTTTTGATGAAGATGAGATTTACAAGGTCATTTCTGGTATGGCGAAGGACAAAGCACCAGGACCAGATGGTTTCTCTATGGGTTTCTTTCAAACTTGCTGGAACATTGTGAAAGGTGATGTTATGCAGGTTTTTAGTAAATTTCATTCATTTCAAAAGTTTGAAAAATCTCTCAATGCGACTTTTATTGCTCTTATCCCTAAGAAATAAGGGGCGTCGAGTATTGAGGATTTCTGTCTTATAAGTCTGGTTAGTGGTATTTACAAAATAATCTCAAAGGTGCTTGCCAACAGGTTAAGCCCTGTGATGGAACAGATTATCTCCAAGCCACAAAACGCATTTATTCGTGGGAGACAAATTCTTGACTCAGTGCTCATTGCTAATGAGTGCTTGGATCACAGATTGAGGGAGGGAGAGCTTGATATTCTTTGTAAGTTAGACATGGAAAATGCTTATGATCATGTGAACTAGGAATTTTTATTATATTTGCTTGGGAGATGTGGGTTTGGTGAGAGGTGGATCTCCTGGATGAGTCACTGTATCTTTACTGCACAGTTCTCAGTGCTAGTTAATGGCACTCCTGCTGGATTCTTTAATAGTTCTCAGGGTCTGCTACAAGGAGATCCATTATCACCTCTTCTGTTCGTCAATAGTCATGGAGGCTCTTAGTCGGATGGTAAAGGCAGCTGTGGATGGGGGTCTCTTATCTAGTGCTCAGATGGGCAATAGCACTGGTGATTCTATTATTATTTCACATCTTTTATTTGCAGATGATACTCTTATCTTCTGTGATTCGGATATTAGCCAGATTCAGACTCTATGAGTACTGATACGCTGCTTTGAAGCAGTGTCGGGACTTAAGGTGAATCTAGGGAAGTTTGAGATGGTTCCAGTGGGTGCGGTCACTAGTATTCTCAGCTTAGCAAACACTTTGGATTCTAAAGTGTCCTCTTTGCCGATGAAATATTTGGGCTTACCATTGGGTGCAACTTTTAAGGCTATAGCTATCTGGGATGGGGTGGTGGAGAAGATAGAGAAAAGGTTGCTTGGTTGGAAATGGATGTATTTATTGAAGGGGGTCGTCTCACCCTTATTAAAAGCACTCTTACTAATCTCCCCACTTATTACTTATCCCTATTTCCGATGCCTGTAGGGGTGGTGGATAGGATCAAGAGATTATTTAAGGGGTTCTTATGGGGGGAGGGTATGGGGGAGGAGAAGAAATTCCGCCTGGTTAAATGGAAGACAATATGTGCTCCAGTTGTATAGGGGGGGTTGGGAGTGTGTGACTTGAGAACTTTTAATAAAGCGTTATTGGGGAAATGGCTGTGGAGATATCATTCGGAGGAGGGATCATTGTGGAAGGCAATCATCGATGCTAGATATGGAGCGGCTTGGGGTGGGTGGTGTTCTAATGTAGTGAGAGGGGGGTATGGCGTGGGTTTATGGAAGTTTATAAGGAGGGGGTAGCCATGTTTTGAAAATCAGATTTGTTTTGTAGCAGGTGAGGGCAACCGTTTCAGTTTTTGGCGGGATGTGTGGTGTGGAGATCATGCATTGAAAAGGGCGTTTTTGGCGCTTTATAGTATTGCAGTGAATAGGGAGGCTTTAGTGGCGGATATGCGAATCTTTTCACATGGCTCTCACCAGTGGAATATTCTTTTTACTAGGAATTTTCATGATTGAGAATTAGCTATTGTTTCAGATTTTTTCAGCTTGCTTTTCTCCAAGGGGATGCCTATGGCACGTGGGGATAGTTTGAATTGGAGGTCCAATAATAAGAAATGCATGGTTAAGGCGTATTAAAAAATCTTGACAATACAAGATCATACCCCGTTCCCTTGGAAAATTATTTGGAAGTCTTGGGTGCCCTCTAAAGTTGCTTTTTTTGTTTGGATTGCTGCTCTTGGGAAGATCTTGACTACGGACAATTTGAGTAATAGGGGTTGTGTTGTGGTAGATTGGTGTTATATGTGCAAAAAGAATGGTGAATATGTGGACCATCTTTTATTGCATTATGAGGTAGCAAGGGGGTTGTGGGATTGAGATCTTTCAAAGGATTGATGTTCCTTGGGTGATGCTTTCGAGGGTGGTGGATTTGTTGGGTGCTTGGAGGAAGTTGCAAGGTTGTCATCAAGTGGCGGCGGTGTGGAAGATGATTCTGTTATGTATCATGTGGTGTATTTGGTTAGAAAGGAATGCGCGTTGTTTTGATGATAAGGAATGTACAAGGGAGGAGCTGAAGAATTTTTTTCTCCACACTTTATTGCTTTGGTTTTCCACTATATGTATACTCCTGGTGTACATGGCTTATGCCTATCTCATTCATTTCAATAATATTTATCTCTTACTTATAAAAAAAAAAGAAAGCTTCTGTATCATATTATGTTTTGTATTTTTTAAATTTCCTTGGGACTCTTGTGTTGTATTTTTTAATTATTTTTATTACACATGGCAAGACATGTGGCTCAGGTATCAATTGACGGAATATGAGACTGGGGTCTCCATTGTTCAATGGTGGGAATGTCTCGTCTCAAATTTTCAAAATTGAAAATGGGGGTTTTCATTATCAAAAATCGAGAAGCACATGTGGGTCATGTGACCATAAATTCCAATAACAATTGGTTCACCAGTGCCATTTTTATCTCCTCAAATTCTTTGTTGTGTGTCCTTGGTGGAAAATTGTGTAAACTATTTTATGGTAAGTGTTAGTCTTAGTTTGCAAGTTGTAAAAACAAGAAGCTTAATTTTGCATATAACTTTTTCTATCAATTTGGTGCTTCTACTAACAGCATATGCTGAGAACTTGTTTTACCATCACACATACGGACTCACTGTTTTGTGTTGCCTAAGTAAGCAGGCCTTCCAGTTTATACTTTCTAAAGATTATCTAATTACATCTCTTGTTGCTCAGAACTGGCTTTGAAGAGGACAAGAATTTCCACGTTGTTCTAAATTCAGTCATAGCTGGGCGTTATCATGTTACTGAGTATCTTGGGTCAGCTGCATTCAGTAAAGCTATACAGGCACATGACCTGCACACTGGTATGGATGTCTGTGTAAAAATTATAAAGAACAACAAGGATTTTTTTGATCAGAGCCTTGATGAGATAAAGCTTCTCAAGTATGTGAATAAGCACGACCCTGCTGACAAGTACCACATTCTTCGATTGTATGATTATTTCTATTATCGAGTAAGTGTAAATATGATTCGACATGCTATTGGTTCTTCACATGTTATGGCTGCATGGTGCATTGAGGATTAAAGTTATTTGTTGAAACTTGAAAGGGAGATAGAAAGGGGCCTAATACAACTAATTTGAAGCAATGAAGAAGGATATGTTAATTTTTTTTGTGCAAAGGATACGTTAATTAGGAGACAACGGAGAGTATGATTTTAAATAGGATAGAATGGCAGTAACAAACTCATGTGGCTGACCCCAGTTGTGGAGAAGCTGAGCCTCTGGAAGTATGGTGGCTTGTACTGTGCCGTTTCTCAGATTCCCGACTGATTACGACACTATTTAAATGGGGTCAGATCTTGAAGTCAACATGATGAAGAGCCATAAAGCTGGGCCCAGTTTAATTGGAAGTTGTATATAGGGTTATTATCAATTTTTGTTTACTTCTTTTACCTGTGTCAACAGCCAAAATTACTCTTACTGTATAGATTAGAAAATAGGAAACTTATGTTGGTCATTCCCTCTCTTGAAGTTTTTTTTTGTGTGTGTGTGTGTGTATCTTGGCTCATAATTTCTCAATTCAATAGTCAAAAGTTTTCTGTTCCTGATATGTATTTCTTAAGTCAACTTGGTAGAATGAAATCATTGTAGCCTTGAGAAGGTAAAGGGAAATTAGCTAAAGATTCCCGAGTACCAACTTACCAGGATATGAAGTTTAATGTTGTGTGATTCTGGTTGCCAACAAGAGGAGGGATCTTGATTTGAGTTTTTAAATTCTCTTTCTATAACTAATGCCAGGAGACAAGATTCTACAGATAGTTGTGCAAACATTTTATTGAGACTTTGTTTCTCATCTATATCTCTTATGTCATCTACATCTCTCTCTGCTCTTCTGTCAAAAGCATGTGAGATTAATAACTTTGTCAGATGGGGGTTAAAGAATATGCAAACAACAGTTTAGTTTGCATGACACACGTGATTGCTAATTTTCTATGTTGGTTCCATATGTATAGCGAATTGCATTTGTCATATTTGGTCATTTTTTGTTTTTGACATTGTGCATATGATTTCTCAATTTATGCTATATTGATCGGTAGCTACCTTTCGCTTTATTTTGCAGGAACATTTGCTAATAGTATGTGAGCTTCTCAAGGCAAATTTATACGAGTTTCACAAATTTAATAGAGAAGCAGGGGGAGAGGTTTACTTCACGATGCCAAGATTGCAGGTTTTGTGGCATGTCTTTTTCTTCTTGGGAGCTCTAATTTTTTATTTAATTTGTGTTTTAGCCATGCTGGCATATTTACTTATTTTGATTGGATTTTGCAGTCAATTACCATTCAGTGTCTTGAGGCACTTCAGTTTCTGCATGGCCTTGGCCTAATACACTGTGACTTGAAGCCTGAAAATATATTGGTGAAAAGTTACAGCAGATGTGAGGTGAAGGTCATTGATCTTGGGAGCAGTTGTTTTGAGACAGATCACCTCTGCTCCTATGTTCAATCCAGGTCCTATCGAGCACCAGAAGTTATATTGGGACTTCCATATGATAAGAAGATAGATGTATGGTCACTTGGCTGCATCTTGGCAGAACTTTGTACTGGCAATGTAAGTTTGCACGTGAATATACATATAGCACGTGTACCTCTGTTCTGTCTATGTATTTATTATGTCATTGCCATTTTTGTCTCCATTACAAGGAGTCTAAATTATATAAAAGCTACCTGGTAAATTGATTTTCTGCTGAATTGCTACTGTTTTGTGTTATCGTTCATGATGCGTTAAGTTTACTCTCAAAGATGGCTGAGAACCATGGATACTTTCCTGTGTCTTGTTTTTATACCCGCATCACTTGTTATGCATTGATAATTTTTACCATCAATTTAACTGAGATCTTATTGTGGTTGTTATTTTGCCTTTTCTTTTTTTCCTTGATGTGGATGCTAATTGTTGAAATGAATTTTGCAATGATTTAGGTTCTCTTCCAAAATGATTCACCTGCAACATTGCTAGCTCGGGTGATTGGAATTATAGGTCCCATAAATCAAAGCATGCTGGCCAAAGGAAGGGATACATACAAATATTTTAGCAAAAGTCACATGCTTTATGAACGAAATCAGGTAAAAGTTTCAATTTAGGATCATTACCTCCCCCCCAGACTTAATTATCCTTGCTTGTGCATTTCTGTTCAATTTGATTGATGATAAAGAAAGAGAATTCTTGGTTCAGTTCTCGTTTTCAAATATCTATTACTTGCTGTGGGTCTTTTTGTTTTTATTTGGTAGATATTCTTTCCCACATTTGCATGGAATTGAATGCGAGATCTCATCTTCCACCTTTTGTTTATAGGAGATATGATTTGGTACTTTGACCAGGTATAACATAATCCAGCATTTAGTGTAAGTTTTCAGAAGTAAGGCTAATCTATCAACTCTGACACACTATACAGACATGCCCATATGTTGATTGTTGAAAATACAGGATATGAAATGAAAGATTCATGGATCACTTTTAGTGTCAAAGACTAATAATAGAACATATAAAATGGATATAAAAATTAGTGTGTTCAACATTTGTGTGCGCGCGCAACCCCAAGGGGTTGGCCCAAGTGGTGAAGGCCTTGTCTTGGGGTATCACTCCCTTCAAGTCTAAGGTTCAATACCTCATGGGCTCCAAGCAATCCTTTGTGGCCACACCCCCTGGTGAGAAGCCAGTGATTTAAGTAGTTCCTTGTAGGGAAACTTTTGAGGGTATTGTGCACAGACCGGGGTTTACTCTTTAGGGGTGGGTCTGAAAGGCCCTGTCTTGGAGAGGTTCCCCGACATTTAAATAATAAAAAAAAAAAGTGTGTGCGCACCTGTGAAATGAAGAAGTACGCAGGTAGCTAGGACAGTGAGTATGGAAAGTAGAGGAAATATGTCATTGCGACAATGTTGTGAGATCTGGCCCAGCACATAGGAAAGAAAGCAGAGAAGCCAACTGATATGGAAAAAAGTACGTGTTGGAGCTCGACTGTCCTTTAAAGAGTTATAGCATGCCAAGTTTGGGTATTAGGTGTTTCTTATCAAAAAAAAGTTTGGGTATTAGGTGTCTTTATGCTTGGGGGGCACATGCTACGCTGGTGCAGCATCCAACAAACATTACATTCTCTTCTCTTTGAAATGGAAACGTTATTTCAAGAGAACTTAGCACATTGTTGGGTTGGTGGATGAGGTGGCCATATTGGTTTCAAATTAATTGAAATAAATTTATACCTTGACATTCAATATACTTGGTTTCTTGAAACTTAGTAATTATATGCATCCAACCAATATCATAGTTCTGTTAAATAATAGTGTTGATCAACTCTTTGACTCTTTGCATCAATGTCAATTCATAGCGTGTAAATACTAGATTATCAAAAAGAAAAATGGTATGTATGCACTGAAAGAAATTAAAATTATGGTTCCTACTCTAATATTGTATTAGATTTTTTTGGAATTTTAAATTAGATGATTTGTAAAATATTGCCATTTTTCCATTCTTCAGGAAACAAACAGGTTGGAATACCTGATACCCAAAAAGACATCCTTAAGGCACCGATTGCCAATGGGGGACCAAGGCTTCATTGACTTTGTTGCTCATATACTAGAGATAAACCCAAAAAAGCGCCCTTCAGCTTCAGAGGCTTTGAAGCACCCATGGCTATCTTATCCATATGAACCCATATCATCCTGAACCGTTTAAAGATTCTGTCTGTCGGTGGGGATAACATCCTGTAGGTGCTCTCATGGTTGGTTTTGGGTGTCTTATTAAAGGGAAGGGAACCACTTTCGTTTCTGGCTGAAAAGGATCGTTTATTTAAGGTGATCTTTTCGAATACGCTGCACCTTACATCCCTGCACAATGCATTGAAAGGTGTGTTTGGTTTTGTTGGTGATACCAGTCTTTCCTTCCCATTCCCAAGTTGTATTCCTATTAAACATTAGAATGTTATTTTTGCACGTGTATTCTTAGGTGGGTGGGTGGGTTGGAAGAGGGTTGTGTTGTTTTGGGGGGGGGGGGGGGGGGGAGATGATGGAGGGGTGGAAGGGAGGGAGGGGGGGGGGCGCGGGGTGTTCTCTGCCTTGCTTTGTTTGGACTGGTGGAAGAAGATTTAAAATCCTGTTGTACATGATGTGTGATAATTCTTTAGGTTATTTAGTAATATTTTTGTGAAATAGCTTCTCATCCAAATTAGATTGCTTCATAACACAATTTGCTGCATTATATTAGTTATGGAGTCAACGGTGCGACAGTGACTGAGGCAGGGAATCAGTACATTGCTTTTGTTCTTTCTTTGTTTAAATTGTTTTGTTTCCCATTTGATATAAGTATTGCAGTCACAAAGAGATCCCACAAAAGTAAACTCACAAATTAATATAATTTCATATAATATGTTAGATCTACTTTACAATCTAACATATCACATAAATTCACATAAGTTTTTGTGGGTTTACTTTTATGAAATTTCTTTGTGGTTAAAGTATTTCTATTCCCATTTTATTCACACTTGGTTATTTGGAACCGCACCATGCTTGCAATGTAATGGTGTTGAAAAAGAAAAAAAAGAACAAGTTGCAACACGTGATGGGGTGAGTTCTCCTTTATTTTGTATATTTAATTAATGTATATTCATTTATGGGAAAAATGTACTTTGCACACACACCGTCATGGTTTCATGATATATACCTTTCTTAATGGTTGGTGGTCCTTCTTCTCTCATGTGATCGTGTTAATGCTATTTGGATTATAGTCAATTGGCATTATACAGCGAGTACATGTTCAATCATGTAGACTCTAACTATAAAGGTCATATGCTATATGTAATATCTAGTGCTTTTATAGAAATCACTGAAAATTGCAGAAAGATGAGTAAAACACATGCACACAGGCATAACAGGAGGAGGATGTGGTATTATTGAAGGATAGCATTCATTTAGAAGTTTCTCAACAGTAAAGAAAGTAGTGAAATTTGGACACCGACTCCTAGTATGATTTGTAGCATGTCAACACTCTTGCTGTCACCAGAATTCTGGCTGCCTGAATTGGGTGTTGGGGGCGGTGGAGTGTCAGGTGATTGTTGTTTCGGCGGTGGTGGCACGTTTGCAGCCTTACAGGTCATTCCAGAGAGGCAATTACCCGATACCCTGAAATCGAAAGATGGGAAGAAAAGAAAACAAATACAAAGTATCCCTAACAGTCCTGTTTACTTTTCTGAATTAGTTTGAAGTTAACCAGTTGAATAACTTTTAACTTACATCAATGTCAAGTTCTTGTTCTTTGATAGAGAGGTGGGTACGGATCCATTGAATCTATTATCAGCCAAATTCCTGGGCGAAAGAAGAACAACAAAAATACTTGTAAGAAAGGGTAGTTTTCAGCTAATCAGTTCTCCAATGTCTGTGTGTGTGAATGTCATAAGTAGCTTTCCTAATAGAACTCACTCACAGAAGTAATAGATCAGGGAAGGAGCCAAGAAAATCAGGAATGGTCCCATTTAAGCTGTTATTGTGCAAATCACTGAAATTCGAAAGTAGAGAGAAGAAAAAATATATCAGCAGAGAAATGCAGGACAGGACCGCATGTTTTACAAATTTGTAAGGGTATTTACATCCCATTCCCAATAAAATTTCCTATAATTTAGTTAAAAACTACATTTTCTAAAATTTTTTCCTAAATTTTACTTATCTTTCAAAAATTTCCTACATCTCATTTCCTATCCTTATTCCCCATAAAATTTTCTATAATTTAGTTAAAAAGTACATTTCCTAATTTTTTTTTCTAAATTTTACTCATCTTTTAAAAATCTCCTACATCCTATTTCCTATTATTTCTTTATTCTATTAAAATAATATTTCTTTATTTGTTCTTTATTATATTTTTCTCTCACCTCCCTTTATAAACTTAACTACAAACAATTTTATAAACTTAAAATAATAGTTTGGGGAAAAACAGTGAATCCCCAAATATGGGGATTCACTGTAGCAATCTCATCCATTCACCCCAAAATGGGGAATGAGATGGGGGTGGTTTGGGATGAAATTCTTAAATATTTTCTCAAATTATGAGGAATTCAGTGCTTTGGGACATCCGATGGGAATGCTCTTAAACTCACATTTTTTGAAGAACATCCATGGAACTAAAATCTGGGAGTGAACCAGACAGCCCAAAGTTACTGAGATTCTTGTGGTTAATAACTCATTTTACAAATTAACGTTATTTGATGTGGTAAATCAAATTGTAAAATTATTTTAATTATAAAATTAATCTAATCCGTCATATGAAATAATGTCAATTTATGAATTTATTTTTATAAAATCCTTTTTAAGTTTATAAAATCTTGCGGAGTTGACTTACAGTGGTATGGCATCCGCATTGCATTCCACCCATTTCCATGTAAATGACGATGGAAGACGGGTCACCACTGTTGAATGAACGAGAGAGAGTGGAGCAATATTTTGTCTGTTTTAAAAGGGTAATTATAGAGTCTATATATAGACATTTACAAGAATAAGAATCAAAGTGTAGCTAACGATTTACAGCAGAGAGTAACAAACTACAGCAGAGAATAACTATAGTACATTCTAGAAGAAGAGCAAATAAATCTAGTGTTATGAGGTGTTGTGCATCTGCTGTGAAGTTGATTTAGAATCCATGATTTGATCACTAAGTGTAATACGCCCCTGCGAATCCAAGGGGGTGTCAACCACATTGAGAGTCGTTTTGAAATGGAGAAATCTGTCAGCAACCAAAGGCTTTGTGAAAATGTCTACAATCTGATCTCTTGAACTAATGAATGACACTCGAAGTTGTTTGGCAGCTACACGGTCTTGGACAAAGTGATAATCTATATCCATGTGTTTGGTTTTTGAATGATAGACCGGATTAACTGAAAGGTATGTTGCCCCAAGATTATCACACTAGAAAATTGGAGACTGAGTAAGTGGAAGACCAAGCTCTCGGATAAGTGTTTGAATCCAAATAATTTCAGCAGCAGCAGCAGCAACTACTTTGTATTCCGCTTCTGTTGATGATCTAGCCACAGTCTTTTGCTTTCTTGAGCTCCATGAAAGTAAGTGCTTGCCAAGATATATGCAGTAGCCTCCTGTTGATCTACGATCATCTGGACAGATACCCCAATCAGCATCAGAGTACGCTTGAAGGGTGAAGATGCACTGAGGTTGAAAGAGCAAATCGTGATTTATTGTAGCTTTAAGATACCGAAGGATTCTTTTGACTGCACTCCAGTGTGTGGCTTTTGGAGCATTAAGAAACTGACAGACCTTTGACAGAGAAGGATATGTCAGGTTGAGTTAGGGACAAGTATTGTAAACCACCAACCAAGCTTCGGTATAACGTGATATCTGCAATATCAGGGGTATCAAACTTTGAAAACTTTAGGGAGGCAACCATGGGTGATGACATTGGATTGGTATAGAGCATGTTGCTTCGAGTGAGAAGACTCTTAATGTACTTGCGTTGTGTAAGTAAAAGTCCTTGCTTAGTGTAATCAACCTCAAGTCCCAGAAAAAAAGATAACTTGCCAAGGTCCTTTACTGGAAATGCAGTACCGAGATCATGAATGAGAGTAGTTATAGCTGATGGATGTGAGGCAGTAATAACTATATCATCAACATAGACCAATAGAAAAATGATAGTATGATCATGATGAGATATAAACAAGGATGGATCGGCTTTAGATGCAGTGAAACCATAATGAAGAATCCAAGAGCTCAGTTCAGCAAACCAGGATCGTGGGGCTTGTTTAAGGCCGTATAGGGCCCTATGGAGCTTGCAAATATAGTTGGGGTGAATGGGATCAATGAAGCCTTGAGGTTGTTGCATGTAGACTTCATCAGTGAGTATGCCATGCAAAAAAGCATTTTGGATGTCCAACTGGCGCAGTGACCATTTTCTTGTAACAGCAATGGACAGGATGAGTCTGATTGTAGTTGGTTTGACCACAGGACTGAAAGTCTCGTGGTAGTCGATTCCAGATTGCTGGTGGAATCCTTTTGCAACTAACCTCGCCTTGCGCCTCTCAAACGAGCCATCAGCATTAGTTTTAGTCCTGTAAACCTATCTGCAACCGAGCACGTTAGACACATTTACAGGAGGTACAAGACTCCATGTGTTGTTCTTTAGAAGAGCAGTGTACTCGAGTCATGGCTTCACGCCATTCTGAGAATTTAGAGGTTGTAGAGTAACTTGAAGGATCATCAGGCACAGTAGGAACAGTGCTAAAACAGTGTCGAGGAGGATACGGAATGGTGCCATTAGTGGCAATACGTGGGCGAAGATAATTGGTGGTAGAGCGAGTTATGATAGGTGAGCGTGGAGGGGCAGGAAGAGTAGTTGAAACTGAAGCTTGAGATAATAAGGATGAGTCTGGGTTAGAGGAGAGTGGGATGTCGAAGGTTGAAGATGAAGTGGTTTGTGGACTGGACTGTTGATTGAGAAGATTAGGAGTGTTACTAGGCTGTGATGGGCCAGGGTCAGGTAAGAAGAGTGATGGGGTTTCAGCTGGTAGTGAAGTAGGAGGTGAGGAAACAGGATATGGGCCGAGAATAGAAGTTTGAAAGATGGGTAAGGAAGTGTGTGTTGAAGCAACTGGTGGAGTAGTGGGCCGTGTGATGTTTTTATAAGGGAAGGACATTTCATTGAAACGGACATCACAAGAAATATACAGACGATTTGTAGTGAGATCAAGGCACTTATAGCCTTTATGAGTATTGCTATAGCCTAAGAATAAGCAGGAAGTGGATCTGAAATTGAGTTTATTTGATGAATATGGACGTAGATTAGGCCAACATTCACAACCAAATACCTTTAAAAAATTGTAATCTGGTTCTTTTTGATGGACCATGAAATAAGGGGATTGATTATTAATGGTGGGGGACGGCAGAAAATTAATTAGATAGACTGCTGTTTCAAAGGCTTCGGCCCAAAAAGTAAAAGGCAAAGAGGCTTGGGCTAAGAGAGCAAGTCCGGTTTCTACTATGTGCCGATGTTTACGTTCAACAAGCCCATTTTGTTGATGAGTGTGTGGGCAAGAGAAACGATGCTTAATTCCAAGTTTTTGGCATACAGAGGTGATGGGTTTAAATTCACCACCTCCATCAGTTTGTAATGTGATTAACTTGGTTTTAAACATGCGTTCAACAAGAGGTAAAAAGGTAGTGGAAATGGTAATAGCATCAGATTTGAGTTTGAGAGGGAAAATCCATGTAAATCTTGTAAAATGATCAACAAAAGACATAATATTTAAAGCCCATACGAGAAACATAAGGAGTAGGGCCCCATAAGTCTGAGTAAACTAAGTCTAAAGGCCCATTAGAGAGAGACAAAGGAAGTTGACAGGCTTTTGCAAGGGGACATTTGGCACATTGAAAATTTGCATCAGTGGGAGAAACTGGTAAACACCGTGTGTGCAGAATTCTGGAGACTTGATCTAAAGAAGAATGACCCATCCTTCGATGCCATTGGGCAACAGAAGCACGTTCCCCAACGTAAACCGAAGGAGAGGTGTGGCTGGAAGATCTGGACACTGGTGATGGAAAAACATAGAGTCTGGGTTGGCCTTGTGAGGAGGATTTTCCCGCTTCGAGAGTCCTTCACAGAGAAGTGAGATGAGTGAAATTCAAAGAAGCAGTGATTATCCACACAGAATTTAAGGACAGAGACAAGGTTTTTAGTAATGAGTGGAACATGTAATAGATTTCTGAGAAGAAAAGCAAAAGATAAAGTGGGCAAAGAAGAATCACCGTAAGCACTGATAGGAAGTCCATTACCGTCACCAACTCGAATAGTTTCATCACCATTGTATTGTTCTGAGGATAAGTTCAAGTTACTCAAGTCATTGGTAACATGATGGGTGGCTCCCGAATCAGGGCACCAGGAGTTGTCTGAAGGAGGATGCTGTGCTGTGAAGTTGGCAGAAAAACTTGATGGAGCTTCATACTAGAAAGCATTGTTGAATCGGTTTCTGCATTGAAGAGCAATATGTCCAACTCTATTGCATACTTGATATTCTCTGTTGTAGTTTGTTACTCTCTGCTGTAAATCGTTAGCTACACTTTGATTCTTATTCTTGTAAATGTCTATATATAGACTTCGTAATTACCATTTTAAAACAGACAGAAAATATTGCTCCACTCTCTCTCGTTCATTCAACATGGTATCCAGAGCCATTTGACAAACTGTCCACTTTTAATCCATGGCCTCGTCTTCTTCACCCCACCCTCCTCCCTCTTCTGTCTCTCATCTTATCACTACCAAATTAACCACAAAAAATTACCTTCTATGGAAGGTTCAAACCTCTGCCTACCTAAGAGGTCAAGACTTATATTAATTTGTCGATGGACCTCTCCCTCTCCTCTTAAGTTTCTCATTGAAATAGATTTTGCACCTACAACCAATCCTGCATATCTCTCATGGAGACGCACAGATCAATTAGTTCTTAGCATTCTTTTTTCTTCTCTGTCCGAGTCTATTCTTAGTCATGTTCTCTCATCTACTACAGCCTTTGATATCTGGAATAAGCTTGCCTCAATGTTCTCTTCTCACTCTCAAGCTAAGGAGTTTTAGTTGCGTTTTCAGCTCACCAATCTTTCTCAAGGTGAACAAACCATCTCTGAATACTTTGGCAAGGTACGTATGCTTGCTGATTCCTTGGCTGCTGCTGGAAGTCCCGTAACTGACAAAGATCTTGTGACCTACCTTTTGAATGGGTTAGGTCCTTCCTATGAGACTTTTGTAACCTCTATTACTACGAGAACTGATCCTCTTACTTCTCATGTGTTATATCAAATGCTACTCATTCATGAGACCCGTATTTCTCATAATGTTAAAACTGTTCTTTCTTCTGGAGAACTTTCTGCTAATTACAGCTCTACTACACCGCGTGACCAAAGGAGTCGTGGATCTTCACATGGTGGTTGTAATGGCCGTAGCAGGGGACGCTATTACAGCAATGGTCGCGGTCGTTCCTCCTTCAACAACACTACTTCTCAGCACACCTCACCACGCCCTACCTCCATGATTTGATCACTAAGTGTAATAACCACTCCATTGCTTTAACACATCAAATTCCTTTCTCAGTGCAGATAAGCCTTCCACTAAATGAGCAGAGATTCACCCCAAAAAAATGAAGAACCAAAAGAAAATCCATCACATTTATTCCTACACCAAGTTACTGATCAACAACTTCAACAGAACTATAATTATCAGAAGATTAAAAGTTAGAAATCTGAAATCCAAACCATCTCTGTTATTGGTTCCCTCAGTCAGTGCATTGCTAAGAGAGTAAAATTCATGAGCGTTGATTATAGGAGGAAGGGAAGAAGCAGCCGCAACCCCTACTGTGAATGAAGTATTGGAAGAAGCAGTAATGTTAGTAATGTAAACTTCTAATACGCTTCCAAAAGGTGGACTAAAGTCGTTTGAAAATTGTTCGTTGTCTATGACAATTTCAATAGATCTTTTCTGGGTTGAATTTAGTCGAACGACTTCAGAGAAGTAGGCGATGATGAAGATGGGAACTTTCTTCGATCCAAGTCCAGTTGTCTGTATGCCTATACCCCATGCAGTGCCAATCGTCCCAACAGCATTTTGCAGAACAACCTGCGGAGGATGATCTTTTGCCGCACTCACATCAATCGCGTCAGTTTCATTTCTGATGACATCCTCAGAGAGTGTAAAACCGCCGTGCCTTGTGTTCCAAATTTGATCGTATTTGTCATGTAAATGACGATGGAAGACGGGTCACCACTCCATTGCTTTAACACATCAAATTCCTTTCTCAGTGCAGATAAGCCTTCCACTAAATGAGCAGAGATTCACCCCAAAAAAACGAAGAACCAAAAGAAAATCCATCACATTTATTCCTATACCAAGTTACTGATCAACAACTTCAACAGAACTACAATTATCAGAAGATTAAAAGTTAGAAATCCAAACCATCTCTGTTATTGGTTCCTTCAGTCAGTGCATCGCTAAGAGAGAAAAATTCATGAGCGTTGATCATAGGAGGAAGTGAAGAAGCAGCTGCAGCCCCTACTGTGAATGAAGTATTGGAAGAAGCAGTAATGTTAGTAATGTAAACTTCTAAATGGTTCTAATACGCTTCCAAAAGGTGGACAAAATTCGTTTGAAAATTATTCGTTGTCTATGACAATTTCAATAGATCTTTTCTGGGTTGAATTTAGTCGAATGACTTCAGAGAAGTAGGCGATGATGAAGATAGGAACTTTCTTCGATCCAAGTCCAGTTTTCTCTATGCCTATACCCCATGCAGTGCCAATCGTCCCGACTGCATTTTGCAGAACAACTAGCGGAGGATGATCTTTTCCCACACTCACATCAATCGCGCGAGTTTCATTTCTGATGACATCCTCAGAGAGTGTAAAATCGCCGTGCCTTTGTGTTCCAAATTCGATCGTATTTGTTATCCGGATACCGAACAGTTTGATTAGCACTGTGGGCTATTCTGTTTTCCAAAAACAAAGCATGGTTCATGCCAACGTTGCTGTACATTTCGGCATCCAAGCTGCGCAGTTCTAGTGCTGATATGAATGGCGCCTGGTCGGGATGCGTCTGAGCAAGACAGATGTTCGTGGCATTTCCCTTCACCACATAAATGGCTTCCTCGACAACATAGGTAAAGTTCGAAGTGGTGACCGTGGCCCAGAAGTTTCCATCGAAGTGCAACTCAAAGGTTGGTGCAAAATTTTTCCCATCATAATTTCCATAGAAAAAGGTTGCACGCACAAGAACTCGTTGCCCTTTGTCCAGATCAAGGATGGTGTAGCAGTTTTTCTTTAGGGTTGGGAATACTCTAATTAGGGTGCTCATCACTTGAGTGTGTTGAAAGCCACCCAAGTGGCCTGCTGCACATGCACCGTTAGGTGTTTTGTTTTGTTAGACACCAATTTTGTTAGGCACAAATTGCACCCAACCACCATGCTTTGTTTTACTAGGCACCCACCTCATAATTTCTGCAGTAGATTGCTGCAATGTAGTGGTCTGCTCTCCTATAAATAGGAGAGCTTAAATGTGTAAAAGAGGCAGTGGGAGAAGAGAAGCAAGAGAGAAAGAGGGTACGTGAGAGAGAGATAGAAATTTGTAGAGTTTTTTGTAAATCTTGTACAAATTCTATAAAAGAGGCTCCAGTGGACGTAGGCAATTTGCTGAACCACTTAAATATTATCTTGTGTGATTTTTAGACAGGTCGGAGGAACAACAACTGGTATCAGAGCTCTGGTTCAAGCTGTCCAAAAATTCAAGTTGATCAAAATCAATTTTTGATAACTCCAGGGTATTTCTCGCGTCGAGAGGAATCCGTTACCGCAAATGGAATCGAAAACGAAGGTAGAAAGAGCCCACATGCGCCCCTAGAAGATCGGCGCGTGCATCTACTGCAACTCACGCGCCCCTATGCGCATTGGAGGTTGAAGACCACTGAGCCCATGCGCCCACGCGCGCCAGAGGAGGAAGACGCGTGGCAGACACATGCCCACGCGCCCCCACGCGCCTTAGGAGGAACTGGTACACGTGCCCACTCGCACTGTGCCGCGCGTGCATCTCACGCGCTAGACGATCAGGGCTGTCCGTTTTTCAGATCCATTTTGGGCTTGATCTAAGCCATTTGAAGTCTGATTTCAACGATCAAATAGTACTTTCCAACTATTTGGATCATTCCAGACTCATCCGTATGGTTATAATTTTGAAATTTTGAGTCTAAATTTTCTAAATTCAAATGGAAGGATCTGGAAGAGATAGGAGCTCTGAAAATGCCATTAGCTCCGGGTGTCGGTACACTGTGTCAAATGCCAAGTTTGAAGTTGAGAAATTTGATGGAACAAGCAACTTCGGCATGTGGCAGTGTGAAGTCATGGACGTTTTGATCCAACAAGAGTTGGATATTGCGTTGGAAGGAAAACCAGATAATATGACTGATCAGGATTGGAAGAAGCTTAATACTCAAGCTTGTAGTACAATCCGATTATGCCTTACCAAAGAACATAAGTATTTTGTCATGAGAGAGACAAATGCTAGGGTACTTTGGCAGAAATTGAAAGATAAGTTCATGAAGAAGAGCATTAAGAGCCGTTTGCACTTGAAGAAGCTCTTTAGATTCCAATTTCGTGAAGGTATTTCAATGTCTGAACATTTGATAATTATAACCAAATTCTTGTTGATTTGTTAAACTTGGATGTTAAAATCGAAGATGAAGATAAAGCTTTACTTTTGTTGAATTTCTTGTCTGATACATATGAGCATTTAAGTACTACTCTATTGTATGAGAAGGAAAAGATTAGTTTTGAAGATGTATCTAGTTCTTTAATTAGCAATGAGTACCGAAAAAAGGATAAGCAGGTACAACAAGATATATCAAGTGAAGTTCTAACAGCAAGAGGGAAACCACAGTCAAGGTATCCCAGAAAGAAGAACGGTTTTCAATCGAAAACCCGGGCCACATCACGTGGTTCATCAGTCAGCAGAAAGCTCACCAGAGATGAGTGTTCCTTTTATCACAACAAAGGACACTAGAAGAAGGATTGTCCCAACCTGAAGGGACAACAGCATAATCAACCTTCCACAGCCAATGTCGTGGACAGAGATAATGATTCAGATTTTTTCTTGATAAGTTCATCATCCATTTGTCATTTTGATGAATGGATTATGGATTCTGGATGTACCTATCACATGTGTCCCAATCGGGACTAGTTTACTGACTTCACAAAGAGTGAGGGTGGAGCAGTACTTATGGGCAATGACAGTGCCTGTAAGACTCAGGGAATAGGTAGCATTCGGTTAAAGCTGCACGATGGTAGCGTCAAGACTATGACAGAAGTTCGGTATGTTTCGGACTTGTGGAAGAATCTCATCTCACTAGGATCTCTGGATTCAAAAGAATTCAGAATCGCCATTGAAGATGGAACTCTCAAAGTACTAATGGGAATTCAGGTGGCAATGAAGGGCTTGAGGCGAGGAAACTTGTACTTCTTGCAAGGAAGTACTGTTGATGAAAGAGCTTCCACAGGCTGTGAGAAACTAGATGAGACTGATGCCAACACCACCAGTCTTTGGCATATGCGTATGGGACACGCAGGAAAAAAAGCTTTGCAAACACTAGTGAAGCAAGGCTTACTCAAAGGTGCCAAGACTGGTAAACTGTCTTTCTCTGAGCACTGTGTATTGGGGAAGCAGAGGCGGATCAAGTTTGGAACCGCAGTACACAATACACAGGGAATACTTGACTATGTGCACTCCGATGTTTGGGGACCTACCCAAAATGCATCTTTGGGAGGTAAGCATTGGTTTGTGACTTTTGTGGATGATTATTCTCGTCGTGTGTAGGTGTATACGATGAAGAATAAAGATGAAGTGATGAAAATCTTCCTTGATTGGAAGAAAATGGTTGAGACTCAGACCTCCAGAAAGATCAAGCAGCTCAGATCTGATAATGGAGGTAAGTACACTTCAAACCCTTTCATGGAAGTATGCCAGAGAGAGGGAATTGTCAGACACTTCACGATACGAGGTACATCGCAGCAGAACGGTGTGGCAGAACGAATGAATCGTACTTTATTATAGAAAGTATGATGTATGTTGCTGAATACTGGATTTAGTAAGAAATTTTGGGCTGAAGCTGTGACATATGCCTGCCACCTCATCAACCGACTACCCACAGCTGCCAATGACAGGAAGACACCCACTGAAATGTGGAGAGGTACACATGCTACTGATTATGACTCTTTACACGTTTTCAGATGTCTTGCTTACTATCATGCTAAAGAAAGTAAGCTTGATTCTAGAGCCAAGAAAGTAAAATTCTTGGGCTTTAGTACTGGTGTAAAAGGGTATAGACTCTGGTGTATAGAGTCTAAAAAGGTGATCATCAGTAGAGATGTTACATTCAACGAATCTGAGATGCTTAAGTCACATAAGCATAAAGATTCTAGTGAAGGCAGCAGTGATGGCGAAACATCAGATGATTCGCAGAGTGTGGAGTTTATTACTTCGAAGAAGTTGGAAAAGTATGGACAAGATGAGGTTGATAATCCAGTCACAGTACCTCCATGTCAACCTGAATCAATAGCAACTAACAGACCGAGATGAGAGAAATGTGTACCGACACGTTTTGCAGACCATGTGACATATGCATTACCAGCTGAAGGGGGTGAGATCCCAACCACTTACAGAAAAGCCGTACAGTCCAGTGAACAAGTTGAATGGACAAAGGCGATGAATGAAGAGATGCAGTCTCTTCACCAGAACCAGACTTGGGAGCTTGTGCCGCTTCCAAAAGGAAAGAAGACAATTGGCTGTAAGTGGATCTTCAATTAGAAAGATGATCAAGCTGCTAAAAATGGAGTGCAATACAAAGCTAGGTTGGTAGCCAAGGGCTATGCTCAGACAGAGGGAATTGACTACAGTGAAGTATTCTCTCCTGTTATGAAGCATTCATCCATTCAGATATTGCTAGCTTTGGTTGCACAATATGATCTTGAGTTAGCACAGCTTGATGTGAAAACAACTTTCTTACATAGTGATCTGGAAGAGGAGACTTATCTGTCTCAACCAGAAGGTTTTAAGGAAGCTGGAAAAGAAAATTGGGTCTGCAGTTTGAAGAAGTCTCTCTATGGCTTGAAGCAGTTACCTCGGCAATGGTATAAGCAGTTTGACCGCTTTATGATGGATCTGAAATACACTCGTTGCTAATACGATCATTGTGTATATTTCAGAAAACTCGCAAATGGATCTTTCATTTATTTGCTTTTATATGTAGATGATATGTTAATTACATGTAAAAGTAAGGGGGAGATAGATCGCTTAAAACTCAGTTAAGTAATGAGTTTGAAATGAAAGATGTAGGAGAAGCACGAAGAATACTGGGGATGGAGATCAGCAGATATAGGGTGAAAGGTACAGTTCACCTTACACAGATGCAGTATCTGAAGAGAATACTGCAACGATTCAACATCGACTCGAAGACGAAGCCAGCGAGTACTCCTATGGCCCCATATTTCAATCTCAGTGCATTGCATTCTCCTAAAACCGATGAAGAACGGGACTACATGAGGAATGTCCCGTATAGTGTTGTTGGAAGTTTAATGTATGCCATGGTGTGTACATGACCTGATATCTCCCAGGCTGTTAGCTTAGTTAGTCGCTATATGCATAATCCTGGAAAGGTTCATTGGCATGCGGCTAAGTGGATTCTACGGTATATTTCAGGGACGTAGATGTCGGTTTGAAGTTCGGGAAGAGTGAAGATAGTCTAGTAACTGGATATGTTGACTCAGACTATGTAGGTGATCTTGACAAATGTCGATCAACAACTGGATATGTATTCACTATGGCTGGAGGACCAGTTAGTTGGTGATCAACTTTGCAGTCGAAAATTGTACTATCATCAACTGAGGCTGAATACATGGCTGTAACAGAAGCCGTGAAAAAAGCTATTTGGTTACAGGGATTGGTAATAGATTTGATCTTTAAGCAGCAAGAGGTTACCGCTTACTGTGACAGTCAAAGTGCAATTCATTTGGCCAAGAATCAAGTATATCACTCTCGAACAAAACACATAGATGTCCGATTTCACTTTGTACGTGAAATATTAGAAGAAGATGACATCAAACTTCAAAAGATTGGCACTGAAGATAATCCAGCAGATATGTTGACGAAAGTCGTCACATAAATCAAGTTCCAACATTGTTTGGACTTGATCAGTATTGTACACTACTGAGTACCCTCGAGTGCATTGGAGCGTATTCGATATCAGAAGCTCTCATGTCAAAGAAATAGGTGCATTTACTTGAAGAATGAATTAATTTGCAAGCAGCCTGGTATGGCATACTTGGGTGGAGGGGGTGATTGTTGAAAGCCATCCAAGTGGCCTGCTTCACATGCACCGTTAGGTGTTTTGTTTTGTTAGGCACCAATTTTGTTAGGCACAAATTGCACCCACCCAGCATACTTTGTTTTACTAGGCACCCACTCCATAATTTCTGCAGCAGATTGCTGTAACATAGTGGTCTGCTCTCCTATAAATAGGAGAGCTTAAATGTGTAAAAGAGGCAGTGGGAGAAGAAAAGTAAGAGAGAAAGAGGGTACGTGAGAGAGACATAGAAATTTGTAGAGTTTTTTTGTAAATCTCGTACAAATTCTATAAAAGAGGCTCCAGTGGACGTAAGCAATTTGCTGAACCACTTAAATATTATCTTATGTGATTTTTGGACAGGCTGGAGGAACAACAGAGTGTTCATCCAAGAAGGAATTGTGCTGCTAAATTGGACAACTTGAGACTCATCGCTGTGAATGTAAGCATTATCACCAGTCCAGACAATTGAGCTCTCGTCTTTGTAGGTGGAAGAATTGGAGCCACCACAATCAATGCTCAGAAACACTGCAACAGAGGGCTTTGAGATAATTAATACAACTGAAAGGGCTGTAAGAAATGACAACATTATCAGATTGAAACTCATGGTTTGGTCTTGGAGATCATGAAAGACGTGGATTAATGCAGGACTGGCATCAAAAGATATATTATATATTTATATAACACACACACACACATAAACTATGGCGGGTTGGATTTTGATCACTTTGATGAATTTTTATTTGTAATATTGCCAGAGCATCATGATGTAATATGCAAGCAGCTGGTTATAATTATTAATTTCTTGGCGTTTGATGCTAAGATAATGTTTTCAACCATTGAAATAGCTCACCTAGCTACTTGACCTACACGAAATAACAAATTAGCCTAAAACGACAAGAAGTAGAAGATCATCAAGAGAAAACGTTGGGATGATATCATGATCATATATAGTACTATATTGTAAATGGTATGGCAATTAGCATTTATAAATTATTACATTTAATCTGACCTTTCTTTCTCTCTGTGTTATGATTGGATGAATATAAAGAAGGTTCTGGATTGATGAAGCTTTAATGATTTGAGCTATGGATCACATGACCAGCACGTGACTCGTAAGCTGCATCAAACCGAGGTCAAGCCTGAGCCGCAGGATCAATACATGTGGAGTCATCTGTTATGTCATATATATATATATATATATATCGCTATAGCCTCCGGGTTAACCTAATTGATTTTGTATTGTTTCTGCCAATTGAGAGAGGGGTTTCAAGAGAGAGAGAATAGAGAGGGAAGAAACTTGGGTTTCACTGTGAGGGAGAAAATCTGTGATTTTCTGTAGTGAGATGAGTGCCCTATAATTTGAGAGTGTTTCTGAGGCTTATCTGTGAAGGACACTGATTATTAATAAAGCTCTGAGGCCCATTCCTGCTGTGGACGTAGACCATTAGGGTCGAACCACGTAAATCGGTTGTGTTATTCTATCTTTGCATTATTTCTATTATTTCTTGGTTATCGATCTTGTTATTATTTTGTTTCTTGTTATTATCTTGTTCTGATTTTGATATTAGGGTTTAGACTGAATCTGTTGGTTCGTTGGTTCTGTTCTGGTTCAATCGACATTTATTTTTAATATCGTTATATGTTACACAGTTTGTATATATATGCCAAGATTATCTTGAACATATTATATATTGAGTCTTGCATTCTTTTCGGAAACTTTAGTATAATCAGAGTATTGCACATAAGAGGGACTCGAGCATATAACATTACACACACACACATATATATATATATATATTTATATATATAAATCCTGCATTATCCATTGCCAGAGTATATGGCCTGGTACAACATTGCTAAAATGGTCAGCATTTTGAAAAAAACTCTTAAAGTGTTTTTGTATGGTGAATTAATGCAGCATCAATCTTGGCGTTAATTTGGAAGGTTGACGGAATAAGTTGATCTGATTGCCAAGACTTAGGTAGCTAGGTAGGTTAGAATAGAAGTTATATATTCATTAATATCCTGATGAAGGCTTGAAGCCAACTTCCACGTATTTGGGAATCATGCAAGACACGTACGTACGTGCAGCCATATAAATTCATTTTATAAATTTATAATTCATATCATCACATATATATATATATATACAGTTCTGCTGGGTACAAGCGTGGCGTGCAAGCGGCAGGTAACGGGCCATACATCATGTCTGACGTGGAATAAAAATATAAAATAAAGAGCAAAAATAAAAAAGTAAAAAAGGAAAGATAAGACCTCCCTTTCTTCTTCCCACAGTGACTTTGCGACCTCGCATCTCCTAAAGGTGTATCGGAATATTGTTCCATCCCTGACACTAGCACTCAGAACTATTTCAAAAGCCTAAATCCATAATTAAGAAAAGTTAGAGAAACTTCATAGCCTCAGATCAAGAGCTCTTTCAACATTGAGTTCACCTTCACTTCCTTAAATCTGATGCTAAATACCAAAACGTTAGAAAGCAAAATAAGGTCCAGTCTTCTAGTCTTCAGGAAAAAAAAAATCCAGTCTTGTAGTTATTCTCTGTGCAAATGCAAACAAAGAAATGTCAAAAAAGAAGAAAGAAAAAAATAGTAACTAAAGTTTGTTTAGAATGGTGGCTGTCTGCTTTATACGGAGAGGGAGAGAGAAACAAAATGGAGAGAGAGAGGTCGGTTGGAGGAGAAGATCAATTAGTAGGAGGCGAGGAGAGGGAGGGATTACAACTGAAAATTTCAAAGGTAAGAGAATGAAATTAAAAGAGAGAAAGAAAAATCCCACTGAATACAAACTCTCTAGTCCCACCCTCTCCATGATAATACAACCTTAACCACTGCTCTTTGCTTTAGGATTGTTGCACTTCCAGCTCTCTCTCTCTTTGCTTTCCGGTATGGAAGCACTGTGTGACGATGTCCTTGTTATCTAGAGGGTAATAATCCAAAAGAGCTCTGCGTCATCACCATCAATTGCCTCAATAAGACCAGACTCAGATGTTATATTTGCAAAGAGGAAAGAGAAAAAAATTAAAAGATAGAAAAAAATAAGACAACATGTTGATGTGGCTACGCCGATTGCAAGCCGTCTACACAGAGCGCTTGCAATTAGCATTTTATATATATATATATATATATCATCCACGCTATAATGTTTGGCAAAAGTTGACTTAATTATTACTGATATTCCTTTTAGTTCCTCTCTCTCTCTCTATATATATATATTGTTCAAAAAAGTGATTTTGATGATGATCTGAGCAAATAAATATATTAGCAACGATATAAAATGACCCGACGGTTTGAAATTAGCTAGCTAGATAGGTGAACTAATTAACTAATACATAGCAACGTTAATCTAGCTAGCTACAGGTTATCATGAAGACGGTATATATCCACAACAATCCATAAATTCAATTTGCATGCAGCAATCCAATTTAAGACGAGACATTTTACGATTTTTATTTTTGGTAAAATTATTTTATGAGTTTTTCTCGATCGATTTTAATCGCAAGAAAGGCCCAATTAAATGCTGTAGTGAGTCTACAATATTATGTGCGTATAATTAACCTTCAATCCATATTACATTAATTAGCTTGAAATTTTGAATGTCAAATTTTATAATATTCAACATATTAATTAATAATTGATAGAGAAGTAAGTACTTTTTTAGAATTTTTTTTTAAATAGCATTTTTCAATCTTTTGTCTTTTGTCCCAAATTGTACGCATTTAAATATCATTTCTGCTATGTACAACCGGCTAGCGCAACCGTTGGGTAACTAGGTGACGTGATATCATTTGACAAAATTTTTCAAAAAAAAAGGCGAGAAAAGAACCGAGAAGAGTCGAAGAGGAGTGAAAAGCAGAAGAGATGTGAGAAGAGAGAACCCCAAACCCATAAGAAACCCAGCCTGATTTTGAACTTCGAAAAAGGTTAGTACAGCATCGAATTCCATTCTCTATAGCCCAGAACCAGATAGAAGCAAAAACAAAAATACCCCTTAGGGGAAATCAATACAGAAATGTAGCTCATCCATGGTCACCAAGTACAGTACATAAATCTGTTAAGAGGCATACATAAAAGCTTCAAATTCACAATTTTTCTTCACTTTACAAAAACGAATTGGAGTATAAGAAACACCAACTCCCTGCTCATTGAAGACATCCTTCCCCTCAACCCCACGAAACAAAACCCAGAATCCCAGACTTCAAAAACCCAAACCACCATAAAAAGTTCCCAATGAGGCAGGACTCCCAATTCTCATAGAAATGACACACAAAATCAAACCCAAATCACAACACTTCTAGTCCCAATCCAAAATCACAGATGCTCAAACAATCTTAGAGTCTTAGAAAATTATGCCCGTTCCAAGGTTTTCACAGCAGGAATTACGAGGATACTCGTGACCTAGCCAACTTGGAGTGACAGGTTTTTCTGGTTTGAAGAATGAAGGCCGTTGAATGAGGAAGTCGACGTTGAGTGATGGGTTGTAGCAAGCAGAAGGAGTTGCAGTTGTCCAAACCTCACCGTTGAACGGAGGGTGAGAGCAGAGTTCTGTTTTGAGAAATGAAGAAGTTTGTTGAGTCACCTTGCCATTTTTTAATTGTTTTCATCTCTCCGCCTGCTGTAAACTTTCAATAAAACACACCGTTTTATTATGATCTTGCTAAGTGGAGGAGAAGATCAGAGGAGAGGAGGAAGGGGAACAGCAAAGTGGAGGGGAGAACGAGAAGGGGAAATGAAACGAAAGATGGAAGGAGGAAATGAAACGAACTGTTTCAAAAGTACTGGAGAGGAGCTTATCTTCGTTGGATCAATGCACCAGATGAAATGAAACCAATTCTGCTACATGTACACGTCTAGTGGACCTTTTGCGCACTCGCTGACCCACGTCAGCCATTAAAAAAAAAACATGATTAAAACGTGATTAACCCAACAGTAACTTTCTTCTTTCTCCATATTTACATCAAAGCTTAGATTTTTTCTGAAACAAATGGACGCGAAAGGGCAGGATAATATGGGTCTTGAGATTTGTAATGAAAATATGGGAGTTTCGGATGAAAATCATAGATACCACAGAAAAGAAAGTACAGATGCAAAGAAGAATGCTTTGGAGACTTGAGGAAAACGGTTTCGTGGGTATACGAGATGGTTACTACGTTTCAGATGAGAAGAAGGAAAAAAAAAAAAAAATAGAAGAAGATGAGGTTTCAAATGCAAAGAAGGGAAATATGAGAGGTAGTCTGGTTCTCTTCTTTGCGTCGTCTTCACACTCTGATCTTCAATCCAGGAAGATTTCAAATCGAGGGAACTGTGGATTAGCTGCATTTCAAGTTTAAAAAAGGACATATAAAAATGAAACGGGGCCGTTTTGTTATAATTATAACATGTGGCTGTATGTGTACGTGGTGGTTCCCCACCCCGTATACAAACAGAGTTTTTCGAAATGAAACGTTTTAATGCCATGTAGGACATGGTTACGCTGTGCTTCCTCCAACCGGCTGCATTTATCATTTTTCATAGAAAAAAGCTATGGAAAAATATAGTTGCAAGCATAATTGTGCACTAATCTGTGCACTAATATAATGTGATTGGTCAAAAAGTAGATTTTATTAAAAACAGTGTTAATTTAAATTTTAAGTATAAATAAATCAGTATTGGTATACAGATCAGTGCGCGACTGTACTTGTATGTAGCAAAACTCAAAAGCTATAGGCAGTCAGATTATGCAAGTGCGAGACAAATGGCACTGACGTGGAAAATTTAAGATGGCACCGTTTCAATTATTTTACATGTTTTCCCATTTTCCTAGATCAGATGACTCTCCCTCCTTCTCAGTTCTCTCTGTGTTCTGAATCTTTCTATAGCACCAACCCCATTTCCCTTGATTGTTGTCTTTCAAATTGAAAAGCATTGTTTTCTGCTCTTTTCATTTCGGTTATGTAGAGCTGCTCCTGTAGTTTGGGGTTGGCGCTATGGTTGAAAACTTGTACCATGAATCTTACTATTATTGCCGTTGGCGCTATGGTTGATCGAGTCATTTCCGTTGGCTCTTAAATAGGTTCATGCAGCTTCAGTGTATTAAAAGGATTGGAACTTGTAGAAAAAATCAGCTAGAATCACTACTCCACCGCTTGGTGCAAATGGCCATGGGCATCATCTTCTCCCACTGCATTCAAGAAACAGTAAAGTATAAAATCACCCAATCAAGAAATCTAAAAGCAGAAGCAAGTAAAAAAAAGTGCTTTAACATGGATGTCTTAGAAATCTCCTAGTAGAAATGACCCAATAGACCACGAAGAAGACCACTTGATGACCCAATAGAAATGACCAAGATGACGACCCTTCCACGAAGAAGAAGACGACTTGAAGATCCAGATTAGTGGCTCCTTTTGGGCTCATCCACTTGAAGAGAGATCGCAGATCCACTTGAAGACCACAAAGCCGAAGACAAGCTTGAGAAGACGATCATAAAGCCGAAGAGAAGAAAAGACCACTGAAGAGAGAGCATCAATGCCATTGTTGTTGCTTTTTTTTTTTTTTTTTTTTTAAATTTTAATTTTATTTATTTTTATATTTTCAATATAACGGCCACGTCAGCAGACTCCTTCACAATTACCATTTGGCGACTGTATGTAGAAGAACTGTTTTTTATAATACTAATTTTTGTTTTTGTTTTTTATTTTTTTATTTTGGTGGAAAACATATATACTTTATTGAACTATCTCTATAAAAGAGATTGAACACATGAAGGAATTTTCCTCAAAACAATGATTGAATCCTTGATACCTAAAGCATCTTTACTTAGAACATGTGCGACTTTATTATTAGTCCTCTTTGTATGCATCACATAAAAAGAATTAAAAGTAGCCAAATAAGCTCGTGTCTGCTATGAGCAACACAGGATAAGAACCAAACCCTACCGTGGAATTGAGGCCTTGGAAAGCTTGCAATGCGTCTCCTTCTGATAGTATGTCCGTAAAACCCAAGTCTTTGCAAAAAAGAGTGGCTTGGAAAGCTGCTAAAGCTTTTGCTAGAAAAGGGTTACGGTATATACACTATAAGAAAAATGACTATTTGTGACAGATTATATACGATGAGAATGACTTTTTGCGATCAAAACATATTTATTTTAACAGAAAATAATCATTTTCATAAAAATAACTGGTCACAATTGATCAATTTTTTTATTTTATTTTTTTGTAGTGATAGGTCCTTATTCAGTCTCATCGTAGCCAAAGCATTCCCTTCCCAGTCACGAATGATTGCTCCAATTCCCAGTTTGCAATGCACCACATCCAAAGCTGCATCACAATTTAACTTCACCTTGCCTCTTGGAGGAACTTCCCATTTATCAGCAGCGGCCTTAACAGAAACAGACTGGTTGTTTGCACTTCGAATGTGCTTAATTGGCATCACTTTTCAATTTCGTGTAAATAAGAAAAAAAGAAAAAGCATTCCATGAAATTTGTTTTGCTTAATTAAAAGAACAAAAATGCTAGCTGTAGCGGCTACTACGTACGTGCCCCTCACGTCAGGGGTCTGATCGGTCAACGGCGCGCCTTGGTTCATGGTACTCACATGTCATAAATTCCGTCAACCTTTAAAAACGTAAAATGGACTTTTACGATCAATTAATTTTAACAAAAAGAGTATTTGTTAAAATTACAAAAAGAGTATTTAATTATAAATACTTTTTTTGTTAAAATTAATTGATCGTAAAAGTCCGTTTTTCTTATAGTAACGTCAAGATTAATGTCATAAAAAATTGAAAAATAACAAGAAATTTTTTTAATAACTCTATATTTTAAATATAGGACAATATTGGACCAGAAATGATACATTATAAGATTTTTTTTTTTTTTTCCATAAAATAATGATCTATCTATATATATATTATTCAAATTATTTTACAAAATACGTACACTCGGTTTAAAATAAAATTGTAAAAACGTTGATTATAAAAGGGAATATATATATATATATATATATATATATATATATATGAGTAATGCTATATATAGTTTTAAGATATGTAAGCTTCACGTACTTTGTTTAAAAAAAGTAGATTCCACCATGCATTAAAAATATGATTTTTTTCTTGTAAATTACATATTTAAAAAAATAATACATGGAACTTGAACATTCTAAAACTGTAAATATCATTTATTTATATATATATATATATATATATATATATATATATATATTTCTATGGTCAAAAGTTTTTTTTAGAGAATAGTTAAACAGAACCGACCATTTAGCAGGTGATCATCCTTTTCTCTTTCTTGGAGTACTACATACCCCACCAATAATGGAATTTGTAGTTTGATGATCAGAAAGATTTGTATCATGAATTATATATTCAGAAATGGTTCTTACAGTTTTCTTAACTTATTGCGGGAAGTACTTGGCTTTATGACCTTTTCTTTTTCTCTCTGTTAATCGTTTAACAAGCTGGTGTTTTTGATTTGGTTTGCTTGAACAACGCCTTGAGTTTGCAATAAAAAAAGCAAATTATTTGAGTATCTCAAGTATTTATATAAAAGAACTGTCTACTCACATAGAGATCTTATAAAATAAAATTTATAAACTGATGTAGCAGCTTATTGCAGTGAATTAAACTGTAAAACTATTTTTATATAAATAGATCTAATGTATCGTATCAACTACGTAAGTTTGTAAATATATTTTTATGAAATTTCTTTGTGAACCTAGGGTTCAAATAATAATGAAATATTGAAGGGAACTGGAATTTTATGAATATTCTTTTGTATATTTTAAAATATTTTACAAAAGAAATTATTATTGTTCCCAAACAAATTTAAGTAACCCCTTAAACTACCCAAAATTATATTTATTTATTTTTTAAAAAAATATGAAAAATAATATACATTTAGCTAGGTTGTTAAAACTTAGTGCTAAATTCTATAAGAAAAATGAATCTTGCTTCAAAACTCAAGCTTTTGGTTCCAAAAATATTCTAAAAATAAAATATTATGAGTAATACTACTCTTTATTTCATATTTTGTCATCGATCTACAATAATATTGTATATTTTGTAACATGCATGTCATATCTATATCATGTATAATCCGATTCAAGATATTAATTTCTTCTTTTCCTATATATTATCTTCCCTAGAATAACTTTTTTTTTTCCAATTTTTAATTAATTTCCTTCTAAATTTGTTTTACAATTAAATTTGAACATGTGGTTTTTGTTAAAGAAGGAAAACTGATCTGATCTATAGATAGTTAAAAATAATGTGAGCTAGCTACATATTCCTATCCTAATAAGTAATAAATATATTAATGGGATTTTTATATCTTGGAATATGCTTATAATATTGTTAACTGTATTGCTATATAGTACTACTACGATATGCACAATGAAAAGTATATATTTAACAAAATCTTAATGTCATAATACTAATTTGCCGTGAATGGAAAAATCTGGATCGCTATAAAGTGGGCCTAGAACAATATATTGTCAGCGGTATAGATTTTTAGACATCATTAAATGCTCAATAAATTTTATATAGTCACTTTATAAGCCTATTTCTTTCATGAGTAATTTTACATATAGCCGTAGAGTACGCAAGTATCGTGTAGTTATTTTGAAAAAAAATAGAGTCTACTATTAAAAAATTAATTAATTTGTTTTTAAATTTTTTTATACGTCTCATATTTATTTAATTTTTTCAAAGTGATTGCATAGCACTTGTGCACTCATGACCGCAAGTTTCATTTCTCTTCTTTCACACCTAGAAGTCCCCATGTTCATACAGAAACTTGAACGAATCTTGATCCAGCAAACAATCAATCGAGTTATGCTGTGATATTGTAACATACATACATATACACACTATACGTGTGTGTATGTCAATAGTGCTGTTATATATGTTTTTAGATGAACAGTTCTAATATTTATGAGCTTTCCTGAGGTTGGCAACAAATTAATTATTTTTCACTTTACTTTACTATTGACGTCTGTTGAATGAATTAAGCATGATCCATAACTGAGCGATCGAAGTACGTAGTGCATGGCTCTTCGGATAACACACAGTAACGAATACCACATACTTGACATGGAAACACTTGCGCATAAAAATCTTAAAACACCATGGCACTCAAAGTACACCACAAACCTGCGTCCCAATCCCCCCCCGGGCCGGTCCAGCCCATACGAATTATATAGCCAATAAAAGACGAACTAACTCAATAGCAAAGGTACAAGTAGGAATATTTGAATTATGGCTGCCGATATGATGGAGAGCTTGTCAATATACTTCTTGTTACCACTGAGAAAGGGTGTTTCATTTTGGATCGGTGGTGGTGGAGTCTCACTTGGATCTGCTGGTGGAGTCACAATTGCGGGTGAACTAGTCTTTGATGGTGGCGGCGGAGTTTCAACTGGTGGTGGTTGTGGTGTTCCTGGCTCCGAAGTAGGAGTCTTCGACGGGGGAGAACGAGTCTTTGATGGCGGTGGTGGAGCTTCAACTGGTGCCGGTGGTGGTGAATTTGCTGGCTCCGAAGTAGGAGTCTTCGATGGGGGAGAACGACTCTTTGATGGGGGCGGTGGAGTTTCATCTGGTACAGGTGGGGGTGAGTTTGCTGGCTCCGAAGTAGGAGTAGAACGCGGGGTCTTTGATGGCGGCGGAGTCTCAACGTCTGGTACCGGTGGTGGTGAATTTACTGGCTCCGAAGGAGCCTTCGACGGCGGAGGATGCTGGGTCTTAGATGGCGGTGCTGGAGTCTGAACTTTAGGCGGTGACATTCCATTGCCTATTGGCCCGAGATAAATTAAGACAAGAGAAAGCATTATTAGTTCAACGGATCATGAAACGTAGGGATCCAAATCGAGGAATATATAGAAGTGCGTTTAAGCAAATTAATGAAAACAAACTGACCGTTTTCTTTCCCTGTTCTTCCATACGGTAATATTGTATAAACTTCGTAAGCGTTGATGAGAGGAGGAAGACTGGAATCAGGGGTAGCCTGCACAGAGAACCTCGTGGATAGAGAAGCAACCACGTTAGTGATGGACACCTCCAATACGCTTCCATAAGGTGGGATGATGGGGTCTAAATAAGGATTGTTGTCAATATAAATTTGAATGGATCTTTTCTGGGTTGAGTCTAACCGAGTCACTTCAGAGAAATACATAACGACATATACACTGCCTACTCCGGCTGGAAGCTCGGTATCCAACATAGGACCCAAACTTGTGCTTGTAGTGGCGTATGCATTTTGCAGCACAGCCTGTGGAGGTTGATCTTCTGAGGTACTAACATCAATAGCAGCATCACTTGTGAGGATCTCCGCAGATTGACCAGCAGCATAATTAGTCCATAATCGATCATAAGGATCGTCAGGATACCTATATATATATAGCAGGTCATGTATTCATGCATATATGCTTACTAATTAAGACTTCATAGTTTTGTTTTTTCGATCTTTTTATACTAAAATGATATTACTGAGAGATGACTTTAAAGATCTCGAGAAAATTAAGAATGAATACCTGACAGATTGCTTTGCAAAAGTAGCTCTATTTGCACCAGACAAGAAATACTTTGCACCCACGTGACCGTACATATCCGGGCCCAAGCTGCGGAGCTCAAGCGAGGATATGAAGGGAATCTGATTAGGCATCGTTTGAGCAAGGCATATGCTAGTAGCAGTTCCACTTACGATGTATATCGCCTCAGTAAAAACGTAAGTATTTTCTGTGTAGTTTGACAATGTCATCGTTATCCAGAGGTTTCCATCGAAGTAGAGGTCGAAGGTGGGAGGAGAGTTTTGTCCATCGTAATTGCCGTAGAAGAAGGTTGCACGAACGAGAACTCTTTCACCATTCTGCAGACCGCCGATGGTATAGCAATTACTATTCCCTGAAGTTGGGAATACTCTTAGAGTGCTGAGCACATGACCGACTGAGTAAAGCTGATCAACCTGTTGGGATTCACCACTTTGCACATAACCATCGTCTCCTGCCCATGTTATCTGATTTTCATCGGTGTAAGGATCGGATGCTCCACAATCGATGCTCACAAACGCTGCAAAACTGGGTTTTGAGCCCAATACTGCTGAGAGAACCAAGACAAGTAACGTAAGATCATTAGAGCTTGTACTACCCATCGTTACGATCTATGATCTTGATGTTTTTTGTTTTCTGGATGATGAGTTGTTCAATTTAGAGGTATATATATTGGGTAGAAGCCGGCAGATTATTAGAGTTTTGGAACTCATGTCGCATATTTATTTATGGGCGGCTTCCAGTACTTTGACTTGGACACACATGAGTTATATATATATTGCTTATTGACCTAAGTACACGAGCTTGAAGCTTCCCACAATGTTAAGTCTTACTTGTATTAATATTTCTACATTATCTTGAAATGCGAATTCTTCGCCACAACTTAAATTGATCACCATATTATATAAACATGATCGAAAGGTACAAAGCTACAACAAAGCTAAACAAAATTCAAAAGAAGAAATGTTTTAGTCACAAAGAGATCATTTCATAAAAGTAAATCCACAAACTGACTTGATTTGATATGGTACGTTAGATTATAAAATTACTTTTATTGTAAAGTAGATTTAACGTCGTATTATATAAAACTATGTCAATTTATGGATTTTATAAATCTCTTTATAGCTTCTCGTTCTCATTAAAAAGAGGAGTACGCATATATATTGGGAAACAAAAAGTCTATTTGCACATGGCGATAGGTACCTCTCGCGTACATGTCCATCCATGCATAATAATAAAACGAAGCATTTCTATCATCTATTGGCTTACATCTTCTTCTGGTAAAAGAAATCCCCTGCCCCAATAGTACTTCTCTTGTAAGTAAAAAAACATAGGCTCTTCTTCTCTTCTTCTTCATCTTCCCTGTAAATCTTCTTGCACACTTTCCAGTCTCAAAAAGTCTTCCCTGTCAGCTTTCTCAAAATTTTCACATTTTCCAACCTCTTTTGAGCTTTTTCGAGTGTTCAAACACCATAACTACCAAAAAAATCTCAGCGACACAATTCGTTCATGCTTGAAAGTCCAAGCAATTTTGGCAACTTCTCAGCAACATGGTCCATTCTTCCTCTTTCTATGATTCCATGCAATACCTCTCTACCTCTAGGCTTTAATGCTCTCTCTATTTCATTCCTTTTGGTTTACACCATGTACGTTAGAATAAAGCTCAAGTTTTCAAATCGGTTTTGTTTTGTCCACGGCCTACCTTCCTCACATTTTCTTAAAAACCACAAATTGAGAATTAAACGGTACGTGATATTGACAAAATTATTTCAAATGGGGGGTTTGCGTGTAGTTTAGAGTGCTTGTAACATGAGGATGGTGGGGATGGAGGAAGACAACGGTGGGGAAAGGTCTTTTTTTTTTTTTTTTTTTTTTTAATTTAATCTTTTTAATAATATCGGCTCACGTTAATGCCATGTCAGCCAATTCCGCAACTGATTGGGAAATGACTAAAACTAAAGAAGTTGGGTCGGTCCTAATATGATATTTCGAGCTTGAAGCTAACAAATAGAAGTTCACCGCGGGGGTGCTTTGTAAGTGGTGCTTTGTAATTGACCGTAAATATGGTCCGGCGGGTGTCTACAAAAAAATAAAACTTAGCACCGATATATTGATTGAATCTAGCTCATGTAGAGTTGAAATTTAGGAGCATTCCGGTGCTGTAAAAAGTATGAACTAATGTAGTAGAGAGGTTTGTTTTGAGAAGATAAACCTCCTAACACTGTGCTCTCCCTCCACCGCAATAATGGGTACGTTGATATTTTTAAGGAAAAATGTCAGGTGATCATGAGATAAAAATGAGAGGAGAGAATGTTTCAACACAATATATAATTGAATTTTGACTTTGATGAATTTTTAATTGCCAGATCATCATGCAACATATTAATTATATAAATCTTGCAAGCTTGCGATAATGTTTTCAACCAAAGTACAGCACAGCAGGTAGGCGGCAGCAGTAGTACTTCACATACACGAAATCGAAATAGGTCTAAAACGACAAAAGCAAGAAGTAGAAAAGAGAAAAGGTGTTTGACATGAATATTAATAGGTTTTTATGAAATTTGGGGGGCGGGTTGCACTTCAAGATATGTTTGAATAGACTTTAAAGTTGAAAGAAACAAAAAAAAGATTGTATGGCCATAAGGTGCGACCACCTATGTCTCTCTCAAATTAAATCTTTCTTAAATTTGTAAATAATCAAAAACTTTATTTAACCCATTTTCAACTTAAAATTAAACCAACAATCGAACAATAATATTATGTATGTACGTATCAGTATAACGTTGGATCGTATATGCTGCGTTATGTTGTTTAATTATAAGGACGAGCTAGGGTGTTGTCTCCCAAATTGTTTAGGAAAAATTTAGTTACAAGTAATTCTGTGCATTAATATGTACATTCAGCTAATGTAATTGGTCAAAAAATTAAATTTTAATGAAAATAATTTTAATTTAAATTTTAAATATGAATATATATAACAATATTAATACACAGATTGATATGTAAATTCGCATATATAGTAAAACTTGTTATTTAAACATTTAAAATAAAACAAAAATTCGATCTGTAGCTAATGATGCCTCTCACGTTATATATAAGGGGTAATTCGATGGATCGGTCAACGGCTGGCCTTGGTTTATGGTCCCACATGGCATAAATTCTGTCAACCTTCGACTGAAACGCCATAATTAATGCCATCAAAAATTGAAAAATGTCAGACTAAATTATTTATAATTTTATAATAAATCTATTTTAAATATATGTACGTACATAGGACATTGGACCAGAAATATTGATACAATGGATATATGATTTTTTTCCCATAAAATAATGATCTTATTATTTCTATTTAGAGAACCATATCATTGGCCATAAGTCTGTTAACAGAATTTTGACTTTGTTGAAATTTTAAGTTGTATTGCCAGGATAATATTCCATATATTGTAGTCACGAATATTCTTTTTCTATTATTTATTGGGGAGGTGTTGATCATGTCAAGATTGGTTTTTACATGTAATATTCCAATTCTTACGCGCTACCTCAACATTTCACAAGTTTACTAATAATATTTTTTTATAAAGAAAAATAAAAAATCATAAAATATAATTAAGCCTTAACTTCTGAAAACACCTTATGCTTGTTATTTTTAAGATAATTATTAAACATAATTCAAACTGCCACTTAGGGTTTTAGCCACCTTCAGCCACTTGCCGCTGGGGGCGATTGGAGCTTGTCAGAAAATCCCTGCAACAGATCTGTGTGGATGGTGCTAATGATCCCGAATCCGGCCTTGGAATGGCTGGATCAGCCCTTAGGTGGCCTTGATCCTACCACAGAATGACTAAACTGGTGCAGCCACCACCGCATTAGATGTGGATGACCTAGCACCACCTAGACGCTGGATCTGGTAAGTCCAACGCCACGGAGGCATTGGATCGGATTGTGTTTGGCCAATCTAGTGCCACCTAGACACCAAATCCCGCCATTCGATCCGTCCGATCTTGGCTAGTTTAGTGCCAGACCCATGGTGGCTGGCCACCACCTTAGCACTGGAAATGGCGGCAAGATTTTTTTTTTTTTTTTAAACTTTAGTTTAATTATTAATTTATAAAACATTAATCCTGTGTAGGTACTACTGAGTTTATAATTATTAATTTATAAAACATTAATCGGGCCTTGGAGCGCTCCAAAGGAGAGCTGATCATCTCCAAGACTCCATGGGAGCTAGGGGTGTAAAAGATCGAACTGATTTGCACCATGTCTTGATTTTAGATTTTATTTAGTTATTGACAAAATACCATCTATATATTTTTAAAGTTATAATATTCCCTCACTCCTAAGAAAACTGCGTGAAAGACCGTTGAGGCTGATATATATATATATGTATGTATATAAAAGATGAAAGACTATAGTCATGGCTAGCTTGCTTTTAGGAGCTTGATTATAATTAACGTTTTAATGATTTGAATTAATTAATTAATATTTATCGTTATCACCGGTTGTCGATGGTCAAGTAAATTGCAAGATTCTTATGTCACTACCTGAATAGATCATATTCACACACTAATATATAATTAAAGATCAATAAAATCGATAATCAAGGAATTAATTAATTAAGAGGATTAATATTGAAGAGTGGACTTAATTATGAATTAATTATCTAAGTCTACATTAATTAAAGAAGCATATAAACATAATATTAGAGATAGAATTGCGATCCCCTAATGATTAATTGTTTTTAATTAAGAATTAGCAGCGGACGGCACGGATATTCTTAATCATCATGATCAATATTGATCATTTGTAGCTGTACGTAAGAGATAATGCATTGGACGATAGTACTCTATATTGATTGTCAACTAGAATAGCTCTCTAGCTAGCTGTTTGCCCATGATTAAGAAGATCAGCTGACTTTGGCTTCTGCTACGTCTAATTCTTCAATGGCTGCTTATTATATATAGGAAAATGATAAGCTTACATCTTATTAACAACTTGTCTACTATGTAATAAAATAATATTTTAAATTTTATTTAGACTGTTTTCATGATTTGATGTCTTTAAATATAATAAAAAATATTATTATATTTAAAGTTGTTTATAAGTTGTGAATGAATTGTTAGCCTATCATTATCCAGCTTATATATATACATATACACAAAATGCTATTTATGGTTCAAACACCTATCAACCTATGATTTATCATTTTTATAATTCTATTTAAATACACACATAAATATATTTTTGATTAAATAAAATGATAAAAATAATAAATCACATTTTGGTATTTGGTGTAAAGAATATATAAGTAGAGTTCTTCATTATATATTATATATAAAGATTAAGGTCTCATTTGGTTATACAGATAAAATAAAATTAAAAAATCTATGAATAATAGTGAAATGGTTTGTGAATAATAGTGAAATGGTTTAACTTAATATGTTTTATGGGATTTTGGAAAAGAGAGAAAAAATTGAATAAAAATAATATAAAGTTAAAATACTGTTAGAATATAATTTTTTTAATATTACTTTTATTTCAAGATTTGAAAAAAGTTGAATTATTTTTTATATTTTATTTGAGAGTTTGGAATAATTATAATGATTAGACGAAAAAATTAAAAATTAAAAATTAAAAATATTTGTACATGTTTGAATGGTGTCTAAATCATGCTGAGATGAGATGAGATCATGACATGGGTTGAAACCATCCGTGAAACCAAACAAACCTAAAAGTTCTACATTGATTAGATTAATATTTGAAGATTAGCTTTGCATATATTCTTAATCATCATGATTTATTACTAGCTATCTCAGCTGCTCATGAGTGTTGAAACATTGACAGGAAATAAACACAATTAATTGTTCTTATGCTTTCAGCTTACAGCGCACTATAAGATAAACGTTTATTGGTCATTCATATTAAAATGGTTCTATTCTCACAATAAATAGTCATTTTTATTGCAAATAATTCGTATTTATTAACACAACAGCGAAATTCACATGACAATAGACACGCATAAAGTTAATGCATAAAGGGCTTAAAACACCAAGGCACTCAAACACCACAAACCTCCGTCCGGCCAGTCCGCACCCCGGTCTAGACCATACTTTGAGGTGAACCCATGTGCATGCATGCACGCACGCACGATAGCTAATAAAAAGAAACTCAGCAAATTATGGAACAACTAGGAATATTTGGATTACGGCTACCAATATGATCAGGAGCTTGTCAATATGGATCTTCTCGTTACCACTCAGTAAGGGTGTTTCATCTTGGAACGTCGGTGGTGGTGGTGGAGTCTCATTTAGATCTGCTGGCGGCGGTGGAGGTGAATAATTTGCTAGCGGCGAAAGAGTACTCTTCGATGGTGGCGGTGGCGGCAGATCACTTTCAACTGGTGTTGGTGGTGAATATTTTGGCGATGGAGGAGTCTTTGATAGCGGTGGTGACGTCCCATTGTCCACTGCATGGCATGGTATATATCCCGAGATGAACACAGAAAAAGCATTAGATCTTAATTAGTATAAAAGAATTCGTGGAACGCTGAAGTTGTAAACAGATAGAAAACAAGCTGACCATATTCTTTCCCTGTTCGTCCATACGGTATTATCGTATAAACTTCGTAAGCGTTGAGGAGAGGAGGAAGAGTGGAATTAGGGGTAGCCTGCACAGAGAAGCTCGTCGATGGAGAAGCAACCACATTAGTGATGGACACCTCCAATACGCTTCCATAAGGTGGGATGATGGGGTCTAAATAAGGATTGTTGTCAATATAAATTTGAATGGATCTTGTCTGGGTTGAGTCTAACCGAGTGACTTCAGAGAAATACATAATGACATAGACATTGCCTAATTCTCCTGCTGGAAGCTTGGTATCCAAAGTAGGATCCAAACTAGTGCTTGTAGTGGCGTATGCATTTTTCAGCACAGCCTGTGGAGGCTGATCTTCTGCGGTACTAACATCAATAGCAGCATCACTTGTCAGGATCTCCGCAGATTGGCCATCAGCTCCATAATTAGTCCATAATCGATCATAAGGATCATCAGGATACCTATATATACAAATATATGGCAGGCTGGTCATGTATTCATGCATATATGCTCATTAATTAAGACTTCATGGTCTCGTTTTTTAAATCGTTTTATACTAAAATGATATTACTGAGAGATAACTTTAAAGATCTCGAGAAAATTAAGGATGAATACCTGACAGATTGATTTGCAAAAGTAGCTCTATTTGTTGTAGACAAGAAATACTTTGCACCCACATGACTGTACATATCCGGGCCCAAGCTACGCAGCTCAAGCGAGGATATGAAGGGAATCTGATTAGGCATCGTTTGAGCAAGGCATATGCTAGTAGCAGTTCCACTTACGATGTATATCGCCTCAGTAAAAACATATGTATTTTCTGTGTAGTCTGACAATGTCATCGTTATCCAGAGGTTTCCATCGAAGTAGAGGTCGAAGGTGGGAGGAGAGTTTTGTCCATCGTAATTGCCATAGAGGAAGGTTGCACGAACGAGAACTCTTTCAGCTTTCTGCAGACCGCCGATGGTATAGCAATTACTATTCCCTGAAGTTGGGAATACTCTGAGAGTGCTGAGCACATGATCTTCTGAGTAAAGCTGATCAACCTGTTGGGATTCACCACTTTGCACATAACCATCGTCTCCTGCCCATGTTATCTTATTTTCATCAGTGTAAGGATCGGATGCTCCACAATCGATGCTCACAAACGCTGCAAAACTAAGCTTTGAGACCAATACCGCCGAGATCAGAACCATGACCAGTAGTAACGTAAGATTATACCTAGTACTTCTCATCGTTACGATCTACCTTGAGGTTTTTTGATTTCTGAATGGGTTGTAATTTAGAGGGTACAAGAGTTTTAGTTACGTATATTTATGGGCTTCCAGTTTGACTTGGGCATAATCAGATTACTGGATTATATAAATACTATTATTAAGGTTTTTAAATTCCCATGATTTATTGCTGTGTCCGAGGTTGGTTGAAGGCAAAATGACCGGCCTTATATATATTAATTGCTTATTGACTTGCAAGATTCCTACAAATTAAGTTAATGAAGTAGTCTAATATGTAATATTCGAATAGAGTATAGAAAATTAAAGGAACGAGAATGAGAGAAGTTCGAAATTTTTGTTCAAAAAACGACGTACATGCACTTATAATATCATGGATCGAGGTCTTAGAGCCTACTAAAGCTGGATGTCGTTTATTATCTTAATTTGCTACACATTATTTTCCAAAGTGTGCTACCTTTCTTTTGTATTCTTTCATTTCTGTATCCTTTCACTGCCAAGCAATACATAGTAGTAAAAGGATAATGGAAAGCAGAATAGGTCTGCTATGTAGTGTTGTCCTGCCTGTTGGCCAGTAGCAATGTGTGGTGCCTCTTTTGGCAAGTGGCAGTGTGTGGTGCCTCTTTTGGCAGGTAGTGTACAGGGTGTATACATGTGTAGTGCGAAGGCTACTATTTGTGTGTGATTCTTCTTTATTTCAATATACAGAAAACAAAGAATAATTTTTCTCTGCTCCTCCATGGTGTAACCTTCTTCATCTTCCTTTTTTTCTTTCTTAACATTTCTTACATGGTATCAAAGCTTAGTCTCTACCCATCTTGTTGATAATACTCCATCTGATTCACCTTGGAAGAGAACTCTACAAACACAAAAAACCCAATTACAAATACAAATACACTTTACCTAAACTTTTCAGATCCAAACAATCGTTACCGAGTTGAGAATGGTGACAACACTGCCATTATTCTTGTTACTGATCTCCTCGCAATTGACAACTATGCTACTTGGTCTCGAGCAATGCGTCGAGCACTTAGAGAAAAAAATAAAATGGGGTTCATCAATGGTAGCATTTCCAAACCAGTTAACATAAATGACCTCCTTTTTGATGTATGAGAGAGATGCAATGACATGGTAGTTTCTTGGATTCAAAACTCAATAAACTCTGACATAAAGTCAAGTGTAGCATTTGTAGATGATGCTTGAGTCATCTGGGAAGAATTGAAGGACCGTTTTACACAACAAAATGGACCATGAATTTTTCAGTTGAAGAGAAGTCTATCAAACCTGAAGCAGGACCGTGACTCTGTAAGCACCTATTATGGTAAACTCAAAACCTTGTGAGATGAAATTTCTATCTATGACCCTGTTCCTATCTGTACCTGTGGACAGCTTAATGTTTTGAATAATAGATACCAGCGTGACTATGTAATACAATTCCTTATGGGGTTGAATGACCAATATGCTAACTCTAGAGACCAGATCATGCTCATTGAACCCCTTCCCACTGTCAATAAAGTGTTCTCTTTGATTCAACAACAAGAACAACACAATCTCCTCAACACCTATTCTCCATCCTCTGATTCCATGGCCTTGGCTACTAAAACTCCCTATCCATACTTTAAGACCAATGCAAAACTTTACCAAAAGAAGGATAGACCTTATTGCACCCATTGCCATATCCAAGGCCACTCACTAGATAACTGTTTTAAGGCTGGTAATGCCCAAGCTCCTACTTGTACCTATTGTAACACGAGTGGCCATGTAGTTGAGAAGTGCTACAAGCTCCATAGATACCCCCTAGGACACAAACTGCACAAAGGAAAGGGGGACCAAGTGATGAACTTTTCTGCCAATCAAACCAGCTTATCTAGTGACCACTACCAAGAGGAAGGTCATGAGTATATAGTTAGTTTCACTAAGGAGCAATACCAGCAGCTCATGAACTTGCTTCAACAAAAGGATCCTCCTAGTGTTTCTCCTTCAGTTAAACAAGCTCAAGGCATTCTCAAAACTAGTGTCAGTATTCCCAAGGCCTCAAAATTATCTGGTATGCCTCCCACTCATTCTTCTTTTGCACATAAAACTGCTTTTTCCACCAACATGCCTTGGATCATTGATTTAGGTGCTACAGACCATATGATCTGTAGCCACTCCCTCTTTGCCTCAGTTACTGCAGAGGTTTCATATTCTGTGAAATTACCTAATGGTACCTGCATGCCTGTCACTCATTTGGGCACTGTCAAGGTCACAGAAAAACTTACCCTTACGAATGTTTTGTGTGTTCCCTCATTCTCTTTCAACTTGATTTCTGTTAAAAGCCTCATTGAAACACAAGCTTGTTGTTTGATTTTTTTGACAAATACTTGTTTCATTCAGGACCTTTCCACTTGGACCACGATTGGGATGGGTGAAATGAAGTGCAGCTTGTACCACCTCCTAACCACCACAATTTCCCCTAGTGCTATGACAGATGCTTTATCTATTTTATCCCCTTCTCTTCATCCTTTTTCATCTTCTGCTAGAAGCAATAGGAATGACAGTGACCTCTGGCACTGTTGCCTAGGCCACATGTCTTATTCTAGACTTGGTTTAATTGAGGATCCTATTGTAAGGAAAGGATGCAATTTTAATACAAATGTTCCTTGTTATATTTGTCCCCTTGCTAAGCAACGTAAACTCCCTTTTCCCACTAGCTCACATAAGTCCACCTCTATATTTGAGATGATTCACTGTGACATTTGAGGGCCATGCTCTACCATAGCTTATGATGGCACAAGGTATTTCTTGACCATTGCAGATGATTTTTCTAAAACCACTTGGATTTATATCCTGCAAAGCAAATCTGAAACAAGAAAATGTGTTGAGTCTTTTTGTAACTTGGTGGAAACTCAGTTTGAAAGAAAAATAAAGACCATTCGCAGTGACAATGGCATTGAATTTAAAATGACTATTTTTTTAATCAAAAGGGAATCATTCACCAAAGGACCTGTGTTGAGACACCCCAACAAAATGGTACTGTGGAAAGGAAGTATCAACACCTCTTAAATATGGCACGAGCTTTGCTTTTCCAATTTGGTTAACCACTAAATTTTTGGAATGACTGCATCCTTACTGTAGTTTATCTCATCAATAGGTGTCCAAACCCTTTGCTTGCTAATCAGACCCCTTATGAAGTCCTATTTTCCATTAAGCCTAACTATGCACATTTGAGAATTTTTGGATGCCTTTGTCTTGCATCTACTTTATCCCATGGTCGAAAGAAATTTGATCCAAGGGGAAGGAAATGTGTCTTTTTAGGCTATCCATTTGGGGTCAAGGGATACAAGCTATTGGACTTGGAAACTAGAGTCACTTTCATTTCAAGAGATGTCATTTTTCATGAAGACGTCTTTCCTTTTCAATCCTATTGCTCCATTGAACTTGCTTCTCCAACTCAACCTAATCATGCTTCCAATCCATTTCAAATAGACTCTGCCTGTCATCCTTTATCTACTGCTGAACAGGATTTTTATGACCCTTTTTCTTCTCTTGAGCATACCATTTACACTACTTCATCACTTGGTCCTGAGCCAAACAGTCCATCCTCTTCTATTACTCTTGAGTCTCCTGCTGATAGCAACTCTTCCCTTCCATCTCAACCTGCCATTCGAAGGTCATGTAGGACCAGAACAACGCCCACTTACCTCCAAGACTTCCATTGCCAGCAAGTTGCACTCACATCACATGGCCAATCTGTGGACAAGGTATCCTCTCCTCTCACTAACTCTTTTTTTCCTTTACATGATTTTTTATCTTACAAATCTTTTTCACCACAATTACAAGTTTTCTCCTCTAGCCTCTCAATTGCATCTGAACCTACCTCATATTCACAAACCATAAAGGATCCTAATTGGAGTAATGCCATGGGTGCTGAGTTGTTGGCCTATGAACAAAACGAAACATGGGTGCTCACAGACTTGCCTCCTGACAAGGAAGCTATTGACTACAGATATGTCTATAAAATAAAGAGAAATTCTGATGGAAGTATAGAAAGGCTAAAAGCTAGGTTGGTAGCAAAAGGGTACACTCAACAAGAGGGGATTGACTATAATGAGACATTCTCACTTGTGGCCAAAATGGTCACTGTGAGATGCCTCCTTTCTGTTGCTGCAACCCGAGGTTGGCACTTACATCAGTTTGATGTTAATAATGCCTTCCTCCATGGTGATTTGGAGAAAGACATCTACATGAAAAAACCACCAGGATACACAAAAGGAAATCTTCACCAAGTATGCAAGCTGCTCAAAAGCTTGTATGGCTTGAAACAAGCCTCTAGGCAATGGTATGCAAAGTTGACCTCCTTCTTACTAGAAATTTGGTTTTGTTCAATCCAAGGGAGACTACAGTTTATTCACTCTAGCAACTGAGAACTCCTTCACATCCCTACTCATATATGTGGATGATATTTTAGTTGCTAGTGACTCACTAAACTCTATAGCTGCCATCAAAGATTCCCTACATGATAAATTCAAAATTAAAGATCTTGGAGTTTTAAGGTATTTTCTTGGGATAGAGGTAGCTAGATCCTCAGAAGGTATTCACATTTGCCAATGCAAGTATGCACTTGACATATTTGCAGATTCTGGAACTCTGGGGGCCAAACCAGTAAAAATTCCCATGAACCAAAACTTGAAGCTGAGTAAGGACACTGGCACATAGCTTGTTGATCCCTCCATCTATCGAAGATTAATTGGGAGATTGCTCTATCTAACAATTACTCGACCAGACATTAGTTATCCAGTTCAAACTCTCAGTCAATTTATGGATCAACCTACAATAGCTCATCTAACTTCAGCTCAGAAGGTATTGAGATATATTAAGGCTGCACTTGGCCAAGGCTTGCTATTATCATCCTCCTCAGTCCTATAACTTAGTTCTTACTGTGACTCTGACTGGGCATCCTGCCCGGACTCAAGAAGATCAGTGACAGGTTATTGCATTTTCTTGGGGCAATCTCTGATCTCTTGGAGATCTAAGAAGCAAAATACTGTGTCAAGAATCTAAGCTGAGGCAGAGTATAGAGCCATGGCAGCTACTTGCTGTGAACTCAGTTGGCTAAGATTTATTCTCACTGACCTACAAGTATCTCATCCAGAACCTGCCACAATGTTCTGTGACAATCAACCAGCAATGCACATTGCAGCAAATCTAGTATTTCACCAGTGTACCAAGCATATCAAGCTGGATTGCCATTTAGTTCAAGACAAGATACTTGAGGGTGCCATTACTGTAGCTCATGTTCCCTCTCACCTTTAGTGTGTAGATCTTCTCACCAAAGCACTTCCATCCTATCTTCTGCAGACTCACTTAAGCAAGATGGGAATTGTTAACTTATATTCTCCATCTTGTGGGAGGGTATTAGAGCCTACTAAAGCTGGATGTCGTTTATCATCTTAATTTGCTATACATTATTTTCCAAAGTGTGCTACCTTTCTTTTGTATTCTTTCATTTCTGTATCCTTTCACTGCCAAGCAGTACATAGCAGTAAAAGGATAGTGGGAAGCAGAATAGGTCTACTATGTAGTGTTGTCCTGCCTATTGGCCAGTAGCAGTGTGTGGTACCTCTTTTGGCAAGTAGCAATGTGTGGTGCCTCTTTTGGCAGGTAGTGTACAGGGTGTATATATGTGTAGTGCGAAGGCTACTATTTGTGTGTGATTCTATCTTTATTTCAATATACCAAAAACAGAGAATAATTTTTCTCTACTCCTCCATGGTGTAACCTTCTTCATCTTCCTTTTTCTTCTTTCTTAACATTTCTTATAGATATATATGAGAAGATCAAGTGATCCATCGATAGTGATGGGAGAAGAATGAGAGGGTTTTTCCTAAGATTAAGTGATCGATAGGGATGGCCAAAAAAAGGATCTAGGCTAGTTCTAGCTCCGCACTGAGCGTGGGTTGTTGATGTTTTAGAGAAAGTGTAACATGTTAGCTAGGTTGAGAAGAGAGGAGAGAGAAGGTTTCATTAGATTTATAAGTATTAATGTTATATTTTATCATAAAAATATATTACAATGGGACTATCCAATATTGTTTGTATAATTAGTACGTACGTATTCAAACATCAACGAGAATATATAATATGTGTGTTTGTGTGTGACAACTACATGACCAGTACTATCCCATATTACACCATTATCTCATTCCTTATTGGGTAAGAGAAAATATATTAATAAAAAAAATCATAATATTGTACAAGAAAGTGTGTATATATATATACACATTACTACCATGAAAACGGCTAGCTGACAAAACCCTAACATAAAACTAATTAGATGATCAACTTAATTAATAGGCACATAATACCGACACCTATAATTAGCATAATGTTCCGGAACAGCAGTGGCAGCATATAGCTAGGTAGCTAGCTAGGTAGATCAAGGTGTATATCATTGGAATAGTGCCAACATAATTCCAACAACTCAAAAGCATGAATGCTCACAATTACGTTACTATATACAGTTATCAAATAAGCAAGCAATTGCACGCTATGTAGTTAGTAGAAAATACTCATCGAGTAGATCCAATAATGACAAATATTAAACGATGTTGTGATCACCTTAGTACATATTAGTACATATAGTAGGATAAAGGGGCATTAATGATACTGATCTTCATGTCAAGTGAAATGGATGTATAGTAGTATACGTAAAATATTCAATGTTTCCCGTGACTAAATGAATATTATCCATTTCTAATGAAATAAAGAGTATCCTATTTCTGAATGATGAGGTCGTTTTTAGCATTTTCTGCATTAAAACTATAAGAATATTTAATGTATATATTAATTAATGACCTAAAAGTACCAATTGTCCAGAAACAAGTTGATCATTAATTAATGACCTAAAAGTACCTAATCGCTTTTGAATATTCAAAAGCGATTAGGAAAAATATATAGGAACTTAAAAGCCATAAGATTCCAACAGGGTTCGATCTGCATCTGCCATGCACATATATAGAATACATACTATAAGTAATCATGAACATTTTTTTTTCCAAGCGTCTTGATGTAGCCATGGTTTTCTTTTGCCATAAGTGGGGGCTATCAATAAAATTGGAGTACCGTCCTCTTCTTAAAAAATAAATAATTATGAATATTTTTTTTTTCTGTTGTTTATTGACTAGGTAACATCTATTATTTTTAAGCAGTATTATATATGAAGAACAACGACTTTGATTAGTTTAAATTTGGTCAGCTTATTTAGTTATATTCCCTCACTCCTAAGAAAACTGGTGAGAAAGGGTCAGGCTAATGATAGGCATCATGCTTATATGTAAATATTATATATATATATATATATATATATATATATATATATTGTATGCCTGTATAATTTGCAGCATCGAGTTTAATTACTTGTAATGAAAGTATGCCTGTATAATTTGTATCGAGTTTAATTACTTGTAATGAAAGTCTTATATATATATATATATATAAGTTGCTAGCTTAGTTATTTATATATATATATATATATATATATCGATCGATCGGTCCGGTAGTACTAAAGTAAACTGCAAGACTCACATTTCATGGCCTGATCAGACCACACATGATTACTTAAACAATATTAATTAATTAAAACGATTATCAAGGAATATTTAAAAACGATTGTCACACATGGCATTGTATCTACGACATTATTAAAAATTAAGAATTGAAGCATATAGATCAGTGTGTGCATGATTAATTAAAGATCAATTGTGATCCCTTAATGATTAAATATTGTTTTTAAGAATTAATAGTCAACGACATCAATATTCTTAATCAAGATCGATCATTCATTTGTAGCTGTAAGAGATCATAATCATCAACGGATCAGGACTAATTCTTGTCCAAGAAGCTGGTTGTGGCGAGTATATCTCATATCTCTCAAAAATAAATTAATTAAGAACGCGCCGAGTAATTAAGTAATAGATCCATAATCAAGTACTACTACCGTATGTGAAATCACTACTTATTCCAAAAATTTAAGCTGATAGGAAGAAGTAGATTTTATTATTTATTTTATATCTTAACACTCCCAACACTCACGTGTGGGTCAGACTCTTCCTTAATGGGTGATCCAACACGGCCAGACTCTTCATCAATGGGTGACCCAACACGTAGAATATTTAATTAAATGAGATAGAGTGTATAGTCAGGGTTTGAACTCATGACCTATGCTCTGATACCATATTAAATCATCAGTACTGTTCCAAAAGTTTAAACTGATAGGAAGAAATAGATTTTATTATTTATTTTATATCTTAACAATGCATGCACACTACAACATTTGTTGACTTTTCCCGCAAGGGCATGTGGTTGGAAAAGCTATGGTCTTAATGGGAAAAGATCTTTTTCCATTAAATTTATTCGTAGGAGACTAATGACTTAAAGTTGGTGACATCAAGTATTTTTTTCCCACCAATTCACAAACTCATGAGAAATTGTGACATTTATTCATCAAATAGATAGCAGAGAAAGCCAACGAATTTCGTGGCAAAAGGTTACTCAAATAAGGTTGGTTGCTAAGAACTACTATATTTGACCACAAAATGTGCCGGTGGGTATTAGTATTGGCTACTAGAGCATTGGGTGGAAGAAAAGGTATTCTGGCAAAAAAAAAAAAATGAAGCATTTGCAGCGAGACATGGTAAAAGAATTCAGAAAAAAAAATTGTAAAAGAAAAAAAAAAGATATCGTTTCACACCTACTAATTAACTTTTAACTAAATTACTAAATATCACAAACAAACATATATACAGTTCATAAGAGGGGAAAGAAAGAGTAAAAGAAATATAAAAGAATAAAAATACAATTGTTTTGGCAAAATTCTTCTAACTGCTCTTTTGATCTCGAATGTATACTTGAGTTTCAAATGACATCTCTTTTCATCATCTTTAAGAAAAGAAATGGCACCATAGTTCTAAGAAAAAAAAAAAGACTTGAGTTTCACTGATAAAAGGTTTAACCAAAAAGAATATAAGCAAAATGAAATGACACCTTCTCATGTTCAACTACTTGGTATACACGAAGCATAGTGCAAGCAGCTTCAACAACATATTTGACAGCAAAAGACCTGTACAAAGCCCAAAAAAAATTAGAAGAATTAAGTGACAGCACCTTAAGACACAGAAATGACCCAAGTATTACTCCTTAACAAAATTACATCACTCAAATTTTGAGATAATTCTTCAGATCCTGCATTGCATCATGCATTAATAGAAGTAACAAACATGTAATACAAGCATACACAATCATATTACCCAACCAAGCACACCAATACAACTCCATACACAATCAAATCTAATCCAACACTAATCTAACACCAAATCAGGTTCCTTTATTTCTTACATCCAAAGCATAACACTTCCCAACCAAGCATACCAATACAATCAACAACATGAAATCTTCCCATACCATTTATGCACCTACTCCACACTTTCACAAAGCTTACATGCTTTATACACATACTACACATTCCATACAAACTTCTTTAGTCAACCCGATGCATCACTCCTATAATTTATCATAGTTAATACATTAAATATACAAAATCTGTCCAATTAAAACCAGCACTACCATGCTTTCCAAACTTACTACAACTCCATCATTCAATCCCAACACTTCAAGACACACCATCTCAATCCAAACTCCATAAGCTTATATTCAACACCTCAATACAATTCATCAATAAATATTGTCCAACTCAAACATAATCACGTATTTAGAAATCATTTCCGTGCTCACACATCCAATATGAGTGAAGTTAAAGATTAAATATTAAATCCATCAACTACAAACAGTCCAACCATTACGTTACTCCAATATAGCATCAATTCATAGGATTCCACTTCACACTCCCATATGCATAATCTAATAATTTCAGAACCCAACAACATCACAAACCACACCCGCTTTCCTCAGTCTACCACATCAACATAATCAATTTATAAAACAGATTTGTCTATAATTTAATACACACAATCAATCACATAAAAAATCTAGAGGCAATAGTTGTTATACCATAAACAATCTAGATGTGGCTACAGTGTTGCTCAGGGCTATAGTTGTTGCTTGCTGCCTCTTGAGGAGGTGTCACACAGTGGTCTCGTGGCGGTGGCCATGATGGCACTGGGAGGAGAAAGGGGCTGAGATTGTGGGTCGAGGTGGCTCATAGTGGGCCTAGCGGCAAATCTAGGCCATGATGAGGAGAATACTGAGAGGGAGATGGAGCGTGTGAGGGAGAGGGAATGCTGGAGACTTCGGTTGGGGGAAAGGGAGAAAGGGGTTCATTGGCAAGATGGGGGGTTGGTGGTGGTGGTGCGGTGACATGGGCCCAACGGTGGCCTGGGGTGGAGCCGAGGAGAGAGAGACTGAATGGGAAGGGGGTGCTGTGGCATGAGAGAGAGAGAGAGAGAGAGAGAGAGAGAGAGAGAGAGAGAGAGAGAGAGAGAGAGAGGGAAAAGATGATGGTTTGTACTTTTAATCTCAACCCTTCATTTTAAGATGTTCAAATAGATTAAATACTGAATTGTGGAATACTTATATGTCGCTACAAAAGAAAATCATATAGTTTTATAGCTAACTTTTTTGTCCATCGAACACATTTAGTACAAAAAGGTTAGTTTATGTCACCGCAAAAAGTAATTTTACCCACAATTTTGAAATCATGGGATATGAAGTCATGACAAAAGAGTAAATTTTTTTTCTACTGATACAATTTGTAACAATAAGGAAGTATTCTCCATGAGCATATATCGTGGGAAAATGCCTATTTTGTTGTAGTGTTGGTCATTCTATTTGAGATCGACTATATATATAACATGTTTGATTAGAAAAAATATATATATATATATATATAACATGCTATATAGTACATGTACAGGTTATTATGGGACACATGAATTGCAATAGGCGCTAAAAAAACCAAAACATAAATAGTACTTTCTCGTAATAAGTGATCATCATGTAAGTGTACAAAATTTCCACATCGGTAATGATGTGTTTGATATATATGACATTAAACGTGCTTATAAATAGAAAGTTTCTTTTACTTCAAAGAGTGCTTATAACTAGTCCAAGTTATCAATTACAATCCCAATCTGTAGGCCTCCTGGATACAATGGAGTCCAAGTAATGTTGTTCAGAGATTCGACTATATATAGAAGCTAAATCCATCACCAAAATGGTGCCTAGCTTCGCTCCATGCATCTTCTGATCAGAAATTGATATTGCGCAATAGCCAATGCATCCCCCTTAATTATTTACATCTTGTCTATTGTATATATTGAAGTAATTGCCTATGCCATGCTATGAATAACTAGATCATCTTATTTCGCTTGAAATGGATATTATCCATTAAGTATAAAAAAAGAGATATTAACACTGGACATTTTCCACGAAATAGATACTATAAGTGACATGAAGATGGTGTTGGGTACGTAGAGCCTAATGTATTCCTGTAGTGGCATGATTTGATGTCCTCACTACAAGAAATTTAATTTTTAGGGACGAAATTAATTTCGTCCCTAAAAGTACTTTTCTGAGACGAAATTTTAATTTCATCTCCAAACATGGAAAACCTTATAAATCCGTTCGAACTAAAACAAATTAGTTCGAACTTGAGATTCTGAGACGAATTAGGTCGTCTCCAAAAATCTATACCGTTCGAACTAATTAAATTTAATTCGAACAGAAAATTAATTAATTCGAATGCAATATTATTTGTTCGAATTAGTATTAACGTGTTCGAACGGTATTATTTAATTGAAAAGATATATTGTTAAAATTGTAAGAATACATATTTTTTCTATTAATTTTTTTATCATTTCTAAAGTAAATAAAAAGTTCTATATATTATATATTATGATTTACAATGAATTAAAATATTTACAAATTCATAAATAATTAATTTTATGTAATTAATTTAAAAATATTTTAGTTAACTAAATATTAATTTAAAGATAGTGTCATTTTTTCAATTATCGTGAACACTAAGTATAATGAGAAGAAATGTGTTATTAACAATAAAGAGGCTAGCAAACATTAAAAATAAAAACTATACTGCATTAATTACATTCCAAAATGAGTTAGACGTTCTATACAACATAAAAAAGTAAAAAAATTACTAACAATATTTATTTATTATATAAATCAAAATCCTCCTGTAAAGTTTGCAAGCATCCTTCTAGGTCCTTAAACTTCTCCATCATAGGCTGAATGAAGTCCCTCAATAAAATGTCGCGGTGGTCCGCCAATATAGCTCGTACCTCATCTGGAGTAGCCCCAGCAGGGTGTCTCTCAATAGGGGCAGCAGTAGTAGAAGCTGGATCAGTAGGCGGAGGCTGATCCTGTAGGACTGGACGAGTCTTCGACAAGTGACCCTTGCTCTTACTGAATGTGATCTTGTTAACGGGCCCCATCTGTGGTGACCTCCGCTCAGTCAAAGTCACTGTAACCCCTGAATGGAGTAAGAGGTTAGATATCAAAAGCGCAAATGGTAGACTACCTCCACCCGAATAGCGTGACTCTGTGCGAATGCGGAGGAAGAAATATAATGCCAGATCAATCGGCTCCCCCTGTGCTAACCGTAACAAAAATCTGGCCCGCTCGATCCCGAAATCAGTCTTGTGTTTTTTCGGATCAATGTTATACCCAAGAATCAAATTAAGCATTCTGAAAAATGCTATACAGTCGGCCTGTCGGATCACTTTACTGCCATCATATGGAGGAGCCTCAGGGTCTCGCACTAGGTTACGAACCTGATCGTCTGTGAGACCATCATCAGGTACCTCATCACCGCTCTCGCTATCATCCGAGCTAGCATCCAGTTCTACGGTCTGTACATCCGGCACTAGCGATGAGGATGCGACTGTTGTGTCCTCTCCAGATGGTGCAGTTACTGATCTCGCTGCTGCAGGATAAGCACCGGGCTCTCGCCGCAAATTTAGAAACTCAGCAATAACGCGGGGAGAGAATATAATACTCACTCCCCGGACCACTAAGTTATAGCATAGAGCATCACCAGGCTGCTCACCCATGGCACGGTAAAACTCACCGACCATCTCAGGATATGCTGTGCCCCTCTGTTGATAGATCGGGGTCCATCCACGATCGGTGATGATGTCATGTATGCTCCGCCCCTCCCAAGTGAGGTCACGGAAGTCACCTAGAATGATCTCCCTCTCAACTAGTATAGGCCTGACGGCCGGCTGAGAAGGAGATGCGGAGGTACTTTCTACTATTTGGGGTCTGGAACGTTTTCTTCCGCTGCTGCTTGCCATTAGTATACTGTTGATGTATAAAAGATATATGTGATCTAATTAAATTGAATTAGAGGAATGATGATGTTGTGCTATCATGGTTGACAACTGCTTATTCGAATAGCCTTTAATTCCATTCAAATTAAATTATATTCATTCGAATGAAATTAAAGGCCATTCGAATGAACATAAAATTAATTCGAATGACCTCAGATAACTCCATTCGAATTAGCCTAAAATCCATTCGAATAAAATTATATCCCATTCGAATGAACATAAATTTAATTCGAATGGACTTGACTTCAATTCGAATGGAATTTATATTCATTCGAACGGACCTGAGCCAAACAGACATGGCTGAGTCGACTCAGAACCGAACCGACACATTCATTTTTACATAGGAATCCAATATTTTAATCGGTAGAAATGATTTAGGAGTAAATCCCTATCATTTCTACCGATTATAGTTGTGTCATTTGCCCCCAAAACAACAAAATGGGGCCGAATTGATTCAAAATCCGACCCCCCCAAAACTAACTAAAAAACTAATAAAAATAAAGCACATTTAACCCATACCTCTTGTTCTAGGAGATTTGAGGAGTTGGTCGGAGTTGGTGGCGGCGTTGTGGCTGCTAACGGCAGAGGAATGGAAGAGTTCGAATGAGAGGAGGCACGAAATGAATGGAGAAGAAACTGGTTCGCGGCTTAAATAACGTGATTTCGTTCGAACGGAGGTATAATTAGTTCGAACTAAAAGGGTATAAATTCGAATTGGAAGGGTATAAGTTCGAATGAAGTATATAATAGTTCATAAATATATATATATATATATATATAAGTACAAGAGGTAAAACAATTGAGAAGTATTAGTAATAATAGTATATAATACAGAGTATACTAGTACTAATAAAAAATTTAGTTCCAAGTATATATAATAATATATATTAGATAATTATATATCGATAGTATAGAGTTTTATACTAGTTACTTATATATATTGTAAGTATCTAGTATATATATATGTAATAGTATATATATTATGGATTAGATGAGTATGAAATAATATTGTCTAAAGCATTGCATTATAAAGTAAATATAGTAAGTATATAGTAAAACATTGCATTAATTATATGTATAACAAACATATTTCTAATATATTTAGTTTGTATATTAATAATAAACCAAGTACTTGGACTATATTATAAAGTATTACAGTATTATTAGTTTTCATATTTTGATGGTATCTATACTTTAATATCACTTAGTATTATACTATTAGTGATATTTAGTATCATACTTATAGTGATACTAACTTATAAGTATAACACTATTAGTGATTGTAAATAAAATATTATACTATTTTAAATACATAATATTATAGATTGATAAGAAACTTAGTATTATGATATTAGTGACACTTAGTATTATATAGTCTATATAATTTTTACATATACACATAATAATATTGGGTGTATTATGTGTATAGTTATATATTTATCTAATTATCTGTTCGAACTAATATAATGTTAGTTAGAATAGAGACAATTCATGTTCGAACGAATTTTTTTTGTTTGGAGGGAAAATTCGCGCCAAGTTATCAGTATATGCTGGAGAATATTCCTTTTTCTGTTTGAACTGGAAAAATATTAATTCGAACGGGAAACAATTGTGGGAAAAATTAGCGGTATTTGGATTTTCGCGTTCGAACTGATTAAAATTTAGTTCGAACTGAAATGCACATATTATTAATCCGATCCTTTCACTTCATTTTCACTCGGATTGAAGATTGAGAAAAGGAGAGAGAGCGTGGCAGAGGCTGTGAGAGAGTGTTGTGGAGACAGAGAGCTTGAAAGCGTTGAGAGAGAAGAGATTCTTGAGAGAGAAAGGAGAAGGACAAGAGGTAAGTTGTGTTTTTTTGTATTTTTCATTCTGATTTTCGTTTACAAATATCTATAGAGTTTTTGCATTTATTTGTTGGGATAGAACAACAGTTTAATGTGTTTTATGTATCTATAGGTATTGTGGATTGACTAAAGTTTGAATTGCTAGTACAAGAGGTAAGTTTTATTAGTTTTCTAAGTTGTTTAATAATCATATTTAGAGATATTCATATAGTTTTGAGTTTGTTATATTGAAATATGGCATCATGAATGCAAAAATTGTGTTTTGTTTATCAGTTTTGTGCTCTGTTTCGTGACTGGTTTCTGGGTTGGTTTAATTCGAATGCTCTGAATACCGTTCGAATTAATTTTTATTTGTTCGAACAAAATATAACTCGACCAGCGTTCCATTCGAACTTATAGAGTGTTTGTTCGAACAGTATCACAGAATTAAATACTTATTATTTGCAGTACACTAATTAAATAGCTTAATACTCCAAATATAATAATAAGATATTTAATTAAAAAATTATAATGGAATATGTGAAGATATTTAAGTACTCAAGTAATAAGATGATTAATACATAATGTATAATTAATTATATCTAAGTACACTAATTAAATAGCTTAATACTCCAAATATAATAATAAGATATTTAATTAAAAAATTATAATGGAATATGTGAAGATATTTAAGTACTCAAGTAATAAGATGATTAATACATAATGTATAATTAATTATATCTAAGGACACTAATTAAATAGCTTAATACTCCAAATATAATAATAAGATATTTAATTAAAAAATTATAATGGAATATGTGAAGATATTTAAGTATTCAAGTAATAAGATGATTAATACATAATGTATAATTAATTATATCTAAGTACACTAATTAAATAGCTTAATACTCCAAATATAATAATAAGATATTTAATTAAAAAATTATAATGGAATATGTGAAGATATTTAAGTACTCAAGTAATAAGATGATTAATACATAATGTATAATTAATTATATCTAAATACACTAATTAAATAGCTTAATACTCCAAATATAATAATAAGATATTTATGGCAAAAATTATAATTAAATATTTGAACATAAGTAAGTACTCAAGTATTAAATATTTAAAAATCTTTAATAGCCCATCATGTATACTTGTAATGTAATCTTCCCATGTATTTGTGATGTATGCTTGTTATGTTTACTACTGAGTGTTTGGATTTTGTAGTTATTTTATATGCATTTAAACCTTAGACCCGTTCGAGAGTTGTGGCCAAATATTCTCTTAAAGAATATTTGGGTATAACTCTTGAATTGTCCAAAGTGGACAGTTTGGGATTCTATCATCTATATGGCATATATACTTAGTTATAACTCCTGTGTTAGTCAATTTAAATTTTGGTTTAGCATTTTTCTACATTCTTCGAGTATGTAGTTCATAAGTTTCTCGGCTCATGAATAGGGTCGACGGCTTATCGTGACTAGCATACTTGGAGAATTGTAGGGAAATGCTGCCGAAATTTTTACTAACATACGAGTTTTAGACTGAGTATATATGCGATATAGATGATAGTCTCTCGAATGGGATAGGACCAACTACCTTAAAAGTACAGAGTAATTAAACACATGTATTGTAATAGTTGAATGATAGTGTTTATCCCATGATTGTGGTTTTCCTTAATAGATGGATAAAAGTTGGATGTTGTTGGGAGATAGACTTGGTTGAGACTATAAGCAATATGCACAAGGGGTGAAGTCTTTCTTAGAATTTGCTTGTGGGAGTGTTGATAGTCGAGGATTTATAAGATGCCCATGTAAAAAGTGCAAAAACCTTAGTTCTTATAATATGACGACTGTGGAGGATCATTTATTCGTAAATGGAATTGATGGTAAATATTCACATTGGGTTTTACATGGAGAACCATTTCCCCAAGGAGTTAGATTTGGCAGTCACACCAACCAGATGGATGAATGTAACGAGATCGACACGGAGGACATAAATGTTGATATTTCTGATGATGGTTATGATAATGGAGAAGATATGACTGAAATGTTAGGAGATCTTGGTGCAGGCATATTTGGTGCCAGGGTTGGAGAAGGAACATCTACCCAGTCATTTGGGGGAAATGAAGACTTTGGATCATTGTGGGAGGATGCACAATGAGAATTGTACGAAGGGTGCACCCGTCATAGCAAGTTGTCATTCACTGTCAGGTTGCTCCATATAAAGTCTATTTGTCATATTTCTGCAAAGGCTATCGATATGCTGCTTGAATTATTTAAAGAGGCTCTGCCAGAGGATAACGTAGTACCTCGAAATTTTTATGAAGCGAAGAAATTGAACCGAGGGTTAGGATTTGATTATAATATCATCCATGCATGTAAGAATGATTGTGTTCTCTTCTGGAAGCAATATGCAGAATGTGAATCATGTCCGGTGTGTCTTGAGTCAAGATGGACATCAGATAAGCGTAATGTACCCCAGAAAGTGCTAAGACATTTTCCGCTTATTCCTCGACTTTAAAGATTATTTACTTCCCGGATGACTGCGAAAGATATGACTTGGCATCACACAGAAAGAGTTCAAAATGATCAATTTCTCACTCATCCTGCAGATTCCTTACAATGGACGAAATTTGATGACGAGTATCCATGGTTTGCTGAAGAACCTCGCAATGTACGTCTTGGTTTAGCAACTGATGGGTTTAATCCATTTGGCAACATGAGCACTTCTCATAGCACTTGGCCTGTCATAGTAATGCCTTATAATTTGCCACCATGAAAGTGTATGAAGGATCCTTATTTTATGATGACTCTATTGATTCCAGGGCCAAGGTCACCAGGAAATGAAATAGATGTATATTTGCAGCCAATAATAGAAGAGTTGAAAGAGTTGTGGGAACAGGGTGTCAATACATATGATGTGGCCGCTTCACGTGAATTCAAAATGCATGCTGCAGTACTTTGGACAATTAATGATTTTCCAGCATACGAGAACTTGTCTGGGTGGAGCACAAAGGGAAAAATGGCTTGTCCTGTTTGTAACAAAGATACACAGTCTCAGTGGTTAGCGAATGGCCGGAAATTATGTTTCATGGGACACCGTCGATATCTACCTCATGATCATAGATGGCGAAACAATAGGGTAATGTTTGATGGAACAGTTAATCGTAGGTCATCACCGCCAGAGTATTCTGGCAGCGATATTCTCACTCAATTGGCAGATGTCCCAGACAACAGATTTGGAAAGAATGCAAGATGCCGAAAGAGGAAAAGACAAGTAGTGGAATTGAATTGGACCAAAAAAAGTATTTTTTTTTTGAGTTGCCATACTGGTCTACCTTAACACTGCGTCACAATCTAGACGTAATGCACATTGAAAAAAATATATGTGAGAATATTTTGGGTACCCTGATGTCAATACAAGGAAAAACAAAAGATACAGTCAACTCTCGTAAAGATTTGAAAGAGTTGGGAATCAGATCAGAGTTGCATTTGCAAGATACTGGGTCATCAGCTTATATGCCCATTGGATGGTATACACTTTCAAGTGATGAGAGAAAGAAATTCTGTGATTGGTTTATGACAATCAAATTACCCAATGGTTATGCTTCAAACATGTCAAGATGTGTCCGACCTCATGATTGGAAGATAACTGGTCTAAAAAGTCACGACTGCCATATATTTTTACAGCGATTGTTGCCAGTTGGTGTGCGCGGAAAGCTTACTCCAGATGTTCGTACAGCTATCACAGAATTAGGGTGATTTTTCAGAAATATTTGTAGTAGAACGTTGAAAGTTGATGCCTTATTAAAAATAGAAGCTGACATTGCATTGATATTGTGTAAATTGGAGAGTTTGTACCCGTCTTCATTCTTTGATGTAATAGTTCATTTGGCTGTGCATCTCCCTCGTGAGGCTTTAGTTGCTGGCCCCGTTCAGTATAGATGGATGTATCCTATTGAACAGTTTTTGGGAAAACTTAAGCGATCTGTGGGGAATAAGGCTCGTCCGGAAGGATCGATCGCAGAGTCATATATTCATAATGAGTGGCATACATTTTGTTCAATGTATTTTCGTGGGTTGATACTAGATTTACGAGACTGGATCGAAATTATGAAGGTGGACAAATGGGAGTTTCGTCAGCATTTACCGTGTTTTCCTAGAAAGTACGACCTATAGGTGCACAAGGGGGCTATGACCTATGTGGGCAAGAGTTTGAAAGAGCTCGATGGTATGTCTTAAATAATTGTGAAGAGATTGAACAGTATTTGAGGTTCGTGATGATCATCTAATTTGGTAGTAGTATTAAGTGCATTTCTAATAATATAGTATATATTGATACAAATTAATAACTCACATTAACATATGCAGCGAACAATACAACTACTTCGCACGAATGGTGTGACTAACGTAGAAAAGACGCATGAAGAAGAATTTGCCTCATGGTTTGAACATACGGTATTATTCGGGAAAAAATTATGCTTGAAAGTATTTTAAACTTTATTTAATTTGTAGGTGTCATCATATTTATATATGATATTGATATAAGTAGAATAAAATTTATTTATGTAGGTTGCATCGAAATATAATGAACATTCAGGTGAAATCTCACCAGAAGTATATGCTTTGGCATGTGGTCCGTCTAAGCGGGCTATCCAATATTCAGGATATTTGGTGCGTGTATATAGATTTCACACAGTAGACAGAGAACGATATAGGAAAACTCAAAATTGTGGGGTTGTTGTCGAAGGAAGCCATGGGGATGAAAATATTGATTTTTATGGAATTGTGGAGAATACCATAGCATTAAAGTATGTGGGGGGATATATGGTCTGGTTATTTAAATGTAATTGGTGGGATGTCTCGAATCCTAGATTGGGAGTGCGTAAGAATGAATATTTTGTAAGTGTCAATACATCTCGCAAATGATATGAGGACGACCCATTTGTTCTCGCATGCCAAGCAAATCAAGTTTTTTATTTAGATGATCCGGAGTTCGGAAATCCATGGAGAATAGTCGAGAAATTTGCGCCAAGAAATGTGTATGATTATATTCCAGAGGTAGACAAACCACATGAAGAAGTTGATAGTCCAGACCATGAAGAAGCATATCAAGAAAATGAATCAGGCATCAATCTATTTGTTGATCTAAGCCATTATGACATGGTCCCATTGCGCAGAGAAGATGTTCAACCCGAAGTAATTGAAGGTTACATGTCGGAAGAACATGAATCAACTGAAGTGTCTACTGAGGATGAGAGCGATTGGTCCAGCAATACTGATACCGAATGATTTTCAAACAGATATGCGTGTAGGTAAAATTCTTATAAAAATATTTTATGTATTTTGTTCGAATAATAATTAATTATAATTTCAAACAAATATGCCTCCTAAACGCAAAAGAACACGTGAGCCATCCCCACCACTTAGCGAATCCCCGAGTGCTTCACCTGCCAACAATGGTGAGCCACCGTCACCAGAACCAGAACAAGGTATTTTTTCAATGTATATCTTTCAAATAAGATTAATTTAATTAAAATATATTCTAAGCCATTTGTATATATAGCTGTTGTAAACCAGCACCGAGTTAGAGGCATTACGAGGGGTGTCTGCATAGAAAAAGTAAGGAAAGTGGGTAAAATTAAAGTTGATATATCTGATGATCACACCGGTGGCTCTGGGAATCGGCAGCTTGGCTTGCTTCTTATGTTGGTACACTTACTCGTACGTATGCACCGATGGCTACATCATCCTGGGCTAAAGTTCCCCAAGATGTGAAAGACCACATCAAAAATCGTTGTTTGGTAATAAGTTACTTTGTATAACATTTTTATTTAAATGCAAATGTTTGAAATTATACTAATTGTTTATAATTCTTTGAAGGACGAGTTTGAATTAAATTTTGGTCGGCGGGAGGATCGACTAACGATTGAAGAACTCATGTCGAATGCATTTCGGAGGTACAAAGGTCGATGCCATGCACACTACCAGAAGTTCAGTACTACGACAGAGGCGCGTCAAAATCCATTCCAAGCAATGCCACCAAACGAATGGGAGAAAGTTTGTGATCTGTTTAAAGATCCTGCTTATCAGATAATTTCGCTACTATCTTTTTTTTTAATAATATATAATAGATGTATTAAATAAAAATTATAATTCTTTTTTTTAGAAACGGAGTACAGTGAACAAAACAAATAGATCAAATTTAACGATACACCATCACGCGAGTTCTCGATCTTTTCATCGCTTGTCAAAAAAAAATGGTTAGTTCTTATTGTCTCCAATAAATCTTAATATATACACTTTTTTCGTATAAATTATGATATTAATTTTTATTTTGCAGCAAGAAGAAAATCCTACTGATTATGATCTGACCCAATTGTATGCTAAAGCACATAAAAATCGTGATGGTGTTTGGAGCAATCAAGAGGCAGAGGCAAATTATGTAAGTTTAAGTTTATTTAATTTCATTGTCTAAATATATTTTTGTTACATATACTAATTTTAATGTTTTTCTTTTTCCAGGACAAGATGATATCTCTTAAAGACACTGTTGCGGATCCATCTGATGAATCATCTGTCAACGCTGCTCAAATCTTTTCTCAAGTTCTTGGATCACATTCTGGATATTTGAGGGCTTAGGACGTTGCGTGAAGCCATCCTCAACATCTTCATCATCTTCTAAAGCCAGATCGAATGACGACAACACTAAAAAATTAGAGGAAGCTGCACTTGAGATAGAACGATTGAGATCGAAGGAAAAAGAGTTGTTGACCCGATTAGATCAAGCAGCAGATTTAGAAGCAAGATTAGAAGAGAGGCTACAATTAAATAACCAAAAAATGTTTGAACAATTTCAATTAATGATGTCCCAAAACCCTATACCACCACCACCACCACAATCATAATTCATTTGTTTTTTTTTAATAGCCTTTAATATTTACGATGTTTGTAAACGTTTGAACAATTGATGTATATAGATTACAATTTGTATTAGTATCAATTTCATTTTGTTTGATCAATGCCGTTTGAATGGTAAATTACCATTTCTGCATACATTCGAACAAAAACATATCCATTCGAACCAATAAATTCCCATTCGAACAAAAATATACCCATTCGAACTTACCGGGAAATACAATCCATGCGTTCGTTCGAACAAATAAATACTCATTCGAATAAATTCATTTCTAAAAGTCCATTCGAACAGAAGATTTTTGTAAATAGATTATTTGTTCGAACAGTTAATATTTTTCTTCAAACTAAAGTCGCTTACGAACTTTTTTGTTCGAACGGACTTGGTCAGATATGGTTATTGGTTCGAATTAACATTTCATGTTGTTCGAACAAAACTATTCCCGTTCGAACTTGATTCTGAGACGACATTTTTTTGTCTCAGAAAAAATTTCCTGTTCGAACGGTTTCGACCGGTTCCGCTCAATTTCGTCCCTAAAAATACTTTTTGGAGAATTTTCGTCTCCCAAAACTTTTAGGGATGAAATTTCCATTTTTTGAGACAAAATTTTTTGTCTCAAAAAATATATCTCTTGTAGTGCCTGACTCAATAATAATTCGTTATGATTTTTTGGTAGAGTTGTTTATTGGCCTAAGTCTGCGCTCCATGGACAAGCCTCATGGGGGTCTGAGGGCTTCACCTCTAGGAAAATCTTTCTGACCCGGTTTGTGAGTCAAGAAATGCAAGACAGAAAGTCCATTCAATGTTCATGTTACAGGTCGCTCAAGTGAAACTCAGACAGAGAGTTTGCTTGACACTCGCTCAAGTGAACAATAGATAGAGAGTTCACCAGATGCTCTCTTGACACTTAGCTCAAGTGAATAATCTCGTAATTGTGAAATTAGGGGTTTTGCCATACAAACCTATAAATATGTAATTAACGAACACTGTGGCCATTCTAGAATAGTATTTTGCTAGCTTTTGTAATTCCTTAAGGAAAAAAAATCCTCTATAGTTCCATGAACTTGGTCATGTTACGTAAATTTTGTGTCTTGCAATTGATTTCTTATTTTAGTTTGCTTTTTTTAATTTTTTTTTTCCACAAAAGATGGTCATTCTCCTAATCTCCTACACAAACCACACCAACAACAAATCTTCTTGACGACTTCTTAAAAAAGTGGGGAGGGGGCGAAGTATAACCTTAGAGAAAACAGAGTACTACAAACCACACCAAGATAAACTTAACTCGAACACCTTTAACATGGCAAAAATACCCAAGTATAACATAGTCAACACCACAGTCCAACTACTGTAATACCCCACCTGTAGAAAATAAAATAAAATAAAATAGAAAAAATATTGAGAAGAGTGGAGGAGGGAGAGAGAATTCAAGGGTTACATTTTTGCTATTATCAGTTGTTATTGAATATATAACATATATATATATATATTTTATATATATGGTAGAGAATAAATCATATTATCATATATGCAGTAGAATATTATGGTAATATTCTAACATCCCCTTAAACTCAAGATGATGATAAAGATGTCATCTTGAGTTTTAAAATCAGATCACATTGCCGGCTGGGTGGATGGGACTTGGGGTCTGATTGACGGCCTAACAAAAGAGTCTCTGTGATACGTGGCTCAAGTGCATGGCTGGCAGAAAACTATAGGCAATGTGTAGGGGTGCGTGGAAGCAAATTGATGTATGAGATTGATGATAAAATGGTGGGCAATGATTTGTTAAGTGTGTAGGAAGCCTCTGGAGGATGTGTGAGGAATGAAAAAGAGCACCAAATAAAACATTGAATACAAGACTTATCATGAATGGAAAATAAATGTTCAAGGAGACACTAGGAAATCAGTATGGGCAAACCGATGTACGATATTAATGATGAAAAGAAGGACAATGATTCGTTAAATGCATAAGAAGGCTCTGAGGAAAGTGTGGTGAACAGAAAATAACACCAAATAATACGTTGAATATAAGACTTATCATGAATGATGATATGTTAACTACGTTGGAAGTATCTGGAGAACGTATAGAGAACGAAAAAGAATACCGAATAACACGTTGAATATGAGACTTATCACAAAGGGAAAAACATTGCAAGAGACAATAGGAAATTGATGGCCCTTATGCCAAAATGCTAATGACAACTCCTACAATTGATTGGTGATCTGATTTGAGAAAAACTAGATTGAAAAAGGGACGTAACTGAGAAAATTTTATGAGAGGTAAAGCTCGTGGAAGAACTTTAAAAGTAATTGTCCATAGAATTGAGCTTATTGTAGCCAATGGCTCTCATATCATGTAGAAAATAAAATAAAATGGAAAAGGAGATTGAGAAGAGTGAATTATGACAAGTCTACTATTTTTTTCTCTAAGCATTTGCCAGGTAGTAGAGCTAGGGAGATACTGGATGAGACTAGTTTCTCTGAGGATCATTTTCCTTTTATATTTTTTGGGGTGCCGATAGAGGATGGTAGATTAAAAATTAGGCATTTCATGCCTTTATTGGAGAGGGTAGAAAAGAAATTATTGGGTTTAAAGAGTAGACTTTTGTCTCAAGGGGCCGGGAAGATTGATTTTATTATGGCGTGTACTTACGAGTTTACCACTCCATTTATTTTCAGTTTTGCAGGTGCCTAAAGTTGTTATTACAAAGCTGAATGGCTTATTTGCCAAATTTTTCTGGGGGGAGCATGATGGTAAAAGTAAGAAGCATTGGAGAGCATGGTACAAGTTGTGTTTGCTAGTGGAGGAAGGGGGAATTGGGGTGAGAAAACTTGAAGAGGTACAAAGATCTTTGTTTTTGAAATTTGGATGGAATTTGTTGACTAAGGAGTCTCTCTAGTCAGAATTCTTTAAAGCTAAATATGTTAAACTGGGGCATGTTTCTTTGTCCTTTGATGAAAATAAGTGGTCGAGGTTTTGGAGGAAAATAGTGGAAGGGCTTCCTATTCTTTTGCAAAATTCTAAGCGGAAGGTTCGTGCTGGAAATATTTCTTTGTGGTTTGATAAATTTTTGGACCAAGGGTCATTGTGTGAAGAGCCTGCATTGGTGAAGGATCTGAGCATTAAAATTAGAGATGGTTGTAAACGATAGGTGGGATGTTGAGAGACTTGAGCTATTGGTGGGCCCACAAAAAGCAAGTGAGGTTATGAGTCTAGTGGGAGAGTTAAGAAATGAGAAGGATATTTTAATTTGGCTTTTAGATAATCAGGGGACATTTATGACAAAATCGACATGGGAGGTTCTAAGAATTAAGATGCACATATTTGATTGGGCACGATGAATTTGGCATAGCCTTATTCCAAAAAAAATGTCTATTGCTGTGTGGAAAGCATCCTTTGGTTGTTTAAGTATGGATAGGCGAGTTCGTTAGCTGGGAATCCCTATTATTTCTCGGTGCAATTGTTGTGTGGAGGGACATGAGAAGGATCTAGAACATGTGCTAGACAAAGGTGAGTTAGCATAGGAAATCTGGAAGAAAATTTTGGCTGAGATGGGTGTTCCTTTCTTGGCACAGCAATCTTGGCAAGATAGAATATAGTTGTGGTTTTCTAGATCATCTAGACATTCTCAGGTTGGTATTTTGTTGGGTTTAATCCCTATTGTGGTTACATGGAGAGTGTGGCAAAGGTGTTGTGTTGCACGCATGGAGGGAAAGTATGAATCTATCCAAAAGGTTTGGATCTCAGTTTTATATTGGGTGAGTTCCTTACATCTGAAATCTCCAAGGTGAAGAGGATATCTAATCGTGATTTAAAGATGTTGTCTAGGTTGGAGATACAACCTCTGAAACCTCGGCCCCTAAGTTGACATTGTTCGATGGTTGAAGCCTTTTAGTGGAGGATTGAAATTGAATTTAGATGGTAGTTCTTCTGGGAATCCGGGACCTAGTGGGGGAGGTGGAGTTCTTCGGAAGCATGAAGGGAGGTTAATATTTACTTTTTCAAAATTCTTTGGTTCTTGTACTAATAATGAAGCGGAGCTTCGGGTAGTTGTAGAAGGAATAAAAATTTGTCGACAATTGGGTTATTTTTCCATTGATATTGAATGTGATTCTTTAATTGTGTTGTCTTGGTTGATGGATAGAGTTTGTACAATGTGGTATCTTTGGGATTTCTGGGATTAATTGTTGACTTTGTTAGATGTTGAATTCTCTATTAAACATATATTTAGGGAAGGCAATAAAGTGGCTAATGTATTAGCCATAGCTGGGGCATTGGGGGAGGTACTATTGCTGGCTTTAGACCCTGTGGATTTACCACGTGAGGTGAGAGGTTTGTACATGTTAGACTTAATGGGTACGGCATATATGCGACATCAGTTTTAATATTTTTGGTTACGATTGGGTTTAATTATTTTGGATTGTTTTGTGTTTTGCGTTTTGTTGTTTCCTTTGGTAGATTGTTGATTGTGTTTGGATCCTATTGTTACAATTTTTCCTCCACCATAAGTGAGGGCTTATTAATAAATGTGGGAAGGAGTCATTCTTGGACATGTGATTTTGACTCTTTCTTTAAATAATTAAAAAATAAAAAAGATTGAGAAGAGTGAACAATTTAAGGTTAATGCTTTTTCACTATTCTCAATTGTTATTATAAACATAACATCTGTTTCTTTTTATAGGTGAATGTAGGGCTGGGCGGCAGGGGCCCTAGCTCCCAGGGGAAATAGAGGGCGAGGGCGATGCCCAATGCTACCCCTTCCTCACCCAGCCCTCAGGCTGGGTTTAAGTCCACTCCCTAGTTTTCCTCTCTCTCTCTCTCTCTCTCTCTCTCTCTCTCTCTCTCTCTCTCTCTCTCTCTCTATATATATATATATATATATATATGGCTGCCTCTGTCTTCTCTCCCTCTCACAGTCGCTATTCTCTCCTCTTCAGGCTCCTCTTCCTCTTTAAGTCCATGAGTTCATTTTTTCCAAATTTACGTTTTTTTTTTTCTGATTTGAAATATTGGATAGAACTTGTGTTATGGATGGAAATTATTGTTTGGATTGTTTGTGTATTTTTTATTTTATTTTTCTGTTATTCCATTTTTTGTTTTTTTTTTCCTATTTCAATTATGGAACCATGGGAGGTGGACCCGCGCCAGGGGGAGGGGGGGAGAGAGGACCAGGGGTCACCGTTGTACTTCGGCACATGGCCGAGAGCCCTACCCATGGGATTACTAATTTATAATAATTGATTCACACAATAAACTAAATATGATAGAGAATAAGTCATATTACCTGCATACATATGCTAGAATATTATGATCAATATATTCTAGATAATAATCTAACACCACCAAATTCATATAATTAAACACAAAAAAACACAACCAACTTGTAATCATAATAACAAATGAAACAAACCTGGATTTTGACTAGCTCCTTGTTTTCTGCATAGGTAGCTTGGAATCCTGCATTGATTGAGTAGGTTGATCTTGGTTCTAATATCACCAACAATCTCCATTAAAAATTAAAAACCAAGACTAGCTTTCTGGGTTCCTCCTCCATAAAATTTCAGGCTCAACTTCCTCTCACCCCTAAGGCAAAAACTGTGGTTGCCATAGTATTCTGAGAGACAGTCCAGAGGATGTTTCAAACCTAACTTTAATGCACCCGAGGTAGTTTGAGAGTAACTTCCCTTTGTAATTAATTTACATATTGCAAGATTAATGGTGCACATTTTTTTCAATCTTTCTTTGATGGATAAGCTGTTATATTTTTTATGGACTGGCATAGATCTTATATTGGTCTTGGGCTGATAATGGGATGAGCAAAAAATATTAACATATGAGGAAACCCCTTCTCTCATCCTTTGTATAATAGAGGCAGCCATTAGATTCTATTATGGTGTATGGTTAGGGATAGAGGGAGTTTTTCCTCTCTCAAAATCAGCTATGTTAGAGTGTACAGTGGAGATTGCTTCTTCAAGTCATAGAGGTAATTTCTTAACCCTTTACTTGTTTTTTTATTTACACATGCTGTGGTTGAAATGAGATAGCTTGAGTAAGAAATCTTCCAACATAAGCTTCCATGGATAGTGATTCAAAGAATGAAATCATGTTTTGGAATTATATATTAGTTGCCTTTGTTGCATGCTTTAGGCCATTATGGTCTGCTTTGATCATGTTATTCCTACGATAATTTCTTATGGTTAAACGGGAGAAAAGTTGTGATTATCTTTGATGCTATTGCAAACTGGTTAGTCTATCTCACACTAGCTTGAAGATTGCAAATTAGTTCCAATGTTAATTTTTAGTATCGACTTAATTCTCAAAAATCATCCCAAAATTGGGTTTTAGCCCACGGGTTGGGATGGAACCAAGGGAGGAGAAGGTCAGGAAGAGTGGAATAGGTGGAGGGGGTGGTCAAACAACCACAAAGGAGCTGCTAACGGTGGTTGGCCACTATGACGCATGGCAGCGCTAAGGAAAAACTTTCCTAAAAGCTACCGATCGAGTTGCAGATCGGAGGAAGGGAAAGATGATAGGAGGAGACTTAAGAGAGGATGAGAGGTTTGGAGATGAGTTTCGAGTGAGTGAGGCATGATAAATAGGTCATGGGTTAGGGCTTGGGGAACACAGCTGTGGCTGCGATTGGTGGTGCGGGACAGTGGGAGGAAGTTGAGCGCCCCACGTGTGGCATGCAATGGTTGCCATGTAGCGACTACGATCAAGTATTTGCCATGGCCAAAGCTTTTAGCGTTGACAGAGGGGAGTGGCAGACGGGAAAGAGGGGATTCCACTCAGCAGACACTTAGCGATGGCAGGTTGGCAACACTGACAGCACAAAGAGATGCCGCATAGAGGGAAGGGTGGGCCTTTGTTTCAACTTTTGGGTTCACACACATGGGCTAGGCCCCATATTTGAGTTCTCTCACACTAAAATGAAACCCACTTAAATAACATATTGGCCTCCACTTCACCAAAGAAAACTCCCACAGACACTAAAAGAAAGATAAAACCGACTTCCAAATCAGTCTTGGGCTGCACATGGGGTGGGCTTCAAAAAACTCCAGCAACCATTTACATGTAGAAAATCAAGCCCAAAAACAATAAAAACATCAAACTCAACTAAACAAGAACAGAGAAAAAAAATTACATATTTTATAAAGTATTTACAACTAAACACAATATGTTAAACATACTTACACACATAGAGCTCAAAAATAAAATAACACATTTTTCCACACCACATCGAGCGCAAAATCAATACAAGGACAAGTTCTTCTTGTCGTAGGATCAAGGAACAAAAATATCTATGTTGTAGGATTGAGGAACAAAAATATCTATGGAGAATAACTTACCGGCAGCAACGAGCTCGTGGTTGTGCAAGGCTTGGTTGACTACGACAATAGGGTGCAAGAGAGAGAGAGAGAGAGAGAGAGAGAGAGAGAGAGAGAGAGAGAGAGAGAGAGAGAGAGAGAGAGAGATTAGAATGTGTGAGAGACAAAGAGACTAAATTGGAGAGGGAGGCGAATGTGTGATACCCTGTATTTACGTGTATTTTAACTAAGTAATTATTGCATTTATTAGAAGTATGGACTTTCTTGTTTTAAATTTTACATGGTTTACGTAGTATTATTTTATAATTTTTTAATTGTGAAATTTAATTCAATGTGTTTTATTGTTATTAATTATTGATCATTATTTAATATGCTCTTTATTTTAAATCAGTTTATTGTTGGATTTACTATTTTATTTTATTTAGTTCCTATGTTTTAATTTAAGTTATCGTTTTAAATCCCGTTTGTTTGATCAGTTTCGAGACCCCGAGTTGAAAGATTGGATCTCAAATTTTTCCCTTCCTTTTTCTTTTTCTCTCTCTTTTCTTTTTCCTCTCTTTATCTTTTTCCTTCTTCTTTTTCTCCCCCTAGCCCGCATAACCCCCCTCTTCGCTTTCTATCCTCTGTTTCGTGCAACCCACCTAGCCTAACCACCATGCGCCGCCTTGGCATCACCACCCACCTCAGCTGCCTCCCCTCAAACTGGCAAGCCTCCACTATCAAACCCAACATTCCCCTTGCGGCCACCTTCTCCCATGCCCCACCAAGGAAACCCACGGGTTTTCCTCCTTCCATCGCCGCCAACCTCGTTGTAACCCACCTCCATGCCAAAAGCAGCTCCTCTCTTAACCAGCGACTCTTCCCTTCACCGAACCCAGCCTCCATCTTGCCGCCGACCCCTCCCACGCACAAAGTGAGATGCACAAATTTAACAAGCCAGCACTGTCGTGCGCCACCACACCACCTCACCGCCACCACCACCGGCTTCCCCTTCCACCGGTGACCTCCCCTAGCCAATCTCATGCCCCACTGTGACCCCTAGCCACCACACTCTTCCACAGCCTCTCTTCACTTTTCATGGCCAATCTCCACCTTGCGTCTCCACCCACGGCCCCCAACCACCACCTCGAACCACCCACAACCCCTTTAACTCCTCAATGCTCGGCCATGACCTCACCGTAGCTCCCCCTCCATTTGTCCTGTTTTGGACCCACGGCTAGCTCCTTGAAATAGTGGCTCTGTCGTTGCTCCGCCACTTTCGGCATCACCCGTGAGCTTGCGTGCCCTTGATCTTTCAGAAATTGCCTTTTAGCACTGTATGTAGTTTTCCAAATACCTTTTTGAGATTTAAGTATATTTTATACTAACAATTCTTTGTGATCTGGTTGGTTTTGCTGGACGTTGAGTCTATAGAGTTTGGGGGTCCGATGGATTGGAGGATGGAGTTGTTGTGAAATAGGATTATGTTGGGTTATGATTTGTTGAGCATTGTGTCATGTTATACATTGCATTATGGCATGCATTTCCATGTGAATGAATGAAAACTGGGTTTTTATGTGTAAGATGATTTTTAGGTGCGTGTGTATCATGACTGTAAGCTAAAATAGGGTATTATCTCAATGGAGCTCATCTGGTCACTTGGGAGCAGAATATACTGAGTGAGATCTCTTGGGTTGTCACTGGGTGACTACGGGATGGACGAGATGGTAATGCTCTCGTGCCGACTCCGTGGCCCCTCTACTGACGTTGGCTAGAGGATGCTTGGCCACAAACGCGCTAGCCGTGAAACTGGGTATCGCTCAATACAAACGCACAGTCGTTACCCGTGGTGTGGTGAAGGGAGCCAAGATGTGCGGATGATTCCTAGGAGAGATCATGGTGCATACGGATTAAAATTAGATATTCAATTTTGGATAAATTGATTCATATGAACCATTTTCTGGGAAAATGGCAGATACGTTTTAATGGATCTGTTATTGGGCCAAAATGAGATTTTAGCGTGTGTTGGAAATAACTGTTTTTAAAGGATGATTTTTGGGTTCCATGCATATTTCATCATATGCACGCATTTTGTTGGTTGCATAAATGTATTTTTATCTCTTGGGCTATTTGGTCTATTGCTTACCTGCAGTACCATTTCTTGATAATATAGATTTTGATGCAAAAACTAAGGATGCGGCTCTGTTGGAGAAGTGATTGGGGATCACTTTCTCATGGGATGTGATTTGTTTCTCGCTTTTGGTTATTGTATTTTGGTTTATTTATATTTTTATCGAAAAATTGTATTACTTTTAAAATGCTTATATTTAAGTAAATTTATATTTATCAATTCTAGTACTTAGTTGATTGACTTTAACTTATCTGTTGCTTCTTTTGTCTTACACGTGTTGCATGTGCACAAACTTAGTACTTGTTGTTAGGGTGTGTGACCCGTGTTGTCATCTTCCTAAAGCCTTGATTCCTGCATTTCCCTACGTGAAAGTTGGTGACATCACAGAACGAGAGGGAGGGAGAGAGATGGTCAGAAAGGCTTACCAATGTGGACTTATGGTCAAATGGTGAGGACATGACGAGGCACGAACGACGGACTGCAGTTTGGAGTGGTAAGTTGGTAATGGAAATTTAGAGAGAGAGTGAGAGAGAGAGAGGACATTGGGGGGGGGGGGGGGCGGGGGAAGAGCTTAGGGTTTAAACCCACAAAACCCACCGTCTAGTGATTTTTCTTAAAGATAGGCAGTTTGGGTTTAGGTCTCGTTTGTTTTTATATATGAGATTAGATGAAAGTTGAAAATTGAATAAAATATTATTAGAATATAATTTTTTAATATTATTTTTATTTTTTAATTTGAAAATGTTAAATTATTTATTATATTTTGTGTAGGAGTTTGAAAATTTTAGGGTTGAAAATTTAAATCAGAAAACCAGAAAACCAACCCAGCCTGAACCTGTTTTGGTTGGCTTGATTTTGAATTGATTCAATCTGGAATTGGTTCCTACATTTTAAAAACAGGTTAAATCCGGTCTAGAATCAGTTCTTGGCTTTTCGACATCAGATCGGACAGGTTTATAAAATATATATATATATATATATATATATATATATATATATTAAAAACTTAATTTTTAATGTTATATAAAAGATTTTATATATGTATCTATAATTTTTATATATAATATATATAATTATATATGAAATTTTATATATACTTTATATAATTATATATGAAATAATTATATATTATAATTTATAACATAAAATTTTAATCTTAATCGTATATATAATTTTTATATATAATATATAATTACATTGACACTTAATTATAACTAGAAAACTAGATTGAACCGGATCGAATAAAACCAGAAGTATCGGTTTAGGAGGGTAATTGGTCCAGGATCGATTCTTGAAAATGTAAAATTGGTGTATATCGGTTCGGTCATAAAATTTATACAAAACTGGACCAAACCGAACCCGTTACACCCTTAAAAAAATTATAATAATTAGATGAGATGACGTGACACTATTTGTGAAAATAAAGGGCGCCTTATGAGAATCTTGGTTCCAGCCTCATAACGGGTTGAGTTGTTACACCATATCACCTTGTTAACAAATGATAAAATAAGCACATTCACACTAGATTATACTCGTCTAATTAAATTTGAAAAAAAAAAAAAAATATTGGTGGATGACTGGCAGCCACCAGCTCCAACGCCAGTTCGTCGCCTTCCTGCTGCCAAATCTGTCCAGTCTGACATTAGGGAGTTGCCAGAAGGGACATCCAGCGCCGGAAAGTTGCCGGATGGCAAAAAGGTACCTTGCTTGATATGAAATTTTCTCTGATTTCGATATGAATGTAGGGCTTTAGTATTCATGCCATCGTTTCTTCCATAACAATTAATGAGTTTCATGCACTCGATCGGTCCAAAAAAGAAAACAATGAAATACACTAAGTTGACAACGACACTCGCATCACCCAATTGGCTTGGAAGACATATGGTAATTTTTTTCCACAACTTCGCTTTGGGATTTTTTGGGATTTATTGACATATGCCTAAATCTACAACATCATGGAGGACATTGTCACAAAGGAATTAAGAAAAATGGTGCCAGATTTCTACGGATATATGGAACTCGTCATCATCATCCGGCCACTAAACTGAATTCTACTAATTTACAATGACTAATAGAACATAAATAAGATGGCCTGATAATTTTTTTTTTAAAAGTTTTCTCAATGCTTGACTTCCGATGGCTTTTCATAGTGCGCGTTGAGAAAATCGACTCGCTCGATCGATCAAAACGGGAATAAGTTGAGAGAGAACCAAACACTGCTATACCACATTAAGTGTTTAAATATCTCGCCATATTGGCCTATAAATAGGTCGAGGGAAGAACAGACCATCATAGTATATATCAGCTGACCTCGATCGACATGATGAAGGCCATTCTACTAATTATCTGCATTCTCTTGGCTTCCTCTCCTTTGGTTCCATCTCCAGTTTTAGCCCGAGCATTAGCTGGTAATTAATAATTAATTAAGATCACTAATTATTTCCATTAAAGAGTTGTGTTACTTTTGCTTGCAGAAAACAATTCATTGCGTACAGATCATCGATGTTGCTCACTTACATATATATGTTTGATCATAACATCCTCTCTATATAGCTTTGTCTTAAACCATATAAATTGGTCTAGGGAATCTTAATGGAATCGATAACTTCTTATTGCTATAAAACTCACAAGTTCTTAGCTGTAGATCATACTAAATAATAGAGCACTTTGTTAATTGGTCTCTTTTTAGATTTTGCAATATATATATATATATATATATCTTATCGCCGGTAGGTGCAGGCCGCAGACAGCTACTTGATGACATAGCAGCACCCCCTACATCTCCTATTGCAACCAAGCCGGGTTTTTCGCCCACGCCAAGGGTCCCGTGCGGACGAGCCCGGCGGCCTGGTGATCCATACCTGCCATGTCGGCCAATCCGACCACTCCCACGGCCGTGTCTCCCACCGTACATTCGTAATTGCGAATTTGAAAGGACCAAAAAAAAAAAAAAAAGATCATGCGAACCGATCCCTCATGTCTAACTACGTACCATGCATGTTGGCAGTTTAAAACCTTAGAGAGGATAACACATTTGAGGCCTCCCACCCCACCACGTCTCACGTACGCTTTCTGATCTGCCTGCATGCCTAACTAGCTAGGCTAGCTATCAACAGACTCTGCCAAAGTACTCTCCTATTGGAAGTCAACCACAAGTCATAGAGGTTAGGACATCTCTCAATTAGACAATAGATTAATCATGTCTCGTGAGAAAAAGAAGACAAACTAGTTCAGTGTTCAGTGTGAATTCCCACTACTACTTCGCAATTACGTACGGCGCCGCCCATGTCATAAATAATTTCATGGAACATTAAAAATATAGCTATGGGTTGCAAGAGGAGGAGGAGAGGAAGGGGAGGGAAGAAGGTTTACGTATAGTCTTTGAGGCCTATTGAAGAGGAAACAGCTTATATCTCAACTCATGAGTCATGACATTTTCTTACAAGACTGGATCACCACTCATCAACAATGTCCACCAATGCAGGGGATAAAAATGAAGCCTTTACACAGAGGTGAGTCAAGAGGGGACGAGCTGGAGAAGTGCCAAGGAAGGTGTACACACGGCTGGACATGGCGGAGGCTGCGAGTCAGCCCCGCCACGAGTCATGAAAATCCTAAGCTGGAACTGTCAGGGGCTTGGAAACCCCCGAACAGTTCAAAGCCTTTGCATGTTAGTAAAGGAAAAAGTGTCCGACGTGGTTTTCTTAATGGAAACGAAATTATCTTATGGTAGAGCTCTTAAAGTGGCAAGTAGATTTCGGTTTGAAGGGGTGATAGTGGTCGAGTCAATTGGGAGAAGCGGGGGTCTTATGATAATGTGGAGACAGAAGGAACACATTGAGCTGGTCAATTACTCTCAGCGACATATTAACGTCCTGGTGCAAGAGGAACGGCGTAGAGGGAAGTGGTTGTTAACGTGCTTTTATGGCCAACCCAAGGCCAGGCATAGGGGGGAAGCATGGAGATTATTATCATCGTTTAGGCCTGCTGAAGGGGGGTGGGGAGTAATAGGCGATTTCAATGAAGTACTAACCAATGATGAAAAGGAGGGGGGGAACCTAAGGAATGAGAAGCTAATGGGGATGTTTAGGCGAGTCTTGGAAGATGGAAATCTATCTGATTTAGGCTAGAAGGGAGACAAGTTCACTTGCTGTAATCAACATGAGGATGATACCTTTATAAAGGAAAGACTTGATAGGGTGGTAGCAAACCCAGAATGGAGAGCGATGTACGATGCGTATAGGGTCGAAACTCTACCTACTGTTTGTTCAGATCACAGGCCGATTTTATTAGAGTGTTTATGGAGCAGGCGCACAGCTCGAAGCCACCATGTTTTCTTCAAATATGAGATTAACTGGGTTAAGGAAGAGGGGTGCAATGAAATAGTGAAGACCGAATGGCAGAGGAGTTTAACACGGGGCAATTGGTTGGCACGGGTTCAAGGGAAGCTGGAAGCATGTAGAAGGGGTCTTCAAAAATGGAGTAGATGGTTGGTAAAGAGAAGAACCGGGGATATTAAAGAGAAAACACAGCTGCTGGGTATTTTGCAAAGAAATGAATGCAGTGAAAATATGGCTGAACAGAAAATGGTGCAAAAAGAGTTGGGTTTCCTGTTAGACCAGGAGGATCTGAGATGGAAGCAGCGTGCTAAGAGCCACTGGTTAAAAGGGGGGGACATAAATACAAAGTTTTATCATGCATGTGTCAACCAACGCAGGAAAAAGAACAAGATTGAAAGGGTAGTTACAGCTGAAGGGGTGGAGCTATCGAATAATGAGGCTATAGCTTCTGGTTTTTGGAACCACTTCTCAAAGGTGTACTTGTCATCCTACCCGCCTCCTTTGGGCATCGTAGAGTGTATACATGGGGTACATGCAAGATTGACCGATGATATGAGAAGCAAATTAGATAGAAAATTCACCAGGGAGGAGGTGTACGCAGCTCTCAAACAAATGTCCCCTTACAAGTCACCAGGACCCGACGGCTTTGGGGAGGGTTTTTTCCAAGATCATTGGGACTCGATTGGAGATGAAGTATCAAAAGCTGTTTTGGATTTTCTGAGGAATTCTAGCATGCCGAGAGGGCTGAACCACACATACCTAGCGCTGATCTCTAAGGTAAACTCCCCAAAATCAGTACATGACTATTACCTATTAGCTTGTGTAATGTTATTTACAAGTTGATATCGAAAGTAATGGCAAATAGAATGAAACAAGTCCTGTCCTCAATTATTTCTTGGAACCAAAATGCTTTTATTCCTGGTAGAATCATAACAGACAGCATTATGGTAGCTTATGAACTTCTTCATACCATGCATTCGAGACAAAGGGGAAGGGAGGGTAGTATGGCTGTGAAGTTGGATATGTCAAAAGCATACGACAGGTTGAATGGGATTATCTAGAGGCCATGTTATTCAAGCTCGGTTTTGGGCAGAAATGGACAAGTCTAGTGATGATGTGTGTGAGGTTAGTGAGTTATGCTGCTTTAGTCAATGGAGTACCGGGGGAAACCATCATCCCTTCAAGAGGTTTGAGGCAGGGTGACCCCCTGTCACCATATTTGTTCTTGATTTGTGCTGAAGGCTTGAGTGCGATGCTTCAAAATGCTGAAAACAGTGGGGCCATTAAGGGAGTAACAGTGGCGAGGGGAGGCACAAGGATTAGCCGTTTACTTTTTGCTAATGACTGTGTTATTTTTTGTAGAGCAAAACAAGTAGAATGGTTTGTAATCTCCAACATATTGCTGCAGTTCGAAAGGGCATCGGGGCAAACCTTAAACAAGCATCTGTTTTAGCTCGAATACAAGGGCCGAAACCCGAAGTACTATTAGTCAACAAGTAGGGGGTCTGATGTGCAACAACTACAACAAGTATTTGGGGCTTCCCACAATTATCGGAAGATCAAAGTACAAATCTTTTAGAGAACTGAAAGAGAAGATATGGAAGAGAATTTGTAGTTGGAAAACTAGTTTCCTCTCCACTGCAGGTAAAGAAATTCTGATCAAGAGTGTTTTGCAGGCGATACCAGCGTACACGATGAGTGTTTTCAAGTTACCTGGCACCTTAGTTGAAGAAATAGAAGCCTTGTTAGCTCGCTTCTGGTGGAGACATGGAAACTTAGAGAAAGGAATTCACTGGAGAAGCTGGGATAAATTGGGAAGGGCAAAAGGAAGGGGAGGAATGGGGTTTAGGGACCTTGGCAGCTTTAATAGAGCTTTGCTTGCCAAGCAAGGGTGGCGTTTTATAAAGGATCCCAACTCGTTGGCGTCTAGGATCTTCAAAGAAAAGTATTTTCAAAACAGTGGGCTACTGGAGGCGAAGCTGGGGTCGGGGCCATCATTCGTATGGAGGAGCATCTGGTCAAGCCTCGATCTAGTGAAAGGTGGTCTGGTTTGGAGGGTGGGTAACGGGGAGAGTATTAAAATCTAGACGGATAAGTGGATGCCGAGGCCAACAACCTACCAGGTCCAATCACCAATCAACACTTTAGGAGCTGAGGCAAGAGTAGCTGAGCTAATAGATGCAGGAAAGAAATACGGGAAGCGTGAGGTGGTAGAGGCAGTTTTCTCCAAGGAAGAGGCACAAGCTATATGTGCCATACCTATCAGTTCAAGGGGGTCGAATGACAAACTAATATGGTTGAAAACAGCAAAAGGTATCTTCACAGTTAAAAATGCCTATCATGAGGATCTTGAGCAGAGTAGACAGGTGCAAGGTCAAACCTCTAACGGGTGGGAAGGTGAGGAGCAGTGGCAAAGGCTATGGCATCTAGGAGTTCCAGGGAAGACCAAACAGTTTTTGTGGAAAGCTTTAAACGACATTTTGCCTACGAAAGGCAAAAGAAGAAAGCTATCGATAATAACACTTGCCCAATCTGCAAAAGGGAGAAAGAGACGGTGATACATGCCCTGTGGTCTTGAACAGCATCCACCGATGTGCTGGGAGGGGGAACAAGTCCAGTGAGGAAATGGAAGAGGGAGTACACTGACTTTCAGAACTTATGGGGGGAATTATACTCAAGGCTAGAAAAGGATAGGCTCGAACTAATCTCAATGATTCTCCACCAGATCTGGTCTAGGTGAAATGGGGTGGTTTTTGAAAGCAAGTTTAAAAGTCCTATGATGGTACTGGAGTTGGCCAGTAACGAGCTTAGTGAATTCCAACTAGCAAACCTGAGAGATCCGTGTATACCATATGCGAACCAGTTATGGGGGGGGGGGGGGGGGAGATAAGTGGGTACCTGCCAGGAGACCTTTTGTCAAAGTCAATTTTGATGCCGCTTTTGATAAGGAGAAAGAGAGGATGGGCATGGGTGTTGTTATCCGAGACTGTGAAGGGGACTTGCTAGCGTGTTTGGTTGCTCCTAAGGTAGGTGTGAACTCTACTTGCCTAGCTGAATGTTATGCTCTGCTAAGAGCTATGGAGCTGTGTCACGAGCTGGGTTTAAATCTGGTGGAGTTCGAAGGCGATGCAAAGGTGGTTATTGATGCTGTCAACTCTAGTGTGGTGAATGATTCGTGGAGAGGACAAGTAATAGATGACATACAGCAAATGATGGAGAGGCGTAGAGAGTGGAGAGTGGTCTTCACCCACAGGAATGGCAACAGAGCTGCCCATGAAGCAGCTCAATTGGCAAAGCACTCGAATAGCGAGAGGATTTGGATCGAGGGGGCTCCTACTGAACTTGTACGTGTAGTTTTGAACGATAAATTTAGTGTAACTGTTGGCTTTTAAATAAATGACCATTTCAAAAAAAAAAAAAAAAACAATGTCCACCTGGAATTTGTTTGGAAGCAAAAACTGCGAGTTACTATTTTCCACACAATTTATGCATCGTGGGCCCTAATCTTCCTTTTATTTGTTAGTCTCTCGCACATCATGTCTCCAACTTGAACGCCTCTAAAAAAAATATGAGAAATGCTTTGGGACCTAAAGTGTGTCGCAAATCTTTTTTTTTTTTTTTTTTTTACTTAGTGAGTATGGAAGTGTTTTTTAGTGATGTTGTGAATTTTTTAAAAAAAAATATTTAAAAATAAAATAAATAAAAATAAAAAATTCCTTCTTGAGTAGGTATTTGGGCTGAGAATATAGAAGTACCCAAAAAATATATAGACATGCACGATCAAGTGAGTTCTATAGCATTTATTACTCATTTAATACTCTCTCAAATATTTATATGAACATAAATGAATATTATAAGACGTACTAATTAATTGACATGTTTTGCTCCTTTTTACTTGAAATCTTCAAATTTAGACAACAACTTGAGCAAATCTTTTTCTGTCTCGCACGATTGGACTTCTCACCTATGCCTGCCCTATACAGTAGCTCTGGTCCTCGGCACCTTGCCGTTGGTCAACCGGCAATGGCCGTAACCTGCCAGCTTTCCGTAGCTCTTTATATATTGGTCGGTTTTCCTTCTTCTGGTTGTTTTCATTAATTTATCCGATGGAGCTGTCGCGCCAGCTAGGCCAATTCCGGCCCAACATTAATATTTAACAGTACAAACACATTGCCAACATGAAATTACAATGAAGAAAGCCAGTAGATCGAGGTACCGGTGCCTTGCTTAGTTGATATGAAATTCCCTCTTATTTCAATATGAGTGTGGGGCTTAATTAGCATACACATCGTAATTTCTTGCATATATAGCAATGAACTTGGTCCAGAAAAGTAAACAATGAAATGCACTAAGTTGAATATATAAGACGTGACTAGCATCTCCCACTTGGCTTGGAATAAGTACTAGGAATTGTTTTTTCCACCACTTTGCTAGTTTCGGTGATTTATTGATGAATATTTAAACGCTGGAACTTTTTTTCTTTTTTTTTTTTTTTTCTTTTTGGGTGGGGGTTTTGAGAAAAGCAACAAGCTTGGCCTGTCAAAACATGAATGGTAGATAGAGGACCAGACACCATCTCCACAATGTATTTAAATATAGAAAAGATATATTAATTTATGGTATCATCATCATGATGAGCACCTCATTGTGTGCACTACTCTCCTTACTTTGTTTTGTCAACAACAACCCATCAATTGATTTTATTTTAATTTATATCATTGGTAATTTACAATGCTACATATATGAATGATTCTAACAAAAAAGGTGACTACTTGTGGTATCCACGTAAAAAAATCTCCTTTTTTTTTTTTTTTTTAAATAGACTTCACTTTTGTTTTTTTTTTTTTTTTTCAAAATGAGTGTATATTTGGTACTTGCACACTCAAAAATTATATTTAGTATTACTCTTACCTATATATATAGCTTCATTTAAAACTGTATCTGGTCGAAATTTTATTGGTTTAAAACTCATATTCATGGAAGCTATAAGCTGCCCACGGTGAAAGTTGCTGTTTAATATATAGCTTGACAATTAATTCTGGGATCAGCATTGAGCCAGATGAAGGTTTGCGCGCTATATCTTCCTCGTGCTTGTATTCAGTTCAAGCCCTTTCAATTTTAGTGGCAAGGGTTAATTTGTACCCTTTTCGACAGGTCCTGAAATTTAAAAAGTTCTAAAAAAATACTTGGGAGTCGAATTGGAATGCCAAAATATCTCTTGTATAATCTCGGTCAGTTTTGTGACAAAAATAGTACTAATATTATAGTACATATCTTCCACATCACAGCCAATCATAGAAAGGATAAATGTCACGAGCATGCACAATCGGCTTTTCAAAAAATAATAAATTGAAAAGCCTTTTTTCGGTGCGCACGTTGTGTCCACCCAGCTTTGCTTGATGTGCATCGTTTTCAAAGTTAAAATCTACTATTTTCCCTTCCGAAACTTTATTTTTAGTTAATTTTTTTTTATTATAATATTTCATTTATGGTTTAGGAAGTGATTCTGAACCCGATTTGGTTTGACAGATTATTTCTTTAATTACGTATTTAATTTTCAGCTATACAGCCCGGCTTGTAGGCTGATTTTTTACATTCTTTGATTTAATAATTTTGAATTGAACATTAGAGGTGTTTCTCATGTTTTTGAGTGATTATCTTGTGTTCTTCCTTGTAAGTTATCTGTTAAAACTAGTTTATAAAATAATCGTTATTCTATCCTGCGTCAGTTGGCATCAAAGCTTCAACGTCTTTCCTAGGGTGATATCCCATCAGTTTCTATGGCTAGTGGTTGTGGTCGTGGTCGTCTTGGGCAGGTTCTGAACTAGGAATTCCCGCAATGTGATCATAACGTTCAGGATGTGATAATTGAGGATTTGCAGAGGCAAGTTACAGAATTAACCCGGCATCTAATGACACAGGATTTCGGCGATCGTGAGATGGAAGATCATGATTCTGAATCCAGTTTCGAAAACCTATAACACAATCGTGCTTTATTCTGGGAGTACCAAGGTTGGGAGAAGTGACATGGAGACCTCAATTTCAGGGTGGATCTACCCAAGTTTTCTGGTATGTTACAAGTTGAAGGGTTCATCAAATTGGTTGAATAAAGCGGTGTGGATTTTTGATTTTAAGGAAGTCCCAGATTATGTTAAAGTGAAATTAGTCGCCATCAAACTCAAAGGCAGAGCATCTGTGTGGTTAGAACAATTGAGGCGATCATGAGACAAGCAGGGCAAAGCCAAGATCACTAATTGGGAGAGGATGAAGAAGAAGATGAAGGGTTACTTCCTCCCTTTCGGCTACACTCAATCTTTGTTTCAGCGACTTCACTCGTTGAGGTAAGGCACGAGATCGGTTATGATTACACTAAAGAGTTCTATCAATTGATAGCTTGTAATCATTTATTTGAGACAGAAGAGCAAATGGTGGCTCAGTATCTAGGGGGATTACGATAGCCCTTGCAGGATGTCCTCAACCTTTACTCATTGTGGACTATTTCTGAAGAGTACCAGCATGCACTTATTGTGGAAAAGCAGCAAAATAGGAGACCAGTGATCAGAAGGCCAGTGATCAGAAGCAATCACAGCAAGCAGCCAATTCGCCCTCAAGAGCCCCATCCCACCTAGCAACCACTGCAGGGTAATTCTAACTCTAATATTAAATGTTTCAAATGTGGTAAACAGGGACATAGAGCGACTAAGTGCAGGAAGCCTACTAGTTAGAAGGGCAAAAATCTCCTAATTGAAGAAGATGTGGTAGACAAAACTGAAGAGGTAGGAGAGCCTATGTATGACGATGATGAAGATGGTGATGTGTTGTATGGTGATGGTCATGAGACTCTAGTTGTTCACAAGAGTCTACTAACTCCCAAGGACAATTCAGGGGACGATTGGTTGAGAACCAATATTTTCCAAACACGACTTGCACACTGCAAATAAAGTCTACAAAATGATCATTGACAGGGACAATTGTGAAAACGTGGTTTTTGAAGAGACTGTCCAGAAATTGCAATTAAAGACATATCGTCATCCCAAGCAGTACATATTGTCGTGGCTGAATAAAGATTTGACTGAAGTCTATCCACTTGGATTATGGATGGGATTAATTACATATATATGATTTCTAGCTAATAGTATTAATTGGTGTTGCATGAGGCTGCAGTTGCTGAATGGGAAAATTAAAATGGACAATGATGAACGAATCATAGAAGCTATATATCCACATTAATGTGGATATATTGAATATGAACAAAAAACCAAACACAAATTTTCTAGTCGCAATTGCTACAGTACATAAACTAGCCTGTGCTAAGAATACCATGCGTTGAATTTGTTGTTTTTTGCTCCTTTTAGTCCCACACCGGTGGGAAATAATAAAGGGGCAGTTTTTTGAGGTTATAAATAAGAGGCTTAGCCTCTTAGTTTAAGTGCACCAGTTGAAAGCTTATCTAGTAACTTTTAACTTTAGTTAAATTCCTCTATTAGCCTTTTGTAAAAGGGGAATAGGTGTAGAGTTAAAGATTTACTAGTGGGGTAGCTTTGTGGGTGTGGTGAGGAGAAAAATTGTGTGATTGTAACAATTTTTCACATAGTGAATTTTCTTCTCTGGGTCTGGTGGTTTTTCTCCTGTTTTGGAGTTTCCACGTAAATTTCTTGTGTTGTTATTATTTCTCTATTTTCGTATTATTCCTGCAAAGGGTAGATCCTAGGGGGGTGAATTTGGAGGTCCAAATTCCCAACAATTGGTATCAGAGCCACTAGGTTCTTTTTGTGGGGTGGAGTTTTGGTGTGGTAGTGTGGATACGTATAGTCTAAGGAGGTTCTGTCTAGGAGATTGGAAATTTTAAGTGTGTCCATTGTGACCCTCCAATCTTTCCTGGGAACTTACTTAGTGAGGTACTATTCATTTCTATGGTAAAAATTCATCAAAACGATATTAGGAATGAGGTGGAGAAATAGGTTTACACAATGTGTGGAAGGGCAGATCAATCCCTGAAGTCAGCAGTGATTCTAGCGACTGGTGAAACGGCTAGTACAAGGAGCTGGTTCGGCAAGTGGCTCCAAGTCAGTAAATGGAGATACTGGTATTGATGCTAATGTTGTGTCTCTCTCCATGAAAAAGGAGACATGTACATCCTCATGGCATGCCGCTAATTCCCGAAGTTGCCATGATAGAGGATGTGTTAATATTAGCAGGTCCACAAGTTTGCACACGGGCATTGGTTTGGCATTAATGCAGGGTGTGTGGTGGAAATTTATGTCGATGGCTGATGAACTTCCAGGAAAGCCAAACGTGGAAGTTACACCATAATTTTTAGCAAGGTTGTTTTCGACATGGGCCGAAGTAAAATGCTTGGAATTGATTTATTCTAAGTGGGTATGCTTTTATGGTGAAGCATGATAGCGGAAGCTATGAAGATCTTCATTGAGGTGGAGCTTGGCTGTGGGACTAGTCAAAGTCGCAAGGTGGAGATTGTTGTTTTTTGCTCCTTTTAGTCCCACACCGGTAGGAAATAATAAAGGGACAGTTTTTTGAGGTTATAAATAAGAGGCTTAGCCTCTTAGTTTAAGTGCACCAGTTGAAAGCTTATCTAGTAACTTTTAACTTTAGTTAAATTCATCTATTAGCCTTTTGTAAAAGGGGAAAAGGTGTAGAGTTAAAGATTTACTAGTGGGGTAGCTTTGTGGGTGTGGTAAGGAGAAAAATTGTGTGATTGTAACAATTTTTCACATAGTGAATTTTCTTCTCTGGGTTTGGTGGTTTTTCTCCTGTTTTGGAGTTTCCACGTAAATTTCTTGTGTTGTTATTATTTCTCTATTTTTCTTATTATTCCTGCAAATGGTAGATTCTAGGGGGGTGAATTTGGAGGTCCAAATTCCCAACAGAATTGCCCCCACATAAATGAATGATCGGAAAATTTTCTAGATGGCAAGCTCATCACCAGCCGGTTAGTGACTAAAAATCAATAAAAATGGGGAAACATCTGGTACCAATATTAATTACTTTTTCAACTCGAGCAATATTGGTACACATTACTATTTGTCACAACACTCATCCATTAATATAGTTATAAATTAAATGGTAAAGAAAAGAAAGAGAAAAATAAAATAAAATGTGAAATTTGTACTAGTGGGCACTAGCACCACTCTTATATATATATATATATATATATATATTGATAGGAAAGCACCACTCTTATATATTTGACTTAGAAAATCGATATGAATTAATGTCATGTGCCTAGGTACTCATGACCATGTGCTATATCATGGAGGACATGATCACTGTCAGACGGAAGAAAACAAAATGGTGCAAAATTTCTACAGATATATGGAAATTGGAATTAGCCCACTAAATAGAATTATTCTACTTTACAATGACCAATAGAACACAAGATAGCCTGATATTTTTAGTTTTCTCCATCCACTTCCAATATTGGACTTTTCAATACATTAATCCATTATATCATACACAGACTAGCTCACACTAGAGATAGTCTATAAATATATGGGAGCGGTAGTCCTGTAGTGTAGATTGGCACCAATATCATATTATATAATATCAAGTACATACTCTGGACATGAAGGCCATTCTACTACTTTTCTGCCTTCTCTTGGCTTCCTCTATTCTGGTTCCTTCTTCGGTTTTAGCTCGAGCATTAGTTGGTAATTAATTAAGAGCACTAGTTTCCCGGCCTTTTAGAGCTAGAGTTGCATGTGCTACTCTATCATTTATTTGCCTAATTATTGCAGAAAACAATTCGTTGCGTAAAGATCGATATTGTTGCTCCTTTTCCAATGGATGGGTTTTTGCATTAATATATGGAATTAACACAAGTTATCAATATTAGTTCAATCGAACATTTTTTTATTCCTTGTAAGTTCATGATCATCAAATTATTTTGATAACTCTCAACATATATATGGTATGATCATATGATCGATCTCTGGTACTACTACTGCAGGCAGACAGCTAGACGAGCTAGCAGCACCCCCAACGTCGACGTCTCCTGTTGTAACTAGGCCGCCGGTGTCGCCAAGTAACCCAAGGGGCTCCGTGTGCCCACGCACCCCGCCTGGACGACCATATACACCTGCATGTTTCCCGATCCCGAGGCCTCGGCCACCAATAAGTTGTGGTGGTCTGTACAAGCGTAATTGCCCCCCGGCCCCTTGAGATGAGAAGCATGCAGTGACATATATGCACCATGCATATATAAAGGTTCAGCAATATTAATTTTATATATATGACATCACACTACTAGTTACATTGTACGACATCTTTCTGATGGAAGTCGATCGAACAGCGAAGGTTTTTATAAGAATAAAGTTAGTAAGTAATTTTGAGTAATATATTAGTATTTATGATCTCTCGCTGTGTTCGATCTGCAATATATATATATATATATATGTGTGTGTGTGTGTACACTATGGTTTGATGTAATTTTAAGATGTTAAATAAAAGAGCCGACTGAAGTACGTACTCAGTCCGCTAATTAATGACTTATTATTTATGGAACTTCCCTAGAATTTCTAGCTATAAATATTATTCTAAAGTAGATTACACTAAAATAATATGTAGCTTGATGTGATTTGTCAGATTATAAATTCAATATCCATAAATCACATGTCTCTAAATCATAAGTTCAATAAAACTATATAGTTATCCAGTTCATCAAGAAATTAAAACATAATGACATGACACCCCAATCCTTAATCTTCCGATTGTGTTGGATCTCATTGTCCATAACCATCATCACAATCTCCATCCGCATCAAAACATATGGCTCTGAGTAGCCAGATCGTAGTGGGACTACCACGCTGTGGTTTCGAAATATCTAGTAAATAAAACTAAGACAAACCTCAAATATGCAAGTCCAATGGAAATGAAGATACGCAATTTATAGATGCAAATAAAATTAAATAATACATGCCAAATTATAGGTTTCCGAGCAAAATACTAAAAATTCACATAAAGATTTACTTATCTACAATACCGCTCAAAACATACAAAACACTGACCACTCATTTGAGGGCCCAAGCCTTTTGAGCAATTTGGAAACAGACTCAAAATCTAGTTTTAAAACATTCAATTTATTAATGTGTGCACCATGATTTCTCCTAAATCGGTCATCCACACAGTACCCAAGCCAGGTGTGACTCCAATGCCGAGGGTCCCGTGCAGACGAGCCCCTAGTGATCAAATTCGGTCATGTCGGCCAACCCCAACACCCCCACGACCGCCATATTGTCGCCCATATATGTACCCTACATAATTAGTAATTCCAGACGTCAAACCCCTCCAAATAAGAAGCTGCATGCACCATGAACCTGGTTTAGCAATATTAATTAAGCATCAGACTTCTTGTACATTTCTTATGGAGATCAATGGAGCAGCGTTTTAAGAATTAAATTACTAAGGTTTTGAGTAATATTATTCTATATGGTTTTTGGGCTTTTGATGGATTTCATAATTATCTTTCTTGTGTGGTGGAATATATGCAGTGATCAGAATCTACTCATGTTTAGATCATAAACTATAAGGTTTATGTGTTAGTGACAATAAATAAAAGCAACCTTATTGTGGATTTTCACTACCTGAAAATTAAGATCAGCCTGTAGTGACGTTTCATGTCTAAATATCTGGATGGTCGCACAAAACAAGAACCAAAACAGGGGATCAAGGGGTCCCCTCAAAAACTTCCCAGGAGTTTTACATCCAAACATCATGTTAATGACATGGTTTCTACCATTTTATTTTCACGTGAAAGTTGGAAAATTATAAACCTACAACTAGTCTATAACTATTTTACAACTCTATTTAAAATGAAGGGAAATTAAATAAAATTGAATATATTTTTTAGTGAAGTGGCACAAATATTACATTAGTTAATTTGAAGTGAGTAGTAAAATAGTTATAAAACAGCTGTAGATGTATCATTATTCATGAAAGATAATACTTGGGTACAAAGTCTAGTACTGTACGTAATAGTTTTGACTTGAAAGAGAGAGTTAATGAGCCTTGGTCAGATAATACATTAATTCTGAGAACAAATATTTTTCATCTGAGTTATGCAAATTTAAACCTCTTTATGCTTGTGCGGGATACCCTTATGATTTGCACAAGTGATCAAAGATTCAGAGGAATACCATAAAAAGTGAATTTCAAAAAAAAAAAAAAAAAAAAACGTGTGAACTGATCTCTCATGTTTAACCACCATGCATGTGGGCTGTTTAAAACCTTAGAGAGGATAGTACACATCTTGAGACCTCACATCCCACCTTATATTGCGGTTTCTCTGCTTGCCTAGCTAGGCTAGCTATCAAGAAACTTTGCTAAACCTTCCTATTGGAAGTTAACCGCAAGGCATGCATAGAGATAAGGACATCTCTCAATTAGACAATAGACCATTCATGTGATCTCATGAGACAAAGAAGACAAACTTCAGTGTTTGTTATGGATTAGCAGTGGGACTATATAGCTATGGGTTTCTAAAGAGGAGGAGGAGATGACTTAGAGGAGGGGGACGGAAGTAAGGAGGTTTACATCCTTTGAGGCTATAGAAAAATAGACAGCTTGTGTCTCAAACCATGACATTTTCTTACAAGACCCGACAATTATCAGCAATGACCACCTAGAATTTGTTTGAAAACAAAAAGTGTGAGTTCCTATTTTACGTACAGTTTTGCATCGCAGGCCCCAATCTTCCTTTCGTCTGTTAGTCTAGCACAAATCAGTTCCTCTTAAATTTTTGTCCCTCGAAAAGAAAATGTATAGACACATCAAGTAGGTTTTACAATATTTATTACTTATTTAATATTGTCTAATATGTTTATATGAACAAAAATAAATATTATAAGACCTACTTGACTCGTTTAGCTCTATTTCACTTGAAACTTTCAAATTCGGACAAGATCAAATTGAATGGATCAGCTTTTTGCCTTTTCGTACTCCTTGGTTCCCCCTTGCCGTTGGTAGAAGCAATGGCAGCATTGCTAGTAGCAAAAATAGCTTCGAACCAACATCAAGAATGGCCTATCATTAAAGGCGACTCCCAGTTGTCGAAGCAATCAAAAGCAAAGAATCATTCCCAAACTGGCAAATATCCCCCATTGTTGAAGATATTCAGAGCTTATTCCTTTCTTATCAGAATTAAAAATTAGCTAAAATTAATCGATTTGCAAATCGATGTGCGCACCGAGTGACGCAATGGGCAGCAATTAACCAACTTTGTTTTTGGTTTCATACCCTCGGATCTCCTTTCTAAATGTCTTTTGTTTCTTGACAGTGGAAATGATCCACCTTAATCTTTGTATTAAACTTTTATATATAATATTATGCATGCTTGATTAGAGAGAGGAAAAAAAAAAAACCTGCCTTTTGTAGCTCTCTATATATATTGGTTGGTTTTGCTTCTTCTAGTTGGTTTCAATTTAGAAAAATAATATTTGCAGCTATAGAGTATGTAAGCGTCACAAACTCTTTTTGAAAAAATTATGTACAAACTCTTTTTGAAAAAATTATGTAAATATGAAACTCAAATAAAAAAATAATAATTTTTTAATAGTGAACCCCATTCTTTTTCAAAAGAAGTGCACGACGCTTGCACAACTAGCCATAACTATATCTAGCATTTCTCTTCAATTTATTAAAGTTGACAAGCCGTGCCCAATTCCCAACATTGATCATATTTAACACAAACACATTGCCAACATGAAATTACCAATTATGAGGAAAGCCAATAGAAGTACCGGTGCCTAATTTGCTTGATATAAAATTCCCTCTAATTTCAATATGAGTGGAGGGCTATAGCATATATAACCATCGATCGTTTCTTGCATGCAGGGCAGCTCAATGCTAATGCCTAAGGCCCCCAACCTTATATGTAAAATCCCCAAAATTAAAAATGAGGTGGTTTTTTATTTATTTATTTTTTTTTTAATAAAAACTACTTCATTCAATAAAATTTTAAATAACTTTTATATTTTTCAATGTGTGCAAGGTCTCATAATACTAAATTTAATATTTAATACAATGAATTATTTATATTTTAAATATTTTTTAAGATATTGTTAAATTGAGGTAAAAAATTTGCATTGGGGCCTCTTTTGAAATTGTTGTATTAAATATAAATTCAAAAAATTTTATTTAAAGATTTTAAATAAAATCTCATTTTGTTGAAAATTTTGAAAATATTCCATATAATAATTTATATTTTATTGTATTATAATTATGAATGATTAGGTTAAATTTCGCCTTAGGCCTCAATCTGTATTCAGCCGCCCCTACTCACATGACAATGATTTAAGTTAATGCCCTTGGTCAAGAAGAGAAAACAATGAAATGCACCAAGTTGAATATGACACAAGCACCACTTAATTGGGTTGGAATAACTATGGAAATTTTTTTCCACCACTTTGCTTTTGGGGATTTATTGAATTGGACCCCTCGGATATTGAATTGGACCACTATTGTTTATATCTTTCCTCCTTGCACATTCCAAACGACTCCAAGTTATAGTTTTCTTTCGATCATTCATATCCTGTTACTCTCCACATTCTCCACATTCACCCATTTGTAAAGGTCTCTAGCAAAATAGAAATTTTTTTACATATTTATAGACATATATATATATATATATTGTGTATAATTTTAAGACTTATAATTATTATTTTATAATCATATGCCAAAAACACATTATTTATCCCCCCCCCCCCCAAAAACACGCACCAATTCTAGTTCTGCTCCTGTTTCGGGATGGTCTATATAAAATAAGAGCAGAGAAGAACAGCTTATATGGGCTATATATCATATTATATGTCAGCTCTCAGCATGAAGGCAATTCTACTAATTATCTGCCTTCTGTTGACTTCCTCTCTTTTGGTTCCTTCCTCGGTTTTCGAGCATTAGCTGGTAAATAATTAAGAGCACTGATTTCCATTACTAAGTTGCTTACAAATTAAAAACAATTACATATAATTGCTTACAAATTAAAAACAAGCAGTTGCGTACAGGTGTTGCTCTTTTTACATATATGTGTTGCTTAACTTGCGTATAGACAAATGATAATTACAGTTTTAAGGCGTGCGTGAAGTCTCATGCATTATTCTTAAAAAAATATGAGTAAATTTAAAATATACATAAAAAAAAAATCATTTATTGCTTCTACTTGTTATAGGTAGCTGTGATTAATCTATTAGACAGTTATATATACAGGCTTACACACTAAGGATATTGGCCTTTAAATAGGAGGCAAGGGTAAGAAGGGTTAGCAGTATTATGTTATTAAGATATAAAATAAATAATAAAATCTATCTATTTTGATCAACTTAAATTTTTTAGATAAGTGATAGTTTCACATAGTATCAAAGCAAATGTCTTAAGTTTGAATCCTGACTAGACATGACTCTATTATATTTAATTAAATATTATACGTGTTAAACCATCCATTAAAGAGAAATCTGACCAATAAATAAAGTGAAATGTTAAAATATAAAATAAATAATAAGATCTACTTCTTACACAAGTGAAGATCTCACACATGATATTATTATATCTCAGCTCTCTCGACGTGCGTGAAGGTCATTCCACTACTTACTATTTGTCATAACACTCATCCATTAATATAGTTATAAATTAAATGGTAAAAGAAAAGAGAGAAAAAAAAATAAAATGTGAAATTTGGACTAGCTAGTGGGCACTAGCACCACTCTTATATATTTGACTTAGAAAATCGATATGAATTGTCATATGCCTAGGTACTCATGATCATGTGCATTATCATGGAGGACGTGACTGTCAGACGGAAGAAAACAAAATGGTGCAAAATTTCTATGGATATATGGAGATTGGAATTAGCCCACTAAACAGAATTATTCTACTTTACAATGACCAATAGAACACAAGATAGCCTGATTTTTTTAGTTTCTCCATCCACTCCCAATATTGGACTTTTCAATACATTAATCCATTATATTATACACAGACTAGCTCACACTAGAGATAGTCTATAAATATATGGGAGCGGTAGTACTGTAGTATAGATTGGCACCAATATCATATTATATAATATCAAGTACTTACTCTGGACATGAAGGCCATTCTACTACTTTTCTGCCTTCTCTTGGCTTCCTTTATTCTGGTTCCTTCTTCGGTTCTAGCTCGAGCATTAGCTGGTAATTAATTAAGAGCACTAGTTTCCTGGCCTTTTAGAGAGTTGCATGTGCTACTCGATCATTTATTTGCCTAATTATTACAGAAAACAATTCGTTGCGTAAAGATCGATATTTGTTGCTCCTTTTCCAATGGATGGGTTTTTGCATTAATATATATATGGAATTAACACAAGTTTTCAATATTTCTTCAATCGAACATTTTTTTATTCCTTGTAAGTTCATGATCATCAAATTATTCTGATAACTCTCAACATATATATGGTATGATCATATGATCGATCTCTGGTACTAATACGTGCAGGCAGACAGCTAGACGAGCTAGCAGAACCCCCAACGAAGACGTCTCCGGTTGTAACTAGGCCATCGCGTCCCGCTTGCGACCGCTCGCGTGGACAACCATATCTACCTAATTGTTACCAGCCGCCGCGGACCCTGAAACCACCAACTTGTACTGGTCCGTACAAGCGTAATTGCACCCCGGCCCCTTGAGATGAGAAGCATGCAGTGACATATATGCACCATGCATATATAAAGGTTCAGCAATATTAATTATATATATGACATCACACTACCAGTTACCTTGTACGACGTCTTTCTAATGGAAGTCGATCGAACAGCGAAGGTTTTTATAAGAATAAAGTTAGTAAGTAATTTTGAGTAATATATTAGTATTTATGATCTCTCCCTGTGTTCGATCTGCAATATATGTGTGTACACTACGGTTTGATGTAATTTTAAGATGTTAAATAAAAGAGCCGACTGAAGTATGTACTCAGTCCGCTAATTAATGACTTATTATTTATGGGACTTCCTTAGGATTTCTAGCTATAAATATTATCCTAAAGTTTTTATATACATATATATATATGACAAATTCTCTAGTAAAAAATGGATTACACAAAAATAATGTGGCTTGATGTGGCTCATCATATTGTAAATTCAATATCCATAAATCACATGTCTCCAAATCATAATTCAAATAAAATTATATAGTTATCCAGTTCATCATGAAATTAAAACATAACGACATGACAAGCGGAGAAACCTCAATCCTTAATCTTCCGATTGTGTTGGATCTCATTGTCCATAACCATCATCACCATCTCCATCCGCATCAAAATATACGGCTCCAAATAGCCATACTGTAGTGGGAGTACTATGCTAAGGTTTCGAAATATCTCAGTAAGTAAAACTAAGACAAACCTCAAATATGCAAGTCCAATAGAAATGAAGATATGCAATTTATAGATGCAAAGAAAATTAAATAATACATGCCAAATTATAGGTTTCCGAGCAAAATACTAAAAATTCACATAAATATTTAATGAGCAACAATACTCAAAACATACAAAACACCAACCACTCATTTGAGGGCCCCAGGCCTTCTAAGCAACTTGGAAACTGACTCAAAATCTAGTTGTAAAACATTCGATCAATTTATTAATGTGTGCACCATGATTTCTCCTAAATCGGTCATGCACACACCCAAGCCGGGTGTGGCGCCAATGCCGAGGGTCCCCTTGCAGACAAGCCCCTAGTGATCCAATTCAGCCATGTCGGCCAACCGTAGTGATCCTAAATAAGAAGCTGCAGGCACCATTAACCTGGTTTAGCAATATTAATTAAGCATCAAACTTCTTACTTCTTGTACATTTCTTATGGAGATCGATCGAGCAGCATTTTAAGAATTAAATTACTAAGGTTTTGAGTAATATAATTCTATATGGTTTTGGGGTTTTTGATGGATTTCATAATTATCTTTCTTGTGTGGTGGAATATATGCAGTGATCAGAATCTACTCATGTTTAGATCATAAACTATAAGGTTTATGTGTTAGTGACAATAAATAAAAGCAACCTTGTTGTGGATTTTCACTACCTGAAAATTAAGATTAGCCTGTAGTGACGTTTCATGTCTAAATATTTGGATGGTCGCACAAAACAAGAACCAAAACTGGGGATCAAGGGGTCCCCTCAAAAACTTCCCAGGAGTTTTACATCCAAACATCATGTTAATTATATGGTTTCTACCATTTTATTTTCACGTGAAAGTTGGAAAATTATAAACCAAATTCACCCATTTGTAAAGGTCTCTAGCAAAATAGAAATTTTTTTACATATTTATAGACATATATATATATATTATATAATCATATGCCAAAAACACATTATTTATGCTAAAACCCCCCCAACACGCACCAATTCTAGTTCCGGCCCTATTTCGGGATGGTCTATATAAAATAAGAACAGAGAAGAACAGGTTATAAGGACTATATATCATATTATATGTCAGCTCTCGGCATGAAGGCAATTCTACTCATTATCTGCCTTCTGTTGGCTTCCTCTCTTTTGGTTCCTTCTTCGGTTTTAGCTCGAGCATTAGCTGGTAATTAATTAAGAGCACTGATTTCCATTACTTAGTTGTAGTACTTCAATGAATTACATATAATTGCTTACAAATTAAAAACAATTAGTTGCGTACAAGTGTTGCTCTTTTTACATATATGTGTTGCTTAACATTGCGTGAGAAAGGATAATTATAATTTTAAAGTATGCAAGTCTCGTGCATTATTTTTTTAAAAAAATGAATAAATTTAAAATATACATAAAAAAATTATTTCATGCTTCAACTTCTTGTTATAGGTAGCTGTGATTAATCCATTAGATAATTATATATACAGGCTTACACGTACACCAAGGATATTGGCTTTTAAATATGAGGCAAGGGTAGAGAAGGGTTAGCATAATTATGTTATTAAGATATAAAATAAATAATAAAATCTATCTATTCTTCTCAATTTAAATTTTTTAGATAAGTGGTACGTAATTTCACATAATATCAGAACAAATATCTTAATTTGAATCATATTTAATTAAATATTTTACGTGTTAAACCATCCATTAAAGAGAAATCTGATCAACACAAGTGGAGATCTCACACATGATATTATTATATCTCAGCTCTCTCGACGTACGTGAAAGTCATTCCACTACTTACTGCCTTGATCTCTTTGCAGCTTCCTCTCTTTTGATTCCTTCTTCGATTTTAGCACGATCATTAATATCTGGTAATTAATTAAGAGCACTAATTTCCTTTACAAATCCGTACGTACTTGAGGCACTTGGAATTTTTTTGTGCTTATAGGAAACAATTCATTCATTGCGTACAGATCGATGTTGCTCATTTACATGATACATGTGTATATGTGCTGGTCTTTCCCTTTTTGGGTTTTGCAATATAGGGAATTAAAGCTTAGTGCTTTTCAATTTCTTTTCACCGTAAGTACATGTTTTCCTTAGTAAGTTCTTCAATTTGGTTACATTCTAAGAACTTAACATATGATGATTAAAAAAGAAGTGAGATTTGCAGTCACTGAATATGCAAGTATTGCATATTCTTTTTTATAAAATGAATACATATGAGATCTAAATAAAAATTTTAATTTTTTAATAATAGACTCAACTATTTTTCAAACTAAGTGTGCGATGTTTGCACAACTTATAATCGTATCTAACATTTCTCTATTCGTAATGATCATGAGGAAGCTACTATTTTTCTTTTTCCTTTTCTTTTATTGTGTTGATGAACTTTTTTTTTTTCCTAAACAAGCAAATGTATCATTCATATAATGGAAAACGAGATACATGAAGGAATTGGATTTCCCAACAAACCCCTCGTTACAACAATCACAACGCTAAAATGAAGAAAAAAGTAAATCTTAGAACCAAATATTTGGTCCCCACCCATACATTGAAAAGAGGGCAATTTCTTAACAGTTTTTTGCAATTTGCACAATTGTGCAAACTGTGGAGCCACCATTGGAGGTGGAAACTGAAGGTATATTGCAATTTGTCGTCTTGAAATGTTTCCTAAAGAGGCTCGTATTCCTTTCCTCAAGATCATCAGTTAGGAAAAATAAAAACATAGTAAGAAGATCAACATCGAATGGACTAGACTGTGGCAGGCCAAATTTCTTTATACATACCCATGATGGCATGTGGAGACCACCGGTAGTTGTGAAATTGTGTTGATTTGTAAAATCATTTTTGCATAATTCCTTCATGACTAAAGAATTTCTTTTATAAATGTTTTATTGGATTTTAAAAATATAATGTTATGGAGGAAAGTGTTTTTGATAGATTATCTTGAGCTTTGTTAAAAACAAAAGTCCTGCAATTCCAAGATCTCAACACCACATTTCTTACGAGACATAATTTGACTTAAAAAATAAATCTTACAAATTAAATCTTACCATCTAAATAATATGAATGATATCTTCCATACACTGGCTCAAAAATAGAATAATACTAAAAACAAAATCTTAATTGTTACCAAAAAAACAAGGTAAGCTGTTTTGTCGATGACATTTTGGATTGAAAGCCAAAAACCCTTTAGAAACTTAAAATTCCTATACTTGGTATTTGCCCTAAAATAATTTACCTAAGCCCACAAAACTCACTTCCTTTCCATAAACCCCTTGACCACAGGTTTTTACCAAAAAAAATCCCTTTGAGGCATAGGTTAGCATGGAACATTAAAGAGGATTACACATCTTGAGGCCTCACATCCCACCTTGTCTTACACGTTCTCCACCTGCCTAGGGTATCAAGAAACTTTACTAAACTTTCCTGCGCTGGAACTGGTGTAAGCATCTTTGCTAAACTTTGCTGTAATGGAGCTGGTTTGAGGTGCACTACATCCTCATCATCGTCATTACTGATCCACCCATGGTAAGGTCGACGACTTGGCGTAGGAAGACCATCCATGGGTAGTTTGGATTGGATCGTAACGGGTGGTGGGAGACAATGCATACCCTCTGCAAAAACAAGAGCTACATCACACCATGATTAAAGTCACAGATATGATCTAAAGCAATTCATTAATGTTTTGTCACCCACACATAAACCTTGTGTTAAAAAGTGGTTCATTTGATTCAACTTATATGCTGATTATTTGCAAAAAAGACAGCAATAACTTCAAAATTCGTCAATTTTAATTTGAAGGGAGGGGGAAGCATGCTATTAGTGCTTTTCTTCTAAAAGGCCACTAATACTTATTGAATCTGTAAAACATAAAAGATCTAGCAAATGGATGGAGAGGCAATTACGAGATTCATGTGTCACTGATGCAGTATCTAAAGTCTCATTAGTCTGCCAGGTAGCCTGGTTAGTTTGCGATACAGCCTCCACAGCCTCTGAATTGGGGCAAGTAACTCCATTTGCGGGCCAAACAGCTGGTGCTTCAGTATCAACTGCAACTCCGACCTTACCTTGAGAAGAACCAGCCTTCAAAGAAAGAATAATAACAGTGAGTAAAACACTGGGAATGTCATTAATGATATTGTTATTAGTTAAATGTGAAGGTCCAAACCAGCATCCCGATTAATTTTTATACAATTACTTTACTGCAAGGTAGAAACCAACCAACAAGACCAAAACTGCAGCTAATAAACTGGATAGCAATTGTCATGGAAGTACATCCAATAAACACAAGAGTGAAAAGGATATACATAAAACTAGAAATGGAATAATACTCCACCTGAGAGTATGCCATACTTCACAAGTCAGAGCACTTTCATACTGCTATAACAGCCATGTCAATTTCTAAGTGGTAGACTAGATTACAGGAAACCACAATGAGTCATAAGCACAGGGGATAGAGGTGAGAGATCAATAGATTCATGTGTCATGAGAAAAAGAAGATAAACTTCAGTGTTCATTATGAAGTCCCACTACTACTTCAATTATGCCGATGTTAAAATTTGCATGGAACATTAAGAAGGTTTACAGCCTTTGAGGCCTATAGCAGAGGAAGCAGGTTATATGTCAAGCCATGACATTTTCTTACAAGATTCACCACTCAACAATGTCCAGCTGGAATTTGTTTGTAAACAAAAAGTACGAGTTCCTATTTTTCGGCAGAATAAATGAACTGGGCTTGCCCAGGGCATGATGATATAGTCCTAATTGAACATTTGTTGCTACTCCTGAAGATATTTCTCTCAATGCTTCATTAGATTCCCAAAAGGCCTAGGCACATCTCACAGAATTGTGACCATCAACAGAATAAGAGTCGACCACAAAATTATGGTGTGCCTCTTTTTTCTACAAGTTAGATCATGGCATGTCATTAATTTTAGGATTCTTGAAATGCAAATGCCACAAATCTTTTGGCGGGATTCATGAGATGACTACTCAAAGGGGAGGGAAAGGACGTAACAAGGTAGACCATACAGTGTATGGGTTGAATCCTTTTTATTTGCAGTGCCAGGCCCAAACTGCCTTGCGTCAAGAAGAAACTGCACTCTACGGTCCTTCAGCCATTCACCACAAGTGGTCCACAACAAGGGAATGATCATATACACCTGAAGGAAAAAATTTCGCCCCACTTTGAGACCCACAGAATCAAAGGTCCGTGTCGAGCTCTATCAAAATGGGGCCTTTGAAGTGTAGTCATTCACTTTTCTGCATTTCTACATATAGATGCTATGTAAACTCAACTGGATAAGTTCAAAGTTGGCCTTAATAGCATAATCCTAAGTTGAAACAGGATTTCTTTGTTTTACTCCAATCCAGCAATCACACATTGCCCCCTGTTTGTTTAACAGAAAATAAGCATAAGAAAAAAGAAAACAAAGACAACTTTTCCCCAGGAACTACACAACAAATAAATAAATAAACCAAGATTCAATTTTTCATTTCCCACCTTTTCACTGCAGCTAAACAGAGCATTAAGATAGAAATGTATGAAGAAAAAATCTCAAAAACTAAAAAAATAAAACGTGACAATAAAAGAAGAACAAGCATATAGAAAAGATGTGAAGAGATGTAAAAGACTCTTACACCCTCTTGTGCATGAGCTTTTAGCTTTTCAAGAATGGTTTCAACGAGAAGAATGTAAGAAACTTCTTCAATAAAGACCCATCCATCATCCCCACCATAAACCTGAACCAAAAAAATTACGATCCAAACAAAGCCAAAAACCAATAAATGTTTTTGCTTTCAGAAAACAATGAGCATAGAGAAACAAATTATAAAAAAAAACCCACATTTAGAAGCTCTCCGACCGTTTATTGAACCAGTTTCTCGGAAAATCCATATGGACGCATAGCGTCGAGGGCTGCATCGAGACGGGTATTACCCTTCTGCAAAATACGGGAAAGCAAAATAGAGCGTCAGGTAAAAAAAAAGTGTATCAAGAAAAGGAAACTAAATCCTATTAAAAAACAAAGAAAAGGAAACTAAATCAGGGAAAAAAAGCGTTGAAGAAGATGAAAAGCAGCAAGTGGTTCGCGATCTCATAAAATGCGAGATATAACACCAGAAAATAGGAGCTTGTGAGAGGAAAGTTCTTCGAACGTAAGAAAACATGTCGAGAAGAAAACGCAAGGAAAAGAGTGAGGCACAGAGGGGAAAAAAAACTTTAGAAGAATGTCGGTGTCAACAAGAGATAGAGAGAGTTCAGAAAATCAGGATAAAAGGTCGCGAATGAGAGAGTGAATAAGCACGAGAAAATTTCACGAGTTAAGAAGATGGAAAGTGAGGGAAAGTGCAAGAAACGAGTGGGAAAAAACGACGAACACCTTTTTTCTTCGTCTTGGAGCCATTGCTCTCTCTCTCTCTTACCTTTCTATTATTATTTATCCATTTTCTTTTGGGCCCGATTCGGCCCATTTGGACGAAATAAAAATGAATTAATTTTTGTTTTTAAAAAGTTCTTAGATTAAAAGAAATTAAAACAATGGAATTGTAACTAGGTGCAAGTTTCGGATCTACAAGTTCAAAACAAGTCTGGAAAAAGTTCTTTAAAAAAATGAAAGAAATTATATTTATAATTTTAGAATGTGTAAATATCGCATACTCTTTTTAAAAATAAAAACAAATAAATACAGAATTCATATAAAAAATTATTTTTTTAATAATGAATCCTATTTTTTTTCAAATTAAATACGTAGAGCTTATGTATCATAGGACTGTATGTAGTATTACTCAAAAATATGCTTAGTGAAAAAGTGTGAAAACTCTTATTTTCTTTGTAAGATTTATATTTTTCAAGTATATATCCAAAATCTAAAATCATAAATGACATTAATTATTGTCATTAATTAGGAAGAAACAACTGTTCTTTTCATAAATCTACAATATGTTTTCCTTTTTCACCCCTATACTCTCTGAAGGGTCGGGAGGTTAACCCTCGCCGCCATTTGCATTCCATTTTATTTCTCCTCAATTTTTAGTTGTAGTTAGTTTTCTCATATTTCTTCCATGATTTCAATCTCTATATTTTAAACCCTATTTCATCTCAAATGGAGAACCCATCTACAAACCATGAGGTGTTGTCCAAGTCTTATGCGGCCATATTGGGTGTATTGTGATTTCAACTTAAGCTTGTAAGGTGTTTGACAAAAAGTGATAAAGAACACCTCTATTTTGATTCATTGTAATTCTTGCATACACATTCTGCCGAGACTTTACAATCTTATATAGAAGAAAACATAACAACCTTCATCTATAATTCACGGATCTATTGCCACTTGGCCTACCAGATTTTGATTCTTTATACTGGAACGTTTCTCATGACTCTATTGTGCTATTCTAGAGTTTTCTGAGTTGGTAGTTAACTTGCTACATGTACTGCTGTATCACAAGTTGAATGGCTTAATCACTTGTGTCCTTAACAATCCCCCACAATGCAAGCAACACCTCACAAATGATGAGGCTTGATCATAAGAACTCAAAGCGAGTAGTTGAGAGTGTCCTTATGAGAATATCAGCCAATTGATCTTTGCTTAATACAAATGAAACATTAGGTGTCTAGGCTGCCACTCTATCCCTTACAAAATGATAATTTAATTCTACATGTTTGGTGCGAGAATGTAAAATTGGATTTACAAACAAATATGTGGCTCCTAAATTATCACACCACAAAGTTGATGGATTAGTTAAGTAGATACTGAGTTCACCTAAAAAAGATTGAATCCATAACACTTCACAGAATATTCTCACGCCTTCAAGGTTCTGTGTGATCAACTGGCAGCCCTGTTCTACCATTAATGACACTGACAAGGTGCATTGGTACTTACGTGGTCTTGGTTCTCAATTCTCCACATTTTCAACTACCTTGGTTTCTCAATCTCCTTTGCCAAGCTTCAAAGATATAGTACCTAAAGCATAAAATCATGATTTGTTTATCAAATCTCTTAAAGACCAAACCAACAATGCTACAACTTTCATTGCTTAAAGTGGTGGACGCCATGGTCATCGTGGTGGCAGAAACAAGAGAGGTGGTCAACGAAATCATGGCGGCAGAAATAATACTCGAGATTCTAGATCATTTGCCCCTTCCAATACATCCAAACCAGTTTGCCAGATTTGCGAAAAAACCGGTCATGAAGGCTACAATATGTTGGGAGCGCTACAAAATGTCAATGTTGTTGAAGCATTCTCTTCCCAATGTTCTTTTCATGATACAACCGCCTGCAATTGATACACAAATAGCGTGGCTTCTTCCCATATGATAAATCATCCCACCAATCTTGATACTTCAACCATTTACAAAGGATTTGATCATGTTATGGTTGGAAATGGAGCTTCTTTCCCCATTACTCACACTAGTTAACTCTTACTCTCTCCTTCTATATCTTTACTTGACGTTAATGTTGTCCGACAAATTACAAAAAATCTTCTTTCCATCAATAAGTTAACATCAAATAATTCTCACTCCATTACTTTCACTGACTCTGGCTTTACCATTCAGGATCGACTAAAGGGAAAGGCGTTGGGAAGAGGTAGATGCCTAAATGGATTGTATGTGCTTGATCATGTTGATCATGCCCTCATTTCAACCATTCGGCTTGATAAAAATTGTGCTTCTTTTTTTGTATGGCATGCCCATTTGGGACATGTTTCCTCTCATGTTATTGAATCTTTGAATAAAAAGGGTTTCTTGTCTGTTACTTCTATCTTACCTAATCCTTCTATCTGTTATAGTTGTCCACTTGGTAAAAGCCATTGGCTTCCTTTTCCTATTAATGAAAAAAGAAGCAACTTTACTCTAGCCTTAATACATTGCGATTTATGGGGACCATCCCCTACTACTTCACCTTCAGGCTTTAGGTATCATGTAATATAGATGATCATTCACTCACGTTTTACTTGGTTTTATCCCTTAAAATCAAAAGTTGATTTCTTTGACATCTTTCTACAATATCAAAAACTTGTTGAAAATAAATTTTCAAATCTTTTCAGTGTGATGGTGTAACTGAATTCACAAATATGCACTTTAAAACTCATCTTGCTGATCACGGAATTTCTTAATGCATTGTGTGTCCCTATACTCCCACACAAAATGAAAGAGCAGAGTGTAAACATCGGCACATCAATAAAGTTGGTCTTACAATGCTCTTTCATTCCCACTCACCTATATCTTTATGGGTTGATGCATTCTCCACTTCAACATTTATCATTAACCGTGTTCCCACATCAATCCTAAGAGGTAAATCGCCTTATGAGATTTTGTATGGTAAACAATCTTTCTACTCCATGTTTAGAACTTTTGGTTGCTTGTGTTTTTTTTTTTTTTTTTTTTTGGTGACTACAATGCTCATAAACTTGCTCCAAGTAGTTCTCCACATGTCTTCATTGGTTATAGCTCTCTTCATAAAAGATTTTGTTGTCTTGATTGTGGCACTCAACGTATATATATCTTTCGCCATGTAATTTTTGATGAGCAGACTTTTCCATTTGCTGGAGCACCTACTCCATCAATTTCTTCCCTCACCGATTTTGTGTTCTTTCATGAACCTACTAACTTCCCTTCCTCCTTGATTGATAAGCATTCTGCAATTTCTCCAACTAAATCCTCTTCATCCACACAAAAGCCTTGTGTCTCATGTTCCTTTGATGAACCTCTTCCAGCACCCACTCTTAGTGCCACTACCTCTTCTATACCCATCTCGGCTTCAACCTCCCCATCACTTAATAAAGCCCTTGCTCCTTCTCCACAGCATGAAGACCCTATTGCCTCTACACAACATTTGGCACTCCTTGCACCAATGAACTCTCATCCCATGGTTACACGAGGCAAAGCTGGAATCTCAAAACCGAAAGCTTATCACAATCACTCATGTTCTAGCTTCACCCTTCATTCAGTCCTTATTAGCTCTTAAAGAACCCAAAGATTTCATCTTTGCATCCAAACACCCAAATTGGATTTCAGCCATGGATGAGGAAATTCATGCATTACATCACAATCAAACATGGATATTGGTTCCATGCCCACCTAATAAAAACATTGTAGACTATCAATGGGTTTTTCGTACCAAACGTCATCCCAATGGCACTGTTGAGCAATATAAAGCGTGTTTACGAGTAAAAGGATACACAGATTCTAGGACTAGACTTTCATCAAACATTCGGACCAATTGTTAAGGCTATGGTCCGAATCATTCTCTCTCTTGTTGTCTCTTCTGGCTAGTCCCTTAATCAACTAGACATGAAAATACATTTCTTCATGGCTCCTTAAATGGAAAAGTCTATATGGAACAACCTCCTGGATATACTAATTCTTAATTTCCTGATCATGTTTCTCAATTACAAAAAGTCATCTATAGGCTTAAACAAGCACCAAGGACTTGGTTTCATCAATTAAGTGCATTCTTGGTCAATTTTGGCTTCATTTGCAGCAAAGCTGACTCAAGTTTATTTATTTACATAAGTTCTTATGGTTTTATCTACTTACTATTGTATGTAAATGATATTGTTATTACCGATAACAACTCAAAGTTGCTTGTTAATTTTATCAATCCACTCAACCATGTTTTTCCCATGAAAGATTTTGGATCCCTTCACTATTTTCTTGGCATAGAAGTTCAACACACCAACTCTAGTTTCTTCTTTAGTCAAACTAAATATGTTCTTGATCTTGTGACGCCCCCGACTCGCACGTACGGAAACATGATAATCTAGGCGTCCGGAACGATGACAACATGAGTCACACATCCCATCACCAAGTGCCAAGTGTATGTACATGCAACATGTGTACAACCAAAACGCAACATAATAAATTAAGGTCAGTCAACTAAGTACTATAATTGTTTAAATACAAACTAGTTTAAACATAAGCATACAAAAAATATTACAAATTAAAGTAACAAGTCATAAACCAAAATACATAATATGAAAGCTGAAAATAATTTCCAACAATTACAGGTACAGACTCCAAACTACTCCGGTAGAGCTGCCTCCTCAGGCTCAGCCTCTTCATCATCTACATTGAAATCTACGGTACCAAAAAAGGGTACCGCAGGTAAGTAATCATCCAAGCAAAACTCGAGATAAAAATACATTCATACAAGAATAAAATGCATGAATATGATGCTATATGTATGAGATCCCAAAAATTATCCTTTCCTTGAAAAAGACTAATTTTCTACGCACTCCAAAAATCTCATTTGGCCTAAAATATTTCTATTAAAACCTTTTCTCGCCATTTTCGAAGAAAATGGCCCAAAATCCAAGACTGAACTCAAAATCCATTTTTATTAACCATATGCACCATGACCTCCCCTAGGGGTCATCCGCACACCCTGACTCCCTTCGTCACACCATGGGTAACGACCATGGGTGTGATTTCGTAACAAGCGATGGTCAGTTCCACACCCAGCACGTATGTAGCCATGCATCCTCTCGCCCTCGCCAGCAGAAGGGCTACGGAGTCGGCACGAGAGTGTTACCATCCCGTCCGATCTCGTTGTCGCCAACGACAACCCAAGAGACGTCACTCAGTATATTGTGCTCCCAAGTGACCAGAGGAGCTCTACCTAGATAATGCTCCATCTCAGTTTGGGGTCATAATACACACGCATCCAAAAATCTATTAACACTTGAAAACCCAGTTTTCAATTTCCAACAAATGAATATGCATGCACTATGCAAAAACTCAATTTTCATTTTTTCAAAACATGATCATGCCATGCAATACATGCAACAAGTCACAAAAATAATCCAACAAATCCCAACGTCAACCAAACAAGCAAAGAACTCATTCCTCAAATCCAATTGACCCCCAAATTCCTTGGACTCCATCCAGCACAACAAACCAAACACAAAATATTTGTTAAAGTACAAATATATTTAAATTACAAGAATTGTTCGAAAAAATACTTACAATACTTTAAAGCAATATTCTTGAAAGATCACGCACCCAGTTAAACACCCAAAAGTTAGCTTGAAAATAAACTACCAAAAATACAATTTTTGGGACTACAATGGGTTTCGAAAACAAGATGTTTTAAGATGGGATTTTCGGATTTAAAGGGCTGATTTTTACTGAAATAAATCTTGAAGATGATGGCCGGAAAAAGAGATACACGACAGAGGAAAAATACCCAAGAAAACCCAAGGGAAACCCACGCTGGACCAAAAAAACAGGGCACGGTATAGATAAAAAACAGAGTACAGATTTAAGGAGAAAAGATCCAAAAATCACAAGAGATTACCCACTACCAAGCACACAAAATAATAGAGACAAAGAGAGGGAAAACCGAGCAAGAAAAAGAAGCCAAAAACAGAGTATATTTTTGGCACAAAACAGAGCATAAAACGTGGGAATCAAAAGAGAAAGAAGGGGCTTTTTACACCACAATAAAAAAGAAAATAAACAAGAAACAAAGAAGAGAAAAGAGGCACACAAGGAACTCGGCTAGACCTGCAACAATGGTGAAAGATTCATGAAATAAAATGCAGAGAAAATGAGAGAAAAAGCTTCGATTTACAGTGGGAAAGGAAACAAAAATGCAAGAGATTAAATGTAACTCACCAACTAAAGAAAATCAAGGGAGAAACGCGGCACACGTAGAGATGAACCGGCAGCAGTAGGGAAAGCATGAAAATGAAGAAAAAGAAGAGGAAACAACGTTGGGAGAGAAAAGAAAGAAGGAAGAAAGTGAAGCCCTAAGGCTGGACGAAACGGCGCCATTTTGGAGGATTCACTGGGCTGGGTTTAAGTGCTACGGGCTGGGCCCGGTTTTGAAAGGGAATTCGGCCCAAAATTACAGTAAAATGACACTAAACAAGCCCACTTCGAAAAATAAGCTTCCAAGAAAGGAAAAATACACATTAAAAATAATTAAAAGTTAAATAAAAATACTACAATCCAATATTAGTAAAATAAATTATTTAAAGTTCAACCATAGAATTTTTAAATCTAAAGAGTAATTTAAATGCAGATCAATAATTAATAACAAGAAAGCATAATAAACTAAATTACACAACTTAAAATCTTAAAATAAATCCAACAAATAACACATTAAATTTAAAATAAGAGAGCCATAAATTATAATAAATTAAATAATCTTTCAATAAAAATACACGTAAAAACAAGTATCACATATGTCATTCAACGTGCTGCTCTACAAGACTATAAATCAACTGCTACACCCATGGTTGTTGGCCAACATCTCACAATTGAAGGAAAACTCTTCTCAAATCCTACTTTGTTGGTGCCCTGCAATATTTGACAATCACACGGCTAGACTTGGCTTAGTTTGTCAACACCATATGCCAATACATGCATGCCCCTATCAAAGAACATTTTTGGGCTATCGAAAGAATTTTGCGATATGTAAAGGGGACTCTTCAGTTCGGCTTCCAGGTTTTCTCCCAAAGTTCAAATTAGATTTTGGCATACTCGGATGCAGACTAGGCTAGTTGTCCTAGCACTCATTGCTTAACATCCGGCTATGCAATTTATCTTGGAGCAAATATGGTCTCTTGGACTACAAAAAAACAGCCAATAGTTTCTCACTCAAGTGTCGGGTCTGAATATCGTTCTTTAGCCCTCACTGCAACTAAAGTCACCTGGCTCAGGAATCTTTTGCATGATCTCATGTTGATGTCAAAGCTCCTGCAACTATTCTTTGTGATAATCACAGTGCAATTTTTATGTCCACTAATCATGTCTAGCATCCTCGATCAAAACACATTACTCTAGATTATCATTTCATTCGAGAATGAGTTCAAGCTAGCTCCATCACTATTGAGTTCATTTCTTCTCATCTGCAAACTGCCGATGTCTTCACCAAATGCTTGTCTAGCCCTTAGTTCATTTTTTTCCACTCCAAGCTGATCGTATCACCATCCCCTGTCAGCTTGAGGGGGGGTTGTCATGAATACAGCTGGCTGATCAAAGTCAACTAAACTAAAATCAAATCTCATTGTTTATATATGGATTAAACTCTTATAGTTAGCCTTGTAATATGATTTGTACAGCTGGTCAGTTATCGTACAAAGTCTATATATAAATCATACACACCACACGCTATATACCTTTGAGCTATATAAGGATCAATATATTTTCTAAACCTCTTTACAATCCAATGAGGAAATCCCATAGAATAACCGGTGCCGGCTGATCTGCTTACTGCTGTATATATGAAATTTCCTCTGATTTTGTTATGAATGTATTTAGGGCGCTTCAGTATAACCATCAATATTTCTCGCATAACAGTGAATTAATGCACTCGGTAGAAAAACAAATAAGGATACAATGAAATGCACTAAGTACTTGAGGACAACCCTCCCACATACATCACCCACTTGGCTTGGAATAAGTATTCGAATTTTTTTTTCCACCACTTGATTTGCTTTTGGGGCTTTATAATTTAGATGAGTTAAAAATCTACGCATACCTAGATAGCTAGCTAAATCTAACATCATGGAGGTTATTATCATGCACACACCTGCATGCATGGGTCCCCTCGTGCAGATGCACCTCGCGTGGATATACACCATGCAGTATCCCGATCCCGAGGCCTGAGCCAACAAGAACATGTAGTCCGTACAGCCGTCCTCTTTGCCGAAACCCGCGGCCCCCTTGAGATGAGAAGCATGCAGTGACATATATGCACCGTGCATATATAAAGGTTCAGCAATATTAATTATATATGACATCACACTACTAGTTACATTGTACGACGTCTTTCTGATGGAAGTCGATCGAACAGCGAAGGTTTTTATAAGAAAAAAGTTAGTAAGTAATTTTGAGTAATATATTAGTATTTATGACCTCTCGCTATGTTCGATATGCAATAAATGTGTGTGTACACTATGGTTTGATGTAATTTTAAGATGTTAAATAAGATGTGTGTACTCAGTCTGCTAATTAATGACTTATTATTTATGGGACTTGCTTAGGATTTCTAGCTTTAAATATTATCTTAAAGTTTTTATATACATATATATATATATATATATATATATATATATATAATATATATGAGAAATTCTCTAGTAAAAAATGGATTACAGAGAAATTCTCTAATAAAAAATAGATTACACAAAAATAATGTGGGTTTATGTGGCTCATCAGATTGTAAATTTAATATACATAAATCACATGTCTCCAAATCATAAATTAAATAAAATTATATAGTTATCCAGTTCATCAAGAAATTAAAACATAACAACATGACAAGCGGAGAAATCTCATTCCTTAATCTTTGGATTGTGTTGGATCTTATTGGCCATAACCATCATCATAATCTCCATCTGCATCAAAATATACAGCTCGATCCGAGTAGCCAGACCGTAGTGGGACTACCATGCTAAGGTTTCGAAATATCTCAATAAGTAAAACTAAGACAAATCCCAAATATGCAAGTCCAATGGAAATGAAGATATGCAATTTATAGATGCAAAGAAAATTAAATAATACATGCCAAATTTAAGGTTTCCGAGCAAAATACTAAAAATTCATATAAGGATTTACCAAGCAACAATGCTCAAAACATATAAAACACTGACCACTCATTTGAGGGCCCTAGGCCTTCTGAGCAACTTGGAAAAAGACTCAAAATCTAGTTTTAAAACATTCAATTTATTAATGTGTGCACCATGATCTTTCTTAAATCGGTCATCCACACACCTAAGCTGGGTATGATGCCAACGCCGAGCGTCCCATGCAGACAAGCCCCTGGTGATCCAATTCGACCATGTCGGCCAAATTTCTATGGATATATGGGACTTGGGATCAGGCCACTAAGCAGAATTATTCTACTTTACAATGAGTACTAATAGAACATGATAAGATAGGTGATTTTTTTTAGTTTTCTCCATCCACTCCCAATGGACTTTTCAATCCATTAATACTCCATTATATTGTACACAGACAAGCTCACAGTACTACAGATAGTCTATAAATATACGGGAGCAGTAGTACTGTAGTGTTGATTGGCACCAATATCATATTATATAATATCAAGTACGCACCCTGGACATGAAGGCCATTCTACTACTTTTCTGCCTTCACTTGGCTTCCTCTATTCTGGTTCCTTCTTCAGTTTTAGCTGGAAATTAATTAAGAGCACTAGTTTCCTGGCCTTTTAGAGAGTTGCATCATGTGCTACTCGATCATTTATTTGCCTAATTATTACAGAAAACAATTCGTTGCATAAAGTTTTTATATACATATATATATATATATATGAGAAATTCTCTAGTAAAAAATGGATTACACAAAAATAATGTGGCTTGATGTGGCTCATCAGATTGTAAATTTAATATCCATAAATCACATGTCTCCAAATCATAAATTAAATAAAATTAAATAGTTATCCAATTCATCAAGAAATTAAAACATAACGACATGACAAGCGAAGAAATCTCGTTCCTTAATCTTCTTATTGTGTTGGATCTTATTGGCCATAACCATCATCATAATCTCCATCTGCATCAAAATATACAGCTCGATCCGAGTAGCCAGACCGTAGTGGGCCTACCATGCTAAGGTTTCGAAATATCTCAATAAGTAAAACTAAGACAAATCTCAAATATGCAAGTCCAATGGAAATGAAGATATGCAATTTATATATGCAAAGAAAATTAAATAATACATGCTAGATTTAAGGTTTCCGAGCAAAATACTAAAAATTCATATAAGGATTTACCGAGCAACAATGCTCAAAACATACAAAACACTGACCACTCATTTGAGGGCCCTAGGCCTTCTGAGCAACTTGGAAAAAGACTCAAAATCTAGTTTTAAAACATTCAATTTATTAATGTGTGCACCATGATCTCTCTTAAATCGGTCATCCACACACCTAAGGTGTGATGCCAACGCCGAGGGTCCCATGCAGACGAGCCCCTGGTGATCCAATTCGGCCATGTTGGCCAAATTTCTATGGATATATGGAACTTGGGATCAGGCCACTAAGCAGAATTATTCTACTTTACAATGAGTACCAATAGAACATGATAAGATAGGCTGATTTTTTTTTAGTTTTCTCCATCCACTCCCAATGGACTTTTCAATCCATTAATACTCCATTATATTATACATGCACAGACGAGCTCACAGTACTATAGATAGTCTATAAATATATGGGAGTAGTAGTACTGTAGTGTTGATTGGCACCAATATCATATTATATAATTTCAAGTACGTACCCTGGACATGAAGGCCATTCTACTACTTTTCTGCCTTCACTTGGCTTCCTCTGTTCTAGTTCCTTCTTCGGTTTTAGCTCAAGCATTAGCTGGAAATTAATTAAGAGCACTAGTTTCCTGGCCTTTTAGAGAGTTGCATCATGTGCTACTCGATCATTTATTTGCCTAATTATTACAGAAAACAATTCGTTGCGTAAAGATCGATATTTGTTGCTCGTTGTCCAATGGATGGGTTTTTGCATTAATATATGGAATTAACAACAAGTTTTCAATATTTCTTCAATCGATTCTTCCTTGTAAGTTCATGATCATCAAATTATTCTGATAACTCTCAACATATATATGGTATGATCATATGATCGATCTCTGGTACTACAACGTGCAGGCTGACGTACAGCTAGACGAGCTAGCGGCACCCCCAACGTCGACATCTTGTCACAACCCCTAGGAGGATTGCCCGGGACCACACCTCGACATGACTCTTAGAGGGTCTAGACAGTCACATGGCTAGCATGTTTGCATGCCTTGGCTCATGCCCTGACACGCAGCAGGCACCCATGGAAGCTACTGGCCGCGCGTAGACCATGCGTGCAAGCCTGCACATACCCTTGAGCGTGCACCTGCGCTCATGCATGCACGCCCCAGCACCACGTAGCGAGGTTAGTGGCGTGCCCTCACAGGCATGCCATCTAGTGCACGGCTCCAGCCCGTGCCTTGCAGGCAAGGCTAGTGGCATACCCACCAAGCATGCCATCCAACGCACGGCTCCAGCCCATGTCTTGCAGCCCCAGCGCCCAGACCGTTAACTTGGGCCATGCATGCCCATTGCCCAGGCCACCAGCCCGGGCCATGCAGGACCACAGCCCAAGCCACTTGACTTGGCACCACAGCAGTAGCATGGTACCACCATATACCCACCATCAAGCCTAGGCTTGGCACCATGTCATGCCCACCATCAGTAGGCCACGCACAGCGCCATGTCGTGCCCACCATTAGACCAACACATGGCACCATACCATGCCATGTAGCGAGTCAAAGACCAAACCAGGACTAGCACAGCCATGGGCCATGCACCCCCATAACCCACCATGGGCCATGCATGCCACTACCACCATGGGCCATTTATCTATTTTATTAGTTTTTATTTATTTTATTTAATTACTTATTTAGTTATTATTTTATTTGCTTTATTTATTCATTTTAATTTGCTAGGGACCTTTTGGAGATTTCCAATTTGTAAGCTCTATAAATAGGACTCTTAATTATTTCATTTGCAGCTTTTGACATTTTGAACATTTGAGTGGCCGACCATAGTGCTTGGATTTATCATTCGATACTTTTGCACTTGGACTTCTTGGGGTGCAATTCGTGAATCCCCAAGGAAAATGATCACATCTTACAATTCATAAATAAGTGTGATTCTTTTTTATCTTTTAATACAATTTGAGATTTCCTTTCAATCTTTGTGCAATTCGTGAATCAAAGGTGATTGGATTATCTTTTGTTCTTCTGATTTCTCTTTTTGATTATGGTTGGAGTGTGTTGATTGGAGTGTTGGTGTGAAAAGCCGAATCCTTCATTGGGATTTTTGGCCTTGTGTTGTAGATCTCAAGATCTCTTGTGTTCATGCGTTTTCTTACATGTTCATAAGTTTTCCTTGAGGTTTCTTGGAGATTCCCACGTGCCAAACACCATTTGGCCGCCCTATTCCCATTACCTTTCACGCCATTCATCATTGTCCTTAACCACAAAACCCTAGTTCCATCACAAGCCCTACAAGCCACCCCCTATTCCCACAACCAAACAAGCCATAAAACCCTAGATCTCATCTTAAGCAATTCGGCCATAGCCTCCTTGGCTTGGCTAAAACCCTAGATCCCCATTTCTCTCATCTCATCTTCCATCTAGATCCCACTCAAATTTCTACATTTTAGGAATTAAAAATCCCTATCTTTTAGGAGATCTACACGCCAACTAAGCCCTAGATGTGTACCCCCTCTATCCTTGGTCGAAACCCTCATCAAACCCTAGTCAAATTTGCCCATCTCCCAACCATAGCACACAAGTGGCGCCTAGCAACCCAAGAGGTACATTGCCGTGCACCACATTACCCAACCCGAGATCACCTAGCCTCAATTCACCCACGCTCCATTTCAGGCTACACGTGATCTACACCAAGTAAAGGAGTCCTATCAATCACTTAAGGAGCAACAAGTAGAGAGGATAGAACCCTTAGTGTGTGAGGGCTTGACTGAAGTCCCCAACACATCTCCTGTTGTAACTAGGCCGCCGGTGTCGCCAGATAAGCCATGGCACTCCATGTGCCCACGCACCCCACCTTGACAACCATATACACCATGTTTCCCAATCCCGATCCAGAGGCCTCGAACACCAAGTTGTAGTCTGTACAAGCGTAATTGCCGAACCCCAACCCCTTGAGATGAGAACTAGCATGCAGTGACATATATGCACCATGCATATATAAAGGTTCAGCAATATTAATTATATGACATCACACTACTAGTTGTAGGTTTCTGAGCAAAATACTAAAAATTCACATAAAGATTTACCAAGCAACAATGCTTAAAACATACAAAACACCGACCACTAATTTGAGGGCCTCATGCCTTCTAAGCAACTCGAAAACAAATTAAAAATCTAGTTTTAAAATATTCAATTTATTAATGTGTGCACCATGATCTCTCTTAAATCGGTCATCCACACACCCAAGCCGGGTGTGACGCTAACACCAAGGGTCCCATGCAGACAAGCTCTTGGTGATCCAATTCAACCATGTCGGCCAATCCCAACACTCCCACGACCGCCATATCGTCTCCCACCATACATAATTAGTGATTGCAAACATCAAACCCCTCCAAATAAGAAGCTGCATGCACCATAAACCTGGTTGAGCAATATTAATTAAGCATCATAGTTTTCTTTCGATCATTCATATCCTGTTACTCTCCACATTCACCCATTTGTAAAGGTCTCTAGCAAAATAGAAAATTTTTTACATTTATAGACATATATATTTTTTATATATAATTTTAAGACGTATAATTATTTTTTTATATATATAATCATATGCCAAAAACACATTATTTATGCTTACAACACCCCACCACCCCCCCCCCTCCCCCCAAACAACATGCACCAATTCTAGTTCCGCCCCTATTTCGGGGTGGTCTATATAAAATAAGAGCAGAGAATAACCTGACTATATATCATATTATATGTCAGCTCTCGGCATGAAGGCAATTCTACTAATTATCTGCCTTCTGTTGGCTTCCTCTCTTTTGGTTCCTTCTTCGGTTTTAGCTCGATCGAGCATTAGCTGGTAATTAATTAAGAGCACTGATTTCCATTACTAGGTACGGTGTAGTACTTCAATGTATTATATATAATTGCTTACAAATTAAAAACAATTAGTTGCGTACAGGTGTTGCTCTTTTTACATATATGTGTTGATTAACTTGCGTAATTACAATTTTAAAGTATATAAGTCTCGTACATTATTTTTTTTAAAAATGAGTAAATTTAAAATATACATAAAAAAATCATATCATGCTTGTACTTGTTATAGGTAGCTGTGATTAATCCATGGGACAATTATATATACAGGCTTACACGTACACTAAGGATATTGGCCTTTAAATAGGAGGCAAGGGTAGAGAAGGGTTAGCAGAATTATGTTATTAAGATATAAAATAAATAATAAAATCTATTTATTTTCATCAATTTAAATTTTTTAGATAAGTGGTGGTTTCATATGGTATCAGAACAAATGTCTTAAGTTTGAATCATATTTAATTAAATATTCTATGTGTTGAGCCATCCATTGAAAAGAAATTTGACCAACACATGAAGTGAAGTATTAAAATATAAAATAAATAATAAGATCGATCTCACACATGATATTATTATATCTCAGCTCTCTTGACGTACATGAAGGTCATTCCACTGCTTCCTGCCTTGATCTCTTCGCAGCTTCCTCATACCTTAATTCTTCGGTTTTAGCTCGAGCATTAATATCTGGTAATTAATTAAGAGCACTAATTGCCTTTACAGAGTACTTGTGGCACTTGGAATTTTTATGTGCTTACAGAAAACAATTCATTGCGTACAGATCGATGTTGCTCATTTACATGATACATGTGTATGTGTGCTGGTCTTTCCCTTTTTGGGTTTTGCAATATAGGGAATTAATGCATAGTGCTTTTCAATATTTTTTCGACCATAAGTACATGTTTTCCTTCGTAAGTTCTTCAGTTTGGTTACATTCTAAGAACTCAACATATGATGATTAATAGAGAAGTGAGATTTGCAGTCATTGAATACGCAAGTATCGCGTATTCTTTTTTATAAAATGAATAAATATGAGATCTACATGAAAATTTTAATTTTTTAATAATAGACTTAACTCTTTTTCAAACTAAGTGTACGATATTTGCACAGCTTATAACCGTATCTAACATTTCTCTATTCGTAGTGATCATGAGGAAGCTATTATTTTTCTTTTTCCTTTTCTTTTATTGTGTCGATAAACTTTTTATTTCTAAGCAAGCAAATATATCATTCAGATATTGTAAAACGAGATACATGAAGGGGTTGGATTCTCCAACAAACACCTCATTACAACAATCACATTGCTAAAATGAAGAAAAAAGTAAATCTTAGAACCAAATATTTGATCTTCACCCATACCTTAAAAAGAGGACACTTTCTCAAATAATAACTTTTTGCAATTTGCACAATTGTGCAAACTATAGAGCCACCATTGGAGGTGGAAAATGAAGGTTCATTGCAGTTTGTTGCCTTGAAATGTTTCCTAAAGAGACTCATATTCCTCTCCACAAGATCAACAATTAGGAAAAATAGAAACATTGTAAGAAAATCAGCATCGGATCGACTGGACTGCGGCGTACCAAATTTCTTCATACATACCCATGGTGGCATGTTGAGACCACCAATAGTTGTGAAATTGTGCTGATTTGTAGAATCAATTTTGCATAATTCCTTCATGACTAAAGAATTTCCCTTTTATAAATGTTTTATTGGATTTTAAAAATATAATATTATGGAGGAAAGTGTTTTTGATAGATTATCTTGAGCTTTGTTAAAAACAAAAGTCCTGCAATTCCAAGATCTCAATACCACATTTTTTACGTGACATAATTTGATTTAAAAATTAAATCTTACAAATTAAATCTTACCATCTATATAATATGGATGATATCCTCTGTACACTGGCTCAATAATAGAATAATTCTAAAAAAAAAAATCTTAATTGTTACCAAAAACAACAAGGTAAACTGTTTTCTTGATGACATTTTGGATTGAAAGCAAAAAACCTTTTAGAAACTTAAAATTCCTATACTTGGTATTTGCCCTAAAATAATTTACCTAAGCCCACAAAATTCACTTCCTTTCCATAAACCACTTGACCACAGGTTTTTACCAAAAAAAAATCCCTTTGAGGCATACGTTAGCATGCAACATTAAAGAGGATTACACATCTTGAGGCCTCACATCCCACCTTGTCTTACGCTTGCTCCGCCTGCCTAGGGTATCAAGAAACTTTACTAAACTTTCCTGTGATGGAACTGGTGTAAGCATCTTTGCTAAACTTTGCTGTAATGGAGCTGGTTTGAGGTGCACTAATTCCTCATCATCGTCATTACCGATCCACCCATGGTAAGGTCGACGACTTCGCATAGGAAGACCATCCATGGGTAGTTTGGATTGGATCGTAACGGGTGGTGGGAGACAATGCATACCCTCTGCAAAAACAAGAGCTACATCACACCATGATTAAAGTCACAGATATGATCTAAAGCAATTCATTAATGATTTATCACCCACACATAAACCTTGTGTTAAAAAGTGGTTCATTTGATTCAACTTATTTGCTGATTATTTGCAAAAAAGACAGCAATAACTTCAAAATTCGTCAATTTTAATTTGAAGGGAGGGGGAAGCATGCTATTAGTGCTTTTCTTCTAAAAGGCCACTAATACTTATTGAATCTGTAAAACATAAAAGATCTAGCAAATGGATGGAGAGGCAATTACGAGATTCATGAGTCACTGATGCAGTATCTAAAGCCTCATTAGTCTGCCAGGTAGCCTGGTTAGTTTGCGATACAGCCTCCACAGCCTCTGATTTGGGGCAAGTAACTCCATTTGTGGGCCCAACAGCTGGTGCTTCAGTATCAACTGCAACTCCGACCTTACCTTGAGAAGAACCAGCCTTCAAAGAAAGAATAATAACAGTGAGTGAAAAAACTGGGAATGTCATTAATGATATTGTTATTAGTTAAATGTGAAGGTCCAAACCAGCATCCCGATTAATTTTTATACAATTACTTTACTGCAAGGTAGAAACCAACCAACAAGACCAAAACTGTAGCTAGTAAACTGGATAGCAATTGTCATGGAAGTACATCCAATAAACACAAGAGTGAAAAAGATATACATAAAACCAGAAATGGAATAATACTCCACCTGAGAGTATGCCATACCTCACAAGTCAGAGCAGTTTGATACTGCTATAACAGCCATGTCAATTTCTAAGTGGTAGACTAGATTACAGGAAACCACAATGAGTCATAAGCACAGGGGATAGAGGTGAGAGATCAATAGATTCGTGTGTCATGAGAAAAAGAGGATAAACTTCAGTGTTCACTATGAAGTCCCACTACTACTTCAATTATGCCGATGTTAAAATTTGCATGGAACATTAAGAAGGTTTACAGCCTTTGAGGCCTATAGGAGAGGACGCAGGTTATATGTCAAGCCATGACATTTTCTTACAAGATTCACCACTCAACAATGTCCAGCTGGAATTTGTTTGTAAACAAAAAGTACGAGTTCCTATTTTTCGGCAGAATAAATGAACTGGGCTTGCCCAGGGCATGATGATATAGTCCTAATTGAACATTTGTTGCTACTCCTGTAGATATTTTTCTCAATGCTTCATTCGAAGCCCAAAAGGCCTAGGCACATCTCACAGAATTGTGACCATCAACAGAATAAGAGTCAACCACAAAATTATGGTGTGCCTCTTTTTTCTATAAGTTAGATCATGGCATGTCATTAATTTTAGGATTCTTGAAATGCAAATGCCACAAATCTTTTGGCGGGATTCATGAGATGACTACTCAAAGGGGAGGGAAAGGACGTAACTAGGACCATACAGTGTATGGGTTGAATCCTTTTTATTTGCAGTGCCAGGCCCAAACTGCCTTGCGTCAAGAAGAAACTGCACTCTACGGTCCTTCAGCCATTCACCACAAGTGGTCCACAACAAGGGAATGATCATATACACCTGAATGAAAAAATTTCGCCCCACTGTGAGACCCACAGAATCAAAGGTCCATGTCGAGCTTTATCAAAATGGGGCCTTTGAAGTGTAGTCATTCACTTTTCTGCATTTCTACATATAGATGCTATGTAAACTCAACTGGATAAGTTCAAAGTCGGCCTTAATAGCATAATCCTAAGTTGAAACAGGATTTCTTTGTTTTACTCCAATCCAGCAATCACACATTGCCCCCTGTTTGTTTAACAGAAAATAAGCATAAGAAAAAAGAAAACAAAGACAACTTTTCCCCAGGAACTACAAAACAAATAAATAAATAAACCAAGATTCAATTTTTCATCTCCCACCTTTTCACTGCAGCTAAACAGAGCATTAAGATAGAAATGTATGAAGAAAAAATCTCAAAATAAAAAAAAATAAGACGTGACAATAAAAGAAAAACAAGCATATAGAAAAGAAGTGAACAGATGTAAAAGACTCTTACACCCTCTTGTGCATGAGCTTTTAGCTTTTCAAGAATGGTTTCAACGAGAAGAATGTAAGAAACTTCTTCAATAAAGACCCATCCATCATCCCCACCATAAACCTGAACCAAAAAAATTACGAATAAATGTTTTTGCTTTCAGAAAACAATGAGCATAGAGAAACAAATTTTAAAAACCCACATTTAGAAGTTCTCCGACCGTTTCTTGAACTAGTTTCTCGGAAAATCCATATGGACGCATAGCGTCGAGGGCTGCATCGAGACGGGTATTACCCCTCTGCAAAAGACGGGAAAACAAAATAGGGAGTCAGGAAAAAAAAAAAATGAAACTAAATCAGGTAAAAAAAAAGCGTTGAAGAAGATGAAAAAGCAGCAAGTGGTTCGCGATCTCATAAAATGCGAGATATAACACCAGAAAATAGGAGCTTGTGAAAGGAATGTTCTTCGAACGTCAGAAAACATGTCGAGAAAAAAACGCAAGGAAAAGAGTGAGGCACAGAGGAAAAGAAAAAAAAAAAAAAAAAAAAACTTCAGAAAAATGTCGGTCTCAACAAGAGATAGAAAGAGTTCAGAAAATCAGGATAAAAGGTCGCGAATGAGAGAGAGAATAAGTACGAGAAAATTTCCCGAGTTAAGAAGATGGAAAGTGAGGGAAAGTGCAAGAAACGAGTGGGAAAAAATTACGAACACCTTTTTTCTTCGTCTTGGAGCCATTGCTCTCTCTCTCTCTCCTCGCTCTCTCCCCCTTCTATTATTATTTATCCATTTTCTTTTGGGCCCGATTTGGCCCATTTGGACGAAATAAAAATGAATTAATTTTTGTTTTAAAAAAGTTCTTAGATAAAAAAATAATTAAAACAATGCAATTGTAACCATGTGCAAGTTTCGGGTCTGCAGGTTCAAAACAAGTCCGGGAAAAGTTCTTTCAAAATAAGATGAGGAGGTTATATTTGTAATTTTAGAGTGTATAAATATCACATATTTTTTTAAAAATAAATAAATAAATATAAGATTCATATAAAAAAATTATTTTTTTTATAATGAATCTTATTTTTTTTTTAAATGAATACGTAGAGTTAATATATCCTAAGACTATATGTAGCATTTCTCAAAAATATGCTAAGTAAAAAGTGTGAAAGCTCTTATTTTCTTTGTGAGGTTCATATTTTTCAAATAGTTTATTTGAGAAAAAAATCATTGAAGTATATATCCAAAATCTAGAATCATAAAAGACATTAATTATTGTCATTAATTAGGAAGAAACAACCATTCTTTTCGTGAATCTATAATATGTTTTCCTTTTTCACCTCTATACTCTCTGAAGGGTCAGGAGGTTAACCCTCGCCGCCATTTGCATCCCATTTTGCCTTTCCTTAGTTTTTAGTTGTAGTTAGTTTTCTCATATTTCTTCCATGATTTCAGTCTCTATATTTTAAACCCCATTTCATCTCAAATGGAGAGCCCATCTGCAAACTATGAGGTGTTGTCCAAGTTTTATGCGGCCATATTGGGTGTATTGAGATTTCAACTTATGCATGCAAGGTGTTTGACAAAAAGTGATAAAGAAAACCTCTATTTTGATTCATTGTAATTCTTGCATATGCATTCTGCCGAGACTTTACAATCTTATATAGAAGAAAACATAACAACCTTCGTCTATAATTGACAGAACTATTGCCACTTGGCCTACCAAATTTTGATTTTTTTTACTAGAACGTTCCTCATGACTCTGTAGTGCTATTCTAGAGTTTTCTGAGTTGGTAGTTAACATGCTACGTGTATTGTTGTATCACAAGTTGAATGGTTGAATCACTTGTGTCCTTAACAATCCCCCACAATGCAAGCAACACCTCGCAAATGATGAGGCTTGATCATAAGAACTCAGAGCGAGCAGTTGAGAGTGTCGTTGTGAGAATATCATCCAATTGTTTTTTGCTTGATACAGATTAAACATTAGGTGTCATGGCTACCACTCTATCCCTTACAAAATGATAATCTAATTCTACATGTTTGGTGCGAGAATGTAAAATTGGATTTACAAACAAATATGTGGCTCCCAAATTATCACACCACAAATTTGATGGATTAGTTAAGTAGATACCTAGTTCACCTAAAAAAGATTAAATTCATAACACTTCACAGGTGGTATTAGCAACTGCCTTATATTCAGTCTCAGTGGATGATTGAACAATTGTAGGCTATTTTTTTGGAACCCCAAGAAATCAAATGTGAACCAAAAAAGACATAAAAACCACATGTGGACTTTCTATCATCAGGACAACCAGTCCTATCAGAGAAGGCCAAGAGAGTTAATGTTGATGATTTTGACAAATAGAGTCCAAAATGAGAAGTCTTAGATATCTAAAAATTCTTTTGACTACCTGCTAATAAGGAAGTTTGGGATTATGCATATATTGACAAACTTTATTTACAGCAAAATAAATGTCCAAACGAGTAAAAGTTAAATATTAGAGACTACTAACGACACTACGATATAAATGTGGATCTTCAAAAGTAGACCCATCAAGGGCCGTGAGATTAGTGGAAACTGACATGTGAGTAAAAATAGATTTTGCATTGTGCATTTTGGTTCTATGAAGAAGATCATAAACATATTTTGATTGACTTAAGAATAAACCTTCATTATTTTTGAAAATCTCAATTCCTAAGAAATAATGCAAATGACCTAGATGTTTAACAGGAAATAAAGTGCCAAAAGCATAAATAAAATCAGAGATTAACAAGGAATTTGAACCAGTCACAATGATGTAATCCACATATATGAGAACAAAAAGCACATGAGATCTATTGTGATAAAGAAAAAGAGATGTGTCTCATTTTGATTCTTGGAAACCAAGTGAAGAAGCTTGGTGCTGAGTTTAGAAAACCAGACTCGAGAAGCCTGTTTTAGACCATAAATGGCCTTTTTCAACTTACACACATGATGGATAATCAGGATGAACAAAATCGGGAGGATGTTACATGTACACTACCTCCTCCAAATCACCATGTAGAAAAGCTTTTTGTATGTCTAATTGTTATAGTGGCCAATGGAAGTAACAACAAGTCTCAGTGTAGTTTAACCCAGCTTGTTGGTGAAAACCTTTAGCTACAAGACGGGCCTTGTGCCTTTCCAGCATGCCATCAGCCTTCCTTTTAGTTTTGAGTACCCATTTAGGGCCCAAAACATTAAAGGAAGCTTATGGTGGTACCAGGTCGCAAGTGTGATTGTGTAAAAGTGCATGAACTTCAGATTTCATGGTTTCACACTATTCACAAAATTTATTAGCCTCTGTGTAGCAAGTGGGTTCTTCCAATATGGTGGTGGGTGCCGATTCAATGAGTCACAGTGAGGATTTCATTGTGGGCCAAGGTATACTACCATCTGTATGAGTAAGGAGTTTGTGAGTGTTAACCTTAGATCGAGTGACCATAGGATGAACTAGATGTGATGGTGCTACCATTGGAAGAATCGGTGAAGAGCAAGTTGAGGAAGACGAAGACTCTGGAGAAGACGACTCAAGGGATTGAGATGAAGAGTGTTGGACCGAATGTGCTATAGGGTGTGGGTTGGAAGTGTGTGGGCCAAAGGTTGGTAATTGGGTCTCTATAATAGAGGGTGAGGTGGGATTAATGAGAGATAAGAAGGTTGGGTCGTGTGAGGGAAAGATGAGAGAAGGAGGCCCAGTAAAGAGTGGACTAATGAGTTTAGAGGGTTGAGTTGGAGCTGATACAACTAGGGTGGACTGAGACTGAAAAGGGAATTGAGCTTCATTAAAAAGAACATCTCTAGAAATGTAAGTTCGGCCCAATGGTATGTGAAAACAACACTAGCCCTTATAGTCGGGACTATAACCCATGAAGGCATAAAGTTTGGAACGTAGGTCCATTCGCCAACAAGCCAACCTAAAATTTTGAAAAAATTTGTAATCCAGAGAAAGTTTAAAGAGCACTTGAAACGGTGATTTATTTTGTAAGATGAATGTAGGCATTCTATTAATTAAAACAAAAACCGTAGTTTGGAATACCTCAGACCAATATTTAAAAGGCATGGAAGCTTGAGCGAAGAGCAGTTTCAATTATGTGCCTATGACGTCATTCTATCGACCCATTTTAAGCATGAGCATGGATGTAATGCGATGGATTATACCATAAGATTGACAAATTTTTTGAAGGGGGCAGAATTCTCCTCCCTAATCAAATTGGACAGCCTTTAATTTAGTGGAAAAATAGGTGTGCACATAGTGTTAAAAGGCAATAAAAAAAGATGCAACATCAGACTTGAATTGAATTGAAAACAATCATATGTATTTAGTGTGAGCATCTATAATGGAAAGATAATACCGACAACCATTAGAAGATAATACTAGGGTCTGACCCCAAACATCTAGAAATAGTAATTCAAAAGCATGATTGGACCGAGAGGGGGAGAAGGGATGTGGGAGAGCATAGGTTTTTGCTTTGAAACAAGCTGAACATGGTTGGACAAATTTGTGTGAAGTAAGAAGAAGATGAAAATGCCATATGATAAAGTTTGTAGTCCTAGGTGAAGGTTGACCAAGTCGTAGATGCTAGTAATCAGGGGATGTGCATTCACCAATAAAAACTTGAGGTGAGACCGAGGAAGAAGATGAGGTCATGGCAGCTGCATGTAAGACATACAACTTGTCTCTAACAGTACCCCGAAGTAGGACCTCCCGAGTGTATGAATCCTTCACAAAAAAACAAGTTGAGTAAAATTCAAAAAACACAAAATTATCTTTGACAAAACTAACAGACAGATAACAAGTTTTTGGGCAATTGAGGGAACATGAAGAAGTTGAGAAAGTAGAAAGTTGCCAGATGGAGTATGAAGATGTGCGGAACTCGTGTGTTGAATCAGCATGATAGAGCCATCTCTAATGCTTACTTGGTCTGTGCCCCGATAAGAGATAGAATCCAGATTAAGATTGTTAATATTAGTAGTAAAGTGATTGGTTGCAGCTGTATCAAGGAACCAGGAATTGAGGTGAGGTGATGGTGGTGGGATGGTAGTAAGATTGGCTAAAAAGAATGATGGAGGAGAGGCTTGATAACTGTCATTAAAATGATGGTAGCATGTAAATGATGTATGGTCTGGTTTATGGCAGACTTGACAAAGGGGACAGGAATCTATTCGACCACCCCCAAGCCTCCCTCAAAAGTGTCTAGCACCCCTGCCTCTCTATAAGAAGAAGAAAACTCGGAAGGTGGTCTTGTATGGGATTGCCACTAAGCAGTGCATTGGCTTAATGAGCTAGACAAGACTTATGATTTAGTAAGTAGCTATATATCTAATGGGGGGAGAGGGGATTAGCTCTGGTAGTGAAGGAGATTACCAATGAGTCATAGTTAGTACCGAGGCCAGCAAAAAGGTAAACAGAAAATTCAGAAGAGGATAAGGGTTGCACAACAACACCCAATGAGGCAGCCAAGGTTTTAGCCTTGTGGAAATAATCAGTAATTGATTCAAACCCCTTTTTTAGAGTAGCTAATTGATAATATGTCTACATTACATGAGTAGATGATTGTGTAGGAAACAAGTTTTGTAAAGAGGACCAAACTTCATGTGATGTGGAACATTCAAGGACTTGAGCAAGGACTTGTTTGGACAAGGAAGAGTTAATGGCAGATAGAATAAGCTGATCAAGTAAGAGCCACTTGGTATATTCTAGATTAGCAACGTCATCGATCATAGGGGAGGCACGGTAGATGAACCATCCACATGATGAGACGGCTAATGTCCCTTTAGAAAGGGCACCATTTGTGCTTTCCATAGAAGATAATTTTCTATGGTAAGCTTAATGGTGATGAAATGACTTGCCGAATTGAGAATGGTAGGGGTGGCGATAGATGTCTGAGTCTGTGAAGAAGAAATTTCAGAAGAATCAATAGAAGTCATTCGGTTGTGTGTGTGAACAAAAAAAAGACGTGGGTCTATTAAATGGCTCCTGATACCATATTGAGATTTTAACTTATGCATGCAAGGTGTTTGATAGAAAGAGATAAAGAAAACCTCTATTTTGATTCATTGTAATTCTTGCATACACATTTTGAAAACATAAAAACCTCCATCCATATTGCCACCTGGCCTACCAAATTTTGATTCTTTATACTAGAACATTCCTCATGACTCTTTTGTGCTATTCTGGAGTTTTCTGAGCTAGTAGTTAATGTGCTACATGAACTACTACTGCTGCACTCCTTCTTTTGTATCACAGGTCGAATGGCTAAGTCACTTGTGTCCTTAATAGTATGAATCTAATCGAGTAAAGCTCGCCTTAATCCTAATATTTGACATCACTTTATTGTTAAAACAAGCCTAAATGAAAAATGGCAAACCATGTGATATACTTCACACCGTTTGAGGTTCAACAGTCACAAGCTATACTCCAATACACATTGGTGGTAGAATTCTCTAAGGGCATGCTTTAGACAGACGCCATTTGCAATCACATCTCAATGAGATGGAATCTTGTCCATCCTTGATTGTGGGGCCTATTGATTCAAGACATATATCAATAAAATTTCACTTTGCTGAAGATTTGGCCAAGTCTTGGACCCCGAGATACACACATCACAAAGGAATCATGTTTAGGCTATTCAAGTGATCTCTAGATTTTTTACCAATGGAGGAATCACCCATTGATTTAGTATGGGTAAGATTTAACTTACTGCTTTTGAATTTCTATGTCCAATCCTATTTAAAGGCTATTGCCCACACCCTTGGAAAACTTCTTACTGTTGATTTACCTACACTTACATACACTCATCCTTCTTTTGCTCGTACTTGCATAGAAATTGACTTGTTTGCCCTTAAAGAAAATGTTGTCGGGTTTGGTATACGAGATGAAGGATTTTGGTAACAAATTGAGCATGAGAGATGCCCTAGTTATTGCAAACATTATCAAATCTAGGGACATAATATTACTGAATGTAGAAAACTATCGATTAAGATCGACAAGCCTGGAAATGTTGTGAATGACAATTCAGTTGCCCTTATGAAAAACAGGTTCCTGAAAACAAAATTGTTCACAACAACTTAGAGAACCCCATTACACAATAGCCTACATCTAGTTCTTCTTCAAAATTACCATCAATCCCTAATAATGAAAATCTCAGCAATGAAGCCCATGACAAACCTCCCAATTAGGACACTATCGCATAAAAAATTAGCAATGCCAACACTACTAATGGGCTTCCTTGAGAATGCTCACAATATCATTGATAAACAGCCACACCCTACTCATTTCACATAGAATGATCCACCTCTTGAGGATGTGCCTATTCATAATTCTTTTTGTATACTTGCTAATGATTAGAATCTTGATTCTTCAACAACAAAAATAAATTAGGAAGATATACAGCCTTTCAAAGCTATTCACTCTAATTCTAAAATTGTGAAAAATTATGTTAAGAAGAAAGGTAAGAGAGTAACCCGTGTTACGGGAATCATTCTGAATACCAAAACTCAAATAATATCATGATTAACTCAATTTTAGTTTGGAACGTGAAAGGCATTGCCAATAAGAACAAAATGCTTTATTTGAAACATTTGGTTAAGGTTTATAACTTGTCATTAATTGCTCTTCTTGAACCAATGACTACTTTTACTAAAGCCGCTACCATTGGTCACAATTTGGGTCTCTCTCAAGTTTACTTGAATGAAGACTATGGCAGTAAGATTTGCATTTGTGAGAATAAAGATCTAATTATTTTAATTTATGAACAACACATTACTTTCTTTGTTGATTAGCATGCTAAAAATACTATTTTTTCTATTATTTATGCCAAATGTAATCATCTTCTTCAAATATCTCTTTGGACTTCTCTTTGCACCATGAGACCTTATAACTCTCCTTAAATGGTGATTGGTGATTTCAATATTATCAAATCTGATAATGAAAAAATAGGTAGTGTCCATATTCCTCATGCTGCTAAATCTGATTTTCTTGATTTCATCAACTACAATTCCCTTTATGACCTCTTGATTCTTAATATACTTTGTATTATCATAGAAATAGGGTATGTAATTGGGAAAGATTAGATCGGGCCCTTGTAAATCAATCCTGGTCTTTATCCTTTCCTCAAAATTCTCTTGCAGATTTGGAGAGGAATCACTCTAAGCATTGCCCCTCTTTATTATGAATAAAGAGATCCATAAATTTGATCCCTCATCCTTTAGATCTCAAAGGATGTGGACTAAGAACCCTCAATTTCTAGACTTTGTTTCTTCTAATTAGCATCAACCTTGTTATCATTGATTCTCTGTGGCTTAAATAAACTTGTTTTAAAACAAAACTTTTGAAAGTTGCTTTAAAAGATTGGAATCTCTTGGTTTTTGTATTATTTTTCAAAACCTTGTTGATATACGTGATAAAATTCGAGTTGTTGTACTCTCTTTGCAAAACTCTTTCCTTAACTCTGATCTGGTTATATTTCAAAATTTAGAAAAATGGTTTAATAATAGATTGCTCCAAAAAGAAATCTTTTATAAGCAAATAGTAGAATTCGAGGATTATTTGAGAGTGACAAAACATCAATTTCTTTTATCAAATGGTAGCTCACAATAGGATAAGTGCTTTTGTTACTTCTCTTATGCTCCCACATGGCTCATCCTTCTCTCAGCACAACATTATTCACTTGACTACTGAGAATTGACTCATAGTCTTTCCTTGGCCCAAGATTTGACTCATAGTCTTTCTAGAAATATCAGATGCAATAATGTTAGGCTTAAAGTTGACATAGCACTACCCTCCCATTTTCTTTAACCCCTTCATTTGGAATAAAAACCTCCCTTTTAAGATTTTTGTCTTTTTCTGAAAATTATGGTTTTAATGGCATTCCTTTTGATGAGAGGACCCAACATTGTGGGATGGATCCATCTGGCTTCTAACTTCATGAAAGGGTATGGTGATACATTGATCTGATCATGTTTTCTCCAATTGTAAGCTTTCCAAAGAGGTTTGGTTTCATTTCTCAATTGTTTTTTGCTACACTAATACCACCTTTCACAGTTGGAGAATAATGGTGGTCGTCCTTTAAAGGCTTAGATCAGCTCTATCTACTTACTCATGACCTTCTTTCTCCCCTCATCTTTTGGAAACTTTGGCTTGCTAAAAATAAAGCCTATTTTGAGGACTCTTATACTTCTGCGACCTCCATCATCCATATAATCAATAGGTGGTTAAAAGACCTTAATTCTCTCCTCAAGCCTCGCACTATTGTGTCCTCTGCTAATGTTTCTATCCTTTATCATCTTCACAATATTCCCCCAACCACCATTCAGCTAAAGAGACCCTTCCTTATTCATTGGTTAGTCTTTACCTGAGGGTCTCTTAAGTAACATCAATAGAACCTCTAAAGGTAATCAAGGGTTTGCTAGTTGTGGGGCATTCTTTGGTTCCAGGATTGCTCTTTTGTTACTAGTTTTTCTTGCTATCTTAGTATAAGTACTAACACTTTTGCATAGTTGAATGCTTTAAAGATTGAGCTTATGTTGTGCTATCAATTGAGTGTTTATGACCTTATTGTGGAAACAAATTGTGTCCTTGTAGTGAATTGGTTTACTAATAATTCTCATCCCCTTGGAAATATGCTGGTCTTTGGGGTGATATTGTACATTTCAATCATTTTTTTCCTTTTAGCATTACTCATGTTTATAGAGAATAGAACACTTTAGCAGATAGTCTTGCTACTCATAAATCTAATTTGGGTAGCATTGTAAGTTTCTCTTCCATTTTTGAGCTTCCCAAACATATGGTCGGCCTTTTTGCTTTGAACTGTGTGGGTATCCTCAATTTCATGGTTTGATCTTCTTGTATTTTCATTCTTGGTCATTCTTAATAATGGTTTTCTTTTTTCATAAGATCCTAGTTGTGAGGAGGTTTTTCCCCTTTTTTTGCAATAAGGCCCATCAGATACCCAATTGAAACCTAAGGCCTAAGCGCAAGCCCACGGTAACCTGGGTCAATTGGCAAATACCCGCTTGTGAGTAAAAAGTGGCCAAGGAAAAGATGTGACAGGCCACCTAGGTACTGTACTACCCCCCACCTCACATGGGAAATTGAACCTAGCAAGATAGGACCAAGAAAAAAGGAGTCGTTTAACCTTCAACCCCAGAAAAATGGACGAACAAAAGGAAGGCAATTCAAGATGAGGTCAGCCGAGAAGCAGCTGCATTAATAACAACCCAACCTGAGCCATGCCGCATTAATGGTGCAGCCGCAAAAGCATGCCACATTAATGAGACTAATAGCAGAGAATTATGATGATGGAAGGGTCCCATAGAAACAGAGACAATATGTTCCCCCTAAGACACCAGTATAAATAGCCACCTCTAGATACGAGGAATGCTCTCTGACTCCCTCCACTTCTCTTTCCTAGAGTTAATTTACAAATATCCAAGAATCCTTTACTCACTTAGGCTTTGGAGACTCCTTAACCCCTAGGCCATCCTCCTTAAGCCTCATCTTCCCTATGTTTTTCAGGCCCAACATTGAATATCCGAATCCCCAGAACTTGGCCCAAAGGCGTACAAAACACGATGTAACAACCCGCTAGAAATTCAATTGTGTAATTTCTTTTGACTTTAAGAACCTCGTGAAAACTCCATAAGTTTACACGAATCGACTAATCACATAGGTTTTAGCCTGTCAACATAATTAGTGTTATCACTCACTATGGTGCCAGAAATGCGATTTTAATTATTTGAGATAGTTAGAAGTGTCAGAATACATTATAGTCTACACCACTAGGCTTAATTGAATATTTAGGATTTTTCAGTACTAAGTTTATTACGTTTATTTTTGGAGTGAATAGTAACCTCGGTAAACGTACTAAGCGCAGTGTTTTCAAAATCATAATGTGAAATGTCCAAATTAGGTTAGCGAAATTTTATTTGGACACTTGGCAAGATCTTAACCACACATAATGAATAGTATTAGATACTTGGCATAAAGAGAAACCATTAGATGGAATTGTGAAAAAAATCAAGGTGTGAGATCATGACACCTAAGCAAAATACACATTTGGAAAATATCTTAAGAATAGAGATTTAAAATACACATGGAAAGATTTTAGCCACCTTACTCTTCCAAGTCTACTCCACATTTGGAAAATATATTGAGCTGATTTTTATAGATATTATTGGATAGAATATTTTGAGATAATCTTTTATAGATATTTTGGGTAGGAGAAAACCACACTCAACTCTCAACTCCAGCCTTATCATCTCTCTTATCTCGTCCATAATCATCTCCAGCCATCACCCACGAACTTATCTTCATTTACACGTTCCTTTAAAAGAATATCAAACACTTTCTCTCGGACAGCTTTTAGGAGTTCTTTTGCACGCCCATTCCGAAGCTTTTGTAAGTGTTTTATCATAAAGTCTCCTTCATATAAGTTGTTCTTTTTTTAGTCTAGTTTACATGGATATCTTATTTGTCCCATTTGAAAATCATTTGGTCAGTCAAATATTATGTAAACTATAGAAAGGTCATTCTGGGAGATAAACTGGAGAATATGTTATAGTTTGGAGTTTTTGACCAAGCTAATGGATAGATATTGGTCCGAAATTTTTATGGAGTATTGTTAACATGTATATATGACTATTGGTTGAGGATTTTTGCATGATTAAAGGTTTTGATGAAAGATTTTCTTAGATTTAGAAACTTAGAAACTGGAAGAGGAAAAACAGTTTCTGTTTTGAGAAAGTTTAACTCTTTGGTGGTCTAAATCTATTCCAATGACTTTGATAATTTTATTGGAGGATCCTAAGCATCTTATATACATTTTATATTATTATTTTAAAGATATTTGATATTAGTTTCAAAGATATGAAATTTTATGCAAAGAGATATTCAAATAAGCCAAAGTGTGGATGTTCTTGGCTAAATTTATGTTTTGATTAATTTTTAACCATGTGATCTTGAATTAAAAGCTTATATATGTTTTAAGACATCTTTTTAAACCATGTGATGGTTTGGTTTGAAGATCACATATTTATAAGTCATAGATCAAAAGGTTGATCAAAACAAGTTGGAAACAAAAATCAATGGAAATAGCATATGAGAATTTCGGCTCTATGGAGTTTTAATAGTTGTGATTAGTTTTAAATTTTTCTGAGTTGATATTTAAGTTTAGGACAAAATTTACATAAGGAATGTAAATTTTGGAAACTTTTGGAGTTAGTATGCAAAATCCTTAAATTATGGGTTAAACGGTCATTTTTCCACATGTAGAGAGTAAAATGGAAATTTTACTATTTAAGTTAGTATTTTCCATATTTCAATTTATTAGTGATTTAGTGCTAACTTTTAGAATCACTAATTATAGTTCCTCGTGATCGCGCTTGAGGTTTTATAAGAAACGCGGAGATCGAGGTAAGTTAGCTTTTAACTTACTAGCAGTCTACTGTGTATGTGTACTAAGTAAAAGAACTACAGTGTATGTATGTATGTTATCATATATGTCATGCCATGCCAAGTTATCACGTAATTGTCTATTATACAGAATTTATTCTGTCATCAATTTTTATCTGTTACATAATATATTCTGTTATGTATTATTATACATTACAAGTATGTCATGTTAAATATGTTGTCTGTTATATGTTATGCCATGTTACGAAATGTTTCTATCTCAAGTTGGTCATATATTTCAAGTTATGTTCAAGTCAAGTTTGTGTAAAATACATGGGGCCACAACAACTGTGGAGTATGTATTTACACGTAAAATACATGGGGCCACAACAACTGTGGAGTAAGTCAAGTTTGTGTAAAATACATGGGACCACAACAATTGTGGAGTATGTATTTACACATAGAATACATGGGGCCACAACAACTGTGAAGTATGTATTTTTCATGTTAAGTCAAGTTTATGTAGAATACATGGGGCCACAACAACTGTGGAGTATGTATTTAACTGCATTGTGATGTGTAAAATACATGGGGCCACAACAACTGTGGAGTATGTTTTTACACATAGAATACATGAGGCCACAACAACTGTGGAGTATGTATTTTTCATGTTAAGTCAAGTTTATGTAGAATACATGGGGCCACAACAACTGTGGAGTATGTATTTAACTGCATTGTAATGTGTAGAATACATGGGGCCACAACAACTGTGGAGTATGTATTTTTCATGTTAATTCAAGTTTCAGAGCAAGTTCATGCTAAGTCAAGTTTCAGATCAAGTTCATGTCAAGTCAAGTTCAGTTCATGTTTCAATTTAAGTTATGTCAATTATGCTATGTTGTACGCCAAGTTATGCTTTAATTACTTATGAATTTGATTATGCATTTATGCTTTTACTGTCATCCATGCATCATTAGCCTGTGTAAAAGTTTTTGTTAACTTGCTGAGATTTGTAATCAAATCTCACTGTGGTAGTCCCAACTACCATTCCCCCCGAATGGTAGATCTTGTTACAGAACCTGAAGGAGGATCAGGAGCTGACCAATTAGACACAGTCGACTGAACGACGGTGCGTCGTTAAATGTTAATATAGTAGTTAAATTATTACTTGTACGATGGAGTTGCATCTCCAGTACTTTTGGATCATAACCATTTTGGACTAGTGCTATGATCTTAGTTATTCAATGGATCTTTATATATGAAGTATGTTTTAAGTATTTGGGATATTTTTAATTTGGTGCATAGTATTGCTAAAGAAAAAAATTATCCGCTGCGAATATTGCATAATGTTAGATGCATGTTAGGAATATTGCATCTTATATGTCATGAACGGGGGCAGGTAACCTTGTGTTGCATGTCTCGACGCTTCAAATGTCCGTTCAATCCCAAACGGAATTTGGGGGCGTCACACACGACATTAACACTTATTTTGAAATTTCCATCTGTAACTCATTTGTTCTTTTTATAAAAGATACACATTCACCGTAAGTGATGGTTTATAAATAAAATTAGGGTATCATCATCTTTTTTAAAAAATTTTAAAAAAAAAAATAATAAATAAGTACATTAATCAGAAAAGTTTGGTTTTTCCTTCTCACCTTATTATTATTCTTAATTTTATAATTTCTTTCTAGGGTAATGATCATCAAACAATAAATTAATTAATGATCAGGACATATTCCATTGATATTATATATATATATATATATATATATATATATTATATCTCTCAGTTTTTATATCAAATAACAAAAGAATGGGTTGGAGTGATGGACGTGATCTTGTCGTTGGCTTTATCAAACGTACGTACTTAATGCATTAATTTCATTGTCATCATCACCGCTAAAAAAAAATTGAAAGTTAGTTAAGTGGGAGAGAAATTTATGTACGTTTTAATTAATTAGCACCAGTTTATAATCAAAGTAGTTGGCATATCACTAATTATGAAAATTACCTCAAGAACAAATTACATACACTATAAAAAAAAATAAAATTATATTATCTAAATTTATCATAAAAAATATAAAACGCGTCGTTAATAAATAATCACAAAACATTTTATATTTTTTATGATAAATTTAGATAACGTAAAAAGTTATTTTTCTTATGGGTGAGGCTACTCTGCCGCCTCACCCTTACCGCTGGGCTTACCGCCCAGTGTAAACTTTTTTTTTTTTTTTCATTTTTCATTTCACATTTTTTTTATCACTTTCTTAATCATTAAGTAAAAAAAAAAATACATCAATACATTTAAAACCACTTTCTTAATCACTAAGTAAAAAAAAAAAAAAAAAAAATTTTTTTTGCCCAGCGGTCAACCCGAGCGGTCAACCCCAGGCGGCAAAGTAGTGTTTTCCTTTTCTTATAGCTAGTATACATTATAATCTATGAGTGGTTATAAGCTCTCTCTATATATGAAGCATATTAATATATATACTTCATGATATATAATAACAGTAAGATCATTATCAAGAAGATGGTAATTAATTAATGAGAATATACATTAGTTGCGATTAATATCTTGCATTATATATTAATACATCATGGTCCTTGATACACTAACTTAATTATAAAAGGAGAAATACTTTTTGCAGTCGGCGTGCAGTCGGTTGTAAAAAAGTGAATTAATACGGGACCTACATGAAAAAAAAAATTATTTTTATAACTTTTTTTTATTCATGTAGGTCCCCCTAAATATAAAAATAAAAAAAAAATTTATAAATTTTTTTTATTCATTCCGTATATCCGACTGCACGCTGACTACATTTGCCGACTGTATGTAACAAAGCCCTTATAAAAGTTTTACACATTTGAAATCATGTGAAGATTGCTTGTTTGAAATTGAAGCTAATAGATCACACGGTTTCGGCCTTATTATTACTATCTTGATCGGTACTTACAGATCAGTTATGTAGATATATATATATATATATATATGCAAGATCTTGAATATTAATCGGAATTGAAGCTGGACATGAGTTTGACTCAGAATATTACAGAGTTATGATCATCTGCCGATCAAATGGATCATGATGTACTGCATGCATGCTGACGTGCATATATAAATGCAGAAATTGCAAAAATTTCTTTTTTCTATAGGCATGTACAGGCCGATGACCACAAATGAAAGCATCCGATCAACATGCAGTACGGTTCTCTATTAATTTCAGGTTCTTTTCTTAATTCTTATCTGGCTAGCTAGCTAGTTTATAGATAAAAACGCTAGATGATTTATTTCTAGCTGCAGGCGTGCATATATATATATAATGCATTTAGCTTTCAAGTGCAAGAAGAAGAAGAATTTGCGATATATATGTAGTGGCAAAGGAACAAAGAAATCTGTTTTATGGGGATAGATATTACACGCCTAGCTAGTTAGCTACATGCTACGTACGTACGCGTGATCTCCTTAAATGTATATTCTACTCTTCGATCTCTTCTGTCAGTGCAGGATCGAGCAATATGCATGCATATATATATATATATATATATAGGTGAGGTATAAATAAGTTAGCTAGCCTTAATTGATTCGTATATGTAATTGTGATTCAATTCAGACACACAACGACCTTACTAATTAAGAGCCAATTCCGACAGTAAAGAAATCTATGTATGGAACATGACCAGCCTTGCTGATCTTCTGTTCTGTGGCTGCATCCAGCTGATTCACCTCTTCATCATCTGATCTTCTTGCGTTGTCTATCACTTCGCTACCATTAATGGACTCTGTATTTACTTGGAGAAAATCATAAAACTCAATTGGCTGCGGCCTTTTATCTGCAATAGGAACATCGATGAACACAAGCGCACAATCAGTCCAACGCCATTATAATTATATGAGGACTATTATAGTCACAAAATAATTACACAAAAATAATTTTATAAATTAGCATGACTTCATGTGATCCGTTATATCTATTTTATAATAAAAGTAATTTTACAATCTAACAAATCACATCAATAACCACATCAGTTTATAGAAATACTTTTATTTAATCACTTTGTGATTAGAATATTTCTCTTATTTATATATATATATATATAGAAGAATTTTTTTTCTATCAATCGCACCATGCGAATACGGCATTTTTCATCAATCATTAGATCAACTCTTATTTTATAATTACAAGTTCAATGATTGATCGATGATCAGATTATAGCATATATGTACATATAATTAAGTGCCTATAATTTTGATGTTTACCTTCAAGCATAGCGATACAAGGACTTCGACCTTGAGAAAACCACTCTTTTGGAAATTGGGGACCATAACTTGCAAAAGGGTACTGATCAAATCGTTCACGATATTTTTCAATCAACGGCGCAAGCTGGTTTCTTGCCTCAGCAGTACAGTTGTTCTGGAGCTGATCTTCTTGTACTTTGGAAGAACATTTTTGCTGATTCATTAATGTCTGAGCAGCCCTTTTTGCAAAAAGCTTTGATCTTTCTCTGCATCTTCGTGCCATGATCACGTGCCAATGGTTCTTCACTGCATTATCAGTGCGACCAGGGAATAGTCTTGCAATTATGGCCCATCTATTGCCATGGATCCTGTGCGAAGTCAAAAGCCTCTCTTCTTCCTCTTCTGTGAAAGGGCTTCTATTGATCCTTGGGTCCAGCTGATTGAACCATCTCAATCTACAGCTCTTCCCTGATTCATGAATTCGTCACTTTACGGATTAGTTAATTAAGCTGTAATTAAATATACTCTTTATCCTGTTCTTGTTGACAAGATGATCAAACCCTAGCTAGCAGTTAATTTCAATATACATGACAAAGATGCATTAATTAATAAAAATATTTCTGAGAGAGGTAAGTTTTGATATTTGCCTCTCACGTACCTGATCTTCCTTGGAGGTTTTCAGCTATGGCGTTCCAGTTATGGGGTCCATACCGTTCCACCAACTCTCGGAGCTTTTCATCTTCAGCAGGCCTCCAGTGGCCCCTGGTACACATCTTTTTTTTTTTTTTTTTTTTTTATGAACTTCCAAAACCCTAATTCGATCTAGCTAGGATGAGCTTACTTCGGCCAGCTCTTTGCTTTAGCTTGTTATTCTTCCGGATCGACTGTAGAACCGAGTTGAGAACTGAGATGAAAACCTGAGACAAGAAGTAGCAGCGGGGAGAGAGAGAGAGAGAGAGAGAGAGAGCGAGAGAGATAATGAAAAGTGTTGTCAAAGAGAGAAATGAAGACAGATCAGGGAAAGGATCCCAAGAGAAATATATATATCTACATACATATATATATATGTATATATATATGAGTAAGATGAAAAGTATTTTCCGTTAGAGAGTTGGAGGGTTTGGACAGACCCAGCACCTGAGATTGATGCAACGCCTCGGCTAACAAAACGCCTTGTAAGCAATGATCAGATATTATTAGCTATATCTATATACATACACAGAGAGAGAGAGAGAGAGAGAGAGAGAGAGAGAGAGAGAGAGAGAGAGAGAGAGAGAGAGAGAGAGAGAGAGAGAGAGGTTGCTTAGCAGTGTGAATTATTTGGTTCTGCTTTCAACATCTCTCCAAGTTTCTAACCTACAACTTCTACTTATAACCCACCTTGATCGCTTACTTTTCTTGTTCTTTTTTCAATCTATTTAATTAGAAAGCTCGAACCCAAAATAAAAATATATGAAAAAAATAGTAAAATACAATAATAAGGCAAAAAAAAGGCCGAAATTAACCTGTTCTTAAATATATTTCTTCTACTGATCATGATCTTTCATTATTAAGGATAATTAACTCCTTACCTTTGGATCATCCTCTAACGCTAAAGTTTGGATTTATATACATATATATAATAAATAAAATAAAATAAAACAAAAGTGGGTTGGTATTGTTGTTAGACTTGTGATGTTGTACATGATATGGCTATTATATGTGTTTAGGTTTCGATAACCTTTCGATCGACCTAACTAACAAATTACCTTAGAAAGCTTACAACCGAAACTGCACGTGTACTGGGAAAATTGGACATCATCTGCATGCGGCTGCTTTGTGAGTCAAACGAACGTCTGGTCTCCCCGTAGTTGTGAGGTTGCTGTTAGAAACATATAAAATTACACATTATTTCCAACAGCTAGCCCGGCCCTGTGTCGACGTTCAATCTAGCTTCCATTGCATATGCCTTGCCCCTTCATATATAATTAGTGTTTCGTTATTCATGATAATCTTACGCTTATAATTTGTTACAAAATTATAATTTTTTCTTGATATATAATTCAAGCTCCATATATAGATAATGGACCGGTTATATATTGATTATGAACTAGGTCATGTTGAGGGATAGATCAAGGTACGAAATCTCTTAATTAAGATGCACATATATGTGTGTGTGTGTATGAGTTCTGTTATATACAGTCATTTTTATAGCAATCCATGTTTTACATTAAATAAATATTATATATGAGTTCTGCTACATACAGTCACTTTTGTAGCAATCCATGTTTTACATTAAATAAATACTATATCCATTATATATATATTTCATGCATAGAGACCTCAATTCTAATAGTTTTTCCTAATTTCTCTGGTTTGAGTGTGGTTGTCTGCATATATAAGAGTATGATGATCTTGCGTTTAAGAGTTTTAAGAAGTCCCTTTATTTCTCTACCGAAGGACCCCTTTGATCAAGAAAATATACTGCAAATTAAAAGAAGTTTGAATAATGAGTTGAGATTAAAGTTAAAAATTAAATAAATATTGTTGCAATATTATATTTTAATATTATTATTGTTTTGATATTTGAAAAAGTTGAATTGTTTATTATATTTTATGTAAGAATTTGAAAGAGTTATAATGATTAGATGAAATGAGTTTAGATGAATAGTGAGGACTTTTGTATCCAAATCGAACTTAATGGACTACGAAAAAGCCTCTCGTTAATTATCTCAGATAATGTACTTGTGTGTCAATCTGTGCAGGTATAATCTGTGGGCCTTTTAATTATATAAGTTTAATGATCTAAAAATTAGGTCGGTGGATGGCCACCCATCTCGCACACCATCCCCATGCCCATGTCTTTGACTATCTGTACATGCTTGCCGAACAATTGGATTGACACCATCACTGTCCAGCCACCCCTTCCAACAATACATTTTTCACAAATAATAAAAAAAAAAAAAAAAAAAAGTTGCACAAAATCATAAATACATCAAAAAATTTGCTCAAAACCAACAATCTCACATCTGTGCATAGATCTAAAACATAGATCCACAATCACGACCATGACGGTGGCTCATAATTAACCCCACAAGCGGCCATAGTCTCAGCTGTGGGTCATAAAACTCAAACCCATGATCACGATCGTAGGTCATAAAGCTCGTAGACCCACAATTGCAATCGTGGGTCTTTAGCTTAGAGATCCACGGCAGTAGTTATAGTCTTGAATCATAGAGACCCATGCATGGCCAATCAAGTGGTCATATTGTCGTAGGTTGCGGCTTGGTCGTGGGTGGAAAAGAAGAAGAGGGACGAGAGGGGAAAAAAAGAAGAAGAAAATAGTAGGAGAAGAGAAATGAGATAGAAGAGAGAATAGTGAACCATGAAAGGAAGAGAAAGTAGAGGATAAAAGAGATAGAAAAATATGGGCATTTATAGCTAGGCTTTTTGTTTTTAATATTATATTGGCGGGCGGGTGAAATTCATGGTGCGTGGGTAACCCCCCCCCCCCCCCCCCCCCCCCCCCCGGTGGCCCTCACCTGCACCCAGGGTTGGTGGATTATTGGGCGAACCGGAGGATTTAGCCATAAACTTTTTAAGGTTTAGTCATATGCTAATGATGTGTTTCGATGGATAACTTTAGAGAAGAGGACTTAAATTTGGGTCTTTAAAATTTAAACCCTTTGCATTGAATCATATATTAAAATTTATTTGGATTTGTATAAATGTACCAAACAAACTTTTTCAACTTTTCAAGATCCTAAATTCGAAATCATAGTAGCTAGATTTCAAATCCAAATTCTTCTTTCAATTGAAATTACTTTTTTGATTTGACTCATCGTATGCAACTGAAATTACAACCTCATCAAATTTGGATTCAGCGTCATCTGTGGGGGATCGCGGAACATGAGCTAGAGTACTAAAGATCACACTAATTAATTATATATATTAAAAGTAAAAGCTTATAGGTACTACAAATATTCCTGGTCAAGATCAATTTATCAGCTCGGGCAAAATATAAACAAAGTTAAATTATATAGTCTTTATAAATTGAAAAGTACTGCTAAAGCCACACAAAAAATTCACAAAATTAAACTCATAAGCTGACATAATTTTATATAATACATTAAATATTTTATTTTACAATAAAAAATAATTTTAAAATCTAATGCATCATATATATATATATATATCAAACAATGTCAATTTGGTGCTGATTGTTGAGTTTTGCAATACTTTTTGGTACTCTAATTAGCAGTTTCAACTGCAAATATTTTTATCCTTCTAGCTATTATTCAACTGTAATGTTAAATACAGTCATGAGTTATACAAGCGTCGCGCACTCCTTTGAAAAATAAGTGAGATCTACTATTAAAAAATTAATTTTCTTATATTAATCTCATGCATACTTATTCACTTTTTTCAAAATGAATGCACGACGATACTTGTGTATTTCATGACTACAAATATCATTTTTCATTATCAAATCGTTAAAAATTTATTAACTATGCTACCTCAACACAAATATTGATGGTGTTACGCAAAAAAATTAAAATTAAAATTAAAACAAAAAATAAAACGTTCTATGCTATAATATTATAGGACGAACATGAGACAGGTTCAAAGGTTTTTTCTTGATCTCGTTGGAAGTTAAGAGTGGTTAAAGGTTGAGATTTATTTGACTGATCTCGCCAATTGTTGTTAATTTCTTCAACAACACGTGGACAACGAACCTCATGAAAAGTGCAATCTCACAAATGTCAAACCCCAGAATCTAATCGTCCCGGCCTAATTATTAAGACGACATGCAGTTTTGCATTAACGTTGATCAGTGGGGACAACCATGAGTCTTCTTTTGACCGTTGGCCTAACATTCTGCAAATTAGGAGAAAGAAATTAGAAAATTGCTTCCTTAACAAGTGAGGGAAAGTACCCAACCCAACTAATTCCTCTCTCACCAACCATTTCTCCATAAATAGCTAGGAAAAAACTCCACTGCATGCCCAAACATATATACTTTCTAACTCTAACTGTCACTACGAATTAACTCTAATACTCACTACAAAAAAATTACTTATTTGTTGTCGGTTATTTCCTATATATATATATATATATCAAAATGAGTCTATTATTGCCACAAATAATCATTTTTATCGTAATAACTCGTCACAAATGCTCATTTTTCTTATAATGCATATTGTTCTCTTGATCATGACCTACAAACATCTCTCTCCCTAACTTGTGGCATTTAAGAAAGAACATTTGGCTTTGCAAGCTTTGATATTGATCATCTCTACTCGAAACAAAATTCTCTTACTTTTTAATTCTCTTGGATGATCCACATGATCAAAGTTATATCCATTATGTCATCCTATTATCATAAAATGAGAATATGATCACGTCAACCGTATTCCCGAACTATCTAAGAAATTTTTCAAAATGGTGATTTAGTGGGAGAAGAAATAAGGTTGCGCGCAGTTGCAGGCCATGCATGTAACGGCTTGCTCCTTTAAGATACTGCCGAGCCTTGGCCGGCTAGCCCGATCAGCAGCTAGCCATGCATGCATGTTGGCCTTTCCAAACGCGCGTGTTCATTTTGCTCATCACATTTGCTATAAGTTCCTTAACTATTGAAATTCCTAACTGCCTAATTAATGTACAGTACTGTTCTTTCGTAGACTGTTCACCAGCTTTACCTACCTTTTCTGGCCATAGATCAACGATAATATTGACCAAAAGACTTAGTTTTGTAAGTACGGGAGAACCTCAAATTCTTTCACATTTCCATGCTCAAGGCGCCAAGAATATAGACTCATAGGATCTCGTTGAATCCGTCTCTCCTAACAAGAAAACAATTTCATTAACAGATCCACCAAAGCTTACCCAATATATATTTAGGCATGCATGCAAGGAATCTAGGATGAAAGTGCTTCAACTCTGTTACTCTAGTATCAATCCTTCATGCCCGGCCAGTCGGTCACCAAAACACTCCCTATAATAAGAATTTGGCAACATTTATTTGCTAGTCAATATGTTATATACAGGGAGAAAAACACATACTCAGGATTCCTGACATCATTAATAACCCGTGAACAACAAAATGATTTAACTTATTTTGCATACAATTAATTCTGTGTCTGTTATTTTCTTCGTTTAAGCAGTGGCCAGATTCTGTTTTCTGCCTTTGTTGGTTCATGACATCTGTTTTGTACTCCTTTTGGAAAAGGTTTTCTGGTTCCACTAATCTAGCTATGGATTATGTATTACAATTACCACAATCCTTTCATTCTTTCCCCCCTTGTACTGTGCCTTATTTCGATTTAATCATTTTCTTAATTTTCTTATTGTTCTCAAAATATTAGGGCCATCACTTTCTCCACTGTCTTGACTAGAATACAAAAAGTAAGTTTCTTATAAATTTCATTGGGTTGTGGAAATTATTAAGAAACATATATAATGAAACTTGCTCATTGAGTTAAACTCACTTTTGGGGTTGCAGGTATTAGGTAGAAGAAGATGGTGATGTAAAGTGTCATTGTTTGGCAAAGATACATTACTTTAGATGGATTTTTCCACTAACCTTGATGGAATATACCACCTTTATATTGTGTATTAATATATAGAGAATGGATGCCTTTATGTACCTTCAGTATCTTTATCTTTGGCTTTAAACAGGAAAGAACAGAACTGGAAATCATCTGATAATAATGTTTTAGTAACTACATGGAACTGTTTAAGTTCTATCAATAGCTTACAAAAGTCCACAATGACAGCAACATGTAGTCGTGTCTAAATTTGACAGATGGAGAGTATATAACTTTATAACAAACCAGTCTATATAGAAGGAATCATCGAGAAAAAGCATCAAGAATCTTCAAACATTACTCAAGAGTGCAGCAGCTGGCAATATTCACTGAAAGAATGCCACTAAGACGATGACATACTCGATGTCCAACCGTAGACTTCCATTTGTCAAAATAGTGTGTTCCACAAAGTTTGTAATTATTGTAGAACACTGCCTGTAGAATAAGGAAAGTCTGCAAGTCATGATCTGTTTCGCCATTTCCGATTTTGATGTAGTTTCAGTCAAACATACGTACATCTATTATACTAAAAACAATCGAGTGCTGCAACTGAAATGGAAGATTCTTTTAGCAAATACTCTGATGTAGATATTGATCCCTATTAAAACCATTATTACAAGTACTTGCAACAAGACTTCCTGCATTAGTTAAATTCCACAAAGGTTGAAATTAGTATAGAACACTGCATGTAGACGAACGAAATCCTGCAATATCCCCGATTTTAATGTTGTGTCGGTCAAACATCTATGATATAATAGTAACAAGTGTAAATTTAAGTGCTACCACGTCTGAAATGGAAGTTCCCTTAATTTCCCAAGTACACATGATGTAGATCAGACTGAATATTGGAACATTCCTGAATGGTGTAAATATAGATATATATATATATATATATGGGAATTATGTTATTGTTGAGTCAACCCAAGTGTGAGTGCAGGTGGTGTATAGTTGATGCACATGCACCGTTCTCAAATTTGGCATGTTAGGCACCGTTTAGTGCTTTTGTTTTGTTAGGCACCTTCCCAAGCATCATGCAGCAGATTGCTGCAACGTAGTGGCCTGCTCTCCTATAAATAGGAGAGCTTAAGTATGCAGAAAATTCATCCTCACTGCGGTGAGAGATCAAAGGCAGTGGGGAGAAGAGAAAAGAAAAAGAAAGAGGAACGTGAGAGAGAGATAGAATTTTGTAGATTTATTTGTAAATCTCGTAAAAATTCTATAAAAGAGGCTCCAGTGGACGTAGGCAATTTGCTGAACCACTTAAATATCGTCTTGTGTGAATTTTTGGACAAGCCGGATGCATAACAATTGGTATCAGAGCTTTGGTTTCGTACTTTCCAGAAAAATCAAGTTGATCAAAATCAACTTTTGACCATACAGTAATGTTCCTCGCATCAAGACGAATCCGTTGCCCGAAACGGCATCAAAAACGGATGCCGGAGGAGCCCATACGCGCCCCTAGAAGTTGGAGAGTGCACAGACGCGCCTAAATCGCGTCAGAGGAAGAAGACGAGTGGGAGACACGCGCCCCCACTCGTGTCTGGAGGAAGAAGACGCGTGTGATACACTCTCCCAAGCGCCCCCACGCTCAGGCACGCGCTCCCATGCGCTACTGTAGCAGAAGTCTTATCTGAACGGTCCAAAAGTTGCAGATCGATTTTGAGCTAGATCTAAGCCATTCGGAGTCCGATTTCAACGATCAAATAGTGGTTTCTAACTATTTGGATCATTCCGGACTCATCCGTACAATTAGAATGTTGAGATTTACCACCGGTACATTCAATCTGAACCGTCCACGTGTTGCAGATCATTTTGGGCTAGATCTACGCCAGTTGGAGTTCCATCGCGATGATCAAATAGTGGTGACAAACTATTTGGATCATCTCAGACTCATCCTTACGGTGGGAATATTGAGATTCGCCATCGGTACTTTCGATCTGAACCGTCCATCAGTTGTAGATCATGTTGGGCTAGATCTATGCCAGTTGGAGTTCAACTACGATGATCAAATAGTGTTGATAAACTATTTGGATCATTTGGAACTCATCCGTATAGTGGGAATGTTGAGATTCACCATCAGTACAAATGATCTGGACTGTTCATACTTCAGATCGGTTTTGGGCTTGATCGTAGCCAGTTGGAGTCATGACGGACTCATTTGCTGTGGGCTTGATCGTAGCCAGTTGGAGTCGTGACAAACTCATTTTCTATGGGCTTGATCGTAGCCAGTTGGAGTCGAGATAGACTCAGTTCGTTTGGGCTTGATTTAAGTCAGTTGGGATCGTGAAATTTGATGGAGCAAATTTCAGATCATTGGACAATGCTGATTAACTTGTTATATCAGCAGGTTTTGGCAGTCATACAATTCATGGAGCATATTGTTATTAAGAGGAGAACCGCATCAGATCTCATTGTGGCTTTCTTTGAAAAGCCAGTTGCAAATAACAAAGTGCTGATGAAGAAATTGTTCAACTTCAAAAAAGACAGAAGGTACTATTGTTGCCCAATAGTATTTGGCATTGCGGTCAAAAAGTTAGAAGGTCATGAGAATGGCTATGAGTAATTCTGCAAAGAAGACGAAGTTGAAGAGATCTTATCTTAGATGAGGAGGTGCGTAGAAGAAATTCTTGCAAGATCTCGAGTTCGTGGCAAAACAGTCCACAAGAAACTGCTAAAATCAGGAGAAAACTGAGAATGATGTTGTGAATATGGTGACTGAAGAAATACAAGACGTTGTATTTCTTGCAGTGTACAATGCTGTTAAAGACAGCTTGAAGACAGCAATCATTCAGGTGTGTTTTCTCAAAAATGCGTGGAAGGTCACGAATGATTCATTGGTCTTGGCTCATGGTAATGGTCGTGTGAATTAGATGAGCAAGTAAAAAGAAGTCAGTTTTACTTTTCCTCATCTAAATCTGAAGAAATCTCCCTAGACCACGACATGAAATAAAGGTGTGAGAGATGGGAACAGAACGTCAAATGTTCCAGGGACGTCTACACCTAAAGTTGATGATCACATAACTGCCAAGACGATCAGACCTCCATGGTGATTACTACCTTAAACTATGTCCTGCTAAATGAAGGTAGTGAACTACGGTATGAAGAAAATCTTGCAAGAATGGAGATTATGCAAGTCGAAGTTAGCAGAGACTGCACATAAGATGGGGAGTCAGTCACCCAAGTCAGAGATGGAGACCTCAGCAATAGGTTCTCTGATATGTGTCAAGGTCTGTGCGAGACCATTGATTCCTAGTGCAGTAGGAGATGTGTTGCCCTATATAGATGTGTTGATTAAGGGCATTGTACGTGATAAACTAAAGTTATGCATCACTTTAGTTAGTCTTCTGACTTGAAGACATGAGCTGTAAAATTGTATAGATGATAAGGGATCATGCTAGAGATAGAGGCTAGCATGTTGAGAATTAGCCTCCAAGTTGGAGATTGGTGTGATTGTAGGATTATGGAGTCTGGTTTGAAAGCTGTAAAGGCATCAGGCAGATTATTCGCTCGGATGTGGCTCGAGTGAAGCTCAGTTCGCTCAAGGTGTGCATGAGTGCGGACTCATGGACTCGAGCGAAAGAAGAATCCTAGAGAGTTGATGTTGAACCCAAGGTTTCAAGTTTTGTGTAATTATATATCTATACATGAATTTTGATGATAACAAATGAATTCAAAGAATAAAGAAGTCTCAAGCTCAAGTTGTCTAAACAATGGAGTCAAGCACATCAAGGAAACAAGCATGAACAAGAAGGGAACAAGTTCACATTAAAGTTATAAAGTAATGTTGTAAATTTCTTCAAAATTCGAAATTAGGATTAATGCTCAAAATTAATATTTTATCATAAAACATTAAAATACATTTTCCACATGTGCATGAATATTTTTTGAAAATTAAATTTAAAAATTTTGAAAAATGATTGATTGTCATCTTTTACATGTGCATGCCTTGATTAAAGGGTTGAACTTTGAAAATATTAAAAATGATTGATTGTCATCTTTCACATGTGCATGTTTTATTTAAATATTTTCAAAAGTGATTGATACTTTTTTAGACTTATACAGAAGGTATATGATTTTGTTTGAAAAATTTGAAAAGTAAAGTGTGCTCCTTTTGTCATATACAAAAAGTAAAAGATAAGGAAAATGTGCTTCTTTTGTCATATGCCAAAAGTAAAAGATTAGGTTTGATTTTTTTGAAAAAGTGAATGATGTTGTCTTTGACATGTGAATCTTTTTAAATTTGAATATGAAGTCTCATATGCCTATAAATAGATCATTTGAGAGCTTCACATTCACAACATCCAGAGCATACAACATTCATTCAAAGCTTTCATTCTCTCTTCTTTAAGCATTGAGCCTTAATCCTTGTTCATTTTGAGAGATATAGTTTGCGCTGTATTGTTCTTATTTCACTCATTGAGGAGTGTTTTCTAATAACTTACCCACTATCAACTCTTGTATCAGAAAAAGGGTGTGTATAACCCTTGTGCGTGTAGAAAGTGTTCTACACGGGGAATAGTTGAATCACCAAGTGTAAGGTGATTGCAAGTGTAGAGGGTGTTCTACATGGATCCTTTGTAGCGGTGTTGTTCAAAGGTATAATAGGTTTCTATCTCCACCTGAAAGAGGTTGAATAGTGAATTTAGGAATCCTCAAGGGGTAGCTTAAGGCGAGGACGTAGGCAGTGGGGCCGAACCTCGTTAACATACTGAGTTTGCTTCTCTCTTACCCTTACTCTTTATATTTATTGCTATTTCATATTTTTTTATATTTTATATTATATATTTGATTTATAATTGTTATTTTTTTAATACAACTCAATTCATCCCCCTCTTGTGTTAGTCATTTGGGCAACAATTGGTATCAGAGCTAGTTGACTTGTACTGTTCATACAGGTAGATCACTCATGGGAACTCTCGCTTGTGACTGTGTCACCGAAGCAAGACTCTCCGACCATGGGTGACGGTGCACCGGTAGAGACGGTGGCCGGCTAGTCTGGTAGGTACAATTGTTAGGTGACATAGGTGTTGCCTATGATCAGTAACAATTGGTATCAGAGCTAAGAGCTCTATTATAAGATTAACTATCTTTTGAGTTAAGATCTTATGGCTAACATTTCAACTTCATTTGGTGAAGGTCAATCTAGCAGTGGGCCTCCACTCTTTTGTGGAGATAATTACTCATTCTAGAAAGTTAGAATGAGAATATTACTTCAGGCTCAAGGTCAAGAGATCTGGAAATGTATTGTAAATGGACCTTATATTCCAACAAAAGTGGTTGATGGAGTAAAGGTCAAAAAGGAAGAAGAGTTTGATCGTGAAGACGACAGACTTTATACTTTGAATTTAACTGCTATGAATTTATTATTTAACGCTCTCAATGAAAATGAATTTAATAGAATAATGATTTGTGCTGAGGCAAAAGAAATTTGGGATAACTTGGAAGTTACTTATGAAGGAACTTCGCAAGTTAAGGAATCAAAAATCTATATTCTTACTCATGAATATGAAATGTTTAAGATAAATGATGATGAATCTATTTCTAGTATGCACACTCGTTTTACTAACATCATAAACAACTTGACAGCTCTTGGCAAAGTTTATTCCAAGGTGGAGATAGTAAGAAAAATTCTCAACTCTCTACCAAAACATTGGGAATCAAAAGTGACAGTGATTTTTGAAGGTAGAGACCTCAAGAAGCTCGAAGTGAATGAACTCATCGGGTCACTTATCACCCATGAGTACATATTGAAAAGAGGAGAAGAAGAAAGGAAAGCCAAAGAATAGCTTGACATTTAAAGTTGTTCCTCATGAAAGTGAAAGTAATGAAGATGAGGAAAATGAAGACAAAAATGAAGAAGTTGCGATGATAACAAGAAGAATTCAGAGGTTCTTAAAGAAAAATAAAACTCCTCCGAGGAAATCTTTCAAAAAGTTTTTCAAGAAAAATTCAGGTAAAAATGACACTTTAATTTGTTATAAATGCAATAAGCCTGGTCATATCAAGCCAGATTGTTCTCTGCTAAAGAAAGATCGAAACAAGGGCAAGAAAGCAATGAAAGCTACATGGGATGATGATTCAAGTAGCTCAAATAGTGAAGCAAGCAATGGAGAATCAGCAAATCTTTATCTTATGGCTAAAAATGACATTAAGGTAACAAATTTTGATAATATTGAAGATCTTTCATATGAAGAACTGCAAAATATTTTAGAAGAGGTTTATGAGAAATTTGAAAATTTGGGTATCAAATATACTGCTTTGAAAAAGAAAAATTTTTCTTTAACAAATGAAATTGATATTTTAAGAAAAGAAAATATCATTTTGAAAGATGAAAATCTTGAATTGAATAAGAAGAAAACCAATTTAGAAAATATTGTTGAAAACTTTACGAATGGAAAAAAAATTTTGAAAAACTTCTTGGTAGTCAAAGATGTGTTTTTAATAAGGCAGGTTTGGGATATATGCCAAAACAAAAATACAAACCTTATAAAAATTTCTTTGGTAATCCTTCTACATCAAAGACCAATAATCAAAATTCTTTTCATAAAAATAATTTTGTCAAAAAAAGATATTATTATAATCATTCAAGTTCTTCATATATGTCACATGCTATTTGTAATTTCTGTAATAAAAATGGTCATAATTATCATACTTGTTCTATTAGAAGAAATCATACAATGACTATTAGGGCCATGTGGGTACCTAAAAATCTTGTTTCTTCTAATACTAATAAATAAAGGACCCAAAGAACTTGGGTACCAAGCAAAATCATTTTAATTGTTTTTATAGGTATGCATGAAGTCATTCACAAGCAAAAACAAGTGGTTTTTAGATAGTGGATGTTCAAGACACATGACGGGAGACAAGACTAAGTTCTTTGATCTTAGATCTAAAGAAGAAGGACACGTGACATTTGGAGACAACTCGAAAGGGAAGATCGTGAGAATAGGTAAAATTGGTAATGAATCTTCTCTCATAATTGAAGATGTTCTACTTGTTGAAGGTCTAAAACATAATCTTTTGAGCATAAGTCAATTATGTGATAAAGGATTTACAGTTACTTTCAAAATGGATAAGTGTATTATTTTGAATGATCATGAATGTAATATGTTTTTTTATTGCTTTTAGAAACAATAATGTTTATACAATCAATTTTGAAGAAATTACCTCACAAGATGCTATTTGCTTTTCTGCTCAAAATAAAACTAGTTGGCTATGGCATAGAAGATTAGGTCATGCCAACATGGAACTTATTTCCAAACTTTCAAAATATGATCTTGTGAGAGGTTTACCAAAAATAACTTTTCTTAAAGACAAAATTTGTGATGCATGCCAATTTGGTAAACAAACAAAAACTTTTTTTAAAACCAAGAAACATATTTCCACTACTAGACCATTGCAACTGATACACATGGATCTTTTTGGACCAAATAGAGTTGCAAGTCTAGGAGGAAAATATTATGCATTTGTTATTGTTGATGATTTCTCTAGATACACTTGGGTCATCTTTCTTGCTCATAAAGATGAGGCACATAATGCCTTTTCCAAGTTATGCAAGAGAATTCAAAATGAAAAGGGTTATACTATTTCAAGTATCCGAAGTGATAGGGGAAAAGAGTTTGTTAATAAAAATATTGAAACATTTTGTGATGAAAATGGTTTTGTGCATAATTTTTCTGCTCCTTGAACTCCTCAACAAAATGGGGTAGTAGAGAGGAAAAATAGATCTCTTCAAGAGATGGCAAGAACAATGCTCAATGAGAACAACTTGCCTAGTTATTTTTGGGCCGAAGCGGTAAGTACTGTGATTGAGCTGAAATATTGCATGTTTTAGCTATTTAAAACCGATGTATTTTAAATTCTTCGTGACACTATTATTAGTTTTAAATGAAAAAATGGTTAATAAGCATAAATACGAGTTGTGATTTTTAATTGATTGATATCATGTTTATGCTTAATTTTATAATTATGATTTAATGGGACAATATTTCCTCACATATATAGTCTGTTTTTGATAATCTATTTTTCTTTTAATTTATTTTTGAGTGTTATTTCTTCTTCTTAGTTTCAGTTTAAATAAAATTCAAATGAGATTCGGTTGGAACTTTTGACTAAAAGTTGAGAGGAATGAAGAAAAGGAAGGAAGTAATTGGCAGCTGAAAAATAAGACACAAAATGAAGATGATTTCTTTCTTACCTTGATTGTTTATAAACACATGCGATGAAGAAAATATTTTACGGTGGACAAATACATACAAAGTCAAAGTCTAAAAAAGGGAGCTAAAATGTGAAGGCATGTGGGCTGAAAAAAATAAAAAAAAATAAAAAAAAGAACATGGAAGTACATGCCGTGCCGTGTTTGAATTGGAGGAAGTTTGCAACTTGAGGCAGCTATTTATATATATGTGTGTGTGTGTGTGTGTGTGTGTGTGTGTGTGTGTGTGTGTGTGTGTGTGGCTGGACGGTAGAAAAAAAATGGTAGAGAAGAGATAGGAGAGTAGGTGAGCAAAAGGAGCCATGCTTGAGTTCAAGGGAGCCGTGTAGGAGTTTTCAACCAATGGGGACGTGCTGGAATTTGATTGTGCTGAAAAGTATTAATTTGATTAGAGGAAGAAGTTTGGCACCAACGTGAGGCTTGGCACCAACATGAGGCAGCTGTATATATATATATATATTGCTAGAAGTGGAGAGAGCTGGACGGGGGCTTCCCCCTCCTGGCTGGAGTGAGACTGGCTGGGGGAGGGAAGACGTGGAGAGAGAGCTGGAAGGAGGGAGAAGATACTTAGAGCAGGTTACGTGGAAGTCTGAAAGGAAGTCGATCGGTGGGTGCATGATTGTGTAGATCGGTTGGACGTAAGTGAGGTACAGGCGAGAGATGATTGAAGGAGTGAAAGGGGTGAGTCGGTTGAAGGGAACTGGAGTAATTTAATTGGCTATTTTGATAAGAGAGTGAGCTGAGGGAGTGTCGGCAGGAATTGAAGATTGGGGGAGGGAAGACATAGAGCAGAGAAGAGACATAGAGTGACATGTCGGGTATGGTTGGAGGTGTACGTGGAAGGGAATTATTTTTCTTGGAGGTGTGTGGGTCGGTTTGACATGAGGGGTACGTGGAGAGACATTGAGATGGATGTGAGTCGATGGATGCTTTTGAGTTAAGAAGTGTCGGTCAGTGCAGGCAAGAGAGAGGATTGAAGGAGTGAAAGAAAGCAGTCGGTTGCTTTTCCAGGAGAGTAGAAGGGGTGAGACTTGGCTGGAGTGAGATTTGGCTGGGGTAGGAATTTACGTGGGGATTTGAAGGGAGTCATGTTGCTGAAAGTGCAGGGGCACGTGGGGAGTTGAGAGATGCTGAGAGAATTTTCTAGAGGTGGATTTGAGAGGTGTCATGCTTGAGTTTTCAACCAAGTTTCAGTTGGAGAATTTTTGAGTCGGTGTGGGACGGACTCAGTTCTTTGTTCTTGTTTTCATTATGTTGGTTTCCGTTTCTTTGCTTTTCATTCGGAGTGGATGTTTCTCACTTGTGGCATGAAGCTCTCGTGTTGATTCATTTTCATTTAGAAGAGACGAATGAATTCAATCTCTGGTTCTGATTTATTCCTCTGTATCAGCTGGATTTCCAAATTTTATTATTTCTAAATTATTTTCTAGTATTTCTTGTATTTCATTTTAGTTTTCTAATGAATAATATTTATATGATTTCTATAGTACTTGTAATGAATATGTTTGATTAAATTTTCATACTAAGGTTAGAGGTGAAGTTTAATGATTTAAATATTGTTTTCGAATCCACATAAAATTTATTCTGCGAGCTTGATCGATTGAAGGATTTCATTATTAGATATTTTGATTATCTATATACTCATCTTGATTCATTGTGATTTCTGAATAAAGTGAATGCTTGAGGAATCCCTGTAGTATTCAAATAGATTTGTAAATGTTTTAATCACCAATCGTTCACGCTCAATCATAAGCGACTATTTTTTTCTTGATCTTAAAAGCTAAATCTTCCAATTAAACGGAATCATTATTCTAGTTTAATTGAAGTAAATCGATCGGAAACAATATCATAAATTATTAAACGGATCCTCGAAACCTTAGTCTTTCTCCATATTAATTCATTTTATCATTTTCGTTTGATTCAGTTATTTTATCAATCTTCATCTTATTGCACGTTTCTTTTAGTAATTTCGTTTTATTGTCTGAATTTATTTTCTTTATCACAAAAGTCAATCCCTGTGGATTCGATCCTGTAAGATACTACAACACCTGTATACTTGCAGGTAAAACTGCACTAAATTTTTAATTCATTAATTTGAGTCAAAGTTTAGGCGCAACAAGTTTTTGGCGCCGTTGCCGGGGATTGCAACATGTGATAATTAAAAAAAAAAAAATAGTTTAGTAATCTTTTGCTAATTTTCTCTTTTTTTTTCAGGTACGATTTTTGTTATTTTGATGGGAAAGAGATCAAGTAACATTGCTCCCATATTCATATCAATTGAAACACAAAGCTTATTGGGCAATCAAGCAATTTAATTTTGCTTTGGATAAAACTTGCTCTCTTCGTAAGTTTCAGCTTAATGAGTTAGAAGAAATCAGGAATGAAGCTTACGAAAACTCTCGCATTGCCAAGGAGAGAATGAAAATTTTTCATGACAAAAATATTTTTCGAAAATCTTTTAAGCCTTCCCAAAAAGTTTTGTTATATAATTCAAGACTCCATTTGTTTCCTGGCAAGTTTCGATCCCGATGGATCGGCCCCTTTGTTGTAAAAATTGTTTATCCTTTTGGGGTCATTGAGATAGAAAATTCAGAAAATAGTAATGTTTTTAAAGTTAATGGACAAAGGTTGAAACCATTTTTTGGATGATTTTACTCCAGAGATTGAGTCCACTACTCTGGAGGATCCTACTTATTAGAATTAGTTTCTGATTCTTCATTGTATATACCGTATTTGTTTGTTTTGTTTTTCTTTCTTTTATTTTTTGCGTTTTTAACTTTGACAGAAATCTACTCCTTGTGTGCGCTCGAGTATCTCAGGTGACTTCTTTCCTTTATGTTTAATTATTTTTGTCTCAATATATGTTCTGCAGTGTTTATCTTGCTCCAATTCATGCCTGTATTGCATACATCATCGAACATTCAATTGCTGAACATTGAGGACAATGTCACATTTAGTTGGGGGAAGGGTTTTCTGTTAAAAATTTATTAGTACCTAAAAAAAAAAAAAAAATTGTGAGGTGCATTGAATCATAAATGATTAACACACACTTCTGGCATTTTTATGAGATTTGAGTATCTTGGTGGAGTAATTGAGCAGAATTATTTTGTGAAAATTTATTTTCAACCTTAAGCATAGAACATGACTTATGATGCATCATATTTTGTTGAGGAGTGACTTGAAATACCAGGATGCGATATCTACAAAAATGAGAATTAGTATGATTTGTATAGAATGAAAGGCAAATTTTGAAAGAACATTTTGCACATGCTTACACTTGTAGTGTTCCTCATTAATGTTCATTGATTTAAAACAGGAGAAGTAAATTGCAGGACTATCGAGCCTTATACTAAAAAAAAAAAAAAAAAAGAAGAAAGAAATAAAAATAATAAAAAAATAAAAAAGAAAAGAAAAAGAAAAATCGTGTAAGTTTTCCTAAATAAAGGGCTAGAAACGGTTACCCAAAACTTTCGGGATTGAGTGTTCAACCTTTAAACAGAGTTGGCGTGAAAACTGCTAGTCCCTTAAGTTTTGAGGTAGTTAGAATCAATAATGATTAATCTTAAGGTTGAAAAATCCTATGATAAATCATGCTTATTAGTAAGAACACACATAAGTTTAGCCACATACACATATCCGAGTTCTAAGATATTTGCCCTAATTCTATGTGAATAATTGTTGAGACTTTCCTTGTGGATACAACTCTTGGTGTTGAGTAGTCACAAATCGATTTTTTGTGAGAATTCATAATTATGTTTGGTTGTTTTTGTTTGAATTTCGAGCTTTATGCAATGTTCATCTCAATTAATTTTCACTATTTTGCTCAAAGATTAGCAAAAAGTTAGTTGGGGGTGTGATTGAGCTGAAATATTGCATGTTTTAGCTATTTAAAACCAATGTATTTTAAATTCTTCGTGACACTATTATTGGTTTTAGATGGAAAAATGGTTAATAAGCATAAATACGAGTTGTGATTTTTAATTGATTGATATCATGTTTATGCTTAATTTTATAATTATGATTTAATGGGACAATATTTCCTCACATATATAGTCTGTTTTTGATAATCTATTTTTCTTTTAATTTATTTTTTAGTGTTATTTCTTCTTCTTATTTTCAGTTTAAATAAAATTCAAATGAGATTCGGTTGGAACTTTTGACTAAAAGTTGAGAGGAATGAAGAAAATGAAGGAAGTACTTGGCAGCTGAAAAATAAGACACAAAATGAAGATGATTTCTTTCTTACCTTGATTGTTTATAAACACATGCAATGAAGAAAATATTTTACGGTGGACAAATACATACAAAGTCAAAGTCTAAAAAAGGGAGCTAAAACGTGAAGGCATGTGGGCTGAAAAAAATTAAAAAGAAAAAAAAGAACATGGAAGTACATGCCGTGCCGTGTTTGAATTGGAGGAAGTTTGCAACTTGAGGCAGCTATTTATATATATGTGTGTGTGTGTGTGTGTGTGGCTGGACGGTAGAAAAAAAGGGTAGAGAAGAGATAGGAGAGTGGGTGAGCAAAAGAAGCCATGCTTGAGTTTCAAGGGAGCCGTGTAGGAGTTTTCAACCAATGGGGACGTGCTGGAATTTGATTGTGCTGAAAAGTATTAATTTGATTAGAGGAAGAAGTTTGGCACCAACATGAGGCTTGGCACCGACGTGAGGCAGCTGTATATATATATATATATATATATATTGCTAGAAGTGGAGAGAGCTGGACGGGGGCTTCCCCCTCCTGGCTGGAGTGAGACTGGCTGGGGGAGGGAAGACGTGGAGAGAGAGCTGGAAGGGGGGAGAAGATACATAGAGCAGGTTACGTGGAAGTCTGAAAGGAAGTCAGTCGATGGGTGCATGATTGTGTAGATCGGTTGGACGTAAGTGAGGTACAGGCGAGAGATGATTGGAGGAGTGAAAGGGGTGAGTCGGTTGAAGGGAACTGGAGTAATTTAATTGGCTATTTTGATAAGAGAGGGAGCTGAGGGAGTGTCGGCAAGAATTGAAGATTGGGGGAGGGAAGACATAGAGCAGAGAAGAGACATAAAGTGACATGTCGGGTACGGTTGGAGGTGTACGTGGAAGGGAATTATTTTTCTTGGAGGTGTGTAGGTCGGTTTGACATAAGGGGTACGTGGAGAGACATTGAGATGGATGTGAGTCGGTGGATGCTTTTGAGTTAAGAAGTGTCGGTCAGTGCAGGCGAGAGAGAGGATTAAAGGAGTGAAAGAAAGCAGTCAGTTGCTTTTCCAGGAGAGTAGAAGGGGTGAGACTTGGCTGGAGTGAGATTTGGCTGAGGTAGGAATTTACGTGGGGATTTGAAGGGAGTCATGTTGCTGAAAGTGCAGGGGCACGTGGGGAGTTGAGAGATGCTGACAGAATTTTCTAGAGGTGGATTTGAGAGGTGTCATGCTTGAGTTTTCAACCAAGTTTCAGTTGGAGAATTTTTTAGTCGGTGTGGGACGGACTCAGTTCTTTGTTCTTGTTTTCATTATGTTGGTTTCCGTTTCTTTGCTTTTCATTCGGAGTGGATGTTTCTCACTTGTGGCATGAAGCTCTCGTGTTGATTCATTTTCATTTAGAAGAGACGGATGAATTCAATCTCTGGTTCAGATTTATTCCTCTGTATCAGCTGGATTTCCAAATTTTATTGTTTCTAAATTATTTTCTAGTATTTCTTGTATTTCATTTTAGTTTTCTAATGAATAATATTTATATGATTTCTATAGTACTTGTAATGAATATGTTTGGTTAAATTTTCATACTAAGGTTAGAGGTGATGTTTAATGATTTAAATATTGTTTTCAAATCCACATAAAATTTATTCTGCGAGCTTGATCGATTGAAGGATTTGATTATTGGATATTTTTATTATCTATATACTCATCTTGATTCATTGTGATTTTCAAATACAGTGAATGCTTGAGGAATCCCTGTGGTATTCAAATAGATTTGTAAATGTTTTAATCATTAATCATTCACGCTCAATCATAAGCGACTATTTTTTTCTTCATCTTAAAAGCTAAATCTTCCAATTAAACAGAATCATTATTCGAGTTTAATTGAAGTAAATTGATCGAAAACAATATCATAAATTATTAAACGGATTCTCGAAACCTTAGTCTTTCTCCATAGTAATTCATTTTATCGTTTTAGTTTGATTCAGTTATTTTATCAATCTTCATCTGATTGCACGTTTCTTTTAGTAATTTCGTTTTATTGTCTGAATTTATTTTCTTTATCACAAAAGTCAATCCCTGTGGATTCGATCCTGTAAGATACTACAACATCTGTGTACTTGTAGGTAAAACTGCACTAATAGTAAAACTTATAGAGTATTCAATAAAAAGACTTTAATTGTCCAAGAATCTATGCATGTAGTATTTGATGAATCTAATTCTGCACTCTCCAAGAAATCTATTGATGAAGAAACAGGAGGTATAAATAACACGGAAAGTCTCAATCTCAACAAAGAGAACACAGTAGAAGAAGTTCAACATGGAACCATCAGGAAAGATCATCAAAATTTAATACAAGATGCAACCAAACAGTGGAAATTTGTGAAAGATCATCCAGTGGAACAAATTTTGGGAGAACCTTCACGAGGTGTAAGTACTCGATCATCTCTTAGAAATATTTGCAATCATACTACTTTTCTATCTCAGATTGAACCCAAAAATATTGATGACGCACTTCTTGATGAATCTTGGATTCTAGCTATGCAAGAAGAGTTGAATCAGTTTGAAAGAAATGATGTTTGGACACTTGTTTCTAGACCCAAAAATCATATTATTATTGGAACAAAATGGGTTTTTAGGAATAAGAAAGATGAGTCCGGAGTCATTACTAGAAATAAGGCTCGACTTGTAGCCCAAGATTTTAATCAAGAAGAAGGAATCGATTATGATGAGACATATGCACCAGTCACAAGATTAGAAACTATTCGAATGCTACTTGCATATGCTTGTTATAAAGATTTCAAATTTTTTCAAATGGATGTTAAAAGTGATTTCTTAAATGGTTTTATAAATGAAGAGGTATAATAGGTTTCTAATCTCCACCTGAAGAAGGTTGAATAGTGAATTTGGGAATCCTCAAGGGGTAGCTTGAGGCGAGGACGTAGGCAGTGGGGCCGAACATCGTTAACATACTGAATTTGTTTCTCTCTTACCCTTACTCTTTATATTTATTACTATTTCATATTTTGTTTATATTTTATATTATATATTTGATTTACAATTGTTATTTTTTTAATACAACTCAATTCACCCCCTTCTTGTGTTAGTCATCTGGGCAACAGTTGAGATTGTGCAGGAAAGCACTTGTAAATCTCCTCTGAAGAAAATCCCTTACAAGCTCCGTGGATGTAGACGATGCTAATGCATTTGGAGAGGCATCTAAACATCCATTTGAAGACGTACCTGCAGATGCATTTGGTAGCAGAAATCTCTCATATCAGAGAAAAATGTGCATTCATTTGAAAAATGAATCAATTTGCAAGCAGCCTGGTGTGGCACACTTGGGTGAAGGAAGTGATTGTTGAGTCAACCCAAGTGTGAGTGCAGGTGGTGTATAGTTGCTGCACATGCACCGTTCTCAAATTTAGCATGTTAGGCACCGTTTGGTGCTTTTGTTTTGTTAGGCACCTTCCCAAGCATCATGTAGCAGATTGCTGCAACGTAATGGCCTGCTCTCCTATAAATAGGAGAGCTTAAGTGTGCAGAAAATTTATCCTCACTACGGTGAGAGATCAAAGGCAGTGGAGAGAAGAGAAAAGAAAGAGAAAGAGGGACGTGAGAGAGAGATAGAATTTTGTAGATTTATTTGTAAATCTTGTACAAATTCTATAAAAGAGGCTCCAGTGGACGTAGGCAATTTGCTGAACCACTTAAATATCGTCTTGTGTGAATTTTTGGACAGGCCGGATGCACAACAGTTATATGGTTGTGAGAGAATTTATTCTAATGCTGGCTATCTCGATCACCTCATGGGTAACATGAATTGTGAGAATCATCAATATACATTGACTACCAGAAAGTGGATCAAGTTTTGCAATAGGATGATTCCATATAAAATATGGGATTTACATGGAACATGGTTGTGAGAAAAAAGTCCTGCAAGTTTTATTTGACACACATTTCCTACAAGGGCAAACCATGGAAATTAGATTTCCTACGAGTGAAGTTTTGTGGGGAAAAATCCATTTTGTGCATCCATATTTGACATGTTTGCCACAAGATTGCCTCATGGGAATTAAGTAATTCCCACCGTCACTATTCATGGGTAATGGGCAAGGGACATGTTTCTAGTAGGACTTATTTTCCACCAACTTAATAGTGGCTAATACTTATACCCACAAAATCCTCTGGTGGTACTTGCTCCTTTATCTACGAGTTGCTCTGGTGGAAGAAATACATCTACCCAGGAGTTGCTATGGTAGGACTTGTTCCATTGCCCACGAGTTGGTCTGGTGGAAGACATACATTTACCCACGAGACGCTATGATTGGGAATTACTCCTTTAGCCATGGGTTACTCTGGTGACATTATCTCTTTTACCAACGATATTGTTAGAAATTAAATCAGCTTTTACCATGAGAAATAAAGTCTTTTCACACGGAATATGTTGTGACTAAAAACATTTAATCCCCATGGAAAATATTACTTTTTGCGGTGAATTATATGCCATGAGAGTCCCACGGGCCAAATTTGTGGAAAAATCATTTTACCCACAAAAAAAACATTTTTTCCTCACAAATAACCCCTTGGGGAAAACCCATATTTCTTGTCGTGCCTGTGAAAATCAAGTACTTGCTTGCTGCAAGAATAATATATAATAATGTTTGTCATCAAAACGAAAAAACAAAATTGATGTTGATTTGTTTATATTATGTCTTCAACCTGAAATTAAAATTATAATTGAATGGTGGTAAGTAGATATGCAAAAAAGATCGGTATACTTAGTTCAAAACTGAAGTAGGGAGATAGACAAAACTACAGTAGTAGAAAGGTATTGAAAACATACCATACCAATAGTAATGATATATATAGGTATGTATATAGATATTTGAGGCAAAAATGTAGAAAGGTGGCATATACAGAGAAAAAAAAAAAGTTATTATATGGAAATTTTAAGGAAAATTTGCTTACTCCGTCTGCTGAATTTCTTGAAAAGGATTTGTGGGACCATTTTTTCTTACTATTCGGTCGCATGTATAAACATATTATTCAAGCACATCCCTTGGAATGCAAAGGAAACAAGAAAATAATGCCAAAAGAAAGTTCATATGAAACTAGTGGATTTTAGTTTTATTTTTGTTTTTCATTTCTATGTTAGTTGATTTTATGAGTAGTGCTAGGTAAAAGTCCTAAATGTACAAGTCTTGCATAAGCCTTTAATAAAAATGTACATCCCATCAAAAAAAAGTAAGTTTTTCACACTTTTTCATTAGGAATGAAAACCGACTAATATGGAAGTTTTTTAGAGGAAGACCAACCAAACCAGCTGATGGGTAGGTGGAATACCAGCCATACTGATTTTGTCGATTTTTCAGTTGGTTCTCGATCAGTCGCGGAGTGTGAACGTGATTCTGAAAGAGGAGAGAGAGTGCATCTTAAGAAGAAGATGAGAGTGACAGGAAAGATGACAGGCTAAAGCGAAACGACATCGTTTTTTAAGACCAAACGGCGTCGTTTCACTCAAACCTAAGTGAAGGCGTCATTTTACATTAAATATATATATTATATCGGTCGGTTCAACAATTTGAAACTAGTTCGACCAGAACTGAACCGGCCAACGTCAATTTCTTCTATTTTCTATAGCCAACCGACCAGTTCTTCACTCGTTCTAACCAGTTCCTGACTCCGGCGGCTGGTTCCCATCAGTGACAATTGATCCCGTCAGTTCCTGTACACTCCTATTTTTCATGGTGTGATCCACTTCTTTATAAAGGGCATATACAAGGCTTGTGCATTATCATTTCTCAGATTTTAATATCTAAACACTACAATGTCCATTTTTTCTAGTTGGTGTAAAACCTTCCAGAAGATAAGCTCTATATGGCGGCCATCTTCAATTTGACATCTTCAATTTTTCTAAAAGAAAAACAAATGCAGTAAGGCATAAGCAACTGCATGATAAGACTGAGTTTGTTGAAACCACCATCCTTGTTATCGTATTTTAAACCAATTCTTAAGTGATAGATTATATGAAGAAAATATAAATTTTTCAGAAACTTTATTGAGGGCATTATTTTCACAGAGGGAACATATAAATGAAAGCACCAAAAATGAATTATTTTGACAAACAGAATTCATTCTCTACACCAGAGGTAATATGTGCTTCCACTTAAGACAATCAATTGCCTTCTCTTCTGTACATCACAAATTTCTTGTCATTTGATAGGCCAGTTTCTAATTAAATATTAGACCCGTTCAAGAGCAATAAGTCTATTCTACCTAGCATCAAATAGAACAAAGTGGTGTTCCCAGCTTAAATCCAGCCTCGCATTATTTCAGATTGGCCTGCTGAAGTTTAGTGTAACATATATTTCTCATATTCTTTGAAGGCTGACAATTCAACTTCCTGACTCCTGAGTGCACGAACAATATGCCACAAATGTGTGGCCATTTCAGAAGGAACCAGGATTAAAACAAGTTATTCTCATGTGTTTGACTGCCTTCTGCTCACTCCTGTCCCCTAAAATGATCTGTATGAGAAGACAAAAAGAATGAAAAAAAGATCAGATCATTCCTGTCAAGACTTGCAGTTATGCAGTTCTAAGTACAGTATCAGCCAGCAAGTTTCAAGTTAATTCTTCAGTTTTATATATTATAAATAGGTTTAAAAAGAAATGCTTGTTCCCATTCTGCCCTATGTTCAGAACTCATTGTCAAACAATCTGCGTCCAAGATCACAATTTTAAGTTGACAAGCAATTTGCATCCATGTGCTCAATCCCTTCTCAAAATATCGATTAAAAGATTGGAAACCTAATCAACAGACTCCATTATTTAGATCATCTGGTGGTATTTCAGTTTAGCTGTGTGATCTCCTCTTAGTGTGTGATTGTTCCTATTTGTTCCAAGGATGGGTGGAAGAGTGATTTCAAACATAAAACATAGCAATGTTAGACAAAGTACAAGACAACATTTAACACTAGTTCACCATATGTTGAGTTGGATAAAGATGTAGAGACAGTATTCATAATTCCAGATGATAGGTTGGACAATACGAGGGAGGGAGTGGACAGAGATGACTCTAATGAGTTATGGTAGCAACAAGCTGCCCCAGAAATTCTCAGCATTTTCAGCTAATATCAACAACCATAAAATATGTAAACAACGTATATGTGCTTCCGAAGCCCATCAGTTAAATATTTAGGTAAAAAACACACCTGGGTAGACACCGTAGACTGTTGATGGGCCTAAAAGCGATGAAAAGTAGAATTTCCTCAAGTATGCCACTCATAACCATAAACACAGACAGGACAAGTTGTGAAGTTCGCATACAAAATTTTAACAATATTAAAACCAACTCATGCCATTTTGGGGGGGGGGGGGGGGGGGGGGGGGGGGGTGGGGTTTGGGGTGTGGAACAAAAGAACAAAAGACAGAATAAGAATGAAGACGTGATCAAAATCAGAAAAATGACATAAAGAACTCGTTCACGAATCAAAGACAAAATATACAATAAAGTCGTATCGACTATCTACATACCTATCGTTGAAATTATTGACATCCTGCTGCATCAATGCAGTCTCCAAGAAAATTATTTATGAAGTTTCAGTAAAAACTACAAGCTTTTGAATTCGATTTCTTCGTCAGGACTGGTTTGTCACCAAGAGCGATAACCTTCACTGCAGATAGAGACCTGACATAGAAACACATGTCCATGGAAGACATGTGCCTCAATGCTAAAAAGTAGAAACACGGTATTGGCTCATGATCCCACCTTGCTGACACGTAGCATCCAAAACAAGAATTACAAAACAGGATGTGTCAGTATGAAAGTTTAAAACCACTCTCAACTATATTATAACTTTCAGGACATTACCAGTCTTGCACAAATGGGAGATTTTCAGACGAATTAGAGAGATATTGAGTTGTAGGTCAACCCGCACTTTACTGCCAAGAAATAGAACCTGGGAAAGAAGGCAGCTGCACTTTTTGCATTTTCCAAGGAAGGTAGCTGCTCCACCGGATGGTAGCTCAATCTCATCCTGTGAAGCAGTGAAATGTAGAGAATCTGAAATCACACCAACAGCAAAAGCGCTACTCTGCTGGGCTGGCACCACACTGAGACGAAAGTTAGGGGAACAAACTATGGAATTAGATACCTTAGTAGTACTAGCAGTAAACTAGAAGAGTACTTTCAGCAATACAACCATTTGGCATGATGAGGCAGCACCAACAGTTCAAAAATATCGCAATGGATGATCTCCACAAAGACACTGAAAAGATAGTTAGATGGCTAATCTAGAAATCTCATTACTTTCCTCTCAAACTCATGCTCTTTCGCTTCTGGTTGAGTGCAATACGTCTTCCCATAGCAGAATTGTAGAACTTTCTCATATGCTCCGAGAGCCGGTGGATGGCACGGAGATCACCAATCACAGAAAGTTGCATCAAAAATGAATCAAACATCCGATATGGCAATTTCATTCCCTTGTTCACCACGTCTTCCAAAAGGGAACATGCATCTTCAACCTTGTTACAACGGAAAAGCCCATCAATCATCAAGCTATAAGTATCCATATCTTGTGGACAGCCTCTCTTATCCATCTCATGCCAAGTCTCAAACGCCCCATCAGTATCTGCCATCTCAAAAAACATTGAAATCAGCATATTATAGGTCTGCACACTAGGCACACAATCCATGTCAAGCATTCTTCCATAAAGCCTGAGTGCTTCATCACTCTTTTTATTGTCACAAAGGACTTTGAGAAAACAGTTGTAAGTAACGATATCCGGGGGGTAACCTTTATTTCCCATCTCTTCTAAGAATTTGTACGCTTCCTCAATCTTTCCAGCCAAACACATCCCTTCTATCACTTCCTTGTATGTAGTAACATCAGGAAGGCAACCACTGTTTATCATATGCCCTAGAAGTTTAAAGCACTCCTCCATTCTATCATTCTGGACAAGAGCCACAATCATGATTGCATAAGTTTTAGCAGTAGGCGAAGACAGAGTGGAACCTTTCGTTCTCATGAAATCAAAGAGTTCAGCTGCTTCTGTCACCATCCCTGCTTTGCAAAAGGAATCAATAGCAGTATTGTACGTAAAATTATCAGGAGTATGACCCAATTCAATCATTTCTTCAAGTACTCTCATTCCTCTAGTTGGGTTTCTAACTCTACACCACCCAAAAAACAATATGTTATAAGTGTTAGCATCAGGCTTAACCTTGTTCTTCACCTTCTTAAACATGGCTTCAGCATCCTCGACCAAACTGCACTTGCACAAAGCATCCAACAGCAAGTTAAAAGCATTGATCTCCGGCTGCGTCTTCACCCTTATCCTCTTCTTCTTGGCAAATTTATGCAAATAGGTCAGATGTTTTTCGGTGTAATCTCTCAAAATTTTCAACAGAACTTCTACGGGAACCGTGTTCTTGTCGCGCCTCTTCATGTAATCCAGTAAATCGCAAACAATTCGAAACTGCTTCACCTTATATTTTGTATTAGACAGGATATCAATCATATCATTATACGCCCGAGACTCGTGGGCATAGTTTTCTCGATGCCCCGCCCACGTAAAAAATCTAAACGCTATTTTCTCCTCGAACCGAAGCCTACGAATAACCTCAACCACTAATTCATTCGTCAACTCTACACCAACTTGGTCAAGAGCCTTCTCCATATTCTTATACGCACTAGAGTTATCGATGACAGCATTGTACAACCTATCGACATCACTTTCCAAACATTTATCCTCTTTCTCAACATCCTTGCCGCTAAGATCAAAACTTGGACCAATAGGGACAGCCTCTGAACAAAACCGCCGCGCGAACACCATGAACCCCGCAAGAGGATTCAAGGGAAACGACAGTTTGACAGACTCCGAACAAGGTGTTCGTAGAAATGACGTAGAGAAAATAAAATCAGCTAAATGACATTTCTGTTCAACTGAGGGATTAATATTAAAGCTGCGGATTGAGAAAGAGTCTGAAGGGTTTCTGAATCTGATCGCAGATAAATGTTTACAGAGCCTCCTCATCTCGGAAGCAGCCGAGAGGGGCTTACAAAGATACGACCGTTTTGAGGTTCAAGGAGGAAGAGAAGGAAATAGAGAGGGTATTCTTAGGGACAAGGAAATGGGCCGTGATGGTCGTGGAGATGTCTCTTTTACCATTGACTTGCGGCCCATGGCAATTTTGAGAGGGAGGAAAGGATTCCCGGTTTCATTCTTCAAATAAAAATAATGACAAAGGATACAATTATTTTACAACCAATAGTAGTATCAATGCTTTTATGAATTGGCACTTCTGTCTCCTTGAATTTGGAAATGATTTATGCAATTTTATAATATATAAATCTTGTACATTCTTTTTAAAGAAAATAGAAAAAATACGTGATTCGCGTAAAGAAAAAAAATCAATATTTTCACGATAGATTATATTTTTAAAAAAAAAAAATATGCTAGATTTGTACAATTTAAAATTATATCTAGCATTCCTCGATTGAGATATTCATTTTAATTGTTCTCTATTTGAAATAGAATTGTAATAAAGTTATTTAGTATGTTGAATATCTATTGTTACTTCATACTCAAGAATAAAAGATAATATAATTATTCACACTAAATAAGTCACATCTAGTTATACTAAACCCTAGGAGTTGGTTCAAGTGATAAAAACTTTAGACTTGGGGTATACTCTCCTTAAGTCTAAAGTTCAAATCATTTTGGGTACAAACAATTTCTAGAAATTATCGAACTAGGAGATTTTTTCTTTAGATTACTCGATGTACACTTGCGATAAATTCCTTACCAGGTCTGTATATTCCAAGAAGAGAAATACTTTTTGAAGTCGGGAGATGCAGTCGGCGTGCAGTCGGCTATAAAAAAAAAATTAATACGGGACCTACATGAAAAAAAAAAATTATTTTTATAACTTTTTATAATTCATGTAGGTCCCCTTGAATATAAAAATATTTTTTTATAATTTTTTTTTATTCATTCTGTACAGCCGACTGCACGCCGACTGCATGTAGCGACTGTATGTAGCAAAGTTGTTCCCAGAATTAGTAAGAATATTATTCTTGGGAAACCAGTGCCAATTAAAAAAAAAAAAAGTGTTATACCAATTGATTGGCTCATTATGATAATCACTAAAATAGAAGAAAAATGTTTTATGCAATCGAGTGGGAGAGTCGGCACACAATTGTGGCCCACGTGAATGTGTTTTATTTTCTTGACATTTACAAAACACACCGTTTTGACAAGAACAACCCCTTCTTCCTTGTATTCTCCTTCATCACAAACCTCCCTTCTTCCCTTCACAAAACCTTAGGTAGAAATCATCAGTTCCAATCCTACCAACCAATTCGGTCAAGCACAATTTTTTTTTAACAATAAAACCAGCTCCATAGCCTATTAATCCAAAAAATTCAACACTATGCAGCATGAAGCACTCTAAGCTCCATTTCAAAGTGACGTGCCCAGCTCACACAAATACGTGCAAATCCTTCACAAATCTTGCTATCATTCGTTTGATACCTTGATTTTTCGCCCTGGGTTTCCGAAAGAGGGAGGAAAAGAAAAGATCGGCTTGTGCTACACAGAACTAAGTTTCAAAAATATATTTGTGTGTTTTGGATATTTGCAATGTGCAGTGACTACAGTCCTGCTGGAGAAAAGGGGGCAAGATTAATGGTAATAACGAACCATGGAGAGAGAGAGAGAGAGAGAGAGAGAGAGAGAGAGAGAGAGAGAGAGGGGGGGTTGAAGAGACAAAATGGGGAGTCGAAAGTTGTAACAGTTATGTTGTATGCTTCTTTCAGTTTTATTTCATTTTCCTTCTGTTTATTTTTTAAAATTTCATATAATGCTACATCAGCTGGTTGCATGGCGATTGCAATCTACCGACTGCTTGCAGAAGAACTGTAAATAGAAATTGGCATAAGAAGACTAGGAGGATGGTACCTACACTTTTCTCTAATAATCTCACACATTCGAGTGATATGTATCAGATGTTTCCTCAGGCAATACCTCATCATTGTTGTACATGTAAAAATGATAGTAAAGATCATAGGACATGTCAAAGGACATGCACGTCTAATTAATGGTAATTTTCAATGGCTTATATATATTATGTGGAAGCTTAGAACCTTGCCACCAACACCACTATGAACAAGATCATTATTCGAATGCACTTACAATCATCTCTCAGATCTACAAATTTCACTATTCTGAAGTAAATGACATCCCATTAATCCATATCAAACTCCATCAACCATCATTTCCATTTAAATGAATAAAACCCATCCAAGAATTAAAATGAAGTATGAGTAGATTGCAAGTAAAATGATTGAAGAAGTAGAGGTGAAAACCGATGTCTTCGCACTGTTTTTAGACAAAATCGACACCAACTGGCGCTGTGTAGGAATGAAGAGTCACCTACCGTAACCAGTCAATGGGGAGGAGGAAAACCAGCCGTCTCAACTCTGGCAGTTCTCTGTCGATTCTCGACCGGTTTTTACCCCTAGAGGCGATCTAAGCCTAAGAGACTAGAGAGAGAGAGAGAGTTGCAAAGGAGAGAGAGAAAGCTACTGCAACTAAAACAAAGAAGAAGAAACTAAATGTAGAAGACGATCCCATATCGCAACATGTTACGGGCTAAACTCAGAGAATCTGCAAAGGAGTTGCAGGGAAGATGCTGGGAATTGTTGTAGCACGGGGAAGAGAAGTGACAGTTAAATCTGTTAGCAAATGAAGTGCTGCGTTTTGAAGAGAATGAAGTGGACGTGAAGTGGTGTCGTTTAGTTTAATAGAACGGCGTCGTTTGTTGTATTCAGAAATGTAATAATTGTAGAGTCTTTTGATACGCAACGTTTTGTGTTTCTTTTATGTACAAAGGCCGTTAAGGCCGTTACAGAGGGAGGAGATGAAACTCTATAAAAGGAAGGGAAACAACGGAAAGGATATCAAGAACTAAATTCAGAATCAATTCTTCTCTTCATTCTTCTCTCTTTTCTTCATCATTTTCTGGAGATTGACTATCTCGAAATAAGTCACATTTGGGTCCGTAACAATTTTGGTATCTAGAGCCATGGCAGAAGGAACTCGGTCCTATGCTCAAGTGGTGGACTCTCTAAACCAATTGAGACAGCAACAAGATCGTCAGCAGAAGCAGTTGGAGGATACTATTGCAGTGTTAATGCAGCAACAAGAAGTTGCAAGAATGGATAGAGAGAACCAAGAAAAGAAGTTTAATGAGCTGTTTCAACAGATTTCAAGAATTTCAATCAATACACCACCTGGTATTGAGGGGGCAGAGGTGCATGAAGGAATGGGTGAGGTGAATCATCGTGAGAATCAAATGGACAATTTTGACAGAACCCTTACTAAGGGAATTAAACTGGAGTTTCCAAGATTCAATGGCAGGAACCCCTCTGCATGGATTTACAGAACCAACCAGTATTTTCTGTATCATCAAGTTCCTCCTGGTCAGAGGATATTTTTTGCTTCTTTTCATATGGATGATGGAGCATTGGTGTGGTTTCAAAATGCTAGTGAAGCTGGGGTATTTTGTACTTGGGAAGAATTTGTTAAGGCACTTCATACTCGGTTTGGGTCAACTTCTTATGATGATCCTATGGAATCTCTTACGAGGCTTAAGCAAAGGGGAACAGTCACTAGTTACAAAGCAGAATTTGAAGTTTTGTCTAACAGAATTCGTGGAGTTTCAGAAAACAATAAACTCAGTTGTTTCTTGAGTGGCTTGCGTGATGAGATAAGGTTACCAGTGAGGATGCTGAATCCTACCAACCTTAATGATGCATTTGGGTTGGCAAAAATTCAAGAAGAATGCGTGTGGAGCACTAGGAGACAGTGGAGAAATAGCAATCTGGATTTTGTACAATCTAGTGCAAGTAACACCTTCAAGCAGGCTCAATCTGGATCAATCTTGGGTACTCCTAAGTTTCAGCCCTTGTCCAAGATTCCAGTACAAAAGATAACTGAATCACAAATGCAAGAACGTAGAAAGAAAGGCTTATGCTATTTCTGTGATGAGAAATATAAATTTGGTCATAAGTGTGAGAAGCCAAAGCTTTATTTGCTGGAAAGTATGGATTGGCCTACTAGTCTTGAGGAGGATGTGTGTCCTGAAGAAGACCAGCAGCCTGAGTTAGTAGAAAATGAAAGGGAAGATGAGCCACAAATTGCTTCCATTTCTTTTCATGCTTTGGGAGGAGCAACAAGTCCTCAAACTATGAGAGTTGTTGGAAGAATTCGAAAGAAATGGGTGGTTATCTTAATTGACACTGGCAGTACCCATAACTTTGTGGATACTGCAGTAATTTCCAAGTGTGGTTTAAGAATACAGCAGTCTCAATCAGTACCAGTGAAGGTGGCAAATGGAGATGTGTTGTTGAGTGATGGGAAGTGCACTGATGTGGAGCTGCAAATACAAGGTACAAAATTCAATCTGGACTTTTTTACTCTCTCTTTAGGAGGATGTGATATTGTTTTGGGGGTACAATGGCTCCTATCATTGGGGCCAGTCCTTTGGGACTTTGTTCAAATGAAGATGGAATTTACCTATAAAGGGGTAGTCACTTGTCTTAAGGGCTTACCCTTTAACCATACTTCTGTGCTTGATGACAAGGAAGTATGTAAGCTCTCTTCTATGGAGACCAAAGGGGTATTTCTACAAATGATTTCTGTTAATCCTGAGAAAGAACAGAAAGTGAGTTCTGAAATTTCTGATTTGTTATCTCAATTTGGGAAAGTTTTTTAAGAGCCTAAAGGGTTACCACCTAGAAGGAGTCAGGATCACAGAATTCAATTAAAAGAAGGATCAATACCTATAAGTGTTAAACCATATAGGTATCCCTTTTATCAGAAGACGGAAATAGAGAAGATTGTTTCTGAGTTGATGCAGTCAGGAGTTATAAGGCCTAGCCAATCTCCATTTTCTTCACCTGTAATTTTAGTGAGGAAAGCTGATGGTACTTGGAGAATGTGTATGGATTACAGACTCCTTAACCAAGCTACAGTTAAGGACAAATATCCAATCCCGGTTGTAGATGAGCTGTTGGATGAACTCTCTGGTGCAACAATTTTTTCTAAATTGGATTTGAGGAGTGGGTATCATCAGATTCGAATGAAGGAAGAGGATATTGAGAAAACTGCTTTTAGAACTCATGAAGGTCATTATGAGTTCCTTGTGATGCCATTTGGACTCACTAATGCACCTTCCACCTTTCAAGGTCTTATGAATGATGTCTTTAGGCCTTTCTTGAGAAACTTTGTCATTGTTTTTTTTTTATGATATACTGGTGTATAGCAAGGATCCTGTTTCTCATTTGCAGCATCTTACAATTGTGTTGCAAACATTGGAGAGTCATCAACTATATGCAAAGAAAAGTAAATGCAAGTTTGCTTCTTCTGAGATAGAATATTTAGGTCATGTAATTTCTGAAGAGGGAGTGAAAGCTGACCCTAAGAAATTAGAATCCATGATCAAATGGCCTATTCCAAAAAATGTGAAATCCTTGAGGGGTTTCTTGGGGTTGACTGGGTATTACAGGAAATTTATAAAGCATTATGGCCAAATTGCATCCCCATTGACTGAACTATTGAAAAAAGACAGTTTTAAATGGTCTGAAAAGGCTACTGAGGCATTTGCAGAGTTGAAGTTGGCTGTTTCAAGTCCTCCTGTATTAAGTCTACCAGATTTCACTCAGCCCTTTGTAATAGAGTGTGATGCGTGTGGTAGTGGAGTTGGGGCTGTATTAATGCAGAAACAGAAACCTTTGGCTTTTTTAAGTCAGGCTTTGAAGGGTAGAAATCTTTTGTTATCTACCTATGAAAAAGAACTTTTAGCCCTAGTAATTGCAGTAAAAAAATGGAGACCCTATCTACTTGGAGGCTCATTTGTGGTTCGAACTGATCATCATAGTCTGAAGTTTTTGCTTGAGCAAAAAGTGGGCACTCCTGCACAGCAGAAATGGATATCAAAGCTAATGGGCTATGATTTTACAATTGAATACAAGAGGGGAGTAGAAAACAAGGTTGCTGATGCCTTGTCAAGGAAAGACAATAATGAAGACACTTTATCATTATCTGTAATATCATTTCCTAACCCTTCTTGGATGCAAGAATTAAAAAATGCTTATGATTCTGATGAGGTGGTGCATCAAGTACTCGATGGTTTGAAGGGCGGACATCCTCAACATTCCTCCTTTAGCCTTAAACATGACATTCTGTTTAGAAAAAACAGAATTTATGTACCAGATGTTGCTGAAATAAAAATGAAGATTTTGCAGTTTCTACATGCCAGCCCTAGTGCAGGCCATTCAGGGTTTCATAAGTCATTACAGAGGGCCAGATCTCAGTTCTATTGGCCAGGCATGAAAGGTGATATGAAGAAGTTCATAAGGGAGTGTGAAGTTTGTCAAAGGAACAAAATGGAGAACACTAAGCCTGCTGGAATGCTGCAGCCTCTTCCAATTCCACAAACAGTTTGGACTGATATCTCCATGGATTTTGTGGAGGGATTGCCTAGTTCAAAAGGGTATTCTGTTATCATGGTGGTAGTTGATAGACTTTCAAAGTATGCACATTTTATACCTGTGAAACACCCTTTCACTGCCTCTACCATTGCCTCTTTGTTTATGATTAATATTTTCAAACTTCATGGGATGCCTAAGAGTATAGTTTCTGATCGGGGTTCCACCTTTATTAGTTCCTTTTGGAAAGAATTTTTTAAATTGCAAGGAGTTGTGCTTTCTTATACTTCTGCATACCATCCACAAAGTGATGGCCAAACAGAAGCTGTCAATAAAACATTGGAGCAGTATCTCAGATGTTTTTCTGGTGATAAACCAAGAGGGTGGGCTGATTGGCTACCTTTAGCTGAGTGGTGGTATAATACCACAACTCATTCATCAACAAAGATGACTCCTTATGAAGTGGTGTATGGAGTTCCTCCAACAAAGTTACAAGCTTATGTACCAGGGCTGACTGATAATCCAGGAGTGGATGAGAATTTAAAGACAAGACAGCAGATCTCAGAGTTGTTACATGCGAATTTGGTGGCTGCTCAAGATAGAATGAAACTGTTTTATGACAAGCATCGAACTGAAAGAGAGTTTCAAGTTGGTGACTGGGTTTATTTGAGGTTACAACCTTACAAGCAGCATTCAGTAGCCCTGAGAAAGAACTTCAAGCTGTCTCCACGATTTTATGGCCCTTTCTTAGTGACTCAGAGGGTTGGGAAGTTGGCATATAGGTTGGAATTACCTGCTACAGCTCAAATACATCCTGTATTTCATGTATCTGCTTTGAAGAAAAAAATAGGCCATAATGTTTCACCTCTCACAACTCCACCTCCAGTAGATGTTTATGGAGACTTAAGGCCTGAACCTGAAGAAATTCTTCTTCGTCGTAGCAGACCAGTCAATAATAGAGCCCTTGTGGAAGTTTTAATTAAGTGGCAAGGAATGACAGCAGAAGAGGCAACTTGGGAACCATACTGGAAATTAAGAGAGGCATTCCCTCACCTTGTGGGCAAGGTGTTATAAATGGGGAGGGTATGTTACGGGCTAAACTCAGAGAATCTGCAAAGGAGTTGCAGGGAAGATGCTGGGAATTGTTGTAGCACGGGGAAGAGAAGTGACAGTTAAATCTGTTAGCAAATGAAGTGCTGCGTTTTGAAGAGAATGAAGTGGACGTGAAGTGGTGTCGTTTAGTTTAATAGAACGGCGTCGTTTGTTGTATTCAGAAATGTAATAATTGTAGAGTCTTTTGATACGCAACGTTTTGTGTTTCTTTTATGTACAAAGGCCGTTAAGGCCGTTACAGAGGGAGGAGATGAAAGTCTATAAAAGGAAGGGAAACAACGGAAAGGATATCAAGAACTGAATTTAGAATCAATTCTTCTCTTCATTCTTCTCTCTTTTCTTCATCATTTTCTGGAGATTGATTATCTCGAAATAAGTCACATTTGGGTCCGTAACACAACAATGCCGTTTGGTTTAAAATCAAACGGCATCACTTCAAACATTTTATTTTTAGGCGTATTTTATGAAACGAAACTTCGTTGTTTCAACTAGTGTTATATAATATATGGAAAAAAATGTTGTTTTGGAGTAAGTATATTAAAAAAAAAATGTGTATAACATAGTCCGATTCAGCGGTCTGGTCCAGCTTCAAACCGAGATTGAATCGTTGAATTTCGGTTTTCTCCATTTTCCATCGCACACTGACTGGTTCTCTACCAGTTCCCAACACAGTCAGTCGGTTCTCGTTGGTGGCAGCCGGTTTCATCGATTCCTATATAGCCCTGTGAAGAAGTGGAAGTGTTGAAGTGATAAGATTAATTGCAAACAAAATATCTGAGTTTTCATATTTTTGCAATTCCTGGTGATATCCATCAATCTCTTATTAGAAAACTATTGGGAAGTTATATGTCAATACGACTGATTAGCTAACACGTAGCATCAATATCCATGTGAGCCATGTAGCAGCCTCTCCGATTAATTTTCTAACGAGAGAATGACAGAAAGTCTCGAATTGCAAAAACATGAAAATTTTAGTATTAATTTGGTGAAAATTGTAAAAATATAAAAACTCGGGTAATGATTTGGCAGAAATCCTTGTTAACTCCTCACAAATCCAAAACTCCTTTCTGGGCAGTACAGTCTCTATACTTTAGCAGTACGAAAGATTTTATTTATGAACACCACATATCACAGAATCATCAAACCCAAATAACATATAACTTAACACGCAGCAAATGTGATTAACAAATAGAAAGCATCTGAGCTGCCTGCAAAAGGATAGAGCTTCGGTTTACTAGCAAACCCCAGCTTTCCGACCCTCCACAAATCGCCTCCAGTGGGCGATTACCTCCTTGGTCTCTTTCACTCTCTTCTTAACATGCATTTCGCCGCCTCCATCCGCGCTCTGTGTCTCCTCATCAATAGCCGTGATGTGAGCAGCTTTGGTGGATTCACGGCTGGGAAGTGTGTCCAACTCCTTCACAACTCTATCAATGTCTGCAACAAGTCTCTCGGCCAGGCTCCTGCTGAAATCCTCCCTAACCACTATGCGAAGGACGGCAATGTGTTGGGCATCAGGCGCCATTGTGTAGGCTGGAACTATCCACCCGAACCTTCTCAAGCTATCTGATATCTCAAACACTGTGTGTTTGCTGCTGTCTTTCAGCGAGAAGGCTACCAGGGGAACTCCAACATCCTTGGAAACAATGTCAAATCTCCCCATTTTCTCTATTCCTTCTTTCAGCACTCTGGCATTAGCCATGCAATTTTCCATGATGTTCTTGTAACCCTTTTATAGATAACATCAAAACACAAAACTAAATAAAATTACAGAATAAAACATGGGATCTTATTATATTGAACAGTGTTCTCTTGAGACTTCTAAATGTAAGATAATAGATTCAGAATGAAAGACAGTTACCTCGAAGCCCAGCCGTATAAGCTGGTAATATTGAGCAATTATTTGACTAGAACCTGCCAGAATTGAAAGTGTTAGAAAAATAAATGAACACCAAAAACAAAAAACAAAAAAACAAAAAAGAGTGAAAACTGCATGGCTAATGCCAGAACTTGACTAAAATTAAATGATTGATGAGAAAATGTGCCGAGTTCAAGTCCTGTCGTTAACACATCTGGTGGCATGAGATGAACATTTTAGATTATAAAGCTAAACCCATATAAGCAAGTGGTTTAATCTGATAACTACTAATATAAAGCTATTAAAATGTTGGTAGATATAACTCAGCACCAGAATTGAAGACGGACACGAGCTAAGAAGAGTACATTTTATCGAATTGAGAGTGTTCCACTTTCAAGCCGGTGTAGAAGACACATCCTCCACACCGACATGAGAAAATTTGATTTGTAAGAAAATAAAATCTTCCGCATCGTATTTTTGTATGCATGTGTACTAATGTTATTACCTTTGGAGAAGTTGAGGGTGAATGTGGGTTGATCAGAACCAAGATAGTTGATGTGGAAGACAAGCTCTTCTGGCAAATCTTCTTGGGTCCTCCAAACAACCCAGCCAACACCAGGGTAGACAAGCCCATACTTGTGACCACTGACATTTATGCTCTTCACTAAAGGCAACCGGAAGTCCCACTCCAGATCAGGATAAAGGAATGGTGCTATGAACCCTCCACTGGCAGCATCAACGTGAATTGGGGTGTCCCACCCTGTCTCCTTGTTCTTTTTTGTAAGGAGTTCGTGAAGGAGCTTCACATTCTCAAACTCCCCAGTTAAGGTTGATCCCAGAATTGCTGCAACACAGATGGTGTTCTCATCCACCATCTCAACTGCTTTCACTGGATTCATCACTTAATATCCCTCTGAAAGTTTTATCTCCTTCAGCTCAACCTCAAAGTACCTAGCAAACTTCTCCCAGCAAACCTGTGAAGCACATATATATAGCTCAGTTTAGTTCGTCCTGAACTAAAAACCTCTTTCTTGGGTTGCAACCCGTTTGGATTATGAATTAAATAATTAAATTCATCTATTTCCATCCGTGATGATTTAAAATGATACAAGAGTAGATGATCTAAGTTCATTCAACCTAAAATACTTATTAAATTACGAGTTTTGCTACATACAAACACAGTTACGCACTAATCTGTGTACCAACACTGATTTATTCATACTTAAAATTTAAATTAACACTATTTTCAATAAAATCTACTTTTTGACCAATCACATCACATTGATGTACAGATTAGTGCATTGCAACTATACTTTTCCTTAAATTACATACCCACCTGCACATTAGCACCAGTGACTATGTTGGGCTTATCATATGGCTTGCCCTCTGATTTTCTCTTGGCCTGCCACTTTCTTTTAAAAGCTAGACCAGCCAGCATGATCGCCTCTGATGACCCCACGGTACCCACGCCCACAGCAGTTTCAGCTTCCCCAATAGGAGCATTGAATAGGTGGGCTATCATATTCACGCACCGGTTCTGCAGATTTGAGTTCTACTCATCAATCTTTTTGTAGTTAACCAAGAACAAAAAAGACTTAAAAATGTCAACATTTTCACACCCACCTTCGTAAACAATATTTGATTCTTTACTGATGTCTGGAAATGCTTATTTTAGAATTAATAGGTTACATTATTTAAGAGAAAATCATGTGAAGTACAGGTTGCTACCCAACTTAGGGAGCTAAGAGCAACACAGTTCCCACAAAAGCCATGTGCCATTTACACCGGTCCAGGTCCATGATCCAAAAACCAAAACAAATAAAAAGCACCCACAAAGGAAAAGTAAATACTACAGATCTTGATCTGTGCTTATCACTCTTAAGAGCATCCGCATCAGTCATGTAGGCATCCTATTCTTTTACACAAGTTTTGACTAATTTCAGATCTTTTAGCCTGCATGCTTTCATCTAAGTTAATAGCCAAGTTTGTATGGAGTTGTAGAATGGGCAATTTATTAAAAAAATATTATTTTCTCTCTCCATAAAAGATCTGAATGTAGCCCTGGCAATTAATTAAAAAAACTTTTTTTATGTCTTTGATGTATTTTTATGTGTTTGTGTAATTTACAATTTGATCTAATTCGATGCATGTTTGATGTTTTGTATTTTCTGGATATAATTAATTGTATATATGTTGGTGTTTTTTAAAATTATGAAAATGAAAATGGAGCTGATTTGGTGGATTTAAATATATATTAAAATAATAAATAAATATTAATAATTTATTATTATACAGAAAAATATAGCTAATCCAATCATCCGGTTTCCTATAAGTTAGTGAGTTTTGCATATCTTTATTGCGTGAAAGCGATGGAGGGGAGAGGGTAGACCTGGAGTTCAGTGGTGACAGGGTACTCGTCCATGTCAACATAGTTCTTGTTCATGGAGGCCATCATGAGCTGCTCACACTCAGGCTCCATCCAAGTGGTCACAAAAGACGCCAAGTTCAGCCTCGGCGTTCCGTCCAGCATCAACTCATCGTTAATAATCTGATACGCCGCTTCTTTTGGTATCGAATTCTCCGGCATCTTGAACCTTCAACCATGAAAATATAAATATAAATTACAAAAAACATCAGCACAACTTAGCATCTTCGTTTTCTCTCGTAAATTCCCGAGAAACAAACAGATCAGAGAGGGAGATGAAAAACCCAAAGCAACTTACTTGGGAACGGGCGCTCGTGCATATCTAGAAGCATATGTATAGTGCAACATCTCGCTGGCCCGGGGGTCCGGGATCGTCGTTGTAAGCACCATTTCTTACCCTTTTTCTTTTTTTCTCGCTCCCAAAGAGACGCGGGGTTTCTTCAGAGAACAACGTGTGGCAGAGAGATCAGAACTGCTGAGGGGATCTTGGCTAGCTTCCTGTTTGGCTTTGGCCTTTTTATTGTAGTCGATGGTGAAAGACGAAAGAGAGGAGAAGACACTGTTTTCTTTTCGTTTTGGCTATCTCCGGGAGTGGTCTGTCGCGTATATAGTGCAAAGATAAGGTAGTCCCTTGTCCCCCACTCTCACCGAATAATTCTCTTGCTGGCAGATGAGTCTTCATTGTTACTCATTTCCTTTTGGAAGTCAAAAAAATAAATAAAAATACGTGTAAATTAATTAAATATTATTAATCAAATTTTTGGATGGTATGTCTTGTGTAACAACTTAAAAATACAATAACTCTTTAATAAAAAATAAATTTATAAAATAATTCATTTTGATGCGATAATTATTATATAATTTATATAAAAAAATTCATATAATTTAATACATCATATCAATTTATATTAATTTACAATTTTATTTTCATAATGAGAAATTATATCTATAGCTATAGAGTATGCAAATCTTGAGAAAATAAATAAATAAATATAAAATTCACAAGAAAATTTTATTTCTTTAATGATGAAATGAGTAGACAGAAATTACACATTACAAGACTATATTTAATATTACTTTTTCATAATATGTTTTGGTTTATTGACCAAAAAATATTTTTTAAATAATTATTTTTAATTTAAAAGTTACGTAAAATAAATTATAATATGTCATATCAATAATAAGGATGTTTACGAATGACCAAATGGATAACAGTACTATTGGTCTCTTGATAAATGATGAGCAATGGATATAATTGGACTTATTCTATGTGTTTGCTTTTTTATTTTATGTTTTATAGTTTGAATAAAAACTTTAGACCATTCTTAATCATGTGAAGTGTGAACCATTTGTGAGATATTAATGTGGCATGAAATTACATTTTAGTAATGATCAATGTCATGGACTTTTCGATCTAGTACTCCATGGTTTTTTTGACTTTTGAGTTTTGTGGATTGTGAATTCTCATCCTCTTATTCACCTCATTTAATTCAATAATTGAAAGTGTCAGAAAATTGGTTGGGTTGGTGAAAGGGTAAGAACATTTTTCTATTTTAGTTTGGTAAATGGAATTAATTGCCTTTTTTTCCTTTTCGATTGGTATGGGATTTGTTTATAGAAAAAATCTACACAACCTTCCAACACCCTAACATCCCACCTTTTTTCAATTTTTTAATATTTTTTTAATATTTTTTTTTGAATTTATTCTTTTTAAATTAATTTAATTATTTTATTCATTATTTATATATTAAATATTTGATTAAAAATAAAATAATAAAAATTAAAAAAAAGGTAGGGTGTTGGGGTGTTGGGAGGTTGTGTAGCAAAACCCTTGTTTCTATGAATCATGAAATGTAAAATGTGTTAAGTAGCTTTTTATAATCTATATAACAATTCTTCATCGTAGAAATCACATTAGTTTTTAATCTTTAGCTTGAACCATAAAATAATAATAATAATAATAATAATAATAACAACAACAACAACAACAGAACATATGAACATTATTGGAGAGGATATTCTAACAGGGTAAACCCGAATGGACCTGGACCGTTTGACAAGCCCATGGCCCACCTCGTCTCGCTAAGTGAAGCTCAGCCCCTTTCTAAGGGAGATCTGACTCACCACCAATACTGACTGGATAAACATCCAAATGTGATATGGGATTAAAATAGTTATCATTTCAAATAAATATGAAATGAAACTCTCATCCTTAGGTTTGAATTTCGAATAACAGATTAGTCCGTTATCACACAATAATAAAAACATTTTAGGAGCTCTATGTAAATGAGGAATCCTGGTATGTAAAAGGGGATCTGATTGTTTTTGGTATTTTAGAGATCATTTGACCACTAACTTAGACATCGGAGGCGTTCCCTCAAACCCCTAAACCGTCTTACTCTTTGATTGCAGATGATCGTGAGTTGGTAGTAATGAAACACGTCCATAACAATTATTATAAATAAAATTGAATTAGGTTAATTTTAGATAATGAATTGAGATGAAATGTATTGAGATAAAAGTTAAAAATTGAATATAATATTGTTATAATATTATATTTTAATGTTATTATTGTTTTAAAATATGAAAAAATTTAATTGTTTACTATATTTTATGTGAAAATTTATGAAAATTATAATTATGAAATGAAATTAGATAGGTTGAGAGCCCTTCTTAATCTAAACCAAGCCAGCTTAATACTATAATGCATGTGTAGTATAAGGCTCTCCCCTCTCTCCATCTCGTCCATGAACTGTCCCCGATGGAGTAGATGTAACTCAATGGCCCTGTGTGCCATTGGAAGCTCACCTTCCCTGTAAACCCACACCTTGAATCTCTTTACCATCTCTACGTACGTGACTCCTGCAGTTTAATCCAGAAATAATATGCCTTTATCATGCCAAAACTAGCATATATAGCATTTATTACACGTGACAATCGCGGACGAGAGAAAGAACACAACACACATGGTGCAAGCTTGCTAGTTGGAATGTGGACCGTTTAAAAGAGATTGGTTTTGTTGCATGTGAAGGAAAGCCACTGCCTTAGATTTTTTTGAACTTTTTAACACGGAAAATACTCCAAAACTTTGGGTTTTTCAGTCCGCTACAAGCAAGTAGATACATGGAATGCAGACAACTGAAATATATACAAGAGAGATGTATTTCCGGATGAGATATATTATTAGGACAATGTTACTCTCCCAGATTAAAGTTACTGATAGTACCTATATATTGATTCTTTTTTTTTTTAATTTAATAATTAAAGAAGTATTTAAAAATAATAATATTGTAAATTTTTAAATAAAATATTTAAAGATATATAAAAAAATGTATGGAAAAAAAAAACAAAAAATAAAAATAAAACAGTCTATTCGGTGATTTCTATCCGTAATTTTTATATGTGGCTGTAGCTCAATGCATATTATTATTGGGATTCAAATATAAAGTTCCCTTCTTTAAAATAATATATGTATATATATATTTAAAGCGCCCTTAAATCATGATAATTATTAATGAAAAAGGAAATCTGAATGGCCAATCTTGTATGCTTCAACGGTTCTCCGCATCTGCTTTTGTCCTTCTAACGAGATCTTGCCACCTGCCCGGACAGATTCTTAAGTTTACTTTCACAAAACTACTAGCGCAAGCGGGATAACTGGTCGGTCTAAGTGGGAGTGAAAAAATAAATAATAATAATAATAATGCAAAAATAAGAACTGAGAAAGTAACAGAAACGTTTAGGACTGGTCGGACTGTAAATGAGTGAAAAACAATCTTCCATTCATGTAGTGCCACGTAGGAAAAAGTAGTCTGTAGACAAATGGGGTCAACCACAGGGAATCATCAATTCATCACATGTAATCCGTCTGTTTCTACCTTCTCCCGGACGTCTCATCTCGCATAGCCCTTCACCCAGACGTCCTCCCTTCTCCCAAACGCCCCATCTCAGCACGACGTTGACAGACGCCTTGCAGCACAATGCCGACGGACCCCGAAAGTGTAGAAGATGAGTGGGAGAAATCGATGTGAAGCCGAGTGGGAGAAATCGACGTGAAGAGCTCAGCACCTTCCCAGTCTGAAGGCGACGGCGAGGTCGACGGACGCCTCCCAGCACAACGGCGACAGACCACCGCATCTCACGGCCCATCAGCAGCTCCATCCGCAGCTCAGCATGACGCCGAGAGTGTAGACGACGAGAAATCTAAGCCTTATCAGTCTGAACCCGATGCCGAGGCCGACGTCGCTGCCCCTCTGCCAATTTATCACCCCCTGATTTTTCATGGCTGACAGTCAGGTAGTTTGCTGAAGAAATCAAGCCACGGTCGACGTGCGATTAGTGGAGAAAACACGACCCACGGATGAGAAAATCAAGCTTGGTGGAAGAATGGAGGAATCGATTTACAGCCCGACGTGATCTGGAATGTTAAGGCTTGAGGAGAGAAGACGCCTCCCGTTTCGTATTTCTGATTTCAAGTGCCTCAAATTATACTCACATGTAATGCAGGTCTACGTCCGTCTCGATGGAAGGCTTACGTGTTGGGTTTTTATTGGCTGGCTATTTTTCACTCATTTACAGTCCGACCGGTCCTAAGGTTATCCCATAAAGTAAAAGAAGAAAAAAGTGAGAAGGCAAAAAACTGATATTTTATTTTTCTCCAAACTCGTAGCAAATCAAAGTACAGTTAAGATTCTTAATATATTGAAGTATTTGTCTACCTAAAAAATAAAAACTCAATCTTTTAATATTTCATCATTAACATATGAGTTTTGCTATATATAAGCACAGTTGCGTATTAATCTGTGTATCAATACTGATTTATTCATACTTAAAACTTAAATTAATACTGTTTTCAATAAAATCTACTTTTTAGCTAATCACATCACATTGGTGCACAAATTAGTACATAATTGTGCTTACAACTATATTTTTCCTTAACATATTTCTTCCAAACTTATTTCTTAGATTTTTTTCAAAATATTTTCTAAATTTGTTTCAAACTCATTTTCAACGTATTTGTGTTATTTCTTGTTAATCTTTCTAGATAAATTACTGTTTATTGATGCTAGCTGGCTATGAGTGCTCCCAAACTCAAAATAGTTGTTGCAATACAAGCCATGCACGACTGCAGAGAGCAGGATTATCCCCCCACCCCACCCTCAAGAAATCCCTCTTTCTAATACAACTTACAAAAATACTATTTAAAACTTGATGTAGTCACCCTTAAAATTAAACTTGCTTCTGGCAAATTCTAGAATCAGCATAAAGACCATTTTGATGTGATACTCAAAGGGGAGAGAGAGAAAAAAAATAGAGATACATAAAGATAAATCTAAAAATGAGAAGAGGGATGGAGATTAAATATAGGCATAAAAATTAATTTCTAAATGAATGGCAATCTTCACAAATAGAGGAGAACGAATGGGAGAAGGAGATGGTGAAAAGTGAAAACGAAGAGAGAGAGAAGGGGGGAAGAAGATAAGTATGAGCTATTGGCGTTTTGTCCATTTTGAATGAAACGATTCGTTTCAATTTTGTTCATGTGTACTGACCATGCAGTGCTTCCCCTACCCGACTGCAATAAGACTTTTTGTTAGTTTTAATATTCATAAATCACTAGCACCAATCCAATAAAATAACGTGTATTCGTTAAAAAAAATTAAATATATACATAATTAATTTTATAAATTGGCATGATTTTATATAATTTATTAAATTAATTTTATAATAAAAATAATTTTATAATTAATGAATCATATCAATTTATAAAATAATTTTTATATAATTTTTTATAGTTAAAATATTATATAAACCAACCACTTATCCCTTTGTTTTAAACGAGAGTAAGTTAAGAAAAAAATATTAAATGTATAAATCTCGTGTAAATTTTTCGTAAAAAATATCTTACCAATAAAAAATTAGTTTTTTACATTTTTTTATAATGATACCCTTTTTTTTTTACGAACAATATGATTATATATATATATATATATATATATATATATAATTATTGTTTAAATAATTAACACCAACCCAATATTATAATAACTCGATAAATAAGTTTGCTCAATTTGACACATAAAATGTGCATTTTTCTAACACGATTATTAATTTTTTTAAACTATCCATGAATTCTTGATTTAGACAATTCCAACATTTCTTTTATTTAGTGGGAGATTATTAAGTCCTTGGAAAAAAAAAAATCGAAACAAATAAATACTTTGGCTTAATAGTTTGGCTTGATGATTAATTTAAAATGAACTTAAAGCTTAAGTTTTGTTCACCAAAAGGCACCATAGATGCTCTGTGTAGAGCATTGGATGCTCTTTGAGTCTTGAGGTTTGAAATTATTCAAGAGAATATAGTATTTGCTAATAGTAATATCTCAATTATCACAACTTAAGTTGTTGTAACATTATTGTACGTTGTCATGATAGCCTCTTTATATCAATAAAATATGATAGAAATTATTTTAAAGATTATTTTTTTAAAAAAATATATAGTTTACATGAAAAACTAAATTCTAATTAATATATAAAATATATTTATGCTTTGAATTTTTTTTTAACAAGGTGATTCAATGATAAGCTATGTATTTATAAACGAGTAATGAGATATATACAATTCTTTCTATAATTTTTTATATAATTATATTCTAAAATAAGAATATTTATATAAAATAATGTTATTTTTATAATTTATTTTATAAAAACATTTTTAACTTAAAAATATAATTATAAAAAATATTCTAAAAAACTTATATGTATGTCATTTTCTTTTAAGTTCTGTTTAATGAGATATTTTATTAAAGATCGAATAAAATATAATTGTAATATAATTTTTTAATATTATTTTTATTTTAAATTTTAGAAAAATTAAATTTTTATTTAAAGTTTAAATAAAAATTTAATAATTTTATAAAATAAAACGGGAAGATGTAATTTTATAATAATTTTAAAAATTATATTATGAACCAAACCATCCTTATAAACTCACCGGCCGACATAGAAATAATTAAAATTTCAGATTTAATAATAAGTAGTCACGTCAATGCTATTAAACAGGTGAGGGCAGATGGCTAAAGGTCCCCACGCTTTGATTGGCAATAGCTACGCGGCTACGTACCGACTGATATTTAGGGAGGGACCCTTGAGCCTGTTAGGTTTAGAAATTTTTTTTTTTTAATATTATTTTTTAATATTTTCAAATATTTTAAAAAAATAAACAAATCATAATAATATTAAATAAATTTTTCTTAATCATTAAAATAAAAAAAAATATAGATCCACCAGCGGGAGATATAGCATTTCTTTAGGAAGACAAAGAAGAGGATACAACGATAATATTACAATAATTAATTTTTTTATAAAATTTTTATATAATTATATTTTAAATGAGAAATATATTTTATAAAATAATATTATTTTTATAATAAAATTATGTAAAAAAACTAATAAAATTATATGTATACTATTTTTATATGAATAATACTATATATAATTTTAAGTTGTACAAGTCATACACTAATTTAAAAAAATATATATTTATTGTTAAAAAATAATTCTTTTTCTTTTTGTTCTAAATTTATTAATTCATAATCCTCTTTAACATCTTTTGACATGTCATTAAATAACAAGATTAAAAATAAAATATTATAAATAATTAATAATAGTTTAATATTATATTATAAAATAATGAAAAAATAATAAATAATTTACTTTTTAAAAAAAGAATTTAACTATTCATCATCTTCATACATTATATATTATATTTTTTTTTAATTTTTAATTTTATTATTTTTAAATTAATTAAATTCTTTTATTCTTTATGTATACATCATATATTTAACAAGAAAAAATTTAAAAAAAAAACTATATATAATATATTATATCAAAAATGATTAATAATTTTTTTTTTCAAAATACAAAAAAAAATTAAACATTCTAAAAACTCAAAAGAAAGAAATGCTGATTTCATCTGACTGACTTTTAGAAACTCGTGCATGTAGGGCTTTGAAATGTAGATGGGGTGGTGTAATCCTAATAATGTAATGGGGTCAAACCAATCTGTCTCCTCTTTCAGAAATCTGCCCCATCAATCGTCCCACCTCCTTTGACCTCTTAAAAACGACAGTTCAATTAGTTTTGTCTGGATGTGGAGGTAATTTTGAATGATTTGAGTTGGCAGTGAGCACGGTCCGGTCCGTGATAGGTTCATTATTATTTTTTGGATCGAATATGATCGAACATTCGAATCGGATCGGTCCAATTAATTTTAAAAAATTAATTAATAACAAAAATTATTTAAAATATTAAATTAAAATTAAGTGATTTATTAAATAAAAATTACATAATAAATTATATAATTTTTAATATATACTAGTATTATATATTATAATTATATATTAATATGAATATATATAGTTATAGACTTAATATCAATACTATAATTAATAACTATATTAGTAGCATTACTAATATACTATATATTAGTGATGAATTGTTAATACTATATTAAATAATACTATATATAATTATAGTGATAATACTAACATATTAAGTTAAATATATTAATACTATTATAAATTTATATATATACTATAACTCTTATAATATGTTAATATATATTAGTACTATATATTATATTTATATATTAAATAATATAATACTTATGTAATATTTTAATATATTAATAATTAATTATATATAATTATTTATATTAATAATAAAATATATATATATATATTTTCATTCGATCTGGTCTGGTGATGAAAAGCTCCTAAACCAAGAATCGAACCGAATAAATTCGATCTTATATAATTCGTTTCGATCCGATCCAATCCAAAAAATAATTGATCCAATCAATTTCTCCTATCCAAACCGGCCGAATTTGCTATAACAGCGAGTGGTACAAAATGGTCCCCAATTCTGACCATAATAAAGTTGGGTCACTGTTGCCAATTAGTTAGTTTTAATTGATAGATAAAAAGAAAGAACATAATCATAATAAAGTTGTATGCACGTCTACTTTGAAGCTTCCACAGCTGGAAGGTGTGGAATCATTTGTTCACCAACTCAGTACCAGTTTTTGCCTTTAGTGGGGGTTGGGATTTCATTATACATGTAATTCAAGTCCAAAATTCATGTTCGAATACTGTTTGAGAGGTCACATACAATGTTATTATTCTTGTTGTGGACGTGTTTCGTATTCTTATTAATATTCTTTGATGACCTGTATAGGACTACTGAGTAGAAAAATTGCAATCGAATTTCATCCGAACTAAAAAAATGATAGCATATACCTAAATTCTATTGAGGCAAATCTATCCGCTTTAGTGGTCTCAAATATGAACTCTCAAAGAAATATTATATAAAAAAAAAATTACTTTATATAAGAGATGATATAGATACAACTCTTTATAAGTATTTTAGAAATTTTTATTAAATGGATGGTATTTTCGTAAAATTGAGGTGTATGAACATTATTATTTTATAAAAATAACATTCATTTAACAGAAAATTGTTAAAAAAACCATAAAAGAGTTGTGTCCATACCACCACTTGTTCAACAAAATCCAATAAAGAAAAAAATAGAAATAATATTTATATATAGAGTGCATAAGTGCTGCACATTTCTATTAAAAAAAATAAGTAAATATGAGATCTATATAAAAAAAATTCTTTTTTAATAGTAGACCCTACACTTTTTTAAAAGAAATTCACGACACTTGTACAATCCATAACTATATCTTGTATTATTCAAGGAAAAAAAAAAGTGTGAACTAAGCTAAGTAAAGCAAGACTTTCAATGCAATTGAATGATTAAAGATCTAGTTATTGGTATGAAATAGTTTGAACATTTTATGCAAATGAAATTCATAGCTTTGCTTGCAAGTAAAGTCTTGACGATATTCAACCTAATAATGGATTCAAAAGTAAAATATAGATAAGAAAGGAAAACTTTATTTTTTTTTCTTTTGAAAAAAGATGATAAAGGAAGAATTGGATTCAAAGTCACAAAGCATAAAGTGAAATAATTATTTTTAAGTTGTTATGTATTTAGACAATTGACATAAAAACATGTAAAATATATTAAATCAATCATTCTGTCTAAGATGATTACATATATAATAAGAAAAATGACATTTGTAATCTTAATTATGCAAGTCTCTGACTATATAACACTTTGAGAAAAATGAGTATATCTAAAATTTACATAAAAAAATTATATTTTTTAATGATAAAATTTATTTATTTTCAACAGAAATGAATAAGATTTGTATATCTTAAAATTATATATAATATTATTTATAATAAATTAAAACATTTATTTGCATTAGAAAAACAAAAATATAAAGATATTACTATCACACAATCATTACACAACTACATAGTAAAATATTATTTTTATAACACTTTTTTCACTTTCGTTTTTGACTTGATGCGTTTAAATTTTAAAAAATTATTTTTTTATTATAGAGTTGTGAAATATCTATTATTAATAATACCATGGTAAGTTCTCTGTTTCGCAAGCATCCCCTAATGGTCACATCATACACTCCAAATCAATGGAAGTACAAAATCTTTTGAAAAATAGAAATGCTAAAGTCACGTATGGTGGATCCCAAATGTGGCTTTTTTTTTCCTTAGTAATTAAGGAAATACTTTTTAATGATGTGATTTTTTTAAAAAAAATATTTAAAAATATTAAAAAAATACATAAACAAGAAGCAAATTTTTTTTTTTTTGCACAGTCGAGATTGGGGATGCCCATGTGTGGCTATAGGCTACTATTTAGAAAAATAAAAATTTTATATACAGTTATTTTTATATAATTTTTACATATTTTGGTAATGTGATTGATTATATTATTTTTTAAATTTTACATATTTTGGTAATGTGATTGATTATATTATTTTTTAAAAATATAAAATAAATAATGTATCTAATCATATTATCAGAATGTGTAAAAAATATATATAATTAATTATATATAGCAAAATTCTTGAAAAAATATGGACAAAGTAAGCGGGGCTTTTGCTAGATCGTGGATGTAAATAATTATTTGCTTTCTATAGCTGTCACAGTTCCATACATGAACACTGATGGGTCGAAGTTCATTATGGGCTTTGGTTGGCTCCTGTTGTTGTGTTGGCTTTTCGGCTATTTTTTATTTTATTTTGCTGCTAATCTCCAGTTGGGCCATGGCCCATTTATTAAGTGGCCTTTGACCCATTAGTTAGTGGGTAGTATTTGTTGTATTTCCTTTTATATCCTAGTCTTCTTCTTCTTCTTCTTCCCCCCCCCCCCCCCGCCCCCCGCGCGAAGGTCTTCCCCTCAAAGTGAACAATTCTTAATATATTAAAAGTTCTTTTCGGTGCCCATCTCATAAGCTAGTACCCATCGATCTTTGGATGTTAGTAGTACTTTGGATCGGTCCAACGATTCAGGGTGATTCCGTGTAATCGCTAGTAACTGAATCTCAAGTCTAGTTCATGTGAATTTTTTTTCTCTCTCGTGATGATGAGTCTCTCTTGCCGTAAGTGCAAGGTCTTTTTACTCTACATTTTGGTGTGGGTTTTTTCATTCTTATTCGTATTCTGATTGTGAACTTGTGATATTTTGCGATGACGGATGATCTTACGGAGTGTTGGAGTTCCCTTTCATTATTTGAAATAAAGAAACCTACTATACGCTTGTCTAACTCTACGGAGTTAAATAAAGCTTTTGATACTACGAAATGCTTCATGCTTAAGCTTTTGACTGTAAAGTTTTATAACAAGGAGGCGTTCAAAAGGATGATGAAGAATTTATGGCATCCATCGGAGGGCTTTCAGATTTATGACATGGGGGAAAATCTATTTTTGGCAGCCTACTCTACGAAAGGTGAAAAAGAGGATATTATAAAGGGTAATTCTACGGAGCCCACACTTTATACCGATAATCGACCGATTACAATTTAAAATAGTATAAAATAAAATGAAAAAGAAAGAAACAACTGATAACACGTATCCCATTCCAACGTCCCGACAGATTCCTATCCTCAATACCCATAATCCTTTCCCTAATCCCTCCCTCTCCCTCCCTCCATCTTGTAAGGAATCATTTAACACAGATCTCAGGATGAACAACTCATAACACGCTTCAAATTTCTCTTCGTTGAATTGAAAAACATGGCAGAGTTCATTCTTGCAGATATCAAAATCCTCGCCGCCAAAACCTATTTGTTTCATCACACGCAGCGTTACGGCAACAACAACTACGGATGGCCCATTAATGCACAAATCTAAAATCATGGAGCACCTAAGAAAGGGCAAAACGCTCAAACAATGTAGAGAACTCCACATGCTTGTGATCTGCCAAAGGAACCATTTTGATTATGTAGCTCAAGATAGAAAGTGGGATAGCGGGATTCATCTTCCAATCTAGCAAAGATAGAACCATAAGCTCCATTCTTTGGATTGATTTGTCAACTTGTAGTCACCATATAATGGCCGTTAATTTCTTCCAATTACCCTTTCCATGGAGTTGCAACTTTTCTGCCCAATTTTTGCGGGAAATTGAAGTGAAGCTCTTCATAAGTTCAATTTTGCAGTTTCAGCCGAGCAGGAGGGAGGGAGCTTGAGATTACTTCGGTTTTGCAGTTTCAGCCAGGAGGGAGGGAGGCACGCGAAGAAATGAATTAGATGATCTGTAGTTTTAGTCGAGAGGGAGGGAGAGAGGAATTAGATCTAGATTTTCCTTTTTAAAATATTTTGTATGTGCCAATTAAAAGATAACACGTGGCATCTGTCCATTCTCGGTCCAAACTCTCGGTTCGGCTAGCATTTTATTATTATAAAACGGACCCTGGACTTTTGGAAATAGTCTGGTAATATGCACTGATTATGATGGGACTTTACAGATAACAAAAGTAACTATGTTATTTGCTTCTTTCTAGGTTTGAATTTATGATTTACCACTAGATGGGATGAATGTACGAGCTGTTCGAAAAATTTCAGGAACTCTGGGTGATGTTGATCTCATTGAGTTAAGGCCTGGCTGGGGGAATTTGTTTGTGTGCACATATCTATGTATATAAGTAAACCTTTGCCACGTGGTAAACGAGTTGCTGTTGAAGATTCAGATTACTTATGGGTCCATTTTATGTTTGAAAGGTTGCCACAATTCTGTTATTATTGTGGGCTACTGGGACACGGGGAACGTGATTGCCTACAATGGATTAATTCTATAGGTGATGCTGGAGACACTGATTGTCCTTATGGTCCATGGTTGAGGGTGGGGAGTACTTCTGTGAGAGCACGAAATCATTTGGGATCGTCTACAGAAGGAAGTACAAGACACTCTTCTCCTGTAGATGGATGATCGGAGCAATTTGCCGGTGACGGTTGCAGACAATGAATTGTGTCTCCATCTCAACCGTTGACGGTTGCAAACAATGAATTGTTGTGTACAACTACGCAGGGAATGGTTAATCAATTAATTGCTGTGAAAGTTGATGGACCTAGCATGGGCTTGGGGCCCAATTCAATTTTAACTCAGTTGCCTTTCATGCAACAAACCACTCAGAACCAGCATCTTCTTCTTCTCGTAAGTAGGGCTGAGCATAAATTTAAAAATTTGAGCATCTTCTTCTTCTCGTAAGTAGGGCTGAGCATAAATTTAAAAATTTGACTCCGACGCCGACTCTGACAAGTCAGAGTTGGAAGTGGAGGTGAACCGACTCCGATTCGTTTCGACTCCGAATCCGATACCTGGCTCTGACTTCACTCTGATATTGTATATATTTAATAAAAATATATGTACTTTTCTATATATTAATCATATAAATATAATAACATGTAATAATGTATAAATACTAAAATGCATAATAACATGTAACACCAATGGATAAACACTAATATATAAATAATAAATTTATAATAACATGTAATACTAATGTATAATAACTAAAGTATTGATTATGTAGATTTTATATAACTATATCTTATATGGTTAGTTAAACTCAATAATATATATACTAGCATGAGTTAATTATTATTATAAAAATATCTATATTCTTTATACATTAATCATATATATTTTATATAACTATAACTTATATAGTGAGTTAAATACTAGTATGAACAAATGTATCTAAAATAATACACTTTTACTATAATAACATGTAACACTAATGTACCTAATATACCATGTAGTAGTAATGTATAGACTATAGTAATCAATCTATGATTCTATAATAACTTGTTGGAATGAAATTCGTTGCAACTTGTATTGGTTCTTTTGTTGTAAGTTGTAACTTGTTGATGGAATTAGAACTTGATGGATGATGAGCCATGAGTTGGTTGGATAATTTGGGAGGATAGATGATGATGGATAATTAGTTTGTAATTTTGGTTATGTATTTTTAATTTGTAATTTTGTATAAATGATTTTAATTTATAATTTTGGTTATGTATTTTTAATGTGTGTATCATAGTTGAAAATTTTTTTCTTGCAAGTTTGAATTTTGTTTTATTTTACAGTGTTCAAGATTTTAATGTGTATCAAGTTCTAAGGATCTAAGGATGAAGGATCATTGTGTGAATGATTTCTTTTTACAAATTTGGTTAAATAAATTAGAAATTATATTTTTTTAAAAAAATTGATATGGAATCCCAAATCCGATTAGAGTCCAAAATTGTAAAATTAAAATATCAAATAGATTAAGGAAAAAAGTCCAATAAAAAAACCTAACTCCAACTCCGTTCCGACAAGTCGGAGCGGAGCTTATAGAAGTCGGAGTCAGAGTCGAAGTCGGACTCAGAGTCGGAAGACGACAATACTGACTCCAAAAAGTCGGTGCTCAGCCCTACTCGTAAGGAAAAAGAAAGAATATCAAGGGTGGATTGTTCTCTTTGTGCAAGATTGTCTTGAGTTCTTTAATATGAACTCTCGTGGCAATGATTGAAGAAATATTATATATAAAAAAAAAAAACAAAATTAAAATACCTTAATATATTCAATATAAGCGATGATATAGATACGACTCTTTATAACTATTTTACAAATTTTTATTAAATGGATGGTATTTTTGTAAAACTAAGGTGTATGAACATTATTATTTTATAGGAATATCATTCATTTAATAGAAAATTGTAAAAAAACCATAAAAGAGTTGTGTCCCTACCACCACTTATTCAACAAAATCTAACAAAGAAAAAAAGGAAAAATAATATTTACAGATATAGAGTGTGCACGCGCTGCACACTCCTATTGAAAAAAATGTGTAAATATGAGATTTACATAAAAAAAATTTATTTTTTAATAGTAGACCTCACATTTTTTCAAAAGAAGTTTGAGATACTTACACAATCCATGACTGTATCTTACCTTATTAAAAAAAATGTGTGAATTAAGCTAAGTAAAGCAAGATTTTTAATGCAATTGAATGATTAAAGAGCTAATTACCGGTATGAAATAGTTTGAACATTTTGTGCAAGTGAAATTCATAGCTTTGCTTGCAATACCAGTAAAGTCTTGACAATATTCAACACAATAATGGATTCAAAAGTAAAATATAGAAAAGAAAGGAAAACTTTATTTTTTCTTTTGAAAAAAGATGATAAAGGAGGAATTGGATTCAAAGTCACAAAGCATAAAGTGAAATAATTATTTTTAAGTTGCTTTGTATTTAGACAATTGACATATAAAAACATGTAAAATATATTAAATCAATCAAACATCCTGAGATTATTACATATATAATAAGAGAAATGATATTTGTGTTGGAATATAGCCTCAAGGATTGAACAAATAGAGTTAAAATCTAAAGCTACACGTGTCAAACTGGAAGAGGAGAAGAAAAGTTAGTTAATATAGTTAGTCTATTATTTCTTACTTTGCCTTGTATAAATATAGTCAAAGTACTCTGTAATTATTCATTCATTCAAGCATTTTTCCAATTCAACAATTCTGCTTTTGTCTCCATATTCTTTCCTCACAAATCAGAACCTCAATTCATCTAAGATTTGACATGGTATCAGATTGAAAATCTGTGTGCTTCCGCAATCTCACAAAGATTTTGTTCTGAAATCTTTGTAATCTTTTTTCTTCTACATACTTTCTTCTATTTCTTGCATTTATGGCAGTTCTTGCAGAAATTCCAGAAATGACTTCTGATGATGAAAATTCTATCAATTCTCATACTTCTCCTCGCATAATCAATCCTTCGGATGATTCATCAAGTCCATTCTTCTTGTATCCAAGTGACAGTCCTGGTGCATTACTTGTTTCAGAAATCTTTACTGGTGACAACTACATCGCATGGAGTCGATCAATCACCATTGCTCTAACAGTCAAGAACAAAGCAGCATTCATTGATGGTACGATTCTTGCTCCTCCTGTTAATCAGCGTGTTCTTCACATTGCTTGGCTATGTACCAATAATTTGGTTCTCTCGTGGTTAATGAATTCTATTTTAAAGGAAATAAGAAATAGTCTTCTTTATGTTGCATCTGCTGTTGATCTTTGGAAAGAATTGAAAACCAAATACTTAAGAAGTGATGGTCCTAGAGTTTTTCATCTTGAAAAATCTCTAAGTTCTATTACTCAGGGTTCTTTGTCTATCACTGAGTATTTCAGTTCTTTCAAGACCTTATGGGATGAGTATGTGAATTATAGACCATTTCCAACTTGTAGCTGTGGAAAGATGGCAACATGTACCTGCAACTTGTTTGATTTTCTGCTTGCCAGACAACAGTCTGATTATGTGTTAAACTTCTTGGTTGGCTTAAATGATTCTTATGCTTCAATTCGAAGTCAGTTGCTTATGGCTTCACCATTACCATGTATGGCAAAAGTATTCTCTTTTCTACTTCAAGAGGAAAGCCAAAGACAACTCAACAATTCTGTCAGCAATGAAACTCATGCTTTTCTTGCAAAACAGAATAGTCAGCCATCTATTCCATCGAAGTTTCTCAAAGACAAACAGAAGAGATCATCTTTACATTGCACTCATTGTGGGTACAATGGACATACAATAGAGAAATGCTTCCAACTTCATGGTTACCCTCCTGGCTGGACTGGACCAAAAGGGAAGAGAAGTTCACCCACTGCTCATGCTGCTATGTCAACCTCTGAGGTCTATATTCAAAACAATAACGATGATCAAAAGTTTTCTTTAACCTCTGAGGAATTCAATAAATTGCTAGCACTTGCAAATTCTAACTCATATCCAATACCTACTCAAACACCTACACCAGCTGTAAACATTGTTACTTCTCAATTTTCTGGTAAACCTTCAAACCTTTGCTATTCTGTTTCTTCATCCTTACAATCTGTATCTTCATGGATTCTAGATACAGGTGCAATAGATCATATGATCTGTTCACCACTATTATATTCCTCACCACCTAAGTCAATCAATACTTCTATAAATTTGCCAAATGGAAACTCTGTTCCAGCTTCACACATTGGCAATATTTGTCTCACAAACACATTATATTTGCATGATGTGTTATGTGTTCCCAGTTTCTCATTCAACTTACTTTCAATTTCTAAACTAACAAAGCAATCTAATGTTTGTGTCTCTTTCTTTGACTCCTATTGCCTTTTACAGGACCAATCAACAAAGAAGATGATTGGGATTGCCTTTGAGAAACATGGATTGTACCACCTATCTCAAGCTACTTCAAAAGCTGCTACCTACAATAAACCCAAGTTTAATTCTTCATCTTTTGTCTCAGCTATTACTCAAAATCAATTAGATACTTGGCATTACAGATTAGGCCATGTCTCTAACTCAAGATTACCTTTTATTAAACAGTTAGAATCATCTATATCTTTCAATTCTACCAATGTCTGTGATGTATGTCAGTTAGCAAAGCAAAGAAAGCTTTCATTTCCTGTATCTCAAACTAGTTCAAATAAAATGTTTGACTTGATCCATTGTGACATATGGGGTCCCTTTAATGTTGTTTCCTACTCTAGTTTCAAATACTTTCTTATTATAGTTGATGACTATACACGTTGTACTTGGGTATATATGCTCAAGTTGAAATCTGAAGTTCCTTCTATCCTCAAAAATTTTTGTAAAATGATAGAAACTCAGTTTAGTATTCCTATCAAAACAGTAAGGTCAGACAATGGACCTGAATTCCTTTTGACCCAATTCTATAATGATAATGGCATTATACATCAAAGAAGTTGTGTGGAAACTCCATAACAAAATGGAGTTGTGGAAAGGAAACATTAACATTTATTAAACATTGCAAGGGCTTTAATGTTTCAAGCAAACTTGCCTCTAACCTTTTGGAGTGAATGTGTGTTAACTACAACATACATTATAAACAGAATTCCTACTCCCCTTCTCAAAAACAAAACACCATTCGAAATGTTATTTGGTAAACCACATAATCTTTCTCACCTTAAAGTGTTTGGCTGTCTTTGTTTTGCATCAACTCTCACAAATCATAGACATAAATTTGATCCAAGAGCTACAAAACGTCTATTCTTAGGTTATCCTTCTGACATAAAAGGCTACAAATTAATGGATCTTAATACAAATAAAGTATTAATTTCCAGAAATGTAGTCTTTTCTGAAAATGTCTTTCCTTTCAAGGCTTTTCCATCCAATCCTGAAACACATACCTTCTTATTTCCACCAACAAATTTTGTTTCAGGTTCCTATTCTCATTCTTTTGATATTCATTCTGATCAAAACCTTAATTCAGATCAGACTCGCCTCACCTCAGATCCTAGTCTCACCTCAGATCAGAATCATACAAACCCTTAACTATCTTCAGACCAGACTCTTGCAAATACTCAACTATCTTTAGAAAATGTATATGTTCCTCAGATAGCTTCACAAACTCTTAGAAAATCCTCAAGAATTAAACAAATGCCAATTTACTTGTAGGATTATTATTGTGGTACTACTTCACAAGCTCCAAATGCAACTCACTCATCTTCTATTGATGGTTGTTCTCATAATAAAGGTATTATATATCCCATATCTGATTTCCTTTCTGTACATCAATTGTCCAGTTCTCATAAAGCTTTTCTAGTATCTCTTTCAGCCTTTCAAGAGACTAAAAGTTATAAATTGGCTGCTAAAATTCCTGAATGGCAAGCTACAATGAAAAATGAAATAAATGCCTTAGAATTAAATAAAACTTGGGAACTCGCTACTCTTCCTAAAAATAAATAGACCATATGTTGTAAGTGGGTATTTCGAATCAAGTGTAAGGCAGATGGAACTATAGAAAGACACAAAGCAAGATTGGTAGCTAAAGGCTACACTCAACAAGAGGGATTTGACTTCTTTGATACTTTCTCTCCAGTAGCAAAGATCACTTCCATTCGGCTACTACTTGCTGTAATTGCTATTAAAAATTTGCATATTCACCAATTGGATGTTAATAATGCATTTTTACATGGTAAATTGCATGAAGAAGTTTACATGGAGTTGCCTCCTGGTTTGGTTGTCAAAGGAGAAAATAAAGTTTGTAAGCTTTTAAAGAGTCTCTATGGTTTGAAGCAAGCATCTAGGCAATGGTTTGCTAAGCTGTCCACATCATCGCTTGATTATGGCTTTACTCAAAGTACTTCAGATTGTTCTTTGTTTATCAAAAAATCTGAATCGTCCTTCATAGCCTTACTAGTCTATGTAGATGATATTCTTTTAGCAAGTGACAGCTTGCTTGAAATACAATTACTCAAAACTTTTCTACATGATAAGTTTACAATTAAAGACTTGAGGAAACTCAAATATTTTCTCGGATTGGAGGTGGCAAGATCTAAAACTGGCATATTAATTTGCCAAAGGAAATATGCTCTAGACATACTTGAACAAGCTGGAGTTCTTGGTGCAAAACCTACAACTTTCCCAATGGAATCGAATTTGAAGCTCACTGCTTCAGATGCTGATTTATATGAAGATCCTTCAGCCTACAGAGGATTAGTTGGGAGGTTGTTATACTTAACAATAACTCGACCTGACCTTGCCTATTCAGTCCAAGTTCTTAGTCAATTTCTAGAAAAACCAGCTATTAGTCATTACCAAGTAGCCATTCGAGTTCTCAGATATTTAAAGGCAACTCCTGGACAAGGTTTATTCTTCTCAGTTTCATTAGTATTGCAGCTCAAGGCTTTCTCAGACAGTAATTGGGCAGGGTGTGTTGACACTCGAAGGAGTGTAACAGGTTTTGCCATCTTTTTGGGTGATTCACTAATTTCATGGAAGAGTAAAAAGCAAGCTACAATAGGCAAATCCTCTGCAGAAGCAGAATATAAGGCCCTTGCTTCAACAGCTTGTGAGATTCAATGGCTCCTTTATGCACTGCAAGACCTAAATGTTAACCACAAGCAGCCAACTTTGGTTTATACAGATAGCAAATCAGCATTATCCATTGCAACAAATCCAGTCCAACACGAGAGAACAAAGCACATACAGATAGACTGTCATCTTATTCGAGATAAGCTGCAACAAAACATCATTAAGCTCTTTCATGTCCCTTCAAGATTACAACTAGCAGATATTTTAACCAAGCCTCTAGGCTCTCTTCCATTTCATCATACTCTCTGCAAGATGAACATCCTAAATATACATGTTCATCTTGAGGGGGGGTGTTGGAATATAGCCTCAAGGATTGAACAAATGGAGTTAAAATCTAAAACTACACGTGTCAAACTGGAAGAGGAGAAGAAAAGTTAGTTAATATAGTTAGTCTATTATATCTTACTTTGCCTTGTATAAATATAGTCAAAGTACTATGTAATTATTCATTCATTCAAGCATTTTTCCAATTTAACAATTCTGCTTTCGTCTCTATATTCTTTCCTCACAAATCAGAACCTCAATTCATCTAAGATTTGACAATTTGTAACCTAGTTGTGCAAGTCTCTGACTATATAACAGTTTGAGAAAAATAAGTAAATCTGAAACCTATATGAAAAAATCATTTTTTTTTAATGATGGACCCTATTTTTTTCAATGGAAATGAGCAAGACTTGCACGTCCTAAAATTATATATAATATTATTCATAATAAATTAAAACATTTATTTGCAGTAGATAAACAAAAATATCAAGATACTACTACTATAACACAATTATTACATAACTACATAATAAAATATTATTTTTATAAGACTTTTTCACTTTTATTTTTGATTTGATGCGTTTAAATTAAAAAAATTAATTTTTTATTATAGACTTGTGAAATATCTATTAATAATACCATGATAAATGTGGTTATGTTCTCTGATTCACAAGCATCCCATGGATGACCGCATTCATTAGCTAAAGTCAAAGCTAAAATTTGTCTAAAACTATATATTTTGCCTAATAAAAATGATTGATGCAACCGAACGAGGGCACCCTCGTAGCGTCACATTTGACGTGGCATTATTACAAACGACGCCGTTTCAATTTCTTGTCAACCACAAGTGCAGAGGCCTCCTTCCAAATTCTTTCCCCACGAGACTTCATCCAAGGCTTCTTTAGTTTATCTAATCTTCTCCATTGACGATGTGCTAAACAAAAAGAAAAAAACAAACAAGTGAAAGATAGTAAAACACATCCCGTTTTAAGATTTGTTTTAGGGCCGAAGCTCTTAGACAAGCACATTTGAAGTAAGATTTCTACAAACTTTGATAAAAATGTTTTCTTTCACCCACTTTTGCCTTTAGTATCCAAGCAACAAAAATTAAAGACACAAAAAACGTGACTTGCCCCTCACCAATATTTTTCATCATGAACTTGTCACAAAACTTACCTAAATGATCATAAATTACATCTAAATCCATATCATAATACACATATTTTTTTCTTTTCCTTTAACAACTGAGATAAATTCATGCTTAAATAGAAAAAAGGGTGCAAGGGAACGCAATAAAAGTTTAGTGGCAATGGGGCGGCATGGTGCAGTGAAGGGGCAGAGAGAGGGAAATACAAAAGAAAAGGGAAGGCTCGGTTGAATGCTATGGGAGCTATAAAAAGGCAAAGAAATCATTCGATAACTAGGCTTCATGGCGAAGTCACGATGATCAGAGTCCTTCAGGGGTGGGACTTCACGCGAAGACGAGTAATTATAGCTCCCATAGCATTCAACTGTGAATTTGGCCTTCTTCCAGACCCAAAGACGACGATGACGACCAACAAGTTTTTCTTTGCTCTGGTTTTTTGCTTCTAAATTATGAAACTTTCCCTCATTTCCTTCTGAATGAGGACCCTCCTTTTCTTCCTTTAAAAAAAAAAAGAAAATTGGTTGATGTGGCATAATGCCATGTCAACCGATGTTGCAAAGGGTGCGCAGCTTGGTTGCCTGTAGCACTATCGTTTGCCTAAAGTCAAAGTCATTCAATATATAACTCCACATTGAATTATTAATATATCAGCTAAAATATTAATGTAATATTATTTTTTAAATAATAATATTTTTAAATTTTCTTTTTATATTTTGCAACTATACTAACCATATGTTAATTAATAATTAGTGATAACAATATTAATAACCATGCACAAAATTAGTTAATGAATATTATTACTAACAATGTTGATTAATAATCGGAGGTAGCAATATTTTGGAATAAAATACGTGTTTTGACTATAAACAGTATCTAGTCAAAGATGAAGAAATGTTTGGATTTACTGTAACCATATGTAGAGCTCCCAAGTTTTGGCTATTCCAATATAGAAAGTTTTACTAATATAAAATTAAAATTTTTAGACGCACTGACATTTAGTTAACCCAATGCCATTGTAGGATCATTGCCAATGATCTTACACGCCAACTCAATGGAAGTACAAAATCTTTTGGGAATATATGGACAAAGTAGGCGGGGCTTTTGCTGGATCGTGGATATGCATAATTATTTGCTTTCCATAGCTATCACAGTTTCATTCATGAACACTGATGGACCAAAGTTCATTGTGGGATTTGGTTGGCTCAGTCCTATTGTTGTGTTGGCTTGAGGCTATTTTTTATTTTATTTTTGTGCAAATCTCGAGTTGGGCCATGGCCCATTTACTGTTGTTAAATTTGTTAAATAGTCCTTATTTTGTAGTCTTATTAAGTGGCCTCTGGCCCATTTGTTAGTGAGAGTAGTGTTTGTTGTATTTCCTTTTATATCAGTCTTTTTTTTTTTTTTTGGTCTGAAGGTATTCTTCTTGGAGTGAGCAATTCTTAGTATATTTTCTTTAAGTAATTTTGGGTGTGTTACAATCAAAGTTTTGAAATCATTTTCGAAGACCATTCCGGTTGAGGTACTGAAATAGAATATTTCGGTACCGGTACGTTTCGGTGTACCGTTTCAGGATTAATTATATATTATATATAAATATTTATATGTATATATAAACTAACAATTAATAAAATAAATACATATATATATATGTTAGTGTGTGATATGTATATGTGTATATATATAGAAGAATTAAAGATTTATAAAATGAATATATATTGAAAAAATCACAAATTTGAGTTAAGACACAAAAATAAAGGAAAAAAATTAAAGAATAGACAGATTATTAAAAGTAACAATACTTCTAGTGCACAAAAATGAGTATTTGAATTCTAAAAGTACAATTTTATCTATTATTTTTCAACTTATTTACAAAAGAGCTATTTTTTATTTTTTTAATTTAAATTTAAATTTCGGACCGGAATTATTATTTCGGCCGGAATACCGGTATTCCGGCCGGAATTGACCGGAACAGCCAGAATTTGACCCGAAACGGAATAGATACCTATCTCATTCTGGTCACTGTTCCAGCACGAAAAATTTCGACTATTCTGGCCAGAACGGAACGATTTTTAAAACATTGGTTACAATAGCCGATAAAAAAGGACTAGCAATGGTAGCATCCTCATCCAAAATGCAAAAGTAGGGCTGAGAAAACTTTTGGAAGATCAAAGATTAATCGACTTGGAGTTCAAAGGAAACAAATATATATATGGTCCAATGGTAGACATGACAACCTAATGATCCAAGAGAGACTCGATAGAGTTATTGCAAATGGAGTCTGGAGAACCAATTACCCGAGAACTAGAATAGCATTAGATCATCATGCACCTCTTCTTTTGAACATATTTATTGGTAACTTAAAATCGCTTCCTTAATCCTTTAGATTTGAAACCAAGTGTGTTTGATACCATTTTTAGTGGTGGTTGTGATGTTTTTCCGGTCACTTGCAATGAAGAGAAATAGGCTCGGGTGATTCCAATGGAGATGTTTCTGATGATTAAGTTAGTGAAGTTATATTTTCAATTACGTAAATCCCACAAGAGGATATATTTATAAAAATCTACATATTTCATATGATATAGTCTTACTCTAAAACATAATTACGTAGTTGATAGTGTCGTTCCGACGACCATTGACACATGGTCAATGGACTAGGGATATAAGAAGTTAGTTCTATTACAAATGGGGCATTCCATTATGATGTATCAGACTTCTTTACTATATTCTATTTGTCTACAATGGTGACACTTTATCAGGCAGCAATGCAGGTGTTGATATCTGCGAGGATTTTAGGAATTTGGCCCACAGCCCACTGAATGGTGAATGCTAGTACAATTACAACCCTAAAATGGTAAGAGTAGGAAGAAGCTAACCCAGGGGCCGAGGGTGGTAAGGGATCCGTCTTGGCGCCACACTTTCAAAACTCAAAAAAGTGCGCACCCACTGTTTTCCTGAAAACACCTTCACTTTTTATAACGTATGTACGTTTTCTCTCTTCAAAACCAGTTGCTCCTTCACCAAACTTTCTCTGTTTTGCTGGGTTTGTGATGGCGCGTGGTAGAAAGAAGCGGGATTTGCAGGAAGGATGTGGTCCTAAGGGGGAAGGAGTAGTTGGAGAAGCAGTCGAGCCTGTGACGAAAAGGGACGCTGGGGCTTCGGTGGAGAAGGCCGAGAAAGGCGATGCTTCTGTTAATGGAATTGGGGTTTCTATGGGAAGTGGGCCGAGGACTCGTGGGGTGAAGAGGCTGAACTATGCTGAATTCATGGGCGAAGATGATGGTGAGGTTTTGGTGAAGAAGCGTGGGAGGAAGAAAAGCAAGCTAGCTGCTGGTGAAAATTACGCTGTTCAGAAGAATGAGAAGATTGAGGATAACAATGGGTTGGCGTCAGAACAAGAAATTTTAGGCTACGCAGATAAGCAGAGGATACTGGATAGGCCAATAAAGAAGCGTGGGAGGAAGAGAAAGAACTTATCGGCCGAGAAAGGCCATGGAGAAAGTTGCAGTGCTCAGCAGGATAAGAGAGTTGAGGAAAGTAATGGGTTCGATCCAGGGCAAGGCATTGCTGGCGATGCAAATAAGGGGAAGATGCTGGGAAGGCCAAAGAAGAAGCGTGGTAGAGTTGGAGTTGCAAACAAGGTTACGAAAGAGGCGGTTTTGGAAAACAAAAAGAAGAACAATGGGACAGAGAGGAAGGATTCTTATGTAAGGAACAGTAGGACAGGTTATTCATTGAGGGCTACAGAAGTTCCGCACCAAGATATTGCTAAAATAATTAAATATGAGAAAGTACCAATCTTCTTCGCTTTTTTGTGCTTTTGCTTTGTTGTGTGGTTCTAGTAGTTAGTTTTCTAGATCGTGTTTGATTGACTTTGGATTCGACAGTGGATCGAAGAGGAGTCGTTAATGTGTCATCAATGTCAGAGGAATGATAAAGGCGAGGTTGTTCGGTGCAAGAGTTGTAAGAGAAAACGATATTGTGTACCTTGCCTGAAAAGATGGTAAAATTTTTTTTTCCTTTCTTTTTGCTTAACTAGTTTGTTGATTTGGTATTCACTTTTATATAGAACTTTGTCAATATCAGTGTGGTTTACGTGTTAGTTTTGGCACTTTGAATCAAAGTTATCGTGGTTTATAACCGCAATGAAGTTTCAGCTGTAATCTTGAAATTAGTCATTCTATTGTGAATCACATAATCTGTGAACATGTAAACTATGCACTATACAGCTCCAGACATTAATTTACAATTTTTTAGTTGGTGAGTAAGCCAGCCACTTCTAATGAAGATCAGAGGCACAATTTTATTAAGCAAGCCATCCTCAGACATGATGAATTGCATGAATGAATAATAGAAAGTATTTATCATCAGAGCAAAATAAGGTAGTCATGCTGTTCAACTTCATTAAAATTTTATTAGGGATCGGTCCAAATTCCAAAACTTGTACAATTGATTTCTATGGATTGGAACCTATTCCCCTGAGGCTTGACAATGAAACTTAAGGGAGGTCCCAAAATATTTCTAGCTGTAAAACAAAACATTCTGTATCAAAATATGAGCTTCTGCATGTACAGTTAACATATGTATTGTATAGGTATCCAAATATGGAGAAGGATGTTGTTGCAGAGGCTTGTCCAGTGTGTCGTGGAAATTGCAATTGCAAAGCATGCTTACGATTGGATGTGCCTGTTAAGGTTAGTTTATCCTTTTTCTCACATTTCATAAGGTATTGTATTTTCTGATGCTGTCCTTTTTCTTATATTGTCATGAATGTGAGTTTGGCACATTATAAGTTGTGGTGCAGAATTTGAAGAACCTAGAATTTACTGTCAGTGAGGACGAGCAGTTTGAGCACTATAAATATGTGCTACAAACAATTCTTCCAATTTTGAAGCAACTTAATGAAGAACAAATGACTGAAAAGGAAATGGAGGCCAAAAGACAAGGTATTTTATTTCTGTCCTTATCCAAAAGGAAGGAAAAAAAAGGTTAGAACCTTGTCCGTCATGCAACTTTTGTTATAGTTTTGAAGTGACCACATAACTTGAGTTAGTCTGGATTGGAAGATGTCTCATAAATATGGAATGCAATTTTCACTGGTTCGAGAAAATCACTTTTGGCTTGCTGAACATTATAATCTACACTTTTCTTTAATTTGGATTGATCTTAATTTTGACTGTTGCTGGCAGTTGCTCTTTAGTAGTTTTTTTTTTATTATTATTTATGTAATCTTCTGATTTGATTATGCCATGCTCATTTGATAGGGTTATTGCATCCGCTTTTAGAGATAAAGCAAGTAGATTGCCCTATTGACGAACGTATGTATTGGTAAGGTCTTTTCCGGTTGGCATGACCTTCCATGAATTCCTTATATCACTAAGCTAGCACGCCTAGGTGTTGCTCTTGTATATGTCTTGTATACTTGGGCTCTTGCCTACTCTTTTGATCAATAAAAATTTGTTTACCAATTAAAAAAAGGTCTTTTCCAGAGATGCCTTCTGTTTCTCATAGTTACATAGTTTTACGAAGGTTTTTTCCTGCTACATTTGTCTTTGCAGTGACAACTGCAAGACTTCCATATATGATTTTCACAGAAGTTGTCCTAGATGTTCCTATGATCTTTGCCTTATCTGTTGCCGGGAGATTCGTGATGAAAACATCCGGGGAGTTGATGAAGAAGTGATTATGAAGTATATTGACCGTGGCCTTGACTATTTGCATGGTGGAGAGGGTAAGGAAGTGAAATTACCTGCTGAGACGTGCCCTGTGGATCATATGAAGTCAAAATCTGGGTGGAAATCGAAAGAAGATGGTAGCATTCCTTGCCCCTCAAAAGACATGGGTGGTTGTGGTCAGGGAATTCTAGAATTGCGATGTGTTTTTTCAGAAAATTTCGTTGCAGACTTGGTAAAAAAAGCAGAAGAAATAGCCAAAAGTTGCAAACTTATGGATGTGGCTGCAACATCTTTACAACGGTGTTTGTGCTTCAACTCTGTGGGAGAAGTCGACTTCAGTAATGATAGGCTACGAAAAGCGGCGTCTCGAGAAGATTCTGATGACAACTATTTGTATTGCCTGAGGGCGCAAGATATACACCACAGGGATTTGAAGCATTTCCAGTGGCATTGGAGCAGAGCTGAGCCCATAATTGTCAGTAATGTGCTTGAATCTGCATCTGGTTTAAGTTGGGAACCAGAGGTCATGTGGCGTGCAGTCCGTCAGTTGAAACATGCCAAACATGATAGGGAGTTGGAAGTGAAGGCTATTGATTGCTTGGATTGGTGTGAGGTGAGTTCATTACCATCCTTCTAAAGAATCTTATTTCTTGATGTCTTAACTTCTTATTTTCATTCCAATGACGTTCGTGTCTAATTTACTTTGCTTAATCATGTTTGATGAAAATGTCTATATAGTTGCTTGGAATAGAAGAATCTTTTATTTGGAGTTTTCAAACTAATTTTACCACGGAAATTCCTTCAGTTTTCAAGACAGCAATACGTTTTCCAATATCAACTTGTCCATAACTTTTCCATGTCATCTATGATCCCCTCCCTTGAGAATTACCAGCTGGATATACTCTCTTCTCAGATTTTTATTTATTTATTTTTTTAGGGGAAGATCATAATGACTGCTTTTGTGTACTTTCAATCTCAAACTGAAAACTTTGATCCCAATTTTGGTGGCTGTTGGTACCTAATTTTTGAGCCATAATTCATGGTTGTTTCTTTTACTTTTCCCTCTTTTTTTATAGCTTTAGGGGTTTTGGACTCTTTGGGATAGATTGCGTTGTGCCTTCTCGCAAGGTGGATCTTCTAACATGTTGGCAAGGTCGAATTGGTAGCTGTAAGTGTGCCTTATTGTGGAGGATGACTCTATCGTGCTTTACTGTGGTGCCTTTAGAGAGAAAGAAATAAGCTTAAGTTTGAGGATTGCAGGAGATTGGTGTCAAGGCTCAACTCTTTCCAGGATTTATATCACTTTTTTCTTTTGCTAGTTAGGTGAATATCTTTCTGTACTCCCTGTACTCTTGGATTACACTCCTGTTTGCTTCAAAAAATTTTTTATCTTATAGGAAGAAATTAAGAGTACTTTCCCAGTTGTCTTCTCAGCCTGCTCTCGTTCAGTCTCTAGTAATCTTGTCACAGGCCACTGCTATCATTTCCAAATAGAAACAGCCTTGATTGCATTAAACATAAACAGTTTATTTTTTACTCTATTGCATAGCCTTTTGTTTTTTGTCTTGTGAGGCTCATCTGAGTCTGTGGGTCTGGTCTAGATTTTCTTTATGATTCTAATTTGTTTGATGAATTGCAGTGCAATATCAATATCCACCAGTTCTTTACATGGTATATGCATGGTCGTGTTGATCAGCGCTTGTGGCCCTTGATACTAAAACTGAAAGATTGGCCTCCTTCTAATTTGTTTGAGGAACGCTTGCCTCGACATGGTGCTGAGTTTATCTGTTGCTTGCCCTTTAAGGAATATACACATCCACGCAAGGGTCTTTTAAATATTGCAGTCAACTTGCCTGAGAAATCTCTGAAGCCAGATATGGGCCCCAAGACTTATATTGCTTATGGAATTCCTCAGGAGCTTGGCCGTGGGGACTCTGTCACTAAGCTTCACTGTGACATGTCTGATGCAGTATGTGTGGTTTTGTTGGAACTTCTACCTTTTTGTTTGTTTTGTTTGTTGGAGGGGAACTTCTCTTTGCATGGGTCGCTGCTTGGAATTGTCTATGTTTGTTTGTATAGACTAAAGGAAATCCATGTTAAGGGCCAAGGGCCAGATGAATCACATAAGTTTTGGTATCTGCTGAACACTTCATGGCTGTGTCTGTTACTGCCCATCACAAACATTTATGGGTTTGACTCCTTGCCACAGTTGACTAAATTCTATGGCATACTTATCTTATAATCTTTCAAACCAGTTATGTTATATAAGCTTCAATGACTTTGGCAAAGCTGTTTGCAGTTTGCCAATCTGGTATTGGGTTGTTTTAAGTTTAGTTTAATGGGCAATTACTACATTGAGTCCAAACCTAGTATATTCACAACCTCACACGTTGCTTTATGTTTCTTAATTTTTTTTTAATCATACTTGATTTAAATAATATAGTTGCCTTTGATTCATATTCCTGCAATCAGCAGTTATTACAATGTCATTTATTCTTAGTCACATAGGCGCAATATTCACGTTTTTAGGGTGTAGTCTATGTTTTTAGGGTTTACTCTACATAGTGGCACAGATTCAATATTCATGTCCTTAACCCACTCGGCCACCCCAAATTAGGGGTATTCATTAGCTGCCTTCATTTTAATGCTCTTTTGTTAAGAGAGCCACCTGCCGTTATATTACTTTCTATAGTAGTTAAAAAAGGAAGTTTTTAAAAAGGGTGGGGGGGGGGGGGGGATGGATGAATAGGTACTATTATGCTTTTGACACGATTGACTTGATGGAAGTAAAACATGTGTAAAAGGAAACAGATGATATTGCAATGAAGGGTAAGGCTTAGGTGCAGTTTTTGTTGAAATTGAATCCCTTGGTGAAGAACACGTCTCGTAATAGATACAAGGGACATTACTGGAATTAAGTTGTCCTTTTCGTTGTTTGAGACTCTTAATTTAATTGTTCTTAATTCAAATTTTCAGGTAAATGTTTTGACACATACTGCCAAGGTGCCCCTTGAAGCTAAGACACTCGAGAGTATAGAGAAGTTGAAAAGGAAGCACTTTGAGCAAGACCAAAAAGAAATCTTTGGGGATTTTCTGCCTGTGGATGAAAAGGTCAAGATTAACATTTCTGGCAGTGCGTCTTGTACACTTACTGCTAATGATAAAGAATTTAGCGGTGAACCTGGGGATCAGAGCACCTATGTAACCATTACAGAACTGGCTAATCATGCTGTTCAAATTGCTGGAGACTCAAGAATGGACGGGGCAGACTTTTCAAGGGGATCAGTGCTGGAAAAGACTGAAGTGGCAGAAGTTGATGAAGCTAACAATGGTGGGAGTTTTCTTACAAGTTCTGGAAATAATTTGGATGGGTTAGAAGCTTCTCAGAGTGGTGCCCTTTGGGACATCTTCCGAAGACAAGACAGTCCTAAGTTGCAGGAGTATCTTAAGAAGCATTTCCGGGAATTCAGGCACATCCATTGTTGTCCATTGCCGCAGGTAATTTGGCATGCCATTTTCATTTGGTAGATCATTGTTATGTTGCCTGGGGCATTGGTGAAACAAAGTTATTTCACTTGTTCATCGTAATGGTTCAAATGACCCAACCAAAAAAAATCACCATAAGCTTGTAGAAAAGTTGTATTAGTAAATAATAATTGATGTGTAAATATTTTTGTGGTTTTTTTTAATGTGTAAATACTAAGAAATGGTGTTACTTTTTATAATATGCATACAGCTAAGGTTTGTAGAAAAAGATTTTGAACCTTCTAAAATTACCTTTAATTTGTACCAAAGGGAACTGTTGGAAATCCAAATCATGTAACAAATTGGGATATAGGTAGGGATATTCTTCTGACTTGACAGAAGTCAGAAGGCGGAGTCATGCAGAAGCCAAGTTGAGATTGGCCTTCTGAGTTGAACCGAGTTCTGACTGTTGGTTCAGGAGATGTAAGGACCGAATTGCAGATCAAGAATTTTCTTATTAGCCCAAACACGGGTTTGGCCCAAATAAAACATTTTTTAGCTGTTTTTGCGTTTTTTTAATTTTATCATTATCAGACTGTCGGCCTGGGCAGAAAGACTTCCTTCTGCCTGCTGGGACTTTGATTGTTTCGGCTCAGGCCAGGTCAAAGTTCAGCTCGGATTGGGTGGAGCAGGAATCTGAACATATGTAGATATCTGCCTGACCAGCTCTGCACCAGCAGGACCTAGGATGTGAATAGATAAATGATAAATCATTGAGTGGAAATATAGCATTATAGTCCTGAGCAGTTACAAATGACATCATTGCCTGTCCTTCAGTCAGTAAATTGATTAGTTTACATTAGTGTGTGTGGTTTTATAATTAGTTGGTAGGTGTGTTATATGTGTTCCTGTTAATACTTGACAAATATTTCTTTGGAATCAGTTTATTATATCTTTTGGTGCTACAGGTTGTTCACCCTATACACGACCAGACCTTTTATCTGACTGTGGAGCACAAGAGAAAGCTCAAGGATGAGTATGGTCAGTTTGTTAAATATGTGGAGCTAGTTGGACTGAATGCTGCAATCTTTTATTATTATTATTATTATTTTTATTTTTTTTTAATTTTTTAATTTTATTTTTATCATAATTTATTATGATTCTTTTTTTTGGCGTCATAGGAATTGAACCATGGACATTTGTCCAAAATCTTGGGGATGCTGTCTTCATTCCTGCTGGCTGTCCTCATCAAGTCAGAAACCTAGAGGTATAGTAAATTTCTCTTGGGGTTTTTATTTATTTTTTCTTGTTTCTCTAGTTTATAAAAATTGGATATAAATTTAAAGTACCTCTTGCACCAGTAACTAGTCATACAAAATTATTTTGCTACATTTCCCTTGAAATAAACCTCTTTTATACCTATCACAAAAAATAAACCTGTTTTATGCGGTTTCTTCTAAGCTGACTACTAGCTAGTTGTGTTTATTTAAATGACAAGTTTTTAAAGCGGAGGGATTTACACATCAATAAGGTATCAACTAGTCTATCTTTCTACACCCATCTCTTGTTCAAGTAATGTTCTTTTACAGCTCGACTAGGATGATATCTTCATGGACTTTTTTTATTTCTAGCATCTATAAGTCATTCCGTCTTGCAAGGAAGATATTTGAGTGTCATAATTCTTTGTTCAGGTGATGTTATATTGCCTTTATTTTATTCAGTTCTTTAAAGAAGTAGACTGGTAGATGTGGGTTGCATGGTTTATTTGTAGTGGGTTGTTCAAGCTCTCTAGTGATGAGACGTGAGGCGGCCTGGGAGCAATTTTGAGAAGGAAACCATGATCTCTTTGGTGTATGAAAAGGTGGCCGTGAGGATGGGGAGGAACTAATCTTGAAGATTTATCTATTCCATGGTGTTTTGAGTGGAGTCAGCTCATTTTTCTGGATCGCTGAGATTAGTGAGAACTCTTCATTTTTCTATGTTGGTGGTGTGATGGTGGGGGTTGCTGAACATTCTGGTGTTGTGCGTACTGAAGATTATTATGATTTGGAAGCCAATGTTGAGCGCTATTTTGAGTGCAGTTTGTGAATTATGAGGGGCTGCTCTTAGTGTTGAGGAACTTCATGGTCAAGGAAAGCCAAAAGCCTGCACATGGGACCATATGAAAATAAAGATGAGAAATAGCTTTTCCCTGTTCGTGGATTTGTACCAACTTTTTCATGATTTCATGCAATCTAAGCATAGAAGCATATTCATCTGAATTTAATAATTTATCTATTCATGTCAACCTCAATGAAAGGAATGTGCAATTGACAACTAGCTATCTTTTGGGGTTGAGTTCTTCAATTCAAGATGTGATGGGAGTTATTAGGCTCACAAATTTGGAGGATGCAAGGAAAATGCCTTGTTGCCTGAAGCAAAGGATATTAAGGCTTGGGCTGAGAAGACTTTTAACACCTAGGGCTGCTAGTTCTACAGTTCAATGAGGGCCCACTGCTGCTAGTATTTCTAGATTGGAGAAACTTCAAAGGGATTTCTTGTAGGGTGGATTGGGAGAGGAACACAAATTTCACTTGGTTAAGTGGGAAAAGGTATGCAGATCTATCTCGAACGGGGTTTTGTGCATTAGAAATATGAAAACCTTCAATCGGGCGTTGCTAGGTAAATGGTTGTGGAGGTATCATAAGGAACCTGAAGTCCTTTGGAAGACGGTAATAGAGAGCAAATATGGGGAACTATGGGGGAGGGGGGGTTTGGTGCACAAAAGAAGTGAGGAGTGAGCGAAGTGGGTTTATGGAAACATATAAGAAGAGGGTGGGAGGTGTTCTCACGCCATACTCGATTCCGTCTAGGAGAAGGAAACCGTATTAAGTTTTGGTATGACACTTGGTGTGACTATGTTGCTCTAAAGGAATCTTTTCCTTCATTGTTTAGAGTAGCAAGAGATATTGATGCCTTAGTGGCATATGTAAGCGTAAGATCAGGGGAGCAAATCCAATGGAACATCAACTTCAGTAGGGCGGCACAAGACTGGGAGATGAGCAGTTTTGAAGCCTTTTACAGCCTCCTGTATTCTTGTGAAGCGGGTAATTCACAAGATAGTCTATGGTGGATACCTGTAGCTAAAGGCACTTTCTCGGTGCGCTCTTTTTATAAGTCTCTTACTCAAGAGACACCTATCTAGTTCACTTGGAGAAAGATATGGAGACATAAGACTCCTCCCAAAACTGCGTTCTTTGTGTGGACAGCATCCCTAGGCAAGATTCTTACTAATGATAATTTGAGGAAGCGTAGGGTGATTATCCCAGATTGATGTTGTATGTGCAGGAAGAGGAGCGAATCGGTGGACCACCTCTTAATACATTGGGAGATAGTGAGAGGGTTATGGAATGAGGTTTTGGGCAGAATTGACTTGGCTTGAGTTATGCTTGAGAATGTGGTAGGAGGAGTGGCTAGTTGGACAAATTTGAGAGGCAACCAATAGATAAAAGAGGTGTGGAAGATGATACCCATATGCATCATGTGGTGTTTATGGCAAGAACGCAATGCAAGGACCTTCGAAGACAAAGAGAGATCAATGGAGGAACTGAGTTTTCTTTATTAGAACTCTTTGTACTTGGACCATAGCGGTTGATTTTAATGGCTTAGATCTACATGATTTTCTGATGTCCATCGCTCATACCTAGCTATGGAAACTATACATTGTATTGGGCTTTTGCCTATTCTTTGATAATGTAATTTATTACTTATAAAAAAAAAAGTATTTCTAGAGCTGATCAAACAGCTCTTCATAGTGACAATGGTGAGGGATATTTCAACCATGATGGGATTTGACTTACTAGTGGTGTTGAGCGAGTGGAGAAAGGGAAGGAAGTTTCTAGTATTGGTTGTCAAAAACTCTACTTTTTGTCATTAAATTGTCGAGAGAGGTCATTTGTTGTATGCATGTCCATAAAGGAGTTTACTTGGTTGATCAGTAGGAAGAAGAGACTTCAAAAACTCTACTTTTTGTCATTAAATGATGTGCCATTGGCCTATGGAAGGAGTTTGGTGGTTACAATTGTTTTAGTAGCAACTATATTGAGGGATACAAAGGATTGTGAGGTCCAAATATTTTTTGAATTTGGTGGACTTGGTCCAGCAATCAGGCTTGGTCCCGTTTGGACATATTTTTGGTGTCTCCACATGGAAGGCTTACTATTCTACCTTGCTTCATAAGAGATTGGATAGAGTTTGTTCCGACCATTTCCCAATTGTACTAGATTGTGTGGGCATTCATGAGGGTAAAAGATATTTTAAGTTTGAAAAAATGTGGTTCAAAGTTGATGGTTTTGTGGAAAAAGTTAGGTCATGGTGGTCTTCGTATTTTTTAGAGGACTCACCAAATTTTATACTGGTTGGGAAATTGAAAGCATTGAAGAGGGACTTGAAGATGTGTGACGATGTGGAATGTAGATGTCTTTGGGCATCTTGATAGTCAAAAAGATCCTTTATGGAGGATTTACAAGTTTTGGTGGATAGGGAGGTGAGCACTCCTCTTTCTAAGGAGGATTCTTGCAGGATACTATCTATCACTATGAAGCTTGAAAAGGTGCATTTAATGGAAGAAATCTCGTGGAGATAGAAGTCACGTGCCCTTTGGTTGAAAGAAGGGGACTATTGTACTAAAATTTTCCATCGGGTGGCTAATTCTCATCGTAGGAATAATGCTATTGAGATGCTTCAAGTTGATGGACATGTTTGCTTTGACCATGATCTTATTAAGAGTCATTGTCAACTTCTATGAAGCTCTTCTTTTTGAAAAATTCCCTTGGAGACCCAAACTTGATGGCTTGCCCTTTGGGACTATCAATCAGTCAAGCTCTATTTGGTTGGAGAGACCTTTTGAGGCGGATGGAGTTTTTTAGGTGATTTGTGGAATGGCTAAGGATAAAGTCCTGGGTCTAGATGGGTTCTCTATGGCTTTTTATCATGATTGCTGGGATGTGGTTGGTGAGGATGTTATGAAGGTTTTTCACGAACTTTACACTTTTGGTAAATTTGAAAAAAGTATTAATGCTTCTTGTATTGCTTACATCCCTAAGAAAGTTGGGGCAATGGAGGTGAAGAATTTTTGATCTATTAAGTCTCATTAATAGGGCTTATAAGATAATCTCAAAGGTGTTTGCCAATTGTATGAGTGTTGTTATGAGTAGTATTATATCAAAATCTCAAAATGTTTTTGTGAAGGAGAGACAAATCTTGCACTTGGTTTTGATTGCCAATGAATTTTTGCATTGTAGAATTAAGAAGGGTACACTTGGGTTCCTGTGCAAGTTAGATATGGAGAAGGTTTATGCTCATGGTAATTGGGATTTTTTATTACTTGGGAGGTGTGGTTTTGGGGATAGATGGATTTCATGGATTAGGCATTATATATCTATTGTCCATTATTCGATTTTGGTGAATGGTGCACTAGAGGGATTTTTTAACAACTTTATGGAATTAAGACAAGGGGATCCCCTCTCCTCTTTTTTGTTTGTTATTGTTGTTATCGTACTAAGTCACATGTTGGAAGCGGCTATTAATGGAGGCTTTCTTGTTGGTTTTTCAGTGGGAGGTGTTAATATATCTCACCTTCCTTTTGCTGATGACACTTCACTTTTTTGTGAGCCCGGACCGTGGTCATATGCAATATTTGAAGGCTGTATTACTTTGCTTTGAAACTGTTTCGGGCTTGAAGGTGAATCTTTTGAAGTCTAAAATTATTCTTGTGGTTTTGGTGAACAATATGCAGGGCTTGGGAAATATCTTGGGCTGTAAGGTTGCTTCACTACCCTTGAAATACCTTGGTCTTCCGTGGGGGGCTGCTTTCAAGGCAAAATCTATTTGGGTGGATGTGTTAGAAAAACTTGATAGAAGATTGGCAGGTTGGAAACCAAGCTATTTATCAAAGGGTGGTAGATTAAGGGTATGGTTGAGTAATGAGCTGTGATGAGAATTCTGTAAATAGTAGTGAAATTGTTTGAGTTAAGATATTTTATTGGATTTTGAGAAAAGAAATAAAAAATTAAATAAAAATATTATTTGTATATTATTTAATATTATTTTTGTTTTGAAATATAAAAAAGTAGTATTTTTTTTTGTGTTTTTGTTTGAAAGTTTGAGAAAATTGTAATGATTAAGTAATAATTGGATAAAAAAGTTGAAAATTTAAAATTGAAAAGTATTTTGTGTTTGAGAAGAAAATTATGAAAAATTTTGAGACGATTAATCTCATTTAAATGCCCAAACATAGCCTGTTCTCATCAAGATTCAAGAGCACTTTATCTAACCTCCCTACATATTTCCTTTCTCTATTTCCATTGCCTACAGGTGTTGCCTCTCATATTGAGAAAACTTTTTTGTAATTTGGGGAGGAAATAAAGTTTCATCTTGTTGGTTGGGATAAAGTTTGTTCCCCGATATCTTGTGGTGGTTTGGGGGTGTGTAATTTGAGGGTCTTCAACAAAGTACTTTTGGTGAAATGGTTGGAAAGATATCATCGGGAAAGGCAGGGTTTCTGGAGAGAAGTCATAGATTCAAAACATGTGAGTATTGGGGTGACTAGTGTTCTAATGAAGTTAAGGGGACATGATGTGAGGTTGTGGAAATATATTCGCTCTAGATGGGGGAGGTTCTCTAAAATTTTCAGATGTGCTGTTGGAAGAGATCATTGTGTTTATTTTTGGCATGATGTTTGGTGTGGTGAAAGGGCTCTTAGTCATGTTTTTCCCATGCTCTACTAGATTTCTTGTAACATCCAGACCCCAAAAGTGTGAGTTTTATTATTATTTTATTTATTATTTTTATTAGATATGTTTGAGGTGGTAATTTGTTTTGAATAGGATTTCTCACTGTTAAACTATATGCCTCTTTTATTTTGTTGGGTCCTAGAGAGTAATTTTCGGTTTTGAAATTATTTTTTCAACTCAAACACTTCAAAACCATTTTTCTTTCAATATTCGTAATCTGGTAGGATTGGGATCCTTCCACCCTTCACGCCTCTCAGTCTACTTTCCTTTATAGTTATCCTTTAGTTTCTAGTTTGAATAGATTCCTAGATTTAAACCAATACTCAACTTCAAAACTTAGCATATCTCCTGAGTACTCACGCCACTTCCCTCCCCGTCGTCTGTACAAAATTCCACAAAACCCACTGAATTAAACACAAGAAACATTATATATACTAGCCCAACATAACAGCCTCTGGAAACTGGGAAAACCACTCTCACAGCAAACCGAGACACTTAACTCGCCGAAAACAGCCCAACTCAGACGAACCCACTCCTTTTGGTAAGCCCACGCCGGAATCTTTCTCCCTCCTCTCTCTTTGTGATTATTGGATAGGTAGTTTTCTCTTTAACTCTCTCACTCTTTTTCTCTCTTGTGGCGCACCGCCATTCCAAGGAGTTCAGTGGTGTTGCTGACCACTCCCAGCCACCCTAGAGTCACCGTCGAACTCAACCAAATCCACATAGCTGTGAGTTTCCTTCCATTCTCGGTGTGCATCTCACCCCTTCCCCATAAGCTATTTCCTTCCTTTTAATTATTTTGTTTCAAACTTCCCAAAAAGCCCCTCCAATGTTTCCATAATCACATATATGCCCTTTGACCCTTAGCCTTTATCATCCTGGACCAGATTCTTTAAATTATAATGGCCCTTGGGCTTTAAGCCATTTGACCAAGTGTTTTCATTTTAAGGGTGGGCTTGTTTTGCAATATTTCAGAGACTGTTGGAGTGTTTTAAGTGGATTGTTTCTTTAATTGAGCCTTGGGCCTTCTTATTTTTGAAGGATTTTAAGCATTCTTTAAAGTATATCTTTAAAGTATTTTTGTTATATTATTTATAGCCTATTATTTTAATTAATAATCCAATTAACCTTTAATTAGATTTTTATAAAATTATTAAGTTATATGGTACACAGAATATTAAGTAATATGATATGAGTTTTGGAATAATATTATTTTATGTAATCTTTGTATAATTGAATATTTATTAAATTATCTCTATGATAGGATTCTAAGTAATTAGAATGTTATGGCACGTTTTCTAGAAAAGTTTAGTAATGTCTAGTGCCTCGATACCCCGCATCTCCACTTCACCATTAATTCCTCTTCTTTACTTATCAAAAAAAAAAAAAAAAACGTCTAGTGCCTCGTATAGGTTATGAGCCACGATGTGAGATTGTGAAAGTAGTGCTAAGAGGTAAATGGTATGATCATATAAATGCATGTGAACTATAAATTTATTGTTATGTATGAAAATATAATGTGCTTATGATGGTTATCTACGCTACTCTAAGAGCCAAGTCAAGGTTAGATCTCTTTCATGATCTTCAATGAATTATGATATACATGTAAGTAAGCTTATGTATGTTATGCTATTATGGATGGTTGATTGATAGATGATATGTTATCACATGTAAGCCATGAAATGTTCATGTACTAATTTAAGTATGCTATATGATGAAATAGCCAGATCATGCATGCCATATTCATATAGTAGTACTTAGACCAAGTATGTCATGTAATGAAATAACTAGATCATGTATGCCATGTTCATGTAAGTACTTAGATCACATACATGAAATGTCATAAAATGCTTAAATCATGTTAGGCCATGTCATGCTATGCTATGCCATGTACAAGAATATACCATGTTATGCCATGCCATATACAAGAATATGCCATGCTAGAAGAGTCCATAAAGTCCAAGAAAATTCTTATGCATTAAAGAAAGATAAATATTTTAACGTGACATAGATCCAAGCGTGTTCACCACAAGTTATGTTAAAACGGTATTACAGACTCAAGAGTGGTTACCACTAGTTAGGTAAAACACGGACTAAAGCATGTTTCACTCCATGTACAAGTTATGCAAGTTAGGTGAAACACAAACTCAAGTGTGTTTCACTCTATATAAAAGTTATGCAAGTTAAGTGAAACACGGACTCAAGCTTGTTTCACTCAATGTACAAGTTATGTAAGTTAAGTGAAACACGGACTCAAGCGTGTTTCACTCCATGTTGTGATCAGTTACGCAAGTCAAGTGAATGTGGACTTAAGCGTGTTCCACTCCATGTTATAACAAGCTATGCGGTGCTACAGACTCAAGTGTGGGTCACCATATGATAAGTGAAAGACAAGATAAACAAGTCATGTATGATTGTTAGAAAATGCATGAAGTTAGACATTTATACATTTACGTTACATGTTTGCCATGATTATGTATGTTTTTGCTCATGTTAGTGATGAATAGATATATACCATGTGAATCTGTGACAATATATGCATGTATTAAATTAAGTTATGTTTGTAGTATGATTGTGAATCTGTGATGATTTATGTATGTTGGAAGAGTCTTTCAAATATTAAGTCTATGCTAAGTTATATTTTATGGTATGATGTGCTATCTACTGAGTATTCGACTCATTTTTTGTTTGTTTTTATATTTTCTCCTACGTTTAACCGTCACAGATGATGATTGTGAGGACGCAGAGCTGGAGGGCCAGGAGTCTATCTAGTGCAAGGACATTATGAGTGTTGGGATGTGCTGGGGGAGGATATTATGAAGGTTTTCCAGGATCTATACCCTTTCGGTAAATTTGAAAAAAGTCTTAATGCACCCTTCATTGCTCTAATCTCTAAAAAAGTTAGGGCAATGGAGGTGAAAGACTTTAGACCGATCAGCCTCATTAATGGGATATACAAGATTATTGCAAAGGTGTTGGCCAATCGCATGAGCAAGGTTTTGAGTGGTATTATAACAAAACCCCAAAACGCGTTTGTAAAGGGGAGACAAATTCTGGATTCCATGTTGATTACTAATGAATGTTTGGATTGTAAACTCAAGGAGGGTAAACCAGGTCTCTTTTGTAAGTTGGACATGGCTAAGGCCTATGACCATGTAAATTGGGATTTTTTGTGCTATTTATTTGCAAGATGTGGTTTTGGGGAGAGATGGTTATCTTGGATTCGGCATTGTATAACTACGGTCTGCTATTTCGGTTTTGGTGAATGGAACATTGGAGAGATTCTTTACCAGCTTCAGGGGATTAAGACAAGGGGATCCTCTATCCCCTTTATTGTTTTTAATTGTTATGGATGCTTTGAGTCACATGTTCAGTGCAGCTGTTAGTAGAGGTTTTATTGCTGGTTTCTCGGTGGGAGGGATTACTATATCTCACTTTTTATTTGCTGATGACACACTGCTGTTTTGTGAGCCGGACAGTGTTCATATGCAGTATTTGAGAGCTGTTTTGCTTTGTATTGAAGTGGTTTCAGGTCTGAAGGTAAACCTTTCGAAGTCTGAAATGGTCTCTGTGGGTAGTGTGAACAATATTCAAGGCTTGGCATCTATTTTGGGCTGTCAGATTTCTTCACTGCCTTTGCAATACCTTGGTCTTCCATTGGCAGCGTTCAAGACCAAATCTATATGGGATGGAGTGGTAGAAAAAATTGAAAGAAGATTGGCTGGATGGAAACGGTTATATTTGTCAAAGGGTGGTAAATGGACTCTCATTAAGAGTACACTATCTGACCTCCCCACGTATTTTCTTTCCTTATTTCCGATACCTGCAAGTGTGGCTTCTCATATTGAGAAAACTTTTTGTAATTTTCTTTGAGGAGGAATGGGGGATGAAGCTAGAATCCATCTTGTGGGTTGGGATAAAGTTTGTTCTCCAATTCGATGGGGAGGATTGGGGGTGCATAATGTAAGGGTTTTCAACAAAGCATTATTAGGGAAATGGTTGTGGAGGTATCATAGTGAAGGAGAGGCCTTGTGGAGAGAAGTGATAGAGACTAAGTATGGGAGTCTTCGGGGGGGTTGGTGCTTTAACGAAGTCAGGGGTGCACATGGAGTGGGATTGTGGAAAAACATAAGATCTGGTTGGGATAGATTTTCTCAAATTTTCAGTTACAATTGGCAGCGGCAACAATGTTTTATTTTGGCATGATGTTTGGTGTAGGGACATGGCTCTCAAGCAGGTGTTTCCTATGCTTTACCAAATTGCATGTGATAAAGAGGCTATTGTGGCTGATTTATTGATACGCTCTAATGGTGTTGTTCTTTGGAATGCGAGATTTTCAAGAGTGGCTCAAGATTGGGAGCTGGACATGTTTTTTGGTTTTTTTGACTTTTTATATGCTATATCATTTGGAAATGAGATGAGGGATAGGCTGTCGTGGAATCCAAGTGGAAATAAAAAATTCTCGGTGCGGTGCTTTTATTCGGCTCTTTTGGGTTTATATAATGGTCATAGCTATCCTTGGAAGGCTATTTGGAAGTGCAAGGTACCTTCCAAAATTGCATTCTTTGTTTGGACATCATCTATTGGGCGGATTCTTACCTCGGATAACTTGAGAAAACGTGAGTTCATTATTTCAGATTGGTGTTATATGTGTAAGTGTGATGGGGAATCAGTTGATCATCTCTTATTACACTGTGAAGTGGCCTAGTGTTTATGGTATGAAGTTTTTAATAGGATAGGGGTGGCATGGGTCATGCCTAGAAGTGTTCGGGAGCTTATGTGCTGTTGGAAAGGTATCCGGGGAAATGCACAGATCATTGCCGTGTGAAGAATGATACCTCACTGCATCATGTGGTGTGTGTGATTGGAGAGAAACAAGAGGTGCTTTGAAGATATGGAGCACTCTATGGCTGAACTGAAACGTTTTTTCTACAGTACACTACTTTCCTGGGCTTCGGCCATTATTTGTAACACAGATGATCTCCATACTTTGTTTGTAACTCTTACTAGTACTTAGTTGTAACTTGGCATGTTCTTTGTATATTTCTAGTGTACTCAGGCTATACCTCTTTTATTAATAAAACTTACTTTTACCTATCAAAAAAAAAAAATTGCATAAAAGTCACACGTAGGTTTAGTTTATGTTTTTACCTTACGTTTTCAGTTTCATGTTTCAAAAACAGTTATGTTTAGTTTAGTTGATGTTTTCAACAAATGAGGTATTTCAGGATATGAGTCTCTTTTTCGGGCATTATGCTATGTATGTTAGTAACATTTCTATCCTATGGGAATGGGGTGTTACATTTCTAGTGACGAAGGCCATGGTGGCTGATTTATTGGTGTTTTCCAATGGTTCTGTGCATTGGAATATTAGTTTTTCGAAAGCGGCTCATGATTGGGAATTGGAAATGTTTGCTGACTTTTTTGACTCATTGTATGCTATGTCGTTTGGTGATGTGTTGGGGGGTAGGACGATATAGACTCTTGGTGGAAATAAAAAGTTCTCGGTGCGGTACTTCTATAAGGCCCTCTTGGGATTCCCTAATGATCATTGTTTTCATTGAAAGGCTATTTGTCTAAGGTACCTCCTAAGATTACTTTCTTTATATGGACTGCATCTTTGGGAGAATTCTCACCTTTGACAATTTAAAGAAACGTGGTCTTATCATTATGGATTGGTGCTTTTTGTGCAAGAAAGATGGGGAATCATTGGATCATCTTTTGTTACATTGTGAAGTGGCCTGGTGTTTGTGAAATGAGATTCTTAATTGGATCAAGTTGGCATGGGGTTATGCCTGTAAGAGTTATGGGTATTTTGAAGTGCTGGACAAGTATTAGGGGAAATGTCCACGTTGTTGTTGTGTGGAGAATGATCTCTCATTGTATTATATGGTGTTTGTGGATGGAGAGAAACAAGAGGTGCTTTGAAGATAGGGAAGATTCTTTGGATGAGCTGAAGATATTCTTTTACAGTACTTTATTTTCTTGGGCTTTGGCCATTAATTGTGATGAGGACAATTTTCATGATTTGTCTCTCATTAGTGCTTAGTGGTAATTAGGCATATTTGATGTATACTCCATGTGCACTTGGACAATGTCTTTTTCTATCAATAAAATTTTACTTCCCCTTATAATTTTTTTTTGGAACAAATTGTCAAGATTAGGATTTTGAGAGAAAATAATGGGTAGGTCAAAACTCTTGTCCTACCCTCTTACCATTGCACCATATATAAATTAGCTTGTGTTTTACATTTATACCCATATGGAGTATACTTAGTACAATTATGCCCTCCAACATTCTTCAAGCTGGAGCATATATGTCATTTAATCTCAGTTTAGAACAAATAAACTTTAAATAACTATGACATAATGACTTGGTAGATACATTTGTAAGTTGCTCTATAGACTTCACAAAAGGTATGGAAATATCACCAATAAATATCTTATCTAAGAAGAAATGACAATTAATCTCTATATGTTTAATCCTATTGTGAATCACTTGATTAGAGGTAATATGTAATGTAGCTTGATTACCACAAAGCAACCATAGAAGAGTAGGAGCTGGAAAGCCAATCTCTTGAAGGAAGCGTTGTAACCTTGTCAATTCACTAGTAATATGAGCATTGCCCCATATTCAGCTTATGCACTACAATGAGCTACTATTATTTGTTTCTTACTCTTTCATATAAATTAATTGCCTCCTAAAAAGGTATACCACCCAGTAGTATATCTTGTATTTGAAGGAAACCTTACCTAATCAACATCAGAAAAAGCTTACACTCAAAGATGTCCATTTAATCTATATAGCAATCTAAAACCAAGAGTTCACTTACAATAGCAAAGAATGTGAATTAAGCATTCCAATCCAATGCGAGACACAGGCAGAGCTTCCAAGAATTGACTCGCTACAATCACTACATAAGAAATGTTAGGTGTGATGATAGTAATAGAATTCAACTTTCCAATAAGTTGACGTGCCTGATTGGATCTTCAAACAAATCTCCCTTATCTTTAAAGAGCTTATGATTCTAATCTATAGGAGTATCAGTAGGTCGAGCACCCAATAACCTAGTTTCTTCCAATAAGTCAAATACATACTTTGTCTGAGATAGACCAGTACCTTTTTTAGACTTGCTAACTTCAATCCCAACAACTTCAACCCTCTAAAAGATATACTTATGGTCAATAAATTCTCACAAATGGTGCATTTGATTTGTTTTTCAAGGAAATTGTTAATCTTCATGGAATTCCTTGTTTTATTGTGTTAGACTGAGATGTGAAGTTTATGAGACACTTTTGGTGTTTGTTATCGAGAAGATTGGGCACACAATTGGAAGTATACTAGCACATATCACCCCCATATGGATGGCCAGATTGAAGCTATAAATAGAAGATTGTGTGAAGAATTGTGAAGAATACTTCCTCAACCAAGTGTTTACTTGTAATAATACAATAATATGACCACTTAGAAGACTTCTTTTGAGGCTGTCTATGATTATGAACTACAACATTTGCTAGGTCTTGGTCCATTACCACAAGAAACAGGGTGAGTGAAGATGGAGAAGCCTTTGCGAAACATTTGAGGTGCTTTTGTGATTATGTGCTCCCGTTGTAACAAGCATCAAAATGGATGGGGAGACAGCTAATAAACGCTGGTGTTTCAAAAGAGTTTGAAGGCACCTACCAAAACTAGGCAATAAGGTTTGGCTCGTGTAAGGTGTTAGAGAAGATAGCACTAATTCCTATGTCTTAGAGCTGCTCGATGACCTAGAAATTACTCTGATATCTAATGTTGCAGGTATGTGCTTTGATGGGTTCAAAGGTTACGGTGAATCAGCTCCAACTATTTTGAAACAACTTCCTAAGAAGCTTCTCAAAGTTGAAGATATCCTAAACATAAGAGAAGCCAATTCACTACAAAGGAATTTGTAGTAGCGGTTGGGGATCAATTGGTTGAGAAATCCTACTCTTGGAAGTACATGAATCTTTTAGGAAGAACTGAAGCATGGTGATCCCGAGCCATATGCTGAATCTCTAGCCACTTTAAAGTCGGACTTAAGTTCCCACCCACCCAAAAAGGTTAATGCATGTTCATGAAAGTTGTTGGCCTAATCTTGTTTAGTTCTTATTGGAAGTCAAGCAATGTTTGTTTTATTTTATTTGAGTCTTCTAAAATGGTCATGTGATGTGAGCTACGTAAGTAGGGTTAATGAAGTCCTTAAGATCATTAGGACAACACTAGTTTATGTATTAGCTATAAAGGACTGGTTTTGATATCATTGCTCTAATCAAATGACTAAGGGGACGTTGGGACATAGAGATGGGGCAAAAAATTTTCAAACTTCTCATAATTTCTTTTTTAAACATCACTCAAACGCAAAATACTTTTTTCAATTTTAAATTTTAAACTTTTTCATCTAATTATTGTCCAAACATAAAAACTAATACAACTTTTACAAACTCTAAAACAAAACACAAAAATCAATACAACTTTACAAACTTAAAGATAAAAATAATATTAAAAAATTACATTCAAATAATTTGTGAACTTTATAATATTTTTATTCAATTTTTTCTTTCTCCTTTCCCAAAACTCAATAAAACATCTTAATGCAATTTATTTCATTACCATTTACAGAATTTTGAGATACTCCAAGTATCCAACTAAGCACTCATTGATTGCTAAAAGATAATGATACTCTAGTCCACCTCTTTGTTTGAAAACAAGAGAGGTTAAGATGAAGCAACATAACATGTAACGCCCCAATGGAAGACCCAAACCACATAGCCTATACTCCAAAATGACTAGTCAATGATGCCATTTTCTTATCATGTGGGGTATCACATAACACGTGCATGCTACTTATGACATATTCTATCATTTTCAACTGCGATGACGTTAGTAACCGCCTATTTTTCTCCTCTTCTATTGTCTTCTCAATTTTCTATCATGTTTATTCTAAAATCACAAAATTGGCTCTTGTTTAACACCTTAAAAAACACTATTCATTTCTGATTGATTCAAATGAGGCAATTTGATTGGTTAAAAATCAAATTGATTTGGGTGCATTTTTTTATTTGCCGACAAAGCGGTTCAATCAACTGATTTAAGTCCAATCAAATCAATCCTTATCTAATTCCAATTCAGTACCAATTTTTTGAGCCTAGCTTGAACACATCAATGGTTCCAAATACTGAGAATACACTTGAAATTGAAATATGGATAGCATTTTTTTTACAATTATGTGTGGTATTCTTGAACCTTGAACAAAAAATCAATCTCACTATCAACTTTGCTAAGAGTTCTAAATCGAATGAGGAATAAACAGAACTTGACATATGACAAAGGAACCATGTGTTGGAAACTGCTAGTAATTAAGGCTTTAAACTGCTAGTAATTAAGACTGCTATAAAAGATAAGTACGTCTCTTTACTTGGCCACCCGCCCTCTTTTTAAAAAACTTGAGTTCGATCTCAAAAAAATTGAAGCATAACTCTTTGCTTGTTGTACTCTTCCTCTTTTGGCCTGCCTTGTTGAAGTCTCTCGGGTGTCTACTGCAGATCTGATTAGTCTCATGATGAAGAGAAGTCATTGCGATCTCCCCACTTAGTAAACCATTGGGAGCTCTGAGTGGTTTACCTAGCAAATTTAGTTGCGATGATACCTTTACATCTAAACTATGCAATGTAGTAATCTCATTAAAATACACTATATAGACCAATGAAATAAATTATAGTTTTAGTTTATGCAAGGTATTACATCTTCTTGAAGTGTACTAATCATTGTTTATGCATTGCTATACAAAAGTGATTATGTCAATGCACTCAATAACACTGGCACAAAATGGAATAGTTTAGTAAAAATCAATGCTTGCTCTTGTTGTGATGTATGAAAACAATTGCTATTATTAGATGTGTTTCCATGGGCATAACTTTATGTTCATGAATTTGTTCATTTTTGTTTTCTGTACCTATAAAAAGAAGTGAATTTGTTATTTTTTGTGTTCTGTTTAGTCATGCATAAAGGTCGCACTAGACTTTGTCTCACCTGAAAATGTTGGTGAGTGCATACGTTTGACAGAGGAATTCCGTACACTTCCCCTTAATCATAGGGCCAAGGAGGACAAGTTGCAGGTATGTGATTGTTTGTACCTTTATTATGTGATCTTGTGTTTGGATAACATTTCATGTAGTGTGGCATGTTTAAGTCCTGCTGCAAATGATAAGGCTTTTGGTTTGTAGAGCTATAAATTATCTGACTGTTCAATTAGTTTTTTGTTTTTTTCTTAGCTTTAACTTACTGATTGCATAGTACTTCTTGATTACTGTTTCCATCACAATTATCCCATCCCACTGCTGCAATGCAATCCATTACCTCTTGAATCGTTTCTCACCTCATCGTGATCCAACTGTGGATGCATTGCACCATAAGACACCATTTTCTCTTCCAAGACTTTACCGCTGATTATTCTACCTGCACTAATTTACACACACACTTTTGTGTCCTTAATGCATGGTACCTATCTTATTTCCGTGAACTTGTGCTTACTTGATTGTGATATATGATGATTTGGATTGGCATTAACGTCAATTTAATCCTGGTGCGTGCTAATCATAGTTTGATTGACTGAAATTGCTTGCAGCTAGGAATTTGTGATATGTCGTATGATAATTGTATAATACAAAAAGGTTTCATTGTAAAAACTTCATTACAAATCGTGTTTGTAAGGTTTTTTATTGCTACTCTGCTTGGAACAGGTGAAGAAAATGACTGTTCATGCTCTGAGCCAGGTTGTTGAAAGTTTAGAGCAGAAGCCAAGGTTAGTTGACTTTTATAAATTGATTAATTCTGTAATTTTGCCTGCCACTCTTTATACTAGATCTGTAGGCGTTTTTAGTGCATAATTCTTTTGATTTTTATCTGTAGTTCTGACAACCTTGCTTACATTAATGTGGTTGTACCTAACAAACTTATAATGCTGCTTTCTTGATTTATTGTTTCTTAAAATTTTGAGTTGTAAATTTGTGATTGTATTTCTTGATTTAGTTATGTGCTATTATTATCTCTCTTTCTCTCTCTGTATCCTGTATTTGTATCCATTTTATACTTTTTTTTACTAGCAAAGGGATCATTAATGCCCTTGAAAGCGGTAGCAAAGATGGTTTAATCATTATCATGAATCTTGGCATGGGCATATAAAATCTTTTAGTATTTGCATGCAGTTAAGAGGTGAATGCACATGCCAAATCTTCATTCTTGCCCTCACTGTCCGCAACATTCAAATAATTATATGTGCATGACGTCTTACAATATTTGAAGGTAGCTTTATATTTTCTCTGTGCATGTCCAAATTTTGTTGGTGAAAGCAGGTAGCTTGTCAAGTTTCAACATATATGAAACAACTGAATGAATTTCAAGTTTTGATGTGGGTGTTTGTATGGTTAAAAGCCTGCCCCTTTTATTCTGTTTATGTGCAGGTTCATTTTCATACATTAAACCATGTTTTTGTATTTTAACCATACCCGTCTGAATTATTGTCTTGAAGGCTTTCAGTCATGTAGTGCAGTCTCTTGTGCTGTGTTGCAAGTACAGATTTTATCTGAAGTAACAAGATGTATTTTTAATACGCGATTTTCAGGTGACTATTTTCTGCCTTCAGATTCAGAATTCGTTCAACTTCATTGGTCAAAAATGGAAGTGTCGGGCTGTTTTGCAAGTACAGATATTTTCTGAAATAACAAGCTGTGTTTCGACTGCCCGATTTTCAGATGACTATTTTCTGCCTCAAGATTCGGAGTTCGTTCAAGTTCATTGGTGAATATCTTTTATGGTGCAAACAAAGCGTCCCAGTGTTTTGTAATCACGGTATAATACCATCTGTATTTTGGTATATACCAGCTGCATGCTCTTTGTCAAGGCCTTGTTTGCTATCCTCCATCCCCGAGTTCTCTCTTTCTTTTGCCTGTGATCATGAGATGATAATTCTACCATGATCGAGAGAGTTCAAGATATCGATGGAAAGACTGGGTGCTTGTTTGCAGCAATTTGGTTTTTGAAAAATTAAGAGTTATCACTTAATGAGATGAATTTCATAGAAGTAGAGGCATTTTGGTTTTAATATCATTCTCGATCGTAATTAATAGCCGTTGATACGATCGATGGCAATGCATGGAAATGTAATATAGGTGATGGCGATGTGGATCTTTATTCTTCAAAGAACTGCTATAACTATGGATATTTGATGATGTTAGGTGTAGCTGATGAAAAATTATGTAGATCAAGGGTCAGTGGAGGATGGTACAGTTGAGATGGAGAGGGAGGTCGGCCAGCCCTTCAAAATCTGCCTATATTACGTTGATATAATCATTTTCTTATTTTAGGAACCAGATATACTGAGTTACTAACATTCAGAGGACATCCATATGTGGAACATGATATCTAAGTGAAAGTTTGTTTCTAGTGGTAAAAATAAAAAAATGTCCTTTGTAAGTTTGAGTCTTTTCTCTTAGAGATATTAGCTTCAATGGAAGACTAAATATTGGGAGACTAAAAGGTTAAAAAAAATGAGTAAATAAAGAGGTATTAATTTACACAATCAAGGAGTATTAAAATTTATTTGAATTTAGAAAGTGTTTCATTTTATTTCATTATTAGAATTTTTTTTAGATTTTCTTATAAAATATAAAAAATAATTTAATTTTTTTAAATTCTAAAATAATTATAATATTTTAATAATATTTTATTCAACTTTTATTTCAAATCATTTCATCTCATCTCTAAATTTAAACTAACCTTAATCTTCATGTGGAATATAAGGCCGGAGAAGCTTAAAATCATGTAAGTGGGCGAGATTTAAGAATTCTTTTTAAATTTTGTAAGTTCAAAATAGATTCAACACTTTTGAGACTATCAGAACCTTTGGAGCAAAGAACTCGCAACTCATTATAGGCATATATATATATATATGTATATATGTAGGAGTATTTTTACGTGCATCAACACAATAGTGCTACACAATCACTTCAATGTTTGTTTTACTTTAGAACATTTTTCCAATACCATCTTTGCGAGGAATGTCTTCATCGAGATCCATTCGATGCCAATTCCCCAAAGATGTGCCCATCTGCTCAACTTTGTCAAACAAACCCAGGAGTCCACCCGTATGTATGAAGAGGATCTTTCTTCCTTCCCACTTCATTGGATTTTCAGCCATGTCTTTCATCATCCCATAAGCAGCTTTCCCACTAAAAAGAATGCACAATCAAAAAAGGGGAAAATATAGTCTAAACCAACTATGCTTACTCACAATGGAAATATCAATGATAACAACAATAATCTTGGTTCATTCAGAATTGGAACAGTCGAGAAATGTTTGTCAAATTGTGGTAGTAAATTTGCTTTTGTTATCAAAATTTCCCATCTTATCTTTTGGGTCACACATATAACCTTACACCAAAAGGTTCACTGCAAATACACCTTAACGAAATTATATATAATATCTGTGAAGATAATACGTAGAATATGCTCTTCCACCAATCAAGACGTGAATCTTAAATTTATCTAGATATGATCAATTGCAAAACATGTTACTCATACCAATATACTGCATCAAGGACAACACCAGTGGCTGCAGCAACTTCCCTAACGAATTTAAGCTCCTCAGAGGTGTTAACTGCATAGCCCAGACCTTTGGCCTGAAGGAAGATAAGAATCCGATTACTTCTTTTTATAATCAATTGAATGGCATCCTCAGCTTGATTAAGTAGATAAAATTTCTCTCAATTATGTGTGGGTCCAATAAAAAACCATGGAAGACGTTGTGATTTCGAATCCAATGTGTGCGTGTAACTTGTCAATAGGAAAAAAGAAAAAGAACACACCATTTCAGTGTTAATTTCCATATTAACTAGAAATAAGAGACTTCTACGAGGCTTAATATAAACTGCAGAGGTAAGAATGCAAGAACATACCTGAAAGTGTGTAGGCATATGTGTCCCAAATACCCTCACTAAACCTTGCAACCACCCACCCTCATTACATTAAACAAAAAAAAGCTTTAATTTCATCTTATTTATTTAAAGCTAGGAACACCAGGCAAACTAAAATGATTGCAGCCTTGTAACACCTGTCTCCCCCCGCCCCCCGCCCCCCAAAACACGCATGCTATGTTGAACTAGATAAAATTCATTTGCAGCCTGCCCTTTGGATATATTGGATATAGAAGATTTTCCATGATGCATACGCATTTTTTTTAAAGGTAAATCATGTTTAGTCACATATTAGTTTATGTCTAGAATGGAGCATGCAAATGATGGCTAGGCACTCACATTTTGAATGTTAACAATATCACGTGAGTCAACATCTGCATCAAGTCCATCAAGTAGGCCTTGAACAAAGTCATAAAAGTAATCAGGGTCGTCACAAACAGAGAATGCATGAACCTACAAGTGAAAAATAGATATGAAATTAATTGACATGCCATGAACAGCATATAAGAAACTGTTATGAGAGAATTATGGAGAGAATTATGGGATTACTTTTTGTGGTTGTAACTTAGGTAGAATTAGTCGTAAATTAGGTAGCTGAATGCTATAAATGGTTGAAATACATGAGCATTCTATGTAAATATAATTTCTATATAAATAAAAGAAATCAGAGAGAAAGGGTATTCAGACCTTTTGACATGGTATCAGAGCTACTATTCTGATTATCGTTTCTCTGTGGTCTTAATCTTGAGAATTTCTGAGTTGTGTTTCTGTGGTCTTCTCTTTACTCACACGTTGGTGAGTTTCTGAGTTTGGGGTGAGTGTTTTCCCGGTGCTTTTGGGGTTCCGACTTGGAGTAGGACTGTTCATACGGGTCGGATTTTATCCGGCCCGGATTTAATCCGAGCCGAAATCCGGATATACCCGGTCCGGATCCGGATTCCATATTCAAAACCCGGTTAACTGGGTTTGTGTATAAAAGGGACAAAAAAAAACCCTAGTCTTCTCTCTCTCTCTCTCTCTCTCTCAACAAACGAAACCCTAGCCGCATATTGCATCTGCACACCCACTCGGTAGGTTTACTCCATCTGCACACCCACTTGGTAGGTTTACTCCATCTCGTCGTGGTCTCATCGGAGTAGAAGGTCGCGATTTTTTCTAGATAGATCAGCGGATTTGGTGAAAAAACTTGGGTTGGTCTTGTATTTTGTTGTTCTCTTTTGCTTGTGTTTCAATGTGGGTGGGCAGGCCGGGTGGGGCGAATGGCCATGGGATCAATCTGTCCCTCGGCATCCTGATCGAGGGCACCAACGCATAGGGGCAGCAATCTGTCCACCGGGTGGGTTCTTTCTAGAGAGAAAAAAATTAGGAGATAGGGAAAAATTTTGTCACTCAGATTTAGGGAAAAAATAAAATATTGGATTAAAAAAAAAAAAATCCGGTTTCAATCCGAAACCCGGAATCCGAAATTTTCCAAATCCGGATTCATCCGGGTTCCGGCCCGTTTATGACCCGGGATAACCCGGTCTAGATTCCGGCCCCAATTTGAAATCCAGATTCCGGTTTGGGTTTATTCGGATTTCCGGGTTAGAACCCGGATGAACAGGCCTACCTTGGAGGCTGTCGGCAAGTTCTGTGTGAAGTTGTGTGGTAGTAGACCACTTCTGTGTAGCTATCGGCAGGTTCAGCTCTCTTTGGTTTGCGTGATTCTATTTCTGGCTAGTATTTTTATTTCTTTCCAGTGATTTCTTTGTGCTTCCTGGGTTGTGTCGGCACTTTCTGGTTTCTCAAAGAATTGTTTTTGCCGTGGGACCTCATTGTTATTTCTTTTGCTGTGGCCATTTGATTATGATTTGCTATCATATTTTTATATATCTGTGGGCATTTGATTCTGGTTTGCTGTGGGCCATATGCTTTCAAGTGGTGAGAAATACTTTTGGGTTGGATTTTGACTTAGATCTATTATCTTGACTTGTTTCAGGTGGGCCATTTGTTTTCAAGTGGGTCATACGTGAGAAATACTTTTGGGAGGAACCTTGTGGGGCATTTGGGTTGGATTTTGACTTGGACCTATTATTTTGTCTTGTTTGACGTGGGCGATTTGTTTTCAAGTGGGTCATACGTGAGAAATACTTTTGGGTTGGATTTTGACTTGGATCTATTATCTTGACTTGGATCTATTTGTGGGTTGGATTTACTGCTTATTTGATTTTCGTGATTTTCATCATGTTTATTGAGAATACTATTGTTCGCTTTACTGGAAAGAATTTTCCTACGTGAGAATTTCAATTTAAGATATTTTTGAAAGGGAAAGAATTATCAAATCATATTGATAGTTCTGCTACAGTTCTCACTGATGAAAAAGAATTTGCCTAATGGGAGGTCAATGATGCTAAGGTGATCTCATGGCTATTGGGGACGATTGAGTCTCACCTTGTGACCAATCTTCCCTGTTTTACCACGACTCAAGCTATGTAGGACTATCTCCATCACATTTATCATCAGAATCATAGTGCTCAGAAATTCCAATTGGAGGTGGAAATTAGCAATTATACTCAAGGTAATTTGACAATTGAACAATTTTATTCTGGTTTTATTAATCTTTGGAGCGAGTAATCTGCTATTGTTCATGCTAAGGTTCCCCCTACGGCCCTCGCGGCTCTTTAAGCGGTTCATACTGAGAGTCAACGTGATCAAATTTTGATAAAACTTCGCCCTGAATTTGAGCTTGTTCAAGCTGGTTTATTAAACCGTAGTTCGGTTCCTTCTTTGGATATTTGTTTGAGAGATTTATTACGTGAAGAACAACGGTTATCCACTCAGATGGGTATGGCTTCTGAGAAAGTATTTTCTGAGGCTGTGAATGTAGCCTATGCAGCACAAGAGAGAGGGAGGAACAAGGTACAGTGTTTCAATTGCAAGGAATTTGGTCATATTGCCCTAAGAAAGTTTATAACTACTGCATTGCCATGCAAATTTTTGAAAAGCAAGATTGTTTAAAGAATGAGGCAAAGAGCCTCAAATTTCTGTAATTTTGTTTCGAGATAATAAAATAATATTTCACAAATATTCATATTGTGTTTCTATCTTCTGGTAGATGTTTTGTGTGCTCTATTTTATTTCTCCTTTAATAATATACACTTCTTACAAAATCGTAATATGAATCTGAAATACTAATTGCATTTAAGAGATGGTATTTCAGAACTAATAATTTCATTCATCTCCCCCTTGAAACCGAAAGGATTTCAGATTTATATTTCAAATATATGCAGTTTTCATGAGCTCTTCTGGAGTCTCAATGACATTTTAATCATCTATATAAACTGCAATAAATTAATATAGATACTGAAAATATATGAAAAATAGCTTGTTCCATGTGCGTTTGGATTGTTTTTAAATCATATATGGATTTTTGAAACTTAATAGAATACATATTTCTGAATGTATTCAAATTAGAAGCTTCAAGCATTTTATATCGTTCAGGGATTTTCATATATATGTAATGATCCAATGATCCATATAAATATGTAGTGAATCATGCATACCAAACTCTTGGTAACTTTCAAATTAATAAAAACCTCAATATAATTTTATAATTTCATTCACTTCAAAAGCATATCAATATTATTTCTGCGAGAAACCGACTCTTGATTTATATATCATATTTTCATTTCCTTTATACAAATATCCACTGATATTCAACAAGCATCACCTCTTTAGGTGTTTGGACTACAAGTCCATATGTATAACATTTTACTAGTAATATCAATTCTGTAGGAATTGTTTCTTTCTATTTTGACCAATATTTTTACGTCGGTATTCTTCGATGGTTCGTGACTCACATTTTTTATTACTTTTGGTAATGTCAAGTGTCATCTTATATGAAAATACATTGTCGACAACAAATTTATTTCTATCCAGAATTTCTCTAATACTCATGAAATGTATCAAGATTTCGTTATTTTTAGATACCTGTCCCTTTTCAAAGGAAGATATTTCATGAAAAATCTATTCAGGAGACTCTTCAGGAGGATTATACTCTTCAGGAGTTTTTATTATGGGAGAATTTTGTATAGAAAGTTTGGATGAATCTTATTACTTGTTTTGTGGGTACGGCCTCTTCAGGAGCACCAATTTCTTTTATTTGTGCTTTTCTCTTTCGGAATGCTTTATCTTTTGTATCAATAGGTCTCACATGATTTTAGACATGTCTTATGTTCATTAAACTGCTAAATTTCTTAATTGTCTTACGGGGACTTCAATCCTTACTAGGATTTTAGCAGCTAGAATATGAGACTTTTTTATCTTATTGCATCCATAAATTAATTATCATCTGAACTTCCAGTTCACCTATGATAATCAAGATAATGTCGAATTATTTCATTTTATTTGCTTCTAACAAATTTTTCTTTCCACTCATGGTGGACAAACTTTATAGTAAAAGAATCTTCTGGTTCTTTTATAGACGTCCATATGAAATTTATTCGACTTATCGTAATTGATTTTGGATGATCAATATAATCATGAAAAACATCCAAATATTTTGAATCACATCACTTTTGATACATCATAATATTTGATTCAATAGTTGTATAATATAATCTCAAAGAGAAAGCTGATAGTTTTTCCAATAAGAGTTTTTGGCCCGAAATCATAGAAGTACTATATAAGATATTCATTACCACGTCCAAGCTTTTGGTTTCTTTGAATAAAATGAACAATTCTCTTCTGAGAATGATATAAATCCAATATCATTCACTTCAGAGAATGATGTGGAACTAGTAGGACGTGACTAATAATTTCTTAACAAAGGTTCATTATTTTGCTTAACCACTAGATGACCAGATATAAATTTAGAATATATTGTGAATTTTTACACTTTATATTGCTACTTCAGGAGCACATTCGAGACATTCATTTTAAACATATATTCTTTAGTGGCTTTTCTCTACACAATTTCAATTATGCAACTTTAGGTGCATTAATTATAATGAACTTTTGGTACACGTATCACTCATTTAAATTATCTCACAGAATCAATAGATCTTTTATTATGAGATACTCAATAAAATTATTGGTTTAGAGAGATCTTTCAGGGATGCTCAATTTCTATTTCAAGATGAATCTTAATATGAGATACTCAATAAAATTATTGGTTTAGAGCGATCCTACAGGGATGCTCAATTTCTATTCCAAGATGACTCTTATCATCAATAATTCATAACAAGTATAAAAAATTAAATAGAACTTGTATATAAACTATGTGAATAAAAATTGACTACAGATATAACTGAAATATAAATTATGAAAATTTTAATTCACCATAGATATAACTGAGATGTAAATTGTGTGAATAAATATAGAATTTTATCAAGTAATAATAAGGAATATAATCTTTAATACTCACCTTGGGAATTGCAAATAATATATTGAAAAACTTACTTGAAGTAGAAGACTACTAGCTTCAGAATCAGCAGAACTTGAAGTAGAAGACCACTTAATCTTATTGTGACACCTTTCACATCTTTTTAGGTGTAGTTGTTTGAGCGTGGGAAATATGTACTGTTTTAGTGAGCCTTCAACGCACATCTTTTCTTTCACATCCTGCACTTTTTCAAGATATAATAGTACAAGAGAAGTAGGTAGCTTTGGTGGGCAGTAGACGCTATAATGGTCTTCTGTCGTCTTGCGAGCCAACTTGCAAAACTTTGTTAAAGTCTTCCTTGGGTAGTGTAGCCCACCAGAGAAATATCTTGAAAGGACAGATTCCATCTCTTGAGCAGGGAGGGAAACCGGGATTAAGAAGTATATGCTTCCTCTCTTGAGCTCAGAATTCGGAGAGACGATCAAGATTTTATGTACAACGCCTTGAGAGCAGGGTTTGGTCAGGACGTGATATGGGTTAGCCTGAAGGATCTCATCGGCCGTGATTGGTCCATGACCCGATGAAGCCAGAGGCGCTTGTGACGCAAACAGTTTCGCTTTGGGACCCCATGTAATTTTGCTGATTCCTTTTGAACGAACAAAAGAAGTACAACAGATGGAGTAATCAAATATTAGTGCTCATGCTTCATCAAATTTTTCTGGAAGTACTACAGAGCGTTATTCCAAGGCAAAGCTTCAGGATTCCACCGCTTCAAGTGAGAAAACAGTAGTACCTTTGGGAAATTCAAAAACAAAATCTAGTATAAACTACAAGGCCGATGGATCTATCAGCAACAACCCAGAAAGGCTGATCCTTGAGCTTGTCTATTGTACAGTTCTCCATATGGGAACGTTGCGGTTCCATTTTAGGTTTGAAATGGGAAATGGTGGGATTCAAGAAATGGATTTTGTAGGGAGAGATTAGTCGCAGTGACCCGAAACAGATTCACTCGATTTTGAGATTGAATAGATTTGGCTGCAGACTGACGAAGCAAGTGGATGGATGCAAAACAGCTCTCATGGCTGAAGAATTGGGTGTTGAGTTTTTCTCGCTTTTGATTCAGAGTTTCGTGCTGATAACATGTTATAAAACTAATGAAAATAGAGAGAATGAGAGAGAGAAGTTTCTTATTCCATCATTTGAACCTAGAAAGATACCTATATATATAGGAATACAAAAGTCTTAATTTACGACTAAGGCCTGGTCAATTATGACGGCTAAATGTAGTTATACAATACAAGTTAGTTTATAATACTCCTCCTTTGGATAACCATATTTAAAGAATATGCCTCGTTAAAACCCCGTGGGAAAAAATCAATGGCGAAGGAAAAAGAGTACAGTATTCATGTGTACCGCCAAGAGCTTTAGGATTGCCAACTTGTATTGTATGACCACATTTAGTTGTCATAATTGACTAGACCTTAACCGTCAATTAAGACCTTTGTACCCCTATATATATGGGTATATTTCTAGGTTCATAAAAGAAAAATAAGAAAACCTCTCTCTCTCTCTCTCTCTCTCTCTCTCTATTTTCATTGATTTTACAACACGTTATCAGCACGAAACTTTTCTTTCTTTCCCAAAGAAGAGCTGGAATTACAAATCATCTTCTGTGAGTTGGTTTCAGCCTCTGAAACTGAAATCACAGGCGCTCAGATTGTCTTCTTCATCGAGCAGTGATTATCATGGCAGAAGAGTTGTTCTTCATGGAAACAAAGCCATCCCCAGGAAAGGGAATCATCGATTCCAGCCTTCAATTAAAGCTCAGATCTGTTTGGAAAGGCTAAAGCTACATGAATCTAGCTATTTTCTTTAAGAGGAAGACTTTAACAAAGTTTTGCAAGTTGGCTCGCAAGAAGACAAAAAACCATTATTGCATCTACTGTCCACCAACAACTACACCTAAAAAGATGTGAAAGGTGTCAGGATAAGTTTTGCATTGGAGAGTGGGAAGAGTTGTTGTGTAAGGTTGTGGGACCCCTTTTTGGAATTTACTCACTATTTCCCCATCAAAGATGACGCTGGACAAGTCAAGTAAGTTTATTGGAATTTACTCACTATTGATTTTAAAGCTAGTGGTCTTCTACTTCAAGTAAGTTTTTCAATATATTATTTGTAATCCCCAAGGTGAGTATTAAAGATTATATTCATTATTATTACTTGATAAAATTCTATATTTATTCACATAGTTTACATCTCAGTTATATCTGTGGTAAAATTTTATTCACATAGTTTATATACAAGTTCTATTTACTTTTTATACTTGTTATGAATTATTGATGATAAGATTCATCTTGAAATAAAAATGGAGCATCCCTAAAGGATCGCCCTAAACCAATAATTTTATTGGGTATCTCATATTAAGTTTCATCTTGGAATATAAATTGAGCATCCCTGAAAGATCGCTCTAAACCAATAATTTTATTGAGTATCTCATATTAAGATTCATCTTGGAATAGAAATTGAGCATCCTTGAAGGATTGCTCTAAATTAATAATTTTATTGAGTATCTCATAATAAAATATCTATTAATTATGTGAGATAATTTAAATGAGTGATACGTCTACCAAAAACTCATTATAATTAATGCACCTGAAGTTGCATAATTGAAAATGTGTAGAAAAATGCCACTAAAGAATATATGTTTAAAATGAATGCATTGAATGTGCTCCTGAAGTAACACTATTGAGTGCAAAAGTTCACAATATATTCTAAATTTATATCCGGTCTTCTAGTGGCTAAGAAAAATAATGAAGTTTTGTTAAGAATCATTAGTCACGTCCCAATAGTTCCACATCATTCCCTGAAATGAATGATATTGGATTTATATCATTTTATTCCCTGAAGTGAAGAGAATGATGCATTTTATTCAAAAAAATTAAGAGATTGGACGTGGTAATGAATATCTTTATAATATTTTTATAATTTCGGGCCAGAAGCTCATATTGAAAAAATTACCAACTTTCTTTTTGAGATGATATTATACAAGTATTTAATCAAATATTTGTATGTTTTTCATGATTATCTTGATCATCCGAAATCAATTACGATAAATCGAATAAATTTTCATATGGACGTCCATAAAAGAATCAGAAGATTCTTTTACTATAAAGTCTTCTCACTAAGAGTGGAAAGAAAAATTTTCTAGAAGCAAATAAAATGAAATAATTCGACGTTATCTTGATTATCATAAGTGAACTGGAAGTTCAGATGATAATTAATTTATGGATGCAATAAGATAAAAATGTCTCATATTCTAGCTGCTAAAATCCCAGCGAGGATTGAAATTGAACAATTTTATTATGGTTTTATTAATCTTTAGAGCGAGTATTCTGCTATTGTTCATGCTAAGGTTCCCCCTGCGGCCCTCGTGGCTCTTCAAGCGGTTCATATTGAGAGTCAACGCGATCAATTTTTAATGAAGCTTTGCCCTGAATTTGAGCCTGTTCGAGTTGGTTTATTAAACCGTAGTTCGGTTCCTTCTTTGGATATTTGTTTGGGAGATTTATTACATGAAGAACAACGGTTATCCACTCAGATGGGTATGGCTTCTGAGAAAGTCTTTTATGAAGCTGTGAATGTAGCCTATGCAGCACAAGAGAGAGGGAGGAACAAGGTACAGTGTTTCAATTGTAAGGAATTTGGTTATATTGCCCGAAATTGCCCTAAGAAAGTTTGTAACTGCTGCAAGAAAGAGGGTCATATAATCAAAGACTGTCGAGTGCGGCCTCAGAATCGTCAATCCCAAGCTTTTCAGTACGGAGAGAATTATGGGATTAGTTTTGTGGTTGTAAATTAGGTAGAATTAGTCATAAATTAGGTAGCTGATTGCTGTAAATAGTTGACATACGTGAGCATCCTATGTAAATATAATTTCTATATAAATGAAAGAAATTTGAGAGAAAGGGTATTCAGACCTTTTGACAGAAACTACATTATGAAGGACAAACCTTTGCGTCCAACGCACTCAGTGATGATCCCAGAGAAAGACCAGCAATAGTACCCCCACTGAAAATCAACAATATATTAGTATAATCATCAACTTCATTTTTTCTGCATCATAATTTTGTATCATGCCTATCATCTTCCCACAATAAACTGCAAGTAAGGTGATTTTATTTTGCACTAAAAAAAAAGCCTTTCAGAAAAAGGAAATAATTGATACAAACCCAAGTAATACATAGAGCCTTCCCTATTCTCAATGTACAATGAGACCCAAACTAAACTTTTTTGTTTCTTAATAATCTTCCTCAAGTCAAATATCTAGCCTTCAAAAGCTTAAAAAATTATCTGGGTTAATATCTTCCAATCCGAGAGCTTGGCCTCAACCTACTATAGGGAGCAGTCACAAATGAGCTCATTTGGTGGTAGAGTGACATCTCTCCAGATTTGGGGATGGTTACTAGTATAAGTTTCGCATGAATTTCTTACTTGACTCCAATTGTTTGACTAAACCAATGTCTTCAAAAGTGATCATCAAAAGAGACTTTAGGGACGTCTGGAGGAATCTACACCTAGATCCCAATTTAAACCCATGCAACACAGGCGATTTTCAAAAAACTCCTGCAACCTCACTCCTCTTTGTATTGAATCCATTCAACTCTTCCAAGCATAATATTATCCAGTACTTTTCCCATCCATAAATTTTCAATTAGCCTTCTTAATCATAAATCCCAAATTGAAAGCCTTTAGCCCACTTATTATGATCATAGGCAGCCCCTACTCTTGGAATTGAATCCTGCGCTATGTTGGTATTGCCCTAGGTAAAATAGAGGCTAAAAGAAAAAACTCACTGGTAGCAGCAAATACTAATAGATGAAGTACCTGGCACATGCTACAACTATATCATCAAATTTTAAATGGCCAGTCCCAGTCTGAAGCTGCTGCTCAATCTCCCGAATCGCTTCAATATAGCCCCTGAACAGAATAATATCACGTGTAAAAGTTAGTGGCAGACAGCAATTATAATAGCATTTAACCGAGAAATCTAGGGAAGTTTGGAAAGAATGATGAACTCATTGAGAAAGAAGCTGATTAAAACTTCGAATTTGGAGGAAATTGTGCAAGCACATACCAAACAAGAAAGGAACAAAGCAAGAGAGAGATGGATAAGAAAACTTGGCAACTAGGCCCAAATATTTTTTCAAATTTTCAGAGCGATTAATTAAAAGAAATACAAAGGTATGTAAACCAAGTTCAGAAAAGTGTTCAGTAGTAGAACACCAAAGGGTCAATTGAAGATAACTAAACCTTCATTCTGAGGCCTCAAAACTCTACCACGGAAAACAAAAAAGGGGAAAGAGCAACAAAAAAAAAAAAAAAAAAGGGGAAAAGAAAGACACAAAAAAAGAAAAGAAAGGAAATGCAGACAACAAACTAGATCACAAGATCCACAGAAAATCAAACCACCCCAGTCACTATTCAAAACGTGACTGAAAAGTCATCTGAACCAAGGGTATTGTGACAGTTAACAGGTCACAAAATCTAAATAACAAGGAGCTACAAGGAAATGAACTATAGTTTTCAAATTATAACATTATTGCTCCCGAAGAGCAGAATGAAAATGGAAAAATAAAATAGCATAGACATCAGCAACCCAAATCTCACCAAGTCCCTAGGGAGTTTGATCCAGCTTCGGGAATAACATATGGTCTTCTCCCTTCGTTTAGCAACTTCTCTTTCAAGATATTAGTAAGAGTCTGAGATCAAATCCATAACAAAGAACATTACAAACAAAATATTTTCAATGGAATACTATCAGGGAATGGATGTTGGTAAACAACAATAGCATAGCCTGTCACATGTAGCTCAGATGAGTCCATAGCAATCAATGAAAAATGCATTATCTCAGCTATGGATCGAGGTAATTCACTCCATTAGTTCAAACACAGAGCCGCACCAATGGCGAATGGTAGAATGGATGGGTATAGAATAACAAAACAAAACAACAAAGATATAGCTAATACGTTTATCTAGCAACTAGAGGTTTTTTTTTTTTTTTTTTTTTTTTTTTTTTTTTTTTTTTTTTAAATTTAATTAAACAATTAATTATTTTTTTTATGTCGGGGAACCTCGGTAGGGCCCTTCGGATTCACCCCTGCAGAGTAAACCCCGGTCCCGTGCACCACACCCTCGGAAGTTTCCCTACACAAAATTGGTTAAATTGCTGACTTTTCACTGGGGGGGTGTGGCCCCAAAGGATTGTTTGCACCAATGAGGTGTTGAACCTTGGACCTTGAAGGTTTCTACAATATATAAACAGCCAGGATGATTCAATGTAAAAGGCCTGGAAAAGTAAAGGAAAAATAACAAAACTAGAACTGGAAAAAGGAAAATCAGTGGAAGTAGACTATTTAACTTCTCTACAGGGTAAGAGCAATGTTATGGATGTGATTAAATCAGTGACCCTTAGCATGAAGAATCTGGACTCAGATAAATGACGTACAATACTAAAAATGTACCAAAATCAAAGAAAAATAAATTTGTTTTGATTTTGAGTATAGGGATAGGATCCCTATTTTTTCCTGCATCGTCAGTATAGCGGGATGCATATCCATACCAAAATCAAGGAAATCAATTTACTTTGTCATACATTATGCTAAAAGATGGGATAGACCAGATGCATATCCATATACCCCCAAACTGACTTCATAATATGAAGTCAACCAGCATTTTTTGTGTTGTCCAAATATCCAATATGTCCGTATGTGGTAATTTCACCAAGAGACACAAAATTTTTTTCTCTTATTGTTGTTGTTTCAAACAAAACACACTCCATGTAGACTATATATATTGCTTAAGTTGTTTTCGAAATAAGTCAAACAAAAATATCACTTAAACGAGCACATTTCAGGTTCAGAATTCAACAGGGGAGATGTTAAGGGCAGTAACGGCAGATTTAGAACGCATAAAAAAACTATCCTATGATGCATGCAGTAATAATAATGTGATCAAATCAAGCATGCAATTAAGAATTCAAAGCTTAGAACAAGGACCAAAAGAGAAAGACAAACCACGCTTCCAATTTTTGCATATTCTTCTTTCGAAATAAGATCGACGTGAGCTCCAACTAAACGCTCGACCAGGAGATTGCCAGTCAGTCCAGGATCTTGGTCCACAAGGACCTGATAAAAAGTCACACATCTTATTCGATAAGAGAAGCAAATCTCCCTCCCTCCCTCCCTCACACACACACAAATATATATATATATATATGCAGATGCTACGTATATAATCATAAACCACACACACACACACACACACACACACACACATATATATATGCAGACATGCATGGTATATATTTCTAGAAAGGTTTTGAAAATTTTAAGGAAAAAAAAATGACCTTAGATGTTCCTAGGATAAGATAGCACTCAAGATTCAGATACTTGGCAGCCACAGCAGTTGCACAGCAGTGGTTGCTTTGGATGCCTCCAATAGTTATAACACAGTCAGCACCCTGCGCCACGGCATCGGCCATCAAGAACTCCAATTTTCTGACTTTGTTCCCACTCAGTTGCGTGCCGGAAAGGTCATCACGCTATAGAATTGCAAATTTTCTTCTGTCAGTGAAAACCAGGAGAGTGAAGAAAAATAGAAGCAACATGTTGAACTTCAAAACAATTAATCAAGATCGCGATGAACCTAGGGGTATATAAAGGAGATCACCTTCAACCAGACCTCGGTGTTGTTGGGCAAATTGGGGAGGTTCCATTTGTGGATTGGAGTCGGAAGCTGAGAAGAACAAGAACAAACAAACTGCCATTAATTCAGGCAAAATATAGCTAAAAGAAGAAAGAAAAACACCGTTCTCGGTTAATCAGCTTTGTTCACATGACCGAGAGAGAAGACGTGAGAGGGGATGGGATTGAGATGGGAGGCCCAGTAAGGAGGGACGTAGGATTTTCTGGTGAGGAAGTCGAAGCCCGTTGGCTGCGTCGGCGGGGCATCACCGACGACGGTTTTGGAGCTGGCGTCCATTATCGGGGAGAGAGAGAGGCTGACGGGGCATATGGGACAGAAGGATTTGTTGATGGGAGGAATGGTGAAAGCGGATGACTGAGTGGGCGGACGGTCAAACTGTTTGCATGGTCCGGCCTGGATTTAGACAAGAGAAATAATATTTATAGTGGTGGTTGTGCAAGCAGCGTATAGTTATTTTAAAAAAAGTAAATTAATATAGGACTCACATGAAAAAAATTATTTTTATAACTTTTTTTATTCATTTTGTATAACCGTTTACATTCCGCTTGTATTTACTGACTGCATCTAACAGTTCTGTTTAGATAATAGAACCGAATTGATATTTATTGATTTTATATTTTTTAAAATCAGTTACGTACTGGTTATTTTTTTAAATTAATATTTTAATTTTACTAATTTTTGATTCAATTATTCAGTTTAATATACTATATTATAGTATATAATATTATGGTAATAATATATTATATTATAGACTATAGTGATATATTATAATATATAATCTAATGATACAGTATTAGTATAACTATTAATACAATAAATTGTAATGATATAAGATTTTAAAATTTAATATTATATTAATGAGTAGTTTAACATATAATACAAACTATTTTATATATAATTATATATTATATATAAAAATTATATACAATATAAAAAATTAAAAAATATATATATGAACCAGTCCGGTCTGGTCCGATTTTAGAAAAAGAAAAATTAGAACCGGATCGATTTTGACCGGTTTTAAGAAAAATAAAACTAGTACCGGACCGAATCAAATTCGATACCAGACCAAATCCACCCATTCAGTCCAGTCCGGTCTGGTTTATCCCTTTTTTTTTACACCCATAGTTGGAGGAGATGTATCTTGTTAATGCATAAATTCGAACAATGGAGAAATACTCATTCCCAGTCCACGAAGTTGACTTGGGCCTCAAGAATGCGGCTTGAAGTCTGTGGCGGTGGTTTCGACGTCGGTACGATACCCATACGTACATTCATAACAGCAAATAATAAAATAATATAAGAAATGTAAATAAAGAATCAAACACATAGATTTACGTGATTCGACACATAGTCTATGTCTATGGGTCATTTGGAGGGCAAATCTACTATGATAAGAGTATTTTACATTCTTTTATAGTCTCTCATATCTCTCTGTACAATAGAGGTAAAAAATCCATTTAGTCTAGAGAAAATAAAAAGACTGGCATCTCGCATTAAGAGCTTGAAGATTAAAAAGAAAAAAAAAATGGCATCTTGCCTTACGAGGTTGAAGATGATCTTCCTTGTCTGGAGTTGTCCAAGTGCCCCCTCTATTAAGGCCTTTTTGGGATAGTTAGTAAGAAATATCATTTGTATGTCACTTCATCGTCTCCCTTCGCATGTTTGACTTGTCTTCTACCTTCAACTTTTGCCTTATCTTGTCTCTTCTTTCTTCCCTCTTACTTCTTGACGATTGCTTTATAATGAATTGGACCTGGCGCATCTTGGGCACAGTACATTTACCCCAACAATCCCCCAGCCCCCATTCCAAAAGGATTGGCCGCTATTACCTTTCCAAGGTAGTGCTCACAAGTCACTTCATTGCAAGTTAGGTGGTGGCCAACAAATAAACTTTTGTAGGGTGATATATGAAAGTAACTTTACAACTTATTTTGAATACGAAAATTTTTACTCATTATTTTTACACCACATATCACATATAATTTTTTAATTTTTTCTTATACTAAATATACGGTATATAGATGATGAGTAGAAGAACTCAATTAATTTAAAAAGAATAAAATAAAAAAAATTAAAAGTAAAAATAAATATGATGTTTAGTGTATGTAGAATCGAAATGATGAGTAACAAATCTCTTTTGTATACTGCCAAGAAGCAACCCCATGCCAAACCCATTGGGTAAGTTTTTTGGTTTTCATTTAGCTTATGTTCTTGTTTTGTAATTATTTATGTTTGATTATCTTGTTTTTGTTTTTAATGATTAATGTTACATATTTTGAATAACTGTCAAAATTTGATACGATCTAATATGATTCCTAAGATAGTTGAAAATTTATTTTTTTTGATATCTCGTATTTGAACTTTGCTTTAAAGATTCCTCCCTATACAACCCTTCAAACCAAATGGGCTTTGCTTTTTCATTAGGCTTATGGTTACACTCTCTCACTTTAGTACATCTAATTGGTTGACTAGAGACAAGTATTTTTTTTTTCTTTTTTTAAATGAGGCCATCATTTGTTGGAAATTTTTAATGTTATTTTAGAATAAAAGGTTTTTTATTTTTTTGGGAGGGGGGGGAGAAGACCCTGATAAAACCCCATTGATACAAAATAATAAGATAAAATAAAAAAAGAAATACTCTAACCACAAATTTTTTTTATAAAAATAAACTCATACGCTGATGTAGATTGTTGTATTATGTTAAATTGTAAAATTATTTTATTATAAAATATATCTAACATATCATATGGAGTCATATGAGTTTGTGAGTTTATTTTTTTGAAATCTCTCTATGTTATAACACTTCTCAAATAAAAATGTGAAGCTTATAAGGGGATTTTACCCTAAGCCTAAGGCCCAGGGTGCAAGCCTAGATACAGGGAGCCCGGGTCGGTTAGACGACCCATTAGCCCATAGGGGGCCCTCGGTCATCAAGGCAGGGAAGCAAGGGGCACGTCACCAGGGCCTCCGCCTACGGCACCTAGCCTCAAAGAAGCCTGTGCAAGCAAGTGGGCGGCAAGCATGGGGAGCCATTGATCTCTTGACAACAAGAGGAGGAAACTAACAGGGTGCGCCAGTAACTGGGCAAAGGGGACAGGAAGTCACGCCGTATTTATTGTGCCACAACAGGAGGCCATGCTGCATTTATAGGACTTGACGAAGGAGATAGCTAAGGTGACATCCCCCCCTCTCGCAGTGTTTTCTTTGTGTTCGCAGGCCCAAGATTGAAAACTCAAGTTGCTGAGAGCTCGGCTCAAAGATGTGCGAAAAAACCACAAGGCAAACAAGCTGACAAGAACGACATCCAGACAAGAGATTACCCCTTTTCCCTGAGCGAGCGGTGTTCAAGACCGTCGAGGCACCTATCGTGGGAATTGAGTAATGGAGGTTGAACCCGGAGCACCAGAGTGGGTGCTAGACATTATCAAATATTTGGATGCCAATGAGGTGCTTGACGATAGGTGAGGAAGCCAAAAAGGTTAGGGACATAGCAGCACATAACACCATAATCGACGGCATCCTATATCGGAGGGGGTATTCCACACCTCTCCTTAGGTGCATCTCGTTTAAAAAAGCCCAATACGTGTTAGCAGAGATACACGAGGGAACTTGCGTCGACCACTCCAGATGAAAGATGCTGGCGGCAAAGTAATGTGGACTGGGTATTATTGGCCGTGCGCCCTCAAGGATGTCGAGGAATACGTGTGGAAGTGCAAAAATTGCCAAGAATACTCCAAAGTGCCCCATCACTCGTCGAAAGAGCTTATATCCATCACCTTGCCTTGGCCCTTCGCCCAGTGAGGGGTCGACTTGGTGGGCCCCCTCCCCCAGGACAAAGGGGGTAAAGTTCATGGTGGTTGCGGTAGACTATTTCACCAAGTGGGTAGAGGCCGAGTTGTTGGCGACAATCATGGCAAACAACATCACCCGCTTTTTGTGGAATATTGTCGTTTGTAGGTTCAACTTCCCCCACAACATCATCTCAGATAACGGGAGACAATTTGACTCCGACCACTACTAAGACTGGTGTCAGGACTTGAGAATCAGGTTCCACTACTTGTCCCTTGGACACCCCAGTCTAATGGGTAGGTGGAGGCGACCAATAAGACTCTAATAGGGATACTTAAGAAGAAGTTCAATGACAAGAAGGGTGCATGGGCGGAGGAGCTTCCCGCAGTTCTATGTGCGTATCGGGTCATGGTGAGGATGCCGATGTGAGAAACTCTATTCACCCTCACTTACGGTCACAAGGTAATGCCGCTGGTCAAAGTTGGGATCCACCTACAAGGTATAGCATTTCAAGCAAGACTCTAATAACGACGGCTAGAAGAACAGCTCGACCTGCTGGAGGAAGTCAAGCTTGAAGTAGAGGTAAGGACAGCCGTCAGCAAAAAAAGGGTGGAGTGATGTTTCAATTGAAGGGTATGCCTGAGATTGTTCAAGGTTGGGGACCTTGTGCTGAAGCAAACAGGGACTACTACTTGAGAAGAAGGGAAGCTGAGCCCACAGTGGGAAGGCCCGTACGTGGTTGTTGCCAACAATCGCCCAAGCGCCTACTGGTTTGGAGACTCTAAAGGGAACAAGCTACCACACGCATGGAATGCCAAACATCTACGAATGTTTTATTGTTAAAAGCTTTGTAATTTGTAGTTTACATTTCTATGTTGACAACACAAACTCATACAATGGAAGTGTGGTTTTTTAGAAATAAAGTAAGTAAACTCCCTCAATCTCCACCAATGGAAATCTCCATCAGCAAAATCCCAGCGATAACTTACCTCTCCGTAGGGCATCAAAGGGACGGGTGTAATGCCTCAGGCTACTTTGTCCCTCCCGCAGCGGAGTGCAGTTCAGCCCTCAGTCGCTCGACAATTTATCTTCCTCAATGAGCGTCAACAGGTGGGAGTGAGTCCAATTCCAAACTGTCTAAATACACTACCTCTCCAAGAGGGTCAATAGGCGAGACCAGCCTATGAGGCAGCCTTACCTCCCCCACGGAGGAGAGCGGGTCCAACCTCATGGCCGCTTGAACAACTTACCCCGATCTTTGCCACAATGAAAATTGGGTTCAGCACCAGTTGGACCCTCACTTACCTTCCCTATGATGTCAACGGAAGGGAGCAGGTCCAATCCCAAACTGCCTGAATAGACTACCTCCCCACGAGAGTCAACAAGTGACTCTCACGGGACCAGCCCCTACGGTGTCCTAGTCTCTCCCACGAAGGTCAACAGGCTGAGGGGGTTGTGCCCCCCTCAAACTGATGTCGAATTCAAGGGGGTTCCCTCTTCTGTGCTTGAGGAGCATTTCTCTAGGGGCAAGGATCTCCTCGATTGGGTGTCCATCCCGGACTCCCCCATTTCCTACTCTCCGGAGGTCGAGACCACGTCGACTGAGCTTGCTTTGTGCGGCAATGTGAAGATCGAGAAAGAGATTGCACAGGCCATGTCATGGGTCGAGGAGGTCGTGGTTGATGCAACCAACACCAAAGCTACGATGGTTGTAGGGGTGTACAAAAACTGTAAAAATCGACCAGGATTGACATGAACCGGCCACCGGAGTACAAAACCAGCTGAAACTGACACAGAACGGGTTAGCCGATGGTAGAAATAGTCTGAAACTAATGTCGGTTGGTTTAGTTAAGTTCAAACCAACAAACCGACCGATTATTTATATATGTTTTTATAATATACGTGTATAAAACAACGTTGTTTCACTTATTTTAAATCCAGAGTTTTGAAAAAAAATGAAATGACACCATTTGGTGTAATATACCAACCGGTGTCGTTTTGGGTTAGGGCTTCAACCCTAACCCTCAAGCCCCCCATCGCCCATCATTTTCACTGCGTCGTTTATTCTTTGTTTCAGCTTTCCCTTTCCTCCCTCTCAAGTCTCTCATCTCCCTCGAGTCTCAGCTCTTTATCTCTCTCTCTCTCTCTCTCTCTCTCTCTCTCTCTGATGCAATCTACCCATCTCCATCGCAGCTCTCTCCTTTACCTCTAAGATCTCTCATCTTCTTCTCAGGCTTAGCTTTCTCATCTCCCTTTTAGATCTCTCTTTTCCCTCTTAGCTCTGTCTCTCATCTCCCTCTCAACTCTGATGGGAAGAACAACATGCACTTTGCAGTCACGCATAGAAGGCTACCTCGCTCTCAAGTCTCCGATTCATTTTTTTTTTTTTTGTGAGATTTGCTTGAGATCTCAGATTAGTGAGATTTTTTTGTCAATGAGTGAAGCCAACAGGGACATTGATAAACCAAGGGTAACCGGTTGGTTTTACTCCCTTCATCGGCCGGTTTCGGTCGAGATAACCCCTTGAAAAACATATATGTGCGGTTCAATTTTGGACCAAAATTGTACCAATATGGTCAATTTTTACCCCTAGATGGCGGCGATGGGGGCCAATGAAGTTTTAGCTGCTGTTCCAGGTGTAACCCCTCCACCCTCAATTTATGCACTCTCGAATTTGACCTCGGTGGAGGTCGGCGTCGGGGCTGGGATTGGTGAGGGTAGAGAGGTCCCAGTCACTTTAACCTTCATCAGCACTCCCCTAGCCTCCTCTATTGTTGCCATCCTGGCCTTGGTGCCAACGAAAACCGAGGTCAAGGAAATTCTCGTGGGGCCAGAAGCATGTTATAAGGTCGCAACGAGAGAGGGTGTTGCAACCATGATCCCTCTCGTGGGGCCAGAAGCTTGGTTCTCACCCTCCAGCTCCTCATGACCGTCCATGATGAAGGCCGCCAGCCGCTTCATGCCCTGCCATGGGAAATTCAAGTTAGATCGACGGGGAAACATGCTAAGAAAGTTTAAAAAAAGAGAAAAGCGAGCAATAAAAGATAGCAAATAGCTGACCACCGAGAAGAGTGCTCGCAGCCTCTGAGTCATTGTATGGACGAGACCAGAATGGACCCCCTTGGTCGCCAGCTGAGGGGCAATATCACACTCCCCCATGGGAGAGATCATGGTCACAACTCCCTCACCCATCACGGTCTTAGGATTCGCTTTTGTCTACACCAAGGTCGGGGAGGCAGTAGTAAAGGAGGCTAGGGGAGCACTGGCGCACGCCAAAGTGACTTGGACCTATCTACCCTCACCAACCCCGACCCTGGCACTGGCCTCTGCTAAGGCCAAAGCTGGGATTGTGAAAATGGAGGTCGAAGGAACCCTGACACCCGACACGACAGCCGAAGCCTCACTGGCCCCCACCGCCTCCATTGCAGCTTCGATGTCGGTTGCATTGACCATGACCTTCTTGACCCACGACATAGCCTGCACAATCTCTTTCTTGATCTTTGTGTTGATGCAGGAAGCAAGCTCATTTGATAGGGTCTTGACCTCTAGAGAGTAAGGAATGGGGGAATATGGGATGAATACCCGGTCGAGAAGATCCTCACCCCCAGAAAATGCTCATCGGGGGTAGAAGAGGGCACCCTCTTGAATTTGACGTCGTGGGAGCTGGTCTTGCTTATTGACCTCTGTGGGGGAGGTTAGGACGCCGTGTGGGTTGGTCCCACTTGTTGACCCTCACAGGGAGGCAATTTGTTTGGACAATTTGGAATTGGACTCACTCCCTCCTGATGACGCTCATGAGGAAGGTAATTTTTTGGGCAGCTGAGAATTGGTTTGCACTTCACCGCGGGAGGGATGAAGCAGCCTTAGGTATTACACCAATCCCTTTGGTACCCATGGAAAAGGTAAATGTTGGATGGTTGAGATATCGTCCGCACTTTGCTGTGACTGGGATGGGATAAGTTGTTTAGGCCACCGTGAGGGCTAGTCCTGCCTGTTAACCCTTACAGGAAGGTAGTCTGCTTACGTAGTTTGGGACTGGACCCGCTCCTATCCGTTGAAGTCACAGAGAAGGTAAGTGAGAGTTAGGCTAGCGCTGAACCCACTTTTTGTCATGGCGGAGGTCAGGGTAAGTTGTTCAGGCAGCCATGAGGCTGGACTAGCTCTACTTCGTGGGGGAGGTCGGGCTACTATATGGGCTAGTCCTGCTTGTTAACCCTCGAGGAAAGGTAGTCTATTAGGGTAGTTTGGAACTGAACCCACTCTTGCTTGTTGATGCTCATGAGAAAGGTAAATTGTCAGGTGGCTGAAGGCTAGCCCGCACTCCGCAACAGGAGGGACAAAGCAGCCTAGGGCATTACACCCGTCCATTTGGTGCCCCGCAAGCTGGTAAGTAATCGCTGGGGTTTTGTCGATGGAGATTTCTGTTTGTGGAGATTGTGAGTTTACATACTTTATTCCTGAAAAACCACACTTCTATTACATGAGTTTGCATTGTCAACATAGAAATGTAAACTACAAATTATAAAGCTTTTAACAATAAAACATTCATAGATGTTCGACATTCCACAGGTGTGGCAGCTCATTCCCATTGGAGTCTCAGAGCCAGTAGGTGCCCGAGCGGTTGTTGGCCACAACCACGTAAGGGTCTTCCCACTGTGGGCCTAGCCTTCCCTTGTTTAGGGTGGTATTCCCCGTTCGCTTTAACACGAGGTCCCCGACCTTAAACGATTTCGGGCATACCCTTATGTTGAAACATCACTCTGCCATTCTTTTGTTGACGGCAGTCCTTACCTTTGCTTCAAGCTTGACTTCTTCCAGTAGGTCATGTTGTTCTTAGAGTCGCTCATCATTGGAGTCTTGCTTGAAGTGCTATACCTTTAGGTGGGGATCCCAACTTTGATCGGCAGCATTACCTCGTGGCTGTAAATGAGGGTGAACAAGGTTTCTTGTGTCGGCGTCTTCACCATGACCCGATACGTTCATAGAACTGCGAGAAGCTCCTCTGCCTAAGTACCTTTCCTGCCGTTGAGCTTCTTCTTGAGTATCCTCATTAGAGTCTTGTTAGTCACCTCCACCTACCAGTTGGATTGGGGGTGTCTAGGGGACGAGTAGTAGAACCTGATTCCCAAGTCACGTCACCTATCTTGGTAGTGGTCGGAGTCAAATTGTCTCCTGTTATCTGAGATGATGTTGTGGAGGACGCCGAACTTGTAGACAACATATTTCCATAGAAAGCGGGTGATGTTGTTCACTGTGAATGTCACCAATGCCTCAGCATCTACCTACTTGGTGAAATAATCTACCGCGACCACCACAAAGTTTACCCCCCTTTGCCAAGGAAGGAGGGGAAACACTAGGTCGACCCCCCACTGGGTGAATGCGAGGTGATGGATATCAGCTCTTCCAACGGGCGATGGGGCACTCTAGGGTATTCTTGTCACTTTTTGCACTTCTACACGTATTCTTCAGCATCCTTGAGGGCATGCGGCTAGTAGTATCCCACTGTTGAAGTGTAAAAATTGCATGATTAAGTTGTTTAAGTGAATAAATTATTAACAAAAAAGGGTAGTTAAGCACTTAATTATGCAGTTGATTAATTAATTGATAAATTTTGATAATTTGCACTTGAAAAGATTTATTATGCATTTGTGCCACATCAGAATTAATATCTTAATTTTACTCCTCCCATTGTGAACACTTAATCCTAATTGATGTAGGGCATTTTTGGAAAAGGACTATCAATTGGATTGGCTAACAAAAGAATGGGAGGACCACACACTTAGAGCTGCTCTTGGATGGAATGCTCTGGGACGTGCAGGGCGTGGACGCTGAACGTAGGTGCACAACGCTGGTCCCGCAAGGTGCAAAGCATGGGCTACGGAAAAAGAATTACGCTACAGTTTTTTCTTCAGGCCGAATTCGTTGTTGGGTTGTGGGGCATTTTTGCCAGACTAGAGGAGTTTTAATTGGGGGTCGGTTAATGTTTTTTTTTTTTTGGGAGGGGGGGCAGGAATTTTTTTTTTTTGGGTTGGCGCTGTTTTGGACTTTTCTTTCTTTTTTTTTTCTTTTTTCTTTTTTCTCTTTGCATTTGGAAGTGGGACGATATGCAAGAGGGGGGGATCCTCTCGCAGCGTAGTTTATCTTTTTTTCCCTTTCCGTAACTTGGGCATTCGGTTTTTATTTTAATTTCAGCTTCTGCAATTTTGTTTAGACAATGATTTCAGATGTTAGGGTTCATTCCTTTGGGACATTTTGCTAATTTAGAGATGATAGGCTAGACTTTTAGTTTGGGATTCAAGGAGTAACCCATGACTAATTTGGGTTGGATTTTCTTCAATGTTATGTGATTTTTATGATTAACTTGTTGGATTATATTTCAGTTTGCATCTAGAAAGAATTGAAGTTCTTTGTTATTGATTTAGCTCAGTTGTAGACGTAAAGACACAATTGATACTTGAACAAGTAACAAGATTTTGATGGTTTTCTTTCATTGTTTTATAGTTGTTATAAAATCTGTTGAGACATTTTATTAGACCAAAAATTGTGGTTCATTGCTATATTATCCAACCATAACTTCTAGGAATGGGAGAATGATTAAGAGAGGATGAAAAGAAAAGTAAATCTATCACCAAATCAATGGGTGAAAATTGCATTCCAAGTGTTTGTTTTATTGTTTCTTACAAGTTTAATTCATTTGCTACACACTTTCTTTAAGCCTCTTAGTTTTGGTAATTTTAGAAGCTTAGATTCACTTTTATTTTCAGTTTTACTTGTGCTTTAACTTCCCAAATGACCATTACCTTCACTCTTAAACCAATCCACGCCCCTTCGGTAAATAGTCATCACTTTGAGTTGGTACATTTAGTGACCAATACTTGAAGTTTATTTCACACCCTTTTTTTTGTTTGTTCATAGTTCCACCCTTTTAGTTTAAACTTCATTTTTCTTTTCAGAATATTTTGTCGCCATAATTAGGACTGAGATATTAGTGTTTGCTTAATTCCCTTTGTCCTTGTGAAATTGATATTGAGATTTACCCTCGTATTACTTTAACAACTTCTACGCTTGGAAGTCGAGATTATAAGCTGACCAAGTTTTTGCCATATTACTTTGCCCGCCAGCACCTTTCCTTTAGAATGGTTGCCATATATGCTTTCGCGTATCTCTGCTAACATGTATTGGGCCTTTTCGAACGAGATGCACCTAAGGAGGGGTGTGGAATACCCCCTTCGATATAGAACACCGTCGACTATGGTGTTTCGTGTTGCTCTGTTCCTGATCTTTTTGGCTTCCCACCTATTGTCGGGCACCTCATTGGCATCCACATATTTGATAATGTTCCAGTGCTCCTAGTTCAACCTCTATTACCTCAATTCCCACTGCAGGTACCTCGACAGTCTTGAACATCGCTCGCTCTAGGAGAGGGGTACTCTATTGTCCAGATGTCGTTCTTGCCAGCCTGTTCGCTTTGTGGTTTTTGGTCCTTGGAATTTGTTGAACCTAGAAGTACTTGAAGTAGTTGTGCTCAGCCTTTATTATGTTAGATACTTTTTCAGCTTCTCGCTCTTTGCTGCCAACTCTCCCCGTACTTGGCTGACCACTACCTGGGAGTCAGCTCGTAGTTCTACTTCCTCGATGCCTAGGGACCTAGTGATTGTCAGGCTTTAGAATAATGCCTCGTATTTTGCCTCGTTGTTTATAGTTTTGAATGCCAGTTTGATAGCATAGTTTTGTTCTTTGCCCTCATTTGTAAGTATATGCACTCTCACTCCCCCTCCAACCCGACAAGACGAGCCATCCACAAAGACTTGCCAAGGTTTCACGGAATGTGCATGTTCAGCCTCCTCAGGAAAGCTTGTGAACTCTACCACAAAATTCACCAACACTTGTCTCTTGATAGAAGTCTGTGGTGTGTACTCGATGTCGAATTCACTTAACTCCACAGAACTAAGGTGTCTAGCCTTTGCAGGATCTCTTTAGAGGGGTCTCGGTGAGGACTTTGACTGGGTGAGATTGAAAATATGAGCGGAGTTTTCGAGTGGTTACCACCAAGGTGAAGGTGAACTACTCTATGCGTGGGTATCTGGCCTCCGCTCCACGATAGGCCCAGCTGGTGTAGTTTATGGGTCTCTAGACCCTGCCGTTGTCTCATACCAAGGCCAAGGAGGCCGCTTGCTGGAAGACATATAGGTACAAGATTAGGACATATCCGCATTTGGGTTGGCTAAGTGAAAAAGGGCTAGTGAGGTACTTTTTTAGGGCGTCGAACGCTCGGTCGCACTCTTCATCCCAGTTTAGCACTTTTAAGGGGTGACACTTATCAGTGGACCTTGACACAAAACGATTAAGGGCCGCTACCAGACCCATTAGCTTCTAAACTTTTTTTATGTTCTGAGGGGTGAGCATGTCAAGTATGGCTTCCACCTTCTCTAGGTTGGCCTTAATTCTTTGCTCCAACACCATGAAGCCCAGGAATTTCCTAGAGCTCAAGCCAAAAGCACATTTTGTCGGGTTCAGCTTCATCTGGTACTGCCTCAACACTACGAAGGTTTCTCAGAAGTCACCCAGGTGCTGCTTGAGAGTTCCACTTTTGACTAGCAAGTCACCCACGTAGACCTCCATATTCCTCCTGATATAATCTTTAAACATGCGATTGACCAATAGTTGGTAGGTGGCCTCTGCGTTCTTCAACTCCAATGGCATGGCTGAGTAGCAGTATAGCACCCTGTCGGTGATGAACGACGTATTCTCCTCGCCGTCCAAGTTCATGCAGATTTGATTGTACCTAGAGTAGACGTCCATAAAACTCAGCATGTGATGACTAGGCATTGAGTCAACGATCAGGTTGATGCAAGGAAACGGGAAGCTATCCTTCAGGCAGACCTTATTTAGGTTGGTGAAGTCTATCCTCCATTTGTCGCTTGGCATCTTTACCAGCACCATGTTGGATAGTCAGTCTGGGTAGCGAGCTTTTCATATGAATCCCATCGTAAGTAATCGGTTGACCTCCACAACAATGGTGGCTTTCTTCTCTACATTGAAGCTCTTGTGCTTTTATCTTACCCCTTTGGGCTTAAGGTCCACACTCAGGCAGTGTTGCATGATTTCTGGGTCGATTCTTCGCATTTCCTCTTGACTCTAGGCGAAGACGTCCCTGTGATCCATGTGGAGCCGATGCATGGCATCCCTCATTTCGAGAGTCATCCCGGTGCAGATCCTAGCAGTGGCTTCTGGGTGGCTTGGGTCCAGCAAGACTAGTTCTAGCGGCTCGTTTGGCTCCACCTTCCTAAGTGCATATTCATCTCGAATCTCGCCATCTGCTAGGGGGCACTCGGGTGGGGTTAGAGGACGTCCTGCGCACTTTTCCTTTCTTCCTCGGTGGTGGCTCCCCCTCCAATACTACCAGAGCCTACACACTCGTTTGGTCCCACATTATCCCTCAACGTATTGGTGGTTCCATCGGGCATCTCTTGCTCTTTCCCTTCTTGTTGTTCTGTTGCCACGATTCTTGCTTCCATGCTTACTGTTGCTACTTCCTCCTACCCTCGAGTCGTTTGAGAATGGGTTGTCGCAGGCGTACGAAGGACATGTGAAGTTTATAAAGATCCCACAGAAGGTGCCACTATTAACGTTATGTTTCACATACCTTTGGTCTTGCTCTCAGCAACTTGGGTCTTCGGTCTTGGATCTGCAAACACAAAGAAAACATGGCGAGATAGGGGCCGTGGTGGTGGCCAGGGAGCCTCCGATGCCATAGTTAATATTGTCATAGTATTTAGTACAAGAGAATAGCAAGTTCAGAGAGAATTCTTCGTACCTGAAAAATGTCTTATATACCTAGTCTATGGAAGTCAATTGCCTATACTTTGTGTCAAGGGGGAATGTCACCTAAGCTGTCTCTTTAGTTATGTCCCATAAATACAATGTGGGTTCCTATCCCCTCTGCCCAGTTGCAGGTGCACCTTATTAGTTTTCTCTATTCTTGTTGTCAGGAGATCAAGGGTTCCTCGTGTTTACTGTCCGCCTACCTGCACATGCTTCTTTGAGGCTAGGCATCGTAGGGGGAGGCCCGGGTTACGTGCCCCTTGCTTCCTTGGCTTTGTGGCCGGGGACCTGCTTTGGGCCAGCGGGTCGTCTGGCCAGCCTTGGCTCCCTGTATCTAGGCTTGCACCCTGGGCCTCAGGCTTGGGGCAAAATTTCCTTACAAGCTTTATATTACAAAAAGATTTTATAAAAGTAAACTCACATGATTTCATGTGATATGTTAGATCTATTTTATAATAAAAATAGTTTACAATCTAACATACTATATTAATCCAAATCAACTTGTGAGTTGATTTTTATAAAATCTCTTTGTGGTTAGCGTATTTCTCTTTTTATTTATCTAATTATTTTGTATCAATGAGGATTTTGTTAGGGTCTTTGCCCAAAAAAAAAAAAAAACCTTTTATTGTATAATAACATTAAAAATTTCCAACAAATGATGGCCTCGTTTAAAAAATAAAAATAAAAAGAAACTTACTCTCTAGTCAACCAATTAGTATATGAAAGTGAAAGAGTGGAACCAAATGCCTAATGAAAAAGCAAAGCCCATTGGGTTTGAAGTCTTGAAAGCAAAGTTCAAATACGAGATATCAAAAAAATATATTGTTGCCTATCTTAGAAGTCATACTATATAATCATATCAAATTTTGACACTTATCCAAAATATGTAACATTAATTAGGGCTGAGAGTATTCGGACCGAATTTTTTTTTTTTTTGGTCAGGTCTGAAAATCGGATACCCAATAGGCTTCAGGAGGTTAACAGCCCATATTGTTACTATGTGGTTAAAATATTTTTGTAACCACCCGGATCCATGTTTGGACCCGGTTTGGCCATGCGGTTACCCGGTATCCGTACTATTTAAAAGAAAAATTACATTTGGTTAAATTGAAACATCTTCTCATCCCACGATTCCCACCTGAGGTTATTTCCTCGCACTCTCCCTCGCTCTCTCTTGTCGAAACTAGGGCTGAGCAGAAATCCAAAAATCAGACTCCAGCTCCGGCTCCAACGAGTCGGAGTCTTTTTCCCCCTGGAAGTCGGAGTCGAAGGTGGAGGTGTCCTGACTCCGACTCCGCTCCGATCCGGCTCCGACACACTGATTTCGACTCCAATCAATCATTCGACTCTGACTTCCAATCCGACTCCGACTTCTACTCCGACTCCGACTGCTATTCCGACTCTGACTCCGATATTGTGCATATTTTATAAAAATATGTGTTATCAATATATTAACATCTAATAAATAATAATGTATAAACATTATAATGAATAATATAAGTTAATATAGTTACTATAAGTTAATTTACATTACTAATTTACTATAAGTTAATATAAGTTAATATAGTTATTAGTTACACTATAAGTTACTAATTACAATACCTTATATAGTTAATTTATACTACTAATTTACTATAAGTTACTATAAGTTAATATAGTTACTATATAAGTTACCATACCTTATATAGTTAATTTACATTACTAATTTACTATAAGTTATTATATAATAATATAGTTACTATATAAGTTACTATACCTTATATAATTAATTTACATTACTAATTTACTATAAGTTACTATATAAGTTATTATAACTTATTTTATATTTTACATTACTAGTTTACCATAAGTCAATGTATAATATATAGTTATATTATATATAATATATAGTTATATATATACTATATATATTAAGGGCTTATATATAGTTATACTTATATACTATAATATATATAGTTATATATTAACTTACTAATTAACTATACTTATATAATATATATATAGTTATACTTATATAATATAATATATATAGTTATATATTAACTTACTAATTAACTATACTTATATAATATATATATAGTTATACTTATATACTATAATATATATAGTTATACTTATATACTATAATATATAGTTATATATTAACTTACTAATTAACTATACTTATATAATATATAGTTATATTATATAATAGTATAGTTAATATATATAGTATTAAAACAAAATTAATATTTGATTTAGAGTTAAAAAAAAAAAAAGGCTAAAAATACCAAAACAGAGCCCAAACGGCGTCGTTGGACTCTATTTTGGTTGCCAAAACTAAGTTAATTTTAGTAAAACGGCGCCGTTTACTTCAGTCTGTACTGAAGTATTAAGACCGGTTTTATTTCCCCCCCCCCCCCCCATACTGAAGTGAAGTCTGGCATATTTGAACTTTTGATTAGGGTTTATACTCCAAAACTTTATACTACAAACTCAGCCCCCACGAAAGTTGAAACGGCACAGCGACAGCCCCAGCCTTCGACTCCCTCAGCCACCACGAAACGGCGCAGCCCCAGCCTCCAACGGCTTCTCCAGTATCTCCTCTCTCTCTCTCTCTCTCTCTCTCTCTCTCTCTCTCTAGTGTTTGATTCATGGATATGGGTTTGAAATCCGGTATCTCCGACACTCCGACGGCGCCACGATATTATTTTTGATTTCTCTTTTAAATGCTATGAGTTTGGTTGTTGATTGTTGATTTGTTTGTTGGTTGTTGATTTTTTATTTCTCTCTCTCTCTCTCTTTTATCTGCTATCGTGAGGCCGGCTAATATTATGCACTAGATTTGTTTTTTTTTTCTCTCTCTTTTTTGTTGAATTTGCAAACTAGCAGTTTAAGGATGCAGTTCAATATATAATTATATATAATATTTCTCGTGTTTAAAAGACCGGTAAGTGTTGAGGGTGTAGTACGTATGACTCTGTAGTTTCCTGTTGGAGTAATATTCCAGGTGTAGTTGCCGAGCTTTGGATTCCTTTCGGCTAAAAAAATGAAGATAAGGGATTAATTAATAATTAGTTTGTTAGATGACAGTAATAATTACATGAATATATAGAATAATATTAAGAGATTAAAGCTCAATTTCTTAAGCTTTTTAACCAAATTACATCAGCATTGCTAATATTCATTAGAAGAAACTTAAATCTCAAATTGTAAATCATTACCTTTCATTAAATCTCAAATTGTAAATCTCAAATTAGCTATTTTAAAGCCATAGGACATTTTTTCTCATTACTACCATATATGTATATCATATAAGTTACTTGAGTAATATTTACGTTAGTTCATGAATTTATTTTGTTTATGTTTATCTTATTTGTTGTGTTCAACAGTTCTAGTTATTAAATCATAGATATGGAAGGCACAAACACTCCTACATCCACAGGTGGTAATTTTGGTTATGTATTTTTAATTTTAGGTTGTAATTTTGGACCTTTGGTTATGTATTTTTAATTTTAGGTTTTAATTTTGGTTATATATTTTTAATTTTAGGTTGTAATTTTGGACCTTTGGTTATGTATTTTTAATTTTAGGTTTTAATTTTGGTTATGTATTTTTAATTTTAGGTTGTAATTTTGCTTATGTAATTTTAATGTGTGTATTTAGTTTTAATTTAGTTTTTAATTTTGGTTGCACATTTGAATTTAGTTTTATTTTCTAATGTGATAATTTTGGTTACATAAATTAGAAATCTCAAATTATATTTTAAAAAAAAAATTGATATAGAAGCTCAAATCCGATTAGAGTTGCAAATTGTAAAATTGAAATGTTAATTGGATTTAGGAAAAAAGTCTAAAAAAAAGTCCAATAAAAAAGCCCAACAAAAAGCCCAACTCCGACACCACTCCGACTCCGCTCCGACAAGTTAGAGTCAGAGTCAGAGCGGAGTGGGGTGCAAGCAGAGTCGGAGTCGGAGGTCGGATTCGGCCTCCGACAAAGTCGGAGTCGGAGTCGGAGGAGACCAAATCCGACTCGGGTTGGATCGGTGCTCAGCCCTAGCCGAAACCTTAAGGCAAAATTTGAGCCGTCACTGCCGGTTAACACCACAGAGAACGTCGCCGCATGTTACCATCACAGGTATGGGACTCCTCTTTTACATCTAATTCTTTTGTTTTGTTTTCGTTTCTTCTATTTTGTCGGCGCCCACCCTAAGCTATTTTCTCCCCTTCTTCAGTCTTGATCGTCTCTCCCCCTCTTTAGAGTCATCAGCACATACCCATCATGGCACGGTGTCCAAGTTTGTCAATGAACTCTGAAAATCTCCATTAATATATGCAAAACTTCTTGTATTGGCTAATCTAGACATTGATTAGCAATTCATTCATCACTCCATATCTAGATGCAATTTGCCCAAATCTAGGCATTATGGAGTTTTTGAAATTTCTTATTATAGATTTGGTGTAGTTTATGGAAACTTAGTTGGATGTGTGCTTTGTGCGAAATGTTTCTATCTTGGTTTTGAAGTTCTTGTAGATCTCTTTCATATAGGACTCGCTGAGATAGCTAATGACTTGAATCGAAGTCTGAGTTTTTGTGTTTAAATCCAAATGCAGTCTGCTCAGATCTGGATTTTTGTGTTTGTGTTTGTGAATAAACTATATATATGTGTGTGTGTGTGTGAATGATTCTCTGGTAAGAATTGATTTAGCAGAAAATTTTTTTTAAAAAAATTCAATCTGACATATTAACAATGTTTGTATGATAGCATGTTGATGGGTGATGTTTTTACTATATATGGAAGGAACCCAAAAGGAGGCAATGAAGCGACTTGCCAAGGCTGATGTTAAATACTGATTTGTCATTGACATTGGAAACACCTTGGCTGCTACCAAGCGGTGAGGACGAGCTATTTTGGGTCTTATAATTTCCTAGTAATGTTGAAAAGATTTGGCTCTATTTGCTTGCACTTTGCTTGTATATGTCTCTACTAGCTAAATTTATCTTTGTTCTAAAGTTGATGTTTTTCATTATGATGTAAACAACAATGTAAAGTGTGTAGTGTATTGTGTATGTTGATGTCTATTATTATTTATTTTGTTTTATTAAAATTTGAATAGGCAATAAAAAAGTTTAAAAATTACCTAGAAAAATATTCATTATATAAAAAATGCCCTTATCGTCAGTGGCTTTTCTTAATTTGACTTGAGTTTTCTAGTTTAGGAGTTATCACTGAATTTCATGGAAGTAGAGGCATTTTGGTTTTAATATCATTCTCGATTCGTAATTACTAGCCGTAGATACGATCGATGGCAGTGCATGGAAATGTAATATAGGTGATGGCGATGCGGATCTTTATTCTTCAAAGAACTTCTATAACTATGGATATCTGATGATGTTAGGTGTAGCTGATGAAAAATTACGTAGATCAAGGGTCAGTGGAGGATGGTACAGTTGAGATGGACAGGGAGGTCGGCTAGCCCTTCAAAATCTGCCTATGTTACGTTGATATAATTATTTTCTTATTTTAGGAACCAGATATACTGAGTTACTAACATTCAGAGGACATCCATATGTGCAACATGATAGCTAAGTGAAGGTTTGTTTCAAGTGGTAAAAAAAAAAAAAAAAAAAATGTCCTTTGTAAGTTTGAGCAAAGTTTTGAATATTGTTTCAGCGACGTTTTGGTTAAGTATTGGAATGAAATATTTTGATATGAGTACTATTTCGGGATTGTTTATATATTTTAAAAGTTAAAACACATACAAAAATTTTTATATGTGAAAATTTGAGTGAAAATTACAAAACAATCAAGATTTTTATATTAATTACAAACCACACCCAACAGTATTGACCGAAATGCACTGAAAATTGGCTGATATTGACTAAAACGCATTGAAAGGGTCGGTATTTGATCTAGTACAAAACACATACCTTTCCGAGCCGGTTACTATTCCAGCATGATAAATTTCGAACCCCATGCAGTATTCAAAACATTGAGTTTGGGCCCTTCTCTCTTAGATATATTAGCTTCAATGGAAGACTTTATATTGGGGAGCTTAAAAGGTTAAAAAAACGAGTGAATAAAAACGATATTAATTTGCACAATTAAGGAGTATTAATCTGCATGTGGAGTATAAGGCCGAAGAAGCTTTAAAATCCTGCAAGTGGGCGAGATTTAAGAATGCTGCCGTTTAAATTAAAGTCAAACTTCTGATTCCAAATTTTGTAAGTTGGAAAAAGATTTAACACTTTTGAGACTATCAGAACCCTTTGGAGCAACGAACTCGCAACTCAGTATGTGCATACATATTATATATATATATATGGGAGTATTTTAGGTGCATCAACACAAAAGTGCTACACAATCACTTGCATGTTTGTTTTACTTTAGAACATTTTTCCAATACCATCTGTGCGAGGAATTTCTTCATCGAGATCCATTCGACGCCAATTCCCCAAAGATGCGGCCATCTGCTCAACTTTGTCATACAAACCCAGGAGTCCACCCGTATGTATGAAGAGGATCTTTCTCCCTTCCCACTTCTTTGGATTCTCAGCCATGTCTTTCATCATCCCAGAAGCAGCTTTCCCACTAAAATGAATGCAAAATCAAAAAAAGGGAAAATATGGTCTAAACCAACTATGCTTACTCACCACGGAAATATCAATGATAACAACAATAATCTTGTTTCATTCAAAATTGAAACAGTCCAGATATATTTGTCAAATTGTGGCAGTAAATTTGCTTTTGTTGTCAAAATTTCCTATCTTATCTTTTGGGTCACACATATAACCTTACACCAAAAGGTTCACTGCAAATACACCTTAACAAAATTATATATAATATCTGTGAAGATAATACGTAAAATATGCTCTTCCACCAATCAAGAGATGAACCTTTTCTTTTTTTCTTTTTTCTTTTTTTAATTTTTATTTTTTGAGTGGCACCGGGTATTCGGGAACAGTGTCCCAACTAATCCTGGGGGTACACAGGCCCTCGGCAAAAAGTTTCCCGTGTGCACCCAATGGGATTTGAACCTTAAACCTAGGGGGGAGCATACCTTCAAGCTCAAGGCCTTTACCACTTGAGCCAACTCCTAAGGGTTATGAACCTTATCTTTATCTAGATATGATCAATTGCAAAACATATTACTCATACCTATATACTGGATCAAGGACAACACCAGTGGCTGCAGCAACTTCCCTAACGAATTTAAGCTCCTCAGAGGTGTTAATTGCATAGCCCAGACCTTTGGCCTGAAGGAAGATAAGAATCCGATTACTTCTTTTAATAATCAATTGAATGGCATCCTCAGCCTGATTAAGGAAGTAGATAAAATTTCTCTCAATCATGTGTGCCTGCACGTGTGGGTCCAATAAAAAACCATGGAAGACATGTTGTGATTTCCGAATCCAATTTGTGCGTGTAACTTGTCAATCGGAAAAAAGAAAAAGAATACACCATTTCAGTGTTCATTTCCATATTAACTAGAAAGAAGAGATTTCTACGAAGCTTAATATAAACTGCAGAGGTAAGAATGCAAGAACATACCTGAAAGTGTGTGGGCATATGTGTGTCCCACATACCCTCACTAAACCTTGCAACCAACCACCCTCATTACATTAAACAAAAAAAAAGCTTTAATTTCATTTTATTTATTTAAAGCTAGAAACACCAGGCAAACAAAAATGATTGCAGCCTTGTAACACCTGTCTCCCCCCTTCCACCTAAACATGCATGCTATGTCAAACCAGATAAAATTCATTTGCAGCCTACCCTTTGGATATATTGGATATAGAAGATTTTCCATGATGCGTACACTTTTTTTTTAAAGGTCCATCATGCATGCACTTTATGCATTCAACAAAGTGAACATGTGTAGTCACATATTAGTTTATGTCTAGAATGGAGCATGCAAATGATGGCTAGGCACTCACATTTTGAATGTTAACAATATCACGTGAGTCAACATCTGCATCAAGTCCATCGAGTAGGCCTTGAACAAACTCGTAAAAGTAATCAGGGTCGTCACAAACAGAGAATGCATGAACCTACAATTGAAAAATAGATATGAGATTAATTGACATGCCATGAACAGCAGATAAGAAACTACATTATTAAGGACAAACCTTTGCGTCCAATGTACTCAGTGATGATCCGAGAGAAAGACCAGCAATAGTACCCCCACTGAAAATCAACAATATATTAGTATAATCATCAACTTCATTTTTTCTGCATCATAATATTGTATCATACCTATCATCTTCCCACAATAAACTGCAAGTAAGGTGATTTTATTTTGCACTAAAAAAAGGCGTTTCAGACAAAGGAAAGAACTTGTACAAACCCAAGTTATACATAGAGCCTTCCATATTCTCAATGTACAATGAGACCCAAACTAAACTTTTTTATTTCTCAATAATCTTCCTCAAGTCAAATATCTAGCTTTCAAAAGCTTAAACAAATTATTTGGGTTCATATGGAATCTGGGACGTTGGCCTCAACCTACTATGGGGAGCATTCACAAGTGAGCTCATTTGGTGGTAGTGACATCTCTCCAGATTTGGGGATGGTTACTAGTATAAGTTTCACATGAATTTCTTACTTGACTCCAATTTTTTAACTAAACCACTGGATTCAAAAGGGATCATCAAAAGAGACTTTAGGCACGTCTAGAGAAAACTACACCCAGATCCCAATTTTAGCCCATGCAACACAGGCGATTTTCAAAAAAATCCTGCAACCTCACTCCTCTTTGTATTGAATCCATACAACCCTTCCAAGCATAATATTATCCAGTCCTTTTCCCATTCAGAAATTTTCAATTAGCCTTCTTAATCATAAATCCCAAATCAAAAGCCTTTAGCCCACTTATTATAATCATAGGCAGCTCCTAATCTTGGAATTGAATCCTGTGCTATGTCAGTATTGCCCTAGGTAAAATAGAAGCTAAAAGAAAAAACTCACTGGTAGCAGCAAATACTAATAGATGAAGTACCTGCCACATGCTACAACTATATCATCAAATTTTATATGGCCAGTCCCAGTCTGAAGCTGCTGCTCAATCTCCCTAATTGCTTCAATATATCCCCTGAACAGAATAATATCACATGTAAAAGTTAGTGGCAGACAGCCACTATAATAGCATTTAACTGAGAAATCTAGGGAAGTTCGGAAAGAATGATGAACTCATTGAGAAAGAAGGTGATTAAAACTTCGAATTTGGACGATTTTTTTTTTTTTTTTGATAAGTAATAAACTTTATTGATCGAATGCAATTAGGCAAAGCCCATATACACAGGGAGTATACAACAGAGACACCTAATTACACTGAAAATTGTGCAAGCACATACCAAACAAGAAAGGAACAAAGCCACAGAGAGATGGATAAGAAAACTTGGCAACTAGCCCCAAATAATTTTTCAAATTTTCAGAGTGATTAATTAAAAGAAATACAAAGGTATGTAAACCAAGTTCAGAAAAGTGTTCAGTAGTAGAACACACAAGGGTCAATCGAAGGTAACTAAACCGACCTTCATTTTGAGGCCTCAAAACTCTATCACGGAAAACAAAAAAGGGGAAAGAGCAAAAAAAAGGGAAAATAAAGACAAAAAGAAAAGCAGAAGACAAACTAGATCACAAAATCCACAGAAAATCAACCCCCCAGTCACTGTTCAAAATGTGACTGAAAAGTCATCTGAACCAAGGGAATTTTGACAGCTAACAGGTCACAAAATCTAAATAACAAGGAGCTGCAAGGAAATCAACTATAGTTTTCAATTTATAACATTATTGCTCCCAAAAAGCAGAATGAAAATGGCAAAATAAAATAGCATAGACATCAGCAACTTAAATCTCACCAAGTCCCTAGGGAGTTTGATCCACCTACAGGAATAACATATGGTCTTCTCCCTTCGTTTAGCAATTTCTCTTTCAAGATATTAGTAAGAGTCTGAGATCAAATCCATAACAAAGAACATTACAAACAAAATATTTTCAATGGAATACTATCAGGGAATGGATGCTGGTAAACAACATTAACATAGCCTGTCACATGTAGCTCAGATGAGTCCATCATCAATCAATGAAAAATAAATTATCTCAGCTATGGATCGAGGTAATTCACTCCATTAGTTCAGACACAGAGCCACACCAATGGTGAATAGTAGAATGGATGGGTATAGAATAACAAGAGAAAACAACATAGATATGAAATTGCTAATACGTTTATCTAGCCACTAGAGCTTTATACAACATATAAACAGCCAGGATTATTCAATGCAGAAGGCCTAGACAAGTAAAGGAAAAATAACAAAAGTAGAACTGGAAAAAGGAAAATCAGTGGAAGTACGCTATTTAACTTCTCTATAGGGCAAGAGCGATGTTATGGATGTGATTAAATCAGTGACACTTAGCATGAAGAATCTGGACTCAGATAAATGACGTACAATACAAAAAATGTACCAAAATCAAAGATAAAGAAATTTGCTCTTATTTGAGTATAAGGATAGGATCCCTATTTTTTTCCTGCATCATCAGTTAGCGGGACACATATCCATACCAAAATCAAGGAAATTAATTTACTTTTAGTCATACATTACACTAAAAGATGGGATATACCAGATGCATATCCATATATCCCCAAACTGACTTCATAATATGAAGTCAACCAGCATTTTTTGTGTTGTCCAAATATCCAATATGTCCGTATGTGGTAATTTCACCAATAGTCACACAATTTTTTTCTCTTCTTGTTGTTGTTTCAAACAAAACACACTCCATGTAGACTATATATATTGCTTAAGTTGTTTTTTTTTTTTTTTATTAGGTAAACAAAACTTTATTACTCAAAGAATAGGCCTAGGCCAGTATATAAAAGAAACAGCCCTATTTAAGCGGGTGCAAGAGAGACAAGGAAATCGTGAAGGACCATCCCATTGAAATCAACAGCTATGGCCCAGTTACATAGCGTACTAAAAAATAAAGCCAACAACTCCTCTAGCGATGTCTCCTTGTCTTCAAATGTCCGCGCATTCCGCTCCTGCCATAAACACTATATGATGCATGGTAGGATCATCTTCCAAACCATTGAGATCTGAGACAAACCTCCTATGTTTGGCCAGCAGGCCAAGACTGCCACCACGGTCCCTGGCATGGCCCAACCCAACTCTACTCTAATAAGCACCTCATCCCACAAAGCCTGTGCGATCTCACAGTGTAGCAAAAGATGATCTAGTGACTCACCCCCTCCCCTACACATACAACACCAATCTGCTAAGATTATCCTCCTTTTCCTCAAATTATCAGTAGTGAGGATCTTACCCAAAGATGTTGTCCACACAAAGAAAGCCGCCTTGAGGGGCTCCTTGTGTCTCCATATCCTTTTTCCAAGGGAACCGACTGTTGGGATCTTGAGAAAGAGCACTATAGAAGGAATGAACCAAAAACACACCTTTCCAAGTAGGGACCAACCACAACCCATCTTCTTGTAGATTACATGGCTTCACGGAGTACGGTGATTGTAAAAATCCACAAAACTATTCATCTCCCAATCTTACGCAATCCTGCTAAAACATATATTCCAATGAAATTGCCCACCCGATATTCCCATAACCTCCACCACTGAAGCCTCTTTGACGCTGGCAATTTGAAAAAGAGAGGGAAATAACTCTTGTAAAGTCATATCACCGCATCAAATATCTTGCCAGAATTTAATCCTGGCTCCATCCCCCAACTAAAAGCGGGTGTGTCAAAGAAAGACCATCCAACCTCTTTTGATATTTTTCCACAACCCCACTCCATTGGCTCCTCTAGCTTCTTTAGTACACCACCACCCCTCCCCTGCCCCCCCCCCCCCCCCCAAAAAAAATATATATATATATATATATATATCGCCATATTTGCACCTGATCACCCCTCACCACAAGGCTTTTGGTTCCCGAATGTATCTCCACAACCATTTACTGAGAAGTGTTCGATTGAAAGTCCTCACACTTCTAATACCCAGACCACCATTGGATATAGGACAACAAACTGTTTCCCACTTGAGCAAATGGTATTTGATCTCTTCCTCCAAACCATCCCACAAAAGTTGCGTTGGAGTTTCACTTAAGTTGTTTTTGAAATAAGTCAAACAAATATATCACTTAAACGAGCACATTTCAGGTTCAGAATTCAACAGGGGAGACGAAAACGATCCTACGATGCATGCAGTAATAATAATGTGATCAAATCAAGCATGCATTTAAGAATTCAAAGCTTAGAAAAAGGACCAAAAGAGAGAGACAAACCACGCTTCCAATTTTTGCATATTCTTCTTTCGAAATAAGATCGACGTGAGCTCCAACTAAACGCTCGACCAGGAGATTGCCAGTCAGTCCAGGATCTTGGTCCACAAGGACCTGATAAACAGAAAATTAACAGAAAGGATGTCACGCATCTTATTCGAGAAGAAAATCAAATCTCCCTCCCTCCTTCCCTCCCTCTCACACACACAAATATATATATATATATAGCAGATTCTGCGTATATAATCATAAACCACACACACACATATATATGCATACATGCATGGTATATATTTCTAGAAGGGGTTTGGAAATTTTAAGGAAAAAAAAATTACCTTAGATGTTCTTAGTATAATATAGCAGTCAAGATTCAGATACTTGGCAGCCACAGCAGTTGCGCGGCAGTGGTTGCTTTGGATGCCTCCGATTGTTATAACACAGTCAGCACCCTGCGCTACGGCATCGGCCATCAAGAACTCCAATTTTCTGACTTTGTTCCCGCTCAGTTGCATGCCGGAAAGGTCATCACGCTATAGAATTGCAAATTTTCTTCTGTCAGTGAAAACCAGGAGAGTGAAGAAAAATCGAAGCAACATCTTGAACTTCAAAACAATTCATCAAGATCTCGATGAACCTAGGGGTATATAAAGAAGATTACCTTCAACCAGACCTCGGTGTTGTTTGGCAAATTGGGGAGCTTCCATTTGTGGATTGGAGTCGGAAGCTGAGAAGAACAAGAACAAACAAACAAACTGCCATTAGTTCAAGCTAAAAGAAGAAAGAAAAACACCGTTCTCGGTTAATCAGCTTGGCTCACATGACCAAGAGAGAAGACGTGAGAGGGGATGGGATTGAGATGGGAGGCCCAGTGAGGAGGGACGTATGGTTTCCTGGTGAGGAAGTCGAAGCCCAATGGCTGCGTCGGTGGTGCGTCACCGACGACGGTTTTGGAGCTGGCGTCCATTATCGGAGAGTGAGAGAGGCTGCTGGGGCGTATGGGACAGAAGGATTTGTTGACGGGAGGAATGGTGAAGAGCGGATGAGTGAGTGGGCGGACCGTCCATCGGTGGCACAACATTTGATTCCACCTAGTCCACTATTATTATCGTAGAAAAATGATATTTATAACCTTAAAATGCATAAATTTCAAATAATTCTTTTGAAAATCTAAATAAATTTAAGATTTATATATAAAAATCAAAATTTTAATGACAAATTTTATTTTTTTCTTAAATGGAATAAAATTTGCATACTTTAGAACTCTATCTAATAGATGTAAGTTTGGTATAATTTTTTCAAAAAAGAGAAATTTATTATTAAAAAATTAATTTTTCGTGAGTCTCACTCGAGCAAGGTTGGGGTGGACATCCTTTTGATTAAATTTTTGTTGATAAATGGGTGGATGGTTTTAAATTCAAGTTTTCCATTTGAAAAACTGGGTCTTCGATTAATTAATGCTTACTCTTGTTACTGTTTATTTATATGCTTATATAGTAACGTTTGGTTCTATAACTCAATAAAAATCAATTTAATTCAGTTTAATTTTAAATTGAATCTAACATCTAAATTTTTAATTCTCAAATTACTAAATTTATCTCAACTCAATCATCCTTACACGTGGAATCCACAACCTTTTTTTAACTTAACACATATTTATATGTGAGACTCATAATCTTTTTTAATTTCACATCAATAGTACTAAACTCATCTTAACATCTAAACTCATTTTAGATGAGTCTCACATAAGTCACTCTACCTACTCAACTCACAACTAACTATAAAGAATTTCACTCAACTTAACATCTAAACACAACATCAAGTCCCTATCAATAAGTTCCAAGAAAGCATGTATTCCCACACAGGTTAAATGCTTTTATTTTCGATGCGGTTAAATGATATTACACTTTTAAATGTTGTGAAGAACAAGATTCATCTTACTAATCTCATGCGCCCAAAGTACAATGTCAAACATCTTCAAAAGTTAACAGGTCTCCAAAATATGCAAATCGACCTTTTGAAAAAAAAAAAACAATAATAATTATAAAAAGGCACAAAAGAGCCCACTAAGGAAGAGGTGCAAGGTGTGCTATGGATGGGTGCTCCTTTGGTCAATCTTCGGAAGGGTTGGAGGAGACGTATCCTGTCAATGTATAAATTCACATAATGGAGAAAGATTCATTCCCAGCCTATAAAGGTGACTCGGGCCGCAAGGATGTGGTTTGTTTATCGATACAATATTTGTACATACATTCATAACAGTAAATAGTAAAAGAATATAAAAAATATAAATAGAGATGAGATATATGGATTTATGTGATTTGGCACATGACATACTTCCATGGATCATTTAGAGGGCAAATCCACTATGATGAGAGTATTTTACAGTCTCTCATATCTCAATATACAATAAAGATTGGAGAACTGTTTAGTCTAAAGAAAAAAAATGGTGTCTCGTCTTGCAAGATTGAAGATAAAAAAAAAATGGCATCTCGCATAGCGAAGTTGAAGATGATCTCCTTCCCTTGGAGTCGTCCAAAACCCCCTTTATTATGGCCTTTTTGGGATAGTTGTTAAGAAATGTTAGTTTTATGTCATTTCATTATCTCCTTTCACGTGTCTAACTTGTATTCTCCCTTCAATTTTTGCCTTATCTTGTCTCTCTTTTTTCCCTCTTACTTTTTGACGATTGCTTTATAATAGACTAGGCCACGTGCATCTTGGACATGGTACATTTATCCCCAACAATTCCCCATTTCCCATTCCAAAAGGGTTGACCGCTGCCACCTCTGCAAGGTAGTGCTCACAAGTTGCTTGACTGCAAGTTAGGTGGCGGCCAACCAACTTTTGCAGGGTGATACATGAAAGTAACTTTACAATCTATTTTGAATATAAAAAATTATACTTATCATTCTCATACCGCACATCATATATAATCTTTTAATTTTTAATTTTTTTTTCTCTTATCAAATATATGGTATATAGATAATGAGTAAAAAAATTCAATTAATTTAAGAAAAATAAAATTTTAAAAAAAAATTAAATATAATGTGTGATTTGAGAGGATAATAAATAGTAAATCTGATATTTTTTTATATCTCGTATTGAAATTTGCTTTCAAGATTACTTTCTCTACAGCCCTTCAAACCGGATGGGCTTCGCTTTTCAATTAAGCGATGGGTTCCACTTTCGCACCTTCATATGTCTAATTGGTTGACTAGAGGGTAGAAATCTATTTATAATGAGGGCATCATTTGTTGGGAATTTTTAACGTTGTCATAGAAGAAAATGCTTTTTTTTCTCCCTCTAAACAACCTTGCATTGATAATAAATATGAATATATAATCTGCCAAAAAAAAAAATGAATATATAAAAGGAAGGGCAAAGACCCTGACAAAGTCCTTATTCTAATTAATACAAAATAATAAGATAAAATAAAAAGAGAAATACTTTAATCATAAATAAATTTTATAAAAATAAACTCACAAACTGATGTGGATTGATCTGATATGTTAGATTATTAAACTATTTTTATTGTTAAGTGAATATAACGTATCACGTGAAACCGTATAAATTTATAGATTTTTTTTTTAGAATTTTTTATAACTGTAACACTTCTTAAACAAAAATATGACGTTAATCCTAGTTCTAGACCCAACCATTTTGGACAAGCTAAGGGCGGACTTTGAGTAACCAGCTATCATTTGAAGCCATAGTTGTGCTTTGCTATCACTTGTTATGGTGTATCTCTCAGTTTAGTATGCATGACAGTAATATCTTATTTGATAGCACATGGATGCAACTCATGGTTGTATCTTCTTGTATAGCTCAATCATCATCGTTCGTGAAGGAATGAGAGTTGAGCGGATATGAATGAGTGAAATTTTTTTATTTTCTCTAGCAAATAGTGATCTCCATTAAAAATTAAACAAAACTATGAACTTAAGTCGAAACAAAATATTACACTAAAACACAATATTTATACAGGTGGATCCTTCCCACTACGGAATTCCAATAAGCACCGTGGTATTTTTATTAGGGGAATGCTTCCATATAAATTGCTTGAAACTACTCATTGTGCAATAGAATGTGCGCATCGATTTTGGAATCAATGTATATTGATTGCTTTCCCGCTTTCAAAATCTTAGAGGAAAAAGTTTGTATCTCTGGTTATGCCTTTGACTGTCCAGTCTGAAATTTGTTTTGACTTATCCAGTGCTGAGATGGCTACTTAAGAGTCTCCTTCAATGATTATCTTCTTATATTGTTGTAGATGAGCCTCTTGAACTCTAATGAACGTTGTCAATGCTTCTCCTTGATTTGGGTTGTTGTTGCTTGTGAATTTAGTCACCACAAATTTTGTTGACCCATTATGGGCTCTATAGACAGCCACTACAGTGCTACCATTGGATCTTACTACTAAATCAAAAGAAATTGAAAAATGGTTTGGAGGAGGTGGAGACCAGATGGGGTTATTATTTGAGATTTTTCACTCCCAAGCATTGCAGTGCTCTCTGTAGGATTTGTGGACTTTGAGAATAAATTGATCACTGACAATGGTTGATGCCTCATGGATTATCTGGTTTCTATAAAACCAAAAATTGTCCATATCTAAAATTGCAAACACTTGGAATTTGTGAGTGTCTATGGTACTAAGGTTTAGGGCAGTGGCTGGGTTAAGAATAGCTTTTATCCAGTCAATTATGTCTTGTCCTACTGCGAAAGAGATATCTAATGGCCAGGGAGATTGTCTCTACATAATTCTAGAGTAAGGACAATTCAAAAAAATATGTGAGGTTGTTTTCTCTTCCATTTTGCACATTGGGCAGCACTTGATCATCGTCGAGTGGAATGCAAGATTTAAGGAGAGCTCTTATTGATAGAATATTGTTAAGCACTATCCAAAGAAAAGGTTTGAGATGATCTTGAATTTTGAGAGACCAAAGTTTTTTCCAAATAGATGGAGGATGTGGTGAGATTGTCCCGATTGAATTGAAATTGCTGCTTAAGTAGATTTAACATAAAAGATACCATTAGAATGATGTGTCCATTTAAGAGAGTCACTGATATTATGGAACTGATATTGAGATGATGGTATCTTTTCAATTTCATTGATAATTTTCTAAGAGAAAAGAGCTTACAAGAGGAGAGAGTTCCATATTCTTGATTCCTCAAGAGTGAGCTTTGAGACTCTCAACTGTGGATCATGAATAGTAAGAGGGGAAAGAGGGTTTGGAATCAGTGGGGACAGTGAAGGAATCCAAGGGTCTGGTCATACTTTGGTACTAGTGCCATTGTTGATTTGCAAGCATAGACTAGATGTAAGAAATTCTCTTTGTTTTAAAAGCCATTTCCAAAACTTAGAGTCAGTTTGTTTGGCAGGTATTGTTAACCAAGATGAGCCTTTAAGCTATTATTGCAGAAAGGGAAGTCTTTCATACACTTTTGGCATCATTGATAAGGTACCAACCCAATTTACTAAGCAAAGCCTTATTAAACTAAGTTGTCAACCTATACTCGAGACCTCTCATTGATTTTGGTTTGCAAAAGAATTTTCAACATTTTTTAGTGAAGTTGTGAGCTTTTTTTTTAGTCAAAACCCCACCAGAATCTCATAAAGGCCTATCCATTTCCTTCATGATACTTTTTGGGGTCCAAAGATTGTACATTGTATAAGATGGAATGGAACTAGCTACAGTTCTTATAAGAGTAGTTCTATTTGCTCGGGATATGAGTTTTGACTTCCAACCTGCTACTTTTCCTTGGATTTTCTCCATGAGTTCTTGGAAGATAAAGCTGCTGGATGCACCAAAACTAAGGGGAATGCCTAAATACCTTATCTTGGCTATTGAATTTTTGAAGTTAAAAATATCCCTAACTGCTCTAATTGAGGTGATGGAAGAATTTTTACTAAATTGGATTGAGGATTTACCCAGGTGAATTTTTTGTGACCAAGAGGAGTATAGTTCCAGACATCTCATGAAGGATTGTGCATTTTGATGTTTGTTGGCTCAAAAATGATTAGGTCATCTACAAATAGAAGATGAGTGAGTGAAGGTCCTTCCTTACTTAAGTTTATTGCTTTAATTTTTCTCAGGTGTTCTTCTCTTATGATTAGTCTAGAAAGGACTTCACTGCCAACAATGAAGAGTAAAGGGGAAATGGGGTCCCTTGGCTCAAGCCTCTTGAAGGTTGAAAAAAACTATGGAGATTCCCATTGATGACTACAAAGTAAGAAACAAAGGTGATACACTCTCTTATCCAATTTATCTATATTTGGTGGAAACCAAGACAGGAGAGCACAGTTAGAAGGAAATTTCATTCCATATAATCAAAGGCCTTCTCCATGTCTATTTTAACAGCCATCATGCCTTTTCTCCCTATTTTCTTTTTAAGAAGATGAAAGACTTCTGGAGCTATTATGGTATTTTCCTAGATTATTTTATTTGACACAAATGCAGATTGATGAGGGGAGATAAATTTATGAAGGACCACTTTTAGCCTATTGGCTAGAATTTAGGCAATGATTTTGTAGCAAGCATTCGAGAGGCTGATTGGTCTATATTGGTGGACTGTGTTTGGAGATTTACTTTTAGGGACCAAAACTATGTGAGTGTGATTTACTTCCTTCAACAGATGGCCGTGAATGAAGAAATTCCTTGTTGCTGCAATCATGTAGAACTCATAACATCCCAAATTCCAATAATGCTTGTAGAAGAAACCAGTAAAATCATCTGGTCCTGGAGATTTTGAAGAGGGAGTTTTTTTAATGGTTGAAGATTACTTCCTCAGTTGGTATTCTACACAGTCTCATTTTCCACTTTAGTGGTCTTGATGGGGAAAATATTTTCCAAATTGATTGGAATTGAGGGGTTAGAGGATTGATATATATTTTGAAAATGTTCAAGGGAACATACTTTGAATTCCTTGAGGATCATTAACCCACTGGTTAGAATGATTCTTAAAACATTCAATGTTGTTTCTTCTCCTTTTTATGGTGGAAGACATGAAATAATCTTGTATTCAGATTAGTAGTGGTTAGCCATTGAAGCCTAGATTTTTGGTACCATAAGATTTCCTCCCTTCTGAGTTGTTCATGCAAACAAACACTCAATTGTTCTTCTAAATGAGTTAAGTTACTCGAGGGATTTTGTGATTAAGGATGGTAAGTTAAAAGTTTAAACTTTTAATGAGAGTTTGAATGTGACCAAAAAATTTCTTATTTTCAGAGTTGTTTTGACTTGTTTAACTTTTGGGGATAGAACATAGGCTGGATTATCAATTATGCAAGTTTTCCAAGCTTCTTTTATGACATCTAGGTTAGTGGGATCTCTTGCCCAAAATTCCTTAAATTTAAAGGAGCATTGGGCCTTATGTGATGACCCGTTTTTACGTATATTTTCACTGAAAAAGTTTTTTTTTTTAAATTTAATTAATATATTAGTTCTTTTATTTTAAATTATTGTATTTTAAATTGGTTTTTATTTTATTTGATGTGATGTTTAATTTATTTTAGTCGTTTTATGTTTTTAAAATCTTTTTCGGCGGATCAATTTTTGGATTCCAGAAGTGAGGATTGGACCTCATTTTCTTTCTCCCTCTTTTCTTTTTTTTTTTCTTTTTTTTTTCTTTTTCCCTTTCCTTTTCTTTTTCTTTTCCTTCTTTTTCTTTTTTCTTCTTTCTTTCTTTTCCCTCCTTCTCCCCGTGCGCGCTACTGCTCCATTTCTCCTTCCCGTCGCCGACCCTTCAGCCGCCTAGTGCACCGCTATGTAGTATACGACCCCCACCTAAATCTTCCCCTTCCATCGGTGATCACCCCCACCAATTTTCAGGGCCATCCATGCAGCCGTTAGCCGCCACACACGGCTGGAAGTCACGGCAACAGCTCTCATTTCTCTCTCTATCGCCGGTTGCTTTCTCAGCCCAGAACCGCTACTCACCGGCGACGTGGCTGACACCACCTATCCAGTTTTCTTCCCCTCCCACCGGTGAACATCCCCACTTAGTTTCACCTCCATCCGAGCCACCGTTAGTCATCATGAGCTCCTCCAAGCCACACGGTTTTTGAGCTTTTTCGGCGCCGTCGCTCCACCTCCGGCCACCACCTCTTCACAGCTTCTTCCCCTACCTCTTGCCGACCTAACCCACCCATTTTCGGCCTCGATCCGTTGTCCGAGCAGCTCCCACGAGCTCAACTCCATTCAACCCCTTTTTGGCCTTCCACCGCCATTTCCACCGCCACCCACGGCCAAAACTCACTTCCTTTAACTTCATAAACATCTCAAGACCATTTTCTATCAATTTCGTGTCTTGGTTTGTCCCCGTTCGAAAGTGGGTAATTTATTACCCACGGCCACAGTGTAAAATACATTGTTACGTTGCTTTTCCTCTGCCGTTTGCAATGCCGCGAGCTTTCGAAAAATACCGTATAGCGTTGTAAGTATTTTCAAAACTATAATTTTAGATTTAAATATATTTTGCTCTTACAATAAATATTTACTGTTGGTTAGTTGATTCCGAACTGAGTCCGAGGAGTTCAGAGGTCGGATGGATTGAGGACGGAGTTGTTGGATTGATGTTGATATTTGTTTGAGATATTTGTATCTTGATGTTTGTATTGTATAGTGCACGCATGTTTATGTTTAAAAAGGGAAAATCGAGTTTTTCGTGTAATTGCATGTACATGTGTTTGTAAAATGAAAACTGGGCTTGTAAGCGAGAAATGATTTATGGTATATGTGAACGGTTGGATTGACTGGTTTGAGTTAGAGGCACGCGGCGTAAGGATGGTGGTAAGTAGGGACAGTGGTAGAATCCCACCTGTGATTCCCGCCTACGGTGCACGCGTAGGGATGGTGGTAAGCAGGGACGGTGGTAGAATCCCGCCTGTGATTCCCGCCTACGGTGCACGCGTAGGGACGGTGGTGAGCAGGGATGGTGGTAGAGTCCCGCCTGCGATTCCCGCTTACAGTGCTTTGATGGTTTGGTTTTTGGGCCATTATCGAGGATAGTGGCGAGGTTATGTTTAAGGGATATGTTTTGGGCCAAAATAGGATTTTGGCGTGAGTGGAAAAATATGATTTTTTGGATCATGTGCATTGGCTTTTCTTTCATGCATATTGTTTGAGTTTTATATGCTTTTATCTAGTAGTGTTTGGATCTTACTTACCTGCGGCATCATTTTTGGTACCGTAGATTTTGGTGCAAAGTTCGAGGAGGAGGAGGAGGTTGAGCCCGAAGATGCGGCTCCGCCGGAGTTTTGAGTTGAAGTTTAAGATTTGTTGTTGGTTTGAACAATATTTGTAGTTCGTAATATTTTAATATGTATGTTTTGAACAGTTTTGTATTAAACAATGAAAATTCTGGTACTTAGTTTATGACTTTGCTATCCGCTGCGTGTTTCTTCATGCACATTTATTTCTTGTACACACACTTTACACTCGTCGTTAGGGTGGTGATCCGTGTTGTCATCCGGACGTCTCGATTTTCCCATATCAGTACATGGCGATTTGGGGGCGTCACACCTTACCAGTGTCATAAGTATTTTAGAAGAAAGGGAAATGATCAAATGAATGATAGGGAAAAAATGGATCTTAGCAATTGGAAATAAAAGGATCTATTGAGAATTTGCTACACCTTTATCTAATCTCTCTCTAATGTTGCCAAAGATGTGACGTCTGTTAGTCTATATGAATTTTGATCCCAAGGAACCTAGGTCTGCAAGGCCATTATTTTCCATAAAGATTTAAGGCCAGTGAAATTTGAGCCTAATGCAAAGGGTCTTCCTACTAGTTTCTCAAATTGGTGAAGGATAGTGTTAAAATCCCCTAGAGCTAACATAGGGTCAGGGTAATTATAAGTGATGGTACTCAATTGGTTCCAAAATTGGGCTAGCTTTCTGACAAGAGAAAAACTTTAGACCGATGCTTCCTTTAAACTCTCTTTATCAGAGTCTAATAGCGTAATGCCACGTAAAGATTATAATTTTAAACTTGTGAGCCGTGCTGCAAAAGATTCACTTCGGGTAGGTGCTCTCTCAAACTTTCTCTCTCCTCCCCTCTCTCTCTAGCCCTTCCGTCTCTCTCCTTCCCTCTTCTCCCGTTCTCTATTTTGCCTTTTGTGATTTGGGTTCTTTCTTTCTTTATGATCTGTTCCTACCTTTGCATTTCACCATCATCTTCATAACTTTCATTTTTCTAATATATCCAAACTCCAACTCACCCACCCTTCTCTTTCTATAAAGCTGGTGAACTTCTCTCCCTCTCTGTCTCTCTACCTTATTATCTATTTTCTTTTCCTGTTTTTTTGTATGCATCTATTTACAATGTTATTCTATTTCTAGGTAATAGAGATTGGCCTTAAATTTAGTTTCTTTAATGTAATAAAATTTGTGGGTTTGTTTATTTTGATTTCCCCTTCAATCAAAAACCGTTTCTTATTCATTTTTTATTTTAAAAATATTAATTTTGAAGATCCTGTCATAAATTTTTATATAGAATTAATGATTCTTACTTCCTCTTTGATTTGCAGGTTCTGATTTGCAGTTTGGATTTTTGTTGATTCACAGTTTGGTGATCTAGGACTTAAATGGACTGGAGCTTCAGTAATGATCGATATTGGTGTTGTGGATGTATCAGTGGAACGAACTAGGATATTTCATTTTTAATTTCAAATCAGTGTGATTAAATTCCTAGCTGTGGGAACTAAAGGAGTTTTTGGTTTTCCTCTAATTCTTCCAGTTTTGAATTTCTGGACACAAGGGCTACTCTTAGTTCTTGTAAATAGCCCAATTTCCTAGCTTTTGTATGGAATTTGTGAATAAGAAGTGATTTATAGTTTGTGCTCATCAATATGATGGGTGGGATTTGCTCAAGGCTGAGAACTATTGAGGTCCTCGACGGTGAAGTTGCAAGTCTTGCAAGATTTCAGGTTCGTTTTCACGATTAGAGATGGTTTTTGTTAAAGAGAGGGAAGGAGAGAGAGGTAGAGAGAGAGAGGTTACAGATGATTTTTGTGGAGGAGAGGGAATGAGAGAGACAGAAGGAAGGAGAGAGATAGAGAGAGTTCAGAGAGAGAGAGAGAGAGAGAGAGAGTAGATTACAAGTTGATTCCCTGCTATACGTCCAGAAGCAATTCTTGAGGAACCCCTACGTGGCAGTTCCCTATTTGTCTCCGATAACACCTCCTTATAGGAGACACCATCCAGAAGCGTTTCTCTTCTAACAATGACACGTAGAACAATATACAAAAGTGATATGCAGAACAATATCAAAAGTAAGCAGCCATGACAGATGTTTTAGATCTGAGTATAACAAAAGAGCCATAATATTAGTAGAAACATATACAGGTTCATCATCCATTCTTGGACGCCAAATACACAAGAGGCCTCTCCATTTCCTTTGGGAGGGAACATGCAAAAATAATGAGAAACCTAAGTTATTCACAACATTTAGGATTTTTACATCAGACAAAAGGGTCTCTACTAAGAAGACCATATCAAGTTGGTGAGTCCTAATTTAAGCCCTTATACTTTGCATTGCAGAAGATCAGATAATTCCTCTGCAATTCCAATACAACATCCTTATATCATTGTTGGTGGCAGATTAAGCTCTGCCACTATAGCCAGATCAATGAAAGTGTCCACATCCTAAGTTGGGGTCTTGGAGATGTTACCCGCTAAGAGTTTTGTTGCTTGAATATGGTATGGTGAAAACCTTCTAGCCCTCCTCTGTTTTGCATCCGTCCCTTTCTTCTATTTGCCGCTGGACTGCAATAGCTTTGCTAAAGTTTGGTCCTTCTCTTTCTTAATGTCTTTCTCTGATATTAGCTCCCCATGTGTTCTTGCAATTTAATCTTCTTGGTTTTCCATATCCATAATCTAGTAAGAGGATACTCTCTTTTTTTGTGGGAATTCTTCATAATGGTAAGTTAATTCTCTCTTCTTAGTAGCGAGGGGGATTTCATGGAGGTTAGGGTTTTTCCGTTCAGGTAATGGGGGTTCCAAGGAAAGGGAGTGGATAAGGTTGAATTTGGAGATGGAAATGGAATGGGCTTAATGATCCTGAAGGTTGCTTGAGGCATTGTCACATGAGATGGACTGTTTCATTATGGAAGGTTTAACAAAAGGGCTTTCCAAAATAGGCTTGGGAGACTTTGGGTGCTAACAGAAAAGCGAGCCTGAGATTTCTTCAAACTGGTCTATGATTTGTTTGTACATTGATGGGTTAGTTTCCGTTGGGTACATATCATCTGAGCCTTGAGCAACAGGGAAATGGGCATGATGTGATCGCATTCAAGGTTGTTTTAAAGGATGGTGGGCTTGGTGTGATGGTTTGGGTTCTAGGGGACAGGATTGCACAGTTGGTGGGGTGATTGGAAGGTTCTATGTTGGGGGCTTGTTAGAAGGGAAGGGACAAGTTGTGCTGTCATTTAATGGAGTTGACATCCCATACCTGATCTTTTTATCACTACCCCATGTTTCAATCTGGTCTGTTGAGATTGACATTGCCATTGAACCTTGACTTCCAGAGCTCAAGCTTCACTGGGTTTCACATGGGACTCCAGAGAAAATGTATAGCAATTTACCCCAACTTTTTGGATCTTGTATATGGGTACTACTTTCCATTTACACCTTTCCTTTTCCTTTACCAATTGGATGATTGTTTTGCATGTTCTTTCTAGCCGATTAACTTTGTATTGGCTCCCTCATATGTACTGGAGGAAGAGAGATTTGAGTTGAAATGTTATTCCTCACTTGACTTTGGAACTAGTTTGGTGATTGTTAAAAACCAAAAGGATTTTCTCTTATGTTGACTGGTTGATCTATTCTCATCCATGGGCCATAAGACAAAATTTCTAGCAGTGTATTATAGTTTGGACAAGCTTGAAAAATGTGGCCTAAATACCCACATGAGTAACAGAATTATGATAGTCTCTTATACTTTAGAAGAACTTTCTTCAACTCTCGGTTTGACCTAGCTAGGTTGAAGCCATCTGGAAAAAGAAGGTTGATATTAATCTCAACTCTAATTCTTAGGTAGAGACAATACCAAAGATTGATGCTTTGTCGACTTTTATAAGGTTGCCCATCACACTTACAATCTTTTCTGCATTCTGGTTTGACAACAACTCCAAGGGAAGACTATGAACTGGTACCCAAAAAATTGAGTGATTAAGTGCAACTTCATGGATACGGGGGCCCAGGGTGTGACGCCCCCAAATTCCGTTTGGGATCGGACGGACATTTGAAGCATCGAGACATGCAACACAAGGTTACCTGCCCCCGTTCATGACATATAAGATGCAATGTTCCTAACATGCATCTAACATTATGCAATATTCGCAGCGGATAATTTTTTTTCTTTAGCAATACTATGCACCAAATTGAAAATATCTCAAATGCTTAAAACATACTTCATATATAAAGACCTATTGAGTAGATCACAACACTAGTCCAAAATGGTTATGATCTGAAAAATATTAAAAATGCAACTCCATTGTACAAGTAGTCATTTACGTTAACTCCTATATTAACATTGACGTCGCACCGTCGCTTAGTCAACTGTGTCTAGTTGATCAGCTCCTGATTCTCCTTCAGGTCCTGTAACAAGATCTACCATTCGGGGGGAATGGTAGTTGGGACTACTAAAGTGAGATTTGATTACAAATCTCAGTAAGTTAACAAAAAACTTCCACACAAGCTAATGATGCATGCATGACAGTAAAAACATAAATGCATAATCAAATTCATAAGTAATTAAAGCATAACTTGGCGTACAACATAGCATAATTGACATAACTTAAATTGAAACATGAACTGAACTTGACTTGACATGAACTTGATCTGAAACTTGACTTGACATGAAAAATACATACTCCACAGTTGTTGTGGCCCCATGTATTCTACGTGTAAATACATACTCTACAGTTGTTGTGGCCCCATTTATTCTACATAAACTTGACTTAACATGAAAAATACATACTCCACAGTTGTTGTGGCCCCATGTATTCTACGTGTAAATACATACTCCACAGTTGTTGTGACCCCATGTATTCTACGGAAACTTATTCTTTAACTGCTTAAATACATACTCCACAGTTGTTGTGGCCCCATGTATTCTACGTAACACAATTGTTGTGTCTCACGTAGTGTATGTGTCACAATTGCTGTGACCCCATACATCAGTAATCAAGATGAAACGTGACTGGAATACGAAATGACTGAAGCCCTGACATAACATAACGCGACTTGAATATAACTTCAAATACATGACCAACTTGAGATAGAAACATTTCGTAACATGGCATAACATATAATAGACAACATATTTAACATGACATACTTGTAATGTACAGTAATACATGACAAAATATATTATATAACAGATAAAAATTGATGACAGAATAAATTCTGTATAATAGACAATTACGTGATAACTTGGCATGGCATGACATATATGATAACATACATACATACACTGTAATTCCTTTACTTAGCACACATACTCAGTAGACTGCTAGTAAGTTAAAAGCTAACTTACATCGATCTCCGCGTTTCTTATAAAACTTCAAGTGCGACCACGAGGAACTGTAATTAGTGATTCTAAAAGTTAGAACTAAATCACTAAATATTTGAAATATGAAAAATACTAACTTAAAGAGTAAAATTTTCATTTTACTCTCTACATGTGGGAAAATGACCGTTTTACCCATAACTTAAGGATTTTGCATACTAACTCCAAAAGTTTCTAAAATTTACATTCCTCATGTAAATTTTGTCCTAAACTTAAATATCAACTCAGAAAAATTTAAAACGAAACACAACTATGAAGATCACACTATGGCCGAAACATCCATAGGCCATTTCCCTTGATTTTTGTTGCAATTCCTTCCAACTTCAAAACTCATACTTAAACCAAAATTTTGCAACAAACATCTTCCAATCCTAAGTTCAAAACCATACTTAAAACATCCTTTTAGAAAAAGCTAATAATCAACACCAAACTTTTTTTTGTAAAAAGATCCAAGTACTTGAATCACAAGTTTTGACCTTAAATCAAAACATCTCCAAGAATTTCAAAAATCAAATCTTACTTCTAACATATTCATAATATCATCCTAACATCAACCATACTTTAAATCATCAAACTAAAGTCACCAAAATCACAAAATAACATTTGGAGATTTTGGTTTTACACTTAGTCCAAAAACAGAAACTTTTTCCTCAACTAGTTTTGATAAATCTCTTGATCTATGACTTATAAATATATGATCTTCAAACCAAACCATCACATGGTTTAAAAAGATGTCTTAAAACATATATAAGCTTCTAATTCAAAATCACATGGTTAGAAATTAACCAAAATATAAATTTAGCCGAGAATATCCACACTTTGGCTTATTTGAATATCTATTTGCATAAAATTTCATATCTTTGAAACTAACACCAAATATCTTCAAAATAATAATATAACATGTATATAAGATGCTTAGAATCCTCCAATAAAATTATCAAAGTCATTGGAATAGGTTTAGACCACCAAAGAGTTAAACTTTCTCAAAATAGAAACTGTTTTTCTTCGTTTCTAAGTTTCTAAATCTAAGAAAATCTTTCATCAAAACCTTTAATCACGCAAAAATCCTCAACCCATAGTCACATATACATGTTAACAATACTCCATAAAAATTTCAGACCAATATCTATCCATTAGCTTGGTCAAAAACTCCAAACTATAACATATTCTCCAGTTTATCTTGCAGGATGACCTTTTTATAGTTTACATAATATTTGACTGACCAAATAATCTTCAAATGAGGCAAATAAGATATCCATGTAAACTAGACTAAAAAAGGAACAACTTATATGAAGAAGACTTTATGATAAAACACTTACAAAAGCTTTGAAATGGGTGTGCAAAAGACCTCCTAAAAGCTGTCCGAGAGAGAGTGTTTGATATTCTTTCAATGGAAAGTGTAAATGAAGATAATTTCGTGGGGAGAGGTGGCTGGAGATACTTATGGATGAGATATGGAAGAGATGAGGCTGGAGTTAAGAGTTGAGTGTAGTTTTCTCCTATCCAAAATATCTATAAAAGATTATCTCATAATATTCTATCCAATAGTATCTACAAAAAATCAACTTAAGATATTTTTATCTAATAATATCTATAAAAATCAACTCAAAATATTTTTACCCAATAATATTCATGAAAATTACCTCAAGATATTTCTTTTTATCCAATAATATCTACAGTTTTGAACAGACGTTTTGACCGAAAATATGAAAAAATGTTATTGCGCTATAAGACTTTAAATAACCCTCCGAGTCTAATGGCACAAACCATAATACATTTTGACACTTCTAACTATCTCCAATAATCAAAAACACACTTCTGATACCATAGTAAATAATAACACTAACTATGTAGTTAGACAAAAACCTATATGATTAATGGATTTGTGAAAACTTATGGGGTTTTCACGAGATTGCTAAAATTAATAGAAATTTCACAATTGAATTTCTAGCGGGCTGTTACAATCTCCTTTCCTAAAAAAAAGATTTCTTCTTCGAAATCGAAGTAAGTAAGAAATAACAAGTTAAGGAATATGTGTTGCTTACCAACCTGGTGTCTATCCCGTATATATTTACCTTTGAGATTATGTCATTCCTTAACTCTCTTATTTTAATCAACAATTATATTATACTTCTTTCCACAAGGTTGGCCAAGTTGTATCGACACACTCGCCAAACTTAAAATTTCAAGTAAATAATCTTCCGAAACTCTTCTTTAGAAAAACATAGGCGATATACTTTAAGTGTTCTTGTAAATACCAAAGTTAGTAGAGAATTCATCAAAATTAAGCTGTTATCCTCTTTCTCTCTCTGTTTTTTTTATTTTTAAATCGGTGGCCCTCTATTTTAGACCAGACAACTCTGATGCGCATGATTTTTATAGGTCTTCTGTAGTTGTCAGGCGCCGCATAGCTACGACACTACTTTGTTCTTCTGTAATTGTCAGGCACCGCAGCTATGATACTACATTGCTCTTGTCTCTTGTAGAGAAATGATTCACGAGAGATGATTCGTCATAATTTTCTCTATAAAAGAATTATTCAGTTCATCTTTTTTCTCATCTCATCTTCTTCACTTTTCTGAAATTAGTTTGCATTCTTACTCTGCAATCTCTTTCTGCTTACTCACTTTGCAATGGCTCAGCAATCTTCTCATTACCAAAACATGAGGTATTCTGCACCTCGTTCACCAGTTGTTTATGCTTCTTCCGTAGGTGCTATAATGCAATCCAATAATGATCTGACTAATAAGTCAGATAATGAACTTATCTATGAGCTTGTGAGTCTCGGTACTCGATACTCATCAGCCATTGTCGCATATTCTCAGCGACTGCAATCCAGGACTGGTGGGGTTGACAAACTTCAGGAGAAAATTTCTATCCTTCAGAGGCTTCTTATGGAATCCAACATGAAGATAGAAGCAGTAAAGCGAGAGAACGGAGATTTAAAATCTTTGCTTAACTCTTCTTTTCGAGTGGCTACTCCTTTAGATAGGAAAGGCATGCAGATTTTTGAAGAGCAAGAGCGTTTAAAGATTGAGGCAAAGAGCCTCAAATTTCTATAATTTTGCTTTATGATAATAAAATAATACTTCACAAATATTCATATTTTTGTTTCTATCTTCTGGTAGATATTTTATGTGCTCCATTTTATTTCTTTCAGGGATTTTCATATATATGACATGATCCAATGACTCATATAAATATGCATTTAATCATGCATATCTAAACTCTCAGTAATTTTGAAGTTAATAAAAACCTCAAGGAATTCTACTGGTCTAGAACTAACTTACTTATTTATAATTGCAACAATCAGTCATCTTCCTAGGTGGTACTTCGATAACTGACCAGTTAATAACTTAAACTTGAGACTTTCTCTCTTATGATTGTCATAACTCTTCTATCCATCATGAGTTATCAATTATTTTAACTCTAAATGATTTGTTCCTAATGTTTACATAAATCCTCAAGACCAAGATTTTACTCCCCATATAATAGTTTTCAAAAGAAGATCGATTTATGTATCCATAAAGATAGTGCTTTGCCAGAAATCATTTATTGGCGGCGTGGTAATACTATTATCATAAATGAATCCTACTAAGGCTAAAGCTTCTCCTAATCAAATTACTCTTCCAAACACAATTTCTATCGTATTCTCAGAATCAAAACAATCCTCCAAATATGTGGAATACCATTCATCAATCCTACATATCCTTTCTCATATTACTAAAAGGTATTATATATCTACATTAGTATGAACAATAATATTTCTAATGAAAATTGTTACTCTTACCACTAGGATAACAATTTAGCTTCCAAGCTGAATTCTCAAGCACTACCACAATTAATAGAAACAATGACTCGTTTGAATCAAACAATGTACAATTTACCAACCCCAAAGACTTGACCTACTCCAAAATAACAATAATGCAATACTACCATCAATGGCAATCAGATCAACGTTAACTATGTTTACCTCAACTAATCCTTCATCCATCGGGAAATTCTGATTCTCTTGATTGTTATCTCCCTTAGGATTTCGAGGTATTCTATCACGAGTCATGTGTCCCTTCTTGAAACACACGAGTATATGTATAAAAACCACATACTACCTTTCATACCTTAAGAAATTCAAGCCTACTGACGACTAAAATTTCAAGCCTAATGTTTGGTGCATTTCCTAAGGACATGTGGATTTACTGCCCAGAGACGTATTTGCTCTGATACCACCCTGTGACGCCCCCAAATTCCGTTTGGGATCGGACAGACATTTGAAGCGTCGAGACATGCAACACAAGGTTACCTGCCCCCGTTCATGACATATAAGATGCAATGTTCCTAACATGCATCTAACATTATGCAATATTCGCAGCGGATAATTTTTTTACTTTAGCAATACTATGCACCAAATTGAAAATATGTCAAATGCTTAAAACATACTTCATACATAAAGACCTATTGAGTAGATCACAACACTAGTCCAAAATGGTTATGATCTGAAAAATACTAAAAATGCAACTCTATTGTACAAGTAGTAATTTACGTTAACTGCTATATTAACATTGACGTCGCACCGTCGCTTAGTCAACTGTGTCTAGTTGATCAGCTCCTGATTCTCCTTCAGGTCCTGTAACAAGATCTACCAGTTGGGACTACCAAAGTGAGATTTGATTACAAATCTCAGTAAGTTAACAAAAAACTTCCACACAAGCTAATGATGCATGCATGACAGTAAAAACATAAATGCATAATCAAATTCATAAGTAATTAAAGCATAACTTGGTGTACAACATAGCATAATTGACATAACTTAAATTGAAACATGAACTGAACTTGACTTGACATGAATTTGATCTGAAACTTGACTTAATATGAAAAATACATACTCCACAGTTGTTGTGGCCCCATGTATTCTACGTGTAAATACATACTCTACAGTTGTTGTGGCCCCATTTATTCTACACAAACTTGACTTAACATGAAAAATACATACTCCACAGTTGTTGTGGCCCCATGTATTCTACGTGTAAATACATACTCCACAGTTGTTGTGGCCCCATGTATTCTGCGTGTAAATACATACTCCACAGTTGTTGTGACCCAATGTATTCTACGGAAACTTATTCTTTAACTGCTTAAATACATACTCCACAGTTGTTGTGGCCCCATGTATTCTACGTAACACAATTGCTGTGTCTCACGTAGTGTATGCGTCACAATTGTTGTGACCCCATACATAAGTAATCAAGATGAAACGTGACTGGAATACGAAATGACTGAAGCCCTGACGTAACATAACGTGACTTGAATATAACTTGAAATACATGACCAACTTGAGATAGAAACATTTCGTAACATGGCATAACATATAATAGACAACATATTTAACATGACATACTTGTAATGTACAGTAATACATGACAAAATATATTATATAACAGATAAAAATTGATGACAGAATAAATTCTGTATAATAGACAATTACGTGATAACTTGGCATGGCATGACATATATGATAACATACATACATACACTGTAGTTCCTTTACTTAGCACACATACTCAGTAGACTGCTAATAAGTTAAAAGCTAACTTACCTCGATCTCCGCGTTTCTTATAAAACTTCAAGTGCGACCACGAGGAACTGTAATTAGTGATTCTAAAAGTTAGAACTAAATCACTACATATTTGAAATATGGAAAATACTAACTTAAAGAGTAAAATTTTCATTTTACTCTCTACATGTGGGAAAATGACCGTTTTACCCATAACTTAAGGATTTTGCATACTAACTCCAAAAGTTTCTAAAATTTACATTCCTCATGTAAATTTTGTCCTAAACTTAAATATCAACTCAGAAAAATTTAAAATAAAACACAACTATGAAGATCACACTATGGCCGAAACATCCATAGGCCATTTCCCTTGATTTTTGTTACAATTCCTTCCAACTTCAAAACTCATGCTTAAACCAAAATTTTGCAACAAACATCTTCCAATCCTAAGTTCAAAACCATACTTAAAACATCCATTTAGAAAAAGCTAATAATCAACACCAAACTTTTTTTGTAAAAAGATCCAAGTACTTGAATCACAAGTTTTGACCTTAAATCAAAACATCTCCAAGAATTTCAAAAATCAAATCTTACTTCTAACATATTCATAATATCATCCTAACATCAACCATGCTTTAAATCATCAAACTAAAGTCACCAAAATCACAAAATAACATTTGGAGTTTTTGGTTTTACACTTAGTCCAAAAACAGAAACTTTTTCCTCAACTAGTTTTGATAAATCTCTTGATCTATGACTTATAAATATATGATCTTCAAACCAAACCATCACATGGTTTAAAAAGATGTCTTAAAACATATATAAGCTTCTAATTCAAAATCACATGGTTAGAAATTAACCAAAACATAAATTTAGCCAAGAATATCCACACTTTGGCTTATTTGAATATCTCTTTGCATAAAATTTCATATCTTTGAAACTAACACCAAATATTTTCAAAATAATAATATAACATGTATATAAGATGCTTAGGATCCTCCAATAAAATTATCAAAGTCATTGGAATAGGTTTAGACCACCAAAGAGTTAAACTTTCTCAAAACAGAAACTGTTTTTCTTCTTCCAGTTTCTAAGTTTCTAAATCTAAGAAAATCTTTCATCAAAACCTTTAATCATGCAAAAATCCTCAACCAATAGTCACATATACATGTTAACAATACTCCATAAAAATTTCAGACCAATATCTATCCATTAGCTTGGTCAAAAACTCCAAACTATAACATATTCTCCAGTTTATCTTGCAGGATGACCTTTTTATAGTTTACACAATATTTGACTGACCAAATGATCTTCAAATGAGGCAAATAAGATATCCATGTAAACTAGACTCAAAAAGGAACAACTTATATGAAGAAGACTTTATGATAAAACACTTACAAAAGCTTCGAAATGGGTGTGCAAAAGACCTCCTAAAAGCTGTCCGAAAGAGAGTGTTTAATATTTTTTCAATGGAAAGTGTAAATGAAGATAATTTCGTGGGGAGAGGTGGCTGGAGATACTTATGGATGAGATATGGAAGAGATGAGGCTGGAGTTGAGAGTTGAGTGTAGTTTTCTCCTATCCAAAATATCTATAAAAGATTATCTCATAATATTCTATCCAATAGTATCTACAAAAAATCAACTTAAGATATTTTTATCTAATAATATCTATAAAAATCAACTCAAAATATTTTTACCCAATAATATTCATGAAAATTACCTCAAGATATTTCTTTTTATCCAATAATATCTACAGTTTTGAACAGACGTTTTGACCGAAAATATGAAAAAATGTTATTGCGCCATAAGACTTTAAATAACCCTCCGAGTCTAATGGCACAAACCATAATACATTTTGACACTTCTAACTATCTCCAATAATCAAAAACACACTTCTGATACCATAGTAAATAATAACACTAACTATGTAGTTAGACAAAAACCTATATGATTAATGGATTCGTGAAAACTTATGGGGTTTTCACGAGATTGCTAAAGTTAATAGAAATTTCACAATTGAATTTCTAGCGGGCTGTTACACAGGGGCTACTGCCTAAGCACCATGTGCCCGTTAAAGTTCCATGGTCTATTTGCTAGCACCCTTTCTCTTTCTTGTTGGGTTGGGAATGCAAAGATAAAAATGTTGACATCAATATCTTCTAAAATGAGGCCTATTACAAAGCTCCAAATAGTTTTAATGGTTGCATGGAAGGCATGCTTATTCAAGGTGTTAGAGGAGATAAGCTTCATACCAGTGTTACGTTGGAGAAATGTGTTATAGTGATAGCTTCTGGTTCAAGGTTTAGGTCACTCTGTGACAAGGCTTTAGCTTGGAGGATGAGCTTTTCTATATCAGTAGGGATGGAGGACATGGTTAGGTGGGGAGGAGAACTGGTAATGTGCAGATGATGTAAGGTGCAAAGGATGCTTGTTAAAGGGAAGAGGTTCATTTGTAGGAAGAGAGTGTGTGGGAAATGAATAAGGAAACGACTAAGAGGAGGAAAGCTTACTCAAGAGAGTGAGATAGAGAGAAACCCGTCGTAGAGAAAGTTTGAATGAGTGAAGGTTTGAAAGTATTGGAGTGATGCGTATGGCTTTTTAAAATGAGTAATGATACATACAAACGTGGAATATAAAAATGTTATACAATCGTTTTGAAAAATAGTGTGGTGCATTAATCTTCTAAAATATAGGGATGGAACAATACATAAGGCTCATGCATGGTATGAACGACATAGTAGACCTGTATGCTCGTTGGATGGAGGTGCTGCTTGGTTGAACTTAAAAGATCAACAACTTTGGGATCCATTGGTGGGGGTGCACTTGTCTTTTAAGTTTGTGTTTTTTTCCAGCCTAGAGAATAATAAAGCCTGTTTTAGATAGTGAATTGAGATAAAATAAGATGATATAAAAGTTTAATAAAATATTATTAGAGTATTATTTTATAATATTATTTTTGTTTTAGGATTTGAAAAAGTTGAACTACTTATTGTATTTTGTTTAAAAGTTTGAAAAAATTGTAATTATTAGATGAGATGAGTTGAGATGGTTTCACTATCCAAACCAGACCGAAAAAACAAGAACTATTGAACAAATATTTGTAAAGGAAGGAGAGGAGATGAGCAAATAGAGGGATCGGCTTGAGAGTTTTCTTTGGGAGAAAGGTTGGTGGATTCTAGGTTTGATTTGATAAAACGAATAAAATTGATATCTATATCAATATTTATATATTAATTAGAAAATAATTAATCAATTACTTTAAACAAATGCAAGTACCAATCATGGGTTTTTGTTTAGTTTTAGTAAAATTATGCTGTACAAAATATTAAAAAATTATCGCGAACAATCCTCAATCAATAAATAATATCAATAAAATCATTATCTATCTAGTTTAAAAGCACAAGTTGTTCTAAGTATAGATAGATTATTAGAAATACAACATTCGAGCATTTAGGATCATAAGCATTGTTATTTATCTTTGATTTTATAATTCTTAATTATATATATTGATATGACATATTTTAAACCATTATTTATTCAAATTATAATATATAAAATCACTTAAAATATCTTACGGACACAAATTTAAATGCAAGAATCGAAAATTGAGACTAATATCGCTTGTTAGGGATTTATCATGATCTTGTCTTCGGTCTATGTTTTTTCATAAATTTTTATGTTTTTTTTTTCCTTATTTTTAAATAAGGGGAGGTGTGGGTGACCAGTGTAGTAACCCTTTTTATGCTTGATTATAGGAGTTCTTTCTATTGCAGAATATCAGGTTTGAGCCATAGTTACTACTTTAAGGGTGAACCCATCATCACAACACTTTCAAAGTATCCAGCTAGTCTAAAACTTATCACATGGCTCAAAGATCAGAATTTACTATCACAAGTGTTTTAACTTATATCCTGATTCAAATTCCTGATTTTGAAATTATAAAATATCAATTCAGATCAATTAGACTACCATCTTAGTGGAATAAATTTTTATGGTTATTATATAAATAAAAAAATTAAAAGGACAAGTTGAATAAATAAATAATATGAAAATAGGAGTTAGGGAACAAAGGAAAAATATAGTTGTAAGTATAATTGTGCACTAATTTGTGCACCAATATAATGTGATTAGTCAAAAAATAGATTTTATTAAAAATAATATTAATATAAATTTTAAGTATAAATAAATTAATATTGATATATAAATTAATGCGTGATTGTACTTGTACATAGTAAAACTTGAGACAAAAATATTTATAACGAAAGAAAAGAAAAAGAAAGGTAAGTGGGGACTCGGGAGTGAGCACTGTCCCCTCGTGCTTTGCTGTTTGGAGTCTTTGTCTTTGGTCTTTGGCTAAAGTCACAACGGAGTCGTCGTGGTGGCTCAGCGACTCTCGTAGTGGCTTCTCTCAGAAAACCCTAGCGACACGACCGAGGTCTACCAGATCCATCCTTCCTCTCTCGGTACGTAGCTGCTCTTCCATTTTCCCTTCTCGGATACGCAAACTCGTTCATTTTTTTTCCCTACCATTATGTAAATTTTACTCACTGAAACTGAACTTCACCACTACCAAATTATTCTTTTGTTTGCTTCGTTTTGACTGAGATTTTCTCTGCGATAATTTTGTTTTTATGTTTTTGTTTTAGATAGGTCCCCTCAGTTATGTGATATATGAAAATATGTGCGTCATTATCTGGAAATGATGCATTATCTATGTTAAATTCACAATGCTGAATGATGTATTAGTTATTTGCTTTTGGATTTGAAGGATTTTGTTCTTCTTGCGGTGCTGAAATTAGAACATTTCTTCAAATTGTGTTTTGCATGATTGATTAGTGGCTATATTGTTGTTTTTCATAATTGACAGGAATTTAGGATTTTGCAAGCGCACGTGTGTATAATGTGTGGATGAGTGCATCCATTATTGAAAAAGTTTGACTAAATCTCATTCTGCAGTAGAAATGGCATTTATATTGCATTGAATAATTATCCTTTCGAAATCATAATGTAGGTGTAGGACATAGGTTGCAAAACAAAATCAACTAAGTACAACCTATACTGGTTGAATGATTTACTGATTATAGAGAATAGATGAGTAATGAAAATGGGAAGATGACATGAAGTGCATTGTAATAGAATACCGACCAAGACCATTTTGTAATCAGCAAAGCTTCACTTTTTTTTCTTTTTGTTTTTGTTGCGACCAGGACAGTTATTGAGGGGTATCCGATGCTGTTTCTATAATCGAGCACATAGCTGATATATTTTGCTCTCTCACTTTCTGGCATTTTCCTGCTTAGTGCTATATTTATCCGCTAGTTTCATTTATTTTAGTATCATAACTATTTTTTTTTTTTTTTTATAGGTAGTATCATAACTATTATAACTATTATTCTTTATAAAATTTACTAAATCTGCTATATTGATCATTGTAACTTCAACTCAACTTGAGCAGAGGGCTGTTTTACCTGGACTGGATGGAACAGGTTAGTTTAAGTTATTCTCGGTTTTTACATATATTTTCTCTTATTAACTATAAAAGAAAACTTATATTTTGTGAGTAGTTTTGTTTGCAATTCTTGTGATAGTTATTATGTCTCTGAATGTGACAGTACGAGAAAGTTGAGAAGATTGGGGAAGGAACCTATGGTGTGGTCTATAAGGCTCGTGACCGTATGACAAATGAGACTATAGCCTTAAAAAAGATTCGCTTGGAGCAAGAAGATGAGGGAGTACCAAGCACGGCAATAAGGGAAATCTCCCTCCTGAAAGAAATGCAGCATGGAAACATTGTCAAGTATTCATTAGATTCACGTCCTTAACTGATCTTTTTGATTTAGGAGCATGCCTATAACATGAGTATGAAAGTATTAGGAAAGCAAAATTTGAATGCACCGTGTCCTCCGCTAACATGTGGTTTTTTTCCTTGCCAATCATAAACTGACTTTTAATTGCTCTTCTAAATCATCAAGAGCACTGCCGCTACCACTTTTTCTAATTTTTTGAAGGGATAAGTGCCTTGATCATTCTTTCCCAAAGCAATCATGGCTTCTTTCTTCAGGATAAATCCTTTACCATTTTCATGTAATTGATTTCTTGTTAAACTGATGGATGAATGCATATACAGTTCCAAGGCTTATGTATGGGTAGACCCTTTTTTCCCATTTCTTTTTTCCTTTTGACGTGTGCCACAGAATTATCAGTCTAGTTTGATAATTTTATTTCTGATAATATTCTCTAGCTTAATAAAGACAATGACATTACTCCTGGTGTCTGGTTGGTGTATGATTGTCAGCATGGAAAACCACCCGTGGGTAGCCCAAGTGGTAAGGGGGAACTTGTGTGCATGAGCCCCATGTCACAGGTTTGATTCCCCCTGGGAACAAACTGTGATTTAAGTGGGAGGCCATGGTGGTGGATTGCTGTGCTAGTCTTCCCGGGGGTTTAGGTTCCATGGGTGAGTCCTAAGGGCTTTGCCGTGGGTGGTCCCCCCCCCCCCCCCCCCCCCCCCCCCTCCCTCTCATAAAAAAAGTGATTGTCAGCGTGGAAACATCAATGAAAACATGAATGCATTTTTTTAGTTCAACTACTGACGTGTTTGAAGGGTGAATATGCTGTATGTATTTAACTGGCAGAAATCTTTGTATATGTTCTGTCTTGCCTCAATTATTTTCCTTTTTGAATTTGGGTGGTTATTCTGTCTCTTCTGAGTTACCTTTTATTATTGATGGATTTTTGTTGACAGGTTACAGGATGTGGTGCACAGTGAGAAGCGCTTGTATCTGGTTTTTGAGTACCTTGACTTGGATCTGAAGAAGCACATGGATTCATCTCCAGAATTTGCAAAGGATCTACGACAAATAAAAGTAGGCGACTCCTGCTGTTTGGAGTTTTTGCACCACATGTGACATATATTTTTTTTAATATTCTGATGAAAGAGTTATAGTTTATTTTTTAATTAATCAGCAAACTGAAGCATTTCATGTTGGGTGCAGGCCATTTCTTGGCATAGTGCCTTTTGGCTTTAATGATGAGGTTAGGGAGATGGTAGACAAAGAAGACGCTTTTTTTTTGTTTTTTGCACAGATATTTTCATTTTTTACTAAATTCTATCAGTTTCTGGAAACCAATTTGTGAGCCTAATATATGTGTTATTATTACATTTTTTTCCTCTCTTTACCTATCGTGCATATTTAAGAGTACTTATTTATTCAATCTAATATGATGTGCATAATTTCCCCATAGTTTTTACTTGTGGTTTATTTCTTTAGTTATAAATGCATGCTTAAACTTGATTTCTGAGTCATTCTCTTATCATTAAATTTGGCAACATAATGCAATGGGACCACTTGCTGTGGAAAGATACAGTTGGTGACATTTCCCATTTTATGCAGATGTTCCTTCATCAAATTCTCCGTGGCATTGCTTATTGTCACTCCCACAGAGTTCTTCATCGAGATCTGAAACCCCAGAATTTGCTAATAGATCGCCGCACCAATTCGCTAAAGCTTGCGGACTTTGGACTGGCCAGAGCATTTGGCATTCCAGTAAGGACGTTTACACATGAGGTATGATTATGCACTGGTTCAACTTTTCCTAATCTTCTTATTTGCTTTTCTCTAGTAATAGTATATCCTGATGTTTAATTGTAGCAATTTCTCTAGAATTTCTTTGTGCATCCCCAAAATTTGACAACTAAGATGAATTTGCATGCACCTCATACCAAAAGTTAAAAACAAAACTGTAATGCAAATGTTCTTTGGATCAAACGACATCACCATACCCATTAAAAGATGTTCAAGGGTGACATCAAAGGTTCAATCCCATATGAATTTTTCAAATTACCAGTGATGCACCCTTGTAGGACAGTAGAATCTTTGAAAAATCTATATGGTTAAAAAGCAAATTATCCAAAATATTAGTTAATTGTTACATGTTATCAATTTCCAGGCACAAAATGATATAGGGCATCTGGTGGTATGACAGAAGTATTGTAAAAACATAGGATTTTTTTACAATACTTCAGTCATCACGTAATGAGAAATTCAAATGAGTCATGACAATTTTAAGCTGTCAATTAGTACCATCCCTGGTTGATGATTCTTGGTGGCTCCTTTTAGGTGGTCACTCTGTGGTACAGAGCTCCAGAAATATTGCTTGGATCTCGCCACTACTCTACTCCTGTTGATGTGTGGTCGGTGGGTTGTATATTTGCTGAGATGGTTAACCAACGGCCATTATTTCCTGGCGACTCTGAGATTGATGAACTTTTCAAGATTTTCAGGTGAATAGCTTCGTGGCCACATTTTTCACGATTAGTTTTCATGGAGAATAATAGAATATAGTTGCATCCATGTGTTTGGAAGAGGATTTTGGAATGTGGTATGGATTAATATTTCTTATGCACCTAAATATGTTCTGTAGTCCAATGTGCATGAAAAAGTGGTAGGGTCCATTGAAAATATGTTAGGGAAGAAATTTTTGTGATATGGTTTTTTATTTCTTTGAGTTTTGTGAAACTTTTTTTGATTTTTGTTTGTTACGGAAATCAAGGTGAGATGATTTAATAAAAATTATTTTTCAGATTTTTTTGGCATGGTGTTGTTTGGGTTGATAGTGCAAGTATTTTGGGAAAATCTTTAAAAATTTCTTGTTGCCAAACATCCCCATGATTGAAAGAAAATAATGCTGGAAGTTCTTGTCAATTAGTTAAACATATGAAAACAATTGCAAAAGAGTTGGTACATGACTTTGCTTCCAAGCAAGCAAGTATAGCAATGTCTTAATATATCTTTCTTCTTATATGAAGAGTCTTGGGTACTCCAAATGAGGATACATGGCCTGGTGTGACTTCTTTGCCCGATTATAAAGGTGCCTTTCCCAAATGGCCTCCTAAGGTAACTTAGCCTTTTCTTATATATTATGTTCCATAAATTTCCATTACCATGACGGGGTTAAAAAAATCAGTTATCAATTCTGGAGTATGTACTCTATTGAAAATTTTAATGGTGCATCATTTACCTTGCAGGATCTAGCTACTGTGGTTTCAAGTCTGGATTCAACCGGAGTCGATCTTCTTTCTGTAAGTTTACATATATATTGCAGTTGCATGCCACTACGAGACAACATAATTATTCTTTCTGTAAGTTTACATATATATTGCAGTTGCATGCCACTACGAGACAACATAATTATTCCTAGTCCTTTTATTTTGTTGGTGGCTTCTTGTTCACTTAAGTTTATCTTTTAGTCATCTACCTGCAAACGCATTTTATTTTCTCTTTCCTGAGTCATCTCCAGCTTTGTTAAAAAAGAAACTCTTAGCTCTGCTGTGTGAACTTGGAAATGAGTTTGTAATTTATCATTTTTTCCATCTGCTACTGCATTGATTATTTTGGCAATTAGCTTATTCTCCCGTCTAGCTCGAATGGTGATCATATGAACCCAAGCCCCGCTCTACATGATGACATTTTTGTTATCCTATTAACTCCTGATATATGTATATATATATAAAAACTATTTATGGGTCGAGCACATCAGCATTCTGGACAATCACAAATGGATTATGGTATACACAAAGTAACTATGTTTCCCTTTTTCTTAATCATTTTTTGTATCATGTTCCAGAAAATGCTCTCCTTGGATCCCAGCAGAAGGATCACGGCCAGGAGTGCCCTCGAGCATGAATACTTCAGAGATATCTGATTTACACCTCGATTATCTGCAACCATCCTCGTGGCAGAGAAGTGTCTATATTATTGTGTAGCTAATATCACTTTTGATTGTGTGAGAAATATGCGTGCTGCTTTTATATGCAATTCTTCTTTATTTGCAATTTCCTTTGGCTTGAGTTTAGATTTCTTCGATTTGGTTTTGGAGAGACATATTTGAATCAACTAGGCTATGCTTCATTTCTCTCCTTACTCTCTCCATGTCATAAAGATATAACTGTCATTGGATTTTGAAAGTTCAGATTTGACTTCTATATTTGCTGATTAAAAAAAAAAAAGAAAAAGATTTCACTTATATTTTCTATCATCTGTACTGGCTCCCTCTCCTCTCTTCCGTCCTTCCCTAATTCCTACTTTGAACCACAGATTTCGGTGGTCAATACTTTTTAGCATAAAAGCTAGGACGCTAACAGGTGTTTGGACGAACGTGAAAATAGTCAATTGTTTCCAGTACGGGTAATATTACGTTTGGTATTGAATAAATTTGCTTTTGATTTTATGAAGACCTTTTCTATGTGTAAGCTACGAGCTACTAGGCCTGCAATCCGATCAAATTGGTTTGTGTTAGGCTGGACCCAACTCCCAGGATAGCACAAACTAACCCGACCTGACCTGTCGGGTCAACCACTGTGAAAACACACTTCCAAGACGATGCACTCTCGCACCTAGGCTTGTGCATAATCGTCTCCTCCGAGCGTGGCTCTTTCATCTCCATCTCTAGCATGTTCTATCGTTGCTATTGGGAATTCAAAAAACCCAGTGTGGGGATAGACTAGAATTCAGCAAGAGCAAGAAGAGGATCGTTGCTTTGCTCTCCCTGAAGCATAGGGTCAAGAGTGGTATTGGGTGGATTATTGAGCTCGGAAAGCATGATCTGGACCCATGCATAAAGATTGGAGGGGTTGTAATGGATGGTGTCGCAAAATATATTTGGGGCTGCATCCATGACCATCCTGAGCTGTTCCAGCTTATCGGTTATGTCTTTCATCACGAATGACTTGACCTTGTACCCCAAAACCGCCAGTAATTTATTCCTCCTCTACAATTGTGTATCGATCTTCAATGGTGGCGATGATTCCAATGAATAGCAGCATGTCCGGTTGTGAGGATTTGGGTTTTTCGAACTTTCTCTATTTGCAAAAGAAGCAGCAAAAGACCTTCTTGGTTTAGCAAGTTGGACGGGTTGAATCTGAGCATCATTTAAAAACCAGTTTTCGGGTCTGGTCGGGGTTCTCTTGCAGGTCAGGTCAATCAGTTTCCTGCACATGCCTACGAGTTACAATCGGAAGGAAAAAGCCGCTTCTTTTTAAATATTCAATTTTTTTTTTTTTGAAATGTTTTATCTATTCAATTTGAATGGCAGGATGGGTCTGAAATCTGAGTATTAAACAATCAGTCGTGCGTGACTACATTATACCCCAGTAGAAAATAGAGAAATAAAATAAATTCTGATGGAACAAATACAAGATCAGTAAACCCCTGCTACAAATGGAATTAGCTGTGGTCTGGACTCGTTTGTTTTCAGAGATAAGATAAATTAAGATAAATTGAATAAAATATTATTAGAATATATTATTTTTATATTGAGATTTGAAAAAGTTAAATTATTTATTTTATTTTGTATGAAAATTTAAAAAAATTGTAATGATTAAAATGAAATGAGAATTTTGTGAAAATAAACAAGGGTGGTTATTTATAAGATGAGGCCTTGTTCACTTTCACAAAAGAGGAAAACAGTTTGTCCTGCCCCGTCCACAATCCACATATCCAGTTAATCCAAAACTTATTCTCCATTTCTCCATTTGACCACTTTATTTCTAGTAATTAACCAAAACAAACATGTAAAGAGAATGCCATACTATGCTGACAGTAGTCAAACCGTTACTTTGACTTGACTTGAATGGCAAGTATAGATAAACCCAAGAAGAGAACCTCCGATATACAGTTTTTCTTTTTCAAATAATAACCCTCAAGTACTCACCCAAAAACTTGAATGCCCCTCAACATACACTTCTACCTGCCCTGTATCATCTAAAATGCTGAGCTTCCTGCCTTGTTCCTACCCGTCAATACATCCTTGGCTTCATTTATCTTGGAAGCAAGATAATGGCTCCCGCCAGCATCTGGATGATTTGCCATCATCACCCTCTTATGAGCCTCCTTAATCTTCTCCATCACAGCACTCTCTCTGAAAATATAATTAGAATAGGAGCCATTTTAATTTTATCAACAACAAGTAGAAGCAATCTTCTAGTTAACACATAAGTAGCATAAAAGGCACAACTTTAGTATTGTAAGCAAATTGTGCTGGTGTATACAATGAAGCAAACAGTCTAATGGTTCCCAATTTTCACTAGGAACTGCAAAATTCGATGGTATATTCCTTTTCTTGCCCATTCCTGGTAAATTATCATACGTCCCAAAAGTTTAAAGTTTATATTAATAATAAGTGATGGAATTAATCATTTACTCATTATTCTAATAATTACACAGATACCTAAAATGAAAATGTGTCTCGGGTATGGACAAGACAATCACCTGACTCCAAGGACTAATGCTGCTTCTCGCCTAGTCATGACTTTCTCAAACCCACCATAATAAAATTTTCGAGAACGAGGCATCATTGGGCGAGCTTTGAATGCTTGCCATGCTGCAATCAAGTATCTGGTCCCTGAGGCAGCACCTGCCACAGCACCACCTATTACTAGAGGAGTTTCCTGAGGGAAATGAACATTAAGTTGGTTGTTGTCAGTTCCACATTGAACCAAAAGCCATCAGAAATTTAAACTTTCAGGCCAATTTTTGCATAATCATTCTAGTCAAATTAATTAGTGGCGGCCTATCATTGAACAATCCCTAGGTAATTAAAATTTGTCCAAAGGTGGTAGAATCACTTTAATCAAGAGCACCTTATCTAATATCCCAACCTTTTTTTTTTTTCCTCTCTTTTTCCTTTGCCTACAAGTGTGGCCAATAGAATGGAAAGGATATTTCGTGCTTTCTTGTGGGGCAGTATGGACAATGAGAAGAAATTCCATTTGCTTAAGTGGGATAAGATCTGCACTCCTCTTTCATTGGGTGGTTAGGGGATTAAAAAGTTGAAAACTTTCAATAAGGCACTTTTAGGGAAATGGTTATGGAGTTATCATCAAGAAGGGGATACTCTTTGGAGGCCTGTTATTGATGCCAAATATGGAAGTACTTGGGGAGGTTGGTGCTCCAATGAAGTAAGAGGGGCATATGGTGAGGGAGTACGGAAATTCATTCGAAATGGATGGGAGGATTTCTTCAGAAATTTCACATTTCAGGTGGGTAGGGGAAACCAGATCAGTTTTTGGCATGACTTGTGGTGTGGGGATGAGGTCTTGAAGAATGTTTTCCCCTCTCTCTTCAGAATTGCTCTGAATAAAGCTGCCTCCGTGGCTGATTACATGGATAATTCTGCTGGATTTACTCAGTGGTCAGTAAGCTTTATTAGAGATGTCCAAGATTGGGAAGTGGGGAACATTACTGATTTTTTCAGCTTGCTTTATGTTTTAAACATAAATTCAGGAGGGGAGGATAGATTGCTTTGGAATCACCTTGGTAATAAGAAATTCTTGGTTAGATATTCATACAAGGCCTCAGCATCACATTCTTCCACTGATTTTTTTCCTTGGAAAAATATTTGGAGATGCAAGGGCCTCTTAAGGCAGCTTTCTTTGGGTGGTTGGCTTCTCATGGAAAAATTCTTACCATTGATAAGTTAAGAAAGCGTGGTATCGTCGTAATGGATTGGTGCTTTATGTGCAAAAGATGGGGCGACTCAGCGGATAATCTTCTTCTTCATTATGATGTGTCAAAGGCTTTGTGAGACGAGGTAATTGCTAAGGTGGGAATTGCTTGGGTGATGCCCAAGAGGGTGGCGAAGCTCTTTGCATGTTGGAGAGGGCTTCTAGGAAATTGTCAAATAGCAATCATTTTTAAGATGGTTCCTCTGTCGTATGTGGTGTATTTGGAATGAGAGGAATGGGTGCTGTTTTGAGAATAGAGATCGATCGGTGGAAGGGATTAGAGCTTTCTTCTTTCATACTTTGTTGCTTTGGGATTCGGTTATTGTATTGGATGGGAATAATCTTAATGACTTATGTAATGTTTTTCAGGGTTAGCTTGTAATTAGGAGTCTCTCTATGTACACTTCCCATGAATTTGGGCTATGCCTAATTACATTTATTAATAAATTTCTTACTTATTAAAAAAAATTAAAATTTGTGTAAAAGTCATAACCACAGGAAAAGCTATTCATAAAAGAGAATAGAGAACATAAATTCACAACAAACTCAAAAATCAAATGGGTTTATAGAAATCAAGCACCTTACGAACGTACTCAACCAGCAATCATTCATCATGGTATCCAATTTCAGATTTTGAGCATGGTAACAGTACATTGTACAGGGAAGTAACCGATATTAGAAACAAAGTAAAACACACTCAATTTAATCTATTCAGGTGCAGACATTTTCTCGTTTACAAATCTTCACACATTTTCAATGGTGTTCCAACATATTTTTCGAGATGATAACTGATAATATTACACCACCAAATACATAATCTTTCAAGCAAGTTCTACAAACAAACTGCATAACATAGATGGGAAATTCATGAACGAACTTACCATTGGAATATTCCGTAATCGCTCTCGTGAATGGTGACCACAAAATCCAAACAAACCAGAACGATCAATTATCTTGACCTGCTATGATAATAAAATGATCATCCAAACCCATAAAGGAGCTTAGAAATTCAGAATAAAACTGGAAGAACCTAAAAAAGAGGAAAAAAAAAGAAAAAGGCTAACAGAACTATTAGAAATACAAAACAGAGAAACTCTTTACCTCACGAAAGAATACAGCGACGAGGTTTTTTTAAATCTTCCCATGAAATCTGTCTATGCACGATGAATTTGCTATTTAGTATTTATAACCTTTGTCATGTTCGGGAATTCGTGCTTGGGCACCAAGAAAGAACCCAATACAATGGGCGGCAAATGTTCCCTTTCTCCAGAAGGGCCTGTGACTTGTATTGGCGTTCGGTATTATTTTATTTCTATATATATATATATATATATTTTAAATTCAGGAGAATTTATCTTGCGTCCTCAAATTGCTGTATCAAATTATTCAAAATCACGTTTTGCACGTGAAATTGTTGTTATAAATCTATTTGTATGATTATTTTTAGTCATTAATTAAGATTATTTAGTCATCAATTAAGACTAATTTTTAACTATTAATTAAAACTATTGAACCATTAATTAAAATCTATCTTAAACCATCAATTAAGACCTATCTTTAGTCATCAACTAAAACTATTCTTTTATACTCCTATCTATATAGGTATTATTCATTCGTATATAATCAAGTTTTGCATTGAATCTTACACATTCTTTCATCTCTCTTTCCTTATCTCTCTCTTTGTCTTTCGCTCACTCTCTTTTCATTAGTTTTATAACACGTTATCAGAACGAGGTTCTGTTGATTCTGAAACTAGTGGTCTTCTATTTCAAGTAAGTTTTTTAATATATTATTTATAATCCCCAATGTGAGTATTAAAGATTATATTCCTTATTATTACTTGATAAAATTCTATGTTTATTCACATAATTTACATCTTAATTATATTTATGGTGAATTAAAATTTTCATAATTTACATTTCAGTTATATTTGTGGTCAATTTTTATTCACATAGTGTATATAAAAATTATATTTATTTTTCATGTATGTTATGAATTATTGATAATAAAATTCATTTTGGAATAGAAATGAAGTATCCCTAAATGATCGCCTAAAAAATCAATAATTTTATTAAATATCTCATAATAAAAGATCAATTGATTATTTGAGATAGTTTAAAAAAGTGATACGTGTACTAAAAATTCATTATAATTAATGCACTTGAAGTTGCATAATTGTGTAGAGAAAAGTCACGAAAGAATATTTGCTTTAAAATGAATATCTCGAATATGCTCATGAAATAATAATATCAAGTGCAAAAAATTAAAAGATATTCTAAATTTATATATTGTCTTCTAGTGGCTAAGCAAAATAATAAATTTTTGTTAAAAAATCATTAATCACGTTCTAATAGATCTACATCATTTTCTAAAATGAATGATATTGGATTTATATCATTTTATTTCTTGAAATGAAAAAAATGATGTATTTTATTCAAAGAAACTAAGAGAGTGAACGTGATAATGAATATCTTTATAATACTTTTATGATTTCGGATCAGAAGCTCGTATTGGAAAAACTACCAATTTTCTCTTTGAGATGATATTATACAACTATTGAATCAAATATTATAATGCATCAAAAGTGACATGATTCAAAAGATTTGTATATCTTGATCATCTAAAATCAATTACGATAAGTCAAATAAATTTTTATATGGACGTCCATAAAAGAACCAAAAGATTCTTTTACTATAAAGTCTTCACATCATGAGTGGAAAGAAAAATTTACTAAAAACAAATAAAATGAAATAATTCGATGTTATTTTGATTATCATAGGTGAACTGGAAGTTCAGATGATAATTAATTTATGGATGTAATAAGATAAAAATGTCTCATATTCTAGCTACTAAAATCCCAGCGAGAATTGAAATCTCCTTAGACAATTAAGAAATTTAGCAGTCTAATGAACATAAGACATGCCTAAAAATATGTGAGACCTATTGATACAAAAGATAAACCATCCCGAAAGAGAAAAGCACAAATAAAAGAAATTGGTACTCCTGAAGAGGCCATACCCATAAAACAAGCAATAAGATCCATCCAAACTTTCTATACAAAATTCTCTTATAAAAACTCTTGAAGAGTATAATCCTCCTGAATATGTTTTTCATAAAATGTCTTCCCTTGAAAAGGAACAGGTACCTGAAAATAACGAAATCTCAATACATTTCATGAGTATTGGAGAAATTCTGAATAGAAATAAAACCGTATTTTCATATAAAATGGCACTTGACATTACTAGAAGTAATGAAAAAAGTGAGTCAAGAACAATCGAAGAATACCGACGTAAAAATATTGGTCAAAATAGAAAGAAACAATTTCTACAGAATTGATATCATTAGTAAAATGTAATACATATGGACTCGTAGTCCAAACATCTAAAGAGGTGATGCTTGTTGAATATCAATGGGTATTTATATAAAGAAAATGAAAATGTGATATATAAATCAAGAGTCGGTTTCTCGCATAAATAATATTAATATGCTTTTAAAGTTGATGAAATTATATAGATGTTTTTATTAGCTTGATAGTCACCAAGAGTTTGGGTATGTATGATTAACTGCATATTTATATGGATTACTAGATATGAAATGCACGAAGCATATAATCCTGAAGTACTTATTCTATTAAGTTTTAAAAATCCTTATATGTTCTAAAACAATCTAAACGCATGTGGAACAAACTATTTTTCATATATTTTTAGTATCTAGATTAGATTTTATTGCAGTTTATATAGATGATTTAAATGTCATTGAGATTCCAGAAGAGCTCATGAAAACTGTACATATTTAAAATATAAATATGAAACTCTTTCGGTTTCAAGGGGGATATGAATGAAATTATTAGTTCTAAAATATCATCTCTTAAATGCAATTAATATTTCAGATTCATATTACGATTTTGTAAGAAGTGTGCATTATTAAAGGAAAAATAAAATGGAGCACACAGATTATCTACTAGAAGATAGAAACACAATATGAATATTTGTAAAATATTATTTTATTATCTCGAAACAAGATTACAGAAATTTAAGGCTCTTTATCTCATTTTTTAAACGATCTTGCTTTTCAAATATTTGTATGGCATCCCTATCTAAATGAGTAGGCAATCGAAAAGAAGATTTAATCAAGAATTTTAAATTCCTATTCTATTGTTTTCTTGCTGTTATCTTTAAGTTGGACTTCAGAAGAAGTTGCTGAAGGATAGAAATATTCTTATTGAATTTGTCAACCCCACAAGTTTTGGATTGTAGTCGCTGAGAAAATGCGACAATGCTTGATGAATATCGGGTACCGAGACTCACAAGCTCGTAGATAGCTTCATTATCTGACTTATTAGTCAGATCATTATTATATTGCATTATAGCACCTACGGTAGAAGCAAAAACAACCTACGGTAGAAGTAAAAACAACTTGTGAACGAGATACAGAATACCTCATATATTGGTCATGAGAAGATTACTGAGCCATTGCAGAATAAGAATGTAGAAAGAAATTACAGAGTAAGAATGCAGATTAATTATAGAAAAATAAAGAAAATAATATGTAAATGAAGATGAACTGAATATTTCTTTTATAGAGAAGATTATGACAAAATATCTCTATTGCTTCACAGCATCTCTCGTGAAGCATCTCTTTATAAGAGACAAGACATGTAGCATCATAGTTCTGCGGTGCCTGACAGCTACAGAGGAGCTGTAAAATCCTGCAGTGCTTATCTGGTCTAAAAAGATGGCCACTGTTTTTGTTGAAAAGGGAGGTTAGTAGCTTAATTTTGATGACTTCTCCACTAACTATGTTATTTATAAGAACTCCAAAAAAGCATAACTCCAGAATAGTAGTGAATTTAATGTTAAAATGATCTTAAGCCAACATGGTGAATTTGTTTATCAAAACATTATCAACTGCATCATTTAAAGAGTTGCTACACAATATTGAGATGCATCAACACAAAGATCTTTCACTATAAAGTTTTGAAACACTTTTATATGGATAAAGTTCATCCCCTGAGTACTCCAATGGTTGCTCGATCATTTGATGAGCAGAAAGATCCATTTCGTCCTTGTAAAGACGATAAAGAAATTCTTGATTCTGAAATACCTTATCTCAGTGCAATTGAAGCCCTGAATATGTGATTATTTTATCAACATGGATCAAATCCACAATTAGTTAGATATACGAATGCAAATTATCTATCAGATCCACGCAAAGATCCACAATTTGCCCCAATTCTATGTGAACAGTTATTGAGACTTTCCTTGTGGATACAACTCCTGGTGTTGAGTGTCACGAATCAATTTTTTGTGAGAATTCAGAATTATGTTTGATTGTTTTTGTTTGAATTTCGAGTTTTATGCAATTTTCATCCAAATAATTTTTACTATTTTGCTTAAGGATTAGCAAAAAGCTAGTTGGGGGGTGTGATTGAGCTGAAATATTGCATGTTTTAGCTATTTAAAACCAATGTATTTTAAATTCTTTGTGACACTATTATTGATTTTAGATGAAAAAATAGTTAATAAGCATAAATACGAATTATGATTTTTAATTGATTGATATCATGTTTATGCTTAATTTTATAACTATAATTTAATTGGACAATATTTCCTCACAAATATAATATATTTTTGATAATCTATTTATTTATTTATTTTTTAGTGTTATTTTTATTTACTTATTTTCAGCTCAAATAAAATTCACATAGATTCAGTTGAAACTTTTGACCAAAAGTGCATATTAATTGAGAGGAACAAATAGAAGAAATGAAGAAGTGTACTTGGGCAGCTAAAAATAAAGACGAAGACTTTTGGTGGTGACTTTCTTACTTGGTTGTTCATAGATGCATGCGGTAAAGAAAATGATTTGCGGTGGATAAATACATGCAATGTAAAAGTCAAGAACAGATTTGGCAAAAGAAGAAGTGAAGGACAGAAGAAAATAGAACAGATTTGGCAATTAAATACATGCGGTTATTTAATTGGTTTTGATGGTTGGTGCAGCTAAAGTGGACTGATTGGGGGTGGAAAGAGAGACGTCTACGTCTCTTGGAGGCTTTCGGCTATTTATTACCAAGAAAGGTGGGCGAAAGGCTGAAGGGCATTGAAGCACAGAATTGAGGCAGCTATATATATATATATATATATTGCTGGACAGAGAGAAGATAGGAGAGTGGGTGAGTAGAGAAGTGTCGTGCTTAAGTTTTCAACCAAGGGAGACTTGTAGGTGTGATGAGAGAAAATAGGTGCTTGATTGAATTGAAGAGAGAAATCGGTGCATGAGTTGAATATTAGTTGGTTGGTTGTAAAGAAAGAGAGGTGCCGTGATTGAAGGGGAGTGAAGGGTGAAAATCGGTGGTGATTGAGTCGGCTGGAATGAATTGTGATTGGAGGAGGGAGTTTGGACCGACTTGAAGCAGCAGCTATATATATATTGTTGGACGTAAAAGGGGGAGACGGGTAGTGAGAGTGGAGATCATAATTGGTTGGTACTGTGTGAAGTCGGTTAAAGAGAGAGAGCAGTGGAGAGAGAGCAGAAGAGAGGGTGAGTAGAGAAGTAGAGAGTGAGATGTGCTGATAAAGAGAGTTACGTGGGGGATGTAGGAGAGTTGAGGTATGTTGGAATTGAAAAGAGAGGGACATAGAGTTGGGACGTGTGAGTGGAAGAAAGGAGGAGTTGTGTTGTGCTGGAACTGAAAGTCGGTGCATGATGTGAAGTTGTTTTATTTTGCTGGGAGGAAGTCGGTGCAGTAGGTACTTGGGGAGTTTCCAAAAATAGAGAGGGTGAGAAGAGAAGGGTTTACGTGGGGGACGGTTGGAGGTTGTACTTGGGATTTATTTCCTTGGTGGGAGAGAAAGTAAATAGAGGGGTACGTGGGGAGTAGAGGGAGCTGGGATATGATTAATTTTCATGTGAAGTGGTTGTTAAGGGCATGAGAGTTGGTCGGTTGGGAATTAGATTGAAGGGGATGTCGGTCGGTTAGATTGATATTGGGATGAAATTAAGGAGTGAATTTGTCATTTATCAAAAGGGAGAAGTCGGTTGGAGCTGGGAATATTGTTTCCAAAGAAAAAAGATTGGGATTAGTTTGGTTGGAGCTGGGAATATTGTTTCCAAAGGAAAAAGATTGGGATTAGTTTGATTGCGTGGGATTTATTCCTCTGTATCAACTGGATTTCAAATTTTGTTATTTCTAAATTGTTGCTCAGTATTTTTTATGTTTTATTTTTAGTTTTCTAATGAAGAATATTTATGTGATTTCTATAGTACTTGTAATAAATATGTTTGGCTAAATTTTCATACTAAGGTTAGATGTGAAGTTTAATGATTTAAATATTATTTTCGGATCCACGTAAAATTTATTCTGCGAGCTTGATCGATTGAAGGATTTTATTATTGGATATTTTGATTATCTATATACTCATATTGATTCATTGTGATTTCCAAATACAATGAATGCTTGAGGAATCCTTATGATATTCAAATAGATTTGTAAATGTTTTAATCATCAATCGTTCACGCTCAATCATAAGCAACTATTTTTCTTGATCTTAAATGTTAAATCTTCAAATTAAACGGAATCATTATTCTAGTTTAATTGAAATAAATCGATCGGAAACAATATCATAAATTATTAAACGGATCCTCGAAACCTTAGTCTTTCTCCATATCAATTCATTTTATCATTTTAGTTTGATTCAGTTATTTTACAATCTTCATCTTTATATTCGATTGTACGTTTCTTTTAGTAATTTCGCTTCATCATCTGAATTTATTTTCTTTATCACAAAAGTCAATCCCTGTGGATTCGATCCTGTAAGATGCTACAACACCTGTATACTTGCAGGTAAAACTGCACTAAATTTTTTGTTCATTAATTTGAGTCAAAATTTAGGCGCAACAAGTTTTTGGCGCCGTTGCCGAGGATTGCAACGTGTGATAATTTTTTTTTAGAAGAAAAAAATATTTTAGAAATCTTTTACTAATTGTTTTTTATATTCTTTTTGTAGGTAGGAAAAGAGAGCATGTAACATTGCTTCCATATTCATACCATTTGGTAATCTCATTCAAAAAAAATATTTCTCTTACTTTCTTACTTATTTTGCATTTTGTTTATTTTGTTTTTTTTTTTTAATCTTTGAATGTTCTTGATCCTCTATGATGAATGATCTTGTGGCAACGTGATCAAACTAGTAGATTGAGAAGATAGGAAATTGTTTTAAAGGAATTGGTTGATACTTTGTCAGGTGATTCTAAAAATTCTCATTATAATACCATGACTGACAATCATAGTATTCATGATGAACAAGAAAATGAAGAGGCACAAAATAATCCGCCAATGAGAACTTTGCGCGAATATTTGCAGCCTATAAGGACAAGTACTCCATCTTACATGATTTTTCCTACGAATATGGGGAATTTTGATTTAAAATCGGGAGTAATCCAATTACTTCCCAAGTTTCATGGCTTAGATTCAGAAAGTCCTTATTTGCACCTAAAAGAATTTGAAGAAGTTTGTACAACTTTACAAAACCAAACTATCAATGATGATGTTGTTAGATTAAAGTTATTTCCATTCTCTTTGAAAGAAAAAGTTAAAAATTGGTTGAACTCCTTGAGACCAAGATTTATTGGCACATGGCAAGAAATGCAAAGAGAATTTCTGAAAAAATTTTTTCCTACTCATAGGACCAACACTCTTCGCAGAAATATTATGAATTTTTCTCAAAAGGAGAATGAAACATTTTTTCAGTGTTGGAAACGTTTTAAAGAATTGTTGCTAACTTGCCCACATCATGACTATGAGACTTGGCACACCATTAGTTTTTTCTATGAAGGTTTAACATCTCAAATGCGTCAGTTTGTAGAAATGATGTGTAACGGTGATTTTTTAAATAAAGATCCTGATGACACTTGGGACTATTTTGACCAGTTAGCTGAAAATGCCCAATCTTGGGATAATACAAATCGTTCTGATTGGTCAAATAAGTCCAAACTCAGTACCATGTCTCAAGAAGGTATGTATATTCTTAAAGGAAATAATGATGTGAATGCTAGGATAGCAAGTCTGACAAGAAAAGTCGAAGCCATGGAACTTAGGAAGGTAAATTCGGCTAAGGCCATTAAAAAAGAAGAATAAAATTGTGGCATTTGCGAGATTAGTGGACACCTAACTCAGGATTGTCCAACAATCCCTGCTTTTAAAGAGGTGTTGCACGGACAAGTAAATGTCATGAATTCTTATAAGAGACCATTTTCTTCTCCTTATTCGGAAACATATAATCCTGAATGGAGAAATCACCCCAATTTTAGTTGGAGGAATGAGTCCAATTCAAATCAAAATCCTCAAGGGTCATCTTCTTCTACTCCTTATGTGCCTCCATATAAGAAAACCCTTGAGGAGACATTACAGACTTTTATGCAGGGACAAGCCAATATCAACACTCAGACAATGCAGGTCATTACTGAGATGAGAAGTTCTATTAGCGACTTGACCTCTGCATTGCATGCTCAAGAAAATGGTAAGTTTCGTGCTCAACCTCAGCCGAATCCCAAAGGTAAATTTGAGGTAAGAAATTCAAATCCCTCTGATTTAAAATTTGAACATGCCAAGTCCATCACTACTCTACGCAGTGGAAAAATAATTGATAAGAGTATTTCAACAACGAAAGTTGATGAGACTAACAACTTTTTAAATTCCAAGAGTGATGGTAAACTTGAGAAGGTTGAATTAGATATGCCTGTGAAAGCCCCAATACCTGCCCCATTTCCCCAAAGATTGCAACATTCTCACAAGTTGGTTCAAAATGCTGATATTCTTGAAATTTTCAAACAGGTAAAAATCAACATTCTTTTGTTGGATGCAATCAAACAAATTCCATCGTATGCTAAATTTTTGAAAGATTTATGCACAGTGAAGCGTATGATAAAGGTACAGAAGAAGGCTTTTCTCGCTGAACAGGTAAGCGCCATCCTCCAGAACAATTCTCCATCAAAGTATAAAGACCCGGGTTGTCCAACAATTTCCTGCGTGATTGGAAATTTTAAAATTGAAAAAGCTTTACTTGACCTCGGAGCTAGTGTTAACCTCCTACCCTACTCGATATATGAGCAGTTGGGTCTTGATGAGATTAAACCCAGCAAGGTAACACTTCAACTTGCTGACCGTTCAATTAAAATACCGAGAGGGATAGTTGAGGATGTATTAGTTCAAGTAGGCAAATTTTATTTTCCAGTGGATTTCATTGTTTTGGACACAGAACCTGTCTTTGATGTTTGTACTCAAATTTCTATAATTTTGGGTAGGCTGTTCCTTGCTACCTCAAATGTTTTAATAAATTGTATGAGTGGTGTGATGATAATTTCTTTTGACAACATGACTTTGGAGTTGAATATTTTTAATATTTGTAAACAACCTGGCGATGATGATGATGTGCATGAAGTAAATCTGATCCAAACTCTTGTTCAAAATAAATTTGATTTGTCAAGTTTTTCTGACCCTCTTGAAACTTGTTTGGTTCATGGTACAAATTTTGATGATGATTCTGTGCTTGCATCTATGAATTTTTTGCTAGAATCTACTCCTATAATGGACACTGATAAATGGAGAACACGTTTTGAGGAATTACCGCCTCATGATGTCGTGTCTCTCCCTTCAAGTGTGCAAACACCAAAACTCGACTTGAAACCTCTACTTGCTGATCTCAAATATGTATTTTTAGGCCAAGCAGAGACATTACCAGTGGTCATTTCATCAAAACTGGATGAAATTCAGGAGAGAAAATTGATTGGTGTTCTCATTGAATACAAAGAGGTAATAGGATGAACCATAACTGATATCAAATGTATCAGTCCTTTGATTTGTACCCACAGGATTTATCTAGAGGATAATTCTAAACCCTCTAGAGAAATGTAGAGTAGACTGAACCCCAACATGAAAGAAGTTTTCAGAGCAGATGTGTTAAAACTTCTGGATGCAGGGATCATTTACCCTATTTCTGACAGCAAATGGGTTAGTTCCACGTAGGTGATACCTAAGAAATCTGGTGTGACTATAGTTAAGAATGTTGATAATGAATTAATCCCAACTAGAGTTACTACTGGTTGGCGTATGTGCATTGACTATAGAAAACTTAATTCTGTCACCATAAAGGATCATTTTTCCCTACCATTCATGGATCAAATCATTGAACGTGTAGCGGGCCATAAATTCTATTGCTTCCTAAATGGTTATTCTGGATATAATCAAATTGAGATTGCTCCTAAGGATCAAGAAAAGACCACTTTTACATATCCATTTGGTACCTTTGCATATCGAAAGATGCCATTTGGACTTAGTAATACTCCTGCTACATTTCAACGATGCATGATGAGCATATTCAGTGACATGGTAGAGCGTTTCGTTGAAATATTCATGGATGATTTTTCTATTTTTGGTGATTCATTTGATGAATGTTTGACTCATTTGGAAAGAGTGCTGATTAGATGTAAAGAAAAGAATTTGATTTTAAACTGGGAGAAGTGTCATTTTATGGTCACTCAAATAATTGTTCTTGATCACATTGTTTCTTCTCAAGGTTTTGAAGTGGACAAGGCCAAAATTGAATTAATTTCTAGATTGTCCATCCCAAAGAACATCATGTATATCAGATCTTTTCTAAGTCATGCAGGTTTTTACAGGAGATTCATTAAAAGCTTCAGCACAATTTCTAGACCTTTGTGCAATTTATTGTCAAAGGAAAATTCTTTTGGGTAGATTGATGATTGTGAGTTAGCTTTTACAAGCTAAAATGTATGTTGATTTCAGCCCCAATTATGCGATCACCTGATTGAAATTTACCAATTGAGATTATGTGTGATGCTAGTGATTATGCTATTGGAGCTGTGTTGGGCCAACGTAAGGACAAAAAGCCTTGTGTTATTTATTATGCAAGTAGAACTTTAAACAGTGCTCAAATGAATTATTCAACAACTGAAAAAGAGTTACTTGCAGTAATTTTTGCACTTGACAAATTTTACTCTTATTTGATTAGATCTCAAATTGTCATCTTTACTGATCATGCTGCGTTAAAGTACCTTTTAGCGAAAAAAGATTTAAAACCCAGGTTGCTTAGATGGATCCTTTTGTTGCAAGAATTTGATTTGATAATCAAAGATAAAAAAGGAGTTGAGAATGTTGTTGCTGATCATCTGTCTAGACTTGTTCTTTCAGATTCTATAGAGACAATTCCTATTAAAGACACATTTCCAGATGAGCAACTTTTTGGTATATCTCAAGTGCCATGGTAAGCTGACATTGCTAATTTTCTTGCTACAGGTGAAATTCCTCACATTTGAACTCAACAAGATGAGAGGAAATTTTTTGTGGAGGTAAGAAAATTCTTTTGGGATGATCCATATTTGTTCAAATATTACCCAGATTAGATAATTAGATAATGTGTTTCCAATAACGAATTTCAAAGTGTGATATCTTTTTGTCACTCTGGGGCATGTGGTGGCCATTTTTCTAGAAATAAAACTGCTTTTAAAATTTTGCAATGTAGTTTCTATTGGCCTACCATTTTCAAGGACACCCATGAATTTTGTAAAACTTGCAAGCGTTGTCAAAAGTTAGGAGGGATTACCCGTCGGAGTATGATGCCATTAAATCCAATTTTGATTGTTAAAATATTTGATTGTTGGGGCATCGACTTCATGGGACCCTTTCCAGTTTCTTTTGGCAATCTCTACATTTTGGTAGCTGTGGATTATGTGTCCAAATGGATTGAGACTGTTCCATGCAAAAACAATGACCACAAAGTGGTACTGAAATTTTTTAAAGAAAATATTTTATCAAGATTTGGAACACCTCGAGTCATTATCAGTGATGGGGGCAAACATATTTGTAATAAGCCTTTCGAGGCCTTAATGCGAAAATATGGTATTACTCATAAGGTTGCTACCCTTTATCATCCACAAACAAATGGTCAAGTTGAGGTATCTAATCAGGAGATCAAACAAATTTTATAAAAGACGGTTAACCCAAGTCGCAAAGATTGGTCTTTACGACTAACCGACGCACTTTGGGCATACCGTACTGCTTTTAAAACCCCGATTGGTATGTCTCCATACCGACTCATTTTTAGAAATGCATGTCACTTACCTGTGGAGTTGGAGCACAAAGCTTATTAGGCAATCAAGCAATTTAATTTTGATGTGGATAAAGCTTGCTCTCTTCTTAAGTTTCAGCTTAATGAGTTGGAAGAAATCAGAAATGAAGCTTACGAAAACTCTCGCATTGCTAAGGAGAGAATGAAAATTTTTCATGACAAAAATAGTTTTCGAAAGTCTTTTGAGCCTTCACAAAAAGTTTTGTTGTATAATTCAAGACTCCATTTATTTCCTAGCAAGCTTCGATCCCGATGGATCGGCCCCTTTGTTGTAAAAACTGCTTATCCTTTTGGGGCCATTGAGATAGAACATCCAGAAAATGGTAATGTTTTTAAAGTTAATAGATAAAGGTTGAAACCATTTTTGGATGATTTTACTCCAGAGGTTGAGTCAACTACTCTGGAGGATCCTGCTTATCAGAATTAATTTTTGATTCTTCATTGTATATACTGTATTTGTTTGTTTTGTTTTTCTTTCTTTCATTTTTTTTTTTGTGTGTATTTTAACTTTGACGGAAATCTACTCCTTGTGTGCACTCGAGTATCTCAGGTGAACTGTTTCCTCTCTGTTTAATCATTTTCATCTCAATATATGTTTTACAGTGTTTATCTTGCTCCAATTCATGCCTGTATAGCATACATCATCGAACATTCAATTGCCGAACATTGAGGACAATGTCACATTTAGTTGGGGGAGGGTTTTCTGTTGAAAATGTGTTAGTACAAAAAAAATAAAAAAAATAAAAAAAAATAAAATTTGTGAGGTGTATTGAAACATAAATGATTAACACACACTTCTGGCATTTTTGTGAAATTTAAGTATCTTGGTGGAGTAGTTGAGCGGAATTATTTTGTGAAGATTTATTTTCAACCTTAAGCATAGAACATGACTTATAATTCATCATATTTTGTTGAGTAGTGACTTGAAACACCGGAATGCGATATTTACAAAAATGAGAATTAGTATGATTTATATAGAATGAGGGGCAAGTTTTGAAAGAACATTTTGCACATATTTACACTTGTAGTGTTCCTCATTAATATTCATTGATTTAAAACATGAGAAGTAAACTGCAGGACTACCGAGCTTTATAAAAAAAAATAAATGAAGAAAGAGAGAAAGAAAGAAAGAAATTAAAAAAAAAATCATGTAATTTTTCCTGAATAAAGGGTTAGAAACAATTACCCAAAACTTTAGGGGTTGAGTGTTCAACCTTTAAACAAAGTTAGCGTGAAAACTGCTAGTCCCTTAGGTTTTGAGGTAGTTAGAATCAATAATGATTAAACTTAAGGTTAAAAAATCCTATGATAAATCATGCTTATTAGTGAGAAACACACACAACTTTAGTCACATACACATATCCAAGTTCTAATACATTTGTCCCAATTCTATGTGAACAGTTATTAAGACTTTCCTTATGGATACAACTTCTGGTGTTGAGTGTCACGAATCAATTTTTTGTGAGAATTCATAATTATGTTTAATTTTTTTTGTTTGAATTTCGAGCTTTATGTAATTTTCATCTAAATAATTTTTACTATTTTGCTCAAAGATTAGCAAAAAGCTAGTTGGGGGGTATGATTGAGTTGAAATATTGCATGTTTTAGCTATTTGAAACCAATGTATTTTAAATTTTTTGTGAAACTATTATTGGTTTTAGATGGAAAAATAGTTAATAAGCATAAATACAAATTGTGATTTTTAGTTGATTGATATCATGTTTATGCTTAATTTTATAATTATAATTTAATTGGACAATATTTCCTCACAAATATAATATATTTTTGATAATTTATTTTATTTATTTATTTTTGAGTGTTATTTTTATTTACTTATTTTCAGCTCAAATAAAATTCACATGGATTCAGTTGAAACTTTTGACCAAAAGTGCATATTAATTGAGATGAACAAATAGAAGAAATGAAGAAGTGTACTTGGGCAGCTAAAAATAAAGACGAAGACTTTTGGTGGTGACTTTCTTACTTGGTTATTCATAGATGCATGCGGTGAAGAAAATGATTTGCAGTGGATAAATACATGCAATGCAAAAGTCAAGAACATATTTGGCAATTAAATACATGCGGTTATTTAATTGGTTTTGATGGTGGGTGCAGCTAAAGTGGACTGATTGGGGGTGGAAAGAGAGACGTCTACGTCTCTTGGAGGCTTTCGGCTATTTATTACCAAGAGAGGTGGGCGGAAGGCTGGAGGGCATTGAAACACAGAATTGAGGCAGCTATATATATATATATATATATATATATATTGCTGGACGGAGAGAAGAGATAGGAGAGTGGATGAGTAGAGAAGTGCCGTGCTTAAGTTTTCAACCAAGGGAGACGCGTAAGAGTGATGAGAGAAAATAGGTTCTTGATTGAATTGAAGAGAGAAATCGGTGCATGAGTTGAATATTAGTTGGTTGGTGTGTAAAGAAAGAGAGGTGTCGTGATTGAAGGGGAGTGCAGAGTGAAAATCGGTGGTGATTGAGTCGGCTGTAATGAATTGTGATTGGAGGAGGGAGTTTGGACCGACTTGAAGCAACAGCTATATATATATTGCTGGACGTAAAAGGGGGAGACGGGTAGTGAGAGTGGAGATCATAATCGGTTGGTAGTGTGTGAAGTCGGTTAAAGAGAGAGAGCAGTGGAGAGAGAGCAGAAGAGAGGGTGAGTAGAGAAGTAGGGAGTGAGCTGTGCTGATAGTGAGAGTTACGTGGGAGATGTAGGAGAGTTGAGGTGTGTTGGAATTGAAAAGAGAGGGACATAGAGTTGAAACGTGTGAGTGGAAGAAAGGAGGAGTTGTGTTGTGCTGGAACTGAAAGTCGGTGCATGATGTGAAGTTGTTTTATTTTGTTGGGAGGAAGTCGGTGCAATAGGTACTTGGGGAGTTTCTAGAAATAGAGAGGGTGAGAAGAGAAGGGTTTACATGCGGAACAATTGGAGGTTGTACATGGGATTTATTTCCTTGGTGGGGGAGAAAGTAAATAGAGGGGTACGTGGGGAGTAGAGGGAGCTGGGATGTGATTAATTTTCATGTGAAGTGGTTGTTAAGGGCAAGAGAGTCGGTCGGTTGGGAATTAGATTGAAGGGGATGTCGGTTGGTTAGATTGATATTGGGATGGAATTAAGGAGTGAATTGGTCATTTGTCAAAAGGGAGAAGTCGGCTGGAGCTAGGAATATTGTTTCCAAAGGAAAAAGATTGGGATTAGTTTGATTGCGTGGGATTTATTCTTCTGTATCAACTGGATTTCAAATTTTGTTATTTCTAAATTGTTGCTCAGTATTTTTTATGTTTATTTTTAGTTTTCTAATGAAGAATATTTATGTGATTTCTATAGTACTTGTAATAAATATGTTTGGCTAAATTTTCATACTAAGGTTAGATGTGAAGTTTAATGATTTAAATATTATTTTCGGATCCACGTAAAATTTATTCTGCGAGCTTGATCGATTGAAGGATTTTATTATTGGATATTTTGATTATCTATATACTCATCTTGATTTATTGTGATTTCCGAATATAGTGAATGCTTGAGGAATCCCTGTGGTATTCAAATAGATTTGTAAATGTTTTAATCATCAATCGTTCACGCTCAATCATAAGCGACTATTTTTCTTGATCTTAAATGCTAAATCTTCCAATTAAACGGAATTATTATTCTAGTTTAATTGAAGTAAATCGATTGGAAACAATATCATAAATTATTAAACGGATCCTCGAAACCTTAGTCTTTCTCCATATCAATTCATTTTATCATTTTAGTTTGATTCAGTTATTTTACAATCTTCATCTTTATATTCGATTGTACGTTTCTTTTAGTAATTTCGTTTCATCATCTGAATTTATTTTCTTTATCACAAAAGTCAATCCCTATGGATTCGATCCTGTAAAATACTACAACACATGTATACTTGCAAGTAAAACTGCACTAAATTTTTGGTTCGTTAATTTGAGTCAAATTTTAGGCACAACACTGTACTCTTTTTCCTTTGCCATTGGTTTTTTTTTTTTCCACTGGATTTTTCTTTGGCGAGGTTTAAGACCTATCTTTAGTCATCAATTAAGACATAAGCTATACCTATTCCTTTGTACTCTTATATATATATATATATATATATAAGTATCATTTACTTATATATAATCAAGTTTGCATTAAATCCTACATATTCTTTCATCTCTCTTTCCTTCTCTCTCTTTTTGTCTTTCGCTCTCTCTTTTCAATAGTTTTATAACAATTATCACGTTTTGCATATGAAATTATCACATTTTCTTCTATGTACATTTTTCTCTATTTTTTTTTATATCCGTAGATGTCTGGGCCAACTTGTGCGCACCTTGACTAATCCTACGAGGCCCTGAAGTTAACGACCAAGTAAACCTCTAGTGATCTTGAGGGGACTCGAATCAGTGACTATTGAAGAGCAAATTTAAAGCCTGACCAACTGAGCTATTATTCAGAGTTAACATTTTTCTCTATTTTTAAAATATCATTGTTAATATGTAATCAAAATGATAAAATAAAATAAATAAAATAAAATATATATATTAGTTGGTAGAAGTTGAGTAACCACACGAGCGTTTTGGTGGCGGCGGGCTGCAAAAATATTATTATTTCCACTTATTAAATAAATCTTAGAATAAAACTATATTAGTTTTAATTTGAGTTTAAAAAAAAAAAGAGATAGATAAGAGAGAAGGAAATATTAAAAAAAAAAAATCAAGTTGCATTCGGGTGTTGAGGTGATTTGAATTTATCTGTAAATAGTAGTATTTTGTAAGTCCCATTATAAAATATTTAAATATATGAAACAACTTGATATATGTTTAACTTTTTATAAAAAGTTAAAAAATTAGTAAATTTCATTAATGATTAGTTAGAAATAGGCTAAAATGAGCTCAATGCCCAAACATAGTCTTACTGTTTTGAGTACACAGCACGTACACGCTTTAACACATCTAGTTTAAACAAATTAATATAGTGACCCAAACTTTCAATAAATATATATATATATATATATATATATATATATTCTCTCAAGAAAAGAAAAAAAATTATTAAAGAGAAAAGATTCAAAAGAAGAAGAAATTAGATTATTTGCCAAAAATAAATATGAGAAAAATGGTATTTACATTCACAGAGTGAAAACGTGTATGCACTCCTTTTGAAATAAGTGAGTAAATATGAGACGAGAAATTAGATTTTCAATTATAGAGTGCATAAATGCCACACACTTATTTTTTTAAAAAAGTGTGTAAAAATGGGTCTACATAAAAAAATTAAATTTTTAATTGTAGATTACATTCTTTTTCAAAATGAATTGCGGGGCTTGTACAATCTATAACTGTATTTAATATTACTTATGACAAACGGTTAATAAAAGTTAAATCTTTATTTTTGGTGGAAATCTCTTGTATTTTTTTTTTATTTTTTATTTTTTTTTTTATATATATATAGGAAAATACTTCATTTCATGGAGGCATAAAACCTCAAACTAGGTTACAATAGTTTTGATCAATGAAAATTACATTATCAATGAAAATAGGGACACCAAGCCACCAAATATACATATCATTAATGGACTATGCATGCCTTGCAAGTTGACGCGCTACCACCTTTGTCAATATGTTGCTATGTTGTAAATTGCATTGGACAAAACATTACATTAATCTCTTAATATTAGAAATTAGTGTTTTTATTACTGCATGAGACTCGGTTTCTTTGTTGACTTCCTCCACCAAAAAAAAAAAAAAAACAATCACTCTCTACTCTCTAGGATAAGGTTATGGATGCCAATGTTTATGCAAAGTTGTAGTCTCCTTAGTAAAGCCACCACTTCAATCATTTATGGTTCTAGAATTTTAGTTTCTTCTCTACTAACTGCCTTAATGACTTCTCCCATTGAATCTCTTAAAACTGCACCCATAGCTACCTTATTAAGATCAAAGAGCAGTGCACCATCAACATTAAGTTTATAAAAATTCTCAGGAGGAGGAGATCACTTGTAAACCATAGCCTTCGCTGAAACAGATCTCTGTTGCTACACACCAAAAACATTCCTCAGTTTTTTCGAGGAAGCAAACCCAATGACTTGTTTTGGAGGAAGGATAATATGACCATGAATTATTTTATTTCTTTTGTACCAAAAACCTAGGCCATTAGTATAAAATCTGTCAATTCATCAAAGGAACTTTTCGAAAAAAACTTCCATAGCAACAAGCATAAATGAACTGATCTGTGGAAGCTATCGCAAAACAAAAAATCTCTTCAACAGGCTCATGTATAGATGGACACAGAGAGCTAAATCCTCCATCTAGTATTAACAAGAATAGCATTGCCCATTCACATCTATCTTTCTACTAATAAGATTAGCCGTAGGGAGACTTTCCTTACAAGCCCTCCAAGCAAAAATTTTAACCTTTTGAGTGATTTTTAATTTCTATAGAGCATTCCAAAACCTTTTGAGACATGCCCCATTAGAAGATTCACAAACCACATGAGGAGCTATACAGGTTTTAAAAAACCTATAAGCACTACTGACACTGAACATACCATATTTCTCATGCTCCCATATCCACATGTCCATATCAACTAAGGCACTAGGATGCAACTTTAAAATAGCCTCCACTATCTTTGGATTGAAAAGAGCTCTAACTTTTGAGAGATTCCATCAGTTGGTTGAAGTATGAATAAAAGAAGTAACTTGTTCATTCAAATGGTTGAACTCTACCCTTGGATTTGAGCTACCAGAATACAACTCATCCATTAGATTTCAAAAACCTGTATCCAAACATCCCTCAATATATAAATAGATCTCTTATTCCCCAAAGTCCATCTTCCACCTTGTACAAGAAAATTTTTGGCCTTCCAGATTCCTCTCCAAGTATAGAAGGGATTACTATCAAGAGAAGCTTCCAACAGATTACCATTAGAGAAATATTTAGTACAGAACATTTTATAAAACAAACTCTCTCTATTCTGTTGAAGCCTCCAAGCTTGCTTTGCCCACAAAGCCATATTGAAAGTCTCCAAATCCTTGAAACCCATCCCTCCAACAAATTTTGATTGGCACATATTCTTCTAACTGATCTAATGCACTTTCTTTTCCTCATTTCTTTACCTCGACGAATACCTGGCCCCCATACATTCTATATTAGAACTACCAACCATAAGAGGTGGACCTAGATATTTTTCATATTGTTGCACTTGAGAAGAACCCCATAGATTCATAATAGCTTGCTGCCTACTAGCATCAACATTTTGACTAAACACCATTGTTGTTTTGTCTTTATTAGTCTATTGCCCTGAAGCCACCTTATACTGATTCGGCAATTGTTGTAATCTGAGATTCTTATCCACATCAGCTGCACAGAAAATGAGACTATCATATGCAAACAGTAGATGATTAAGTTTAGGAGCCCCTAGACAAATTTAAATACCAAGAATAGCTTTATACATAGCAGCATCTTTTAATAGACTGGTTAGTCCTTCAGTACACAAGAGGAAAAGATAAGGAGAGATGTGGTCCCTATCTCTTAAACCTCTTGAGGATACAATATTGCCAGTTGGAGATCTATTAATCAAAACTAAAAAAGAAGCAATCTTCACACACTTCATCACAAGCTGAACTAATTTTTCATGAAATCCCAGATTTCTCATGATAGATTCCAGAAATCTCCATTTAACCCTATCATAAGTTTTATTCATGTCAAGCTTAAGGGACATAAAGCTTTTTTTTTTTCCCTTCTTCCTCTTAAGAAAATGAAGAACTTCATAAGCCACTAAGACATTGTCTATTATTAACCTCGCAAGTAAGAAAGCTAATTGAGAATCAGAAATTACAGCAGGTAACACTTTTTTTTTCTATTGGCAATAACCTTTGAAATTAGCTTTTAAATCACATTACATAAGCTAATGGATCTAATGTCATTAACTTTCAAATGGCACTTTTTCTTAGGACGAAGGGTAATAAAAGTATGATTAACAGTTTGAGGGAAATCACAAAAATTCAAGGCATGTAAGACTGCAGATGATATAGAGCTACAAAGATCAATCTAAAACTTTTGAAAGAATAAAGGGGGTATGCCATCAAGTCCGGGAGTGGGGAGCTTTTGAGGGTTGCATCTCCTTCATAGCTTTAACTACTTCATCAGAGTGTACTCCTTTATAAGCTCATCATCCATAGAATTTGAGACTTTTCTCTCTATTTTATCAAGAATCACATCTTCATCTCGAGTACCTACAAAATTAAATAAAGAAGAGAAATAGTTAATAATGAGCCTTTCACATTGCTCCTCTTCATTCCAACAACCCCCATCATCCATAAGTCTTAAGATGCTATTCTTCTTTTTTCTTTGGGAAGCTTTGGCATGAAAGAATTTAGTGTTTTGATCCCCTTCAGCTAACCAAAGAGCCTTTTATCTCTGTTTCCACATAATCTCCTCCATTTCCATCCATTTTTGCACTTGCTCAGAAGCTTCACAGACTTCACTATTGCTAAAAAATGTTAGATCCCTCTGTTGTTCAAGTTTAAACTTATTTCTAACTTCTTGGAGCTTAACATGAACCTTGCCAAACTTGGTCTTATTCCATATTTTTAATCTGGAACTGCAGTTGGAGGTACTCTCTATCACTCCTTGCAAACAATTATGTGAAATAGGAATTCTCCAAGCATCCTTAACAATCACAAAACATTCTCTTTCAGTTAACCACATTGCCTCAAATCTAAATGGTAAAAGGCCCCTTCTATTAATAGCACCCTCCAATTCTAACCAGATTGGAAAATGATCATAATAGGCAATTGAACCATGAGAAACTAAGGCTCTATCATATAGATTGTACCATGACAGGTTTCCCACAAACCTATAAAGTCTCTCAGAAATCAGAGCTAAGTTTTCTCTTTTATTGCACCAAGTGTACCTCGTGCCATTGAACCCCAAGTCTTTTAACTCACAATCAGATAATAGCTTTTGAAAGTCAAGCATTTGTTGGTTTGGTTTATCCCTTCCCTCCCATTTCTCCTCAAGAGTAAGAATCTCATTAAAATCTCCAAAGACTAACCAAGCTACAAAAGGATCCTTTTTTAATCTCCTTATCAACTCCCAAGTTTCTTTTCTTCTAGCAATTTCAGGTTGCCCATAAACTCCTGTTAAAAACCAATGTCTTGAATCATCTATCACTTTAGCATCAATGTGAGAAGAAGAGTAGGTAAGGATTGATAAATAAATATCCTTCTTCCATAAAAGAGCCAGTCCCCCACTTCGACCCAAAGCATCAACTGTTAAACAACTATTGAATCTTAATCGAACTCTACATAACTCCATACTTGCAGCATTCAATTTTGTCTCTTGCAAGAACAAAACATTGGGATCTTCTTTTCTGATTAGATCAGAAAGTGTATGAATATCTCGAAGGTTTCCAAGCACTCGAGTATTCCAGCTTAATATCTTTATTGATCTCGGTGGGTTTGTGAACCAGCCACCACTGAAATTTTAAGATTGTTTTCATCCACTTCCCCATCAATTTTAGCTTCATTCTTTAATCTCTTTGAAGCTCTAGATAGCTTTAGTATAGAATCAGAATTAGAAGGCTCTTTGATCCCCACCTTAGAATTGACAGTAAGAGGTTTGTAACTATAAGGCCTTAACACTCTTTCCCTCTTTCACGAGACATAAGAGAGAAAAAAAGCATCAGACATGTCATGAGATAGATCCTTCCCGTCAGTTTGTTTTTCTAAAACCTCACCAATGGCAAATACTCAAGTGCCCCTCTATAGAGCATTATCCATAGAATCTTTTATCAAATAGTCACCATTTAAAGCTCCTACAATATCGCCAGAATTCTTGCGTAATGGAAGTTGCATCAAGATATTCTCCTCACAATAAACTCCCTGTAATGATCCGTACAGATTACGATCAATACTCTTCAACCAATCCATAACTACATTTGAATTATCATCATTAACTATCTTTGCAGGAGTTACCGATGAAACTTTGGCAATCGGAACAGCCCCATGATCCACCACTCCTGCCTCTTTGATTATTGTATCAACCTCGAGTAGAATCACCAAAGTCCCCAAAGCTACTTGCACGAAGCCATGGACCATAATGAAAGTTAGAAACTATCATCTTCTCCATGGTTGCAGTACGCTTATCACAATCCCGATGACTATGTCAAAGAGTTTCACAAAAATAACAAAAATTAGGAAGTCGTTCGTATTAGAATCGAACCCATTTGGGTTGGGATGATGCCACACAGATCTTCTTTCCACGTAACAACGGCTTAGACACATCCAAGCATACTTCTATCCTCATGAATTTCCCCAAGCCAACTCATCTTTCTCTAAATCCACTTCCACTATCTTCCCCCACTACCTTTCCAATGATGTTACCCATGTTACAATTCCTGGACATAATTAGGAGATCATGGATTCTAACCCAAAAGAGAGCCTTTGATAATGCAACTTGGTCCTACTGCAGATGCTTCCCATCACTTGTCAGCACCAAGTGTTTATCAAACGCCCAAGGATCCTTACGTTTAGCATGTTTTTTTATCACAAAGATCTTCAAATTCTGCAATAAACAATGTAGGGCTAACATCCCTAATAGAAATTGTCTTCATTGGATGCCAAATCCTCCTCATGGTATGCTTAAAAGCTTCCTTATTGAAGTGCTTATCAGTGAGGAGTTTGAACAACAAGCAATGCTCATCCCTTACAAGAGCATCATCAAGAGATTCTTCCTCCACCTCTAAGAGTTCCTCCTCTTGTTCTGTCAAGGATGGACGCTCACATATCTTCTCCATATTAACATCCATTCTATAACCTTATGCACTCAAGAGAAATACCAAGCACAGACCTGCATACAGCAGGGAAAGAAACCTCTACAGGGAGAAACTCACGAGAGCGATTGGAAATCTCTCGTATTCAAGTGAAAACAATTCCATATACTTGAAGTCCATTTCTATAGTACAACATACATGTGGTTTCTAAAATGAATAAAATAAAATAGAACTAAGACTTAAAATAGGGGTGGGCAGCGGGGCCCTGCACCCTGCTACCTCACCCCCATTCGCCCGCCCCGGCACAACGGGGTACGTACCGCCCCGCATCTAGTCCCCCTAGCGGGGGCGGGGGGCAAGGAGGGCCCAACCTCGCCTCGCATTTTCCCCGCTCCGCTCTCACTTATATATATATTATATATATAAAACATAAATATATGTTTATATATATAAATATATATTTATATTTTACAAATTGTGTATATATAAATATATATATTGTAATTTGTTAGACTTGTTCACAAAGTATGCATTGGCAAATTTAAAAACTATATAGTTTAAAAACTACTACACTACAACTTACACAAAATATGCACTAGCAAATTTAAAAACTACATAATTTTTAAATTATAGTCATATTTATAAAATTTAAATTTACAATTTAGATCTAAAAATATATTTTTTATCACTTTTAGATTTATAAATAATTTTTTAACATAATAAAATATAGTCAATATTTAAAGTGGAAATGAGGCGAGACATATTAGATATCTGCCCTGCACACCACGTACCCTACCCGGGGGATGCGGGGGAGGATGGCGGGAAGGAAAACCCCACCGCTGCACCATACGGGGAGGGGTGCGGGGAGGGGGCTACCCCGCACCTTATGGTGCGGGTAGCACCCCTAATTTAAAAGGCTAAGATTGTGTACAGTTGTTGAACTAAACTAAACTTATCTCAAACTAATCATTGAGGGGACTCACTAATTTTTCAATTTTCTATAAAAAAAGTTAAACTTATTTCAACATAAATTATACGTTTTAATATATAAAATTAAACGCATATCAATTTTAAAAAGTTAAACACATCTCAATAGGATCTATAAAAAATACTACTATTCATAACTCAATAAAACTCATCTTAAATAATCTAAATTAAAATAATTTGGATTAGTTGAAAGGCTAGCTCTTGAATTATTTGAGAGATAAAAAAAAAATGAAAAAAAAAATTCCAATAAGAAAGTGTAACCAAGAAGCTATAACCATTTAATTAAATAATTTAAATTGGTCCTTTAAAAAAAAAATTGGTGGCCCATCCTAATTTCTCATGTGCCACTGAACGGGTCGAATAAAGGGATGTAATACAAGTATTTAGTATATTTCTCTCTCTATGGTGCCTTTTCTCTCAATCTAACTATCGGCATCCTTCCTTCTCCTTCACCCAAAGGGGGTTGGAGTTTCCGCTACTCCATTCCTCATCTTATCTGGCTAACACCGGAGCTATTTATGGTTTTTTTTTTTCGTCACTTTTCGTCCATAGCACCAAGAAGCACCGCTATTGCCTTCCGACCTCCTACGATCACCACACGTCTTGCCAGCAGACTCTCCAACCACTGATCTATTGGACGGTAGAAGAAAATAGCTTAAAAGATACCGCGTGTGGTGTTCACATGCCATCACGCCAGTGAAAGTTAGCTGTCGTCACACGTAGCACTAATGAGATAAGTGGCTTTGAATCTTTCATATCCGACCATCACCTTATCTTCTAGAGTGGTGCGTGAGCCACACAGACAATGATGGTCCTTTGCCAATGTATCGACACTTTCTCTGATTGTTATGTTCTTATATTCTTGCTTTCCCTAACTGATGATCAAGATAAAATAGTCGTGAAATATTCCTATAGCCAGTCCAGACAAACAAGTTGCAACACACTCCGTTTTATTACGACTAAAAGTTGTAGTCTAATAGTCTTTTTATCAGACTATTCAAAAACCGTTACAATCGACTTTCCCTTAGTGAAAAATGGGTGGGAGCCAATTTTTAGCTCCAGATTTTTTTTTTTTTTTATTTTATTCTACTAGTGTTGCATTTATTTGCTTTGAGATGATTGTTAGGAGCTCTCACTCATTACATCTTGTATCATGTTATTCGTAGTTTATCTATGAATCTACTTGCTTAGGAAAAAAAGAAAAAGAAAAAAGAAAACGGGTACAATAGGATTGTTTATATAAAAAAATTTAAAAATTAAAAATATCTCATGTCCTATACCATTTCAAGGATGACTTAGTATGACAATCATACTAAGTCATACCTCATGTCCTATACCATTTTCAAAAAGGATGACTCGGTAAACTAACTAAATTAATACGCATTTGCCATTCTACATTTTTCAATACCTATAGCCTATAGGATTATCGTTCCCCTCATGGTTTGATGAAATTTATTTAAAATTCATTTTATTTATAAATCAGTGTACATAATATAAACTTTGATAAATCTTTCCAATTTGAAACACCATCTATATACATAAAATTGTTCACCCAATAATAGAAGAGAAATACCATATTTAAAAATAAATTTTATAAAAATAAATTCATAAATTAAAGTAGTTTTATATAATATATTTGATCTATTTTATAATAAAAAGATTTTATAATTTATATATTATAAATTTGTATATTATAAATATAATTTGTATATTTATGCAAATTTTTTTGTAATTAAAATATTTTATAATAGCATATATTGAGACTTGAACCTCACCGTACAAAAACTGCTAACACGCTATATAACTGTTCTGGCTTCGTCCCTTTTCATTACTTTATACTTTAGTCGTGATGTTGACTGATGCCGAATCAAAGGGATGTATGCGAACGCGGTAAGGTCCACCAAGGAACCAGCGTCTTAAATGGGACGGAATTTGCAAGAAAAATAACAAGAGAAGATGTTGCTGTCTTCGTGGGAACGTAAATGCTCTCAGCTCTGCCGAGAATTTCTTTAAACTTCCGCGCAAGCGTCCAACAATGCCAGCGAAACACGTAGTAGCATAGCACCCATAAACGCTTTCCTTTCGCCTTGCTTTTACCAAACGATGGACTTCTCAAAGTCTCCCTTTTTTTTCGTCTGCCTCTAGAGTCAAGCGGAGTAGTCAAATCATCCCCACTGCTCCGACTATTTCAGACCTCTATACTCTCTCTGAAAAGGTGTTCGGAGTAAAATACAAACATGGCAACTGAATTTTCTTCCTTGATTTGCGCTATGAGTGGGGCATTGTCTCTGTTGGTGCGTTGTTGATGCAGTTTGCAACTCCCAGTTGGGTATATTCAGCTTTGAGAAGGTGTGTAAAAATTGCAGCTTTCTTTTTATACTACTTTGTGCGATTCCTTTTAGCTGTTCTACAAGTCAATTGGCATTCTTTCTTTGAACTTGTTTGTTTGTTTGTTTTCTTGAAGCGGAGTAGCAGAATATGTATGGTGGTGCACTGTATTTACTTCTTCCTATATAATCTTAATGAACTTAAATTTAAATGAGCTTAATCGGAACTAAGCTGATGAAGCCAACAATATCGGCCATTAGACCGAACAACGTAAATTCTGTAGTGATCTTTTTCTTCTCCGTTCCTTTCCCCTCTACATTCTTCTATTGGTTTATTTTCCTTCTATTTTTTTTATTTTTTTTAGTTTCAAATGATTGGCTCAGATAGTGATGGGAAATTTACTTCATTAGTTCTTTTTAAGAGCTATTAGTTGTTAAGAACATATTTTTGGTTTTTGTGAATTTCCTTCCATAATATAGTCATAAAAATTGAAAAGAGTGACTCTATAAAGTAGCTAACGCTATCAGTATGTCAAAGTACATTTTCGCAAGCTTGACTGGCCATCGTTGGTACTTATTTCTACCTAGAAATGAACTCTACAGTATCACTAGTTTTTACTATTTCATGAGGCGACGATGATAACCAACTGGTGTTTTCTCAAGTTTGATTGCCCCATATTTGATATTTCTGCTCATCTACGTCCAAGGTGGGCTTGTATATATTGTTCCTGATGTTACAATTGGACACAGACTAGCTAAAGGTTCCTGGTTCCTACACTTATAACTATTGTGTTACTCTTGTTTTCAGAATTGGGCTTATGATTTGTGATGCTAGAAAACGTTATAGCACAAGTGTGCGTATGTTTTTTCCTGTTTGCAGTGAACAAAAAATGTAGAGTTGAAGTCAAATTTTGTTCTAAAGTTTATTGTTTTATGTTATATATATTTTTTTAAAAAGTACATTTTAAGAAAATGTATTATGAAAGATGAAAATTACGTTGCGAAAAAGGAAAGAAAAATTAGGTTTTTAATTCAAAAGTATCAATGATATTGGACGGGCTTCGTAAAAATGATATCTCGCTAATATTTGAAATAATTTTCAGCATTTTTCATGTTAACTATATTTGATCATTCAAAAACTTCAGTAATATTAGAATTTTTATAATTTTTATATAGTTTTTACAATATTCCCAATTTCTTTTGTCAATATTTGTCAAATATTTTGCCAATATATATGCTATATTGCCTAATACTATTCTAGGCGATAGTGTAAGAAATCGTTCTTGCTTCTTGTGAGTGTCGCTCATATAGAGTGAGGTATGGTGATGTATTAGCGATATTTGAACTATGATTGCTACCAAAAATTGTGCTTTTGATATTTCTCATATTGTAATGCCCCAAATTGAGTATTAGAGGTTATGAATGGATCCCACATTGTCAGGGGGAGATCTTGTGGTTACTATGATTTTAATGAACTTCAATTGGAACTTTGACTAGTCCTTTTAGAGTAGAAGCCATGATATGACTTGAATTTTTTTTTTTTTACCATTACAAATGGCATCAAGGCCAATCCTCAACCAAAGGTGTGGGACATGGGTTGTACCATCAACCATAGAATGGCCTAGCAAGGATGTTAGAGATTTAGAGGGAGATTCATACCCACGGTTGAGTAAAGGAGAATGGTGAATGAGTCCCACGTTACTTGATATGGAGAAGTTATTCTGAGTTAAAGTGATTCCATGAGGTTCCAATTATAATCTTGACTAGCCCTTTTGGAGTAATAAGCTTATGTGTGACTTGAGCTTTTCCTTGAGTCATTACACATGCTTCCTCCATTTGACAGTTAAATTAAACTCACACTTTGAAATGGTCATGCAGTTCTTAGCTGTAAAGAAAATGTTTATGCGATACTAGCATGTGATACATGCGTTCTGATTATTTTTCTTATACTCTTCTGCAGGTCTAATTAATAAAAGATGTCTGGTTTTGAAAAAGACGACATACCTATGCTTTCAGACACAAATGGGCAGTTTTTGGACCAACATGCAGATTCTCAATTCCAGAGATTTGCATACAGGACAAGGAGTGCATCAATTTCCATTCCTATGGACTCAATGGAGTCCTATGCAAGTGAAACTAATCTTGTGGGCCATACTGGTCCTTTACGGAGTGAAAGAAGGACTCCATTCATACAGATGAGTGGTCCACTATATGTTAGCCGCAAACCTGAAAGCCTTTTTTTGCCAAATCAAGGTGTAACAGGACCCAAAACAATGGAACCTTTAGCAAGCAAGTTTACTTCGTTTAAAGGCAAGGATCAAGATGACTGGCCACACGACAACAATTTTGGGAAAAATGAACATTTGCTGAGGTCTGGGCAGTTGGGAATGTGCGATGATCCTTATTGCACAACTTGCCCAACATATAACAACTTCATAGCAGCTCAACAAATGAACTCTAAAGCTTCATTAGCTTTTGATCCTAAGGTGTTGTTCTTTCTTTACCCAAAGGTTATTTTTTTTGTCTGTCCTAATGGTTACTGCCATATTTCATGTTCCCCTGTATTGCTTTGCTAGACAAGAATAATTTTTTTATTTTATTTTATTTTTTTATACACGCCTCTCATTCTGTAAAGCTACATTGTTGAATAGATCTCGAGTTGGATTCTGCTTCTGTCACATGGAAGACTTTTTTCCCAAAAAATATGGGTATAAATAGCATAGGATCTGTTTCAGTTCATAAATTATTTTCTTTAGTATTTATTTGAACTTTTTGATGAAGAAATATTTGCCATACTTGTTCATGCATGTTTTGCATGTAACCTATCTGTATTAAATTTAATTTTTTGAGTCCTACAACTCCTGGCATCTGGCAGTTTGAAATGAAGATACACAGTCTTATTACTTATCAAAAAAGAGATGTCAAATCCTATTGATGCATCTGCCATCACCTCCTATATAGAAAATCTAAGATTTCCATAAGTGATTGTCAATGTGCATTCTCCCAGGCACAGCAATAACCTTCGCTTGGTCCAGATAATATGGTTACATAATAAAGAAGATGAGCCCAGAATAGAAAAACTTTCAAGTACAAATAATCTGTAACATGGTAAGAAATGCCCTGGTCAATTATGAGTGTTCGATATCATAAAAGAAGTGTTGACGTTAGTAATTTAAAAGCTTTACTTAGTTCATCTATCTAAATTAGAAAAGCCTGTTATAGGCTTTCCAATTTGGCGTATCGTAAAGAGCCTCCTTGTGAATAGACGCAGTTGTCAGCGGCACAGCAAGTAAATTGTTCAGAGGGAGGCAGTTACTGTGTGGATCTAAGAAAGGAAAAAATAATACAAGGCATTCATCTACCATATGCCCTGAGAAAAAAAAATCAACAGTCTCTATAAAAAACTTGGGTAGATATTTGTGAAGAACAGGTCTACCAGGACTTCATGTAGCTTTTGGTAATTGAATTTTAGGTGTGATGTGCAAGTTTTGTTACAAGATCTTTCATATCAGAAAAGCATTGAGCAATGCTTATCCGCTACACTGAAAAGAAGATCCTGAATGATGAAATTAGATTATGGATTGAAGAGATTCTAGTTGAAACTTCCTATCAATGAGCAAAGGGTTGTATGTGTATCATTTTGCAAGTAATGATACACGTACGACCCTTTTTACACCCCTTTATACAACCATGTTTTAAATTGAGGGTAATTCTGTAAAAGGTTGTTATGTTTATAAGTTATTTTACAAAAATGCCCCTTATTTATAACATGGTTGTGTAAAGAGTTGTGAAAAGGGTTGTGTGTGTATCATTTTCGAAGAGGCAAAACTTTTGCAGAGAAGTCAACATACCAAGTAAATGTTTTAAATCACCACGAATAGCTATGGTCAACTCTCCTATTTCACTCTTTTGAATAACTCAATGTAATGAAATGTTCATTTACTACTTGTTTGGTGCTTTTGTTTGTCATAATCCCTTTTTCATCTAAGATTCCTATTTTTATGATTTTTTTTTTTTTAATTTCAATTTAGGTTTTTCTTTTCCGTCAAGCTGAATTCTAATTAGAAAAACTTTAATACTATTACATTGGGATTTCCTATGTGCAATGGATCACCTACATAGCTTAAATTGAGTGGAAGTTTAGGCTAATAGGCTCCAAAAACTTTAAAATTTCATGGGGCAATGTGATAAGATTCTAAAGCCCACCTATTATTATTTTTTCTTTAATTTAAGGATGCTTTAAATCTTGTTTTTATACATTGAAGCTCTCTAAATTTTTCTAAATTTTAGTGGAGGCAATTGCCCCACTTGCTTTGGCTCCATCACTGGCGAAAGCTCTCTTTGAAATTTTACATTATTTGTTCTATAACAATCTAGTTGAGTCCTTTTTATCTTTATTTTTTCGTTTATCTTGAATTTTGTTTTAGATATCAAATTTGTTAACTTGTCTTGCTCCATTGATATCAAAATGTTGTTCTTTTTGGAAACCTATTTCTGGGTTTAAACTGTAACATACCTTGTATTGGTTGGGAGTTTTGTCCAGGCTTTGAATGATCTTGCTAGAAAGTTAACTGTGGATATGCTTTAGGTTACCTGGATGCATTTGTGGGGGAAGCATAGGAAGGTTTTATTCTTGTTGTTGTACTTTGCTAAATACTTGTTTAGGTGTGCTTACTTGTTGATCATCATCCTCTCTGGTAATTGGCTAAATTTGGAATCAGTTCACTTATGTGGCCATTTTTGTTACTGGATCAATTTAGTATTTCTATTGATAAAAGGCATCATACTACAACAATATGGGCACCTTTTTGGTGTAGGACCTTTTTCTTATTAATTCTCCACATCCCTCTGCCCCACGACATAGGAAGGATAAAAGAAAATAAAAGAAACACAAAAGAAAATGGAAAACAGATTTTTGTCTTCTAAGGGATGAAAATCAAATGTGTTTGTGGTCATGAATATGTTACGATTGGTTTGTAATATAAATGTTGCATCCTAAATTTAGTCCTGTTTGGTACCATTCTTTTTTCTTTCAATTCCCCCCTCCCCATCCCCCCACCCAAAAAAAAGCAAAATTATCAGATCTGTTGCTCTATTATTTTTGTATTTTCCTTTATTGGGTTTGTATTGAAAGGAAAAGGAAATGTTTGCTAGATTGCGATGCTCTCTATTATGAGGCAGAAAATTGTGGAGGCCTGGTACTACTGGTATGTACAGTCTTTCTGGCAATAGAAATAATTTCTTAGATCAGGGTATTCTAGTGTCACATCAATGCTGTTGCATTGGCAGTGGGGAAATGGGATTGATAGAGCTTGAGGTTATTTTGTTTCATGGAGGAAGCAGTAGTAATTTTCACAAGAGCTGGTGGTTTTACGGTTACTGTCTAGTGGTGCCAGTGTTGTAGGTGGATATGTTAGATGTCTTGCTTGTGTTTTCTAGTTTTTATGCTAGTACTTTTTTTTTTTGGTTGAGGTTACCCAGATTCATTAATCTACCATTATCTCCCCCATGAGTTCATCCTGTTTCATTTTCTCTAGCTTTTGTTATCTAGAATATGATGTGCAAATACTTGCTTGGTAAGATTGTTATGCATAAATTGCAATGATCTCATCCAGTTTTATTACTTTGATTGTATGTAGTTTCATAATGTTCTCTATGGGGATGCCAAAGGCTGGGCCAAGGGTTTTTTTTCTTCTCTCCAACAATATATTCCTGGCATCATGAACCCTCATGCTAAAGTTGTGCAACAATGGAACAAATTTTTTGTCATTTCTTGCTTGGTGGCAATTTTTGTGGACCCATTATTTTTCTTCTTGCTATCCACGATAGAGGTATGGCATTCTTGCATTGAAATTTCTCTTTTTGTGACCATTACTTTTATTATAGTACTCTTCTTTGGAAATTTTTTTATTCTTTACAAAAAACAAATTCTGAATTTATTTGCTACAGAAGCAGAGTACAAATAACATAATTGATGCTACTTTTTCTTTCTTTATGTGTGTGTATACATATGTATGTCTGTAAGCATGTATATGATAAGTACGCCTACTTTCATTAAGAAGCAAAAAGGGTGTTACCCAAGTAAAGGAGTAGAGAAGCAGCTAAATATAAGGTACAAAGGTCCAGGGCCTGAAAACTAGATATTGAAAAACAATTTAGGACAAGCATCTAGTGGTAAGGAGTATTGAGAAGAAAGCCTTTGCTTTTCTTGTGATCAATAATATTTTGTTTACCAATCAAAAGACAAAAGAAAGCCTTAAGCTTTGCCACCATCTTCTCACAATCATCGAAACTATGATTTCTCCTTTCTATCAAAATACACTATATCAAGAAAGACAAATGCTCTCCACATATATTTGCTCAGCTGGCAACCAAACCTCGCTTTCCAACATTTAAAGAGATCCAACTTACTTTATGGCATGACCCAACAACATGCAAAGAGATCCACCACAAAAAGACATGCCACCTTTTTTAGAGAAATGCTTCAGCCACAAAGAGATCCCATAAAAGTAAACCCACAAATTGACGTGGTTTGATGTAGTATGTTAGATTGTAAAACTACTTTTATTATAAAGTAAATCTAGTATATCATATAAAACCATGTCAGTTTGGGGATTTACTTTTATGGGATCTTTGTGGCAGTAGCACTTCTCCCTTTTTTATAGTTGAACTTTGAAGTTGATAAGATGTATTTTTTATGCATAAATGGAGTCATGTTATAAATTTTGGGCATGAATAATATTATAAACAAATCGTGTTTTGTATAAAATCTTGAAGATTAAATAATAATTTCATTGTTAGAAATTACATATCTTTTTTTATATTTATCTTAGACTTACACCTGTCCCTCTTTGGTAAAAATATATATCTTTAATATATATATTACACGTAAAAGTATTTTTTATATTTATATTAGAGTTGTATCAGTGTATCTTCATGGTATAACTCTAAGATAACTCTTGTAAAAAGAGGTATATGAAAAATGGTATTATGTATTGGATTAGAAGGTGACAACTGAATTGGAGAAGTGTGTTATGACATTGTATAATAGTAGAATATCCATTCAAGCAAAAAAGAAACTTCATTAGACTGCTATACAACACCTATCGTTTGGGGTGCAAAATACTAGATTTAAAAAAAAATGATATGCTCATTAAAGATAGATTAAAGAATGAATATATCTGTTTAAACAGGGGTGGAACATATTGAGGGCAAACATGGAATGTCATGTTAGATGGTTTTGCCAGGTGCCAAGTTAATCTATTTATACACAAATGAGTAGGGGTGTACAGAAACCGATGCCACCGACCACCACCGACAGGAACCGGCTGGAACTGCCTGTGAACCGGTCGGTGGACGGTAGATATTCTTCAGAACCGACCTACGTCGGTTCGGCAGCGGTTTGGCCCTGGTTCAAACCGCTGAACTGGCCGACGTAATAAGTTATATATTTTTTTGATTTATACGTTACTTAAACGACGCCGTTTCACTTAAGTGAAACGACGCATCTGAAGTTCAAAAATAAAACTAAATGAAACGGCGTCGTTTGGTGTTGTTTCACTCTAGGGTTTTAACTCCGCGATTCTTCTTCAGTTCTTCTCACTTCTCTTCATCTCTACGCCACCCCCCTCCTCTCTCTCTCTCTCTCTCTCTCTCTCTCTCTCTCTCTCTCACGGCGCATGCAGCCATGCAGGGCCTCTCTCTCTCTAACTCTCAAATCGCACCTCTCGGCGTCGTTGATTCGGTGGTTTTTTTTTTTTTTGTATTTTCGGTGGTGGTTTTTTTGGTTGTGGTGGTGACTTTGGTGGTTGTTTTTTTTTTTGTTTTTTCGGTGGTTGTTTTTTTTCGGTGTTTGGTTTTTTGGTTGTGGAGGAGAAGATCAATGGGAAAACATCCATTTTTTTCCTTCTCCACGGTGTTGAACTGGAGCATTCCGAGGTAAGAAGTAGCTTCCATCGCCACCGTAGACGCCGACGAACCGACCGGAGTGACGCCGAGACTGATGTAGACGGTTTTCTCCCCTTTCAACGGCCAGTTTCGGTCTAGATTTACATGATTTAGGATATATTGGTTCGGTTTCGGTTTGGGTCCAAAACCGAAACCGAATGGTCGGTTTTCACCCCTACAAATGAGAATGTTTAGATTCAAGTTTTGAACATCGGGGTTTTGGAAGGCAAAAAATAAAATGGATAGAAGTAATGAGTCAACTAGTACCCAAGTTACTAATGTTACCTCTGTTAAGTGGAGTTGAGTAAATCTTTTGAATTTTCTTCTGATTATAAATATAATTAAGTAGAAAAATGAAGAGGAACCCCGTAAATATAATTTAATAGAAAAATTAATCAGTTATGTTTTTTTCTCAAAAAAAATATAATTTAATAGAAAAAAGTATTTTCATACAAATTAGATTAAAATTTTAATGAAGTCAGCCCAAAAAAGAAGTCTATGGAAGAATGTCTAGAGCAGTTATCTGCATATAAAACAATCATAAGAGATATTTCAGGAAAGCTCCACGAATTGAAATTTGAGTTATTTCTTTCTTGCCAAATAATCCACATTACTTATAATAGGATATGATTTCAACTCGAACTACTTTTGTTTTGACCTTTCCTCTCTTTCCACGGAGCACTTTAACTACTTTGGCATCAGTCAGTGAACCGAAAAAGAGGGAAAGCTAGCGACCACAAATCTCTCACAATTGAAGAATGTAATATGAATACACGATCAACTGTGTCTCCACTAGACATACATATCAAAAAAAATCCCCAAGAGTATTCCTTTCAATGAGAGTATCTCCTATCTTTTTAAATCCAATGCAGCTTGTTGAGATTAAAAAAAAAAAAAAAATCTGCGGTACCTTCGCACATTAGAGGCTCTTCAGAGGACATGTAGTTGATTAAGAAAGCAATAAAGTGAAATGAAAATCTAGATAAGTAAGGCATTACGGTTTGTCTTTTCATTTTTTGGAAAGAAAAAATGCCTTGAAAACTCTTTCAAGATACAAAAAGAACGTATGTTTAAAAAATGTAGAAAGAACAGTAATTTGTCCAAGAAGTTAAACACCTGCACATGAACTGTGGGAAATGCTTTGTCATCTGAAGATAGATGACATAAAGAAAACATGCTACTACAAATCTAGGTAGATTTTATTGCTACCCTCCTGCAGACATCATGAAAAGCCAGTGGTCCCAGGTCAATGCTTGCAGTTGAGCTGTTGGCTATATTCTTCAGATCCACTCACAACTTGAAAATCTTATCAAAGCAAGCAATAAGGTATGAGGAATGATTAGTAATCATCATCATTATGACTGGATGGAAAATTGTCTTTGTTGGTGAATCTATAAACCATATCTATCTCTTTTTTAAAAATTGGCAATTCTTGGACGAAAATCTTTGTTGTCCACGGTCTGTCTTCTGTGACCGCGATCATGTTCCTAACTTTGTTAACCCATGTTTTACATTTGAAATATATATTGTCCTTGTGCTTTTACATTTGAAATCTATAATTTCCTTTTGGTTTACCATAGCACAAGATTACTTGCCTTTTCGCTCCTTGAATGCAGGATAACAGGTGTATAGTAATTAACTGGCCCCTGACCAAAACAATTGTGGCTTTCAGAAGTTTGACTGATCTCATATATTTCTTCCGCATGCTTCTTCAGGTAATTGCTTCATTTCCATTTGTAGAAGCTGCTTTTGTTATTTATTTATTGTTGTTTTTGTTAGGGGGCATGCATAATTGAATTGAGTATACCCCGGGAGGGTATAAATGTCAGATGAAAGGCTGTAAATATTGCAACAGTAAAAAAAAATATTGCAATAGCCAGAGGGTAGGATAAGATCTTGAATCATCTACCATTTTACCACTTTTCAATTCTTTATTCTCTCTAAACCCGAACTTCTACTATTATTGTCATTTCCATTATCATTATTATTGAAACTAGCTAGTTCATTTAATAACCTCCTGATATGCACTATATGCTGAAGCCTTTGTGGAGGGGCTACCCAGACGGAAATGCCCCTAGAAACCCACGGCAACTGCCCAAAGCCTTTCACCAGTCCACCCTAAAATTAAAGCCTGAACATGCGCAGAAATAAACCTGGGCTGCCATTGCCAATAAGTGCTTGAAACACAACAGGACTGTGAACAAACCTGCCTCCAAGTATGAAAGCAAAATCAATGAGGACCTTGACGAATACTAATTGTACTAGAAATGTATTTGGTCCACAATCCCAAGCATTGGGGATCAAATGACAATTACCCTTGTAATTTTGCTTAATTGAAATCCAAATCCTTGGTCAATCTATAAAGCCCATATGAAAAACATAACTTTGATAAAATTATAGTGTTGAATTATAGTTGAGGCCCTTTTAAAGGTGAACAAATTGGAGGTCAACGAGGTTGGCAAAAATGGATTAGGAGGGTTTTGAAGCAGGCAAATAAGGGAGGGTAGTCAAGGGTTCACAGACTACCGTCAATGATGGTGCAGCAATGGTGATGGGGGATGCTGATGGCGAGATGAGATTGAGACATGAGAGAGGGACATATTGAACTGGGGGAAGTTGTCAAGATAAGTCAAAAATGTTGTATGAATGGCCGAATGGTTGGCCTTGTGATTTCTCTCTATTATATAAACTGTACAAAGGAATTCTATACATGGAAAGAACTACGTATATGCTAATGTTATCCCTATACAATCTGTCAAATATTAAGCTAATTATACGGAAGAGTAAATCAAGGAAACAAATATGAAAACAATTATGGAAACAAATATGGACAGCTTTGCTGTCCATTGATAGCCCCCCTCAAATTGATGCGGGGTGATCAACAAGCATCAATTTGCTACTTAGGAAGCAATGTCGATGACAAGTGAGAGCCTTGGTGAAGATATCAGCAATTTGTAGTTCAGTGAAAGAGTGATAACACGAGCTTCAAAGGCTTCACGGATAGAGTGACAGTTGACTTCAATATGCTTTGTGCCTTCATGATAGACAGGATTGGTCGTGATCTGAATAACACTTGTATTATCAGCATGTAAAGGTGTAGGATCGGTCTCAGAGAAGTCTAACTCAGCAAGCAAACCTCGAAGCCAAATAATTTCGGAACAAGCAAGAGACATCGCATGGTACTGAGATTCTGTAGATGACTTAGAAACTCTGTCTTGCTTCTTACTCTTCCAGGAGATCAACGTATCACCTAAGAACATGCACCAACCAGTGATGGAGCGACGTGTATGAGCACAACCAGCCCAATCAACATCGCTATAAGCAACAAGACAAGGAGAATTGTCTGCAAGAAAGAATAAGCCATGGGCATAAGTGCCTTGAACATAGCGTATGATCTTATGGACAGCAGCCAAATGAAGATGATGAGGAGTCTGAAGAAACTGGCTCACTTGCTGTACAGCAAAAGAAATATCTGGTCTAGTGATGGTGAGATAGACAAGGCTACCTACCAATTTCCGATATAAACTGGGATTAACAAGTAAGTCACCCTCCTCTTTGTGAAACTTGACATTTAATTCCATGGGAGTATTGACAGAGGTAGCTTCCTGTAGTCTAGTTGTAGCCACCAAATCCCTAGCATACTTATGTTGATTGAGTGAAATACCAGAGGGACTACAATGCATCTCAAGACCAAGAAAATATGTGAGAGACCCAAGATCTTTCTTACGAAAGGATTCTGAGAGATGGTTCTTAAGCTAGACAAGTAAAGCAGAATTGGAACCAGTGATCACAATATCATCAACATAAACCAAAAGAACAACAATACCCATGTCTGATTTCCGAAGAAACAATGAAGTGTCATACTTGCTCTGCTTGAAGGAAAATTCTAATAAAGTGGTTCGAAATTTATCAAACCAGGACCTCGGAGCTTGTTTGAGACCATAAAGAGAGCAACGAAGTTTACACACATTGGAGGTCGGAGAGGGAAACAATCCCGGGGGTGGCTTCATATAAATACACTCTTTAAGATTCCTGTGAAGAAAAACATTCTTAACATCCATCTGATGTAGTGGCCAATCATTGGAAGCAGCAAGAGCTAGGATCGTACGAACAGTGGTCATCTTAGCCATAGGAGCAAAGGTCTCCTTGTAATTGACATCATATTCCTGATTATTCCCAAGGGCAACAAGCCGAGCTTTATAATGATCCAAACTCCCATCGGAGCGAACCTTAACTGAGTAAACCCATTTGCAACCCAGAGGAACTATAGTGGAAGGACAAGGCTCAATGTCCCAGGTGTGATTGGCCTCTAGAGCGGCAATTTCTTCCTGCATAATTTGTTGCCAACAATCATGCTTGATAGCATGTGAGTAGCATGTGAGAATATCAAAATTGGACAATGCAGCAGTAAGAGTTGAAATAGAATTGCCAGAAGAAAACCCTCGGATACACTCGAGAAGAGCAACGTACCAAAGGCTCTGGAGGTGCGGCAACTGACTGATTCCAGTGTATGTTAGGATTAGATATCGGGTGATCCATTGGAAGAGACTGTGGGCGGGAGCGTCTCGTATACACCATACCTGATTTAAAGCGAGAACTGACTTGATGAAGATCTGAGAGCTGCTGCTCAAAGCAGGGGAGGACCACAGTAAAAGAAGAGGGCATAGATGACACATGAAAAAAATGTTGATTTTCAAATAAAATAACATTCCTAGAAATGCGTGTACGATGTAATGTAGGATCATAGCAAACAAATCCATTTTGACACATTATATTCCAAGAATGCACATCTAACAGATTGAGCAGATAATTTATGTCGCTCATGAGGAGGTAAATGAACAAAACATACACAACCAAAGATACGAAGATTATCGTAACTAGGTTACTTAGCAAACAAGCGGAAATAGGGAGACTCCTTGTGTAAGACTTGAGAAGGTAAACTATTAATCAAGTGAGTAGCAATCTTCAGAGCCTCAACCCAGAACATGGATGGAACAGAAGATTCTAACAAGAGAGTACGTACCACATCAAAAAGATGACGATTTTACGTTCGGCTACTCCATTTTTTTGGGGAGTAGCGGGACATGAACATTGATGGATAATACCTTTAGAAGCCAAGAATGCCTGAAACTCAGTAGACAAATATTCACCACCAGAATCTGTGCTTGATGTCTTAATAGTTGTAGAGAATTGATTGTCAACATACGCTAAAAACTCGGTGAAAGTACGAAAAATCTCAGATTTAAAGCGAAGAAAATAAATCCAAGTAAATTTGCTATGATCATCAATGAAAGTCACATAATATTTAAATTTTTCATGTGAACTAACCGGGGAAGGTCCCCAAACATCACTATGTATAAAATCAAAGCAGTTAGAAGCTCTACTAGCATGCAAAGGAAAGGGAAAAGTTTTGTTTTTACCAAGTTTACAAGAATCACACTGAAGAGATAAAGAAGAATGTTCTTTATTACCAAGAAAGCCAGAGAAATACGTGAGATAGGATCTGAGTATTGGGATGGCCTAAACGATGATGCCACACCATACTCAGATCAGGAACATTATTACAAGCAAAAGACTTAATAGAAGAAACTGGAAAAAGTGTTGGAACAGGTAAAAATAGTGGAAACAAGCGCCCCACTTTAGGTCCCTTCGCGATTGGCTCCCCCGTTACCTGGTCTTGCACAACACAACTATCACCAGAAAAATTAACAGCACAATTGTTATCAACTAATTGACCAACAGAAATAAGATTTGTGGAAAGCTGAGGAGCAAGAAACACATTAGTAAATGTAGACAAGGCATCTCCGACAGCAGCTATTGGAAGAGAACTGCCATTGGTAGTCTGAATGGCAGAGTGATCAGCATAGGGCGGAACATGACACAGAGTTGTGGGAGAATTCGTCATGGATTAGAAGCCCTCGAGTCTACATACCGAAGAGTAGTTGAATTGTTACCTTGAAATCCCATCGCAGATAATGCTGAAATGAGCATCTGTTGCACCATTTCAGGAGTTCAGTAAGTTGCGGCAGGAGATGCAAAATCAGAGGAAGCACCTGAGGAAGAGTCATGTGCTATAGAAGTCGATGCGGGAGGAATAGTAATAGAAGTCTGAAATGCTTGGGCCTGACGATTCTGGGGGCAGATACGACATTCTTTGATAATATGACCATTTTTCTTGCAATAAGAACAATACTTTTTAGGACACTTGGCAGCAATATGCTCATATTCCTTGCAGCAGAAACACTGCAAATTTTTAGAAGTCATAGGTGATCCTCGTCCTTGGGCAGCATAAGCCATAGTTGCCGTCCCGGAACTGCCATGAGATTGCTCCCGAATAGCTTGAGTACTAAGACGTTGTTCTTTGTTAAGTAGCTCACTAAAACAAATATCAGGAGAGGGAACAGGAGACCTATTCAGTAGAGAGGAGCAAACAGATTCATATTCCGAACGTAGTTTCATAAGAAACTGATCACGCCTGCTAGTCTCATGAAGCTTTTGAATAGTCGAAAGAGCAGCAACAGGAACATCCGCTATAACCAAATTAGTATATTCGTGCCAAAAAGTCAAAAATGCCAAGTAGTAGTCTTGTATGGAAAGACTACCATGTTGAAACATGGCAATCGCATGTTCCAACTGAAAGCGACCAGCATTATTATCTTGATGATAAACCTTCTTCAAGTAATTCCACATGGATTGAGCAGAGCGATAAGCCTGCAAGTTGGTGACAATATGTGGCTCCATTGAACCAGGAATCCAAGACATCATCAGAGCATCAAGCACAACCCAAGAAGGAGAAGACACGACATCCTTGGATTTGTCAGTGTTGGATGTTTGTGCAACATATGTGCCATCAATATGGCCTCAAAGGTCTTTTCCCTTGAGGAAAAGTTCAAACTGAAAAGCCCGAGTAGAGTAATTTTTGCCTGTAAATTTGACACACGTAGGTGTAGAGTCCATTGCAAAAAAAATGGAACTCGAGACAAAGCAAAAATATCCAATAAAATAAAGAAACCGAGAGAAGGACCTGTTGCCGACAAATGAGAGAAGCCAAAAAAAAAAGCCCAGACCAAAATAAAGATGCTGAAACCACCCAATCCATGAAAAACTCCCAAAAAAAAAAAAAAAATCTGAGAACGAAAGAAATACCAAGACCTTAAACAGAGGCTGCTGAAAGACACCACTCCAGAAGAGGAATGTGTCGATAGATTGAGAGGGTGTCGAAAATGCCCAAAATGGAAACAGAAGCTGCCGACAAAGACTACCCCGGAAACAGAAGGCCGAAAAACACGAAGCTTTGACGTCGGGCGTGATACACCAGAAACAGAAGGTGCCGAGAGGTGCTGCCGAGACTCAGAAGATGCAGACACACGAACGCCGACACACGAAGCCGAGAAAAAAAAAATTATTCACGCGGGCAATAACGAAACTGAGAAAAAAAAATTTCAACCGGCTCTTGATACCATGTCAAGATAAGTCAAAAATGTTGTATGAATGGCCGAATGGTTGGCCTTATGATTTCTCTCTATTATATAAACTATACAAAGGAATTCTATACATGGAAAGAACTACGTATGTGCTAATGTTATCTCTACACAATCTGTCAATATTAAGCTAATTATACGGAAGAGTAAATCAAGGAAACAAATATGGAAACAAATATGGACAGCAAAGCTGTCCATTGACAGAAGTTTGGGGAAACTTTGAATTGGGAAAGTGTATATTTTGTGCATATACATGCCACTAATGTTTGCCACTTGTATTTTTATTTGTGGAATTACCGTTTGTTCAGGTCAAAATATAATCAGGTTAAATAAATAAACTCGATAACCAAACGGACCTGTTCATTTGAGTGAACTCAAAATTGAACTGAACTGCTGCACAGTCAACACGAGTTGGGTCAATTGGGTGTTTTTTTTACAGCCCTAACTGTATAATACCTTGAGCCTATTAAAGTTTTTTAATTTATTTTATACCACTCCAATTTCTCACATGCAACTCATATGATCAAAAGGCTAGTGGATAAAAGGGTTTTAAAATAGGAAAATGGCAAAGAACTTTGTTTTAAAAGGAGTGCATTTTTGTGAAAAAAATTAAAAAAAAAAGATATTTTTTTGTACAAAAATGCCCTCAATTTAAAACAGAGTTGTAAAAAGTTGTAAAAATGGTAGCGTCTCAATTTTCATCTTCACCTTAAAGCAAGCAACAGGACGTATAGGTTATTACACTTTTCTCCATTATCCTTAGAAAGCTCTTTGATTTTGCCATCATATTTATTCGTCTTATAGCAACTATCATAGGCATCCTCATTTATTTTTCTTGAATGTATGGTTTTTTTTTTTAGAGGTAAATTTTATTGATGATATGAATGAAATAAGTAAAACCCGTGTACACATGAAGTATACAAGAGAACACTAAATACATTCTAGGATTCAGAAATTAAAACCAGAAAGTCGTGAACATTATTTCCATGAAGCACAATAACAGAAAACCAGAGCAATAAAGTGTAAAAAAAATTCTGAAGCTCCGCCATTGTGCGTTCCCTATCTTCAAAGCACCATGCATTTCTTTCCAACCAAGTACACCACATAATGCACAACGGAATTGTCTTCCACCCGCCGCCACTTGAAAACAGCCTTGAATCCCTTTCCAACAAGCGAGTAACTCTACTACCCTCAATGGCATTACCCAAGCTACACCAACTCTTCTAAATATCTCATCCCATAGCACTCTTGTCACCTCACAATGCAATGATAAATAATCCACTGATTCACCATGCTTTTTGCACAGATAACACCAATCCATCACAATGATCCCCTTCTTCCTCAAATTGTCCGTGGTCAAAATATGCCCAAAAGAAGCAGTGCATACCAAAAAAGCTACTTTGGAAGGCACGCGAGACCTCTAAATACTCTTCCACGGGAAAGGAAAATTACCTTGTGGTGCCAATAACTTGTAATACGGCCTCACTGTAAACTTCTTGCTACCGTTGGGCCTCCATTGCATCCTATCCCCCTGTGAGGTTATACCTCCCATGGAGTATATCAAGCTGAAGAATTCTGAAACAATATTCAATTTCCAATCATGAATATCCTATTAAAGAGGACATTCCACTGGTGAGAACCATGAGAAAATGCAATCAGATCTGCCACAGAAGCCCTGTTGACTACAATGCGATAGAGAGCTGGAAAAACCCTATCAAGAGCACTATCACCACACCAAATATCTTGCCAAAACTTGATTTTGGAACCCTCGCCAGCCAGCCACAAAGCTGATTTGAGTTTCAAAACTCTGCCAACCCCTCCTAATAAATTTCTATAAGCCCACGCCATAACCCGCCCCCCTCTCTCCCTTCATTGGAACACAACCCCCCCCCCCCCCCCCCCCCCCCCCCCAACACAAAAAAAAAAAAAAAAAAAAAAAAAAAGGCACTTCAAGGTCAATAACTTCCTTCCAAAGCGCATCCCCCTCCAAGTGATACCTCTAAAACCATTTTCCCCATAGAGCTTTATTGAAAGTCCTCAAATTGCGCACCCCCAAGCCACCATTCGAGATATGAGAGCAAACTTTATTCCACTTAACAAGATGGAATTTTGTTTCTTCTCCCACTCCACCCCATAGGAAAGCCGGAAAGCCCTAAATAGTTTCTCAATCCTATTAGCCACCCCTACAGGCAAAGGAAATAGAGATAGAAAATAGGTGGGAAGGTTAGATAAAATACTCATAATTAATGTGAGTCTACCTCTTTTAATAAATACATCCATTTCCAGCCAGCCAACATTTTCTCAACTTTCTCTATAACCCCATCCCAAATAGCTCTAGCATTAAATGTCGCCCCTAGTGGAAGACCCAAATATTTCATAGGCAAAGAAGACACTTTACAATCTAGGAGGCTTGCCAAGCTAGTGATGCTAGGCATGAGCCCCACCGAAACCATCTCGGACTTACCCAAGGTTCACCTTAAGACCCAACACGGCTTCAAAGCATAACAAGAGTGCCCTTAAGGCTTGAATTTGGCCTTGATCGACCTCACAAAAAAGAAGAGTATCATCTCCAAAAAGGAGATGTGAAATTATGATAGAACTGTTGGTATCATTTCCCATTGAAAAAACCAGATGAGAAACCTCCCCAAATAGCAGCCTTCACCATCCGACCAAGTGCCTCCATAACAATAACAAAGAGAAAATGAGACAATGGATCCCCTTGCCTCAAATCACAGGAACTGTTAAAAAAACCAACAGGGGTGCCATTAACTAGTACTGAGAAGCGAGCGGTAGTAACACAATGCTGAATATGAGATCCAACTATCTCCAAAGCCACACCTCCCGAGCAAGTAGAAAAGAAATTCCCAGTTCACATGTTTATATGCCTTTTCCATGTCAAGCTTGCCCAAATTACCTAGAACTCCTGAGCTCAACCTACTATCCAAGCACTCATTGGCTATAAGAACCGAATAGAGAATTTGCCTCCCCTGAACAAATGCATTTTGAGGCTTAGAAATAATTTGTTCCATGACAAAGCTTAACCGATTAGCAAGAACCTTCGAAATAATCTTGTATACCCATCTCACAAGACTTATGGGACGAAAATCTTTAACTTCCATTGCCCCATGTTACTTCGGTATGAGAGCAATGAACGTCGCATTGAGGCATTTCTCAAAATTCTTAAAGGAGTGGAGTTCAAGAAACACCTTCATAACATCACATTTCACAATATCCCAACAAGCGTGAAAAAATCCCATCGAAAAGCTATCAGGACCTAGTGCTTTGTCTTTGGCCATACCACCAATAACTTTATAAATCTCATATTCTTCAAAGGGTCTTTCCAACCAGCTTGCACTTTATGGATTAATAGACTCAAACAACAAACCGTCAATGTTTGGCCTCCAATTAGCCAGTTTCGTGAGGATGTTCTCATAATACTGCATCATATGTTTCTCGATCTCAGAGGGGGTAGAGAGCACTTGATTACCTGAATGAAGTAACTCAATAGTCGATAGCATTGCTACTCCGATGTGAATTAGCCACTTTATGGAAAAATTTCATACTTTTGTTGCCTTCTTTTAGCCAAAGGGCCTTGGATTTTTGTCATCACGAGGTCTCCTCCATTAACAACACCCTCTCCAATTCAGTCTTAACCGAGCTATTCCTCAATAATACCTCCTTTGACGTATCTCCCATAAACTCCTTCCCCTCTAAAGCCTGCAACTCCTCCATAAGGGAAATCTTCTGATTGTCAACATTTACAAAAACTTCCAGATTCCACTTCTTTAAGTCTTGCTTCAAAGCTTTAATTTTATCTGCAAGAATAAAACTAGGGGTGCCTATGAGCTGGTAAGAAGACCACCAAGATCTCACCTTCTCTGCAAAGCCATCAGCAGCTAGCCACATATTTTCAAACTTGAAATACTGGCGTGCCCCATGAATGCCTCCACAATCTAACAAAACAGGAAAGTGATCTGAACAAACTCAAGGCAGACGCTTCTCGCATAGTTCCGGAAGGTGGGCCTCCCATAAAGGAGAGACAAGAAACCTATCCAGTCTCGACCAGCCTCGACTATTGGACCATGTGAACTCGCCCCCGACAAGTCCATGAGATCCAAATCTAATATGAACTCCGAAAACTCCTCCATGGCCAAAGAATTGCTATAAGTCCCCGATCGCTCACTAGGAAAGCGGGTAGCATTAAAGTCCCCACCCATACACCACGGCATGTCCCATAAATAGTATAAGCCCTCCAACTCCTCCCATAGCCTTCTCCTATCTCTATCCATGTTTGGCCCATAGGGCCTACATAAGCCTACTCCCACCCATCTTCAAAATTTTTAAATAAACTAGTGACCGAGCAATTCCCAATTCACTCCTCAACCACCTCCACCACTCTTTTATCCCACATTAAAAGAACGCCGCCTAAAGCTTCCAAAGAAGCCAAATAAGACCAACCCACAAAAGAACACCCCCATAAACTATGAATGATTCTTCTATCAATAACACGCAATTTTGTTTCTTGAAAACACACAACATCAATCTTCCACATCCGCAATAATGATTTAATGCGAAGGCACTTATTGCGATCATTAAGCCCCCGCACGTTCCAAGAAAGGATCTTAGGTTTTATTGAATATATGGTATGTTACAGAGTTATAAAAATGGTAGTGTCTCAATTTTCATCTTCACTTAAAGTAGGCAACTGGAAGTATAGGTTATTACACTTTTCTCCATTATCCTTTGATTTTGCCATCATATTTATTCGTCTTATAGCAAATATCATATGCATCCTCATTTATTTTTATTAAATGTATGGTATGTTACTGAACGTCATTTTTCAATTTTTAAGTAATATCATTATAAAAATTGTATTCATGTTCTGCAATGCCTTCAATCATTAGATTTGGTTGGAGCCCTTCTTGTAGTGCTGACTAATTTATGTAATTTGCTTTTTGGCAGTTTAGGTTGGCTTATGTGGCCCCCGAGTCGAGAGTGGTTGGTGCTGGAGAGTTAGTTGATCATCCAAAAAAAATTGCTCTCAACTATATTCGTGGATTTTTTTTCATTGACTTGTTTGTTGTTTTACCGCTTCCGCAAGTAACGGTCCTCTCTCACTCTTATTCTTCCCTTTATTAAGTTTAAATGCATCACTATCAACATATATGCCACATCCAGATGCTTAATGCCTAGGGAATTTTTGATAAGAAGATTCACATTTCAAGCTTAATCTGTACTTTGTTGTGGGTAACATTTTCATTGTGAATTAAATTTAAATTGTTGTCTTTTAAATTGTGTTTTTTGCAGTTATTTTAAATCGATTGTTTTTTTTTTTTTTTCTATCATAATTTGTTGAAATTTGCTTAGAATGCCCAAAAGTGCATCATGTTTCTAATCTAGGGTGTGTAGTGGGATGTTGACCCTCAAGGACTGTATAATATAGGGCGCATAAGGTACGGTTTTGATCTGTGTAGTGAAACTTGAACCTGTTAAAAATTATAATGTGTTATTGATGATTGATTAGAATTTTGGTATTTGTTGATGAACAATCCCTCGTGACATGTGGTAGAGTGGGTACAATAACAAAGTTCACTGTACAGAAGGCCAGACTAGAGTGCTATGGAACTGGGAAACTTTTCTTACCATATTGGTTATTAAAAGAAACTTTTACTTTCTTTGGTGTGGTGAAATGACGAGAGCTGATGAGAGCTACCAATCTCATTCTCCATTTAATTGTATGTATGCCAGGAAATAATGATTTATTTCCTTCTATTGTTTTTTTATAAGAAGGATATAATTCATTATTGCTTGTTAACATCTGTATTTGAAAGAAAAGGTTATGTACATATATCCAGAAAATGCTAGAATTTACAGAACTATCCCGATATTATCCAATCTGCTGACGTGGCAGTGTTCAATAACTCTCATATCAATCCTGGGTAAAACAGATAAAAATGCTAACTGAATGTGTCATTGTTTAATAATCCTTGAATCAATCTTTGTTAAAAAAAGATAAAGATCCAAGTGTTATTAAACACTGCCACGTCACAAAAGTGGGATAATGGAGTAGTTTCTAGCATCACTCGTATATATTCTCAACTCATTCTGTGTTGTATTTAAACTTTATACGATGGTTACCTGTGTTGATCATTTGGTTTATCTGCAGAGTACTGCTATAGTACATGCTACATATAATTGATGTGTATCTCCATTTACTGATTCTTGTCATAAACTTCTTCCTCTTCTTCTTCTCTTTCTTTATTTTTATATATTTTTATATTGCAGATCATAGTATTGTTTGTTCTACAAAAATCTTTGAGATCAGGAGCCAATAGTGCTAAAAATCATTTACAGACAGCTGTTCTTGTTCAGTACATTCCTAGGCTGTATAGGTTTCTGCCTCTACTTGCTGGTCAGTCTTCAAGCAGCTTGGTATTTGAGTCAGCATGGGCAAATTTTGTCATAAATCTTCTCACTTTCGTGTTGTCCGGCCATTTTGTTGGGTCATGCTGGTACCTCTTTGGGTTACAGGTGGGTGGAGGTTGTCATATCATCTAAAGATGATTTTTGGACTTTCTTTCTTCGTACAACTTTATTCTTCTTGCTGTTTCTGGAATTTTGTTTGAACTAAACTCTTTCCCTTGTACATGCATATGTGTTTAGTTGGTGAAGTGTTTACCAAAGTGAAATATCTTCCAGTTCTGGTTGCCTTTAATGAATTTCAGGCATAATGCAAGTGTTGGCTGAATGATTTCTAGTAGGAATATCAAGTCCGAAGATCATGCAAACAAAAATAAGAAAAGAAAGAAATAATCATTGCATCTCTTGTGTTCGAAGTATCAGTCATGTTATTCTCTTTATTTTTTTTGGCAAAAAAAAAAAAAAACTCTTGATGTTTTCATTTATAGTTGTCATGATAGTTGATTATTTGTAATTCAAAACATTAAAATTAAAACCAAGAAGATGGGCTGTTTGGTAAATGAGAATTTCTGTAATCTTTGAGAATTCCTTAAAAACGTTTTGGGTTGTGTTCTATATTGGGTTTTGTGAAAGTGGGTAAGTAGAATGAGAAGTTGCTTGGGTAAAACGTTTTTTTGTATGTATTTTGCATTGGAGTTTGGGGAAGGGGGTAGGTACAATTGAAAAGTAGTTCAGATAAAAATTTTGCAAGAGGCGTTTTCTTGGATTTGTGTTTGTGTGTGTTTTATACAGAAACTTTGGAAAATGATTAGATGAGACTTCTTTTTTGAGAAATAGAAAAACAATTGTGTTTAAAAGATGTTTGGATTGAAGTTCAAATTTCTATGTAAAAAAATTGAGAACTTTTTTTTTTTTCTTTCTTTTGATAGGTAAATATGATTTTATTTGATCAAGTAAACAGGCTAGTCCCAAGTACACAGGAAGCATACATGGAGAACACCTAGTTACAAGTTAGGATCTAGAAGTGACCACTTTTTTTTTATAAGAAAATTTTATTAATCATGTAATTAGGCATAGCCCAGGTACATAGGAATATACAACAGATGAACCTAATTACAAGCTAAGCGCTGTGTTCTTTATAAAAAAATTGAGAACTTTTTTTTTTTCTTTCTTTTGATAGTTAGTTAGGATCTAGAAGTGAATAATTTTTTTTTTTTTTTATAAGAAATTTTATTAATCACGTAATTAGGCCTAGCCCAGATACACAGAAAGTATACAAGAGGTAAACCTAATTACAAGCTAAGCGCTGTGAACATCAGCATAGAAGTCATTAAAGCTAGTCTACTCCCATTCAATACAATGGCTGAAGCCCAAAGTAACAATGTATGATACAAAAAGTCCCTAAACCCTTTCATCGACCGTTCCCTGTTGTCAAAGCAGCGACCATTCTTTTCATTCCAAGTACACCACATTAAACATAGAGGCACCATCTTCCAAACAGCCGCAATTTGACAATTACCCTGAATTCCTCTCCAGCATAACAATAAGTCAACCACCTTCCTAGGCATGACCCAGGCAATGCCAAGCCTAGAAAAGATATCATCCCATAAATCCTTGACCACTTTGCAGTGTAAAAGAAGATGATCCACTGTTTCTCCATTATTTTTACACATAAAGCATTAATCCATTATTAAGAATCCTTGCTTTCTCAGCTTATCAATAGTCAATATTTTCCAATGGGAGGCCAGCTAGCTAAAAAAAGCAACCTCAAGCGGACCATTACTCATCCAAATGCTCTTCCAAGGGAAAACCATAGAAGAATGAGGCGACAAAACCTTGTAGAAGGATCTGACTGAGAAGTTGTTGTTCCCAGTATGATTCCAAAGCAACCTGTCTTCCCCTTCAGCTTTTAGGTTCAGCGCATAAAGTGCCTTGTAAAGGTCTGTAATATCTCCCACCTCCCAATCCTGTACAGCTCTAGTAAACCTCACCAACCATTGGAGAGAACCAGTGAAATGACCATGTTATCAGCCACTGAAGCATCCTTATCCAAAATGATCCTATAGAGTGAAGGGAAAGTGTTCTTCAAGGCAATATCACCACACCATATATCAGACCAGAATCTGATTCGTGTTCCCCTTCCCACCTCAATTCTGAAATTGTTGGAGAAATCTTCCCATCCATTCCTGGTACATTTCCAAACTCCCACCCCATATGCTGCTCTTACTTCATTAGAACAACATCCTCCCCAAATGCTCCCGTATTTGACTTCAATAACATTCCTCCAAAGATTGTCCCCTTTCCGATGATACCGCCATAGCCATTTCCCTCATTGAGCAGAATTGAAGATTCTCAACTTTCTAATCCCCAAACCGCCACAAGGTAGAGGGGATCTAGCAGTGAATACTAGAAATCATGGGAACTAGTCCCATTGAGAACAATGACAGAAGCCCACAAGAATAAAGTGTGGAAGAAGAAACATCTAAGATCATCCAAAGAGTAATCTCCATCTTCAAAATGTCAACATTCCTTTCCAGCCAAACACATCACATGAGACATAAGGGAATCATATTCTACACTGCAGCAGTTTGGTGATTACCTTGAAGGCCTCTCCAACTAGCAAGGAGATCCACCACACTCCTAAGCATTGGCCACACAAGTCTGGTCCTACCAAAAATCTCATCCCATAAGACCCTGGCCACCTCACAGTGAAGTAATAAATGATCCATTGTTTCACCACCTTTCCACATATAGAACCAATCCATAACTACAAGTCCTCAATTTCTCAGATTGTCCACGGTTAGAATTCTCCCAAGAGAAGCATTCCAAACAAAAAAGCAACCTTGGGGGGCACCTTGCTCCTCCAGATGCTCTTCCAAGGAAAAGGATTAAGATTATGATGTGTCAAAACCTTGTGTAAGGATTGAACAGCAAACTTCCTACACCCTGAATGAAACTAAACCATCTTATTTGCCTCATCCCTACCAATACTCAATGCGCACAAGTGGAAAAGCTCATATAGCCAAATTTCCCAAGCCACTCTAGTAAAATGAACTTATAACGTCTAATTTACTGATAAATCAGTGATCCACGTTTTTCAACATTTAGGCCACACAGAAAAAAAAATTTTTGACATTTATTATCTCATCGAATATCATTATGTTGGCTGTGATGCTTCAAACATGAAAGGGTTAAGTATGCAATTGTCTCTTCTTGTTTCTAGTTTGGCCAAATGTTCTGTTGCTATATGCCCGGAGTTTTCTTGTTCAACAATATTCAAATTTTCTCATTTTACTTCTTTTCTTGGTTCAGAGGGTTAATCAATGTCTTCGAGAAGCCTGCCATCACTCTGGAATTGATTCATGCACAAGCTTTATTGACTGTGGCCATGGCAGCGATATTGAAAATTTTCACTCTGGTCAATCACGGAATACCTGGAAAAACAACAAGAATGCAAGTGCTTGTTTTATGAAAGATGGTTTTTCTTATGGAATCTATGAGCAAGCTGTCAATCTTACCACTAAACATAGCATTATAACCAGATATACATATTCATTATTTTGGGGATTTCAGGTATTTCTTTTATTTATCTCTACTATTTTTGCCATATCTGTTTATCTTGTGTGTCGTGTGTACCCATACAAGTTGAATATTAATCAGAAATAAATCTTATAGTGTTTAAATTAACTAATGTTTTTGCCTCCTGTGTCCTTGGGCAATCCCTGCTTACTTCTGTCGATAAAATTTTATTTTACCTATCAAGAAAAAAAATAACTAATGTTTTGTGCGCGGAGGGGTTTACAAAAACTACATTACAAATGCTATAATGCTGCTCGTATACATACTTGGACATAACATTCTTGATGAAATATATTTTATAACTTCTAAAGCATGCTTTGAAGTCACACATCAACAATTTCATTATATTATATTATTATTTCTAAATGACAATTAGTGATATGAAGTCTCCTCATCCACTCTGCATTTATGTTATGATTACTTTTAAACGACAATTAGTGCTATGCATATCCCAATGAAAATACTTCTCTTGAAATTATTCTGTTTATAGATTGTATTACATGATAACCCGGCATGGTTCATTTTTAAAATAATCAAAAGTGTTTGTGTATCTGATTCAATCATTTTTTCTGAAATATATAATTAATTACACCCGTTACGGACTCTGCAATTCTGTATATGATTTTATGAAGCAAATCAGTACACTGGCTGGAAATCAAACTCCGAGTTATTTTGTTTGGGAAGTCCTTTTTACGATGGCCATCATTGGGCTCGGCCTTTTGCTCTTTGCTCTACTCATTGGAAATATGCAAAACTTTCTTCAGGCTCTTGGACGAAGGTACAATTTAATGTGGTTGGTTCTTGTTCTTAGATTTTTGTTCATGGACCACTTGAAGGGGAGCAGTGCATATATTGGTTGATACAACTAATCTTCTTTAAACCTCATTTGATATATCCTCCATTAAAGTTAAGTGAATAGCAAAACTTGCCAATGCCAGTTGTGAGAGCTAATATACTTTCCAAGCCAGTCTTTTTTATACCCATGCATGCTATTATCTCACCTGCACGTGACTGATCTGCTTCTCATAATTGCATTTGTTCTGCCTATAGATTGCTGTGTCTTTGAGATTTTCTGATGGATTTTTTAGTTAATAACTTTTGACTAGATTATCAGTAAGAGGTGGCTACTTCGGAAACGAAAATATATATATATATTTCTCCAATTTTCAGCAATATCATAATTATAATGAATACTAGAATTTAATCCATTAAAAAATCTGTGTTATCAAATGTTAGATCATTTTTATGACCCCTTTTCTTTTTCTTTTTGGGTTCACATGGACAAAATTCATGGATCTTTTCCCGACACTAGTCTTACTTTATAAAAAACCTTTATAGAACATAAGCTAGTGCCAGGCTGTGCATTCAGTAGAATTTCTTCCCTTCTGTATCTGCCACCTTTTTTCTTCCCTTCTGGATATGATAGGGCTGCAATATGGTCCCCTTGGTCCGGCAAGGGGGTTGGACCGAGGACCACACTGACCCCAGTCTAGGGCTTGGTGCGCTGACTGGACCATGCCAATGGGGTGGTTCATACCAGTGGGCAACTATCCTTCCACCCTCAGTGTGGTCCGCTGCTTTCATTGGTTCTTTAAAAGTCAAGAAACAAAATAATAAATCATAACTCCTAAAACAAACCCAGTTACCCAAACATCAAAGCAACACATATCGTAAAATCAAATAGATCAACATCAAAATATGGGTAAAAAAGAAAAAGAAATAAGGCACTAACGGACGTAGATGAAGTGATGGTGAGAGTTTACGGCTGAAGAAGGCACAATGGCTGGCAGCAGCAACTTGGACTTATTGAAGAAGCAAAAAGAAAAACCGTCGGGCTCAATAAAAGCGAAGGCTAAGGTGGCTTGAGTTAAAGTGCTTAAATGATGGGAAAATTATTATGTACTCATGGAGTTTGGATGACGTGGTAATCCCACCCTAAATATTGTGGACTGGTTCTGTTCAGCTCCGTCTTCTTGAACTGGCACCATTAAACTGATGACCCAACCAAGCGAGTTGGTGCTGAAAGAAAAAGGACTCGGTGGTCGGTCCTTCGGTTCTTCTCTAGACCCCTAGGTTACGAAAACGAGTAGTATATGTAAATAAGTTCCTTTTATTGAAAAAACAGTGTCAGAAACTTTTTATTTTGGTCATATTTCTTTCGTGTTATGACTGTTGGAATATCATCTCATTAACATCAATTTTATAATGTTTCAAGTAATTAAAGCATGTGGAACGCCACTCAGTTTTTGGATAACATTTTTCTCTCTGTTTTAGTTTTGAAGTCAAAGATTCATGGAATAAAATGAATAATAGACCTCATTCTCTAAATATGTTATAGGACGTGAGTATTTCAGTCATAGAGATCCGTATTTATATTTTCCATTGAGTTTTAATTTTTGAACTTATAATGTGCCACCGAATATTTGGACTTCTTTGACCAGTTGATTTGCTTTGTCGGTGGTTATCTCCTAGGAGGTTGGAAATGTCTCTCAGACGTCGTGATGTTGAGCAATGGATGAGACACCGACGCTTGCCAGAGGAACTAAGGCGGTATGCCATTCTCTTGATTTTGCTTACACTCTCATTCACACATTACATAGTTCTCTCCCTGTATGGTATAATATTTGAGTGCCATATGACTAGGACTAGCTCCTTTTGCTAGAAAAATCCCTACATTCTGGATAAATTGTAACCATACTCTTCCTTCCAAAAGTTTGTGGTGGGCCATTGATAGAGAGTTGCATAAATATTAGATAACCCTTTGTTAAAAAAAAAAAAAAAAAAGCACTCTTAACAATATTGAGCTATTTAATTCCAATTTTTGTTCCAAAGACTCCTAGGATACACTTACTGCTAAATATTTTGGAGCAAAATTACACATTTTAAGAAGAGGCCAAAAATTTGTCTAAGTTTGGTAGTCCCCAAACCTGAATCCTTAGCTAGAGAACATTAATTAAAGGGAAGATTTTCTACAATGATACTCATACAAGGTTCTAAATGAAATACTCATATATTCTCATGCTCCAAAATTAATAATCCATGATTCTGGAATAGATGATAGGATTGATAGATTGATGTAGTACTTAAATGAGAAATGGTGGCTATGAATGTGAATGGATGGCTCATTTACTAGACATAAGTTGAGCATTCTTGTGACATTTACTTCTATGGGAGGATGGTGAATGAGAGTTTGTTTGTTTTTATTTTTTTGGATTGTTAATGAGAGTTTTCTGAATGAGATCCCATATTACCTAGGAGGGAGAAGTTGAGTTTTCCTTAGATTTTTTACAAATAACAGAGGCAACTGTAGCCAAAAGTGCACGACTTACCCATGCCACAACAGAATGACATGACTCAAATGTTAGAGATTTGAGTGGGATAGATTGTAAAAACCTCACATCTATGGAAGAGCCATGAATTAGAGCTTAGAAGATTATATTTGCACACTTCCTAAGAGGGAGAAGTTATTGGGCTTTGTAATGATTCCAAGGGTCTTTAATTGTAAGCTTGGCCAGTTCTTTTGGAATATAAGTGTTCTAGCCCTAGCTGGAAGATGGTCTAGATGATAGGGGGAAATCATTGTGATAAACACTCAGATGAGCTGACCTAGATGGGATGCCATGTAAATCCTAACAACAATATGAAGAATGGTTATTGTGAGCATAATGAGTACATCTATGTGGTTATTGACCTCTAATGCTGCTTTTATGAGTCTTTCTGCCACATGCACTATCGCCTACTCAATTTCCGTGTTGTCCCCAATAATAATTAGAATCACCATAAGAAACAACTAGAGTTGACTAGTTGCTACTGTTATCATATAACTTAAATGAGAACACACTTCGTGTTACAGAGATACTTTTAGGCCTTTCTATATCTAGATAGTATAGCAAAGAAATAGTTTAGCTGTAAATAGATTTAACGTGTACAGTAAAACCAGCAGCAATTTAGGTGCTGAAAATCATGCTAAACATTTGGCGCTCTATTGTAACTCTCCTCTATTTATTTTTTTTTGATAAATAAATAAAATATACTGATCAAAGAATGGCAAGGTCAGTACACAACTCTAATGCCCTAACTAAGTAGGCACATTGAAATCATGCTAAACATTTGGCGCTCTATTGTAACTCTCCTCTATTTATTTTTTTTGATAAATAAATAAAATATATTGATCAAAGAATGGCAAGGTCAGTACACAACTCTAATGCCCTAACTAAGTAGGCACATTAGAGACAAGAAAATCATGAAAGGTCATGCCGTTAAAATCTACAGCAATAGCCCAACTACAAGAGTTCTAAAAAATAAAACTTTAAGCTCCCCCAACGATCTCTCTTGGTCTTCAAAAGTCCGCTCATTGCGCTCTTGCCACAGGCACCACATAATACATAGAGGGATCATCTTCCAAATCTCTTTAATTGGTTGCCTACCTCTTATGTTTGACCAGCTGGCCAGAACTACCTCCACTGTCTTCAGCATAACTCAGGCCATATCCATTCGAGCAAAGACCTCATTCCATACAATCCTAGCTGTATCACAATGCAAAAGTAGATGCTCTACCGACTCTCCCCCTCCTCTACACATGCAATACCAATCTGCAATGATAATCCTCCTTTTCCTGAAGTTATCAGTGGTGAGAATCTTTCCCAAAGAAGCAGTCCATACAAAGTAAGAAACTTTGGGAGGGGCCTTGTGTCTCCAGATCTTCCTCCAAGGGTATTGAGTGTTGGGCTCTTGGGTCAGGGCCTTATAGAAAGAACGAACGGAAAAAGTACCTTTGCCTGCTAGAGTCCACCACATAACATCCTCTTGTTACCTTTTTGGTCTTATAGAGTATAAGAGTCCATAGAAATCTGCAAAGCTGCTTATTTCCCAATCCTGTGCCGCCCTACTAAAATTAATGTTCCAAAGTATCTATGCCCCCGAGATCTCCATGATCTTTGACACTGCAGCATCCTTGTCCCTTGCAATCTAGAAAAGGGAGGGATACAGGTCTTGTAAAGCCCTATTGCCACACCAAACATCTCCCCAGAATTTAATCCTCGATCCCACACCCAGCTGAAACTTAACGTACCGGTTAAAGACCCCCCACCCTCTTCTTATATGTTTCCACAACCCAACTCCATAGGCCCCCCTTACTTCTCTAGTACACCAATCTCCCCATAAACCACCACATTTCTTATCAATCATCAATTTCCATAAAGAGTTTGGTTCCTTAGCAAATCTCCATAGCCATTTGCCTAATAATGCTCGATTGAATATCCTTAAACTTCTAATCCCCAAACCTCCCCCGAGATAGGACGCCGCACTTGCCCCCAGTTAACCAAGTGAAACTTGAACTCTTCTCCCATACCCCCTCACAAAAAATCATGCTGGAGCTTCTCAATACGGTTCACCACACTTGCAGGTATTGGGAAAAGAGATAAAAAATAAGTAGGAAGGTTAGAAAGAGTACTCTTTATCAAGGTAATCCTTCCACCTTTCGACAAGTACATTCTCTTCCACCCTGCTAGTCTTCGCTCTATTTTCTTAATCATTGTATCCCATATCGAAGGCGCCCTCGAAGCATTTCCCAATGGAAGTCCCAAATAAGTCATAGGAAAAGCAGTAATCTTGCATCCCAACATCCTAGCCAACTGGCATATATTCGAAACTTCCCCGATTGGCACCATTTATGATTTCTCTAAGTTCACTCTCAACCTGGAGATCGCCTCAAAGCAAAAGAGTAGTGCCTTCAAAACTTGCAACTGATTTTGCTTTACTTCGCACATAATAAGAGTGTCATCTATAAACAGTAAATGAGTAATATTAATAGTGCCTCTATCCAGGGTACCAATCGGGACACCGTTTAGTAGACCATTTGCAACCATAGCTGCGAGCATCCTGCTTAGAGCCTCCATAACTATTACAAACAACAAGGGTAACAACGGGTCCCCTTGTCTCAGACCACAAGAACTATGAAAAAAACCCACTGAACATCCATTCACCAACACAGAGAACTTTGCTATAGATATGCACCAATAAATCCATGCACTCCATCGCTCCCCAAAACCACATCTCCTGAGCATATGAAGAAGGGAAATCCCAGTTAACATGGTCATAGGCCTTTTCCATATCAAGTTTGCACATGACCCCTGTATTCCCGGCTTTCAAACTGCTATCAAGGCATTCATTGGCAATTAGCACCACATCCAAAATCTGTTTGCCTTTTACAAAGGCGTTTTGAGGTTTCGTGACAATCTTTCCCATCACCTCGCTCAATCTATTTGCTAGTACTTTAGAGATGATCTTATAAACCCCCCCGTTCACTAGACTAATAGGCGAAACTCTTTAATCTCCGCAGTCCCCACCTTTTTAGGTATCAATGCTAGGAAAGTGGTGTTAATGCTTTTTTCAAATTTTTCAGTCACAAAAAACTCTTGGAACACCTTCATGAGATTCTCTTTTAGCACTTCCCAACAATCTTGGAAGAATCCCATAGAAAATCTGTCCGGTCCTGGAGTTTTGTCCCTGGCCATTTTCCTTATTACTTCAAAAAACTCTATTTCCCCAACTTCTTCTGTTCTCTATTTCTCTCAATTGCAAGATTAGCATCACAAGCTTATGGAATAGGAAGATAAGAAAATTAAATTAGGGAAGACACCCAATACATTTGATAATTCTTTGATAGACCAGGTAGGAAAATAACTAAAGCTAAAATATAGGAAAATATAGAAAGAAGTTGTAACACCCCAAAGGAATGCTCAAACTACATGACCTATACTCCAAAAAAACTAGTCAATGATACAATTGGAGACCCATTGGGACATTTATAAAAAGCAAGAACTTCTCCTTCCCAAGCAATGTGAGATCCCATACACCACTTACCTTTACACATCATACAAGGTATCACAATCTCCCCCCCCCCCCCCCCCCAACAAACCCCAAATCTTAAATCCCCGACGTCCTCGTCGAGCCAATCCATCGTAGATGGCACGACTCATGTCCCATATTTCTAGTTGGGATAGGCGCTGATGCCATTTGTAATGCCACAATGGAAGGCCCAAATCACATGGCCTATATTCCAAAAGGACTAGTCAATGATACAATTGGAGACCCATTGGAACATTTAAAGAACAAGAACTTCTCATTCCCAAGCAATGTGGGATCCCATACACCACTTACCCTTACACTTCATATGGGGTATCACAGAAGCCACTTAACAACATATATATATATATGTGTGTGTGTGTGTGTGTGTGTGTGTATCCAAACATGTGTCATGTAGAGGGTTTAAATTACTTACGAATTCCATGAGTTTCAAACCATGACCTCATCCTTCACATAATTCTCACTGGGGAAGAAAACGTCATTTGCATTGAGCTTGTTGGCTTCTTTCTTTATCATATATATATATATATATATATATATATATATGTTTATATATAGCGCTCATTATTATAAAAAGATCTATATTGTTAATTATATTTTCCCCCATAAAATATCACTCCATTACCCATAAAGTTTGACACTGTAGAACTCAGACCATAATTGAAGTTGCTGTATCAATTAACCCCTTCATAAAACAGTCACGGTTGATGTTTAAGGAAATATATCTATGTGTGTATGCATGTGTGACAGATGAAATTACCCTTCATGCACTGTTGAAAAGGCTTGGGTTTAGTTTCGATGGTAAGGGTAATTGTTTTCTTTTTGTACATCTTTCCATGAAAGTTAATAGTGATTTTTGACAAGAGAGGTCAAAGTTTATTGGTAATATAAGGTTAGTTAGAGGGGTGAGATATAATGAACCCTAAATATATATATGTATAACACAACTGTTAATTTGATCAAGTATGTTCTGCTAAACCCTATGCAAATAATCTATAAATGAAGGATTTTTATTTTATTTATATATGTATATATATCAAATGTGCCTTCTAATGCAGGATTTATTGGAAGTCTGATCCATACTATTTCCTTTTCATTTAGGCAAGTAAGACAAGCTGAAAGGTATAATTGGGCTGCTACCAGAGGGGTAAATGAAGAAATGCTCTTGGAGAATCTGCCTGAAGACCTTCAGAGAGACATAAGACGCCATCTCTTCAAGTTTGTGAAGAAAGTAGGTATCATAACATTGGAGCTTCATAACATGACTAGTTTCCTTGACTGCATATTGCATTTTTTTAAGTACAATTAGGTGGTTATATCTTGTACCTCAGATCCTTCAGACTCAACGCGTAGTATGTTCGTTTGACTTTGCAATCTGAGCCAATATGGTCCACTGGAAAGTCAATTGAAATCCGAAGTTATTTGAAATTCAAAATGAGATTAATAGAGTGCATTAGGATGATTCAAATGGGTTGTTCTGGAAAATAAATGTCAAAGGATCCAAAATGATCCTGATGTTTTAGTCTCAACACTGGCTTCAATTTTCTTTAAATTATGGATAATAGATGTTTACTGCACTCACTATACTTAAAATTGTTTAATAATGTAAGGGTCATCAAAGTACACCCTGAATCAATGAAAAAATTCTGATATCGTAGTCATTTGGGACCTTTTCATATTCATATTGTGAAAATTGAAGAATATACTGCAGGTTCGAATCTTTGCCATGATGGATGATCCTGTCCTGGATGCCATTTGTGAGCGACTAAGACAAAAGACATACATTAAAGGCAGCAAAATTTTGCATCAAGGTGGTCTGGTTGAGAAGATGGTTTTCCTTGTACGTGGCAAAACAGAGAGCAAAGGAGATGATGGGATGGTAGCTCCCTTATCTGAAGGAGATGTTTGTGGTGAGGAACTTCTCACATGGTGTCTTGAGCAATCTTCAGTAAATAAAGGTATTGTTTTAATCAGTAATTGCCTGACCATATTATCAAGTAAGGGCTTGCTAGCCAGAATTTTGGCTTTACAATAAGATGCCTGCATTTGAAAGACACCAGCATAGTTATCATTGTGATTTCCATGACAGATGGGAAAAAAATAAAGATTCCTGGACAGAGATTGCTTTGCAACAGGACGGTAACATGCTTAACAAATGTAGAAGCATTTTCACTAAGAGCTGCAGACCTTGAGGAAGTCACCAGTCTTTTCACAAGATTCTTGCGCAGTCAACATGTTCAAGGAGCTATAAGGTATTTCTATGTCATCCTGCACCTGCATGCATGATTCTGTCGAGTTCTTTTAAATGCAGCTGTTTGTCTGCATTATGTTGCCTTAAGAAACAAGTAAATTTCTTTCATAAATGTATTTTTCTGCTTTCTTTCAAGTAAAATCATTAATGCATGCAAATACTTTTTAGGTTTTCCTGCCCATATGCTTCCAACTTAAAACAGCTTGCCACCACTTTAACCACTCTTTAAACTCTAAACGCTAAATACCTTCAATTTTTTGAGTTCATACATCTGAAAATTGTTCATCGAAGTTCTAATCTGATGTGAGAGCCCCATTTTCAGCATCTAGATTCTTGAAAGTGTTAGGTTTGCCTGTTATTGGTTTTACTTCTGAACTTGTACCAATGCAAATGGTGAATATACTGCAAGGTGACCTGGATATCTGTGGTTTAATGTAGAACGTAGCTGGAAAAAGATGAAAATGAAAGAGGAAGGTAACTGGGTAACTAGAACTTGACATAAAACATAAAAAACTTGATGGGGAAGGCAATGCTGGAAATTCGTAAGGTACTAGTAGGTCCCATAGTAGATCCTATCTATTGGAGTATTTTTTGCTGGAAACCTTTTAGTCTTTCCTTTTCTCATTTTTTAAAAGTGTGTATGTGTAAGTATGTATCTATCATATGAGAAATACTAAAAATTATACCCTCATCCCACTTATATCCCATTATGCTGATGTGGCATTTTCTATAAACCTTATTTTTATTTTTTTAAATAGAGCTGATCTAACTGCTGATGGGCGATGACACATCAGCAGAGTGGAATGGGAGTAAGATGTGGTGTGTGTGTGTGTGTTATCGGAGTTGTTGTTTGTTTGGTAGTAAGTCTAGTTTATTATGCTGTTTCCTTAGCGAAAAAAAAAAAAAAAAAAGTCTAGTTTATTGTCCTATTCTTCAGGTTCAGAGTAAGCCTTCACTTAATAGGGATTCTCTCTCTTTTTTTTTTCTTTTTTTTTTTTTTATAGGAGATTTTACTTTCCCAAGGTGTGCTAAACTTTTATTGAAGTTTGTTTATAAAACTCAAATTAAACTTTTCTCATATGAGACTCCTAGGGGCCTTCAGAAGATTATAAGATCTTTTTTTTCTTCCTCGATCTTGGATTCTTCTATATATTATTTCTTTGATTTAAGTTTTTTAGGCTTAATAAGCAAAATTCTAAAGAAAATCCACCATTAGTGGTAATCATACTCAGTGATGCCCCCAGCCCCCCCACTTGTGATTTGGCAGAAAACCGGGATATTGGGATGTGTTCTGAACAGGCCACACCCCTCACAAATGTGATAACTGCCCATATGCTCAGCATGTGTGGATAAAAATCTGTAGCGGAAATATATAAAGGGCATGAATAAATACTACATGCATCAATACCAGAGAAAATTATTTAACACATCAAACTGTCCATAAGTCATAACTCCACAATTGTCGGGATATTACAGACCAAGAATTTTTCCATCAAATTGCTAAAACTATCATATTTGAATACAGATAGATAGCCCATCTGAGGACAAGCCCCCGTCATAATCCTCGGGCTGTACTTGGTCTTCTTGCCCATAATTACCTTCCTTTACAACATCGGCAACAAAGTTTGCTGTTTTGAAGAGCGAAACCATAGTGGGACTACCACGGTGAGATTTCAAGAAATCTCAATAAGTTAGTCTTTATGACAAAAGTATATAATGCATGTAAATGTCAATAAATAATGCAAGTACAAATATAGGGAAACCAAGAAATAAGGCATACATACTGAGGTTAGAGTTTTTGAGCAACTTTAATAAAAGATCTTATTTTAAGGTAGTCGTCTGAGCAATGAAAAGGTAGAAGTAATCTCACACAATATCTTATTGAGCATTCTACTCTCAAAACTTGAACATATGATTGCTAACCCCATAATCCCAAAATCCCCCAAGCAACATAAAAAGCACTTAAACCAGTTTTCATTCATTAACATGTGCACCATGGTCTCCCCTAAAAATGGTTGTTCATGCACACTGGCTCCCATCATCACACCTTAGGTGATGACCTCGCATGTGAATTTGTTACAAGCAACACTTGGCTTCGCGCCCTGTACTTGATCACAGCATTCTCTAGCCTCTACCAGTAAAGAGGCAACTGCATCAACCCGAGAGTATTACCATCTCACCTGAGCCCATTGTTCGCCCAGCGACAACCCAAAGGATGTCACTGAATGCTTATATGCTACCAAGTAATCAAGGGAGCTCTATCAAGATAATGCCCCATCTCGACTTGGAGTCGTGATTCACTTGCACACCCACATGCTCCTCTTTTGTTTAAAAACAGCTAGAATACACTTCACAAAAATATAATGTCTCATTTTAGTAGAAACAGCAAGCAATATAGTCTAAAAAGACAAGTTTTTACACGAAGATAATTCCCCAAAACAACGTACACACCATGGTAAAAATTTGGCCAGCAACCGAGTGAGGCAAAATCAGAAAATCCACATAATGGCCCTTTACCCAAGGTGTAATAACAAAACGAAAAGAACAACAGTCCCGGAAATAGCACCGAGGACACATCAAGCTATCATCCATGTAATCCAGAAATAGAGCCCAACTTCTATTTTCTCTTTGACAACATTGTAAGCACTATCAAAGAGGGCACTTACCTGGAGCAGTGACGTTTATCGGCCGGTTGTTGATACTCCGAACTCCACACCAGGTTTGCTAGTGTTGTTGCTGTCCTCGCACATGAGTCTGGAACTTCCGGAAGTGGAGAGAGAGAGAGAGAGAGAGAGAGAGAGAGAGAGAGAGAGAGAACCTCGGTTATCTGAGAAAGAGAGAGTGAGGAATCAACCGGTGGTCCGGCAAGAAGATAGGGGGAGTGAAATGGTGCAGCTTAAGCTCTAGGGGCTATGGCCTCTTCTCTGGGGTGGGGGTTAGGGCAGACGAGAGAGAGGGTGTGTTGAAACCGATCGGCATGGAGCTATTTATAGGGAAGGGCTTGCTTTCACGGGACTAACAATTCTGAACGCAGGTTGGGTGGTTGAACGGCGAGCATCCACTATTCAAGGTGTTTGGTGAAATAAAGTTAAATGCTCCCGAGCACTTGGTCAAATTCCACCAAGTCTCTCAGGCTTGCTCGCTATCACATATTGCTCACCCTTGGACTTGCTCGCTAGTATGCATTACTCGCCCTTTCACATTATTGCGTATTGCTTGCTATCACATATTGCTCACCATTGGACTTGCTCGCTATCGCATATTGCTCGCACCTGAACTTGCTCACTACCGCGTGCTACTCGCCCTTGGCTAACTCTTAGCTTGCCTTCCTCGCTCAAAGCCAACTTCCCTCTGTATGTGATCTTGAGAAATAAGGTGCTACCACTCAGGGTGTTCCTACCTATGATGAGCATGGTTCTCACATAATCCCTTTCATGATATAGTTTAACATTTTGGGAGCACTGTTCACATTCCATAGCCTCAAACTGTCCCAAAAACTAGTTTTCATTGCTCTTTTTGAACCACCTAGACTATATTCTTTCTTCTTCTTCTTTTCACCACAAAGCCCTAAAATGTACATATATTTCCTACCTTTTTCCCATTTGGACCTTAATCCTTGCCAATCCAAATCTTTATTTTTCTGCTTCCAAAGAAAAACCTGCAATATGATCCCCTCTCTAAAATACTCGGTTTATCCTCTTCCCATAAATTTCTCTATACCAACGTTCTCAATTGCAAAGTCTAAAATTCTAGTCCTTTATCTCACTTATATTAGTTGTTGACTGCTGTTTAGAATATTCAAAGAAATAATAAAAATAACAATCAGTCTCCAAAAAACAAATATCCTTACGCTTTAACTCTTGGTAATGAAACCCAAGAAATACAAAGCTCTTCATTCTAGAAGAGACTCGGAGAAAAGAAAGCTATAACAAAAGTCCCTTTAGACTTTCTTGATATCTGACCCTATTAGACAAGCTTGCCTTTCCTAAATCTGGATTCCTACAAGTTGATGGGGTTTCTCACTTACTACTTTTTGCTTTTTATCAAATATCTTGATAGATAGAGTGAGATAAATTCACTCATTTGGTTCTTCCAATTCACTCATCTGGTTTTGCCCTTACCATCTTGTAACTGAATGTGATACAGTATCAAGTGGGACTAGGTTCGTATACATGACAAGCAGCATCATAGGTTTAGAAACTGATTTCTGTTATGGTAAGGTTTTTTCAGTTTACAGTGGTCCTAAAGCAGATATATGCATAAAAGCGGATTCCGTAATAGGTCCCATTTATTGGGGCTTTTCTACGGGTGTTTCAGCTTCTAAACCAGAAGCTACATGCATGTCATTTGGTAACCCAAGGTTCTTGAGAGTTTCACCAAGTTTGTGGATTAATTCAGTCCGATTGAATGGCTTCTAAGAAGCAGTCAGTTAAGGATGAGTTAAACAACACAATACAAATGATTTTTTTCTCATTCACGATGACCAGAAAAGGCATTTTTCAGTTTCTTCTTAATTACCTCACATTTTGGTGTGAAATTTGCTTTGCTGTAGGTATGAATCACCCTACTGGAGATCCCTAGCTGCAGCCCGCATTCAAGTAGCATGGAGATACAGGAAGAAACGTATAGATCGTGCCGAAACGTTGTGATCTAATCGCTTGTCAAGATAGTAGATCCCACTATTTTGTGTTGTACATGCATAGTTTTACGTAGTTAATTCCATGTCTGTCATGAACATCATATGGAGCCATAAATTTCTGATTTTACTGATGGTGTCTTGTATTGGAAACCCCAACTACCTGTAGTTGTTCTGGACTTGTATGGTATGAACTCCTATTTGTAGATAGATATTATATGTATAGATATAATATGAACATTTTTTTGATAAGTAGATATAATATGAACATGAATTCGACTCAGCGCTCCCATGAATTACAAAACATCTAACATGTTGTGGATGACATTCCTTCAATTCCCACTGATTGGAGTAGGGCTAAAAGCTGACTCCCTCAATTCGTGAGGGGGTCAAACTGAGCATAGAGTCGGTAGTTAGTTTGATTGGAACTGAAGGATCTTCGAGGAAGAATAAAACCCTTCCACAGTAAGTCCACCCATCTTCAACAAGCTGAACAGAAGACGAACTCTATCAGAGATTCAGAATTAAAATCAAATCTTTGATTTGATTATAATTATAATCAGAATATTTGATTTAGAGATTTATCAAATAACATCTCTATGCAATTTCTTCATAAACAAGGATCAACACTTTGTATTCATTTATCCCTAAAGTTCTCTCTAATTTTCATTCTTCTCTTTTCCATTTTAGCTCTTTATTTTATTCTACATTCTTTCACCCAAGCATACAATCAAATAGATTAGCAGAAGGAAAACGGCCTATCATTCAGCTAGTTTTAAATTCTAAATCATGTTCTGACAGTAGCAGGAAAGCCTCTCTTTTTTTATAGCTATGAAAGTTGAACTCTTCAAAATTCTTTAGGAACAAAGTGTTTGTCTGCTTTGAATTTCTGCATATAGTTCCAGTTAGTGACTGCCCTGGTAACCTCAGAATTCAATCACGGAACTTCTTTTAATGGGAATATCAGAGAGTGAGAGTTCTTCCCAAGATCGTTCTTGCCATGCCTTGTTCATGCAAAAGATTATTCCTGCCTTCCATGGAACTCGATAGAAAATGCGTGCATAAACCACCTGCAGTAACATGTTCCCCTCCGAAGCAACATGTCTGCAGTAAACTGCACAAGTTAGCAGGGCAGTTGATGAGTAAATGACTGCCCTGCTAACTTCAGAATCCATTCACCTAACTTTTTTAATGGGGAGAGGAGAGGTTTAGATTTCTTGCCAAGACCCTTCTTGGCATGCCTTGTTCAAACAAAACATGATTCCTGCATTCCCATACTAACATGTCTATGTTGGAACGTCTCCTTAGGGATTTACTGCACTGAATCAACTTCTACTTATTAACTTCAGAAAATACAACTCTGGTGATCTCTCAAGTCCCTGATTAACAAATGATCTAAACACCAGATTTAAACTTCATCTTCTTTCTTTGGATCAATTACCATATATATGAAGGCACTGAATTTTAGGGATAAACTAGATATATGCCAACCTATCACACAGAAAAAATAAAATATCATGTTGGCATATTCAGTTTTTTAAACTTAGTTTAATAGAATTGCAATGGAGTTGTGTGGTATCTAGTAAAATATAGAAATAATACTGTAAAACCAAAGAGTTTGCTAGATCTCCCACAAGATTCCGAGCCCGTTTCAAAAGGGATTTGTGATATGGAGAAATGATAGTTGCAATCATGAATATGCAAATGCAATCACTTTGAAAAAAGTGAATAGATGTGGGACCTAGATGAAAAAATTAATTAATTTTTTAATAGTAGACCCCACTCTTTTTTAAAGCGATTGCATAATATTTGCACACTCCACGATTGTATGTAACATTACTAATAAACTCAAGTATCCATGATTTTTCAAACAAATAAGTTGTTCCCCTTGGAATAAAAAATATTTGAATGAAATGATTGAGCTTTTAATTACCAACTTCCTAGTTATTGCTAATATTTCCATTAATCACCATCATACAAACCATCTTAACTATATATAAATATATTATATATATCATATGTATCACTACATGAAGTATATATTACCACTATTTATCACTATACCATATTCAAACCATATCATCATGCATCTTAAAGTTATAATAATGATATGATAAGCTGATATTACAACTTAAACGCCAACTTACAATCATCATATACACACAAGCAACGTACATTTCAATTAATCTTCAACGAACAATATTAGATAATTGAAAAAAAAAAATTAATATAAAGTAGTTAGATCTAATGTACCACATCTAACCATATCAATATGTGAGCTTTAATTTTGTGAAATCTTTTTATGAACCTAACACTTGATCTCATGTGTGAGCATTCTGATCTGTTAGCTATAGTTTATAGCAAGCAAGCAAACAGATCTGTACGTAACAGCCATATATAATGCCATGTATTTGTGATCTCAGGGAAATGAAAAACAAAATAATAATAATAATAATAAGATGCTTATAATAACTCCATGGTTAAGCGATCACCCTATTCAGATAATTAATTTCTACGTTTTAATGTTTTATTGACCCAGGGGTGGCTCAATATAAATTGAGGTCTAAGGCGAAATTTAAATTAGTCATTTGTAATTATATATAATATAATAAAATATAAGTTATTATATGAAATATTTTCAAATTTTTCAATAAAATAAGATTTTATTTAAAATTTAAAATCTTTAAATAAAATTTTTTTGAATTTATATTTAATACAACTACTTAAAATGATGTTTCAATGCAAATTTTGTACCTCAATTTAGCAAGATCTTAAAAAATTATTTAAAATATAAGTAATTCATTGTATTAAATATTAAATTTAGTATTATGGGGCCTTGCACACTTTGAAAAATATAAAATTTACTTAAAATTTTATTTAATGAAATGTTTTTTTCAAAATTTTTTAAAAAAAAAATACTTCGTTTTTTATTTTAGAGGCCTTATATAGGGTGGTGGCCTTAGGCAATGGTCTCAATGACCTTACCATTGAGCTGGCCTGTATTGACCTTAATAAACATACGTCTTCTTCATTCAACTAAAACAAGTAACCTCTGATCTGATCCGAGGAGAAAATTAAGTACTATAATATATAGAAAAGAAACTAATTCTGATGATCACAAACAATTCTGCTACATACAATTACTTTTGTATATTTTTTATGCATTCCATTGACTGATTAATTGTGTTATTTTTTTTAATACGCATCCAATCACATCACTAGTGATGTGCATAAAGAGTATGTAAAAATTACTACACATAGAAGTTTTGGCCTCAAATCGACTATATTAATTAATTTCCTCGTGATGATCATGGTCATCATCTATTGCACGACGGGAAGAACTTAAGTTTTCTTAAGATGATTAATTTTATACACAAGTATGTTTTCCGATTTTTGGTCTTCTGAATTGTTTTGAATTTTTCATTAATGTCAAGAAATCAAAATTCTAAAGCTTACACCTCAGTACTTCTCTTCTCCATGCAGCACGTACGTACGTAACAGACTTCTTTTTTGGGATGTTTAATTAATGGCTTACCTTCATGATCTGCTTTTGCTTTTTTTCAAAATATGAGTTAAGAAAAAAATAACTTAACACCAATCTGCATCATCATCTGTTTAAAAAAAATAAAAAATAAAGACCCTAATTAATTTAATTCGAAAGGAAAAAAGCTAGCCATTCATATTTTTTTAGAACATAATTAATTAAACAATATTTAAGTTTATCTCTTACCATTCAACACGATTCAAACACTTGCATATATAATATTCTTCCACCTAGCTATCTATCTGCTAGGGCTATATATATATATATATATAACCAGCCAATTAAGTATGTTGAGGTATATATATAGCTGTAGATTAAAAACTTCCAGATTGGGTACGTACGTACTTGTATATGCCATCCAAGCTATAAGCTCAGACGCTCAAAATTGAAGCAGATGATGATTAATGGGTGCTGAGATGATGTATGGTAACAGTAATAGAGATGCCAACAGCAGCAGTAATGAAGAAAAAGTAGTAGCTACCTAAGATTCTCATGAAACACGTTCGGGTCCACTCAAATTTAAAACACTTGGTATATATCAATATTAATATTCATATTCCTAACCAATGTAGGTACACATGGTGATCAGGAAGCAGCAATGCAAATTAATATTTCACAATGCATGAATGCATATATATTAATGCTAGCTGCAAGCATGACAGAATGCTATCTATATAGGTAGGCAAAGAATCTGCAGCAAGAGAATTTAATATTTCTGTGTACTTAGGTAAGGTAATATTGTGGCAGAATTAAACCAAGTCAACCGCCGATAAATGATGACCAATTACTTTTAGAATTTGAAATTAATTAGGTGTATATATATAGAGCTGGACCGACTCCATATATGCAGCACTGTATTTAAGTAACCATAAAAGCATAAACAACGGTGACCATGACCTAGCTGCCATTGTTGCAAGTATATATAGTAATTAGGTACAAATATGCATGGCTAGCTAGCTAGCTGGTTTCTTTCTCCATCCACCTATGGTATTAAAATTAACTCGTGATCAAGTTCGGTTTTGCATGTAGGAGAACGAATAAATGTACTTAACTAATACAAAATGAGACGGGTGTTGGTTTTGTCTTATGCGTAGTTGCAGAAACTAGTAAATTGTTTTCTGAGATGGACCCAGAACATTTATGATCGAGTGATGGTACTTTGGAAGCTTGAGAGAGGGTTTTGAACTGGGGAGGGCTTTGTATTCAATATTCATACTCTGTTGTTTCTCAATCTTCGACGTCATTCCCAAATGGGTTACTGTTTCTTTGGCTCCATTTTAGTTCTCACACTTTTCTTCAGACTTTTGGCTTCTCAACAACCCAACACAGATGGCAGGATCTTTTTTCTTGCTCCAATGTTTGGAATCTGACCATTAGGGAGTTGCTCAGATGTTAACAAAAAAAAGAAAATAGAAACTTTCCTTCCTAAAAGGTTGACACATTAATGTGTTTTTTGATATATTTTTCATGTTTAATTTCGTCATTATATATAAATATATATCCCAAATCTGCAAATTAACTAAATTGCTGATCATCTTGATGCATGATCAGGAGGCCGACAGCGCAGAGATTAATTTTGTTGATAATATCCGACCTCATGATCAGCTTGTATATATTTATATTGAAAATTTCCTTTACTAACTCATTTTCTTGGTGTGTTTAGCGCGCATGAGAATTACCTGTGATCATCATGTATCAGTTTTTTTCTGCAGGTAGCTAAGAATGTTCGTACGAATGGCCGTACTGGAGACAGCCGATTGCCTCTTTCATATTTTATGTAGAAAAAATTTAATGATGTCTTTAATTAACCACCCAAAAACCGTAATATATACCAATAAATCTATGGCACTTAAATGTTGCATATTTTGCACAATTCAATAACCTCATGAATGAATAGCTACCTGCAGCAGAAACTGTCTTGAAAGGCTTCATCACTAGTGACGAAGCCTTTACATTTATTAACCAATCTTGTTTGTTATATAGGCAATGGCCTTGTTTTCTAATATAATATAATATATATATATAGGTATGAAAAACCAAAATCCAGCATTATTTGATGATTTTTCAATCTTGGTTTCATTCACTAGAAAATGCAATATTAGTTGTAATGTTAATGCTAATATATTAATGGTAATGTAGTTACTATATAGAGGTTATATATATATATATATTTGATTGCTGGCATCTCCGACATATTTAAAACGGAAGATATTAAGCAGCAACAGCGCTATCAATATATGCCAATAATTCTTGGTTAACATTAAAGTTCTGCATTGCATAATTCATTAATAAGCATGATGATCACCAGCTGCATGCAGCTAGCTGGAAGAAGTCGTGTTGAAATGGTTGCTTTATTACGCAGTTGATCATATATCTCCGGCCAAGCAGCACTTTTATTGGAAAAAATTACAATTTTGGTTGGCCATAAATATTGACACGTACGTACGTGCATGAATGGTTCAGGTTCAGTATTAGTAGGTCCATTCATACTTAATGATCTATATATATATTTAAGAAGTAAAGTAATCAAAAGTCAGAATGATTAATTCAATAATGTTCGTCATTTGGTACGGTACAGCTTTTAGAAGTATTTTAATGGAAATGTTGATGTAAGTACTAGTCATGTACGTCATTGGCGAGGAAAATACAGCCAAGATGCATGAGTTCTTTGAATTTTTAGTGAGATTTGATCAGAATGTATCCAAGCATGTGTGTTTCGGTACCGTATTGCCTCATGATCTTATAATGATCATGAAGACGAGGATGCAATGGAATAATGCATGCATGAATAAGATGATCAGTTGCAAAGATATTTCACCTGCATTTAATCAACAAACTTGACATTAAAACATGAATATTAGAGTTTGAGAATGAATACTCCATAAAAGCCCGGCCAGTTGTTGGTGATCGGTATAAAATGGTTGAAACTATATTTTAGGTTTTAGGAACTACTCCCAGGCCCCAACATTTATTAACTTGCATTAACAAAAAACCATTCATTAGAATAAAAATTAAAGACGAGTCTCAAATGCTCTTTGGCTTGTATGAGACATGCACAAATGTGTGTACATAACCCTAGCTAGCTACCAAACTTGAATGTCAATGGCCTCATGTGACTTTGGCACCTACTTTGGGGCATTATATATGGTAGAACTGCATGGAGTGATCTCCAAGCTAGCTATAGCTAGGGCTGTATACTCATAAAAATAGCTAAAACAATCTACCAGCTTTAAATGGCATAGTTTTAATTTGACAGAAGAGGCTTACGGCCTTCTTTACTTCTCAACTACTACGTACCGCGTGCTCTTGCTAATTAAACCCCCGCCCTAACACTTTTCACCTTCCATGCATACCAAAATTAAACTATTTGGTTACATAGTTCATCTAATTCGTTAGATCTATTTTATAATAAAAGTAATTTTATAATCTAATTAACTACATTAAATCACGTCGGTCTATAGAATTATTTATGTATAATACCTTTGTGACTAGAGTGTTTCCTATATAAATATATATATATTCCATCTTACACTAGCTCACTGTTTGTAATTAATGTAATATATATACATATATAGTAAGGAAATTTGTAAGTGCCAAGTGTCCAATTTCTTTATAAAAAAATGGATCCGACAACAAAATTTAATATTTTTATATTTTTTTTATAATGAAATCTAATTTTTTATAAAAGATTTGTACAAAATTTATATGCTCCAAATTTGTACAAATTATTACTCATATATATCAGTTTTTTATAAGAAGTTGCATGCATGGTCTAATTGATTGCTTGCTTCTTCAGTCATGATCAGTACTTTGTCAAATACGTACGCTAGTCTTATGGCTGACATGCACTACTTAATTAAGAACTAATTCCTCCTAATTAATTTTGTTTATATGGATTTACTTCATGTGGTTTTAACAAAGAATTACTTTGATTTGTGTACCCACTTCTGGGCATTAGTAAGAGATGAGTACTATAATGACAAAGAGATTCTATAAAAGTAAATTTATAAATTGACGTGACTTAATGTAATATGTTACATTTATTTTATAATAAAAGTAACTTTACAATTTAATATATCACATTAAATCATATCAGTTTGTAAATTTACTTTCGTGAAATCTCTTTATAGTTAAAAGTATTTTTCTTAGTAAAATGATGCATATAAATTCATCAAATTTGTACCAAAAAGAAAAACAATTTCAGCCCTAATTCAAGAGTAGTACCATTGATATGTATTAAATTACAAGTTATGTCACTTAAAAACTTCACTCACCATATATGATCACCTTTTAAATCATTTATTATATGCCATTGCAACTTTCTATTTTTGCATGACAATCGATCCAGTTGTGCTTTTGTCTTTTATCATCTAATTAAAATTGCCATATTCATAGAGTGTGTGTATATATATATATTGGGATCCTGATTAGACAAAAAGGCAAGGAAGGGGCGACCGTACAATCCAGATTAATTTGAGAATGTACTTGCTTTTATTTGCTACTTTAAAGGATCTCACATTAATCATTTTTTAAGGCAAATATATATCTTGACATCCTGATAATTATTTTGATTAGTGTAATCGTCATCAAAAAAAATTTATAAAAATAAATTTATAAATAAATGTGATTTTATGTAATGTTTTAGATTTATTTTATCAGAAAATTTTTATTTTAAAATATAAATTTAGAGTGCCATGTCAAATAATTCTGGAATATAAATTTATTTTTCTAAGATCTTATTTGAATTTAAAAAACTTTTTATCTCATTTCATATTATCTCATCGTTATAATTTTTTAAAATTTTTATATAAAATATAATAAATAATTAAATTTTTATAAATTTTAAAATAATAATAATATTAAAAAATAATATTTTGTTTATCTTCCATTTGCAATCAAGTGATTGACAGACAACTCGGGAAAAAAATCAAGTACTTTGATGAACGCAAGCATTACAGTATATTTGATCAGTTACAATCATGAAAATAATTATTAAAAAAGAAACATGTCATATATTTTAAATTTCTATTTTTTAAGTTAAGTAATATTATTTATAGATTTTGAATAAATAAATTTTATATAAATTTTTTATAAAAAAAAAAGTCTTATTAATAAAAAAGAAAAATTTATTTAATATTATTATGAATTTTTTTATTTTTTTCAAAATATTTAAAAATATTAAAAAATGATATGAAAAAAAAAACTAAAAAAAAAAAAAAATTAAGCCAAGCGGGAGCGGGAGCGGGAGCGGGAGCCCCAGCAGTGGCTGTAGACCGATCCTTCTAGTAATAGTGATGATTTAAGGTGGGAGATCGGAGATTCCAGTTCCCAAAAATTCTGCTCTCATGCCAACGCTTCGTTAACATCATCGTTATACTAGAAAATGCTGATACTACAGTTACAACAAACAAAAGGACGATCGGACGGCGGAGAGTAGTGCTGACTGCTACCTTGAAAGTGGAATATGACCATCTGATTGATTGCATTGAAAGTGAAATTCAGTCAATTTTCATTTCTTTAGCCAAAGATAGATACCCAGACGGAGTAGATCAGGCTGCAGAACGGGCATTTTCGATGTGAAACCAAAAATAAATAACAGGAATGATTTCTGCATGTCACACGTTTTTAGAATTTGCAGTATTAAAGAGAGAGAGAGAGAGAGAGAGAGAGAGAGAGAGAAGGGTTTTTTGGTTAGGTTTTCTACTTTTCTATACGGAAAGTCATCCTAATTCCTAGGGTATAGATGTTAGGTTTTGTTAGCTTTTGGGCATCAGGAGCAGAAAAAGCAGTGAGAGCTACGATGGCTTATCCTGATTTAGGGGTCACTTCCCATTTGATCGTGAACTCTGAATTCAACTCTGAAATCCCCACCTACGGGCCAGAACTACCCAGGAGGAGGAGAAGAGGACGTACAACTTCTGAAAACGACGTCCTTTTTAGCGGCTCTTTTGCTCACGCATTATCGGCAACTCTGAGTTACCGTTTGGTCATTAAAATTTTTATTTTAAATAAATATAAAATATTTATTTTATTATTATAATTTTTTAAAATTTTTATATAAAATATAATAAACAATTTTATTTTTTTTTAATTTTTTTAAATTTTAAAATAATAATAATATTAAAATATAATATTTTAATATTTAATCTTAAATTTCAAAATTTTTATATCAGATTTTTTAGTAGTCAAGCAGAATCTAAGAAGGGTAACGATAAACTCATAATTTTTTTATCGCTATTTTATTACTTATAATGTATTTTTTTTAAAGTATTTTTTTAATATATATAATCATTAAGAAAGAATTTTAAGAATATATAATTTTATTGATAAACATTTTCTTAATCATTAAATAAAAAAAATTTAATAAAATTAAAAGAATTAAAAAAATAGTAAAAGAGTAGTATAGTAGTAGTATCTCAAAGAAAAGTATCTCGAATGATATTTGTATTAATAGAAGAGAATTAATATTTATAGTTGTAGAATATATTAATAATAAATAAATATATATATATAATTTATATAAAAATAATTTTTTAATAATAATTTAATTTTTTTCAAAACGAGTTAAATTTTGGGGATGTATTTCTTATGTTGTGTTTTACTAAAGTAGATAGAAAATCTTTGAAAAATGCTTAAAATATATTTTATATTAGAATTTAGATCAGTTTGGATGAAAAGAATTGAAGTTTAAATCTATTTTTATTTTTATTTTTTTTGTTTTGATTTTTGTATAAATTATTTGGACTTTATTTTTTTGTATTTTACTTCTCAACAAAATTTTGGCAAATAATCAAATAAAAAGTTGAAATAAGAATTTTCTTTTTTAGATTGACATATGTTTGAGATTTGAAGTTGAATTTTTTTTTTTTTTTTAAATCTTGAAAATTGGCTAAAACGAAACATGTCCGATTCTTTTTGGGTTAGAAACAAAAGAAAATTTGCATTCATATGAAATAATTAGGATTTTATTACTTATAATTTCATGCATAAATACAATATTGCTTATTGAAAGATGTATTATAGTTATAAAAATTAATATATTTTTATGATAGTTAGTGTGGAAAGTTTTCATGTTAACTATACGTTAGATATGTCAATAAATAAATTCGTTAATGAACTTTTTCAAACTAGTGGGTAGACGTCTAAGAATAGAGTTCAAATTATAACATTAATTGAGGTGTCATTTGGATAGTGAGTTGAGATGAAAATTAAATAAAATATTATTTTTTTAATATTATTATTGTTTTAAAATTTTAAAAAATTAAATTACTTATTATATTTTATATAAAAATTTAATAAAATTATAATAATAAGATGAGATAAAATACTTTTACTATCCAAACGGGCTGAGTCTTATGAATGTCTTTCATTCAAAGTAATTCATTCACACATTTCGATTGAACATTCAATTTGCATTAATATGGGTCTTCTTTTCTCAAATAAACTAATTGAGCCATTAAATGAAAGCACATTTCAAAAAGGATTGCGAAGCCTCTTTCATATCATTGAGAACTTATTATAACAAGCAAGTTAATTGCATGAAAAGTTAAAACTCATGATGCCATAGTTCATGATCAGCAGCACTAAATGTTCTTAATAGGGAGACAATTTCAATCTCATGGAATTATAAATTGCTATATGTGTTCTATTGGCCACAGGTTCTTTTTTAAATTTAGGAAAATACTCTAATTATAAATAGATTACACAAAAATAATCTCATAAATTAACGTGATTTGATGTGGCTCATCAGATCATAAAGTTATTTTTATTATAAAATATATCTAACGAATCAGATGAAACTAAGTCAGAAATATTGTTTTTTATGTAATTGTTTTATAAATGTAGCACTATTCAGCCCAATATGGAGGGAAAGAAAACATTATTAATTTGCTCTTTGTTCCATGATTAATTTTGGAGGACAATAACTCATTAACACAAAAATATTTCAAGTGAACAACGATCAAAGTGATGAAAAGGTAGGTAGAGAGGCTAGAACTTTGGTGGAAATACATCCCCAAACAAAAGAAAACTAATAAAACTTGAGAAAAATACAAGTTTTTAGTTTGCATCTTTAGAGGAAGCAATGCATACCATTGAACAATCATATTTAATCAAATCAATAAGAATCATATTCTTGATCTTTTTTCGAAATTCTCTAGAATGGAAGTAGTTGGAAAGTTATTTATATTTTCTTAATTTTTAAAAGTAAATCTAAGAAATAATTAAAATCTATTTTTGTTGAAGTTGGTCAAATTTAATTGATATGCAAATTAGTATGATTTTCATAATAGGAAAAAAAAAAAAAACCTAAAGAATGATCGTAAAATTTCTTCACGTTGGTAGTGGGTACCCCATGATCCATAATGTATTCATATGGATAGAGAGATTATTAATCAACTTCTCACCACTACTACTTAATTTCAAAAAAGTTAATTGACCTCTATGAGAAAACTCTTTAAATAAGAGTTTTATGTATATTAAAAAAAAAGTGTAGAAAAAGCCTATGTACATAGAGAAAATCTCTTTTTCTTTTTACATTTTCTTAAAAAAATCATCTAGATCTCTTGATCTTAAAGTGTAAAATTTTTTAGAAGATTCTAACACCATCTTAAGAGAGGTAGAAATGCAATTATAATAAAAACAACGTAAGTTATAAAGCGAGCAAAGATATTACTTTAGTTTGGATTTGGGTATTGAAAATTGTTGAGGTATGTTATGAATAGTAGTGAAAAAATATATATGAAGTAATAATATAATATTAAATAATAATAAAAAATAAGTAAAAATAATAATAAAATATGTTAAAAATTATTGAGAATCTCTAGATTCCCAAACACAGCTCCATAACCTTCTTTTACCGGTCCATAACCTCCTTTTACCGGTCCATAACCTCGTGGCGGCTATAAATGTACAGATAGCCAGCCATCCACAACATGCACCACAATTTGTCCAACAAGGACAACCATTGACTTCCGACCAACATAGCAGGGGTGTAAAATTGTGTCGTGCACGAACATTACCTACCGGTTTTATGTTTTTCAGTTTTAATTCACGACTCCCCGATTGCACAACACTACACTCCACATGGGCCCCTGTTTTGCAAAATAATTTATAAATAATAATAAAATAATTTATAAATATTTTAATATATTTATAAATAGTAATAAAATAATTTAAACTAAATTTTTTTATTAAATTTTGTGAAATGAGAGTATATGAATCCCACGTGTGTGAATAAATATATAAATCCCAAAAGCCGATTAGCCCCTACCAAAGTTCAAGCTGAATTTGGAAAAGTAAATCATAATTGTTTAGTAAAAAATTTTATATACAGTTATTTTTATATATTTTACTGATGTAATTATTTATATATAAAAAAAAATTAACGTAACCAATTACATTAATGAAATATAAATTAACTTCCCAACCCTTTTCTCTTAACTTTACACCGCACCTTTTTATTTACCTCATGATTAAAGAAGGATCTTCCTTTTTCCAATTTACTAGGTTTTTTAAGACCCTTTTAACTCATGTTGATAGGATATACATTATTAAGATTCTGCCCGTCACTCCCAAATGTAAGCTCCCAAAGAATATTGTTCATTATGCACTTGAGATCATCCTTTGGTCATTCTGAGATGGCTGGATATGGTTCACAGATGTAGAAATGGCCCCCCTCTCGTTTGAAATGTAAAAGCCTAGGTTGACTTTCGGGCATCCATAGTAGTAGAGCCCGGAAAGAACCCCAAACTTGAGTACAGGAATGGAATAGTGAGAAGAGAAAATTAAAGACAGATTCTAATAGTGATGAGCCAAATCATAGCACCTAAAAGGGCCAAAAATGGACTCTTTTTGTCATCACAAGATCGAAATCTTGCCCGGGAATGCACACAAAACGGAAACAGTCGCCGGCGACCTAGTCCAAATAAATGCTCTATTGCTGCACACCTGGCCGTGACTGTACCTGATTACCAGTACCACACTACATACTAATGCTAGAGAGAGAGAGAGAGGGAGAGAGAGAATCTCGAATAGGGTGAGTTGAGAATTTATAATGCAGACTCCGTGTTATCAGAGGCAATGCTTTTCTTTAAAGATACGCCAGTTACTGTTTTGATAGACGCAATGTTAGGAGGGTGTGGTGTTTTGACTTTGAGCGTTGGGAGGGGGATGTGGGTGTGGGCGCGTGGGGGCTTGGCCACCTGGCTGGTCTGGTTTAGTGGGTTGTCTGGTCCGGTCCGGTCCTCTGGCCTCCCTCTCTCAATCCTTAATTACGCCTCAAGATTTCATCTTTAACTCACCGCCATAACTCACTCACTACCCCCAAATCATGCCCATATATATATATATACACTCTTTTGATGCTTTTCCTTTCGGCCGTTTCCCTTTTGATCGTAGGAGAGAGAACGGTTCATTGGTTTTCATTCATCAGACGAATGTAACACCCAGGTCCGCGGAGGAGCCCAAACTGCCTATATAGCGGTGTCGTTTTGATGAGTGATTATCTCTGTCTTTTTCCCTCTCCTTTTACCCGTCAGTTTTCTTCTCACCATCTCATCCACATTCAAACCACTCCATTTCAGTTTTTCTCTCCATAACGGCCTTTGCCCTTGCCTTTGCCTTTACCGTGCAACACTCCCTCACAAGCTCTCTCTCTCGCTCCTCTAGTTTCTCCGTAAGTTTCCACGCCGCACCAACACGCACCCAACCAAACCACAACCAACCCAAGTCAGCAATCTCTGCTCAGCCACTGTAGCCCAGCCCTGTAAACACCGTGAAAGAGGCCACCTGCACCCTTCGCCCTTGTCACACGGAAACATAGCAAGCCGCTTCATCTCGAGACGACCCAACTGCCGTTGTCCGTCCTTCACAAGTAGAACCTCCACACCGTGAGCCCTTCCTCCCCATAAAACCGACGTCTCAGCTCGACCACGAGCCACCTAGCCACAAGCCACCAAGCACGTTTATGCAGCCCTACACCACCTTCGGCCAGCCACCAGCAATATCCAACAGCATTGCTCTGTTTGCACCACACCTAAACAGGGGATTTATTTTCCCCACCGTGAGCCACAAACCAGCCACAGCACGTAATCAGTCCCCTCCACGTCGCTGCAACCTCCAGTCCGCTGCCTTTCTCTCGGTAATCGCTCTCTTTCTCTCTCTCCCACTGTTACTCAGCCACGAAGAATCGACGGCAGTTTCGTATTGAGCAACTGAACTCCGTCCAGCCACTTTCTGGCCGCTCAGCTCCGTTGCGCCACTCCCATTCGGGTCTCTGCTCTTGGATTTCTTCCTTTGTAAGTTACTGCCGCCAGCCCACTCCTTTCGTATGATTGATGATTCTGATCGTTAGTTTTATAATTTTGTAAACCTAAAGTAAGTTTATACTTAATTACATTTCTAAAGTAAGTTTATACTTAATTACATTTCTGCCCTTGGAGAGTACATGGCAGTATAATTTTGGCGTCAATTTCACGGTTTTGCATGGACAACATTACAAGACTAATTTTCTTTTTTTTTTCCTTTTTTTTTTTATAACAAGACAATCATTCATTTACATCAAATGAGTCCTTACAAATAGAATTTTTATCAAGCCAAATAGCTTGACTTACAAAAGAAGGACATGGATGCCACCATATCATAATGTCATCAACCTCCCTTGCATATCTAGCCAATTGATGGGTAGCGCCATTGCCCAAGCAATTAACATGCTCAAGTCTTGCTTGTTCAAACCCATGCATAAGCCTGCGAATATCTTGTAGAATAAAATCAAATTCTGTTAGAACTTCAGAATTTTCATTCAAAGTGTTAACAAGTATCAAAGAATTAGATTCTAACAAGACTTTTGGAACACCCCATTGAGCACATAGTTGCAGTCCTCTCAATAAAGCAATAGCCTCAATAAATTCAGCAGAGGAAACCTCCCTTTCCACTTTACTATTAGCTACTACAACATCCCCATTATGATCTCTCAAAATCACCCCAACCCCAGCAGAAAAATTATCACAAAAAGTAGCCCATCAACATTTAATTTCAAGTATCCTGGTGGAGGGGGATTCCAACACACAACTATATTTATCTTCTTATCAAACACAGTAAAAACCTGCACCTTTTTATACTTTTTCTGTAAAGAAAGAGCGTTATTGACAGCAATATTAGTATGTAGTGAAACATCTTCATAAATAAATTTGGCCAACAAGTCATTTGAACCTCTATCTCGAGCCAAATTTGCCAACTCCCAAAAAGATAAATCAGAACTGACCTCACCCAATTTAGAGCAATATTCCACCCACATGTCTCACATCAGGACAATAAAATAAAGCATGAGCAGCATCTTCACTACAATTATCACACAGCACACATTTATCATCTTCCAGCACATGTTTTCTCTTCAAATTCATGAAAGTTTGTAGTTTTTCGTGATAGGCCCTCCCTGCAAAGATCTTAATTTTTTTCGGGATTTTCAGGTGCCACAAACATGATTGTGCAACTAAATTAAGTATTTCTGGTACAATTACAAGTTATGTGTCCGATTGGGAATTTACCTAAGTTCATGAATTTTCTATAGGTGACGATTGATATTCCCTTAGCATGATTGTGAGGAAATTCAGAGAAAATAAAAAGTACAGTTAAGTTAAGTTTCTATACTAAACTTTGTATAAAAAAAAATGAAATGAGGTTGACTTTTAAAAATATATATGTTTATTTTTTAAAAGAAATATGAAAAACAACCTCAATTATTTGTTTCGGCATTACTCATAAACTCTGTATGAAAGAGAAAGTACTTTTGCTATGAATTGTGTAGACATGAGCTTATTTTTGCACATTATTTCTGAACTTTGTAAAAAAGAGCGAAAATTAGATTCATTAAGTTTTGTTGTGGTTAAGATGAAGATATTTTGATTTTGTTCTGTTGAATATGTGAAATGATCTAAAGCTACTTAGTATTTTGTTCTGATATGGTGTGTTAGCTGAAAACCTTGGCATGAGTTTTTGTTTCTGTATCTGAATATGATATGATTTCGATGATATTCCTATTCTGTTTCTGTTACGGCCCCGCAATAGGTATAAAAGTAGCATAAGGTCCCGCCATGGGTATAATAGTGGTATGCGGCCCAATAATGGGTGTAATAGTAATTTACAACCCTACCACGGGGGTTAAATGTAATATATAACCCAGCCACAGATGTAATGGTAGTTTATAACCCTACAACGGGGGTTAAACAGTCTCTATCCCAATATGATATTCTAATGTAATATGAAAATGATGTTTCGGTTTAAAATATACCAAATGATTTTTGGAATAAGAAAGCTTTTTGAAACTTCGCTCTGATCTTTTGTAATATGTTTTGTTTTTGTATTCCGAAAGCGATTGTTTTAATTCTGCATTGTGAAAGTAAATGTTTTGTTATGCATTTCAAACTCTGTAAATGCTTATGTTTACATGCTAGTATAGTTTATTTGCTTACTGAATTTTTGATAACTCATCCCCTTATGTTCACAATATTTTTCAAATATTTTGGATGCTTCAGCTAAAGTTCAAGAATAGGAAGCATGGATAAGGCTATGTGAGTATAGAAAATTCAATACAAAGAGGGTACATGGTGATTCAAGAACTTTATTAAGTAGTTCCATTTTACTCTATTGACTGGTTATTTTGGAAGGTTGACTTTTATTTTGAGACTATGAGGTGTGCTTAGTTAATTGTTTTGGGAATAGTTGGTTTAAAACAACGAGATCTATATGTTGTTGAGATATTGGAGTCTATAAATATACTGTTGGAGTGTGAGTTTAAGTGATAGGAAGTAACTCTTTGACCCATCTGGGACCGAGGCGTTACATTTTTTGTCCACCACAGTCGTATTTCCTTAAAACACAACTCAAAATTATAGTCTTTTTATGTTTATTTATTTGTTTGTTTGCTATTTTTTTCGTATTTTTTGTAATGCTGTGGAGAGAGGGTGTAGGTGATTCACTTGCGCAACATCTTGGCAGGTACCGTGGGAAGACGCCGAGGGAGTTGTATTAGTGGTGGTGGTGGAGAGAGAGAGAGAGAAAGAGAGAGGGGGGGGAGAATATGGAGTACAGCGGTGGAGAAGGCGGAGAAGACCACAATGCCTCCTCCGACCCTCAAGGGAGGAAGAAGCGCTACCATCGTCACACAATGCACCAGATTCAGAGGCTCGAAGCGTAAGCCCTTCTATTTTTGGCTTTGCGTGATGCTTTATGAAATGCCATTTGCGTTTGTTCTTGTAATGATTATGATGGGGTTTCTAAATTGTTTTGTTTTTGTCATTCATTTTGTGGGCATGAAGAATATTCAAGGAGTGCCCTCACCCGGATGAGAAGCAGAGGTCACTGTTAAGTCGGGAGTTGGGATTGGCTCCTCGCCAGATCAAATTTTGGTTCCAAAACCGGAGGACCCAGATGAAGGTATTGCTCTCTTTCTCACACACATGCTTCTTCTCACTTTACCAGGTAAAGTTCTTTCTATGAAGTTACTGTGTATGCTTATTTCATTGATCAGGCCCAACATGAAAGAGCTGATAATTGTGCGCTCCGAGCAGAGAACGACAAGATCCGTTGCGAGAACATAGCAATCCGAGAGGCACTTAGAAATGTCATATGTCCGTCTTGTGGGGGCCCTCCAGTCAACGAAGATTCCTACTTCGATAAGCAAAAATTTCGAATAGAGAATGCCCATTTGAAAGAAGAGGTTACCGATTTCTCAACTTTTGTACTTTCTCACTGATTTCATATATACTTGAACTTGTATCTGACTTTTCATTTGAGCTCATTTAGTTTTGGCATCTTTGTGGTTGGCTTGTCTTGCAGCTTGATAGAGTATCTAGCATTGCAACCAAGTACATTGGGAGGCCAATTTCTCAACTCCCACCAATGCAGCCAATTCATGTTTCTTCACTAGATTTGTCAATGGGAAGTTTTGGAGGTCGAGGGATTGGTGGTCCTTCCCTTGATATCGATCTTCTTCCCGGAAGTTCCTCGACAGTACCAAGTTTGCCTTTCCAACCACGCCTTTCGGACTTGGACAGGTCCCTCATGACAGATATTGCTGCTCATGCCATGGAAGAATTGTTAAGGCTTGTGCAGACTAACGAACCCTTGTGGATGAAATCAAAAACTGATGGGAGGGATATTCTTAATCTTGAAAGCTATGAAAGGATTTTTCCAATGGCTAATACTAACTTGAAAAACCCCCATTTGAGGATTGAGGCGTCTAGAGATTCTGGAGTTGTGATCATGAATGGTTTAGCATTGGTTGATATGTTTATGGACTCAGTAAGTTTCTTTCCTCGTTTTAGTACCCTTAAAACTGTTAATAGAACTCCCAAATATCTTGAATTTTTACCAAGTGATGACTGGTTTTGGGTTTGTAGCACAAGTGGGTGGAACTGTTTCCCGCAATAGTCTCAGTGGGAAAGACAATTGAAGTGATATCATCTGAAATGTTGGGTAGTCATAGTGGCTCTTTGCAACTGGTAACCAAGTAGTAGTCTCATCAATCTTTTTAATTGGATTTCAGTACTCTTATGCTAGATTTTGAAGATTTTCTCACATTTAATGTTGTATTGCAGATGTACAAAGATTTGCAGGTGCTTTCACCACTAGTATCTACTCGTGAGTTCTATTTCCTCCGTTATTGTCAGCAAATTGAACAAGGGTTGTGGGCAATTGTAGATGTTTCTTATGATTTCCCCCGTGAGAACCAATTTTCTCCTCAATGTCGCCAACTTCCCTCCGGATGCTTGATTCAAGACATGCCTAATGGGTACTCTCAGGTTGTCAGATTAATCAATGTGTTGTTTTCTTTAGTTTTATTTTCTTTAGTTCTACATTCCAATTCCCATAACACATTCCAAATGTGTTGTTTTCACTCCCCACAGTAAGCGTTATGATAGTTTTCACTCAGTCTTCCTAGAAAATCCCAAAGCAGGTTACTTGGGTAGAGCATGTGGAAATTGAAGACAAAACCCCAACTCATCGGCTTTATAGAGATCTTGTTCACAGTGGGTTGGCATTTGGAGCAGAAAGATGGCTTGCTATTCTTTGTAGGATGTGTGAAAGATTTGCTTGTCTTATGGTGACAGGCACTTCAACTACACGGGATCTTGAGGGAGGTAATTTCACGATATTTTCAATGATGCTTAAATCATCTTCTTTTAAAAGACCTCTTATACATAATCTTCTTTTTTCCAGTGATTCCATCAATTGATGGTAAAAGAAGCATGATGAAGCTTGCCCAAAGAATGGTCAACAATTTCTGTACAAGCATTAGCACTTCTAACAGCCACCGGTGGACAACCCTTTCTGGGATGAATGAGGTTGGAATTCGAGTGACTGTCCATAAGAGCACTGATCCTGGCCAACCCAATGGAGTGGTTCTCAATGCAGCTACTACAATTTGGCTTCCAGTTTCACCACACAATGTCTTCAATTTCTTCAAGGATGAAAGAACCCGAGCCCAGGTACTGATAAAACGTTGGGAACCTGTTAATTTGTGGAGTATATCAATTAGTTAAAACGTAATAATTGTTACATTGCTTCGTTCTATTCATTATTTCAGTGGGATGTTCTCTCCAATGGCAATGGCATGCAAGAGGTTGCCCATATAGCAAATGGGTCACATCCAGGGAACTGTATATCTGTGCTTCGAGTAAGTGCTTGAATGGATTTTGTTGAAAGTAATTCAATGCATTATAGTTTGTTTTTTTACCATGGAATTAAATTCTAGAACAGGCTTTCAACACTAGCCAAAACAACATGTTGATACTTCAAGAGAGCTGCATAGACTCATCAGGTGCACTAGTGGTGTACTGCCCAGTTGATCTTCCTGCAATAAACATAGCAATGAGCGGCGAAGATCCATCCTACATTCCTCTTCTACCATCAGGGTTCACCATTTCACCCGACGGCCGTCCCAACCTGCTGTCGAGAGATGGCGCATCGACAAGTTCCAGCTCGCAGCAAGGCGGGAGCATGATGAGTAGGTTTGGGGGTTCACTGATTACAGTGGCGTTTCAAATACTAGTGAGCAACCTGCCTTCTGCTAAGCTGAACTTGGAGTCGGTGACTACTGTTAATAACCTTATCGACACCACTATCCAGCAAATAAGAGCTGCCTTGAATTGTCCTAGTTCCTGATGAATCTGCTTAATCTGCTACACAACTGTTCTTTTTTGGCTCTTACCATGCTTTTAATATACCGAGCATAAAGGTTCAGAGTCTATTTGTGCTTTTGGGTGTTTTTTTTTTTTTTTGTGGGGGGGGGGGGGGGGGGGGGGGGGGGGGGGGGGGGTTTGCATTCATTAATGCTGGATAAGTATCATGGCTTAGTTGGGACTTCAAATGCCCTCTCATCAAGAGCTGGAGATGATTACTTACTACTGTTGCTGCTGCTTTTTTGGCTGCCAAGGTTCATTACACTTCACACCAAGTACAAAAGTTCAGTTTTTTGGGTAAATCTTTGATCTTTATTTTTGGTGTTTGCTCATTTATCTTTTGGAAAAATGCATCGTAAAAAGAGGGAGTCAAGAACACACCATACTTGCATTTTCCTGCCTAGTTTTTCTCTACTTGCAACTTTTTTTTTCACCGTTTGCATCCCATCGTCCTTCGTTCCCAAGTGTATGACACCAGCAAGAAAAAAGTATAGTTCAGGTATTGACTTCTTGTTCTGCTGATTGATATCTTTCAATCCAAATCATGCTTGTCTTTTTTAGCCACTTCTTGTGTCAAATCTCTCTCTTTCTCTCTCTCATAATTGGGTTTTGTGTGTATGGGGGAAGGAGATGGCTGGAGTGAGAAAAGTCAAGGAGTCGGGTCAGATATTGATGGTCTGGATTGCCTCGTAGCTTCACATCAGCAGTGGGTTCCATCATGTTTTCTCATACTGAAAAATACTCCATTTCAACTTTCAAAAATATCCTATTTTCAAGGAATTTTAAAACTAAACAATTTATTTTTTGGAATGTGTAAGTGTGACATTATAACCTTTAATCTTATGATTTATGGGTCTATTATGTTCCAAATAATTATATGTTATAATTTTTTTTATTAAAGAAATGATTTAGCCATGGATATATTCGGATTTTTCTTTCGAATTACCCAATATGTAATTGTGGAAAATTTATAGTCAAGGGCATGTGCACTCTCGAGATTAGTCGAGATATTATATCTCGATACCTAGTGTCAATAAAAAAATATATTTTTATTATAAAATAAATTTAATGTATTATATGAAGTTGTAGTTTATGAATTTACTTTGATAAGATGGCTTTGTGCTTCTCTTTTTTTTAATATATGGAAACCAGTCCATTTTTCAAGCATATGAAATTTAGATATGGATCCATGTTTTAGCATATGAAAAATAAAAATACCAACACTTCTAAAGCCCATTGGAGTGGAAGGTTTCCATATGAAATTGGGCTAAGCTGAAGTAAAGTGAAACCAGTCGAAGCCCATGTCCAAAGTATTTAAGCTGGGTCTTGGGGCCCAAACTTCCTTCAATTTTCAACTAAAATGACGAGATGATGAAACAAGTTTGGCCCAATTTACTTTAAAAAGTAAAGAAACTACTCTGACATACATACGAGGAGAAGATGCCGTCGGATTTAGGAGCTGAGAATGGTTTAGATAATGAAATGAGATGAGGTAGTTTTAAATTAAAATTAAAATTTAATTAAAATATTTCTAAATTCAAACAAGCTCTTAACAGTTGGAAGAGAATTTTAGGTTTGATTTTATTTTTATATTATTTTGGTCCAATAAGAATTTTTTATTATTTATGGTATGTGGTGTAGATGATTTATAATAGTAATATTCATTTTTTTTTTAAAAAAAATCAAACAGTTGAAATTTATATTTTTTACAAACATATTATTAAAAATGGCTATTTATTATACTCTTATAAATCTAGTCCAAAGCTGACTTATTCTTCTTTAACAACTAAACATTCTTATCTCTATTAATCTAAGGGGTTTGACATTTTGTTAAAAACTCACTTAATATATCCTGTTTGAAAAATAAATGGACAAACTTGATTTAAGTAAAAAATTAGGTTGACCTTTTTTTATCAATATTTCAATATTGTTCATTGACTTTTTAATAGGATATATCTAGTATATTTTTTTCAGGGTGTAAGTCAAACCCTAATCTAACAACATTTGTTTCCATTTTAAATTTAGTACTTAACGATCTTAGGGGTAGTTCAATTGGTCAGATCTTAGATTTGCTCTTTAATGATCACTAGTTTGAGTCCTCACCACTAGAGGTTTACTTGTCCATTAACTTCAAGGCCCCGTAAAAATAGTTGAGATACATGTAAATTAGCCTAAACATCCACGAATATAAAAAGTAAAAAAAAAAAAAAAATTAGTAGGTTAACAACATTTATTTCATTTCCACTTCACATTTATTGTAGAAACGAAATTCTCTCACCACATGTGACAATGAAATAAAAAAAAAAAAAAATTGAACTTTTGTTAAAAAAGAATAATATCATGAGTGGGTATTGTTAGGAAAATAAACATATAAAAATACATAGTGATGTAAGATGATGGGTCTCTTAGAAAAAGGTAGGGGAAAAGAGGAAAAAAATAGAGGCCCCCAATGAATCTTGTGCCTTGTGGAAGAACAAAAACATGGCTGAGAAAAATTCTTAGCATAAATAAAATAAAATAAAAACTTTGTTTGGCCACTGGGAAAATGCATGCGATTCGGTATACGGGTATAAGAAGCACCAATAGCAAACCCTGTAATAAATTGGCATTAATAGCAGTAAACAGACAGAGAGACGATAGATAAAGTGAACCACAAATGATTTCTACAATTCTCGAATAGAAATAAATCTCGAAAAGTCTCTCTATAAACAAATATATTATTATATATCGTTAAATTTACGTATTTTTATATATTTTATTAATATGATTAGTTAAAATAATTATTTTATATTAAAAAATATGATATAACTAATTACATTAATAAAATATATAAAAAAATATATAAAAATAACTATATATAAAATTTTTATTATTTAAAACTTGTACCTAAATGTTAGTGTGAACCCTCTTCCTACGTGTGGCTGAAAGTGAGTGCATCTTGAGTTCCCAAGTTAACAATAACCAACTTTTTTTTAGGAGGAATGATATTTACAGTTATGGTTGTGTAAGTGATGTGTAGTCACTCTAAAAAAAATAAATTAATATGAGACTCATATAAAAAAAACTAACTTTTTAATCGTAAACTCTATTTTTTTTTTAAATAATTACACGACGTTTATAATTTTATAATTATATGTAGTATTGCTCTTCTCCAAACCCAGCAAGAATTGTGGATGGCAATTTCCGAAGGTTCTCATATTCGGGTAAAAACTTCAGGGCTCCACACCTTTCCTACCTTATCCGATAGTAGTTAGATTAGCCTCCACATCATTGTCAAGTATCTTTGGAGTACGGATGGAAATCGTATTCCCGTCGTATCATAAGAGCACTAGTAGGAGTAGGCATAATTAAAATTTAATTAATCTGCTTAAAAAATATCTACGTCTAAACTAGCTAAATCTATACTAATTTTATTCATTATGTTCTCGGCCGGTTAAAATTGTGTTTAGATAGTGACATAATATCAAATATTCTGTAAATAATAATAAATAATAATAAAAAAATAAAAAAAATCTAATTATAAATAATTCTGCGCACTAATACTTTCACATATTCAATATGATTGGTTATAAAGTATATTTTATTAAAAACAATATCAATTTAAATTTTAAATATAAAGGTATTAGGATTGGTACGTAAATTTATTAGTATGTAACAAAACTATAAAATAAAATAATAAATAATAGTAGTGTATTCTTATAACAATCCACTGCCCAAACTAACCCTAAATCTAGTAATAAATGAATGATTAAGTTCATTGTTTTCAAACAAGCTAAAATTTTTAAATAAATTATTGATATGACAAATAGATGGTTTGAGAATAAGATGAGATGAGAAATTTATTAGTAGTAGTGAAACTATTTGTAAATAGTAATGAAATGGTTTTATGATATAATGAGATGAAACCATCTCAACATCTAAATAACCACTAGAGTTGAGTTCAACTCATCTCATCTCATCTAATATTTGCATTTTTTTTTTCTAAACTTTCAAATAAAATATTATAAATAATTCAATTTTTTCAAATCTCAAAACAAAAATTATTTAAAAAATTATATTCTATCAATATTTTATTCGATTTTTAAATCTTATCTTATCTCACCTCTACTTACTATTCAAACATCTCCTTAATATTTTCAAAATTAAAAACCTTTGTCTAGAAAATAAAATAAAACTATACTTCTAAAAAAAATCACATGAAAAAATCATTCATTTATATAACAAACAAGGTTAAGATTTCGGCTTTCCTTTTGCAACCCATATGTGTTAAGAATTAAATAGAAATATATATTGGATGCAGTTTTATGATATATAAATCTCACATATATATATATATATATATATATATATTTTTAAAGTGAAGCCCTTTGTTAAGACCATCATTTTCTTTATATAGATCTCATAATTATCTATTTTTTCAAAATAAGTATGTGAAACTTACATATCTTAAAATTATATAAATAATTTTTCTTAAATATAATATTACTTTCTTTTATTTAAAAAAAATTATTTCTATGGTCTTAAGATGTGCAATTCCTATTCAAGTACACAAATTTAAGACTCATAAAAAAGAAAATCATTTTATTGATGGCAGGCGTAGAATTTGCCTACTCTAAAACTATATCCATAATTACTCTATATTTAAACCTATTGATAATCTTATATTTATTTTATGAGAAATGATATTTGCAGTTAGGCCTCTGTATAAAAGGGTTCAGCCCGATTAACCCGTAAGGCCCGACATGGCCCTACCTGTCTAAAACGAGTTCAGCAGGTCAAGCCCATTAACGGTTTTATTACCCCTAACCTCAGTCGAAACCGATCACTCGCATAAGAGAATGCCGCCCAGCAACCCGTAGAGGAATCTCAGATGTTGCAGTGATGGAAGTGGCACAGGTGGGCATGAGGGCTAGAGCTCGACCATTTCTGGCCATGGCGGCGGCAGCGACGAGCTCAGCAACCACCACTAAGAGGAGGAGGCTCCACGCCGAGGAATTGAAGTGCTCTTCGTCGTCCTCTTCATCGTCCTTTTTGAAGCTGAGATAGAGACGCCTCGTGATCAGCACGGAGGTGACAGAGGAGTGCCTGTGCTTCAGTCCTAGCTTAGATCATGACGCGGCATCATGTTGCTAGAGTAATGGGTTGAGCTTGCTCCCAGAGGAAGAGAGATTTCTTCAGCATGGCACTGTGTTGATGGAATCGGAGTGATTTGCGAAGGAACAATGAAATGGTATAATTAAAACACAGGTTTGTCCCTCTATTTTGATTTTCATTTCTCTGTTATTTTTTTTTTCCTCAAGAATATATCATCACATGATTATCTATTTCTGAGATTGATTAAGATAAAAAGGACCAACGGGAAGATAAAAATCCATTTATGAGATTGATTGAGATAGAAACAATTTCTCTATTCTTCCTCCTTTGGCTAAGGCTACGGCATAAGATGCAGAAATGGTGCTTTTGCCCTACAATGCATATGGCAGAACAAACGAGGGAGGGTGAACGGGTTTAGAATAGGTTCGACCCGACTTGAATTTTACAGATCGGATCGGATCAATTGCATTTTGTTTCCCTACAAATCGGGTCTAGTCGGCCCAAACCATGAACCGGGTAGCTTGGTGTGCAGCCCTATTTGCAATCGTGGTTATGTAAGTGCCGCACAATCTTTTTAAAAAAATTGAATTAATACAGGATTCACATAAAAAAAAATTAACTTTTTAATCGTAAATTCTATTTTTTTTAAAGCAATTATACGACGTTTATATACTTTATAACTGTACGTAATATTATTTTTATTTTATTATAACATCCATATTTTAGAAAATTGTAATTTTTCTTTAAAAATATATGGATAGAGAGAGAGAGAGAAAATGAGAACGAGATTTGTGAACGACCAAACCGAACTAAGCATCCGTAGCTGTCGTCTTCACAGCTACCAGAAAATGTATCTGTGAATTAAAAGTTCCGCTTTTTGACGACGGCTCTAATGCAAACATAACTTATCATCTATTTTCTTTTATTTATCCATATGCAGTCCATTTCGTCCACAAAGATTTGCAAATAAATAAATTAATTTTTTTTTTTAAGGAAGAAGGGTTGAAGGGAGCGACCCTACCAGGACGTCGTCATGGTAGCGTCCAACTAGATGGAGAGCCTGGTAAGAAAGGAAACATTTAATTATAAAGTATTAATTTATGTATTAATTTAATATAATTAATAAAAAATAAATTTTATTAAAAATAATATTAATTTAAATGTTAAGTATGAAAAAATCAGTATTAATACGTAGATTAGTATGTAACTTTATTTGTATGTAACAAAACTCGATAAGAAGTACTTAAATGACAAGAAGTGTATGTACTTTCTACAAGTCGAACTTAAGCCCTAACTTAATTCTAATTCCTCGAGAATATCAATAATCTATATGTCAATAGGTCATCAATAATATTTAACGCTTCCCTTTACGAAAGAGTCATGCTAGAGTCATCGTTGGTGGCTCTGTTAGGTTTTAGAATTTTTTTATTTTATTTTTTTTCAAATCATTTTTTAATACTTTTAAATATTTTTAAAAAATATTAAAAATTTATAATAATATTAAATATTTTTTTTAATCATTGAAAAAAAAAATAGTCAGCAAAGACCCCTAGCGGGAGCCACCAGCAATGGCCTAAGTATTATCCTTTATGAAATTCAACCCTAAAATCTAATGCCTATTGCTAAACTCATTAACCATTGAGCCACCACATTCATAATAAACAAATAAATTAATTAAAAGAGAAATTATGTTTAAATTATTATTCTAGCTTTAGTTTTTATTTGGAGGGAGAGAGATAATTATTTTTTAATAATATTAAATATTTTTATCTAATAAAAGATAGGCAAGAAAAATATAAATATTTTTCGTACTTCTTTGATATTTATTTTAAATTTTTATTAAATTTATCACTTTTTCATCATACTAATTAGTTTGAGTTATTTTGAAATAATTTTTTATATCAAAGTTGAAATGAAAAACAAATTATGATTATAAAATTCATAATTTCTAAAAAAATCAAAAAATAAATATCGGAGAGACAACACGAGAGAACGCCGCGTGTTGAGCGTTTTGAGCCACAAGATTCCACGGCCCCCTTCTGGAATCCTCTTTCTAAAGAAAATCCACCAAAAAGCATCCGACGTGGCGGCCTCTCCTTCTTCTTCCTCCCTTTCTATAAAATGCTGCAAAATCTTCCTCTTTGAATCTTATCTCTTCTGAAGTCTCCGTTTTAGCGATCCGTTCTTCTGCTCTTTTCCTTCTCATCCTTTCTTGGGTTTTAAATCCCCTGCTAAAAAAGGGGATTCGGGAATCCGTTTCCCTTCGTAGCAGAGTGAGCAATCCGTTTTCTCAGGAGGGAAATTCGAGGAATCTGAACTCTTCCGTCCTGGATTCTTCCTTCCTCGGAACATCAGCTTCCCAAGATTTTCCGACGGTGGGTTTCTGATTGATCCAATTGAGAATTTCTGATTTGAATTTTTTTCAACTTTTTTTTTTTTAATTTTAATATTTCTGTTTTGCTGAGAAGAATTGAGGGAAAAGCGAGGAACAGTGGAAGTATCTATTGGTTGTGTGTTTGACCGCTGTAATTTTTTGTTGCAGCTCTGGGAACTTAGCATTGATTCTGTGTGAGAGAGGGCTAGTTCTGATCTTGTGGCAATGACTGTTCAGGTATATATTGCCATTACTTATTGTCGCGTGCATCTGTTTGCGAAACTTATATCGGTATCTTACTGCTTATCTCATGGAAACAAGGAGAAGGAAAAGGATCTCGGTTAAAAAGTGGTATTGAGTGCTAAGAGTCGGTCTTTTCCATTTACGAAGGCAGGGAATTGATGGGGTTCGTTGAAAAGACAAAATGACTGCCTTTTTTTTTTCTTTTTGGCAATTTACTTGTAGAGACTCGTATATATATGGAAATGGCATGGGAATTTCCGATTCAAAGGGATTTAGGCTTCAGGCGTAGTGGCATAAAAGCTGTGTACTAAGTGCTCTGGCTGTGCGGAGTAAGCACTAGATTCACTATCCTTTCAATTAGAATAATGGGTAGGCGATCACATTCGTGGAGGATATTAATTGGGATATTTGAGTTCGAACCACGGTACTTTTTTCATTGATTTGAGGATGAAGATAAGGTTTATAACTATTGATGGAAGAAGGAAAGGTTTCAAATAAAAAACCTCCTTTCGGGAGTTTACGGCCATTCCACCCTCCCTATCTATTTATATCACCAACATAGGAATGAAAAATTTAGACTTCTTATGCATAGTATGAGTGGAGAACTGCTATTGGCTTCTATATAATCGTTGGAAGCCAATGTTGTCAAACATTGACTATAAGCAGATGCACTTTTGAACAATTGTATGTAAAAGCATGCAGTGTCTCCTTTGGGACCTCGAATTCGCTGTTATGCAGATAGAATACATTGCATAAAAACCAAGGAAAGTGTTCATTTTTAAACATGTAACGTGGTGCTACTAAGTTTTGCGATGAAGAAGAATTATTAAATTGATTTCAATTTTGAAGAGAAGGAAACTTAACACATTACTCTTTTACTTGCATTTAGCAGCAGGATGAAGGGAAAACGTCAGATGCCTCTGTAACAGCTGGTAACTACCGCCCTGATGGCGCTGCACAGACTGAAACAGTGGTCCAGGAGGAGGAGAAATGTTCATTTGGGGATTACTCTACACCTAAGGTTTTATTCTCTTCGCAACCTTATATTCTGCCTTCCATTCGGTGGGAATAAATTTGCCAAGGACATATAACTTGTGATCTTGATTATTTTCAGCTGTTCTTTCATGTTTGAGCAGGTAAGGAAACCCTACACCATCGTTAAACAAAGAGAAAAATGGACAGAAGAAGAGCATCAGAAGTTTCTTGAAGCCTTGAAGCTGTATGGTCGTGGTTGGCGTCAAATCGAAGGTAAGCTTGGTGTATGATGATTTGTTTGGAACGGTTCTTCGTATCTGTTGGCTGTCCAATCAGATTGAAGTTACTCTTAATTTTATGCAGCACATGTAGGCACCAAAACTGCAGTTCAGATCCGAAGTCATGCTCAAAAATTTTTCTCTAAGGTTAAATGATTATGTTTCAGTGTCCAGTTCCCATTGTGATGCACGCATTTGATCATAAACTACAGTAGCTCAGCTTCGTTTGTGGGTTTGTCTAATTGGCATCTTTCCTCCGCATTAATTTGTTTTTTGCTTGCTGGTTTCAGGTCGTACGGGCATCCAGTGGTAGCACTGAAAGCACCATAGAACCAGTTGAGATACCACCTCCACGGCCAAAGAAGAAACCCTCACATCCTTATCCACGTAAATCAGTTGATTCCCCTAATGGGATATCAGTTACAAATGAATTAGAAAGGTCTCCATCTCCAAATTTATTGGTCGGGGAGAAAGACACCAAATCTCCCACTTCAGTTCTCTCTGCAACTGGGTCAGATTCACTGGGGTCTGCAGTTTCAGAGCAGCTCAATGCTTGTTCTTCCCCTAATTCATGCACAACTGACATGCATTCAAGTACCTCCTCACCTGTTGAGAAGGAGAATGTACACATGACATCCAATTCCACTGTCCAAGAAGAAAAAGATCCTTTTTCATCAACGCCTGAGTGCTTTTTGTCCATGGTACAATGAATTGTTATATTTATCCTTCAACTTAGTCCAAGTTGGGTGATACTTGTTAACCTGTGCTGGGCAAAATTCTGATTTTCTGTTCTCGTTATGAATGTACAGGAATTGGAGTTAGCTTCCAAGGATACTATAGGCAACATGGGAGATGAAGCCACAGGAGCACCCGTTACAAGCATCAAGCTTTTTGGAAGGACGGTTGTGGTGACAGATTTCCAAAAACCATGTTCGTCAGGGGCAGAGAATAGTGAGTCACTGCCATCTGCTAATTATCCAGAGAACGTTGATACTGAGAAGCTTGTTAATTATAATTGTGAATCATTGCCATGTCAAGCCCCAGATAGACGCATGGAACATTTGAAAGAGAACACCGACTCTGCAGAAGCCAACCAGTATACTTCTCTGCCATGGTGGACTCTGTACCAAGGTCTGCCATTTTATTGCTCTTCCTCGTATAACCAAACCTCAGTTCAAGTACCTGCAGGTTCCTGTGTTGAAGAAGAAACGAACGAGAGGGATATTATTGCGAGGGAAAAATCTTGTACTGGCTCGAACTCTGCAATAATTAATGAGGTGGGAAATGGAGAGAAGAATTTAGTTGGTGTTGATTCTGAGTCTCAAGAAACTCTTGATGAGAGAAGGATTAGCCCCTGCAAGCATATGAAGGGATTTGTTCCCTACAAAAGATGTCGAGCAGAGAGAGATGCGAACTCATCAATGATGGTTATGGAGGAGAGGGAAGGACAAAGAGCTCGAGTTTGCTCGTAGGGCCTTCAGGGCATTTCCATTTGACCTTCACGTAGGAACTAATGGTAATTTTGCTCACTTTCTCCAGAAGAGCTACCCATCAAGTCACTCCCTAAAATGGAAATCTTTAGAAAGTCAAGAACTACTTACCGGTAGCAATGGCATGGTTTTGGCAGATCTTCATAGATTCAGAAAGAGTAACTCAAGATGCAATCCAAAAGGATTGTATCGGTGGCTTTCTGAAACCTCTCTTGCTTTTTCCTATCGACCTTTCCCTGCACTGCATGATTCCATTTAGGAACCAAGTTGTAAATGTTTTGAGTAGCATGTTGCTTTGCCGCCGTCTTTTTTTCAGTGTCTGAAAATTCCTTCTTCTAAACATTATGTTGAAGTAGAATGTTGAATGATACTTCATATGTCAAATGAAAAACACTTCATTTAACCATACAAGAACATTTTATATTTTCATTTTCAAATTTTTTATTGAACAAATTGAGATAGAAATTTAGCTCTAGTGAAGAGACATGAAAAACGCTTAATGTCTTAAACATGTTACGAGTTAAAAGGAGTGTGAACAGGAAAATAATGGAGATTTGGTATGAATTATTGGTTCTGAAACAGAGCATAAGTTTGTTTATAGGACTTTGAATACCCTGCAGATGTGGGTGCCCACTGCCCAAACTCTTCATATTTGTGTTTAAATGTTGAGCTGAGTTATGAGTTCTTTATGAATAATAATGAGTTAAGTAGATGGAGTAAGTTATATGAGGTTTTTTAAAATCAGTTTAGATGTGTGGATGTTAAAATGAGTTTAGTATTATTTATGAAAAATTTTAAAAAAAAGTTGTGGATATCATGATTAAAGATGTATTAAGTTAAAAGAAGTAGAGTCTAATGTGTAAAGAGATTTTAAGTTAAGATGAGTTTAATAATTTGAGAATTAGATATTTAGATATTAGACTCAGTTTAAAATTAAACTGAACTGAATTAATTTTATTGAGTCTTGCAAATAAATGAGGCCTAAGCTCCCTTTTTGTGAAGTGGGATATACTCACCCTGAGTATTGAAATGTTACAGATTATTATTTTTTTTCAAAAAAATAAAAATAAAAACTTTTAATGGAGAATGCCGACTGCAATCGTATATCTTACACAAAACCTTGACTTGAATCCATTAAAAGGAAAGATTAAAGAGCCATGGGTACATTTTCATTTATCAGTTAAGTGTTGATGATATGACAAGGTTGACAAACAGAAGCAGAATACCAGTTGCACCGAGACTCACCCACATCCATAGCAGCAACCAGTGACTTTCACTTGCTGTACGTCAAGCCAGAGAATCTCAAATCTCTACTCACCATCTTGGTGTATTTTGAGGCCAACTGTCCTAAAGTGACAATAATCAACCACAAATTCAGCATATAACGACACTTTTCAAGAATCGTTAATGGCATAAAACTGACCAAAAACAGATTTGACCCCCCCAATTCCCAACAAGGAAATTAAGCAGCTAGGTGCCAAGTGAAGTAAAGTAGCAGGTTTCGGCTTTGGAAGTGATTGGATTGGTCTAGTTCAGGATTCACCAACCTCCAACTCAGAAATTTTGATTCCCACCATTGATGAACGCCTCTTCAGTTGTGGGTACCAATTGGATTCCAAACTGCTATAATCATCAACATGACGCCTTTTAGAAAGTTGGATATCCTCCATTAAATCTACTTGATCAACGATTTCCCTGTCTACTTCATGGTCCAAATGAACATCAACATCCTCATTCTCTTCATGCTTGCGTCTCAAATGGACCCCACAACTTTTAAAGACAACTGGGTTAGATCTTGAGCCAGAATAAAACTTAACTCTGAGATTAACGTACCCTTGTACCTCAGAAGACTTCAAAAACAAGTATTCCAGCCATACATGAACTGAGCCCATTTCATGAGATGTTCGGTATATAGTATGCCTTGATATACCATCGACAATGATCTCCATACGAATATGGTGGTGTTTACGTGCTAGAATGGGTGCAATAACAGCACATAAAGCAATTCCTATGTTCTCATCCAAATATAAGGGCCCCTCAATATTTATTTCACATGAAATACCATTTGAAGTCTTCTTCTGATGGTTGAACCATTCTGGCATCGTATCTCCAGGAAACACAATGCCTCCTGTAAGGTTCTCATGGTGCCCCTGTTAAATGAATTTTTCAAGTTTTAAACAGTAAAATTTATAAATCAAGCCACGCAAAAACATGAGAGAGAGAGAGAGAGAGAGAGAGAGAGAGAGAGAGAGAGAGAGAGAGAGAGAGAGAGAGAGAGAGAGATACCTCACCAAATAAAGGATTCTCTAGATTCACAAGTAATTTGTGGCACTCACACAAGTCAATCCATTCTAATGAAGGTAGGTTGCATGTAATGAACTGAAATTTTCTGGAAACTTCTGGAAAACTTTCCAACGAAATGCATCTACTAGTAAATACTTCATGGATATTCGGAGGAAGTTCTACAATTTTTTGAAGCTTCTTGCAACCCAGCAACTGAAGGGACCTCAATCCAACAAATCTTTTGATGCTTTGGGGAAGAATAACAATATCACTCCCAGATAGACACAACTCTCTCAAAGTGGACGAGCAATTAAAAGAAGTCAAGAAATTTGTTTTTGATAGGAAGCAATTCTTAAAATCCAAAAATCGCAATGATGGAAACGCAATTGAGGAACAATTATCATTAAAAAAGTCAGAACTCGTTGGTGGGAGCAATCCTTCACCTGATGAAATTCCAGAATCCTTGGGAAACCCAACAAGCTTTGAACAATCCCGGAGATAAAGATTTTGTAGATTTTGCAACCGAAGAATGCTAGTTGGGAGATGCACAAGGTTTTTGCAACCATTTAGAAATAAGAAACGAAGCCCAGTGAGGTATCCAATAGATGAAGGAATTTCTTTGATACCAGTGCGTTCAAAGCTAATAAATTTTAAACGTTCCATTTCACACTCAATTTCTGGAAATTTCTCAAGGCTTGAACAATTTTCAAGGCCAAGAAATTCTAGAGATCTCAACTTGAGGCTTCTTGGTAAACTCCGGAGGTTACAGCACAATGTAAGATTCAGCCTAACAAGTTTAATCAGGAATCCAACGGAATGATGAACCTCAACCAAGTTTCTACAACTATGAAGGGTCAACTCCTCTAACTGTGTGGTCCTTGAAAGATCCGGGATTTTTGTTAGGAATTCACAACTAGAAAAATCCATGATTTTCAAGTTTTGGAAATTCTGTAGAAAAATTAGATAGATTAGCTTGAAGGAACTAGAAGGTTAAAACATAGATTAAAGAAAAAAATATTGGGAATAATACTTTTACCTGGAATTCTTCCCCCACTTCTTTGATGAAGCTAGAACGGATTCTAAGAGCAACAAGTTTCTTCCCAGAAAAATTGGATGGCAAAGACTGTAAAGGATATTCAGACCAATCAAGTAAGCGTAACTCATTAGAGAGATAATTAGGCCCTCCGAGTAATAATGCATTGCAATTGACAAACAATCTAAGCCTTTTCATCTTCTTGAATGCTTTAGAACCCAAACGTATGACATCTCGTTTTGGCAGCTCTACCAATATGCCTTCAATCTTGTTTGTTCCCTAGTAACACAATGGGTAAGTATGCCAAGAAATTTAAAGAGTATAAAACGATAGCATTACTCTATGTTTTGTAATTGGGCAATTGTGGATGAAGTGATTCTTACCATATTTTCTTCTAGAACATATCGAATATCTTCATGAAACCACAACCTACTGCGTCTTCCAGGTTCTTTGGGTGCTTCTTGTCGAACAATTTCTCTACCCATATCTTGTATTAAGTCATGCATGACCAATATATCAAACTCATCCGTAGTAATAAGAGATTTATCCATAAGCACTTTGATTCCAATCTTTGGAAAAAAGCTACAACTCTCCAGTATACTAATGACATATCCAACATGCCCTCCTTTAAAGAAACATGCAATGTCAAGAAAAATATTCTTCTCATTTTCATCTAATCCATCATAACTTATTCTAAGTATTTCTTGAATATTCTTTGGAGGACTTATTCGATACTTTTCCAATACACCTTTCCATTGATGTATATCTCTTCCATATAGATATGAACCTAGCACCGTTAAAGCTATTGGAAGACCTCCAGCATAATGTAGTGCATGTTCTATTAGTTCAGCAAAATCATCATTAGGTTTGTCAGGGTTGTCACTTTTGAAGGCGTGCCGACTAAAGAGCTGAAGAGATTCATTGTGATCCAATTTCTTTGCCTTGTATGTCAAATCAACTTTATGCTCAGTTAGTAAATGTTTGTCTCTTGTTGTATGATGATTCTACTTCCTATACCAAACCAATCACATCCTCCAGCTAATGTTTCTAATTGATCCAATTGATCCACATCATCAAGAACTAACAGAACATTTTTACAGCAAAGTCTCTTCCTTATCATATCTATTCCTTGATCAGTGTTAACAACTTTTAAATCTGAGTCTCTTAGGACCTCGCAAAGAAGTGTCTTCTGCATTTGGATTAAACCGCACTCTCGCTTTGAGTTTTCTCTAATATTTGCAAGAAAACAACTACCCTCAAATCGATAAGCAATTAAGTTATAGATTGCTTTGGCAATAGTTGTCTTACCAATTCCGCCAATTCCAAAGATACCCACCATGCGTATGTCATTTGTTTCGTTACTCAAAATAGCATTGATGTCATGTATGCGAGACTCTATTCCAATGGGATACTTGGCAACATTTAAATATGTATGATTTACTATCCTTGAGACGACTTGAACAACTTCATGGATAAGTTCAGACTCCTTCCTATCAATGCAAAAGATAGAATAAAATAAAATAAGTCAACAGATAAGATTTCTCAAACGGACAGACCTAAGAATATGATCCAAATAAATTTATATTTCTCTTTCTCCGAATGAAAATTGGAAAGATACAATATAGTTTTCAAATATTTAACTTGATATTAAAATGCATTTTTTCTATATATCTTTCGCCATTCAATAATCTGTAATATCTTTCCACGGGACCAAAATTTACTAGAGTACTACTTGTTCAAGCTTTAGAATTTAAAGTTCATGGCTAAAGGCATGTAGTCTGATTAGTATAACCTCAAACCTTCAAAATAGAGATCTTGGATTTGAAATTGCTCTATCCAAATATATCAAAAAAAAGAAAGAATTTAAAATATATGAGAAAAATAATTATAAAATAAATTTTTTAATATTTATTAAACATTTAATGTTATCTAAAATATTTATTTAGACATCGATAAATGATGTAAGACCATTTTAAATATTTTTGTTGTAGGACCCACTCTAGAGTCTAGGCGGTTCCCGCCTTTAGTTTTAAAATGTGTTGTTTAATGATATTATAATATTTATAGATTTATATATATATATATTTATATTTAGGCCTAAACATTATGTTTGTCAAGTTTACAACAGATTTGGATAATAAGTTGAATTAAGATAAAAGTTAAAAATTACATAAAATATGATTAGAATATTATTTTTTGATATTATTATTATTTTAAAATTTTAAAAAAGCTGAATACATAGCCAAAATAATTACACAAAAAAGATATAGCCATTGAACTTAATTAAATGGCTGAATTTACATAGCCAAAATAATGACACAAAAAAGACAAAACATTGCAGAAGAGGCCAGGTGTGGTTGATTTTAGTGGTTCAAAGATGTATATTGTCTATGGACGTTTCATCATAAGGATTTGAAATAAAGTATAGAAAAATTAACTTGATGAAAGACACTAAATCATGGTTTGAATTACCTTTTTCCTCCTAAATGCCACCCGGCCAAATTGGTCACTTCTTTTAGGACTTCCTTCCACCTTTGCAGCTTCATGTCATCCTTGAACTTGTCTTCAAGTTTAGCCAATGATTTTCCAAAACTCTTTTCTTGATTCCGTATTACCGACGGATTGATCTTGTAAAATACTGGTAAAACGGTTAATCGTTTTGTTTCCTTGCACTCAAGAATCTTCACCAACTCCTCCAAACACCATATTGATGATGCATAATGTTTAGAAAGTACAACGATACAAATCCTCGATTCTTCAATGGCTTTGAGGATTTCCAATGAAATTTTCTCTCCTTTTCTAAGCTCTTCATCTACATAGGCGTTGATACCCCTTTTATGCAAAGCATTTTGTAGATGGCAAGTAAAATTATTCCGAGTATCCTTACCTCTAAAGCTTAAAAATACATCATGAGTCCATCGACGAGTGGAAGAAGAAAAGAAAGAGGCCGAAGGCACTTCTTGTAAGGCTGCAGAAGAAGTCATTGTTTGTAGTCTCATTACAACTGATCACAAGAGCAATATTGAGCAACTTCTTCTACACAACTTAAATACTAAAATCAATGCTATGTTGGTCACCCATGATATTGATAGAAGAAAGATGAGAAGAAACTTCTTGTTTGCTATCTAATGTTGAAATTCAGTAGCAATGATACAAAATAAATACTAAATTATGCATGTTCCTCCTTCTAGGAAACTTCGTGCCTGGTGTTGTTGTCGTTTTAAAATAGAGAAGAATTACAATATTCTAAACGGCAGTTCAATCCTAGTACCGTTCCAACCTCCAGTCAAATGGAACTAGAAAAGATGCATCATGGACATGCATCATGGACTCTTATAACCAGTTTCCAGGTTTTTTACTCCAAATTACCTATAAAGAGACATGAAGGGTGTGAAGTTGTGTTTTAAGATCAATTGAATTAATTGTTTACGTATTATTTTAATAAGATTCTTTATTTTCTAATGTTAATATTTATTCAATCGGCATATAAATATGTTTATTAATTGGCATACTGGGCGGGTCGCAATGTGATTCTTTATTTTCTAATATTAACATTTTTATGAGATTCTTTATCTTCACTGTATGAATAAGGTCTTAGTATGTATGGACATTCTGGATAGATCATAATAAGATTTCAAAACTGTATCTAGCATTATTTAGTCAAGGCCGGGCCACAACCATTACGGGTTACTTAGCTTTCATGATATGCATGTTTGAGGATGTCTCTAGCACTTGCTTTTAGCGTTGTGTGTACTCTTGCTTGGGGGAGGGATGAGATATGTTGCATGGAAACATGTCTCTATTAATAGATCGAGCGGGAGTCTGCAGCACCGAACGGGGTCTATGCATGTTTTCTTCTTAGCACAGATCATAAGATCAACGAGAGTTGGTATATTGTTCTATGGTAATTAATCTATTTAATTTAATTAACATTAACTAATGTTGGCAGATATTGAAAACGCATCCAAATCGACCAAATCAAATTAAGGGAATAATATTTGTTGATTTGGCCCAATCCGAAATAAACACGAAAATTTGACCGTGGAAGTTGACCGTGTCTTTTTCTCTGGCATGAAATTCGATGATGATTTTGAGCATTAATTCGAGGAAAATGTAATGTACTTCAAAATCTTGTGAAAGTATAAAATAAATAATTGAATTTACTTCTTTTCATGTGTTTAAATTTTTAGTATAAGCGGTGATTTGACATGATATCAGAATAGAGATTCTGAATTCGAATTATGACTCTATACTCTATCCCATTTAACTCAATATTCTACGAATATAGTCCACATACACGTGAGGGGGTGTTAAGATATAAAATAAATAATTGAATCTATCTCTTTTTATCAGTTTAAACTTTTGGGACAAGTAGTAATTTTACAAATCTAGAAATATTAAACGTGGTTCACTCATAATATCATGCATATAGCTAATATTTTTTGTAGTATGGTAGCTGAAGTGTGTTGATATGTACAAAATTAATATTTTTCCATGGTAGTTTGAATTAAATATTAATGAATTCCTAGAACTAGCAACTACGTACGTACCAATATGCCAATTAGGCATTTGGTATGTTCTTGTTCGAGATATATATGACTTATTCCAACTTTTCTTAACATATCAATTGGTATATTCTTCTTCCATAAAAATCCTGAATATATTACCAATTAGTAAATAAATAATAAGCAAATGTTCATAATTATTAAGAAGAAGGCATGCATGGTGATTGGTGGATTTAAAATGACGTCGTATGCTACTTGCAAAAGTCCAGCATCATTATTATTCATTATAATGATCTATATTTTCTTTCCAGAAGTACTGGTAACGATCTAGTCTCATGTTGATCCTTTCTTCCCCTTACGGTCTTTCTTCAACATCAAAGATTGAAAATAGGTTGTCAGGGTCAAACTGCCTTAATTAGCTTGATTAATGGTAAAATATATGATCAATACTGTTAACGTCGTGTTTTACACACCTTTAAACTAAGCTCTCAGCAACTTGGATTTTCGGTTTTGAGCTTGCATACACATTCAGACTAAAATGAATAAAGGGATGCTTCAACACATGACATTGGAAGATGGTACGAAACTATGCACTCCTCATGAGATTGATAAAACATCATCATCATCGAAACTTCATACTTCATGACTTTACTGCTGTAAATGGAAATTCAACCAATAAAATCCATAATATTCATGTATTTTTTTATAGAATTTTGTTACTCATCATCCCACACACCATACCTGTTCTTTTTTTAAATTTTTTTAGATTCTATTCCTGTTAAACTAATTGAGTTCTTCTACTTATCATCCATATATCACATACTTGCTAAGGGGAAAAAATAAAAACATAAAAAATTATATGTAATGTGTGGTGAAGGGATAATAAATAGAATTTTTCTTTTTATAAGATCCATAGTCCAGCATACTTTTATGCGATTGATTAAGAGATCACAACTTCTCTCTAATTTAACCATAGGAAGTATCACCCACTAAGATCACCAAACATTATTTCTCTGATTGCAGGTTGCTGAGAAAGCATTGCAAGCACCATTGGAATTACATCAACAATAGCCATAGAAATGAGAAAAGGGATACTATGCTGCCTGAGTTTGCCCCCTCGTGAAATGAGAAAAGGCCCATACGCCGAGCAGACTCCGCAACTCTTAAAAGATTAGTGTGCTTAAGCCCAAAAAAATTTTAACTCATAGGTGGTCTCTGTCAATAATTTTATTTGATATTATCTCGATTTGATTTTTATATTAAGCTATTTATCTTATCCCATGTTAAAATAATTTTTCTAAAAACAAAGATCTATACCTTGTATTTAATTACACTTAAGAATAAAAAAAATATAGCTCTTAAAGTCTTTCTCCCTCATGCTCTCTTCTCTATTTCAATCTCTATGAGTTCTCCAGTCATACATCATCTGACCCCATTACCCTCAATCCTGTCTTCTAGATTCTAAACAGTTCTCCATCTTATCTTATTAGTCTTGGCAATATGAACAACTTGATACAACTGGGTATATATTTTTGTGAATGGATGCATGGTTGTTTTAAGCATCATTAAAAACTGCAGCTTTGTATTATTTGCACCTTGTACTTTAAATATCAAAAAAGTTATAAATCCTAATTAAGCTCCCATTTAATTTAATCAGATCATTCTTTCTTTTTCTTAAGAAAAAAGGAAGATGGGGCGACCAGCATAGCAACCTTTTCTGGGCATGATTATACGAGCCCCTCCCCACTATAGAATGTCCTATTTGAGCCATAGTTACTACTCAAAGCGTAAACTCGTCATACCAACACCCCTAAAGTATCCAGTTGGTCCAAACTCATCTCATAGCTCAAGTGTTAGACTTTACTATTACAAGTAATTTCAACTTAATTATGTTCTGATTCGAACTCACGACTTCAAAGCCATGAAGTATCATCTGGGCTACCGCATTAAAGCATTCACATTGGTTTCATCAAAGTTGTCTTCAAATTTTGATGAAAAGTATAAATTTTTTATAATCTCAAAACCTTCATATCCATCATCCCACATTAGATTAGCCATTAGATTCATTAAAATAATAATATAATATTATTTTTTTTAATAATAATATTTTTATTTTTTCATATTTTGCAATTATACTAACCATATCTACATTAATAATTTAATTTGATACTTCAATTATTGTTTTAATGTGATCATATTTAAGATTTCTTTTTTTTATTGTTTTGATGGACATTAATTTATCAACCTTTTGCTAGTGATATTTAAGATTTCCCTTGTTAATTTTCAGATTCTCAAGCTAGAAAATGATTGAAATGGTTTACCATGAGATTCAGATACAGAAACCAAGCAATATATAAAAACTGTAGCTCAAATCTCCTCAGGAGATTCATAAAACACCATCATCATCGAAACTTCATACTTGACTTTACTGCTGTAAATGGAACTTCGACCAATAAAATCCATAATATTCATGAATTTTTTATAGAGTTTTCTTATTCATCATTCCACACACCACACTTTTTTGAAGGGTTTTATTCCTATTTATCTAATCGAATTCTTCTACTCATCATCCATATACCACAAATTGTTAAAGTAAAAATAAATAAAAAAATTATATATGATGTGTGATGTAAAGATAATGAATAGAATTTTTCTTTCCTTTAAGATCATTGTCCAACATTATTAGGAAAAACCCAAGTACGGACTACCTTATGCGATTGATTAAGATATCACAACTTCTCTCTAATTTATCCATCGGAAGTATCACCCACTAAGATCACCAAACATTATTTCTATGACTGCAGGTTGTTGGAAAAGCATTGCAAACACCAATGGAAGTACATCAACAATAGCCATAGAAGGAAGGAAAGTGATACTATGATGTCTGAGTTTGTTCTCTCAATTTAACCGCTTATATATTTTATTTTATTTTTAAATTTATTTTTTTAATAATTAAGAAAGTGACTATTATTGAATTGATATATTTTTTAAAAAAAAATATTTAAACATGTTTAAAAAATACTTAAAAGAAAATGAAAAAAAAATATAAATGCACTAGGGGCACGCCCAGTAATGCACATCAAGCGGCATAGTAGCACTGTCCTAAAAATAAAGGTCAGTATGTGTGAGCTAGATTTCTTCTTCTTTTTTTAATATATATATATATATATATGTTGCTATCACTGATCTAATCTTCATGCCCATACACCAAGCAGACTTCGCAACTCTTAAAAGATCAATGTGATTTAAGTAGGGGTGAATTCGGTCCGGTCCGAGGAGGTTTTACGGACCGGACCGAACCTATTCGGTCCAGGGTTTTTCCACCCTGGACCGGACCGAACTTCATACGGTCCGGTCCGGTCCGTTCGGTCCACCCTATGAGTTTTTTTTTTTTTTTAATGACATTTTGTTTAATATTTATGTAATTATATTGTGACATATTTAATATATATACATATACTATACTATTATATATATTAGTAATACACTACTACTATTAGTAATAGTGATAATTATATATGTAACTATATCATGTAATAATAATAGTAATAATAGTAATATATGTAACTATATGTAATATTAATAACTAATACTATTAGTCTATTAGTATTAATACTATAACTAATAAATATATGTAATGATAGTGATAATATATGTAATATTATATTAAATAATAATAATACTCTTATTACTAATATTCTATGTAGTTATAGTGATTTAATGCTAACATATTACATATTAAGTTAACTATACTAATACTATTATAAATTTACAAATATATGATATATTATAATTTATACTATAACTTTTATAATATGTTAATACATTAATATATATACTAGTACTATATTTTTTTTTGATCGGTTATACTAGTACTATATATTATAGTTAATAGTTATATATTAAATAATATAGTAATACATTGATACTAAATATATATATAATATAGTTATAGACTTACAATGATTTAGTTATTATGAATTTATAATTAGTATAACTATATAATTGTATTAGTATTAGACTATTAGTAATTCAACTATTATATAAATAATAATTTTTTTTTTAATCTATTCGGTCCGGTCCGGGGGTTTTGTCCGGGGTGAAAAACCCCCGGACCGGGACCGGACCGAATACCTTCGGTCCCTTAAAAATTGGACTGGGACCGGACCGGACTCATTCGGTCCAGTTCGGTCCGGTCCAAAAATGACCGTTCGGTCGATTTTTCCGGTCCGGACCGTTCGACTTTCAACCCTAGATTTAAGCCATGAAAAATTTTAACTCGTAGATTGTCTCCTGTCAATAATTTGATTTGATATTATCTTAATTTAATTTTCACGATGATTAAGATATTTACCTTATTTTGTATCAATATAATTTTTCTAAAAATAAGTATCTATAATTCTATACTTTATATTTAATTACCCTCAATCCTGTCTTTTAGATTCTAAACAGTTCTCATCTTATTAGTCTTGGCAATATAAACAACTTGATACAACTGGGTATGTATGGATGGTTGTTTTAAGCATCATGCAGTTTTTGTATTATTTGCACCTTGTACCATAAATATCAAAAAAGTTATAAATCCTAATTAAGTTCCAATTTAATTTAATCAGATCATTTTTTTTTTCTTAAGAAAAAGAGGAGGTGGGAGTAACCAGCGTAGCAACCCTCTTTGGGTATGATCATAGGAGCCCTTCCTCTCTGCAAAATATCCGATTTGAGCCATAGCTATTGTCTAAAGGACGAGCTCGTCACCACAGTACCCTCAAAGTATACAGCTGATCCAAAGCACATCTCATAGTCTAAAGGTCAGGTTTTACTACTACAATTAGTTTCAACTTATGTCTTGACTTGAACTTCTAACCTTGAAGTCATGAAATACCAACTGGCCTACCACCTAAGCATTGGCATTGGCTTCATCAAAAGTCTAGCCAAATACAAATTATGATAAATTTATCCAAAACACAACTATATTGGATTAGCCAAATGGATGTATAGGAAGTTTTGAGTTATAATAAAAGTATGAGTTCCTTTAAATTTAAAGGGTTACTATTCAACTATCAAATATGTATTTTATTCAAGTTTAATCTGCAAGGGTATCTTCATTAGCTTTTTGGAGCAGTTCTCTAGAGTTCTTAGACGCAACTCACTGGCTTCTTTCAATGCTTTCATGGCCTGCTTCTCTTGCTCATCAAGCTTAGATGCCATTTCCACATAAATACTTCTCAACTCCTTCTGAAGACGCTCAACCATAATGTACAAGTTAAATTATGTTCTTTTCATGATTAATTATCAAATTAACTTATTCATGTAATTGCAAAATATGAAAAAAATAATATTATATCATTATTTTGATGAATCTAATGGCTAATCTAATATGAAATTATGGATAGAAACATTTTAAATTTATGAAAAATATGTACTTTTTATTAAATTTTAAAAATATCTTTGATGAAATTAATGTAAATGTTCTTTAGTGGTTTAATAAGATCATTCAAGTGGACTGCATCTAATTTTTCTTATATTTTTTGAATTTGTGCAGGTGAGTTAGGGTATGGGCCCATTCTCACGGCCCACTTACGAAGGAATTTTTATGGTAATTTATTTAAATATTAAATATGTATCCATCCATTTTTCAAGGCTTTTTAGTCCCCAGAACTGACTCGATTTTGTCAGAAGTCAGTACCCATTTTGAGATGGTACTCTTATGGGCTTTTCCATTTTATTTTTTATTTTTTGAAGGCTGGTCAAGTTGCTTTCCAAGGCTCGAAAGTCTCTTGCCTCGTAGCAGGGTTTTGATGGTCTATCTGATGCCCCTCATCCAAGGCTGCAAACACTGTCTTGTTGAATTGTTATAAAGATCCTTTTTCCTTGGCTCTGCTGCTCCTTTTCCCTTCTGGGTCTCTTTGTACTTCTACGACCAAAAAGATCAATAAACAAAACACATTGCCTAAATTTAAGTCTAGTACCCAGACTCCAGAGAACCATATCTTGGAGAAAGCCATGAATGTCTTTGCAGCTTTCGGTGTCTAGTCCAAGAGTTGGCAAAACTCCTCTTTTTTCACATCTCCCTAAACCGACTTAAAACTTATATACTGACTGAGTTTTACTACATATAAGTACAGTCGCGCACTAATCTATATATCAATATTGATTTATTCATACTTAAAATTTAAATTAATACTGTTTTCAATAAAATTTACTTTTTAATCAATCACATCACATTGGTGTATAAATTAGTGTACAATTATGCTTGTAATTATATTTTTCTATACTGACTTGACTAGACTTAATCTCATGAAATTACATACAATCATATCAATTTGTGAGTTTATTTTTATAAGATTTCTTTGCAGTTATAACACTTTTCATTATCTATATATTATATTGGTATTGAACTTCTTGTAATTTGTGAAAAAAATTAAAGAATATACAATTTTTTTATTTGAGTGAAGATCTGTCATTGCTTTCTATCTTTGTACCATTAGATTATAAAACGAAAAGCCTAAATTGCAGTTGGGTCATTACCCCCTGAATGACTGCAATCCGAGTAGGCTTTTTTTGTCACTAATCAGATGGGCATGAGCCATGGATGTTTGTATTTTGTTTGTGCACGATCATTTTGAGGCCTCTAATCCAATGACTCCAAATTATTTCACTTTTTTTTTTTTTAATGCTTTAGTTGTTAAGATTGTGATTTTGAAACCCCGTCAAATTTTGTCATTTTTGGAACATTAAACTAATGTGCGGTGTCAATATCGATCGCTATGTCACATTAGGATTGTCAATTTTTTTTGCAGTTATAAGATGTGCAAATCTCAAACATTATTTTAAAAAAATAAGTAAATCTGAGATTCTAAAATTGTATCTAACATTATTGTAATTATTTCTTTCTGAAGAATCCATTATGTGATGGTTGTTTCGAGTTTTGTCCATTGGCACCCTAAGTAGAGGTGAAATTATGTTAAATTTGACGAAAATTAGGAGAAAATTATGCATATATTTGTAAGTCGATGTGAATGACGTCTTCTCTACATTGCTAAAAATTTAATTTAATTTCCTTTTTTAATCTAATTTCTCGATATGGATAATTCTTTGGTAGCATAAACAAATTAGGAGAAAGACAAGAAGGAGGAGCCAAGAGGGTATTGGCTTGAAAAGTTGAAAGGAACGTAGGAAGTGCAAAGGGACTTGCACTCTGGATTTTGACTGATTCACGCCTTCAATAGACCATGCTTAACAATCATATATATAGAAGCTTGTTTAGAATTATAACACAATAAATTAAAGACAATTGTCAATAGTATTTACCCATTTTAGACAGTTTTTCTTTCCCAAGGAAGCTATCAAAACTTGATATAATTTATATACGCATGCTGCTAAACAGTGCATATAAGGGGACATTTTAGTAATGGGATATATAAAAAATGATTTATACAGATTTAAAATACGCAAATCTCTACAGACTCTTTGAGAAAAATATGGTAGAAAAATATGGTCTATATGAAAAATCTATTTTTTTTCGTAGTGGGTCTTCTTTCTATTTTTTGTTTCAAATGATTTAACAAGACTCGTAAACTTTAAATCTTTAAATATATATCTAGTATTACTCTTAACATATATAGTTACTAACATTTTTTTCATTAATAAAAAAAAAAAAGTAATTATCGACGGTTCGACCTCTCTTTTTATATTTTCGTAATTAAGAAAAATACTTGCGAAGTTTTCTTATTATAGAATTATACAGTAATATAATTAATAAATTAATAGTGATCAAAAACAAACTAATAAGGTAGTTTTTCATGAATAATATTACAAACTATGCACGTATCCTATTAGATAAGATGTGATATATATTTAGTAATTTTGGACCTCTCTCAATCTCAAAAACTAACTTAAGAGGTGAGGTTGCTTTTCTTCACACTTATAAACTGATCACCAATCATTTATATAACCGATATGAAACAATTACGACAACATCTTTAACACAATTTGATCATTTTTTTTAGTTTTTGAATAAAAAATTCATGAAGAATGTTATCTAATTATAGCGAAATGATGAATTAAAGTGAGATAAAAATGTAAATTAAAAAATATATATAGATTTTCTTAAAAAAATCTATTTATAAATTTGCTTTGTTTGGAAGGTATCTTTGTAATGCTCTTTGTTGTGTGATATGAATCCATGAGGAACATGAATGTGGAGGAAAGGGAGCCATTTGAACCATTAATTGGGGTCACCAGTAACCCTCGAGTGCCTACCTTAGACCTACCTGCATGTATGTATGTACATTGATGACAGGGAGAGAGATGTATTGCTCTTTTTTGTGGATACGCTACTCGTAGAGGGGGGGTGTTTGCTCGTCACCATTTCTATATATGAGAAGAGAGAGACAGAGAAGGGCACACAGTACATTTGCCAAATTCCTCCAACACATGTTGGAAGCTGACACATCATGTCAATTTCGAGATAAAAGATTGGAAAATAATCTACCTATAAATGTATTATGATGTGATTTATCAAATAATAAAATTATTTATATTATAAAATAAATCCAACCATTTAGATAAAGTTGTTAATTTGATATAATTTATGATAGTACTATAAATTGATATATATTTATATAATACACTAGATCTATTTAATAATAATATAATTTATAATTTAACATATCACATCAAATCACGTCAATTTATAAATTTATTTTTGTATGATATATGTTATGGCTAAAACATTTTTTAAATAATATTAGATACAATTGAAGATGTTTAAGATTTGTACCTTTATTAAAAAAAAATATGATCCATTATTAAATAAATAAATTTTGATATATGGACTCGAAATTTATCTACTTTTTAACAACCGTCTCAACCCACTTATTTATATATATATATATATGTATCATTGAAACATATTGGGGGTCATGAGAGTTTTGTGTGAAGGGCATTCATATTTCATTCTATCAACCTATGTTATGAAATGGCAGTGGAGTTGCATATAAACTGCAAGTGATTGGGTTCATCTTAATGCCACTTTTCCCTTTGAAAGATGAAGATCATAGGAAAATAAATCTCTGATTTTTATTTTATTTTTTAATTTTTCATCTGCATTGGTAGAGAGAAAAAGGGTATAAATTGTGGGGAGGAATTAGTAAACAATACAATCATGGGGAGTTATAATAATGGAACTTTGCCTTAAGATGAGGAAATTGAACTTTGTTTTGTTGGAGGTTGATCTGTTCCAAGTGTAAATGATTGATGATTGGTGTTTGGTGCATAATATGCTGCTGCCCATTGTCTTTGATATCCTAATAATAACCATTAATTAATTAATTAAAAATAAATATTATCTGAAAGTTAATTGGATGGAAGTGACATCCAATATGGCACCCTCTTGTAAATTAATGGGAATTATTATTAATTATTTTTTTGTTGTTTATTACTTGCAATGCAATGAAGACAGTGCCATCGACCTGCAATCTGTCCTCACAATATACAGTGATGCTGACTTGACTCCTGCTTCCATGTTGGAACACGTAGGAAAGAGCCCCCCATAGATCCACCAAATCAGTTTCTTTTTTTAAGCCAAATCTCAGCATCTTTTGCAAGATAGTACATCTTCAAGCTGGCCTGGTTTGTATTTGAAAAATGATTTTATTCTCATTATTATAATTTTTAAAATTTTTTATAATAAATAATTTAATATTTTAAAATAATAATAATAATATTTTATTTAATTTTCTTCTTTTATTTAAAATTATTTCATCTCTGAATTCAAACCAATCGTATTTTGGTAGATACATTACGTAATTTATTACTCTGTGTACTTATGCTCTAATTTAAAATGATATTAGCAGTTGCGAGTGTATAAAGTATTAGATAAATTTTTTGAAAAAATGAATAACTATAGATGGAATTTATATAAAAAAATTAATTTTTTAATAATAAATTTTATTCTTTTTCAAAATGATTATATAACATTTATATATCACACGACTATATGTAATATTACTTTTTTAATATATCTTTCTAGATTATTAGTTCAGAGTGGGCAAAATTTTAATATTTTTTTTAAAAGTAATATTTATTATTAAAAATTGATTTTTTTATATATATTTAATATTTCAAATATATTTATTTTTTTCAAAAGGAATATACAAAATTTACACATTTTAATATTACAAATATCATTTATTATCCTTCAAATTTAAGTCTCTCAAATTAAGAAATATAAATATATGAAGCGAGGCTCGTAACATTTATATGGACATAAATAAATATGGTAGAATTTAATTCATGTGTCTATCTTTCTTATATTCAAAATTTTCAATTTAATTAAGACTTTGAAATATTTTCAAATAAGATCAATATGCCAAAAAAATATATATATATATATATATATTTAGAGAGAGACAGAGACAGAGACGGGGGGGGCGGGGGCGGGGGGGGGTCGACTAACTCTTCAACTTATGTTGATGTGGTTGTAAAGATTAAATAAATACAAGAATTATGGCCAAGGGAAAAGTGACAGAATTGCAGAATAATATAGTTACATTATAATTAATCATTGCTTATTGGATGAGTAATTCTTTTAAAACTCCACGAGGCATTGATCATATGAACTCTTTCCGTACACACTGTGGGATACCTATTGCACATGCTAATCATTTTTATATCATATATATATATATAAAAGAGAGTGGCCAATTGTATTAAAGATTAGTTCTTTTGGAATCATTTTAATTACTTGCAATTTGCTTGCATATCGGAAATTTTATATAGGAGATCAATTGATCTCATAGCGATTTTCTCGTGGTATTCTTCATATGATTCTATTTTTTGTTTGTGGGTGTGCAGAATCTTTTGTCGGGTTATTTTTTTAAAAAATAGGAAAAGTATAGTTACAAGCATAATTATGCATTAATCTGTATATCAAAATGATGTGATTGATCAAAAAGTATATTTTATTAAAAACAGTATTAATTTAAATTTTAAGTATGAATGAATCAATATTGATACACAGATTAGTACGCGACTGTGCTTATATATAACAAAACTCTTAAAAAAATAACTACTCAACAGTCTTACATAATATACCTATTATTATTATTATTATTATTATTATTTGTCTCTTTTAAGAGATGTGTCGTATAAGATTGCTATGTAGAATAACTCTTTTTTTTTTCTATCTAATTATGGAATATTTGGGCTATTGTATTCACTCTCAAATGAGAAATGATATTTGCAGTCGTGGTTGTGCAAGCGGCGTGCAATCGTTTTAAAAAAAATTGAATTAATATGGGACCCACATGAAAAAAAATTAACTTTTTAATCGTAGACCCCACTCTTTTTCAAAGCGATTGCGCAGCGTTTATAATTTCACGACTGTATATAGCATTACTCCTCTCAAATATGGAAAAGATCATCTCATTCTTTTATTATTATTATTATTATTATTATTATTATTATAAATAAGAATGGATCTACGGCACACGGGGGATCTCAGCTGGGATCCCAACAAGTGCAACAATTTTTTTTTTGGCTTATTTTTCATATAATTTTTAATACTTTTTAATATTTTTAAAAATTAAAAAAAAAATCATAACATCATTAAAAAATACTACCTTAATTACTAAGTAAAAATAAATAAATTTTGCATTTGTTGGGATCCCGTTTGTGGCTTTAGCATTTTTTTTTTTTAATAAATACACTTTATACCCTTAAATTTAGGTTTTATACTTTGCACCTCGTTACACCAAAATTGATACATCCTACTCTTGAATTATAAAAACTTAGTAAGATTAGACAATCAATATTGTACCACGTCACTAATTTTTCATCCATCTTAACAACAAAAATAGATCGTTGGTACAACATGTTAATTTGGTAGTTTCAAGTTTAAATGTAAGGAAATACACTAACCATAAATAGATTATACAAAAATAATCTTGCAAACTAATGTGACTTGATGTAGTTTGTTAGATTATAAAGTTATTTTTATTGTAAAATGAATCTAACAGATCACATAAAACTACGTTAATTTATAATATTCATTTTTTTATCATTTTTTTATAATTGTAGCAATTCTCTTAAATGTGTAATGTGTTAGTTTTCATCGTACAGAGTGTAGAGAGCAAAACCCTAATAATTTGAGAATGCAAAACATATATTTTTTCTTCGTTCTTTTTTGAATGTATATCTTCTGTTTATATTCTATTCTATTTCTTCTGCCTTCTTCATAAGAGTGAATCTACAGCACACATCGGGAAATCTCGACAATGCGATTTTTTTTGTCGGAATCCCCATGTGTCGCTTTAGCATTTCTGTCTTTATAATCTCCAATGCACTCAAACACATCGTATAATGCTAACAGATAATGTTAAATATTGATTTGTATGATAGTTTCGTGTTCTTCTTAAAGATTGAGATAGTTCTCTCCTCACATTTTGGACATGGTGGTCATAATGACCACCACCATGCTGTGATCAAAAGACATTGTAGTTGCGTGGGGGTAAGTAATAGTGGATGGCATGATGTATCACAAATTTTCGACCATACCCTCTCCTATATATAACAAATTTAGTTTTAAAAAATTGCATCTAGATCAAAATTTATATTAAAATTAACTACAGAATTATCATAAGCCTAAGCCCTGACGCAATGGTATAATATAAATATAGTAACAACACACATACAACTCTTTTACATTTATTTATACAACCATATTTTAAACCGAGAGTATTTCTATAAAATGATATTACTTTTATAAGTTTTAGAAAAATGCTCATCGTTCTAGCGAAGAGAGTTGAACATGGCATAGACAGGGCCTAGTTTAGATGTCAAATGTCAAGCTATCTCATATCGTCTCATCTCATCTTATTATTATAATTTTTCTAAATTTTCAAACAAAATATAATAAAAATTCAACTTTTTCAAATTCTAAGATAAAATTAATATTAAAAAATTATATTATAATAATATTTTATTTAACTTTCAACAAAACACGTCTTCTCATTTTAACTATGTAACCAAACGAAGCCAATTGATGATAGCAGAAGACAACTGATAAGAAGACCAAATTGGAGAGTTTAGTTTACATATAGAAAAGTAAATGAGGTAGCTCATCAGCTAGCCATACTTGATCTTACTTATAATGTTGAGTAGCTATAAGTGGAAATGTTTCATTTTGTGTCTCTACTTGTAACATTATTTGTAGCACATTTAGTTTTGTCTCTTATAACATAACTAGTGTGGTATTCATCAAAAATTATAAAAAATAAAATAAAATAAAAAATCCAAAATTTAAAAATCAAATCATAGCCTCCAATACATGTCTTTCTTGCAGTCGTGTTATGGAATATGATTGCTTACCAAATAAGTACCTGTAATTTTATGTTTTTAACTTTGATAAAATTAATATCTGAAATTCTGAATTATATTCGTAATTAAATACATGCATTGATCTCTTATTACAAACTATTAGAAGGTTGCTATGTGGCATATTAAGATTACATATCAAATTTTTATTAGCTAAAAATGTGGTATCAATATGCCACTTTAGGTCCCATTGGATATTGAATTGAGTTAAGTTCTTTATGAATAATAGTGAGTTGAGATAATAGAGTAAGTTTTGTGGAGCCCATTTAATATGAGTTTAAATGCGTTTGGATGTTATGATAAATTTAGATATATTTATGCAAAATTGAAAAAAGTTGTAAGTCATGCGTATAAATAGATGTTGAATTGAAAAAATTTGTGAATCTCACATATAAAGAGGTTTTAAGTTAGAATGAGTTTAATAGTTTGAAAGTTAGGTATTTAGGTATTAGACTCAACTTAAAATTAGACTGAATTGAGTTAATCTTAATTGAGTCTAACTTCTAAATGGATCAGTCAATCAAAGACTGACACCACGATCTTCTATTTGTTTTAACGAAAATAACTAATAACAATTGTTTTTTGAAATTGATGAATCAGTGGTGCCAAAGTTGAAGATCTAGAATTCAATTTTTTAAAAGGTGAAAATGCTGGTAAAATTTTTTGCAATTAACCCACTCAAAAAAGTTTTAAACTTTTCCTTACTTTTGATTTGCTTTTCCCATAAGTAATCAATCCTTTAGGGATCTCAACCTATTATCATTTATGCCCATTCCACATGTATATCTTTCAATATATATTTTATAACTGAGTTTTGCTATTTATCATTTCGATTTTTCACATATAATATATCATATTTATTTATTTTTTATTTTTAAATTAATTAATTTTTTTACTCATTATCCATATATCACTCATTAAATAAGAGAAAAAATAAAAATTATGTGTGATATAAGAATAATGAATAAGAATTTTCTTTTTTATTAGACTACTAGACCAAAAAAATGAAGAAAATAAAATAATTAGTTCAACTTAAAATTTAAAAAATAATAAATAATTGAAAGGATAAAAAAAGGCAATAAAAGGTGGACCATCCATGCCACCAAGAAGGAATGAACGGGTAGCAATGATGAGAGTGGATGAGACCTACCCTATGCCTTCCGTACAGCTCCCTCCACTCTAGAGATCGAGCAACGTACCTCCACCCACCGTTTTGGTGAGTGGGGGAGCTGTTGCGGCACAGAACCAATCTTTCCTAGCTTCTTATATTTAATATTTATTATTATTTTAAAAAAATTATTTTACCATTTAAATAATATAAATAGTATATTTTATACATTAACTTTATAATAAAATAACTCATTAAAGGCTTGTTTGAATACTAAAAATATTTTAAAATATATATAAATATTAGTGAAATGGTTTGTAAATAGTAATGAAATAATTTGAGTTAAAATATTTTATTTGATTTTTGAAAATAAAAGTGAGAAAATTAGAAAAAAATATATTATAAAGCTAAAATCATGTTTGAATATAATTTTTATATGTAAATTTGAAAAAATTATACAGGGTTTTGTATTTTGTTTGAAAATTTATAAAAATTAAAATGATTAAATCAAAAAATTATAAATCAAAAATTAAATAGTATTTTACATTTAAGTGATGCTTGAAAAGAAAAAAAAAAATCTGAAAATGCCTTAAAACAATTGTGTTAAATAAAAAAACAAAAATGCCCTATATATGATATACACGTGTCTTGATAGAGAATACATGTTAAAAAGTTGTTAATACTTAAAACTAAGAAAATTTCTATTTACAATCCTCACTTTAAAATTGTATATGCATGTCCTTTATTAAAAGAAAGAAAACATCATTTTAAGATAAATATTTTAATAATTTTTAAAGATGAAATTACCTATACCAGCATTATAGTCTCCAATAGAGATTGTACATAGGATTGCTTCAAAACTAATGTGCTTATATTCTATGTTAGTTTAGAAAATAATATTAAAAACCATATCATGATTATCTTTATATTATAATAATTTCAAATCAATCCAGTCTAAAAATAAATTTTTACATTTTTTTTTTTTTTATATAACATGACATCTATATATCATTAAACTTACATTTCATGTTTATCAATCCAAATAACAGAATAAGTAAATTCAGGATATGCCCCTTCCCATACACCGATATCATCAATATTGCAAGCATACTTAGCCAATTTGTGTGCCACTTCATTGCTTATACGTCCAACGTGCTGAATGCTACAGTGGTGGAAAGTCTCCATCAGTTCTTGAATCTCCTTGATCACATTTTCAAGAATATAGATCTTAATCAATTCAACAGTTGTTAATAGTATGAACCATAACTAATGAATCACTTTCAATCACCAAATAAATTTTTACCTTTGGATTCTGTTAACTTGGGTTGGAGGCTAAGAAATTCATAATTATGTTCATCATCATCATCATTATTATTATTTAGATTAAAATAAAAAAGAAAAAAAAAAGAGAAAAAAAGAGCCTCGTACTCTTGATTCCCTACGTTTGGGTAAGAACTATTCATCCACCTAAAAGATTATTATTATTATTATTATTCAACTCTATCTGTTTGGATTCCTCAACTACAATATGTTATTTGAAGGAATTAAAAAGTGTTTTTTAAATTAAATGGAGAAATGAATAGATCAATTATTAATGTAGATTACATTTTAAAAGCCATTAATTAAATGGTTTTTTTTAAATAGTTTAAAAAAATGTGAGGCTGCTGTGTATATTTTATGTATATATATATAATGTTAGATTAGTGGAAATGTTTTAAATAATCTGTGATGTAATTAGTGTAAAGGTCCATTGTAAAAACAGTATTTGAAGTTTTTATGTTTTTTATAAATCGAGACTTAGTTTTTAATTTTTTATCAAATTAACACTTGAACTTTTAAAACTTGGTAATTAGATAAATTTAGGGCTCATTTGGAGAGTGAGATGAGATAAGAATTTTGTGAATATTAGTAAATAATCTGAGTTGAGTATTTTTTTAGTTTTGGAAAAGAAGAGAACAAAATTGCATAAAAAATATCATAAAATTAAAATATTTTTAGAATATAATTTTATAATATTATTTTTATTTGAGGATTTGTAAAAGTTGATTTTTTTTTTTAATTTGAAAGTTTGTAAAAATTATAATAATTAATTTAAAAAATTGTACTTAAATTATGTTTGAAAAAGATATAAGATAAGATGAAATGAGAATTTTGAAATGAGACCTAATTCTAAACAAACCATCTTATTAAAAAACCTAACGTGAAGTTATGTGTTATTTTTTATTGACAAACATGTGGCAAATATCAATACCCTATGGTAGTAAATCGAAGGTGACATGACAATTCTACCATTAATTTTTGACGGAAAATTTGATTGAAATAACTAATTGCGATATTTTTAAAGAGTAATGTTAAGTATAAGTTTTAAATAAATAAATCTCATGAAAACTATTTAAAAAAAGTGAATTTTATTACTAAAAAATAATTTTTTTTATAAATTTTAAAAATGAGATATATTTTTTTATGAAGATTTATGCAAGATTTATATATTTAAGATTTATAAATGATTTCCTAATCTTAAAATTTAAATATTAATTTTATGAAAAATAAAATTAAGATACTGAATGGTAAATGGCTAGTGCCTAGAGCCTAGTGGCTGATCGAGCGAACTGCTTGGACATGAAAGAGAGTGGTGGAGTCTGTGGTTGGTGCGATTTCCCATGGACCTAAAAGAAAAGAAAAGAAAAGCTGGTATTGTTATGGCCTTAATATAGATGGCGTAGTACGTAGAGGCTTAGGGAGTGGGGGCAGACCTACCACTTTCTTGCTTGGGGTTTGGCTCACAACACACCGTCACCTTTGGTCTTTTTGGTAAAGCTCAATTTTATTTAAAAAAAAAATCTCCAAAGTATATTATCTTTAGGAAAAAGCTATTTTGTCGCTTGGGGTTGATTGTTCGGATTGATCGTTGGGTAAAAATATTTTTTTTACTTAGTGATTAAGAAAATGATTTTAAGTGTATTGATGTATTTTTTTTACTTAATAATTAAGAAAGTGATTAAAAAATGTGAAATGAAAAATAAAAATAAAAAAAATTTTACACTAGGCGATTAGCCCAGGGGTAAGGGTGAGGCGGCAAAGTAGCCTCACCCATTATCTTTAAGGCATTCTTCCTCTAATGTTATTTTTAGGTGTAGATGAAATCAAACAAGGTATTAGATAACTAGAATGTGTCCAACCTACGTAGACATAGTTAACATGACATTTGCCCGACAATACAAACATGCCCATCAACTAGCAACATAATAATGGAGAAAAAAGAAGTCAACAATAATGACAATAACAACAACAAACTCAATTGTTACTAATTATTCAAAAATCTCTTAATCATAGATTATGCCTTGTGGAGAAAATTGTTGTGAATGTACTCTCCCTCTTCTACAAGAGAGAGGTTGTGTTGAGAGAATTAAGATAATAGCGATCACAATTGGGTGACTCACGAGTAAAAGTTTCTATTGATGTAATGAGAGACAAATGAAATAAATGTGTCGATATGAAGAAGAGTGTCATATTTTTAAGTTTGAGTTGTGTTAGCAATGGATTACAGGCACGATGAAGTTGTTTTTGTTCAGAGGAAATAGGTTTTAGTTGGGTATAATTAACATAAATAGTACTTATTCATGGTTTATTGGTATAGTTAAGGAATATTTTCAAGGTTTCATGTTGGGAAGATTGTTTGACAAAATTGAGTAATAGGGATTCCAAGGAATAACTATAGTCTTGATTGGTTTATTAGCTGTGCCCCAATTGAAATCACTTGAAAGAGGACAAAAAGACAATGTTTTTTTGTGCTCTTCCTTTTACCAACAAGTTAAATGTTCCTTATACATTTTCAAACTTTTATTTTTTTTGGGGGTTGGTCGATATAAAAAAACCAACAATAATAATAAAACTATCCTTGCAACCACCCTCAAGTTATCAATTTCAATAGTGAGGACTTGTTTGATTATATAAATGATCTTATTTCATTTAATCTAATCAGTATAATTTTCTTAAATTTTTACATAAAATATAATAAATAATTTAATTTTTTTAAATATTATAATAAAATTATATTAAAAAAATTATATTATAATAATATTTTATATAATTTTAAACTTTTATCTCATCTCATATATATATAATCAAACGAAACATAACTTTTAAAATTAGTAAAAAATATAATTTCATTTAAAGTTTTAAGAAGATTTCTTTATAAAAATTATTTTTTGAAGGAAAATATAATAATAATATTTTAATTTTTCATGTTATTACTCTTCTTTAATATTTTAAATTATGCTTAAAAAAATTATTCATGTTTTTAATTTTATAATTTTATTTTTAACCTACTTTGTGCTTTGGAGGAGAAAGCTAGTGCTTGGAATTAGGGTATGTTCCACCTGAGGTCCTAAACAGTTCAATTAAGACAAAAACAGTTAACAGGTGGGAGCCATGGGAAAAGCAACGGTCAGATCTTAGCTATTTTATAAAAAGGACCCTGTTATCGAAATCGCAGACTCGCTCTGCAACTTTGGACATAAGCGAGCCGTACAAGGTTCCTTTCGTAATTTGGGTATGATCGTACTTTTGTCGGAAAGTAACCGCTTAGTACATACAGATGGCGGCCACACGTAGCGAGTATCGCACACACCCACACGAAATGCGAGTACTGGAAAGTAGCGGTGCAATTGGTTGGTGTTATTGGATATAACGAGACGATTATATAAAAATAATTTTATAAATTAATATAATTTTATATAAAGATAATACTCGATCCTCCGTTAGGCGATCCCGTTTTCAGTGTTTTATTTTTTTATTTTATTTTATTTTTAATGATTAAAAAGAATTTATTTAATATTATTATAAATTTTTTTATTTTTTTAAATATTAAAAAATGGTATAAAAAAATTATTATTATTTTTTTAAATCAAGCGAAAGCTCTCGAGAGAGCCATCAGCGATGACTGTAGAGAAATTTGTTAAATTTATTTTATAATATAATAAATCATTTATGTCACTTTATAATATTAATTTTTATTAATTAATGGATTTAAGGCCCTACCGTACTCTATCCACTAACTCAAGGACACCGTGTCATCGTCACGTCATCCGAAGAGCCACTGAAAATGTATGCTTTGTCCACGTCAGCATCACTTGGAAGCTCGAGAAGTTCAAACGAAATGGGAGTGGGACCTTCTCACAACACCACCACTAATTACCCGAAGAAAGCAGGGATGGGATATACTAATAAACCTTTTTTTAAAATAAATAAATATTAATTTTCAATTTTGATTTTAATATAATTGATCATTGCTTGTACATAATATATTTTAAATAACACTAATTTAAATAATTAATATATAAAATTACTAAAAATATGTAACATCAATAAAAAACATTGATGACATCAAAATTTAAAATAAATAATTAAATTATTTTTTTAAATAAATCTAACCAAATAGGGTTTTAAAATGAGTAAATAAATAAAGAAGTGATAATTTTCATCCTCAAATTTATTATTTCTAATAATAGATAATTAAAACAAAATTATTAAATAATATGTCACATCAATAAAAATAATTGATAATGACTACTTTTAAAATAAATAATGAATAGCGGTATAATCAATCATATTCATGTTCATTTTTTAGAGATTATAGAAAATTCTAATTCTTTATTAAAAACGATTAGTATTAAAATAGTAATTATTATAGGGGTTGAAAATAAATGTTGGTTTCTATGTGTCTCTCTAATTTGAATGTTAAAATTCAAACAAATAATCTTGAAGATCACGATGCAATGGTTTTTTTTTTTTAAACAAGATATTTTCATTCATAATGCTTACTCAATACAAAGTGTTTCAGCAAATAGCTTACTAGCAATCAAATTAGGCCATTCTTCAACCCAACATTACGGCTCCTCTAGTGATAAAGCCAGTTTTGCTAAATTATGTGTTATCTTATTTTCTATTCTCCTTATAAAACCGATCTTCCAACTGTATAGATTTGTCAAACTCTCTTTTTAATATTTTGAATGACTTGCCCATATGCTGTCCAACATGCTCCTGGATTCATCACTGCATCCAATTTGGCTTTTGCATCTCTTTCTATAATCACCTAGGTGAAACCCATCTCTAAACACAGCTCAGTTGCTTTCCTCATGGCTACTGCTTTTGTTAATAATAGTTGAGGCAACAAATGCTGAGGTTCACTACAAGCTGTAATTTGTTCTCCATTTTGATCCCTTATAATAATCTCAACACCTACTTTCTGATTTTTTGAATCTACTGCATAATCAAAATTGACCTTAACCTAGCTGTCCTTAGGTTTTCTCCATACTATGCTCTGTGTAATTGGAACATCTGCATTATTCCCCATCCCCTTCTTCTGTTGAGCATCTTTAAACTCTTTTAGTGACAGTAAGGCAGCTTGAACAATCTGTTTTAGTCCATCAAACTGATTCTCAAAAACTAATATGCTCCTCCCATGCCATATACCTCTAAACAATACTTCCACTTCTTCTGATTTCTCATGAGACAGTTTTAGATTCATTGTATCCCATATTTCCATAAAATCCGCAGCCATGGCAGACTACTTCTACAAAGCACTTCCTTGTTCTGCCCATACATCACTCACAATAGGACATTGCCATAGAGCATGCAGTGTCGTTTTCCTTTCAAGCTTACAATAGCCACTTTTGACATTATACTTGCCATCTTTATCGTATTTCCAGATTAACTTATCTTTACAACCTGTCTTATTAATTGGGATTCTGTAGATAACACTAGCTTCCTCTTGACATAACATATTGTTTATCAAGCTCTTAATGGTAAAGACATTTAAAAACAATTATGTTTGTAGGAAAATAAATATTAAGGTAGTAAGATTTAGATTAAGGTTTTGTCAATTTTTAATCTTTATTTAGTTATACGGATGTGATAAGTTTACATGCCATAATAAGAGAGAAAAAGACGCACAAAATGAATGATGATATTGAGTATTTAATATTATTCGAGAGATTAAAAACTTTAAAACATAAATTCTGAACTGAATTATCTTAAGTGGAATAGAAACGTACGAGTAAATTCTATAAAATCTATTATCTATGAGTAAAACTATATACAGTTTTAAGATGTGTAAGCCCCACTTTATTTGAAAAAAAGTGAGTTATACTTTAAAAATCTTTTTTTTTTTAATTTCATGTGGGTTATTTATTTATTCATTATTTTCAAAGTTAGTACGCGCTTTTATACTTTATAACTGTATATAAAATTATAATATTTACAGTTTTAAGATATGCAAGTACCGTATATTTATTTTAAAAAGTAGGTAAATTTAAAATTCACATGATAAATAAAAAGCAATGCCCAAAAATTGCATGCCCTAAACTTATATACAACATTACTTTTTATCTAAAAAATAAAAACACAATAGGAGTCAATTTATACGTCTCTTTCCCACTTAAAAGTTTCAAATTTGGACAAAATCCGAAAATAATTAAATGAGTAAACCATATAAATTTAAAAAAAGATAAATGCAAAAGGTATAAAATTAAAATATCTAATAATTAATATTTGTAGTTATACAATAGGTAAATATTGTATATTTATTTTAAAAAATAATAAATATAAAATTTATAAAAAAATTAATTTTCTAATAATAATTTCACTATTTTTAACAATTATGTATATTACATATAGATATGAATAATATTATATAAATTCATAAAATTTAAATTTATTAATAAAAAATTAATTAATTTTTATATAAACTCTAATTTGTAAATGCAAAATATCATTTTTGTTGGGATAGAGGCAGGGTTTAGGGATGGGGATGATACGCCTGATAGACAGCGGGCGCAAGGACGGGCGGAGTTGTCACTTTCAAAGACCTACCCACTTTCTTTTATTTTTTATTTTTTGTAAGGTAAGGAAGGGTGTGGCCCTCTGTGTGTGGGAAATGCAATTCCATTCTCTAATTACTTAATTTTTTAGCATTATTTATAAAAAAAAAAAAAAAACTTAAATATTATTGAAGTTGTGAGCTCTGTCTCCCTCTGTTCCTCTCTCACTTAGCTCCATTTTCTCACACAGAGAGAGAGAGAGAGAGAGAGAGAGAGAGAGGGGTTTATTTAAGGGGAAAAAGTGGTTTTCCGGGAGCGGTTTCTGAGGTAATAATGGTGGTTTTAGGGTTCCTCATTGCCTTTTCGGTCTCCGTTTCGTTTTCTTTGTGATTGTTAGGGCACGTGCTTTGGTCTGTTTTTCTTCCGGGTTGGGAGGGCGGGGGAGTTTTGTTCTTTGCTTTGTCTTAACTTGTTTTTCTGGGATATATTGCTGTAGATCTGCTCTCTCTTACTGTAGTCGGTGTTCTTCACGGCGGTTAAGGTCGTTCTAGTTGGATCTGTTTTGCTTCTCACCGTCTTGCATTCCTTTCTTGAAATCGGTTTCTGACTTTTTATCCCTACATAGTGTTTTTTGTTTGGATCTTTTATGCATGAGTGGCTTTCAGTTCATTTTTCTTTGGGTTATGTCTGTTCTTCGGACTCTGATATGGGATCACAGAAGTGGGTCATTTTTTTTTGGGAATGTTGAGTGTGATTCGGGGGTCAGGGGAAGGGTTTTGGGGCTTCTGTTGTTTTGGTTCCACACCCCCCCCCCTCCCCCTCTTTTATTTTTCTCATTTTTGTAGGATGTAACTGTAAATTACTCGGGACTTCGCACACGTTTTGCAGCTGAAATAACAGGAGTTTTTACTTTTAATGTTTTATGGATAAAATCTTCTCTCTTTGCTCTTTCTTGTTTCAATATTTTTTTATTTTATTAGGAGTAGATCATTTGTGCCCAGCGATATGAAATATAGTTCCCTTGCATTATTATTATGGTTTTTTCGACAGAACAAATTTGGAAAAACTTACTGTGGTAGCCAGTAGTGTTTTTTCTGGTGATTTTTGGCCCCTCTTCTGGTGATCAAAATACGGTGGCTTTTGATGCATGATTTCAGGGATGACGGTCAGCTCCGTTTGTCCAGGGATAAAAGATGAAAATAACGTCGTTGGTTTTGCTATAAGATGCTAGGTGTCCCAACCTGAACATGAAAATGTTTTCCCATTGTGAAGTCTATGTCGAAAAGGGACCTCTTTATTATTGGGTTCTAATTTTTCGGTTGTTTTCTAGTTGTATCTGTACATTTTTCTCTATATGGTGATGATGAGGAAGATGTTAATATCTATGTTGCAGATGGTCTTGTATTTGTGGGTTTGTAGTCCCTGTACTAATGTATTAACGGTTTTCTGTGTGCAGACATCATCATGGGGAAGAAGAAGAAAACCGGACTTCCTAGTGGGGGTGAGAGCTCACAGTCTCAGCAGGAAAGTAGTGGTAGTGGTAGTGGTGGTGGTGGTGGTGGTAGTAGTGGTCGGGGTTACCAACCACGCCCTGCTGAGCGGAGTGCTCCACCTCAGCAGCAACATGGAGGAGGAAACCAAGGAGGTAGAGGTTGGGGCCCTCAAGGAGGTCGTGGAGGTTATGGTGGGGGGCGCAGCGGTCGGGGAATGCCACCGCAGCAGCAGTATGGTGGGCAACCTGAATATCACGGCCAGGGAAGGGGAGGGCCACCCCAGCAAGGTGGTCGTGGATGGTTTGGCGGTGGCGGCCGTGGTGGCATGAGTAGGGGCCTTGGCGTAGGACCTTCCCCACCGAGACCATCAGACCCCGAGCTTCCCGAACTGCACCAAGCAATCCAGGTTCCACATCAACCAGGGGTCCGTCCGCCTGGGCGCATGTCATCTGAGGCGAGTTCATCTACCCGACCAATCGAGTCGTCTCAAGTGGCCCGGCAGTTTGAAAAACTCGCCATCGAAGGAGATTCCAGCCAACCCATTCAACCTGTGCCACCATCTAGCAAATCAATGAGGTTCCCTCTTCGGCCGGGCAAGGGTAGCGCTGGGACAAAGTGTATAGTTAAGGCTAATCACTTCTTTGCTGAATTACCAGACAAAGATTTGCACCAGTATGATGTGAGTCATCTCACCATGATTCTGTGCGTTTGTGGCATTTCGCCTTATTTCTTCACTTTCAATTGATCTATGCGTGGTAGGTTACTATTACTCCTGAGGTGACACCTCGTGTAGTCAACAGAGCTGTAATGGGACAGCTCGTGAGATTATACAGAGAAACACATCTTGGAAAGAGGCTCCCTGCCTATGATGGGCGAAAGAGTCTATATACTGCTGGGCCGCTCCCTTTTCAATCAAAGGAGTTTAGGATCGCACTTATGGATGAAGATGATGGATCTGGTGGCGTAAGGTTCAAATCTAAGTGTGCTCTTCGTCTACGGCATTCGTATCTGTATTCTGTGATTTTTTATAATGATTTTTTTTCTTTGATGCAGGAGAGAGAGAGAATTCAAAGTCGTGATAAAATTTGCTGCACGTGCAGACCTGCACCATTTAGGACTCTTTTTGCAGGGTAGGCAAGCCGATGCACCGCAGGAAGCACTTCAGGTTCTTGATATTGTCCTGCGTGAATTACCTACATCTAGGTACTAAATCTGATCGTTGAATTTTATACGTCTATAGCACATGATTGGCATTTGAAAAGTCAGATTGTTAATATGAATATGTGATAGACCTAGGTACTGTCCTGTGGCTCGTTCCTTCTATTCCCCTGATCTGGGAAGAAGGGAGTCTTTGGGTGAGGGGTTGGAGAGTTGGCGTGGTTTCTATCAAAGCATTCGTCCAACTCAGATGGGACTGTCTCTGAATATTGGTATTTAATGTCTCGAACCATTTTTTGCTTGGCGTTTGTTGTATTTTCTTCTTTAGCTTGTATCTTGTTTATATTTCAATTTATTTGCCTTATAAAAAATAGTCATTCAATTTAATTTTCTCTCTCATCTCTTCTGGGTATCTTATGGCCCCTTGGATTATTGTTTGTTCCTGTTATGGCGACAATTTTGTTAATGTTGCAGACATGTCTTCGACTGCTTTCATTGAGCCATTGCCGGTAATTGAGTTTGTAACCCAGCTACTGAATCGGGATGTTACTTCTAGGCCGTTATCTGATTCTGATCGTGTAAAGGTTAGACTTTCTTGCTTTTGTCTTGATCATTGTTATTCTTTGGACCGGACTCCCAAGTCCGTTTGGTATTTTATTCTTCTGCAGTTGTGTTGTTTTGCATTGCGGCTCATGTTGGGTTTTCCATTTAGGGAATCAGGTCAAGTTAATTTATATCTTATTAATCTATTGTTGCTGTTTTTTAAGAGCCCTGAATATTTAATGCAGTTTTTGTGTGATGAACTTTGCTGTCAAAGTTACATATCATTACTTTACACTTGTTTTAATAGATAAAAAAGGCCTTACGAGGAGTTAAAGTCGAGGTTACACATCGTGGAAACATGCGAAGGAAGTACCGGATATCTGGTTTAACATCACAGGCAACACGGGAGCTGACGTAAGTGCTATATCTTATGTTTTACAAAACAAAAATGTATATTGAAAATTAAGCTTGGTTCTCTGAATATGTTTGGTGGTTGTTCTAGGTTTCCTGTTGATGAAAGAGGAACGGTGAAATCTGTGGTCGAGTACTTTTATGAAACATATGGCTTTGTGATTCAACAGTCACAATGGCCTTGTCTGCAAGTTGGGAACCAACAGAGACCAAATTATTTGCCAATGGAGGTAAAAACATAATTGTGATTTTCAGTCCTCTTAACTCCAATGATATACGTTTGTAATGGATGGGTATTTCTTATATCACATGGATGCTGACATATTGCTGTTGAATTCAGGTTTGCAAGATAGTTGAGGGTCAGAGGTACACCAAGAGGCTGAATGACAAACAAATTACTGCTTTACTGAGGGTGACCTGCCAGCGACCTCAGCAAAGGGAGTATGATATAATGAAGGTTCGTTAATGGGCAGTCTGTTATGTTTGCCCTTGATGTGTCTTTTGCTTCTTAATTTTCTGTTGTATGATTACCCACCTATCAAGAACAGAAAATTTCTGTTGTATGATCACTAGACAATCATACCTAGGTGTCCCCCTCTTGTACATGTCCCATGTACTTGGGCTATGCCTGACAATCTCAACAATAAATTTTTTGTTTACTGATGAAAGATAATTCTGTCTCATGTTTTTCCTTTTTCCTTTTAATTTTTGAAGGGTAGTGATTACAACTCTTTTACTGTTTATATTGTAACCCATTTTACAATCAACAAATGCAATCATGTCACTTCGTTAAAAATGAATTTCAGTTTTACAAAATTATCCTTAATTTATAGAGTTGTAAAATAGTTGTAACTTGTAAGTTTATCATTTTCCTTTTTTGAATACCTGTTAAAAAAGTTTTCCTTTTTCCTTAAATTGCATGGGATGACTTCTATGTGTTATGACACTTAATTTACATTTCTGTTTAGTTGTATATTCAATGAAGCTTAACTCCCAGATTATGGATTTTAGAATGCCTCATGCCTTTGAAGGGTTATTTTTGTGGGTCCTGTCTTTTTGATATCATGATCCACTGTCTTCATGTTTTGAATATTGTTTGTATCTAAACAAAGTTCAAAATGATGAATCCGGTTACCTCATGAATTGTACGTCTTTCTTTTTCCATTTCCTTTAGGATTGTTGTTCTAAATTCAAACATGCCTCATGTACTCGATAAATAGCCTATTCATTTTTATTAGCAGAATGTAAATAATTGCTAGAATAGGATCCATCGTGATTCTCCCGTACTTCTCTTATCCCTTTTTAAGAGTTTTTCTTCTTACCCCTTTTTAGGTGTTTTTCTATATCTAGTTATTTAGTAATGACGTTAAATACATTTATGGGCATCTGAAATACATGCTAAACTTTTTGATAACTTTTTGTACAATAAAAAAGTGAGCACACGGGGGGCGACGCATCAAAATAGACCTAAGTAGAGAAACAACAATAGATGTTCTAGTTTTGATCACCAAAGAACCCAGTTTTATGTTTATATAGTGTAACCAAGAGCTTTTTAATGTATCCATTGCTTTTGTGTACCCCTCATATTCTAAAATGTTTATTACCTTTCAGACAGTTCGTCACAATGCGTATGATGATGATCCTTATGCAAAGGAGTTTGGCATTAAAATCAGTGAGAGGCTGGCTACAGTTGAAGCTCGTACTCTTCCTGCGCCATGGGTATTATATCTATATTCAGTTTACTGTTCGGTTTATCAACTTTCTCCTGCTTTTTATGGGCATCAATGTTGTGTTCCTGAATGCATTTATTGCAATGCGCAGTTGAAATATCATGATACAGGCAGAGAAAAACATTGCCTGCCACAAGTTGGGCAGTGGAATATGATGAATAAGGTATTTTTAGCATTAGAATTAGTTTTTAGTTCGCATATTATATACTATAATATGGTATTTACTTCCCCCCCATATGGGTGAGGGGGCATTGGGAATGAGTTCAAGGCCAGTTGGGCTTGAGTTGCTACCAATGAAGCCCTTTTAACTATGTTGTAGTTCGAAAATGTGTCGGCTTTATGGACTTGATGCGCATGTACAGTTAGATGTCTAAGTTATTGGCCATGATTGGTAATGCGGTAGTTACAATAATTAACTAAGGACATTTACATTTGAAGTGTTTTGTGATTTATTTGGAAATGGAGGGGAAAATACACTTTAGTTATGTAATTCTCTTGTAATGATTTTGTGCAATATATCTGGTGTGGTTAAGACTGGCCTTTTGCGCATCTGTAATTATTTTTTTTTTGTGTTGGTTAGTATATAACTTACTGACATATCAATAAGATGGATATTTATTTACATCTTGGGAATTTGCATGTGCATGGATATATACTGGTGTTCTCGTGGTTGTGCTTTTTTGGATTTCTGCTTTTTAACCTTAATATTATTGGCATAACATTGTCTCAGTAGGATTTTACAATGCTATCATTTTTGCAGAAAATGGTCAATGGGGGAGTAGTCAACAATTGGATTTGCATAAATTTTTCACGGGTTGTGCAAGACGGTGTAGCCCATGGGTTTTGCCATGAACTTGCTCAAATGTGCTGCATTTCCGGCATGGTATGGTGCTTAAAGACTTGTATTGATCAAGATTCACATTGTCATTTTGTTCTGTCTCCTTAACAGTTAACATTTGACCATGGGCAGTTAGGTGTTCCCATTGTGCACCACCTGTGGGCTTTGGGTCTTCCCTTTTATAATAAAATCTTGATTGCCCATACTAAAAACCATTTGATTTTGGGCTGTTTGCAGGCATTTAAACTTGAGCCAGTGCTTCCACCGGTGACTGGGCGTCCTGATCACGTTGATAAAGTCCTGAAAACTCGGTTCCATGATGCCATGACTAAGCTCCAGCCTCAGAGAAAGGAGCTTGACCTTGTTATTGTTATTTTACCAGATAACAATGGAAATCTTTATGGTAGGAAACTAGATTAACTGGCCGCATTTGCTCTTGGAACCTGATTCTGGCTTGTGATCCCCTTTTATTTAATTTTTAATTTCTCGTGCAGGTGATTTGAAGCGGATCTGTGAAACAGATCTTGGACTCGTTTCCCAATGCTGCTTGACAAAGCATGTATTTAAAACAAATAAGCAACAATATCTGGCAAATGTGGCATTGAAGATAAATGTCAAGGTGGGAGGGAGGAATACTGTGCTTGTTGATGCACTCTCGAGGCGTATACCTTTAGTCAGCGACCAGCCTACCATAATTTTTGGTGCTGATGTTACACATCCTCATCCAGGAGAGGATTCAAGCCCATCAATTGCAGCTGTATGTTATTTAGTTTATTACTGTGCTCCACTTGTTTATGCTATTGCATTGGATTGCCCCCAGCAGATATATTTTTTTACTGTTTCAAGAACGTTTTATTTAGCATACCATGATAATTTGAATTGTCTTCAGGTTGTGGCATCTCAAGATTGGCCAGAAATCACAAAATATGCTGGTTTGGTTTGTGCTCAAGCCCATCGACAAGAACTGATCCAAGATCTCTTCAAGACATGGCAGGATCCTGTAAGAGGGACAGTGTCTGGTGGCATGATTAAGTATGAACATTTCTGTCTTCTCTATTTTTACCTTTATTCTTCTTATATATAGTTGAAACCACAGCTGGGTGGCAGGATCCTGCAAGTGGGACAGGATGTTTTTCGTCAGTGAATTTTAAACAAAATCTTTTGGGTGGAGCTTGTGGTGCAGGTTTTGAGTTACTTTTTCCTTTTCATACAGGGAACTACTCATATCTTTCCATTCAGCAACTGGGCAGAAACCAAAACGTATCATATTTTACAGGTATTGTCTTATTTTCCTGCCACTGCTGTCTAGATACTTCTGTTGCCATCTAATAAACATCTCCTTTCTGCAGGGATGGGGTGAGTGAAGGGCAGTTCTATCAAGTCTTGCTGTATGAACTTGATGCTATCCGAAAGGTGAATTTACATTGCTGAATTATGAACGTTACATCCTTCTATTTCCTCCTATCTTTTTGTGCATCTTTCTTTTAAAGTTGGAATATCTTTGAATATGCTTGCTTGTTCCCTCTTAACTCTTTTTAGGCTTGTGCCTCTTTGGAGCCGAACTATCAACCTCCTGTGACTTTTGTCGTGGTTCAGAAGCGCCATCACACAAGGTTGTTTGCCAACAACCATCATGACCGCAATACAGTTGATAAGAGTGGAAACATATTGCCTGGTAAGTAGTTTGGTTGAGTTTGAAAGTAGGATTTTATGTTGCTAAGATCTTATCTTCTGATGTAGCGTTGTTGGATTTTATAGGTACTGTTGTAGATTCCAAAATTTGTCACCCAACTGAATTTGACTTCTACCTTTGTTCTCATGCTGGAATTCAGGTGCCGTTTAATAAATCTTCCTATCTGCTGTATTTATGTTGTTTAAGGACAAGGATTTTAATTCTATAATGTTGCACCTAACACGTCAACAGGGCACAAGTCGTCCAGCTCATTACCATGTACTCTGGGATGAGAACAAGTTTACTGCCGATGGGCTGCAGTCCCTTACAAATAATCTTTGCTACACGTCAGTACCTTCGTCTTTCTTCAAATAATAGTAGTTGTACCTGTCACAATATTAGTAGAAGTGGTAGTACGCCTGTGTGATTGGCATGAATGGCTTAATTTATTAAATAGAGATATTGTGTTTAACTAAGCATATCTTGAGCTCTTTTATACAATAAATAAAACTATAAATAAGTGTTAATATGTTAGTTCCTTGATTTCTTACTCTTCTTTGTTATGTTAGTGATGGGAAACCTTAGAAACCTTGTTCGAGTGAAGAGAGAGCCCAAATCTCTTCATATAGTGTGCCAAAAGTAAAATTGACCATTAAGAGTAACAGCTTATCTGTCTTTTAACTTCCTCCCAAATTTAGTAATTTTTTATGAATCCGTTGGTTACAAAATTTAATATGCATGAGTTGAGAAAACCAAAAAGATCTTTGTCACAAAACTGAAACTGCATGATTTGAGAAAACTAACATGACACAGTGCGTAAATTAAAAGACTACCAACTTCGGATAAACATTACTAAATTGGCTGTATTGTTTTTCATTTAAAAATCTTAAATAGATAATAGATTCAAAAGCGCATGGGTTGAGAAGACTAAAAGGCACCAACTTCAAATGAAAATTATTCACTTGAATGGTTATTATTTGTCTTATAGATAATAGATTCTTTGTCTTCCTGTTGCCTGCTTCCGTAAATGACGTCCATAAATGTGTACTTCTACCATCTCAACTGCTTCTGATTAAATTTTATGGCATATGTTAGTTACGGTGGTTAGTAGTTTCTTTTTGATTTCACGTTCGTTTTTGGCCCCAGGTATGCAAGGTGCACTCGCTCTGTCTCCATTGGTGATCTCTCTCTCTCTCTCTCTCACACACACACACACACACACACAAACACGTATCACATGGAAAGCATGCATCATTTAAATTAATTTGCACATGCATACTAGCACAGCAGACATTTTTTAAAATATGCGCTCATTTCTATCTGGTTGGGTTTCTCGGTTGTTTTTAGCTAAGAGTGTGGACTGCCCATTTATTAACCGGTTCTTTAATTTGGCAGTGCCCCCTGCATACTATGCCCATCTTGCTGCTTTCCGGGCACGGTTCTATATGGACGCAGAGTCCTCAGAAAGTGGCTCCATCACAAGTGGTGCTGCTGGAGGACGTGGGGGCATGGGCGGAGCAGGTCCACGAAGCACTCGGTTACCAGCAGCAAATGCTGCTGTTCGACCCCTACCTGCACTCAAGGAGAATGTCAAGAGGGTCATGTTCTACTGTTAGGCTTGCTGGTCCCTGGTGGTGGAGACAAAATATGGGTTATTGTTATAATTCTTTTTGATACTGTTCTGTTCGCTTCCTGTAAGCTATCTGTGAAACTGCCAATTGGTTTAGCTGCCTGGATGCTCCTTTTCTTTGTTTTTCCTTAACGACTTTCTCTGAGATTCCCTCTTGCGGTTTATCAAATCTTCAATCAATCTCATCTTGCCCAGGTTATGAGCTGCCAATTGGTGTTTGCATCTGATAATGTTCAAGACTATGGACCGTGGACTATGGAAGTTTGATGTGATGCTATATAATCCTTTCTTTCCACTGTAAAATGGGCTTCTTTCTGGTTTAACCTTTTCTTTTCTTTGAAACTTTGTGCTACAGCCTTCGTTAGTTACCTTTTTCTGGCCTTTGTTCGAGTCAGAGACTGATCGTTGTGCCGCCCAAGAATACCTACTAGTCGGTTAGGAAAATGCTGGGATCCGGCTGAAGCTTTCCGTTAGTTTTTTTTGAAGTTTTTTTATTTTTAGTGATTAAGAAAATATTATTTAATAATATTATATATTTTTAAAAAAATATTTAAAAGTATTTAAAAAATGATATAAAAAAAATGATAACTCTTTGTGATTAAAGTATTTTTGTTAATTTTCAATTTTTACGTAGTTGTGATTGTGTGTGTATATATATGTATATTGACATTTCTTTCTGTTGAAAACTTACCCGCTCCATTTCGTGGCCATTTGTGAATTAAACGACAGCTTTTTTGTTTTGGATCTCCCATCCTCTTCGCCATTGGAGGATGGAATTAACATTAGTTCTGTAACACCACAGACCTAGATGGGTTGGAAAGTTATTTCTTTTCACTTAAAATCGTAAATTAGCTAATCTAAAACAATTAACTAAGCACGTCACAAAGTCTTAATAAAAATGTTTACTTCTCAACATACCATATCATTAAACCATAACAGCTTTATTGAAAAACGTTCTCCATTAATAATGGCATTCTTTTGTGCTTAATTCGCTATACCGAAATGATTTCACCTAAATTTTGATCCTTATCTGAAACATTCAAATAATTTAAAAAATATTATGGAGATAAAAGATGAGTTATTAACAATTTAGTAAATAAAGCACATATATTAATATATAAACACGAGCATTTTCAGATAGTTCGGCATGCAAAAATAGAACATTTCATTTTCAAAGTACATATCCCAAAATATGTTATCAAAACATCAGAGCGATATTTCACAAACTGTTCATATTCAAATACCCATTGACATAACATGACTGAACATTTTCATTTTATCATATCATTTTATATCATATCGTATCTATCATATCATATGCCATGTTTAATTTTCGTAGTAGGATTGTTCTATCCCTAGGAACCAAACCAGGTAGTATCATATTGTGAAACTTTCTTTTATTAATTCTCGGAGTCCCAAGTGTGCACATGAAAGAACACACAGAAAAGTCACTTTGTTTCCAAAGTGGGTGTACTCATTAGAGATGTTGGTACCAATCATATAATATATTCAGAAGCATCATATCTGAGTCAGAAAGTCATGCCAACAATTTTTCAGATGCATATCATATCAAACAGACTACTGGACATATTCATATCATTTTCACATATTCAAAATAGATTCAGAACGTGTTCATATAACATATACAAAATTTTCAAATTTTATGTTCACTCTTTTTGCATATTTTAGAAACACGTCAAAATATTGTTCATGTCTACACTAGTCATGTCAAGAAATATTTTTCTTTCCTATAAATTTCATAATTAATGCATAAACACATAACTAGGGTTGTTTTTACATTTTCTTTTCAAAATATATCATGCACATTTTCAAAAACCAACCCCAATTTATTTATTTTTTATGCAAAGTCTAGCATAAGAATCTCACTTACCTTGACTTATATTTCTCTGAATTTTTTTCCACAACTATACCAAATGAATATCAATTGTCACCTATAAAATAGACATGTAACTTACTTAAATTCCTAATTAAATACACATTTTGATATTGAAGTCTGAAATATTAAAATAACCTATCTTTCCTAAAATCTAAAAGAGAAAAACTTCACACATGTATGTCCATTTTTTACTAAATAATAAAGTTCAATTAAAACCTGCCACATGGACCTCACATCTAAACTATTGTGTGATGCAGTTTAGAGGAAAAATCATTTTCTTCGCCCTCCCATTCTCTGTGTCCCACCCCCTCTCTTTCTTTCTCTGAAGTATTTCTTTTCTTGAGTCTCCTACTTCCCCCTCCCTCTCTCTCTCTCTCTCTAAAACCCCTCTATCTCCTTTGCACGAAAGCTAATGGAAGCAGCAAGAGAAAAAAGCAAATCGAAGAGAGAAGTAAAAGCAAGAGATTGAAAAATAAGTTTAGAGAGAGAGATCACAGATGAAGATAGATTGCAAATAGAGTGAGAAAGAAGGTGCGCAAAGAAAAAATTGTAATTGTAGTCACATCTCCATCTTCCTTTGCTTTGTTGTTCATTTATACAAAAGTTTCCACTATTTTCATATCTTCAAACTGCCCAATAAGGATTTCAGTCAACCTGTATACTTTCACTTTTTTTTTTTAAACTCTAGTCTAAAGCTTCTTCAATAGTGCCGAAGTGGATTGAATGAATTTTCTGGTCAAAACCCAAGGTTGCAGCGAAGTGGGTCGTGGGAAGGAATTTTCTGGTTGAAGCGGCAAGGTTTGTCACGAAGGGATTTTTTTTTTCCCTCTCTGGTAGGCGGGTTTCTAGGATTTCATCTCTTTCACTATCGTGTGATGCAATTCAAAATATTTCTACGTGTTTAATTGACGTGTCATTTCCTTATTGGCTTCCGGTAAACCTACTATGTTGAATGCACCGTTTCAAAGAGGAATTGAATCTAAAATTCCCATAACCCTAAAATATCACCACTTCCCCAATTAATCAATATTCACTTAATTTCTCCGCTTCCTAAACTCTAAATTACTTATGTAAAATAAAGTGCATGACAAATATATTTACTCAATTACAACTAAACACATGAAAAATACATTTTTAGTTTAATATTTACTGAACATAATTATAACAAAATATATTAAAGTAACTAGCAGAATTTCGTTTAATAAACATAAACTTGATCAAATTTAAAACATTTAAAATAGGGTTAAATACTTACTATTTACTATTGGAATTCAATTGTAAACAAAAAATTTAATATGAACTAATATAATTTAAATCCTTAAATATTTTATGTTAAACAAGCTTTTTGGGCTAATATAAAGTGAGACAAAGCCCACTAAAAATAACATAATAGTTTTATGCAAATACAAATTCAAAACACATTATGATTTGGCTTATGAATCAAAGGGAAAAGTTTTAATATCATCTTAAAGCAATTTTTCTCTACTATATGCGTAAGAAACTTTTCAAGGGAAAAGATATCACTTTTATTTATTTTTAATGGAAAAACAGGCAGCATTGTACATGGGTTAGCACATGGAGTTGAGCTGAGGTCAACGGTGGTCAGCAGTGGAGGAGCATTTGCATGGTCTTTGGCACTCCTGTAATGGTGGTCAGCGAAGGCCGACTGGTTCAAGTAGAGTGCATCATCAGTTTCTCGAACATGACAATGGGAGGAAAGAGGCTCATGGGTAGTGCAATTGTGGCGAGAGACAGAGTATGGCTGAGTGGTGGTGGTCGAACGAAGGAGGTTGGCCGCAACTTATGGCTCATGTGGTGCGCAGCTAGAGGAATAAGCAAGAAACTTGCTCTGTTTTTGGTTAGTTAAAGTAGGGGATCTTGAGGTTTGTAGCTAGGCGGTGGATTAGAGTCATGTGGTTGTTTATGGGTGGCTTTTGTCGTGGTTGTTGTATCTGAAAGGGTGCAAAACATGGTTGTTTGGGGACGTGTGAGTGGTTGAACCTAGGTCTGAGCATTCGATGGGTGGTTGTTTACGATGAAGGAGACCAGCGGTGCAACTAGGCCTGTGTTGGATGTGGGCGATGGCTGGACTGAGGACTTGAAGTGGTTTGTATGATATGGTCTGGTGGTTTACTGTTATAGGGTTAGGTACGTTAAGGCTAGGGTATCCTTGTGGTCTTATTGTCTGAGTCTTATGCGATTAGTTAAGTTGTTAATAATTTTGAGTCTGTTAATAGTGGAGTTGTTAATAAGACTGAGTCTTCAGTATATCCAGTAGTGGACTCCTTAGTTTGTGGGTTGTTAGTATTTTGCTTGATTTTAACATTGCATGGTTTGGTTACTTATTTTCAGCTTGTATTTAAATATTTTTACTTTCAATGAAATGGCATCAGGAAATTTAGCCAACTTTTGTATTGGAAGACTAAGCCCCCTCAAAGTGGTTTACTTTCTAGTAATTCTTATCTAGTCCCTTACAAGTAGTATCCAGAGCCACTTAGTCCATGGTAGAGGGGCACACTACTCCAAGCTGAGTCTTTAGCTTCTGTTTGACAAACTCAAGAATCCCAACACCAGCACCAGAAGCTTTACAACAAGCGATTGATGGCTTGGCAACTCAATTACAGCTTATGGTGGCCAATGAAGAGACCTTGGTTCGTAATCAAGGGAAGTCTAAGGAAGGGTCTTCATTTGAAACGATTTCTCACTTGGGAAATCCTTTATTTCAAGATTATGGGAGCATTCCAAAATGAGCAATTCGTCTCGATTTTTCAAAATTTGATGGCGAGGATCCTATTAGTTGGATTTATCGTGCTACTTAATTTTTTAATTATCATCGAACTAATCCTTATCATAGGGTCCTTTTAGCTTCTTTTCACATTGAGGGTAAAGCCCCTCACTTGGTATCAGGATTTGGAGTCATTTGGCGGTATTACTGGTTGAGATGGCTTCACTCAATCGTTGCTTACCAGATTTGGTCCTTCTATATTGGATGATCCAATGGAGGCCCTTATACGGCTACGACAAACTACAACGATGGAAACTTACAAGTTTTAGTTTGAATTGCTGTCCAATCAGCTTAAAGGGTTGGTAGAACCTTATAAGCTGAGTTGTTTTTTTTAAGTGGGCTATAGGAGGATATTCGATTTATGCTTCGTATGCTTAGTCCTTCTAACCTCACCATGGCTTTTGGCATGGAAAAATGCAGGAGGAAAATGTTGCTACTTTTAGGCGAGCTAATCGGGTTGGCTCTCCTTCCACAAGACCTCGTATAAACATGCCAACTTCTCCAGAGAAGAAGGCAATTGTACCTGTTCAATGCCTCAGCCCCTTAAAAATTAAGAAGCATCGCGATAAAGGTCTTTGTTACAATTGTGATGACAAGTGGGGACTGCGCCATAGGTGCAAGGCAGCCCGTTTATTTATCATGGAATGCAACGATTCCAACGAGGAAGAGTAACCTCAGGCCATTGACACTTTGGCCCTCTTAGAAGGTGCTCGCAGTAGTCCATTTAGACAGAGTATGACAGACATAGATACAATCTCTAAAATCTCTATTCATGCACTTTTGGGATCTCCAAGTCCAAAAACAATGCACATTTTAGGGCACATTGGTGGCTGTGCTATGGTGATTCTTGTTGATATCGGCAGCACGCATAACTTTATGGACCCTTTCGTTCTATCTAAGGATTGCTTGCAGCCATAACCAACAACAGATCTCGCTGTGAGAGTTCTAATGACTCGACTTTATTAAGCACATGCAGGTGTTTGGAGGTGCCATTACAAACGTAGGGTAACAATTATATCAATGCTTTTTATGTTTTAACATTAGGGGGTTGTGATCTTATGTTGGGAGTGAAGTGGCTTCGAACTTTGGGGCCTATTTTATGGATTTTGACAAATTAAAAATGGAGTTTAGTTTTCTGGATCATAGACATGTTTTGTAGGGCATCACAGCTACAACTATTATATTGATGGACAGGGTGCAGTTTGGAAACGCTATGAAGCGAAATAGACATGGATTGGTGCTGTAGCTTTTAGACCCCATTAAACCCTTACTTCTTTCCCTATACACTGACCCTACCCTCACAAAATTGCTTGACGGGTTTGCTACTATTTTTTAGGAGCCATACGGTTTACCCCTTCTCGTATGCATGACCACCATATTGTTCTTTAGCCTGAAGCCAAACCCGTGTGTGTAGGTCTTTATCAGTACCCTTATTTCCAAAAAATTGAGATTGAAAAACTGGTTCAAGATATGTTAGTTTCCAGTATTATTTGACGTAGCCAAAGTCATTTTTCTTCTCATGTCCTTTTAATTTGCAAACAAGACTGTAGTTGGTGGCTTTGTATCTACTATTGTGCTTTAAACAAGGAAACCATTAAAGCTAAATTTCCTATTCCTATTGTTCACGAATTTTTGGATAAATTAGATGGTACCACAATTTTTAGTAAGCTTGATCTAAGGACCGGTTACCATCAAATTCGAGTCAATTCCACGAATATTGCCAAAACAACTTTTCATACTCATGAAGGTTATTGCGAGTTTTTAGTAATGTCATTTGGTCTTACTAATGCTCATTCTACATTCCAATCTCTTATGAATCACATTTTTAAATTGTATTTGTGTAAATTTATCCTTGTTTTTTTTTTTTATGATATTCTTGTGTATAGTAAGAGGTTGGTTGAACATTTTGAGCATTTGCACACAATTCTGAAAAGTTTTACAGCACCAACAACTCTATGCAAAAAAATCCAATTGTCAATTTGGGTGTTCCAAGATTGAATACTTGGGGCATTTGATATCTAAAGATGGTGTTCGTGCTGATCTTAAAAAAATTGAGTCTTCGTCACAGTGGCCAATTCCTTCTACTATTAAGTCTCTTCGTGGGTTTTTTGGCCTCAGAGGCTATTATAAAAAATTTATCAAAGGTTATGGTACCATTGTAGCTCCACTCACCAACTTGCTTAAGAAAAATTCTTTTCTTTGGACTCAAACAGCCATAGACACTTTAAATGTACTAAAGAAATATGTCACCAATCTTCCTGTTTTGATTCTTCCTAACTTTATTCAACCTTTTGTTATTCAATGTGATGCCTCAGGTTTTGGTATAGCTGCTATTTTAATGTAACAGGGTTGACCCATCACTTTTATTAGTCAGGCTATCTATGGAAAATCCTTACAACTCTCAACTTATGAAAATGAATTAATGGCCTTGCTTTTGGCTATAAAAAAATGGCAATCTTATGCGTTCGACCATACTTTTAAAGTGTATGTTGAATCCAAGGTTTCAAGTTTCATGTGATTATAAATCTACACATGGATTTTGATGATAACAAATGAATTCAAAGAATAAAGGAGTTTCAAGCTCAAGTTGTTCACACAATGGAATTAACCACATCAAAGAACCAAGCATGAGCAAGAAGGAAACAAGTTCACATTAAAGTCATAGAGTAATGTTGTAAATCTCTTAAAATTCGAAATTAGGATTAATGCTCAAAATTAATATTTTATCATAAAGCATTAAAATACATTTTCCACATGTGCATGAATTTTTTTGAAAATTTTGAAAGATGATTGATTGTCATCTTTTGCATGTGCATGCCTTGATTAAAGGGTTGAACTTTGAAAATATTAAAGATGATTGATTGTCATTTTTCACATGTGCATGTTTTATTTGAATATTTTCAAAAGTGATTGATACTTTTTTAGACTTATACAAAAGGTAGATGATTTTGTTTGAAAAATTTGAAAAGTAAAGTGTGCTTATTTTGTCATATGCAAAAAGTAAAAGATTAGGTTTGAATTTTTTGAAAAGGAAAATGTGCTCATTTTGTCATATGCCAAAAGTAAAAGATTAAGTTTGATTTTTTTGAAAAAGTGAATGATGTTGTCTTTAACAATTGAAAAAGAATAACCTTTTATTTGAATTTTTTGAAAAAGTGAATGATGTTGTCTTTGACATGTGAATCTTTTTAAATTTGAATATGAAGTCTCATATGCCTATAAATAGATCATTTGAGAGCTTCACATTTACAACACCAAGAGCATACAACATTCATTCAAAACTTTCATTCTCTCTTCTCTAAGCATTGAGCATTAATCCTTGTTCATTTTGAGAGATATAGTTTGCGCTGTATTGTTCTTATTTCACTCATTGAGGAGTGTTTTCTGATAACCTACCCATTATCAGCTTTTGTATCAGAAAAAGGGTGTGTATAACCCTTGTGTGTGTAGAAAGTATTCTACACGGAGAATAGTTGAATAACCACGTGTAAGGTGATTGCAAGTGTAGAGGGTGTTCTACACGGATCCTTTGTAGCGGTGTTGTTCAAAGGTGTAATAGGTTTCTATCTCCACCTGAAGGAGGTTGAATAGTGAATTTGGGAATCCTCAAGGGGTAGCTTGAGGCGAGGACGTAGGCAGTGGGGCCGAACCTCGTTAACATACTGAGTTTGCTTCTCTCTTATCCTTACTCTTTATATTTATTGTTATTTCATATTTTGTTTATATTTTATATTATATATTTGATTTATAATTGTTATTTTTTTAATACAACTCAATTCACCATCCCTCTTGTGTTAGTCATCTGGGCAACAATTGGTATCAGAGCTAAGAGCTCTATTATAAGATTAACTATCTTTTGAGTTAAGATCTTATGGCTAACATTGCAGCTTCATTTGGTGAAAGTCAATCTAGCAGTCGGTCTCCACTCTTTTGTGGAGATAATTACCCATTCTGGAAAGTTAGAATGAGAATATTTCTTCAAACTCAAGGTAGAGAAATATGGAAATGTATTGTAAATAGACCTTATATTCCAACAAAAGTGGTTGATGGAGTAAAAGTCAAAAAGGAAGAAGAAGAGTTTGATCGTGAAGACGATAGACTTTATACTTTAAATTTAACTGCTATGAATTTATTATATAATGCTCTTAATGGAAATGAGTTTAATAGAACAATGAATTGCGCTACGGCAAAGGAAATTTGGGATAATTTGGAAGTAACTTATGAAAGAACTTCGCAAGTAAAGGAATCAAAAATTTATATTCTTACTCATGAATATGAAATGTTTAAGATGAATGATGATGAATCTATTTCTAGTATGCACACTCGTTTTACTAACATCATAAACAGCTTGACAGCTCTTGGCAAAGTTTATTCCAAGGTGGAGATAGTAAGAAAAATTCTCAACTCTTTACCAAAACGTTGGGAATCAAAAGTTACAGCGATTCTTGAAGCTAGAGACCTCAAGAAGCTCGAAGTCAATGAACTCATCGGGTCACTTATCACCCATGAGTACACATTGAAAAGAGGAGAAGAAGAAGGAAAGCCAAAGAAGAGCTTAGCACTTAACATTGTTTCTCATGAAAGTGAAAGTGATGAAGATGAGGAAAATGACGATAAAGATGAAGAAGTTGCGATGATAACAAGAAGAATTCAGAGGTTCTTGAAGAAAAATAGAACTCCTCCGAGGAAATCCTTCAAAAAGTTTTCCAAGAAAGATTCAGGTAAAAATGACACTTTAATTTGTTATAAATGCAATAAATCTGGTCATATCAAGCCAGATTGTCCTCTGCTAAAGAAAGATCGAAACAAGAGCAAGAAAGCAATGAAAGCTACATGGGATGATGATTTAAGTAGCTCAGATAGTGAAGCAAGTAATGAAGAATCAGCAAATCTTTGTGTTATGGCTAAAGATGACATTGAGGTAACAAATCTTGATAATATTGAAAATCCTTCATATGAAGAATTGCAAAATGTTTTAGAAGAGATTTATGAGGAATTTGAAAAATTGGGTATCAAGTATACTGCTTTGAAAAAGAAAAATTATTCTTTAACAAACGAAATTGAAATTTTAAGAAAAGAAAATATCATTTTGAAAGATGAAAATCTTGAATTGAATAAGAAGAAAACCGATTTAAAAAATATTGTTGAAAACTTTACGAATGGAAAAAGAAATTTTAAAAAACTTCTTGGTAGTCAAAGATGTGTTTTTGACAAGGCAGGTTTGGGATATATGCCAAAACAAAAATACAAACCTTATAAAAATTTCTTTGATAATCATTTTACCTCAAAAACTAATATTCAAAATTCTTTTCATAAAAATAATTTTGTCAAAAAAGGATATTATTATAATCATTCAAGTTTTTCATATATGTCATATGCTATTTGTAATTTTTGTAATAGAAATGGTCATAATTATCATACTTGTCTTATTAGAAGAAATCATACAATGACTATTAGGGCCATATGGGTACCTAAAAATCTTGTTTCTTCTAATACTAATAAATAAAGGACCCAAAAAACTTGGGTACCAAGAAAAATCATTTTAATTGTTTTTATAGGTATGCATGAAGTCATCCACAAGCAAAAATAAGTGGTTTTTAGATAGTGGATGTTCAAGACACATGACGGGAGACAAGACTAAGTTCTTTGATCTTAGATCTAAAGAAGAAGGACACGTGACATTTGGAGACAACTCGAAAGGGAAGATCGTGGGAATATGTAAAATTGGTAATGAATCTTCTCTCATAATTGAAGATGTTCTACTTGTTGAAGGTTTAAAACATAATCTTTTGAGCATAAGTCAATTATGTGATAAACGATTTACAGTTACTTTCAAAATGGATATATGCCAAAAGTAAAAGATTAAGTTTGATTTTTTTGAAAAAGTGAATGATGTTGTCTTTGACAATTGAAAAAGAAGAACCTTTTATTTGAATTTTTTGAAAAAATGAATGATGTTGTCTTTGACATGTGAATCTTTTTAAATTTGAATATGAAGTCTCATATGCCTATAAATAGATCATTTGAGAGCTTCACATTTACAACACCAAGAGCATACAACATTCATTCAAAACTTTCATTCTCTCTTCTCTAAGCATTGAGCATTAATCCTTGTTCATTTTGAGAGATATAGTTTGCGCTGTATTGTTCTTATTTCACTCATTGAGGAGTGTTTTCTGATAACCTACCCATTATCAGCTTTTGTATCAGAAAAAGGGTGTGTATAACCCTTGTGTGTGTAGAAAGTATTCTACACGGAGAATAGTTGAATCACCACGTGTAAGGTGATTGCAAGTGTAGAGGGTGTTCTACACGGATCCTTTGTAGCGATGTTGTTCAAAGGTATAATAGGTTTCTATCTCCACCTGAAAGAGGTTGAATAGTGAATTTGGGAATCCTCAAGGGGTAGCTTGAGGCGAGGACGTAGGTAGTGGGGCCGAACCTCGTTAACATACTGAGTTTGCTTCTCTCTTATCCTTACTCTTTATATTTATTGTTATTTCATATTTTGTTTATATTTTATATTATATATTTGATTTATAATTGTTATTTTTTTAATACAACTCAATTCACCATCCCTCTTGTGTTAGTCATCTGGGCAACAGTGTAGATGGATCATCAAAGTCTCAAGTACTTACTTGAGCAAAAAATGGGAATCCCATAGCAGCAAAAATGGCTAACCAAATTACTTGGTTATGACTTTGTGGTGGAATATAAGCAAGGGCAGGACAATCTAGTTGCTGATGTATTGTCTCGACGATTTGAAGACTCCTTGGGTCATTTATCAGCCTTAATAGTTCTGGTAGCAAAATGGCTTTCGGAATTACAGGATTCTTATTTACATAACCCTTTTCTATTGTCCCTATTGGGGGCCTATCGTACTAGAGAGTTGGATGGGAATAAATACCAGGTGAAGGATGGGTTACTCTTCTATAAGCAGTGCCTCAACTACTACATCTTGTTCATGCAGCCCACAAGCAAGACATTCGAGATTTCGTAAAACACGGCACTTAGCTAGATCCAATTTTTTATTCGAAGGGACTAAAGAAGGATGTTAAGGAATCTATTCGGGAACGTGATGCATGTCAGAAAAATAAGACTGAAAATATTCATCCAGTTGGACTCTTGCAACCCTTACCAATCCCAGAAAAGGTTTGGATTGAAATTTCTATGGATTTTATCGAAGGTTTACTACATTCTCATGGCTTTAATGTTATTTTAGTTGTGGTTGATCGGCTTAGTAAATATGCACATTTTATTGTTGTGGTTCACCCTTATATTGCTTCTAAAATTGCTCAAGTTTTCATTGCCAATGTCTTTAAGCTCCATGGTGCCAAAGTCAATTGTGACAAACAGGGATCCTACATTTACGAGCTTATTCTAAAAAAAGCTATTTAAATTGTAGGGGATAGAATTAAAGTTTAGCTCCACCTACCATCCACAGAAGGATGGTCAGACAAAGATTGTAAACAAAAGGGTGGAACATTACTTACATTGTTTTTCACGTGATAAACCTAAGAATTGGTCACAATGGTTACCACTTGCAGAGTGGTAGTATAACACAAATTTGTACACATCAATAAAAATACTCCATTTGAAGCAGTTTATGGGTATGCACATTCACCTTTGTTGGCCCATCCACTAGGAATAACAGCAGTCTAGATGGTTGAGGAGATGTTACGTATAAGAGATCAAGTCCTTAGCCTTTTGCGGGATACCCTACAAGTGGCACAAGCAAGAATGGAGAAGTTCATTGATCTGCATTGAACGGAAATGAGTTTTGACGTAGGGGACTGGGTTTACCTATGCCTTTAGCCGTATAAGCAACATTAAGTGGTTCAACGATGGAATTTGAAGCTCTCTCCTAGATTCTATAGGCTCTATTGAGTTCTGGAACGCATTGGTGCTGTGGCTTATCGTTTAGAACTGTCGTCTAATTTAGTCATTCATCCCATTTTCACGTTTCTTGTCTCTAAAAGCAACTAGGAAAACATAATGCCTTGGTTCCTATTTTACCGAATTTAGCTGCTGCAGGAGAGATGATTGCAACATCCAAAGTAGTTCTGAAATGCCACATGAAGAAGAAAGAGAATAGAACAGTCACTGAGTTGTTGATAAAGTGGAAGGGGCTAGGGCTCAAAGAAGCCACATGGGTTAAATTTTAGAAATTGCAAAATAACTTCCCTAACCTTGAGAGCAAGGTCTTTTGATGAGCGATGGATTGTTATGAGGCTGGGTAAGTTAAGGTTGGGTTATCCTTGTGGTCTTGTTGTCTGAGTCTTATAGGATTAGTTAAGTTATCAATAATGCCAAGTCTGTTAGTAGTGGAGTTGTTAATAAGACTGAGTCTTCTGTATTTCTAGTGGTGGACTCCTTAGTTTATGGATTGTTAGTATTTTGCTTGATTTTAGCGTTGCACGATTTGGTTAGTTATTTCCAGCTTGTATTTAAATATTCGTACTATCAATGAAATGACATCAGAAAATTAAGCCAACTTTTGTATTGAAGGACTGAGCCCCCTTGGAATGATTCACTTTCTAGTAATTCTTATCTAGTCCCTTACATTTACGATAGCCATGACTTGGTTTAGCATGGGGGCATATGCTGCGATGGTTTCCATTTGATGTTGGGTTGCTTTGTTGTGAGTTGAGGCTAGGTTGTGCAGGGTGGCAGTGATGAGTTTTCGCTGGTTGGTGTTCTATGGGTTGTGCTGATGGCTGTGGAAGAGCACGCATCGGTTGATTTTGACAATGTGGGTGGACATGTACGATGGTTGGTAATGGGAACAAGGGTTTGCAGTTGAAGGGTGGTTTGTCATGATAGTGAACGGACCTTGAGAGGGGAGCAAAAAGGCTATAGCAGCTTCAAGAGGGAGAGAGTTTGAGAATATATATATATATATATTCATATAAGGCAGCCTAACTTTGCACGTATATATGTAGATTGCTAGAAACCAAGAGAAAGAGGAGAAAGAAGGTAACGTGCATGAAGGGCAGCGATTACCTGTTATTGTCGTACTTGATGAGTGCTTCTTGAACATGGGGACATGGGAATGGAACGTGCAGACTTAAGAGTGGCAAAATGAGTAGTGGAGTTTCATTGAATACTCGAGGCTGCGGCAACTATCAGAAAAAGAAAAATAAGGCTTGCATGAACATCCTGTTGTAAAATAACATTGTAAAATTGTATGACCACCTTGAGCTAGCCGTCAAATGCACAGTGTATAGTGCTAGCATAGTACTGCATAGTAACTGGCATAGTAAATGGCCGACATCGCACAGTATGCATAGTGCCAACATAGTACTGCATAGTAACTGGCATAGTAAATGGCCGACATCGCACAGTGCGCATAGTGCCAGCATAGTACTGCATAGTAACTAGCATAGTAAATGGCCGACATCGCACATGGCATAGTGCCAGCATAGTACTGCATAGTAACTGGCATAGTTCTCTTTGTACGCCTATATATATCGTTGAATTCTTTAAGAAATTCATAAGTTTCATAACTTCTCTGAGTTCTATCTCTCTCTCTCTCTCTCTCTCTCTCTCTCTCTCTCCTTTCGATAGTTTTATAACACGTTATCAGCACGAAAGTTCTGACAATCTTGAAGCTAATAGTCCTCTACTTCAAGTAAGTTTTTCAATATATTTTTATATTCTTGATTTATATATGTAAAAAATGTCAAATCTTACAAAATTAGAATTCGTTGCTCTTGACATTTCTGGAAAAAATTATTTATCTTGGATCCTTGATGCTGAGATCCATCTGGATGCGATGAACCTGGGAGATACAATTAAAGAAGGAAATCAAGGGTCCCTGCAGGACCGTGCTAAGGCAATGATTTTCCTTCGGCACCATCTTCATGAAGAATTAAAAACTGAGTATTTAACGGTGAAAGATCCACTTATTTTGTAGAATGATTTAAGGGAGAGATATGAACACCAGAAAACTGTAATCCTCCCAAAAGCTCGTCATGATTGGATGCACCTGAAGTTGCAAGACTCCAAGAGTGTTAGTGAATATAACTCTGCACTCTTTAAAATTAGCTCGCTATTGAAATTATGTGGTGAAAAAGTCACTGATGATGACTTGTTAGAGAAGACATATACTACTTTTCATGCCTCGAATGTGCTCCTGCAGCAGCAGTATCGAGAGCGAAAGTTCAAGAAATATTCTGAACTTATATCTTGTCTTCTATTAGCTGAGCAAAATAATGAGCTTTTATTAAGAAATCACCAGTCACGTCCTACTGGTTCTATATCATTTCCTGAAGTGAATGGTATTAGATTTACATCATTCCCAGAAGCGAATGGTGCATCTTTTCAAAGAAAAATAGGACGTGGACGTGGTAAGAAAAACTATAGAAGTGGAGGTCCTAGAAGTGACCACACTAAAAGGGATAATAATAGATATACACCGTACCACTAGAAGTGGTTCAACTCAGAGAAGGGCAAAGGTCCTCAAAACAAATTTTTAAAGAAAGATGAAGATGGATGCCATAGATGTAGTATGAATGGACATTGGGCTCGTACCTGTCGTACAGCCAAGCACTTGGTTGACTTATACCAATCTTCTATAAAAGAAAAAACAAAAAAATTTGAAACAAATTTTGCTGAACCATCATATGCTTTAAATTCTATAAATGGAGAAGATATTACAAGTCTTGATATTTCTGATTTCTTTGAGGATTCTAGTGGTAGAGTTGATCATGAAAGTGTTCCTTTTTAATTAATGTATTTCCTTTATCTTATTATAAAATATTTTTATATTCTGCAATGTTTTGTAGTAATGAAAGTTTTATTTATTCTTTTATACTTGTTATAAATTATTAATGATATGATTTATCTGAGAATGGAAATGGAGCATCCCTGAAGGATCGCCCTAAATCAATAATTTTATTGAGTATCTCATATGAGTGATACTTGTACCAAAAACTCATTATGATTTATGCACCTGAAGTTGCATAATTGAAATTGTGGAAAGAATATATATTTGAATGAACGTCTCGAATGTGCTCCTGAAGTAGCAATATCGAGTATGCTCCTGAAGTAGTAATATGAAATGCAAACGTTCACAATATATTCTAAATTTGTGTCAGGTATTTCAGTGACTGAGCAAAATAATGAGTTTTTGATAAGAATCATTAGTCACGTCTTACTAGATCTATATCATTCCCTGAAGTGAATGATAATGAATTTATATCATTCTATTCCCTGAAGTAAAAAGAATGATGCGTTTCATTCAAAGAAACTAAGAGATTGGACGTGATAATGAATATCTTTTTGGGCCAGAAGCTCGTATTGGAAAAGCTGTAAGCTTTCTCTTTGAGATGATATTATACAAATTATTGAATCAAATATTATGATGCATCAAAAGGTGATATGATTCAAAATATTTGTATCTTTTCATGGTTATCTTGATCATCCAAAATCAATTATGATAAGTCGAATGATTTTCATATGGACGTCCATAAAAGAACCAGAAGATTCTTTTACTATAAAATCTTACCACCAGAAGTGAAAAGAAAAATTTGATTGAAGCAAATAAGATGAAATTATTCAACGTTATCTTGATTATCATATATGAACCAGAAGTTCAGATGATAATTAAATTTTGGATGCAATAAGATAAAAATGTCTCATATTCTAACTGCTAAAATCCTAGCGAGGATTAAAGTCCCTGTAGGACAATTAAGAAATTCAGCAGTCTAAAAACATGTATAAAGGCATGTGAGACTTATCGATACAAAAGATAAAGTATCTCAAAAGAGAAAGGCACAAATAATTTGGTGCTCCTGAAGAGGCCATACCCACAAAACAAGCAATAAAGTCCATCCAAATTCTTTGTATAAAATTCTCCTATATAAACTCTTGAAGAGTGCCTCCTGAAGAGGTTTTTCATGAAAATGTCTTCCCTTGAAGAGGGACAGGTACCTGAAAATAACGAGATCTCGAATAATGGAGAAATTATGGATAGAAATAAAATCGTTGTCGACAACGTATTTCCATATGAGATGGCAATTGACATTACCAGAAATAATGGAGAAAGTGAATCAAGAACCGTCGAAGAAGACCGACGTAAAATATTGGCCAATATTTGAAAGAAACAATTCCTGCAGAATTGATTCACTAGTAAAATATGATGCATCGGGACTTATAGTCCAAACACCTAAAGAGGTGATGCTTGTTGAATGTCAGTGGGTATTTATGGAAAGGAAATAAAAATGTGATATATAAATCACGAGTCAGTTTCTCAATTCCTGCAGAATTGATATCACTAAGTAAAATGTGATAAATATGGACTTGAAGTCCAAACACAAATGAAACAATATTGATATGATTTTAAAGTGGTTAAATCATATTAAGATTTTTATTAGCTTGAAAGTTATCGAGAGTTTGGATATGCATGATTAACTGCATATTTATATGGATCATTGGATCATGATATATATATGAAAATCCCTGAAAGATAGGAAATGTCTGAAGCTTCTAATATGAATACATCTGGAAATATGTATTCTATCAAGTTTCAAAGATCCTTATATAATCTAAAGCAATCCAAACGCAAATGAAAACAAGCTATTATTGTAGTTTATATATATGATTTAAATGTCATTGAGGCTTCAGAAGAGCTCATAAAAACTGAACATATTTGAAATATAAATCTGAAACCCTTGCGGCTTCAAGGGGAAGATGGATGATGTTATTAGTCATGAAATACTATCTTTTAATACAATTAGTATTTCAGATTCATATTATGGGTTTGATATGAAATGTGCATTATTAAAGAAGAAATAAAGCACACAGAACATTTACCAAAAGATAGAAACACAAATATGAATATTTGTGAAATATTATTTTATTATCTTGAAACAAGAATTACAGAAATTTAAGGCACTTTGCCTCATTCTTCAAATGCTCTTGTTCTTCAAGAATCTGCATGGCATCCCTATCTAAAGCGGTGGGCAATCGAAAAGAAGACTTAAGTAAGGATTTTAAATTCCTATTCTCTTGCTTTATTGATTCTATCTTCATGTTGGACTCCAGAAGAAGTCGCTGAAGTATAGCAATATTCTCATGGAGATCGTCAACTCCACAAGTTCTTGATTGCAGTCGCTGAGAAAATGCGACAATGGATGATGAGTATCGGGTACCGAGACTCACAAGCTCATAGATAGCTTCATTATCTGCCCTACGAGTCAGATCATTATATTGCATGATAGCACCTGTGGTAGAAGCAGGAACAGCTGATGAACGAGGTGCAGAGTACCTCATATATTGGCTATGAGAAGATCGCTGAGCCATTGCAGAGTAAAAATGCAGAAAGAGATTGCAGAGTAAAAATACAGTATGATTACAGAAAAGTGAAGAAGATGAGATGTGAATGAAAATGAGCTGAATATCTCTTTTATAGAGAAAATTATGATACAACATCTCTCGTGAAGCAAGAGAAAAGAGACGAAATATAGCTTCATAGCTCTGCGGCGCTTGACAGTACGTCTGACAGCTGCGATGCCTGACAGCACGCCTGACACCTACAGAGGAGTTGAAAATCCGCGGTGCTTGTTTGATCTTAAAAGGCTGGCCACTGTTTTTATTAAAAAATGAGGTTAGCGGTTTAATGTTGATGAATTCTCCACTAACTGTGTTATTTACAAAAACTCCTGAAGAGTACAACTCCAGAAGAGTAGTGATGAGCAGAAAGATCCAGTTGTGATTATTTTATCAACATGGATCAAGTCCACAGTTAGTTGGATGTACAGATGCGAGTTATCTTTCAGATACACACAAGAAGATCATTGCAATTTATGAGAAGAAAGTTGAAATTGATATCAAGAAGGTACGGTCAAGTGATAATCTGGCAGATTTATTCACAAAAGCATTACCAACTGCAACATTTAAGAAGATTGTACAGAACATTGGAATGCGGAGACTTGAAGACCTTTTGTCATGCACTTTTCAGGGGGAGTAACGTCTTGAAGACTTATGCTGATTGTACTCTTTTTCCTTCGCTAAGGTTTTATCTCACTGGGTTTTCCTTCGCAAGGTTTTAATGAGGCAATCTTAAAGCATTTTACGATACACATGAATATTGTACTCTTTTTCCTTCGCCATTGGTTTTTTCCCACAGGGTTTTTCCTTGGCAAGGTTTTAACGAGGCATATTCATTATATGTGGTCATCCAAAGGGGGAGTGTTGTAAAATAACATTGTAAAATTGTATGACCACCTTGAGCTAGCCGTCAAATGCACAGTGCATAGTGCTAACATAGTACTGCATAGTAACTGGCATAGTAAATGGCCGACATCGCACAGTATGCATAGTGCCAGCATAGTACTGCATAGTAAATGGCATAGTAAATAGCCGACATCGCACAGTGCGTATAGTGCCAGCATAGTACTGCATAGTAACTGGCATAGTAAATGGCCGACATCGCACAGTGCATAGTGCCAGCATAGTATTGCATAGTAACTGGCATAGTACATATGCACAGTACCAGCATAGTACTGCATAGTAACTGGCATAGTTCCCTTTGTACGCCTATATATATCGTTGAATTCTTTAAGAAATTCATAAGTTTCATAACTTCTCTGAGTTCTATCTCTCTCTCTCCTTTCGATAGTTTTATAACACATCCAAAATTATGCATGTTTAAATTTATATATATATTGTTAGTTGGAAACTTAGAGGAGGAAAGAGAAAGTGGACAAAGTAGGAACACGCATGGATCTTACATGCGAGTTAAGATGTTAGGTATGAGGCTTGACCTTTTAGCAAAACTTCTTGTGTTGGCCACTACTAAATTAAAATAAAGAATTTAATCTATAAATTACTAAAGGAGCCTTAATTCGTCTGTTGAGTTTAAAATCGTCCACTAAACCCTAACTTAAAATAAAAATTTAGGTCTCCTTAACCTATTCAAAACTTTTCATTAAAAATAAAGGGAGCTTTCCATACATATTAACCTAAAAAAAAAAGTAAAGAGTCCATGATGGGCTTGGCTTGAACTTGGTTGCGGGTGTTACAAGTTCAATCAAGTTTTGCCAAAAAAATGATCTTGGCAAAACGTGGCAAGTAAGTTCGAGTCTTGGCTTGGGAAATAAATTCACTTAAATAACTAGTTGTATATTGCAAAGTCACGGGCAGACCTTAGGAAGGAAGGCGTCTTCGGCTTGGTTTTTGGATAGTGAGTTGAGATAAGATGGGGTGTGATGAAATTTGAATAAAATATTAATTTTTAATATTATTTTTATTTTAAAAATTAAAAAAGTTAAATTATTTATTATATTTTATTTAAAAATTTTAAAGTAATTATAATAATCAGATATATATGATATGAAAAAAATTAAGATGATTTCACGAATCAAACCAAGACAAAGTTTCCTACAACTTTATAACGTAAACACTTTTTACTATTGAAATAAAAGTGGATACATTGCGTGGATCCCATTAGGAAAAAGGTGGTAGAAAATCCTAATCTCGATTGGAAGAAAATGTCCAAAAATTGTAATAAATCATAAACCCGCCTGGAAGAAAGATTGCACTTCAAATTTCTAGATTTCATGAAAGTTTCAGTCATTTTAATGCCTAATATTGCTCTTCCTTGCTTGGCTTGGTTGAGTTTGAGTGTGGAGATATGTTGTCAATATTAATAAAAAAAATAAGTGAAAAGTAATAATAGAATATTAAATATTAGTAAAAAGTAATGAATAATAATAAAAAATATGTAAAAAAATAATAATAAAATAATAAATAATAATAAAATACCTTAAAAAAAGTGGTGAGGTATTGTTTAACTCCCAAACACAAGTTGTTTTTTCATAGCGGCTTGAGTCATTTTCGACCTTTCTAATTTCTAGTTGGATCTTTTTTCACTGTTTTTTATGCGTATCTAGTGTTTTTTATCTGGATCTTTGATGCTTGAACGCCTTTTAGTTCATTTTTCTTTGATTTATGTTGTTTTTACATATAAAAAATGATATTTACAAGCACGGGTTGCTCATTCTCTTTAAAAATAAAAAATAAAAAATAATACTAAGTGGTAGCCAACGGTGTGTTCCTGGTGATTTTTGGCCTCTATCCTTATGATCAAAGTTTTGTGGCTTTTGATGCTTGATTTGATCTCAGGTATGACGGTGGGGCTCCATTTGTCTTATAAAAGATAAAAATAACTTAGATAAGGGGCGGTGGCATGCGTACCCACGAACACATCTTATATAAATAAATTTATAAATTGTTATAATTTTATAAGATACGTTAAATTTAATTTATAATAAAAATAATTTTATAATTTAACGTACCATATCAAATCATGTCAACGTAAAATATCATCATATCTAAAACATTTTTTTACATTCGTATTGCTAAGAAAAACACCTCAGCATCTCTCAAATACCATTTGCAAATGTCCACAAGCACTTTCCAAACAATAAAAAAGTTGTAATATATCCAATTTTCCACCTTAAAAGACAAATTCATCCCTAAATTAAAAAAAAAAAAGGACAAAATACCCCATTGAATTTAAAAAAATATTTTTTAGTTATAAATATATATTTTAGTAATAAAATTTTAGAAAAAAAATGTATTTATTTTAATAGAAACTCGATTTCTTACAAGAGTTTATTTATTTATTTTATTTTCATATTCTTAAAAAAAATTATTTTATTTTGAGTTTTTTCTTTCAAAATAATTTATTTTTTGATTTATTATTTCTTGATGTTTCATGTTTATATTTGTTTGAATCATTTTATTTCATTATATTTTTTTATTGAGAAGTCTTTTATATCAATTCTTTTACCATGAAATGGATAGATTGTCATCGTTCATAATTTAAAGAATTTATTCTCAAAATTAATAATTTAGAAAATAATTACAGATATAATACAAAAATAGTGCTACACGTATAAATCGAGTGATAGTTCTATTTTATTGGTATTTTTTTATTTTTTATTTTTAATTTTTAATTATTTTTAATAACTAACCCATCAGCACGTATAATTATGTAATTAATATTATAAATATAGATAATATTTTTCATAATACAGGAAATTTATTTATTTTTAAAAATTTATTTATCACTTCTCTTGCACGTTTGAAAGAGACAGCAAGTGGTGATTATGTTCAACCGAAAGTTCGATTAAGACAAAAACAGTTAAAAAAAAACCAAAAAAACGAAAAGAAAAGAAAAGTGGAGGCATCGGAAAGCAACGATTGGATCTTAGCAATTTGGTATTACATTATTTTAAAGCATCGTCGGATGCTTACTCAGCAAGAGAGTCGTATAACGTTACTTTCGTAATTTGGTTACCTTCGTACGTAATTTTTGAAATAATGTAACCGCCCAGGGCATACAGGTGCCTGCCACGACTCGCGTTTTGTGGTGGAGAAAAAAATATCCGTTATGTGAAAATAAATTTATATATTTTTATTTAACCTGTTAAATATATTTTATGATAAAAATTAATTTAATAATTTAAAGTATATATTAAATTATATTATTTTTAAAATTTTTTATAGAATCTTTTTACAATTAAAATATTTATAATAAGAGAATGATACTTGGACTAATGAAAGTGATCCATCGTGATGGATTTTTTTTTTTAAAATTTATTTGAATAGTTTTTTTATTAAAAAACTTGAAAAGTGAAAAGAATAAAAAAAAATAATTTGAAAAAAAGTAAGTAAATCTAAAATTTATATGAAAAAAATTATTTTATAATGATGCGTCACACTTTTTTCTTCTTCAAATATAGAGTGTGTAAAACTTGCACACCTCCTAAGACTATATATCTAGTATTATTTTTTACATAAAAATGTCACACAGTAAAAAAAATAAATGCGTAAAATTTGTATATCCTAAAATTGTATCTAACATTACTCTTTATCCCTCGACATAATTGTTGGTTCCGCTACTGAATTTAACGTATTATATGAAGTCATGTTAGTTTGTGAGTTGATTTTATCTTCAATAATTCTTATTAATTTGTACTTTTTTTAAAAGAAAAATTAATATTAGCTTCGTTTTTCTTTTATTTATTTATTTTTAAATTTATCGGTTTTGTCCTCTAACCTTGTTAACCAAGTTTGTCTTCTATCATTACTTTTGCATTTTTTTTTTCTTAATTAATTTTTTACTTTTTTCACCTTTTTCTTTAGCGTGGCGGCAAAACAAAAGGCGCCCCCTACTTCTACGAACAGCTTGCTTGCCAAGCATATGAAGAGTACTCATGCTTTTGCCTTTACAGCGATTGATCAAGATTCTCTTGTATTTTTAGATGCAAGAATATATATATATATATATATATATATATATATATATAAAGTACATTTAATTATATTTATTGAGTATTTAATTTTGCAAAAATGATGAAATTATCACAAAAAAATTCTATTTGCAAGTCCATTTATTGTTAGTATATCGAGCCACTCTATTGATGTGGATGATGTAGAGACATATTATATTAACTTTTAATTAGATGATTTTTTATAATTAATGGAGGTCGCCTAACGAGTTGTTGGTTGATATTCTAGACTTATAAGTAGCATTACTCGTGTGTATATTTTACGTAACTATAACGGTTAATAATAAATCTTAATTTTGTACTTATATTAAAAAATATATATTTTTATTATATAATAATGTCATTTGCATAATCTCTTTAAAAAAAATGAGTAAATATAAAATTTATATAAAATAAATTAAGTTTTTAATAATAAATTATATTTTTTTTCAAATCAATTATATGATATTTAAGTATTCTACGATTATACGTAACATTACTTTTTATTTATTAATTATTTAAATGAAAGTTAGTTAAGTGTACAGCACAGCAAGCGCCAAGCAGAATAAATGTATAATTAAATAATTCTCCTTTGTACTGTCCAATTATTTAAAAAATAAATTTGTCCAAAAAAAAAAAAAAAATTAAAAAGTAAGACTTGTGTTAAATTGAGGGCTCCGTCTCCCCTGTTTTCTATCACTTTACTTCATTTTCTCGAGGGTGATAGTGGTTTTTTCGGGGGAAAAAGAGGTTTTTCGGGAGCGGTTTCTGAGCCAGTACCGGTGGTTTCACGGTTCCTCATTGCCTTATCGGTCACAATTTAATTTCGTCTCGTGATTTTCAGGGTTCGTGCTTTGGTCTGTTTTTGTACTCAGCTCTTACATTCTAGTTTCAGATTTTTTTTTTTTTTTCTTTTTTCTTAGGAGTGGATCATCTGTGCACAGTGATATGGAATGTTTCCCTTGCATTGCTTTCATGCTCTTTTCCCAGAAAATATCAGAACAAACTACTAAGTGGTAGCCAATGGTGTTTTTCTGGTGATTTTTAGACTCTGTTCTGGTGATCGAATTATCGTGGCTTTTGATGCTTGATTTGGGTGAAGACGGTAGGCTCCATTTTTCTAGGCATAAAAGATTAAAATAACGTCGTTAGTTTCACTATAGGATGCATGGTATCTCACCCATATTTCCCAGTTGAACATGAAAAGGTTTTCCCATTGTGAAGTAAGGTCGAAAACAGGCCCTTTTAGTAGTGGATTCGAATCTTTTGGTTGTTTTCTCTGATTGCAATCTGCACATTTTTCTTTATACGGTGATGATGAGGGATATGTTAATATCGATGTTGTAGATGGTCTTGGTTGTATGGGTTTGTGTTAGTTTGTAGACTCGGTGCTAATGTATTAATTATTCTCCGTGTGCAGACATCATCATGGTGAGGAAGAGGAGAACTGAACTTCCTAGCGGGGGTGAAAGCTCTCGGCCTCAGCAGGAAAGCAGTGGGGGTGGTAGTGGTGGTCGGGGTTACCAACCACGCCCTTCTGAGGGGACTGCTCCCCCCAGTCAGCAACATGGAGGAGGACAGCAAGGGGGTAGAGGTAGGGGCCCCCAAGGCAGTCGTAGTGTGGGGCACAGTGGTCGTGGAATGACACCGCAGCAGCAGTATGGTGGGCCACCTGAATATCAAGGCCATGGAAGGGGGGGACTGCCCCAGCAAGGTGGTCGTGGATGGTTTGGCAGTGGCGGCCATGGCGGCATGAGTGGTGGCCTTGGTGTAGGACCTTCAGCATCAATACCAGCAGATCCCAAACTTCCTGAGCTGCACCAAGCAATCCATGTTCCATATCAACCGGGGGTCATTTTGCCTGGGGGCACATCATCTGAGGCGAGTTCATCTACCCAACCACTCGAGTCATCTCAAGTGTCCCAGCAGTTTGAGAAACTCACCATCGAGGGTGCTTCCAGCCAGGCAATTCAACCTGTGCCAGCATCTAGTAAATCAATGAGGTTCCCTCTTCGGCCGGGCAAAGGTAGCACTGGAACAAAGTGTATAGTTAAGGCTAATCACTTCTTTGCTGAATTACCGGACAAAGATTTGCACCACTATGATGTGAGTCATCTCACCATGATTCTGTGTCTATGCAATGTTTTGCTTTCTTGCTTCCTTTTAAAATGATCTATGCATGGTAGGTTACGATTACTCCTGAGGTGCCGTCTCGTGCAGTCAACAGAGCTGTAATTGGACAGCTCGTGAGATTATACAGAGAAACACATTTGGGAAAGAGGCTCCCTGCCTATGATGGGCGGAAGAGTCTGTATACCGCTGGGCCACTCCCCTTTCAATCAAAGGCGTTTAGAATAGCACTTCCTGATGACGATGGATCTGGCGGCCAAAGGTTGAAATTCGAGTTATCTCTCTTGTCCTTTACGGTATTCATAGGTTGTTTGTGATTTATGGTGATGGTTTTTTTCTTGATGTAGGAGAGAGAGAGAATTCAAAGTTGCGATCAAATTTGTTGCATGTGCGGACCTGCACCATTTAGGACTCTTTTTGCAGGGTAGGCAAGCTGATGCACCCCAGGAAGCACTTCAAATTCTTGATATTGTCCTGCGTGAATTACCTACTTCTAGGTACTAAATTTTTTATTTTTAAATTGTATACATTTATAGAATATCATGGCTATTTGGAATGTCACATTGTTAATATTATGTGATAGACCCAGTTACTGTCCGGTGGGTCGTTCATTTTATTCCCCCGATCTGGGAAGAAGGCAGTCATTGGGTGGGGGTTTGGAGAGTTGGCGGGGTTTCTATCAAAGCATTCGTCCAACTCAGATGGGACTATCTTTGAATATCGGTATTTAATGTCACTTACCGTTTTTTTTGTTTATCTTTTGTCATACATTCCTTGTGCATTTCCTATCCTGTTGATAATTCAATATATTTTTCTCTCATATTTCTCATGGATTATGAAGTAGTATCTTATGGTCATTTTGGATTCTTGTTTATTCCTGCTGTGGTGACAATTTTAGCAATGCTGCAGACATAACTTCGACTGCTTTCTTTGAGCCATTGCCAGTAATTGAGTTTGTAATGCAACTGCTGAACCGGAACAATACATCTAAACCTTTATCTGATCCTGACCGTGTAAAGGTTAGACTTTGTTCTTCAATTTGATCATTTTTAAATTTTTGGACCGGAGCTGTAAGTGCTTTTGGTATTTTATTATTCTGCAGTTGTGTTTTTCCTCATTGCTACACATGTTGGTATATATATTTAGGCAATCTGGTAGGGAAACTTCCGAGGGTGTGGTGCACGGGACCGGGGTTTATTCTGCAGGGGTGGGTCCAAAGGGCCCTGCCTTGGAGAGGTTCCCCGACATCAAAAAAAAAAAAAAAAAAAAAAAAAAAATATTTAGGCAATCTGGCATTTTGATCATTGTTTTACACTTGCTTTAATAGATCAAAAAAGCCTTACGAGGAGTCAGAGTTGAGGTAACACACCGTGGAAATATGCGCAGAAAGTACCGCATATCTGGTTTAACATCGCAGGCCACACGTGAGCTGACGTAAGTATGATATCTTATTTTATTAACCCACCCCCATCCAAAAATGATTTTTTTTTTTTGAAAATTTGTGCTTGGTTTTCTGACACAGTTTGTTGATTGTTCTAGGTTTCCTATTGATGAAAGAGGTACAATGAAACCTGTGGTCGAGTACTTCTATGAATCATATGGCTTTGTTATTCAACATCCACAATGGCCATGTCTGCAAGTGGGGAATGAACAGAGACCAAATTATTTGCCAATGGAGGTAAACATATTATTGTGATTTTCAATTGTCATAAATCCAATGTTATTCGTTATATTACATGGATAAATGGATTTTAATAAATTTGTTGAATTCAGGTTTGTAAAATTGTTGAGGGTCAGAGGTACTCTAAAAAGTTGAATAAAGGACAGATTAGAAATTTACTTGGGGTGACTTGCCAGCGACCTCAGCAAACGGAGTATGATATAGTGAAGGTTCGTTCATGTTCAATGTCTCTTCTGTTTTCCCTTACGGATGTGTCATTTTGTTTGGCAATTTTCTGCCTAATGATTTTCCTTTTTTTTTTTTTTTTTTTTTTTTCTCTTTCTTGCATGGGAAGACTTTTATGTATTACAACACTTAATTTGTGTGGTTGATTAGTTTCATATTAACATGAAGCTTATCTTCCAATTTATGGGCTTAGGAATACCTCATGCCTTTGAAAGGGTTATTTCTACGAGTCTTTTGTCCTTTTGATATCATGATCCACTGTCTTTGTGTTTTGAATATTATTTGTAAGCAAACAAAGTTCAAAATGATGAATCTGGTTACCGCATGGCATGTACTTTTCTTTCATTCGTCATGTGCTAGATTGTTGGTCTAAGTTCAAACATTGGTCATGTGCTAGATAAATACACTTCAAATGTTTCTTTTTTTTGTTAAGTACACTTCTAATGTTTCTTAGCAGAGTATAAAGATTTTCTTTCTAGAAATAGGATCCATTGCAATTCTCCCACACCTTTCTTGTCCTTTTTAAAGAGTTTTTTCTAGCTCTGGCTATTTACTAATGATGTTGAATGCGTTTATGGGTATTGAAATACATGCTCAATTTTTTGAAGTTTTATGAACAATCAAAAAGTGAGTACACGGACTGGTGTATACATCAAGATAGACCTAATTAGAGAAATAACAACACATGTTCTATTTTGATCATTAAAAAACACAATGTTATATTTAAATTGTGTAACCAAGAGCTTGTTAAAGTACAAACAGTTTTTACTTTTTTTGTGTCCCTTATATTGGAAAATTTTCTGACCTTCAGACAGTTCGTCACAATGCTTACCATGATGATCCTTATGCAAAGGAATTTGGTATTATAATCAGTGAGCAGCTGGCTACAGTTGAAGCTCGTACTCTTCCTGCACCACGGGTATTATATCTGTATTTAGATTACTGTTAGGTTTGTCAAGTTTCTCCTAGTAATTTTTGTGAGCATCAATATTGTCGTATTGAGTGTGTTTATTGGAATGTGCAGCTGAAATATCACGATGCAGGAAGAGAAAAAGATTGCCTGCCACAAGTTGGACAATGGAATATGACAAATAAGGTATTTTTTAGCAAAAGAATTACTATTTGTTCACATATTGTACACTTGATATGACATTTACTTATCAAAAAAGGAAATTATATGGCATTGACTTCCCGCAAGGGAAAGGGGAGGTGGGGCTTTGGGAGTGGTTTCAAGGCCTGTTGGGCGTGAGTTGGTACCAATGTGATGCCCCATATTGAGTGAGTATAGGTGGTGAATGAGATCATAAATTGCTTGGGAAGGAAAAGTTCTTGCTCTTTATAATGATTTTAATATGCTCCACTTGTACCATTGGCTAGTTCTTTTTCAGAGTATGACCCAGATGTGACTTGGGCCTTCATTTGGGGCGTTCAAATGGTATTAGAGCCGATCTTAATAAAAAATGTGGGACTTGAGCTGTGCCACTATAATGAAATGCCCCAACAAGGACATGGAGAATTTAAGGGGGGAGATTGTGATACCATATATTGAGTGAGTGTAGGTGGTGAATTGGATCTCACATTGTTTGGGAGGGAAAAGTTCTTGCTTTTTATAATGATTTTAATGAGCTCCAATTTTACCATTGATGAGTCCTTTTTTAGTATGGCCAATATGTAGCTTGGGCCTTCCTTTGGGGCATTAGAAGCAATTAAGCCCGTTTTCTATTTTGTAGTGTAGAAAATGTTTCTACTTTATGGACATTATCCCCTTATACAGTTAGATGTCTAATTGAGCGTCTATATGAGTGTTTGTCTTGGGTTAGGGATACCTCCAAGATCAAAAATTTTGTGAGTCAGGTACAAGAAGATTGCTTTACATTATGAACTCAATTGTAATATCCTAATAAACCAAGTTTGGTTTCCATGGCCATTGGCAAACGAACTCTATCAACTGGGACTAGAACATTTTTTTATTTTATTTTATTTTTTATGACAGGGCAACCATCTCACAGTAGAGCTCTTAGGACTCACCCATAGAACCTAAACCCCCGGGGAGACTAGCACAAAAACCCTCCGCCATGGCCTCCCACTTAAATCGCAGTTTGATCCCAATTAAATCGCATATTACAATTGAGTTCGTTTACATTATGAACTCAATTGTAATATGCTAATAAACCAAGTTTGGTTTCCATGGCCACTAGCAAATGAACTCTATCAACTGGGACTAGAACATTATTTTATTTTATTTTTTATGACGGGACAACCATCTCACAGTAGAGCTCTTAGGACTCACCCATAGAACCTAAACCCCCGGGGAGACTAGCACAAAAACCCTCCGCCGTGGCCTCCCACTTAAATCGCAGTTTCATTCCAAGGGGAATCGAACTTGTGACATGGGGCACATGCACACAAGTTCGCCCTTACCGCTTGGGCTACCTGTGGGTGGGTAATGAGACTAGAACAGAAAAGCAAATAGTGAGTCAAATACCTAGTAAGGAATACATCACATAGTAAACATTACCATAGATTAATAAGTTTCCACTTCTAAATAACATGCATGACTTTAACATCTTACAATAGATTATGTAAGAAGAAAACGTCTTACAATAAATTTCGGCAGCTTTAAGAGATGGTCATTCAACAATTTGGCAAGAACACTCTAGGGAAAAGACTTGTGGGGCTGGCGGCACAGCAAAGGAATTCTCTCTAATGTATGGGCAGTGTGATTAGGTTGTGGGAGAGGGAGGAAAATTTCTGGGCTTTCTTTTCATTAGGGCTGGTGGCACAAGACAGAATTATGGGGTGTTTTCCTGCTCCTTGCTGCTTCTTGTTTATAAGGATTTGAAATCGCTAGGGCTAATCACAAGAAGGGGGTGGCAGCTATTGGGGTTTGAGTTTTGGTGTGAGGGGTGGCACTTAGCCGATTGCTATTTTGTGAAAGATGAAAACCCTAGTTCGTTGAGTGGGTTGGCAGCTTGGTTAAAGATAGGGGCTGTCATGTTTTGGGTAGACCTACGAAATATGTGATGAGAGGTGATAGAGGCAGCCCTTGCTAGGGTTTCTGAGTGATTATCTAGTATGTAATTTTTTTTTTTTTATAAGTAATAAGATATTTCATTGATATAAAGATAGGCATAGCCCAAGTACACTAGAGGTATACAAAAGCATACACCTATTTAAGAACTAGAAACCGTTACAAGGAAATCATGGAAGCTGTGACCATTTAGATCTAAAGCAATGGCCCACAAAAACAAGGAACGTTCTTAAATGAAATATCCAAAAAAAAACTCCTAAACTCTTTCAAGGAACATTCCTGATCCTCAAAAAGTCTCTCGTTACATTCACTCCAAATACAGTAAAAAATACAAATAGGGGCCATCTTCCATACAACTGCAATTTGTGGTGTCCCAGTGAGTCCTCTCCAACATGCTAAAAGTTCAAGCACCCTGCCCGGCATCACCCATGCTATTACCATCTTGCTGAAAAAATAATTCCAGATATCTCTAGCAAACTCACAATGTAAAAGTAGATGATTTGATGTTTCCCCACTCTTACGACACAAGCAGCGCCAATCTGTTATTATAAGGCCCCGTCTTCTAAGATTATAATTAGTCAATATCTTCTCTAGGGCTGCTGTTCAGGCAAAGAAAGCGGCCTTGGTGGGTGCTTTACTCCTCCAAATATTCTTCCAAGGGAAAGAATGCCTTTGTTACCCGCTAATAGAGTCATAAAAAAAGTGTACCGTGAATTTCCCTTTCTTAGAGGGTCTCCAAATCATCTCATCTTCAGTTGTGGTAGCTAAAGGAATGTTATACAGTAAGTTAAAAAAATCCACCAGAATATTCACTTCCCAGTCATGTGCATCCCGAGTAAGGCTGATGTTCCACTCTTGTGAACCTTGGAGAATTACCCGCAAATCAACCACCATGGCTTCTAGTTCCCTTGCAATACTGAAAATTGAGGGGAAAGCATCCATCGAAGCTGTGTCTCCCACGCACGTATCCTTCCAAAAAGCTAATTCTACTTCCATCCCCCAAGCATAACCGAGTATTACTAGCAAAAGAGTCCAAACCTTTACGTATGAACTTCAATAACCACACTCCATAGGACCCCTTTCCCTCTTTTGAACACCAACACCCCCCCCCCCCCCCCCCCCGGCGCCCCGTTCACAACCATATTTCAAGTCAATCATCCCTTTCCATAAAACTCCCCTCTCATAGTTATAATGCCATAAACAGTTACCTAGTAATGCCCTATTAAGAGTCCTCACATTCCAAACCCCCAAACCACCATCTCTCATGGGAGTACAAGCCTTTTCCCATCCCACCAAATGAAACTTAAACTCCTCTCCTATTCCACTCCATAAAAAGTCACGTTGAAGTTTCTCCATTCTATTTGCAATGCTAGCGGGGAGGGGGAATAAGGACAAGTAATATGTGGGAAGATTTGATAGAGTACTCTAATAAGGGTGATCCGCCCCCCTTTTGATAAATACAACCTTTCCACTCGGCCAACCTACACTCAAAATTTTCCAAAACCCCCTCCCAAATGGACTTAGCGTTGAAAGAAGCCCTCAATGGAAGCCCAAGATACTTCAACGGCAAGGAAGAAACCACACACCCTAATATGTTAGCCAACGTATTTATGTTACTCACATCCCAAGATTAATTTTCAACTCGGAAACAGCTTCAAAACAAAGTAAGATGACCTTCAGAGATTGAATATGTGCTGCATTTGCCTCACATAAAAGCAAGGTATCATCTGCAAACAAAAAGTGAGAAATAGTGGTATGGCCGTGGGATCTTCCATTGAAAAGCCAGAAAAAAAAATCCTTCCCTTATTGCCACCGACTCCATTCTACTTAGTGGCTCAATTACTAATACAAATAAGAGTGGTGATAATGGATCTCCTTATCGTAATCCCCGTGAGCTATTGAAGGAGCCCATACAATCTCCATTTACCAAGACCGAAAAACGGGCCGTGGACACACAATGCCTTATCCACTTCCTCCATCTTTCCCCAAACCCACATCTACTCAATAGATATATCAAAAAATCCCAATTAACATGATTGTATGCCTTCTCCATATCTAGTTTACAAATAATACCTGGAATTCCCGACCTGATTCTACTATCCAAGCATTCATTGGCGATGAGAACTGAATCTAGTATTTGTCTCCCCCTCACAAAGGCATTTTGGGATTTAGAGATAATCTTTTACATCACCGTGCTCATCCTATTAGCTAGAACCTTAGATAGTAACTTATCCACACTACCCACAAGACTGATTGGTCTAAAATCTTGTACTTCTATTGCACCAGCCTTTTTAGGGACTAAAGCGATAAATGTAGCATTTAAGCTTTTTTCAAATTTCCTGTGAGTGGAAAACTCCTGAAAAACCAGCATTACATCTTCTCTCCCCACCTCCCAGCAAGTCTTAAAAAAAGCCATAGTGAAACCATCCAGGCCTGAATCTTTATCTGTATTCATTTTCCTAAGTACTTGGTATACCTCTTCCTCTTCAAAATGTCTCTCCAACCAAACCATACTATCTTGGTCAATACTCTCAAAAGCTAGTCCATCCACTTTAGGGCTCCATGCAAGAGGTTTTGACAATAAGTTTTCAAAATGGCCAGCCACATATTCCTTCATCACCACCTGATCAGAAGAAGCAACTCCATCAATATTCAATGACTGAATGGAATTAAACCTCCTATATGCATTAGCCACTTAAGCAATCATTTAATGCTTTAAGGAACCACCTTGCCGTGCTGAACCCCAGAATAACCTCTTTCACCACCTTCCAACCTTTCTCTGTAAGGTAGACAAACCTCCCATCCCTTGCTACCTCAAAAGCCTTAGATTCAATCACTACTAGTTTCCTCATAACTCACTGTAAACTAACTAGCTCCCCACTACAAGCACCAAAACTTCACTAGAATGAAAGAGCAAAACTTTTCATCATCAGAGTTTTGGTTGTACGGAGAGAAAATATTTTGGTGAAATTGGTCCAGAAAATGTTCAATGTAAATTTTTTTATAAAAAGTTATAAATTTTTTTTATAAAAAATTCCATAGTTTACTCAGAATTTCGGCAGCCCTCATATTGGTTAATCCTAGAGTTTTGGTCAAAGTGGGCTGGCTGTAAACAGCCCTATTTCTCAGTAGTTTCCTATTACTAAGTTATAGAAATCCTTCCCAAAATACCCTAGGTGTTGGCAGCCGTCAGGGTAATTATACCTAGGGTTTTCTATTATTGACAGAAATGCTTTGACAGCTTCCCAGTCTGTCTAGGGCTTTTTTTATTTACTGGCATATAAACGATATGTGTATTTATTTATTTCGTGGGAGGATGTGAATGCATGCATGCTTATAGATATATTATGCTGTTGTCCTGTTCTCTCGGATTTCTGCTTTTTAACCTTCATATAATTGGCATAACATTATCTTAGTTTGATTTTGTCGTGTTGTGGTTTTTACTGCAGAGAATGGTTAATGGGGGAGTGGTCAACAATTGGATTTGCATAAATTTCTCACGCGATGTGCAAGACAGTGTGGCGCGTTCATTTTGCCATGACCTTGCTCAAATGTGTTGCATTTCAGGCATGGTATGGTGCTTGAAAGACTTGTATTGATCAATCTCCATAATGTTGTTCCATCTTTTTAACATTTAATTATGGGCAGTTTGGTGTTCCTCTCGTAATCTGTGTACTTGGGCTATGCCATGTTGTAATAAAATCTTTCATTACCTGTTGGAAAAAAAAAAACATTTGATTATGGGCTGTTTGTAGGCATTTAATCTTGAACCAGTACTTCCACCAGTGACTGGCCGTCCTGATCAGGTTGATAGAGTCCTGAAAACTCGGTACCACGATGCCATGACTAGACTCCAGCCTCAGAGAAAGGGGCTTGACCTGGCTATCTTTATTTTGCCAGACGAAAATGGTTCTCTTTATGGTAGGAAACTTGATTAACTGACCGAATTTGCTTTTGGAATCTGGTTCTGATATTGGGATCCTTCTTTATGTTGTTCTGATATTGGGATCCTTCTTTATGTTAACTTTTAATTTCACCTACAGGTGATTTGAAGCGGATCTGCGAGACAGATCTTGGACTTGTTTCCCAATGCTGCTTGACGAAGCTTGTATTTGATGTCAAGAGGAGGAAGCAAAGTCTGGCAAATGTGGCATTGAAGATAAATGTCAAGGTGGGAGGAAGGAATACTGTACTTGTTGATGCACTCTCCTGGCGCATACCTTTTGTCAGTGACCTGCCCACCATAATTTTTGGTGCTGATGTTACCCATCCTCATCCAGGAGAGGATTCAAGCCCATCAATTGCGGCTGTATGTTATTTCAGTTTATTACTGTGCTTCACTTGTTTATGCCTTTTCATTGTCTCGTCCGCTACAGGTTTTTTTAAGAGTTTCAAGGTTGTCATATATAATATACCATGATAATTTGATTTGCTTCAGGTTGTGGCATCTCAAGATTGGCCAGAAATCACGAAGTATGCTGGTTTGGTTTGTGCTCAAGCCCATCGAGTAGAGCTGATCCAAGATCTCTTCAAGACATCGCAGGATCCTGTAAGAGGGACAGTGTCTGGTGGCATGATTAGGTATCTTGAACCTTTCCGTCTTCTTATTTTTACTTTTATTTTTCTTATGATATATGGTTGAAACCACAGCTGCACGGCAGGATCCTGGTAGTGGGACAGGATGTTTTCTACAGTGAATTCTAAACTAATTCTTTTGGGTGGAGCTTTTGTGGTGTTGGTTTAAGTTACTTTTATCTTTTCATACAGGGAACTACTCATATCTTTCCGTTCAGCAACTGGGCAGAAACCAAAACGTATCATATTTTACAGGTATTGTCCCATTTTCCTGCCACTGCAGTCTAGACACTTCTGTTGCCATCTGCCATCTAATAAAAAGCATCTCCTTACATCTCCTTTCTGCAGGGATGGTGTGAGTGAAGGGCAGTTCTATCAAGTCTTGCTGTATGAACTTGATGCTATCCGTAAGGTGAATTTACATTGCTGGATTGTTAACTTTACAGCCTTCTATTTCCTACCCCTTTTTTTTTTTTTTTTTTTTTTCAGTTGGAGTATCGTTGGATCATGCTTGCTTGTCTTATATTCCCTGTTTAACTTATTTTTAGGCTTGTGCCTCTCTGGAGCCGAACTATCAACCTCCTGTGACTTTTGTTGTGGTTCAGAAGCGCCATCACACAAGGTTGTTTGCCAACAACCATCATGATCACAATACAGTTGATAGGAGCGGAAACATATTGCCTGGTAGGTATTTTGTTTGGTTTTGAAATTTAGATTTTATGTTGCTAAGATTTTATTTTCCTCATGTTGTAGCGTTGGATTTTATAGGGACAGTTGTAGATTCCCAAATTTGTCATCCTACTGAGTTTGACTTCTACCTTTGTTCTCATGCTGGAATTAAGGTACCATTCTTCTTATAGGAGGCCGTATTTATGCTGCTTAAGAACAAGGATTTTAATTCTCTGATGTTGTGCCTAACATGTAAAACAGGGCACAAGTCGTCCAGCTCATTACCATGTACTCTGGGATGAGAACAAGTTTACAGCCGATGGGCTGCAGTCCCTTACAAATAATCTTTGCTACACGTCAGTACCATGATCTTTCTTCTAGTATTAGTTGAACTAAGACCTGTGACATTGGCTTGAATGAATAAATTTTTTAATGAAAAAATCATTTTTAACTATAAGTGTTCCTTGAACTCTTATACAATAAATAAAACTGTTAAAATGGTGTCATTACATTAACACCTTGATCTCCGCCATATAGTCTTCTTCGTTTCTAAGTTAGTGATGGAAAAAACCTCACTTGAGTGGAGAGAGTGCCAAAAAGTATAATTGACCATTAAGAGTAATAACTTGTTGGTCATTTAACTTCATCTTATATTTAATAATTGCTCATGAATCCATTGGTTACAATACTAAATATACATGAGCTAAGAAAACGAAAAAGATCTATTGGGAAAACTAGAAAACCTATGGGCCATTTAAATTTATCTGAGATTCAATAATCTCTTTTGAATTCCTTTTTTTTTTCGGGCATGATCTTTTTTTAATTCATTGGTGACAAAACTGGAAATCCATGAGTTGAAAAAATCAACAAGAGGTGTTGGGAAAACTAAAAGACTACCAAATTTGATTAAAAATGACCAAATTGGGTGTATTGTTTTTCTAACTTTACTAGTAATAGATTCTAAAAAGGATGAATAAAAGCTACCAACTTTAAGTGAAATCATTCACTTAAATAAATATTATTTCTCACATGGATAATAGATTCTTTGTTTTCCTGTTGTCCTCTCCTGTAAACGTGGTACATAAATGATTACCGCTACAATCTCAATTGCCATCTGATTCATTTATGTGCCATCTCACGTCTAATTAAACGTTGGTTATAGTGATTATTGGTTTCACGTTCTTTTTTTCGCCCCAGGTATGCAAGGTGCACTCGCTCTGTTTCCATTGGTGATCTCTCTCTCTCTCTCTCTCTCTCTCGGAAGCATGCATCATTTAAATTAAACATACACATGTTTGAACGTCTGCGCTCATTTCTATCTGTTTATTTTGATGATCCTCAATACAGAAGAAAAAAATTCAGTAATTACTAAGGTCTCGTTTGGCTACATAGATGAGATGAGATAAAAGTTGAATAAAATATTATTAGGATATAAGTTTTTTAATATTATTTTTGTTTTAGAATTTTAAAAGGCTGAATTGTTTTTTGTATTTTATTTGAAAGTTTGAGAAAATTATAATAATTAGATGAGATGAGATGAGACGAGACAGTTTGCAAAAATAATCCAGGCCTAAATATGGGACTATAGGAGTGCACTCAATCCTCAAAAAAGAGGATTTGATGGTATATCAAGGAGACAAAGAATTTAAGCCAAAATACCAAATGAAAATAGATCGATTTTTTTTTTTTTTTTATATTCCGAGTAAGTACATATTTTGCTCGAATCTCTCTCATAATCCTACAGAACAATATTCTCACTGGAGTAAATACACTAATTACTTTAAATATAAGAAGCTTTGTTGCCTGATTGTTGTTTTTTGCTTAGAGTATAGATTGCCCATTTATTAACTGGTTCTTTAATTTGGCAGTGCCCCCTGCATATTATGCTCATCTTGCTGCTTTCCGAGCTCGGTTCTATATGGACCCAGGGTCCTCAGAAAGTGGTTCCGTGCGCGAAGCAGGTCCACGAAGCAGTCGTGGACCTGGAGTAAATGCTGCTGTGCGCCCCCTACCTGCACTCAAGGAGAATGTCAAGAGGGTCATGTTCTACTGTTAGGCTTGTGGGCTCCTGGCAGAGATCAACTTATGGATTATTATTAGGATCCTGTTCTATTATATTCCTGTAAGCTTTCACTGCAGTATGTTAATTTGCGTTGTTTTTTTAAACGACTATCCGTGAGGTTTCCTCTTGCGGTTTTTCTATGGTTGTTCTGATCCTTGCCCCGGTTGTTAAACCGCCGCTAGGCGTTTGCATTTGATATTGTTAAACAGATTCTGAAAGTTTGATAATTTTCTGTGGCATCTCATGAAAATGTGCCGTATTAACTTTTTTCCACCCCTAAATAGGCTTCTTTCTGGTTTTACCTTTTCTTGGAAAATATGTGCTATAATACCTTTTTCTATCCATTCTCAAAGAGTCTGAGACTGATATGTGCCTTCCAAGAATACTTCTCAGCTAAAATGTTATTGTACATCCGTACGCCTTAAGAAAAACATTTGGCAAATAAGTAAAAACACGTTAGTATGCAAGTTTCGTACATTCATTTTAAAAAATAGTAATTTGTTATTACAAAATTTATTTTTTTATGTAAATCTTATATTTACCTATATATTTTAAAGAGAATGCGTGGGGCTTATATATCTTAAGACTGCAAGTATCATTTCTTTTAGATAAATTTGTCAATGAATCAATACTTTTTTACATACATATATACATGGCATTTTGTTTCTCTCAAGTAAACAGTCATTTTTCTGAAATCTCTCCCCTATGCTCCATTGGAGGCAGGAATTAAACATTATTTCAATCAATTTAATGGATCAATCATATTTCCATGTTCATTATTTCAAAATGTAATTGGATTCATTTTCAAGGATTTCCGAATTTAGAATTGTTCATGTCCGACTTTGACTTATTTTTTAGTTAGATGTATTGTGTTAAAAAACAAACGATTTAAGTTTTGAACTATAGTTTTAGCAAAATAAAATGTTACATAATGACTTTCATTTTTTATACGGGTGATCCCTTATTTTCAAAGGGCTCAAAACTCAATATTTACATATACTATTTTTACAATATATTTCACATGAGAAATATTTTTATAAAAATAATATTGTTTTATAAAAATAACTCTATATTATAATATTATTGTGAAATATGGTATAAAAATGTGTTGTTTATGTATGATTAAATCATGTGGGACAATGTTAAAAGCAAAAAGTATATCATCTTTAGCCAATCGCAGAATAGAGAGATTAGGAGAAAAGGCTGACACAATGCATGGCTTACATTTAAAAAAGATTATAATAAAAAGTATACTTTCGGAGCTAGCTCTTAAATTAACATTTCTTTTGGGTTAATTTATGTTATAATTTATAATAATATATCATTGAAACTGACAATATGACTATATTGGATGATTGACGGCGGTTTTATTTCAATCAGGGGTGGCCGGGTGGGTCTACGGTAACCGTTGGGAGCTCCCGCTCCCGCTCCCGCTCATTCTGTCTTCCTCTTATTCTGTTTTATTATTATTATTATTATTATTATTTTAAATTAATATTTTTCACATCTTAAATATACAATCATTTTTACATACTCCAGTAATATAATTGGTTGGATTAAATTTTTTTAATATACAACCAATCATATCACTGGAGTGCACAAAAGAATACACAAAAATGACTGCATATAGAATTTTTGTTACAAGTAATTGAGAATTCATGAATCATAATGTGAGATAATTAAGTTATTTAATACTAAAAAGTAATGCTACTGTGACGCCCCCAAATTTAGTTTGGGATCAGACGGACATTTGAAGCGTCAAGACATGCAACACAAGGTTACCTGCCCCCGTTCATGACATATAAGATGCAATGTTCCTAACATGCATATAACATTATATAATATTCGCAGCGGATAATTTTTTTTTCTTTAGCAATACTATGCACCAAATTGAAAATATCCCAAATGCTTAAAACATACTTCATACACAAAAACCCATTGAATAGATCACAACACTAGTCCAAAATGGTTATGATCCAAAAAGTACTAAAGATGCAACTCCATTGTACAAGTAGTAATTTACGTTAACTACTATATTAACATTGACGTCGCACCGTCGCTTAGTCAACTGTGTCTAGTTGATCAGCTCCTGATTCTCCTTCAGGTCCTGTAACAAGATTTACCATTCGAGGAGAATGGTAGTTGGGACTACCAAAGTGAGATTTGATTACAAATCTCAGTAAGTTAACAAAAAAAACTTCCACACAAGCTAATGATGCATGGATGACAGTAAAAGCATAAATGCATAATCAAATTCATAAGTAATTAAAGCATAACTTGGAGTACAACATAGCATAATTGACATAACTTAAATTGAAACATGAACTGAACTTGACTTAACATGAACTTGATCTGAAACTTGACTTAGCATGAACTTGCTTTGAAACTTGAATTAACATGAAAAATACATACTCCACAGTTGTTGTGGCCCAATATATTCTACGTGTAAATACATACTCCACAGTTGTTGTGGCCCCATGTATTCTACACAAACTTGACTTAACATGAAAAATACATACTCCACAGTTGTTGTGGCCCCATGTATTCTACGTGTAAATACATACTCCACAGTTGTTGTGGCCCCATGTATTCTACGGAAACTTATTCTTTAACTGCTTAAATACATACTCCATAGTTGTTGTGGCCCCATGTATTCTACGTGTCACAATTGCTGTGTCTCACGTAGTGTATGCGCCACAATTGCTGTGACCCCATACATAAGTAATCAAGATGAAACGTGACTGGAATACGAAATGACTGAAGCCCTGACGTAACATAACGTAACTTGAACATAACTTGAAATACATGACCAACTTGAGATAGAAATATTTCGTAACATGGCATAACATATAATAGACAACATATTTAACATGACATACTTGCAAGAGTGAATATTACATGACTTGACATACATGTAATAGATGGCATATTTAGCATGACGTACTTGTAAAGTACAGTAATACATGACAGAATATATTATGTAACAGATAAAAATTTGATGACAGAATAAATTCTATATAATAGATAATTACGTGATAACTTGGCATGGCATGACATATATGATAACATACATACATGCACTGTAGTTCATTTACTTAGCACACATACACAATAGATTGCTAGTAAGTTAAAAGCTAACTTACCTCGATTTTCGCGTTTCTTATAAAACTTCAAATGCGACCACGAGGAACTGTAATTAGTGATTCTAAAAGTTAGAACTAAATTACTAATAATTTGAAATATGGAAAATACTAACTTAAAGAGTAAAATTTTCATTTTACTCTCTACATGTGAGAAAATGACCGTTTTACCCATAACTTAAGGATTTTGCATACTAACTCCAAAAGTTTCCAAAATTTACATTCCTCATGTAAATTTTGTCCTAAACTTAAATATCAACTCAGAAAAATTTAAAACAAAACACAACTATGAAGAACACACTATGGCCGAAACATCCATAGGCCATTTTCCTTGATTTTTGTTGCAATTCCTTCCAACTTCAAAACTCATGCTTAAACCAAAATTTTGCAACAAACATCTTCCAATCCTAAGTTCAAAACCATACTTAAAACATCAATTTAGAAAAAGCTAATAATTAACACCAAACTTTTTTGTAAAAAGATCCAAGCACTTTAATCACAAGTTTTGACCTTAAATCAAAACATCTCCAAGAATTTCAAAAATCAAATCTTACTTCTAACATATTCATAATATCATCCTAACATCAACCATGCTTTAAATCATCGAACTAAAGTCACCAAAATCACAAAATAACATTTGGAATTTTTGGTTTTACACTTAGTCCAAAAACAGAAACTTTTTCCTCAACTAGTTTTGATAAATCTCTTGATCTATGACTTATAAATATATGATCTTCAAACCAAACCATCACATGGTTTAAAAAGATGTCCTAAAACATATATAAGCTTCTAATTCAAGATCACATGGTTAGAAATTAACCAAAACATAAATTTAGCCAAGAATATCCACACTTTGGCTTATTTGAATATCTCTTTGCATAAAATTTCATATCTTTGAAACTAACATCAAATATCTTCAAAATAATAATATAACATGTATATAAGATACTTAGGATCCTCTAATAAAATTATTAAAGTCATTATAATAGGTTTAGACCACCAAAGAGTTAAACTTTCTCAAAACAGAAACTGTTTTTCTTCTTCCAGTTTCTAAGTTTCTAAATCTAAGAAAATATTTCACCAAAACCTTTAATCATGCAAAAATCTTCAACCAATAGTCACATATACATGTTAACAATACTCCATAAAAATTTCGGACCAATATCTATCCATTAGCTTGGTCAAAAACTCCAAACTATAACATATTCTCCAGTTTATCTCCCAGAATGACCTTTCTATAGTTTACACAATATTTGACTGACCAAATGATTTTCAAATGGGGCAAATAAGATATCAATGTAAACTAGACTAAAAAAGGAACAACTTATATGAAGGAAACTTTATGATAAAACACTTACAAAAGCTTCGAAATGGGTGTGCAAAAGACCTCCTAAAAGCTGTCCGAGAGAGAGTGTTTGATATTCTTTCAATAAAAAATGTAAATGAAGATAATTTCGTGGGGAGAGGTGGCTGGAGATACTTATGGATGAGATATGGAAGAGATGAGGCTGGAGTTGAGAGTTGAGAGTTGAGTGTAGTTTTCTCCTACCCAAAATATTTATAAAAGATTATCTCATAATATTCTATCCAATAGTATCTACAAAAAATCAACTTAAGATATTTTTATCTAATAATATCTATAAAAATCAACTCAAAATATTTTTACCCAATAATATTCATGAAAATTACCTCAATATATTTCTTTTTATCCAATAATATCTACAGTTTTGAACAGACGTTTTGTCCGAAAATATGAAAAAATGTTATTGCGCCATAAGACTTTAAATAACCCTCCGAGTCTAATGGCACAAACCATAATACATTTTGACACTTCTAATTATCTCCAATAATCAAAAACACACTTCTGATACCATAGTAAATAATAACACTAACTATGTAGTTAAACAAAAACATATACGATTAATGGATTCGTGAAAATTTATGGGGTTTTCACGAGATTCCTAAAGTTAATAGAAATTTCACAATTGAATTTCTAGCGGGCTGTTACAGCTACATACCATCCTCAAATGGAAACCGCAATGCAGGCTTAGGTAATTTTATTTTTAAATTTTTTAAAATTATAAAAATATCTCTCATAAAAAAATATTTTTTCTCATTTAATAAAATATATTTATTAAAAAATTTTAAAAATAGCGACATAAATGATATTTAACATCCCCGTCTATCCATCCAATGATCGAAACAACAGCATAGGTTACATATATATATATATATATATATATATATATTTCCCTAAAACGGGAGAAATAATATTTTGTTAACTTCAAAAACATTTTGTGCTATACATATTGTTCTTCAAAACTTGCATTTGAAGAGCTTCTGTAATACTTTTTGAATATGTGTTAAATATGTTGTATATATTGCTCTTCAAAATCTGCATTCGAAGAAATTTTTCAATGGTTTCTATGTAAATTTTTTTATGAGATGATAATATTGTTTCATCGTAAATTTTCTTTAATTTCTTCCCCCAAAACCTAACTTAATATTAATATTTCAGAAATTTTCCGATATTAAAAACCCATTTACAAAACAAAATATATATATATATATATAGAATCCCAAACAAATTTTTATTCCCCCTTTCTTCTAACCAGGTGGTGGTATGTGCAAATAGCACATAGTATTAATGCGATAGACTATATATAAATATGAGAATTGTTACAAATATAAAATGATTATATAAAATAAATTTATAAGTTGATGTTATTTTATGGAATCCGTTAATTTTTTTTTTTAATAAAAGTTATTTTATAATCTGATATATCACATCAATTTATAATTTTATTTTTATATAATCTCTTTATAATTAAAGTATTTTTCAATATATATGTTTAGACGACAAAAAGAGAATTCAAAGTTGTGATTAATGTTACGTTGGGATATTTAGATAATCTCAGATATTTTATGAACAAAAATTTTATGTGTAATTATTTTACGTATTCTTTTATGCACTTTACTAATATGATTAATTACGTATTAAAAAATTAATATAATTAATCATATGAATGAAATATATAAAGAATATATAAAAATAATTGTATATAATAATCTGCGTCTATTCCGTACTTCTAGGTCTTAAATTTGATTTTTTTTTTTGGAGGGAAATGCATCAGCCGGTCGGGAAAAGTAAGTACTAAATTTGATTTTTAATGGGAAAAAAACAACCAGCCGGTCGGGTAAAAACGCCATCATATTTACTGCAGTAGATTTTTTATTTTAATCTCCCCCCTCTTCTCTCTCTCCCTCCACCCCACGCCCCATCGCCGGCAACAACTTCGTCCATGGGAGTGTCTTTGAATATCGGTATTATTTAATGCCACTAACCATTTTTTTGTTTGGCTTTTGTCATATTTTCTTTCTTAATTTCATATCCTGTTTATAATTCAATATATTTGTCTCTCGTGGATTATGAAGTAGTATCTGATGGGTATTTTGGATTCTTGGTAATTCCTGTTGTGGTGAAAATTTTGGCAATGTTGCAGACATATCTTCGATTGTTTTCTTTGAGCCATTGCCAGTAATCGAGTTTGTAAGGCAGCTGCTGAAGCGGGACGATACGTCCAAACCTTTATCTGATACTGAACGTGTAAAGGTTGTTAGACTTTGTTGCTTTAATTTGATAATTTTTATTCTTTGGACCGGAGCTTCAAGTGCTTTTGGTATTTTATTATTCTGCAGTTGCGTTTTTCCTCATTGCTACACATGTTGGTATATATATTTAGGCAATCTGGCATTTTGATCATTGTTTTACACTTGTTTTATTAGATCAAAAAAGCCTTACGAGGAGTCAAAGTCGAGGTAACACACTGTGGAAATTTGATCAGGAGGTACCGGATATGTGGTTTAACATCGCAGGCCACACGTGAGCAGGCTTAAGTATGATATCTTATTTTATTACCACACCCGCAATCAAAAAATGAATTTTATTTTTTATTTTTTTTTGAAAATTTGTGCTTGGTTTTCTGACACTGTTTGTTGATTGTTCTAGGTTTCCTATTGATGAAAGAGGTACAATTAAACCTGTGGTCGAGTACTTCTATGAATCATATGGCTTTGTTATTCAACATGCACAACGGCCATGTCTGTAAGTGGGGAATGAACATAGACCAACTTATTTGCCAATGGAGGTAAATATATTATTGTGATTTTCAATTCTCATAAATCCAATGGTATTCGTTATATCACATGGATAAATGAATTTTAATAAATTTGTTGAATTCAGGTTTGTAAGATTGTTGATGGTCAGCGGTACTCTAACAAGTTGAGTAAAGCACGGATTAAAAATTTACTTGGGGTGACTTGCCAGCGTCCTCAGCAAATGGAGTATGATATAGTGAAGGTTCGTTCATGTGCAGTGTCTCTTCTGTTTTCCCTTACAGAAGTGTCATTTTGTTTGGCAATTTTCTGCCGTATGATTTTTCCTCTTTTTTTTTTTTCTTTTTTTTCTCCTTTTTTTTTTTCCCCTAAATTGCAAGGGAAGACTTTTATGTATTACAACACTTAATTTGCATGGTCAATTAGTTTCATATTAACATGAAGCTTAAGTTCCAATTTATGGGTTTTGGAATACCTCATGCCTTTGAAAGGGTTATTTCTACGAGTCTTTTGTCCTTTTGATATCATGATCCACCGTCTTTGTGTTTTGAATATTATTTGTAAGCAAACAAAGTTCAAAATGATGAATCCAGTTACCGCATGGCTTGTACTTGTCTTTCACTCGTCATGTGCTAGATTGTTGGTCTAAGTTCAAACATTGGTCATGTGCTCGATAAATACACTTCTAATGTTTTCTTTTTATAAGTACACTTCTAATGTTTCTTAGCAGAGTATAAATATTTCTTGCTAGAAATAGGATCCATTGCGATTCTCCCACACCTTTCTTGTCCTTTCTTAAGAGTTTTTCTAGCCCTGGATATTTACTAATGATGTTGAATGCATTTACGGGTATTGAAATACATGCTCAATTTTTTGAAGTTTTATGAACAATCAAAAAGTGAGTATACGGGGACAGGGCTATACATCAAGATAGACCTACTTAGAGAAAGAACAACAAATGTTCTATTTTGATCAACAAAAAACCCAATGTTATCTTTAAATAGTGTAACCAAGAGCTTTTTAAAGTAAAAACAGTTTTTTTGTGTCCCTTATATTGGAAAAATTTTCTGACCTTCAGACAGTTTGTCACAATGCTTACCATGATGATCCTTATGCAAAGGAATTTGATATTATAATCAGTGAGCAGCTGGCTACAGTTGAAGCTCGTATTCTTCCTGCACCACGGGTATTATATCTATATTTAGATTACTGTTAGGTTTGTCAAGTTTCTCCTACTAATTTTTGTGAGTATCAATAATTTCGTACTGAGTGTGTTTATTGGAATGTGCAGCTGAAATATCATGATGCAGGCAGAGAAAAAGATTGCCTGCCACAAGTTGGATAGTGGAATATGACAAATAAGGTATTTTTTAGCAAAAGAATTACTATTTGTTCCCATATTTTTTTTTGAGAAAAAACTATTTGTTCCCATATTGTACACTTAATATGACATATCAAAAAAGGAAATTATATGGCATTGACTTCCCCCAAGGGAAAGGGGAGGTGGGGCTTTGGGAGTGGGTTCAAGGCCTGTTGGGCATGAGTTGGTACCAATGTGATACCCTATAATGAGTGAGGTGGTGAATGAGATCATACATTGATTGGGAGGGAAAAGTTCTTTGCCCTTTGTGTTGATTTCAATAGGCTTCAATTGTACTATTCTATTTTGAGAGTATGACCTAGATGTGGCTTGGGCCTTCCATTGGGCATTCAAATGGTATCAGAGCCAATCCCAATAAGAAATGTGGGACTTGAGCCGTGCCACCTATAATGAAATGGCCCAACGAGGACATGGAGAATTTAAGGGGGGAGATTGTGATACCTTATATTGAGTGAGTGTAGGTGGTGAATTGGATCCCACATTGGTTGGGAGAGAGAAGTTCTTGATCTTTACAATGATTTTAATGAGCTCCAATTTTGCCATTGACGAGTCTGTTTTTAGTATGGCACATATGTAGCTTGGGCCTTCCTTTGGGGCATTAGAAGCAATTAAGCCTGTTTTCTATTTTGTAGTTTAGAAAATGTTTCTACTTTATGGACATTATTCCCTTATACAGTTAGATGTCTAATTGAGCGTCTATACAAGTGTTTGTCTAGGGTTAGGGATACCTCTAAGATCAACAATTTTGTGAGCCAGGTACAAGAAGATTCCTTTACATCATGAGCTCAATAGTAATATGCTAGTAAACTAAGTTTGGTTTCCAAAAGCTAAGCCTGGCCATTAGCAATCAAACTCTATCAACTGGGACTAGAACATTTTTTTTTTTTTTTTTATTTTTATGACGGGGGAACCATCTCACAGTAGAGGACTCATCCATGGAACCTGAACCCCCGGGGAGACTAGCACAACAACCCACCACCATGGCCTCCCATTTAAATCACAGTTTGATCCCAAGGGGAATCGAACCTGTGACATGGGGCTCATGCAAACAAGTTTGCCCTTACCACTTGGGCTACCCACAGGTGGGTATCGAGACTAGAACATAAAAGAAAATAGTGAGTCAAATACTTAGTGAGGAATACATCACATAGTAGACATCACCATAGATTAGTAAGTTTTCACTTCTAAATAACATGCATGACTTTAACATCTTACGATAGATTACGTATGAAGAAAACGTCTTACAATAAATTTCAGCAGCTTTAAGATATGGTCATTCAACAATTTGGTAAGAACACTAAATGGAAAAGACTTGTGGGGCTGGCGGCACAGCAAAGGAATTCTCTCTAATCTATGGGCAGTGTGATTAGGTTGTGGGAGAGGGAGGAAGATTTCTGGGCTTTCTTTTCATTAGGGCTGGTGGCACAAGATAGAATTATGGTGTGTTTTCCTGTTCTAGGCTGCTTCTTGTTTATAAGGATTTGAAATGGGCTAATCACAAGAAGGGGGTGGCAGCTATTGGGGTTTGAGTTTTGGTGAGAGGGGTGGCACTTAGCTGACTGCTATTTTATGAAAGATGAAAACCCTAGTTCGTTGAGTGGGGTGGCAGCTTGGTTAAAGATAGAGGTTGTCATGTTTTGGGTAGACCTAGGAAATATGTGATGAGAGGTGACAGAGGCAACCCTTGCTAGGGTTTCTGAGTGATTATATAGTATGTAAATTTTTTATAAAAACTTCCCTAGTTTACTCAGAATTTTGGCAGCCCTCATAATGGTTAATCCTAGAGTTTTGGTCAAAGTGGGCTGGCTGTTCACTGCCCTATTTCTTGGTAGTTTCCTATTACTAGGTTATAGAAATCCTTCCCAAAATACCCAAGGGTTTTCTATTGTGGACAGAAATGCTTTGAAAGTTTCCCAGTCTGTCTAGGGCTTGTTTTAGGCAAATTTCCTCTTTGAAAACTTGTATTAGGAGGCAGATTCCTAACAAAATACAATCTGCCGGCTTTTAGTAAATAAAGGACAAACAATATCTAAATTTCACAAAATTTAAGGTTATTTAATGAAGCACTTCTTGGTAAATGGCTATGGAGATTTCATGAAGAGAGAGATGCTTTATGGAAGAATGTTGTTGCTGTTAAATATGGGAGTGGATGGGGGGATTGGTGTTCTAATGAAGTTAGAGGAGCGTATGGGGTGAGTTTATGGAAGGGCATTAGGAAAGGTTGTGGGGAGTTGTTGCTGTTAAACATGGGAAAGGATGGGGGGATTGGTGTTCTAATGAAGTTAGAGGAGCGTATGGGGTGAGTTTATGGAAGGGCATTAGGAAAGGTTGTGAGGAGTTTTCTAAACATATTAAATTTAAGGTGGGGGAAGGGAAGATGATTCTCTTTTGGCATGTCCTTTGGTGTGGGGAATCTTCTCTTAAATCAGATTTTCCATCTATTTACAGGATTGCTAAGGATAAAAATGTTGCTGTGGCAGATTACCTTTGATGCACAGAAAATAATATTTTATGGAATGTGGACTTTATTAGAAATGTCAATGACTAGGAAGTGAATGTTGTTTAGAATTTATGGGAATAATTTATAATTATAAAGTGATGCAGGGAAGAGAGGACAGGCTATTGTGGGTTCATGCTGGAAATTTCAGGTTTTCAGTTTGTTATTTTTATAAGGCGCTTAATTGTCAAGCTGGCTGTGTTTTCCCCTGGAAAAGCATCTGGAAGGTGAAAGTACCTTAAGGTGGCATTCTTTAGTTGGGTGGGAAAGTATTGACCATGGATAACCTTAGAAAACGTGGTTGGTGTATAGCTGATTGGTGTGTAATGTGCAAGAAGGATGGTGAATCTATAAATCGTCTTTTTTTACATTGCAAGGTGGCAATGTCTTTGTGGAATGAGGTACTTGGTCGGACAGGGTTATATTGGGTGATGCCTAAGGAAGTTGTGGATCTCCTTGCATGTTGGCGTGGTTTTGAGGCAAGGAAAACTGTTGCTGCTTAATGGAGAATGATTCCTTTGTATTTAATGTGGTGCATTTGGCTAGAAAGGAATGGAAGATAATTTGAAGACAGAGCATTCTTTCAAAGATCTTTGTTATTCTTTCCTTTCTACTTTGAGTTTGTGGGTTAGGATCTTTGTAAGGAATGATGATAATGTACTGGATCTGATTCTGTTGTAGTTTTCTGCTTTCTAGTGTGTAATTGGTATTTCTTTTGTATACCTCCTATGTACTTGGGCTATGCCTATTCCTGGTAATAAAATTCTTATTAACTATAAAAAAAAAAATAATCACAATTATAATCACAAAAGAGATAAACAAGCAGGAAATGATTGGCCTATGGGCCTAACATTTGGAGATTGACCAGACTTGGAATTTCTTTGGTTGGGTCATGGCAGGTCAAGACTGGCCTTATGTGCATCTAGGATTATTCACTTTTCATTTTGATTAATGTTTAATTTACCGGCATATAAACGAGATCTGTATTTATTTCTTTCGTGGGAAGATGTATAGCATGCATGCACATAGATATATTATGTTGTTGTCATGTTTTCTCGGATTTCTGCTTTTTAACCTTCATATAATTGGCATAACATTATCTTAGTATGATTTTGTTGTGTTATGGTTTTTACTGCAGAGAATGGTTAATGGGGGAGTGGTCAACAATTGGATTTGCATAAATTTCTCCCGCGATGTGCAAGACAGTGTGGCCTGTTTGTTTTGCCATGAACTTGCTCAAATGTGTTGCATTTCAGGCATGGTACGGTGCTTGAAAGACTTTTATTGATCAATCTCCATAATGTTGTTTTGTTCCATCTTAACATTTAATTATGGGCAGTTTGGTGTTCCTCTTGTAATCTGTGTACTTGGGCTATGCCATGTTGTAATAAAATCTTTCATTACCTATTGGAAAAAAAAAAAAAAAAAAACATTTGATTATGAGCTGTTTGTAGGCATTTAATCTTGAACCAGTACTTCCACCAGTGACTGGCCGTCCTGATCAGGTCGATAGAGATCTGAAAACTTGGTACCATGATGCCATGACCAGACTCCAGCCCCAGAGAAAGGGGCTTGACCTGGCTATCTTTATTTTGCCAGACGAAAATGGCTCTCTTTATGGTAGGAAACTTGATTAACTGACCGAATTTGCTTTTGGGATCTGATTCTGATATTAGGATCCTTCTTTTTGTTAATTTTTAATTTCACCTGCAGGTGATTTGAAGCGGATCTGCGAGACAGATCTTGGACTTGTTTCCCAATGCTGCTTGACAAAGCTTGTATTTGGTAGCAAGTGCAGGAAGCAAATTCTGGCAGATATGGCATTGAAGATAAATGTCAAGGTGGGAGGAAGGAATACTGTGCTTGTTGATGCACTTTCGCGGCGCATACCTTTCATCAGTGATCAGCCCACCATAATTTTTGGTGCTGATGTTACCCATCCTCGTCCAGGAGAATATTCATTCCCATCAATTGCAGCTGTATGTTATTTCAGTTTATTACTGTGCTTCACTTGTTTATGCCTTCTCGTTCTATCGTCCTCTACAGGTTTTTTAAAGAGATTCACGGTTGTTTTATTTAATATACCATGATAATTTGATTTGCTTCAGGTTGTGGCATCTCAAGATCGGCCAGAAATCACGAAATATGCTGGTTTGGCTTGTGCTCAAGCCCATCGAGAAGACCCGATCCCAGGTCTCTTCAAGTCATGGCAGGATCCTGTAAGAGGGACAGTGTCTGGTGGCATGATTAGGTATCTTGAACCTTTCTGTCTTCTTATTTTTACTTTTATTTTTCTTATGATATATGGTTGAAGCCACAGCTGCGTGGCAGGATCCTGTTAGCGGGACAGGATGTTTTCTACAGTGAATTATAAACTAATTCTTTTGGGTGGAGCTTTTGTGGTGTTGGTTTGAGTTACTTTTATCTTTTCATACAGGGAGCTACTCATATCTTTCCGTTCAGCAACTGGGCAGAAACCAAAACGTATCATATTTTACAGGTATTTTCCAAATTTCCTGCCACTGCAGTCTAGACACTTCCATTGCCATCTAATAAAGCGTCTCCTTACATGTCCTTTCTGCAGGGATGGTGTGAGTGAAGGGCAGTTCTATCAAGTCTTGCTGTTTGAACTTGATGCTATCCGAAAGGTTAATTTACATTGCTGGATTCTTAACTTTACTGCCTTTTTTTTGCCTCCTTTCTTTTTGTGCATCTATTTTTTTTTTAAAGTTGGAATATCGTTGGATCATGCTTGCTTGTCTTATATTCCCTGTTGAACTTATTTTTAGGCATGTGCCTCTTTGGAGCTGAACTATCAACCTCCTGTGACTTTTGTTGTGGTTCAGAAGAGCCATCACAAAAGGTTGTTTGCCAACAACCATCATGACCACAATAAAGTTGATAGGAGCGGAAACATATTGCCTGGTAAGTATTTTGTTTGGTTTTAAAATTTGGATTTTATGTTGCCAAGATTTATTTTCCTGATGCAGAATTGTTGGATTTTATAGGTACAGTTGTAGATTCCAAAATTTGTCATACAACTGAACTTGACTTCTACCTTTGTTCTCAACCTGGAATCAAGGTACCATTCTTCTTATATGCCATATTTATGCTGCTTAAGAACAGGGATTTTAATACTCTGGTGTTGTACCTAACTTGTAAAACAGGGCACAAGTCGTCCAGTTCATTACCATGTACTCTGGGATGAGAACAAGTTTACTGCCGATGGGCTGCAGTCCCTTACAAATAATCTCTGCTACACGTCAGTACCTTGATCTTTCTTCTAGTATTAGTTGAACTAAGACCTGTGACATTGGCTTGAATGCATAAATTTTTTAATGAAAAATATTATGTTTAACTAAGTGTGCCTTGAACTCTTATACAATAAATAAAACTGTTAAAATGGTGTCATTACATTAACACCTTGATCTCCACCATATGGTCTTCTTTGTTTCTATGTTAGTGATGGAAAAAATCTCACTTGAGTGGAGAGAGTGCCAAAATATCTCTTTATACAATGTGCCAAAGTAAAATTGACCATTAAGAGTAATAACTTGTTGGTCCTATTACTTCATGTTAAATTTTATAATTGCTTATGAATCCATTATACATGAGCTAAGAAAACCAAAAAGATCTATTGGGAAAACTAGAAGACCTATAGGCCATTTAAATTTATCTGAGATTCAATAATCTCTTTTGATTTTTTTTTTTTTTCTTCTCTCTGGGCATGATCTTTTTTTATTTCATTGGTGACAAAACTGGAAATCCATGAGTTGAAAAAATCAACAAGTGGTGTTGGGAAAACTGAAAGACAACCAACTTTGATTAAAAATGACCAAATTGGGTGTATTGTTTTTCTAACTTTACTAGTAATAGATTCTAAAAAGCATGAGTGGAGAAGACTAAAAGCTACCAACAGTACGTGAAAATCATTCACTTAAATAGATATTATTTCTCATATAGATAATAGATTCTTTGTTTTCTTGTTGTCCTCTCCTGGAAACGTGGTACATAAATCATTACCTCTACCATCTCAATTGCTATCTGAGTCATTTATATGCCATCTCACTTGAGTCTAATTAAACTTTGGTTATAGTGGTTAATGGTTTCACATTCTTTTTTTTGGCCCCAGGTATGCAAGGTGCACTCGCTCTGTTTCCATTGGTGATCTCTCTCTCTCTCTCTCTCTCTCTCTCTCTCTCTCTCTCTCTCTCTCTCTCTCTCTCTCTCTCTCTCTCTCTCTCTCTCTCTCTCTCTCTCATGCATGCGCACGAAAGCATGCATCATTTAAATTAATGTACATGTGCACACTTCCACAACATACACATGTTTGAACATATGCGCTCATTTCTATCTGCTTATTTTGATGATCCTCAATACGGAAGAAAAAATTCAAGAATTACTAAGGTCTCGTTTGGTTATATAGATGAAATGAGATAAGATGAAAGTTGAATAAAATGTTATTAGTATTATTTTCATTTTGGGATTTGGAAAAGTTGAATTGTGTTTTGTATTTTACTTGAAAGTTTGAGAAAGTTGTAATAAGTAGATGAGATGAGATGAAATGAGATGGCTTGTGAAAAAAAATTAGGCCTAAATATGGGATTATAGGAGTGCACTCAATCCTCAAAAAAGAGGATTTGATTGTGTATCAAGGAGTAGAAGAATTTAAGCCAAAATACCAAATGAAAGTACATCGAATTTTTTTCATTGCCGAGTAAGTACATATTTTGCTCCAATCTCTTCCATAATGGCACAGAACAATATTCTCATTGGAGGAAATACATGAATCACTTTAAATGTAAGAAGCTGGGTTGCCTGATTGTTGTTTTTTTGCTTAGAGTAAAGACTGCCCATTTATTAATTGGTTCTTTAATTTGGCAGTGCCCCCTGCATACTATGCTCAACTCATTGCTTTACGAGCTCAGTTCTATATGGACCCAGAGTCCTCAGAAAGTGGTTCCATGACAAGTGGTACTGCCGGTGGACATGATGGTGTGGGCGGAGGAGGTACACAAAGCACTCGTGGACCTGGAGCAAATGCTGCTGTGCGACCCCTACCTTCACTCAAGGAGAATGTCAAGAGGGTCATGTTCTACTGTTAGGCTTGTTGGTTCCTGGCAGAGATCAACTTATGGTTTATTCTTAAGATTGGCTTGAAATCACGAAGTATGCTGGTTTGGTTTATGCTCGAGCCCATCAAGAAGAGCTGATCCAAGATCTGTTCAAGAAATGACAGGATCCTGTAAAAGGGACAGTGTCTGGTAGCATGATTAGGTATCTTGAACCTTTGTCTTCTTATTTTTACTTTTATTTTTCTTATGATATATGGCTGAAACCACATCTGCGTGGTACGATCCTGTTAGCGGGACTGGATGTTTTCTACGGTGAATTATAAACTAATTCTTCTGGGTGGAGCTTTTGTGGTGTTTGTTTGAGTTACTTTTATCTTTTCATAGAGGGAACTACTCATATCTTTCTGTTCAGCAACTGGGCAGAAGCCACAACGTATCATATTTTACTGGTATTGTCCAATTTTCCCGCCACTGCAGTCTAGACACTTCTGTTGCCATCTAATAAAGCATCTACTTACATCTCCTTTCTGCAGGGATGGGGTGAGTGAAGGGCCGTTTTATCAAGTTTTGCTGTATGAACTTGATGATATCCAAAAGGTGAATTTACATTGCTGGATTATTAACTTTACAGCCTTCTATTTCCCAACTTTCTTTTTGTGCATCTTTTTTTTAAAGTTGGAATATCGTTGGATCATGCTTGCTTGTGTTATATTCCCTGTTTAACTTATATATATTTTTTTCGATAGTCTGTTTAACTTATATTTAGGTGTAGTTTGGATAGTGTAATGAGATGAGATGGTTTTGATGAAAGTTAAATAAAATATTATTAAAATATTATTTTTTAATATTTTTATTGTTTTGGGATTTGAAAAGGTTGAATTGTTTATTATATATATTTTTTTTTTTGGTGAAAATTTGATAAAGTTGTAATGATGAGATGAGATGAAATGAGATAAAACCGTTTCTATTTCCAAACTAATACTCAACTCACTTAAACTTATCTCATCTAATCATTACAACTTTTCTAAATTTCAACATAAAATATAATAAACAATTCAACTTTTTCAAATCTCAAAATAATAATAATATTAAAAAATAATATTATAACAATATTTTATTCAACTTTCAACTTTTATCTTAACTCAGTTCAACTCAGCTCAACATCCAAATGCAGTCTTAGGCTTGTGCCTCTTTGGAGCCGAACTATCTACGTCCTGTGACTTTTGTTGTGGTTCAGAAGTGCCATCACACAAGGTTGTTTGCTAACAAACATCATGACCACAATACAGTTGATAAGCGGAAACATATTGCCTGGTAAGTATTTTGTTTGGTTTTGAAATTTGGATTTTATGTTGCTAAGATTTTATTTTCCTCATGTAGCGTAGTATTGTTGGATTTTTTAGGTACAGTTGTAGATTCCAAAATTTGTCATGCAAATGAATTTGACTTCTACCTTTGTTCTCATGCTGGAATTAAGTTACCATTCTTCTTATAGGCCTTATTTATGCTGCTTAAGAACAAGGATTTTAATTCTCTGACGTTGTACCTAACATCTAAAACAGGGCACAAGTCGTCCAGCTCATTACCATGTACTCTGGGATGAGAACAAGTTTACAGCCGATGGTCTGCAGTCCCTTACAAATAATCTCTGCTAAAGTCAGTACCTTGATCTTTCTTCTAGTATTAGTTGAACTAGACCTGTGACATTGGCTTGAATGCATAAATTTTTTAATGAAAAATATTATGTCTAACTAAGTGTGCCTTGAACTCTCATACAATAAATAAAACTGTTAAAATGGTGTCATTACATTAACACCTTGATCTGCACCATATGGTCTTCTTTGTTTCTGTGTTAGTGATGGAAAAGCCCTCACTTGAGTGGAGTGAGTGCCAAAATATCTCTTTATACAATGTGCCAAAGTAAAATTGACCATTAAGATTAATAACCTGCTGGTCATTTAACTTCACCTTAAATTTAATAATTGCTTATGAATCCATTATATATGAGCTAAGAAAACCAAAAAGATATATTGGGAAAACTAGAAGACCTATAGGCCATTTAAATTTATCTGAGATTCAATAATCTCTTTTGAATTCCCTTTCTTCTTCTCCTTTTTTTTTTCTTTTTTTTCATTTTTTTTTTCCTGGGCATGATTTTTTTTTAATTCATTGGTGACAAAACTGGAAATCCGAGTTGAAAAAATCAACAAGAGGTGTTGGGAAAACTGAAAGACAACCAACTTTGATTAAAAATGACCAAATTGGGTGTATTGTTTTTCTAACTGTACTAGTAATAGATTCTAAAAAGCATGAATAAAAGCCACCAACAGTAAGTGAAAACCATTCACTTAAATAGATATTATTTCTCATATGGATAATAGATTCTTTGTTTTCCTATTGTCCTCTCCTGGAAAGTACATAAATCATTACCTCTACCATCTCAATTGCTATCTGAGTCATTTATGTGCCATCTCACTTGAGTCTAACTAAACGTTGGTTATAATGGTTATTGGTTTCACGTTCTTTTATTTGCCCCAGGTATGCAAGGTCTACTCGCTCTGTTTCCAATGGTGATTTCTCTCTCTTTCTCTCTCTCTCTCAAGTGCACGGAAGCATGCATCATTTAAATCAATGAGCATGTGCACACTTGCACGACATACACATGTTTGAACATATGCGCTCATTTCTATATGGTTATTTTGATGATCCTCAATACAGAAGAAAAAATTCAGGAATTACTAAGGCTTTGTTTGGTTATATAGATGAGATGAGATGAAAGTTGAATAAAATATTGTTAGAATATAATTTTTTAATATAATTTTTATTTTTACATTTGAAAAGGTTGGATTGTTTTTTAAATTTTGCTTGAAAGTTTGATAAAATTGTAATGATTAGATAAAATGAAATGAAATGAGATGATTTGTGAAAACAAATTAGGGCTAAATATGGGACTATAGGAGTCCACTCAATCCTCAAAAAAGAGGCGTCAAGGAATTTAAGCCAAAATGCCAAATGAAAATAGATAGATTTTTTTTAATTCTCAAGTACGTACATAATTTGCTTGAATCTCTTCCATAATGGTACAGAACAATATTCTCATTGGAGGAAATACACGAATCACTTTAAATATAAGAAGCTGGGTTGCCTGGTTGTTGTTTTTTTGCTTAGAGTATAGACTGCCCATTTATTAACTGGTTCTTTAATTTGGTAGTGCCCCCTTCATACTATGCTCATCTTGCTGCTTTCCGAGCTGGGTTCTATATGGACCCAGAGTTCTCAGAAAGTGGTTCCACGACAAGTGGTACTGCTGGTGGACATGGTGGCGTGGGCGGAGTAGGTACACGAAGCACTTGTGGACCTAGAGCAAATGCGGCTGTGCGACCCCTACCTGCACTCAAGGAGAATGTCAAGAGGGTCATGTTCTACTGTTAGGCTTGTTGGTTCCCGGCAGAGACAACTTATGGAGCCTGATTTGTGCCTTTCAAGAATACTTCTGAGCTAAAATGTTATTGCACATCCGTACACCTTGAGAAAAACATTTGGCAAATGAGTAATGCCGGATATAGTTTTAGGGAGTGCACGTTTTCCCTTTAAAAAAGAGTGGATCCATTATTAAAAAATTTATTTTTTATGTGAGTTTTATATTTACTTCATTTTTTTAAAGAGAACGAGTCTTATTTCTGCTGTGCTCCATTGCAGGGGGGAATTGACATTATTTCAATCAATTTAATGGATCAATTATATTTCTATATTCATTATTTTGTGAGACTGATGATGAGATCTATTTCAAGGACTTTTCAAAATGTAATCGGATTCATTTTCAAGGATTTCTAAACTTAGATTTGTTCCTATCCAATTTATACAGATTTAAAATGTACAAAATTTACATAAATTTTAAATTAAAAAATCAAGCATGCATGAGATTTGCACACTATAAACATATATTTAACATTGTTTAATTCACTTCCTTTTTCTTTTCACTTGTATTTTCCAGGAATCTCCGAATTTAGCGTATATTTTAGTTAGATGTATCGTGTTAAAAAACATATGATTAATTTTTTTTTTAACTATATTGTATCTCCTCTATATTTTTAGCAGAATAATGTTAAATACAGACTTCATTTTTTAAACGGATTCCTTTTTTCAAAAGGCTCAAAACTCAAGATCACATGATTTAAACCAAATAAAAGTCCATCACCCTTCTCCTACTGTTATGTTAATCTTAGTTTTATATTTAACTCTCTTTGACCCATAAAATATATATATATATATATATATATATATATATAAGGGGCAATTGTTTGAAAAATTGAAATAATACATATGCTACTGTGATAGACGATCTGCTTGCGTGTCTATATATAAATCTATATGTTTACTGCATTTGGATGTTGAGATCATTTCAAATGGTTTGAGTTGATTTATAAATAGTGTTTTGTAGATCACATTGAGATCTGTTCAAATGTATGAAGTAGGTTGAGTTGAGTTTATATTTTTTATGAAAAGTTAAAAATGTAACGATCTCATTAATAATTAGTTTGAGATAAGTTGACATATGGTTGTCAACCAAACACAGCCCTAAGGACTCGAGTGACTTCACCAGCCCAAAAAACTCTCAGTACTCATGCAGAACAACGTGCACATTTTTAAGAAAGGAAGAAGAAAGGAATAAAAATTACTTGATCCATCTAAAAGGACAACCAGAAATTCCTGAAAGCTTTGTTCTCAATTTTCAAATAGATTTCCGGAAGATGAAAATTAATTTGCGTCTCCCAATGGCAAATGGCAAATTCCTTTCTTGCTTTCAGTCTCTTTCTTACCCACAAATGGGACCAAAGAATGTTCTTCCTCCTCCTCCTTCTCCTCCTCCTACCATATCTTCAGTTTCCCAAATGTTTCACTCCTACTCATGACTTCCCTATAAATTTATTAACTTACATTTACAACAAACAAAAAAAAAAAAAAACGAAAACCACCATCTGGGTTCTCATCTGACTTTCTGTTTTCAGAAGTATCTTGTTCATATTTCTGTAGCTTTTCTAGACAAAATGTCTTCTGAGAAAGTCCTCAAGAGATCAAATTCAATTACAGATAGCATGCCGGATGCATTGAAGAAGAGCCGCTATTATATGAAAAGATGCTTTTCGAGGTAATATTTATTTCATACATTTCTTCCTCAATGAACTATTTTTTCCATGCAAAAACAAATGACATTAATATCTGCTCCTGCGACAAAAGGTTTGTCGCAACAGGAAAAAGGTTGTTGAAATCCCAACACATAATGGAGGAACTGGAAAGTATCATTGAAGATAAAAATGACAGAAGCAAGGTCTTGGAGGGCATGCTTGGTTACATCCTGAGTTCCACTAAGGTGCTCACGTACTCACTCTTTCATGCACACATAAGGGCACTCATGGGTGTGCAGGCTAGGGAAAATTATTAATTACTCTCTGAATACATATAACATGGTATTCTCAACATGTCCAGACATATCTCGACATGTCACGACATATCATGTAATTATAATTACTTATAAGCATGACGTCTTATAATAGAATGAGAATGTCACATATCCGTATTCTGGAATAATTTAATAAGTACTTGGGACTAACTTTTTTCGTCTGAAAACTATGCAGGAGGCGGCTGTGGTTCCACCAAATGTTGCTTTTGCTATAAGACCTAATCCCGGATACTGGGAATTCGTTAAGGTGAACTCCGAGGATCTGTCAGTAGATGGTATCACTGCTACGGAATACCTGAGGTTTAAAGAAATGGTCTTCGACGAAAACTGGTAACTAATAACTAGTTGTGTATCACAGAGCCTTGTGAAGAAAACCATTGGGAAGAAAGTTCTGCAATGACTTGAAATTTATAGTTTTCTTGGAAACTTAGTATCGTGTAATGCCTTAAAACTTGTATTATTTTTTTGAAAACCAATCACAAAAAGTACATCTAAAAGCATGGTTTTGAATTTTTTTTTTTTATTTTTTCCCTCGATCTGAGCATGGTAGTTCATCTTGCTGCTAAAAAAATCGCAATATGTGATGTGTTGTGCAGGGCAAATGATGAAAATGCCTTGGAGATAGATTTTGGAGCCATTGATTTCACAACTCCTCGCATGACTCTTTCTTCTTCTATCGGTAATGGTGTTGGCGTCGTCTCAAAGGTTGTGTCCTCAAGGCTACATGGGGACCCTGGGAGTGCAAAGTCATTGCTTGAGTACTTACAGACCCTAAATCATCAAGGAGAGGTATAAATGCAGCTCACAGTTGGACACAAAAGGAAGAAAAAGATTAATTGGTTAATATTTTTGCTAGAAACTTAACGAAGATTATGCATTTTGTTCCAATTTTGCAGAATCTTATGATAAATGAAACTCTAGATACAGTCTCTAAGCTTCAAAATGCACTAGTTGCAGCTGAAGTATTTGTCTCTGCATTCCCCAAAGACACCCCATTTCAAAATTTTGAGCAGAGGTTACCATTCTTTCGAAGTTAATTTCCCTTCCTCAAGAAAGCAAGACTTATTTTGACATAAATTCCATTATATATTGACTTTGGATGGCACACCCTTGAATGTGCATTTACTTTTCTTACAGGTTTAAAGAATGGGGCTTTGAGAAAGGGTGGGGGAATACTGCAGAAAGAGTTAAGGAGACAATGAAGCTTCTTTCTGAGGTACTCCAAGCACCGGAACCCACAAAGCTGGAGCTGTTCTTTAGCAAGCTTCCCACCGTATTCAACATTGTGATTTTCTCTCCTCATGGCTACTTTGGGCAGTCAGATGTCCTGGGATTGCCGGATACTGGTGGTCAGGTAAAAAATAACAACCACTTTGCAAAAAAATTGAACAATCTTCACTCAAGTATTAATGTCAGCTACTGTTAATTTTAAATAGGTGGTTTACATTCTTGATCAAGTAAGAGCTTTAGAGGAAGAATTGCTCCTCAGAATTAAGCAGCAAGGTCTTGCTATGAAGCCTCATATTCTTGTGGTGAGCTATCAACGAAGAATTTTAATTAATGATTTTCAACAACAGAAAACTACGAGGGATCAAAATTACTTCTTTGTTTCACTTATTAATTTCATTTTACAGGTAACGAGACTTATACCAGAGGCTCGAGGTACAACGTGTAACCAGGAATTGGAGCGTATTATCAACACTAAGCATTCTAACATCCTTAGAGTCCCATTTAGGACAGAGAATGGGGTTCTCCGCCAATGGGTTTCCCGTTTTGATATCTACCCTTACCTTGAGAGATATGCCCAGGCATACTTGCTATCAATCTAGCTTCTTCTTTTTGTCATTTCTTTTCCCAAAACAGTTTTCTTATTCAAGTTGTCTCCCTTTTCTCCTTTCCATCACTAGGATGCTACTGATAAGATCCTTGAACACATGGAATGCAAACCGGACCTCATCATTGGGAACTACAGCGATGGAAACTTGGTCGCATCTTTGATGGCTAGCAAGCTTGGAATAACTCAGGTTTGATCCAATTGTTTTGAGATTTTTTCCCCAGACTTCTGTCTTCTATAAACTAACCAAGTTTCATTTTGCATTGTTTCCAAGTAGTTGATCAATTTTTTGACTGATTTATGTATGACTTTAATCTGAACTTTGGCATTTTCCAAAACCAGGGAACTATTGCTCACGCTTTAGAAAAAACCAAGTACGAAGATTCAGATGCCAAATGGAAGGAATTAGACCCCAAGTACCACTTTTCATGTCAGTTCACATCTGACATAATCTCAATGAATGCAGCCGACTTCATCATAACAAGCACATATCAAGAAATTGCTGGAAGGTTTGAGTTTTAAATAATTATCTTCAACACAATTACACAACTACCATAACTGTGATCTTGTTAACTCGAGAAATATTTATTCTTCAGCAAGGATAGACCTGGACAGTATGAAAGCCATGAAGCATTTACGATGCCGGGACTCTATCGGGTAGTCTCGGGCATCAGTGTCTTTGATCCAAAGTTTAACATTGCAGCTCCTGGGGCTGAGCAATCTGTCTACTTCCCCTACACGGAGAAACAGATGCGTCTGACCACTTTTCACCCTGCCATTGAAGAGCTACTATACAGTAATGAGGACAACAATGAGCACATGTAAGGCCAAAGTCTTCTCTTATAATCTCTTGATTACTACTCACAACGCCTCACTGTGACAACTGAAAATATCATTATAATGGTCTAACATTGAAACTGATATATGCTTGGAACAGAGGATATTTGGCAGACAGAAACAAACCAATCATCTTCTCGATGGCACGACTGGATACAGTGAAAAACATTTCTGGACTAACTGAATGGTATGGAAAGAACAAAAGGTTGAGAAGTTTGGTAAATCTTGTGGTTGTAGCAGGGTTTTTTGATCCGGCCAAATCAAAGGACAGAGAAGAAATTGCAGAAATAAAAAAGATGCACGCCTTGATAGATAAATATGAACTTAAGGGTCAGATCAGATGGATTGCAGCTCAAACTGACAGATATCGCAATGGAGAGCTGTACCGATGTATTGCAGATACAAAGGGAGCTTTTGTGCAGCCTGCATTGTATGAGGCTTTTGGCCTAACAGTCATTGAGGCAATGAATTGTGGGTTACCTACCTTTGCAACAAATCAAGGAGGCCCGGCAGAGATTATTGTTGATGGGGTCTCAGGATTTCACATTGACCCACAAAATGGTGACGAATCGAGCAACAAGATAGCTGATTTCTTTGAAAAGTGCAAGACGGATCCTGAAAATTGGAACAATATATCAAAAGCTGCTCTCGAGCGCATATACGAATGGTAATGATATTATGCTGCTTTGATATTGACAACCTGACATTTTGATTTTGATTTTATATTTGATTTTTCTTGCATTGTAGCTACACATGGAAGATTTATGCAAACAAGCTGCTGAACATGGGAGCCACCTATGGATTCTGGAGACAGTTAAACAAGGAACAAAAGTTAGCTAAGCAAAGATACATTCACATGTTCTACAATCTCCAATTCAGGAATTTGGTGAGTTTTGATAATTATGCTGGACGTTGAATTCATAGATCTTGATAAAATAATGTTGAAATCATAGACATTTTCCCTTCTGACTTCTACACATTATGTCACAGGCAAGGAATGTTCCCATCCCCGGGGAAAAACCCCTACAACCAACTCTAGGAGCGCCATACAAGTCTAAACAACCAGCGTTGGCAACTGAATATCAGCCAACACCAAGGCATAGAAGCTAACTCTAAATTTGACTTAACAAGACATACCATCATACTTGCTGAACAAAAGTTGCTTGATTTTCGATTTAATCATGTTAACATGAACATCTTGGTGCAAACTCATTCACATTTTGCATGTTTTTTCAATAGAGTTTAACATTAATTCAATGTGATTTATATCAAAACATCGAAAATGCTAAACATACAAATTTTACTACGAAAGGGTTACAAATTTCATGTGATTGATGACACATTAGTTTGTAAACTTTTAAGTAATAAAATTTGTAGTACATCTAGCATTACCCATTAAAACACATCAAACTACATTCAGGATCTTTGGCTAGCTTTTGAATATGAAAAGGGCCCTACCATTCTACCATATTTCAACTAAAAAGAAACTTGTTTTATACACAGGAAACAAGCTTCAGAGCAGCAGCTGAAGCAGAAGCAGCAGCTTGGCAATCTACAAGCACAATGCTCTAGGAGTTCGTGGTGCCTCCTTACGTTTGGTTCTCTCTTTGCCCTTTATTACCTACTAATGAAGTTGTATCGGCAATTCGAGTAATCAAAGGGAAAGTAAGATGAAGCGACGAGAAAGATCATTTATTTTATCACTTTCTAAAGTTCCCTGTATAAAATAAGATGTCTTTGACAACGTTCTCTCTGTTTAAGACAAGTTTATTGTAAAGATCTTTGTTGCTTCGCTTGTAATCAATCATCAATATTGTATTTAGTGCATCAATAAAGAGACTTATAAATATATTTATTCTTTAATTTTATCTCCTATAATAATAAAAGACTGATAGTCTAAAAAATTATAATTTCTTTTTTAAACATCAATTTTTTTTACTAATATATTTAAAAAAAAAATATTATCATTAAGGTTTGATTTGGATAGTAAATTAAGATGCGATGATAAAAAAGTTAAATAAAATATTGTTAGAATATAATTTTTTAATATTATTTTTATTTTGAGATTTAAAAAATTAAATTATATATTAATTTTTTTTTTAAGTTTGAAAATTTTGTAATGATTAGATGAGGTAAGATGGTTTTACTAAACATATTAGGCCAACCTGTTTTATTTTCACAACTCCTCTCAATTCATCTTATATAATCGCTATAATTTTTTTAAATTTTTATATAAAATAAAATAAATAATTTAATTTTTTTTAATTTTAAAATAAAAAATATTAAAATATATATTTTAATAATATTTTATTTAAATTTGAATTTGAATCTAACCATATCATCTGCCAAAACAAACAAGAATTGAAATTTTAGTTGGACAGTGATTACTGGATAATCCAGTTTCCTATACCATATGAATGTGCGAAGGGGCCCAGCAAAATGGGAACCAACAACGAGGCTCCAAGGGATTCGAGCATAAGCCAAGTTATATATAGTCGATGCATTGCATATTGATGAAATTTCAAAGGGTCGAGGGAATTCACTCTTTGCGGCCCCGAACAATCATCCCTGTAATGAAATCGTTGGCTGTGCCGCTGCCGGTGCGTTCCGGTTCGGGCTTGGCCGCGAATCCAATGAAGAAAAATACAAAGGCTTCAGCAATACTCTACCACTACCCGTGCCCCGACGGGGCTTTCGCTGCTTTGGCCGCTCACCTTTACTTCTCTGCTGCGTCTCTCCCGGTCCTCTTCTTTCCCAACACCGTATACAATCCCATCACACCATCACAGCTTCCTCTCCATGAAATCGGCGACCTTTACCTGCTTGATTTCATCGGACCCCCCAGCTTCGTCCATGATGTCTCTTCCAGAGTCGACAGGTCTTTTTTTTTTTTTCGGTCTACGTTTCTCTTTCTTTCTTTCTTTCTTTTTGCGTGTGACTGAGTGAGTATCTTTATTTGTGGGTGTGTTTGATTCTTCAGAGTTGTTGTTCTGGACCATCACAAAACTGCGGTCGAGAAACTATCGGAAACACCTACTGGTGAGAACGTAAGGAAGGTTCTGGACATGGAGAGGAGTGGGGCTACCATTGCTTTTGATTATTTCAAGGAAAAGCTTATTGGGCTCAAGCTTCCTAACCATACGGTGGAGGCAGTAGAGGGTGAATTTGAGCGGCTTGGGCCCCTGTTCGAGTACATTGAAGATGGTGATCTGTGGCGGTGGAGGCTTCGCAATAGCAAAGCTTTCAATGGCGGTTTGAAAGATTTGGGGATTGAGTATGACGTCCAGTTAAACCCCTCCTTGTTTCAGCAGGTGATTCATATCTAAGATTTGATTTTCCATTCCCAATAGTTATTTCTTTCTGCGCGTATTGACTCAGAATGATAAGTTTAAAGCTTGAATTTTTCAGTTGCTTTCTTTGGATTTGGAGTCTCTAATTAATCAAGGCATGGTGGGCTTATCACATAAGCAGAAATTAATAGATGAAGCTCTTATTCACTCATATGAAATTGCACTTGGTGGTGGGCGTTTTGGATATTGCCTGGTATACTCATCTCCTTCTCTCTGGCTCCTAAAGATAAGGTATATGGATATGATTACTCACCTTCTTCTCTAATTTGTAGGCTGTTGATGCAGATTCGATTTCAGAGTTGAGGAGTGAACTGGGACACCAATTAGCTACCAAAAGTAGCAATCAGAAGTTGAGGTTTGTGATTCTTACTCTTTTCTTCTTCTTTTTTCCTGTTTAATCACATGATTTGGTTCTCCTAAATTATTATTTTTTCTTCACTTTTAGTTCTTCTGTATGATATTTGTTGCTTTTGGCTAGGGCTGCAAACGAACCGAATCGAGTAGAATTCGAGCAGGGGCTCAAGAGCTCATTTAGCATATATATCCGCTCGAACTCGGCTCGAGCTCGAAAAATATTGAAAATTTATGATCGAGCTCGGCTCGTATAAAATAAATGATGATCGAACTCGAGTACAAAAAATATACGAGTTTATACGAGCTCGAGTAGCTCGACTCGAGCTCGGTTAAAATCTGATCCACAATTTTATTTTATTTTTGGTTGTCTGAAGCACAAATGAGATTTTTTTTTTTTTTTTTTTTTTATAAATAAATGAGATTATTTCTTTTAATCAATTTTAACTAGATATCAATGTAACATTGATTCATTGTCACTTTCCAATACATATGGCATCAAGAATGCCTAATACATTAAAGTCATTTAAAAAATTACATAATTAAACTATTAATTTAATATTAAATATTCGATTATCATTGATATAATATTAAATATGGCCAAATAATCAAAATATGATTAGTTAAGAAAGTGTCGCAATCAATTAGAGTTGTTTATTTTTATAAAATTTTTATATTTGACTCAATAATTCTTTTATGAACTAGATAAATTATTATTGTAAAATAATAAAACATGTTACTTATACATAAACTTAAAATAACAACATATATTATTTTTTATATATATTACTTATACAAAGTATAAAAAATAATATACATAGCATATAAAATATATATAATAAAAGAATACATGTAAGTATATATGTAAATATATATATATATATATTATATATATAAATATTACGAGTATTGTGACGAGTTCAAAACGAGTCGAATTGAGTTTATACGAATATTGTTCACGAGCCTAAACCGAATCGAGTCGAGATTATACGAGTTTTACTCGTTTAATATTCGAACCAATATTAATGTTCACGAACAACTCATTTATTAAATGAACCGAGTCCGAGTCGAGTTTATACAAATCGATCTCGAATTGTTCACGAGCGGCTCTGTTCATTTGCAGCCATACTTTTGGCAGTTAACTTCTTGTGTTTATAATTATATGCTTGCGCGCCCAATATGGAGTGGAGAATTGTATGTGGATTGCTTGTAATGCTATCATTCCCATGAATGCCAGATCAATTGAACGTTCATAAAGATATTAAGGCGAAGCTAAATCTCATATAGGAGGCAAATTAAAGTAGTCTCATATAAGCAACAGCGAAGTGAAAACTTTTACTGAAATGGTCTGTGATGCTATACAACTCGGATATGGTATTGATAAAATTCGATTTTGGACTTTTAGATCCCTAAACGTAAAATTTCTTCATAGGTCCTATTCCATTATCTTCATTTTTTTGAAGTGCAATCCATATTGTTTTAGCTACTTTTTCAGGCCATGAGCATTCAAAAATGAAATTTGTATGCCAATACCATATCTCACTTGTGCTTACTTGAAAATTGATTCCATTTATATATCCAGATGTTAGTTAGTGTTTTTGCTTGTACGTGTACTCTAAAGTTAAACATTTTGAACTTGGTCCAGATTTAATTCCATTGAAACTGTACCGCATGATCAATTTCCTAGTGTGTAGACTGGGGGTCTAGGGATAATACTGATCTTACAACCAAGATCCATTGCATTACTAGGGACTTTGAGATGCCATAGTCATGTAACACATTGCAGCTCCGATCCTCTATATTTTCACCATTTCTATCCATGTTGTTTCTGTTGCGTTTTTGGGGCTATGGGCTCTATATCAAGCAAGTTAGATCATTCTCATATTGTTAACGAAAGAATTTGTTTGGAGATGCTAACTAATTACTTTCCGTTTCCATTTTACCACTTTATTTTTCATGTCTTTTCCTCCTTTTAGATTTAAACTTGAATATATATTGTCAACTAACGTGTGGAACTCCTCCATTTGCATTAAGTTTACTTCTGTCCTTGGCGTGTTTTTCTAATTATCCTTTTAAATTTTCATTAGCCAATGTCATCTTATTTTTTAAAAATAATAATATTAATAATAATAAATTGTGGGTGTGAGAGGATCCTCCACGCTTACCTATCTACTATTCATTTCACATCCGTTTAGGGGCATTGGAGCTGTTGTATACAAAGTTCCTGAGCTTGAAAATGACCAGTTGCTGAAGATAAGCCTTAGGAGTTTGGACTGTGAAGACACTACGCCCATCTCAAAGGTTGTTGGTTCGTGTGTGTGTATATATATATATTTCTTTTTTTTCTCTCAATGAATGAAATTTCCTACTCCTTAAGAAGGGTACATTTGGTAATTGCAGTTGAAAGAGCTAAATGTGCTTTGCAATTACTTCTCAGGAATTTGGAGGTGGTGGACATCGAAATGCCAGTTCTTTCATGTTGAGCTCTACAGAATTTGAGCGGTGGAAGGTTTGCCAGAATGTTTTAACATAGTCAAAAGCAAAATGGTCATCAAGGTGGCCTTCAGAAATGCTAACATCAATTCAACAGGTTGTATTCCTAGTCTGTGTAATTTTATTTGGAATCTTGTACATTAATATTCTTTTACTTCAATTTAAAAAAGGGAAAGAATACTTGAAACAAAACCGCTTCTAAGCGGTCAGGCTGGTAATGGGTTGTTAACAGCCAGCCAATAAAATTTAGACACGTCAGTTATTACACCTTAATAGAAGTAGAGCCGGTTACACAGGATAGAAGGCAACAACAAGAAACGGAGTGAAAAGAACAGCAGCCCCATCTCTGAAACTTGAACGATGATGAAGCTCACCCCAACATTTTTGCACCTGAGCGCCATTCACCTCGCCGACGCCACCTCCACCTGGAGTTAATCACCACGATTCCGAGGCTGAAAAGTGCTTGGTTTGCCCACGATTTAGTCGGCCACGAAGCCGATACTCACTTCCAAGCCCGAGCCCCGACCACCTCCCGACGCCACCTCCACCAGTCCAGCACGATTCCGAGGCTGCCACCTCCGCCAGTGGGCTTTGATTCCGAGGCTGCCACCTCCACCACAATGCCTGAAAGTCGACCGATTGTTGACGCCCAGGTAAAAACAAATTTTCGCATACTTTGTGTTTCTTTATTTTTTTTTTTAATCGGTTTATTTAAAATGCTTACCGGCGTCGAAATCGCAGAGAAGAAGACACTGTGGGTTGTGGGTTGTGGGTGGGGGAGAGTTCGGCGAAATATTTCCCGATTCCAATAATCACCTGCGATAGGACGGGGTTAGTCGTTCTCGCTTACGGGAAGGACAGGGGAGTCAGATTCAGATTACGAGAAGGGGTGGGGGGGGGGGGGGTTTCGTTTCAGATTCAGGGAAGGGGTGGGTGGTGCTGCGAAGGGGTGGGTGGGGGGGGGGGGTTTCGTTTCAGATTCAGGGAAGGGGTGGGTGGTGCTGCGAAAGGAAGAAAGAGGTGGGGTGCGGTGGTTCCCTTCGTCGGCAGGAAAGGGGTGGGGTGCGGTTGTTCCCTTCGTCAGCAAGAAAGGGGTGGGGTGCGGTGGTTCCCTTCGTCGGCAGGGAAGGGGTTCGAACTATACAATTCTAGGTCTCGTTGGGTGGAAGGGCACGGGCACGGGTGGAAGTCTATTCGGTGAGGATGAATTTCACTTACAACATTTTATTCGGTGTATCAAAAGTCCACATTAATTCAGGTGGAAAGCTTACGTGTCAAAATATTATTGGATGGCTGTTAAATGGGGAAGGTCAGCCTGACCAGTTAGAAGAAATTCTCTACCTGAAATAGTCGTAGACGCGCCCGCATATGCATGGGGATAATTAAAATTTTTTAATAGAAATTTATATATGTAATTGCTTAGAATGCTTCTTATTTTTAGTTCTCAATTTTGCTGAAAAGTAATATATTCCAAGTTAGAATATCATAAGTGGACTTCAAGTGATAAAAACGAAAGTATCTACACATTCAAAATCAAAATATATCAATTTGATTCAAATAAAAAAGAAACACAGATAGGCCAAGGGTCAATATCAGTGTATAGTACTAGGCTGCGGAAACTTTGGGTTTTTAAGCCCTCCCAATTCCAATCTCCATACTGTTGCCTAAGAGCAATGGGAATGGCCTGCCATTGCCCAATGCAAGTCTAAAATAAAAGCAAAACTGAGAAAATTCATTTGCAACGGTCTGGTTAAAATTGAAAAGTTTGACATAACTGCTACAGTATTTTTTAGCAACTCTTCATGTCTGGCGAGGGACTATACAAGAAGCAAAGTAATATTTTATCATTTTTGAAGTACCTATCGCTCTCTCTTTCCCTCTGTTAATCATTGTCTTCATTCCCAAAACACTCAATTTCTCTTTCTTTTCTTTCTTTCTCCCAAAACCTTTCTCTGTCTTCTCCCCTTCTCTTCGTCACCTATTTCTTCTTCCACCTGCAAGCCATTTTCTTCAGCCCTTCACTCTTCTCTGTCGCCTTTTCTAGCGATTGTCGTCGTCTTCGTGCTCTCCAAAGTAAGTATCTCTTCCTCGCTCTTCTCTCCCTCTTCTCTGTTGAAGCCACTTTCTAGGTCTCCATTAGCTCCTCTTTCTAGGTCTCATTGACTCAAAACAACTTTGATTGTCTGGGCAGGCATCAACTATCAAGATACTCGTTTACGCATTTTGAGTTAATCTCTTGGATCATCGATGGCGGATTTTCATATTTGGTGGTCTACTTTCCTGACCGACCTGTTTATTTACTTTTTGGTTTAGTTATTTGAAAGGGATTTGTAATTAATTTCATGAATAGATATAATTTTTTAATTCAACCTGATTGATATTCTTTCTAATTTCCATGCCATCTTTGGTGTGTCTGGGATTAGTTGGTTATCTCTCTATGGTTGATTAGAAACTTGAAGAAAGGGCTAATAAAACCTAAAGAAAGTGTAAGAAAACTTCATCTCGAGTATCGTTTAATTTTTATTTATTTTTTAGTCGAGAGGAAAAAATGAAAGCCACCTTGGCTATAACCATGGTGTTTGCCCAGGGGATAAATAAAAACGACATCAGCAATAACTAGAAGATTCTCTAATTGAAATTTCTTATATTCAAAAGTATACGGGTTTTTCATTTCCCTCATGTTCACTGCATATTGAGCAGAGGTCATTGATTGAACTGAGGTTGTTATTGATTCTTTAAAATTGAGATTTAACTTAAAATTGGGGATATTTTTTGATTCAAAAGGTTTTTGTTATTTTAATTTCATTATTAAAGGGGTTGCTCCTTACTAAAACTCATTGTCCTATATCACGTACAAGGAGGTCTTTCTAAGGATTGATTTATTTATTGATTTTGTTTGTTTGCATGGTATTAGTATCCCAGCTGATTGGGAGCTTTGAGAGTGAAGAAAATTGTTCTTTAGTTAGTGATTTGCAATGATGTTGGGGAGAAGAGAGGCTTGCACAAAATGGCCATTAATCTTAGGATATGGTATGTTTCATGCTTGCAATTTCGTGTGCTAGAATTAGTCTTTAATCATCTCTTCGAGTTTTTATGGCAATGATTGGTCAAGAATTGTAGATAGTGATTGGTTGTTATAAAAAGTTGTTGGAATGTTTGTTGGTTTCAACCACAATTCTAAATATAAAAATTGGGAAGAAGAAATGTTGGGATGTTTGTATATATGATTGTTGAGTGAATGGTTGATAAAATATATTTATTAAATAATTAGATTGAGGGAAAAATTAGTTGAAAAATAATAATTTATTTAATAAAGTTATTAACTACTATATGAAAGTATTTGTAAAATATTTTTTAAAAAATCAAATATTATTAAAATATATAATATTTTATTATTTTTTGGACTTCAAGATAGCTAGTCTTGGACTTCAAGATAGCTAGTCTAATGTGGACTAATCTATCTAGAAGTCCATGTTAGAGCCAAAAGTTAACATTCTAGCTAAATTATAGATCATTGCTAGTGCTCTAAGTAGGAACTAGTGAAACCGGCTTAAGCTATATATAGGTTGGCTTTCTTTTGCAAACCTATCCGAAAAAGAAGGGAGGCAACGATGGCCAGTGGGTGAAAGAGGTGATGTTGATGGCAGTAGTATAGACTTTAGAGGATTGAGAGGGTGAAAGGAGGAGAGATCAAATCAAGCAGAATAACCTTAGGAATTCCTCTGAGCCAAAAATGATTCTTGCAGTCGTGAGAGTGTAAATGCCGTGTAATTATTTTAAAAAAATTGAATAAATACGGGATTTACATAAAAAGAAATTAATTTTTTAATAATTGATCTCACTATTTTTTAAAATGACTGTATGATATTTGCGCACTCTGTAAGAACTATTCGTAGCATTACTCAAGAATTTTTTGTGTACTTTTCATGTTTTTATATTCCGGTTTAGCTCATCATCCTGCATGGGATCGATCATATTTTTCGAAGAGATCAATTTGGGAGTGTCAATACATCTACAAGAAGATTGGACTTACCTTATTATCAAAATTGGTAACAAAGTACCACTCCAGTGATGAGATTAGTAATAAAAGTAATTTGTAATTAAGTTCACATAAATTATGCAATAAATAAAATCTTTGAGAAAGTCCCTATGCTAGCAACTTGATATTTATAATTTGATTATATATGGATTAGAAATGCTTTGACCATGAAAAAAAAATGTCACAAAAATAAACCTTTATGTACTAGCACGTCAAATTGTAAAGTTATTTTTATTATAGAATAAAGTTAAATGTCTCCCACGAAACCATGTCAGTTTTTCAATTTACTTTTATGAAATCTTTTTGTGATTATAGTATTTTTCTGGATAGATTAAGATCCCTTACAATTTATGCTAGAATTTTGGAGCCTTGATTGTGAGGAAGATAAGTACATTCACCATCTTATAGTACTTATTGAATATTTAATACTATCCAGAGACGGCCTATCTCTTTCTCATTGTATAAGGCTTTAAAATATTCAAGCGATAATTCTAGGATATCCTAATTATCGGTTGAGTAGTTTGGCTTTCTCTATCTTTACTCTTCCTATGTTTATAGGTCAGGGATGAGAAACTTTGTTTAATTAGAGAGAGAAAACAATAACTCTTTATATAATCATATCCATCAAGATCCATAAGTTTTAACTCTTTTTTGTAATAAGTTTAGCTCTTCATAGCTTGTTTTAAACTTCAATCATCTTCATAAATTTCTTATTAAAAAGGTACAGTTGAAAACGACTTATAGCAATATTCTAATATTAGAAGTATTGCTATAAGTCGTAGCATCCGAAAATGCTTGTATATATGTACCCTAAAATTTAAAGACTGCCATGAAATTTTAGCAATTGTTGCTAGGGGTGAAATTAGTCTGGTCTAGTCTGGGGTGGTGATGGACTAATCATTTTTTCTGGACCAGACCAGATCGAACATCTAGTTGGTTTGTTCGGTCCGGTCCAATTATTTTTTATTCTTTTTTTCCCAAATCAATTAATAAAAAAATTTATATAAATTACTAAATTAAAATTAAGTAAGTTATTAATGTAGATTATGTAACTAACTCATTAAAAAATATATTTTATATGGTCAATGATAATAAATTAAAGAAAAATTATATCATTAACTTATATAATTACTATATAAAAATAATATATTGAATTATTAAAAATATTTTAAAAATATATATAAGAGTTCGGTCTGGTCTGATCTAAAATTTATAGACCCCAAGACCGGACTAATAGTTTCTGTCCACATTTTTTAGGACTATGACCGACCAGACTAGAGTTTGGTTCAGTCTAGACCGACCGGCTAACACCCCTAATTGCTGCTGTAAAAATTGAAGGCTCAAGAAACTTCAAGAAAAGAGATTAATTAAGGGATGAGAGCTGAATATATCAAGAGAAAATCTGTGCTTGATCTCTGATGTGTAAGCTCTCAAATCCAACAATAACCAAAAAAAGGAAAAGAAAAATCTTTTTTATTCCACAAACCACCTGTGTTATGTTGTAGTTAATTAACATCCAAATTAAGCACCACCTAGAAAAGGTAAATATTTAAAGATAAAAAATAAAAATCCCAATATTGTAGAGTACTCTGTCTGATGATTTGAGAACTCTACTAGATCAGCAAAATCAAACCAAGCCACCATATCCAATTGGATAAAAATTAATCAACAAGTGAGAATTGAGAAATTATCTTATGACCATCAGAAACTGTTCTCAAAAAGTGTTTTTATTTTATAAATAAATATATATATATATATATATATATATATATTTTGAACTGTTTTGATCTTCGCCTATGACTTATTTAACTCTTTATAATTAGTTTGTGAAAGCCATGGGACGAACTTCTTCACCACCAGTACCGGTACCCGTAGCTACGTTAGAAGAACAGTACCATGCATCGTCCGTGATGAACTGCATCCACGAATTATCATCTTTTTCTTCCTGATGATGATGATGATCATCCATGCTGCATGATGAAGATGCCATGGTAACATCTGGGGACATGGTTTCTGCTTGATAGTCATTCATTACATGATGACCAGCTTGTGAGCTCTCAAGTAATGATAAATTACTGGCAGCTTGCTCTTCAATTTCAGAGCAGATTCCATTTTTCTTGAACACGCGACAGAGTGCATACGTATCCTGCAATTAATCAGTTATATATGATCATAAGATCAGTTGTGTTATATAAGTGTGGAAAGAGATCAATTAATCTTCTCAAGCTTCATTGCATTTTTGTTTTCCATCTGCCACTAAGAGAGAGAGAGAGAGAGAGAGAGAGAGATTAAATTAATTAATAGATGATCCCTGTGGATACCTAAAGGCTGCAACCAAGGCCAAAAAACGTTTAAAAACAGTCAATAATTGGGGCTGAAAATGATATGTAGATTGCTACTGCATCAACAATAATTCATGTCCTGCATGCCGTACGTCCCTGCAGCCATATCTGCCTGTTTATTCTACCGCTGGCTTCATGCAAAGAATTTAAAGTGCAAGAATCTTTCCATCTTTCGGTCTATATTGAAATAATTGGTGAACTACTCGAAGTTGGACAGAGATCAGTAATTCACAATGATTATTGGAATACGTACTTCTGCATGCATGCATAGTTAACTAGCTAGCTAGAATATTTAAGGTTAATTTTAAGTTTGATATCCATTGGCTAGTTTTAATTATAATGTTTGGAATAAAGCAAAAAGTAGGTAGCCGACACCTTCTTACACTGTTACACATGAAAGTACTGATAGGGAGATGCTTTTGGAGCTGCACAGCAATAGCTATACGTAAAATCATGAGATCAGAGAATGCTAAAAAAGTAGATAGAAACTTACTAATAAAAGGGGTTTAATTAAGTCATTTTGGGATATATATATATATATATACACATATAGTACTTTTGTCTCATTTGAGAAAGATCGACAAAGTACTGAAGCAGCACGCGTGTACTTTAAATATTGCCACGCATGCACACTTGAGATCAGATCCAGCTTGCTTGCTAAGACAAGTGCATACAAGCAACGAATATATATGTCAGCCATTTCTCTTAATTTGTTGATGTTTAGATTAGGAATAGTAGACAAATGTAAAGGCAAGCCTCGCTTAGCATGCACGCCATGCTTGCATATACATATATATATATATATATATATATATATATGCATGTATGCAATACTACTTAATTCCCAGCTCGCTACTACCTAGCTACGTTAATTAATTAATGGATACATGAGTGATATTGGTGATCAGAGTGTGTAAATTCTGATCATAGTAGTTAAGGTGTGAAAGAGGTTTTGGTGAAGGAAATAATTATTAAAGCTAGCTAGGCAAGTAAACATTATGCTTTTCTCACTTGGGGAGCATTGAACTTCATGCTTTTTGAAGTCAAGCACAAGTGACGACATTTCATGTATGGGGAAGATCAAAGAATGTTCTGTTATTAAAACAGCTAGTACAAATAAAAGAAAATATCTATCAACCATGTAATCATGTATCATGATGGTTATCAAGATTTTTAAGGTTTCTTTTGCCTTAAAAAAGCACTTCCCAGAAAAGCTAGGAAGTAGCCGGGGTATAGGGTCAGAGTTAGCATGCGGTTGATTGGAGACTTGAAAAGGAGTGTTGGCATCAGAATCTGCTAGCTAGCTTTTACTCAAAACCCAGCCATTAATTAAGATCAGCCAAAAACCATGCCTATAACGAAATTATGTTGTATAATAAGCCCATGATAAATCAGAAGAAAATTATGAAGTTATTAAGGAGGATGATGATCATTTTTTCCATGTTGCTAGCTAGAGTTCTGCATGCTAGCTATTTTGCCATTGTCGAACAAGGCTAGCTGCAAGGAATTAGATGGATATCCTAATTAGGTGATTTTCTTTTTTTTTGAACTTTTGATTTCCTCCATGTGAGCAATTTGCAGTACTACAAGCATTATCGAAATATCATGATACACGTACGAAGCTCATGATAATGATCATGATCTCAGAGCTGCAACTTTATCATTAATGTCCTAATCTTATTCATGCATGATCGATCCAGATGATCAACGTACGTACACAACAATAATGCATGGACATGATGAACCTACGACGACGTACGTAAGTACCTGAATTCCCGAGGTGTCTTCCAACTCCTTGTCGTAGAGGCGATATTCATGCATGACCCAATCAGTTCTAATCCCCTGAGGAGCTCTCCCTCTGTAGTAAACCAATGTCTTCTTCATTCCAATGGGTCGTCGGTTCTGGCATGTTACCCTCCTGTCTTTTCCAGTGGATTTCCAATATCCAGCTCGAGTTGCCCTGTTTGTTCTGAATCCATTTGGGTATTTTCTATCTCTGGGTCCAAAAAAATACCATTCTGGGTCTCTACTCGGCAAAAATGACTTTTCTGCAATATTTCATATATATACAGCAAAATTAAGTTCAACGATCAAAAGAAAAATGGCACGAAACTGCTAAAATAAGTATGAAATGAATATTTTAATAAATGAATGCCTGAAACATTCTCAATGCCATTCACCTAACATAAATCAAACTGAAAAATTAGGGATCACATAAACCACAGAAAAAGAATAAAGAAACCTAGTTGATTATGAAGTTGAAGGGTGATCATGAGGAGGAGGAGGAGGAGAGAGGAAATTACCTGCTAATTCCCATGGTTCACATTTGTAGAGATCAACTTCAGGAATAATGTCGAGTTCAATTTCCTGGCAATTGATTTTCCTCTTGAGATAATAATTTACAAGCTCTTCGTCAGTCGGGTGAAACCTAAAACCAGGAGGCAGTCCGACTGGCGCCATTTGATCTTTTTCCCTTAATAATTGACGATGATCTCTTGATCTTTGTTGAAGTATATAGTCGATGATCTTTTTCTCTTTTATAATGATCACTAGCTACCACGCTCATCATCATATATGATGATTAATTTATACACAAAAAGGATTCAAAGCCCTTTTTCTTTGGCTAGCTCATTTTTCACTCTCTTTAAAAGATTCTCGACAAACGTTTCTTGCAAGCCCTTTCCTTTCTTGCTGCATGTTGTTCCAAGTTCTTAATTTAGTCGAAATTCACCGCTATATACAATTAATTTGGTTTACTAGCTAGCTAGCTATATATATAATGTATTAATTCATGACCCCGAATATAGATGATGATATGTAGCATACATGTTTCTGTCATTACAACAGAACAGTTCTTTAATTTGGTCCCAAAATGTATTTTGGGATAAAAAAAAATTTGGTCCCAACTACCCCTCGTCATGAAATATAGTTTGGAAAAATATCTTTTAAGATGAAATTTGTTCGATCTGTTCGAATGGGAAAAATTTCAAGACAAACTACATATTTTGTTCGTAATTACTCATTCGAACAAGATAAATTATTAGAGATAGTTTAGGCTTCATTTGTTTTTAGAGATGAGATCAAATGAGATAAGTTGATATTAAAGTTGAAAATTAAATAAATTATTGTTAAAATATATTATTTTAATATTATTTTGTATTGATATTTGAAAAAATATAATTATTTATTTTATTTTATGTGAAAATTAAAAAAAAATTGTAATGATTAATAAAATGAGATGAAATGAAAAGTTTTGTGAAAATAAATGAAGCCTTAATTAATTAGTTTAGTTTATTTTAAATTTATTTTTCCCGCTTATTCTTTCCTTGTATATAAAGAACAATTCTATTCATGATTAATACACTAATTAAGGGAGATCTTTCCTCATTTGGAGTACTCTAGTCTTCATGTGTATCTCTCCTCATTTGGACTCTAGTCTTAATATGGTATCAGTAGTATTTTCTCAACGTTAATATGTATCCTTCCTCTGTTTCTTCTACGACTCTTCTTGAGGATATTGTTTCAAACCCTTATTATCTTTGTCATGGAGATAATCCAGGGTCTCTGCTGGTCACTCAAGTTCTTACACGTGACAACTATCATACATGGCGTAAATCCATGCGCATGGCTTTGACCGCCAAAATTAAGCAAGCTAGGTTGGTTTTATCGATGGTTCCATTTCTCCTCCTCCAAATAGGTCTCATCTATTTCCTTCTTGTACCAGATGCAATAACATGGTCTTGTCCTGGCTCCTTAGTTCTTTGTCTAAAGAGATTGCTGCTAGCGTGATAGTTTAGTTAGTTAGTTTAGTCTATTTTAGTTAGTTAGTTTAGTCTATTTTTAAATTTATTTTTCTCGCTTATTCTTTCCTTGTTTATAAAAGACAACTCTATTCATTAATACACTACTGAAGGAAGATCTTTCCTCATTTGGACTTTAGTGATCTTAATATAAATTTTGTTTGAATGGTATTTTAAACTAAAAGAATCGCCGCAAAAAGGCTTAAAATACAGAGAGAAAAATAGAGTGATTTTATGTACAAACTCCAAAATAGATGATTCCCGCGCAAACCCTAAAATAGACATTATTTTATATACTTTTTCAAAGTGAAGTTCACTTTTTTACAATGGCATACATGAGATTTATCTATTCAAGATTTGTATAAAACATTTAATATATATTGCACTGAGTAAAGAAACGGTAGATTACTTAAATCGTTCCCGCATGATAAAGAACTGCAGTCTGTGTGTGGATGTTGGTTAGGGCTAGCTGCACTCGTGACATCAAATTAAAATACGCATATATCACTACAAGAAAACGGATATTTATGATAATTTATTTGTAATGAGATTGATTATTTACAACAAAAATGAGTTTTGGGCGAGAATAACCATTTGCGATTAGAATTGAGTTATTCTCGTCACAAATAACTCACGATCATAAATGCAAGTTTGTACGCATGCATGATATATATATAATACCCACATTTTTATCTTGTGGAAACGAACATGGTAAGTTATTAAGTGTATAAAAGTGAGATTGGATCATTAAGTATTATAATTAATCATAGAGAGTAGTGCTACATGTATTTATATTTTTATTTATAAAACTAATTTTGTAATTTTTCTTTTAAAATTTAAATTGAAATAAGCTTTTTATAATTTTTTTTTTAATTTCATCTAATATTTTCCTTAATCATATGAGTTCTTTTTCTCTTTTACTTTTTTTTTGCTCTCTCTCTCTATAACCCAACTTTTAACGTAATAATTACTTGGCAAACGACCCCATGCAGTCTATCTAGTACTTTAGCCTTTGGGTCGTGATCTTTGTTTTCTTTTTTCTACGGCTTTGGTCTCTTTCACCTTTGTTGTACGGTTTTTCAAGATCTTGCTACCCGTTTAAATAAAGTGGCCAAGAAAAAAAAAAATACAAAAGAAGAAAAGAAGATCATGACCTTTTTTATAAAAAAAATAATATTTAAAGTTGTGAATATATAAATACTGTATAATTATTTAAAAATAAATAAATAAATATGAGATTTATATGAAAAAATTAATTTTTTAATAACAAATCTTATTCTTTTTCAAAATAATTATACGACACTTACATATTTTATAACTGGACGTAATATTACTCTTTTTAGAATAATAATGTGAAAAAAGAGGATTGTACCAATTATCATCTAATTAATTTATGTGTAGATGCTGAACTTTGTATCTATTGTAGACACAAGTGGCTTCAATTATAAGGTCAATAATATGCAAAAACACGTTACAAGCAAGGTCAATAGAAAAGTGTAATTATTTCTTTGGAATTAATGTTACGTTTTGATCCCCAGCTTGGACCTCTAATATTATATATTTCTCGTATTTGGGTTGCTCTCTTGGCTTTTTGTCATATTTTAATGAAGGAAAATGGTACCACGGGATAAAAGAAAATTGATTGTCACGAAGAGATTCATAAAATAAAATTTATAAAATGACGTTACTTGATGCAGTATTTTGGAGTGTAAAACTATGTGAGATTGTAAAGTAGATCTAATATAACATATGAAATTATATCAATTTATGAGTTTATTTTTGTAAAATCTTTTTGTAACTATAATTTTACTTTTTGTTGCTAATCGAGATGTGTAAATTTCAACAGTAACATTTTACAAAAAAGAAAAAAAAAAACCACTAAGGCTTAATTTAGATAGAGAGATGCTTTAATCTCATTTTAATTTCAAATTTTCAACTTTTTCATTTAATTATTACTTAATTATATTATAACTTTCTTAAACTTTCAAACAAAATATAAAAAATAATTCAACTTTTCGAATTTCAAAATAAAAATTATATTTTAACAATAATTTAATTTTATAATATTTTTATTTAATTTTTTTCTATCATTTTCCAAATTCTAATAGAAATTCCAAACCATTTCTAACTCATATCAAATTAAATATCTTGTTATTATTGACAAACCATCTTAACTCGTTCCATTTTAACTTCATACAAAGTAAACTTCATTATCGTCCCCAATTCATCGCCCCAATAGGCCAATTCAAGTTTTAACTCTCCCCCCCCCCCCCCCATTTTCACCTCTCGGCCATCTCCTCTCTCTCTCCCCCCCAATTTCTCCTCCTTCCAGCCCATATCTAAACTTCTCTCTGCCATTTCCTCTCTCTTTTTGAGAGTTTAGCGAACAAAGTTTGAGTCTTTCCAGAAATGCATCAGTTGGGATTTTTGCTGAAGTCACTGATCTGGGAAGCATATGCTGAGGAGTTGTGTAGGGTTTGATAACTTTTATGCAGGGCAGAAGATTCATGCTTATCATGTTGTGAAATGTGGATTTGACTTCAATTAACTCTTCATTGGAATGTGATCTCATAGTTGTTGTTTTGTGGAGTACTGCTATGATTACTGCGTATGGGTCCGTTGCTATACAGGAGATGAAGCCATCAAGCTATTTGAATGCATGAAGCTGGAAGCTGGGTTTAGATGCAAAGTGTTAGGAGGTTGTGGTACGGGGCATACAATTACAACTGAAATAGAAATGAGAAAGAATAAAAGAAATAATAAGGAACTCCAATTGTAGAAGAATTTCACTTATAGCAAAAGGATTACAAGAATTTCTCTCTTGAATAAGGAGAGCACAATTGACAATACCCTCTCTTATAAAAGGAGAAAACTCACTCTTTCTTATAAAAGGAGAGACAATATATAGGAGAAACATCACTATTTTTCTCTCTAAAACTCTCTCTCTTTCTCTAAATTTTTCTTTCAAAATGGGATAGGTTTCTAAAAGCAAAAACATGTATTTATAGGAGTTAAAGGAGGTGGAAGATGGCGGAAGCAACTGGAAGATGGCGGAAGCAAATGTGAACGCAAGCTTGATGTAGGTTGTTAACTAGCCACCATTTTTGACCCATAAAGGTAGCGGTGGAAGATAGCGGAAGCAAGTGGAAGATGGCGGAAGCAAGTGGAAGATGGCGGAAGCAAGTGGAAGATGGCGGAAGCAAATGTGAACGCAAGCTCAACTAGCCACCATTTTTTACCCATAAAAGTGGCTTTACCGCTACATATCTCCCACTTAAAGTCACTTTTGTAATCCTTCTATCTTTTCTACACTTTCCATCTTTATGCCGCTTACATATTTGCTAGGCCTAAGGAGGATCGACACCAGATAAACTTGTCATTATTAATTGGCTTTGTTAATATATATGCTAGGTTGTCTTTTGTATGGATTTTTTGTATATCCACACTTCCTTCTTCCACCTTCTCACGAACGAAGTGATACTGAACTCGTATGTGTTTTGTCCTTGAATGAAATGCTGGATTCTTTGCCAAATGCAAAGCGCTCTGACTATCACAAAATAAATCAACCTTCTCTTGTACGTGTCCGAGCTCTTCCAGTAGCATTTGCAACCATATTGCCTCTTTGCTAGCTTGTGTAGCTGCGACATATTCTGCCTCCGTTGTAGAAGTAGCCACGATAGACTGCAATTTTGAAACCCAGCTTACAGCTCCTCCAGCAAGAGTAAATACATAACCTGAGGTGGACTTGCTCTTGTCAAGATCACCTGCATAATCTGAATCAACATAGCCTCTGACAGTAAAGTCTGATCCTTCATAACATAATGCGACATTTGAGGTACCCTTGACATATCTCAGGATCCTCTTTACAGCACTCCAATGCTCTTTACCAGGATTCGCCATGTATCGACTAACCACTCCCACTGATTGTGCAATGTCTGGTCTTGTACAAACCATAGCGAACATTAAGCTACCCACTGATGATGCATACAGTACTCGAGACATTTCCATCCTCTCTGCTTCATTGCTAGGACTCATACTTGAGGATAACTTGAAATTAACAGGAAGAGGGGTAGAAATTGGCTTACAATCTTGCATGTTGAAGCGTCGCAAGATTTTCTTCAAATAATTTTTCTGAGAAAGCCATATCTTCCTATTATTTCTGTCTCGGTAAATTTGCATCCCTAGAATCTTGTTTGCTGGTCCCAAGTCCTTCATTTCAAACTCCCTAGCCAACTGTGCCTTTAAGTCTGTAATACGATCTTTGTTGGGGCCTGCTACCAACATGTCGTCAACATACAACAACAGAATAATGAAATTACCATCACCAAATCTCTTGTAGTAAACACAAGGATCTGAACTATGTCTGTTGTATCCAAGGCTCATGATAAAGGAATCAAATCTCTTATACCAACATCTCGGCGCCTGTTTGAGACCGTATAGAGATTTGTTCAACCTGCAAACCAAGTTCTCTTTTTCTTTTTCTTCAAAACCTTCTGGTTGGAGCATGTAAATTTCTTCTTCAATTTCTCCATGAAGAAATGCAGTTTTCACGTCCAGTTGTTCTAAGTACAAGTCAAATGTAGCACACATCGCAATGACTGCTCGAACCATTGAGAGTCGAACAACAGGAGAGAATATTTCGTTGAAGTCTATGCCTTCTTTCTGAGCGAATCCTTTCACTACCAATCTAGCACGATACCGCTCCACTTGATCATTACCATTTCGTTTGATCTTGTAAACCCATTTGTTTCCGATGGCCTTCCTTCCTTGTGGTAGTGGTACAAGATCTCATGTTTTGTTTTTATGGAGAGCTTCAATTTCTTCTTGCATTGCAACCATCCACAGAGAAGCTTCTTGACTATTTGTAGCCTCATGGAAATTTGACGGTTCTCCATCTTCTGTTAGTAGACAGTATGCGACATTTCCCTCCATGATGTACTCTGAGTGCCAAGCTGGTTTTCTTCTCTCCCGAGTTGACCGTCGAACTTGTGGAATTGCACACTCAGCTTGTTCTTGTTCTTCGTGCTCTGATATTGCTTTAGAAGAATCTGGAACTTCTAATTCTTGTCTTTCTTCAACTTGAACTGTAGTAGTCTCTGGTTTCTCTTTTGAAGCGCTATCATTTTCTTTTTCTTGTACCTTATCTTCTACAAATACAACATCCCTGCTGATTAGCACCTTGCGGGCAGTGGGATCCCACAGGCGATACCCCTTGACTCCATCAGCATACCCTAAGAAAATACATTTTCTAGATTTTGGATATAGCTTTGATGTTTCTTGGGCATTGTACATAACATAAACAGGACTTCCAAATGTATGTAAGTGAGAATAATCAGCTGGCTTATCAGTCCACATCTCCATCGGCGTTTTCAGATCAATTGCGGTTGATGGTGACCGATTGATCACATAACAGGCAGTCTTGACTGCTTCTGCCCAAAATGACTTGGCCATTCCCACAGTTCTCAACATCGCTCTTGTTCGTTCTAACAAGGTTCTGTTCATCCGCTCTGCTATTCCATTTTGTTGTGGAGTGTATGCCACCGTGAATTGCCTTTTGATACCTTCTTGTTGACAGAAGCTATCAAATTCACTACCAGTATATTCTCCTCCATTGTCTGTCCTTAAACACTTGATCTTCTTTTCAGATTCAAGCTCAACCCGCGTTTTGAATATTTTGAAAACTGGAAATACATCTGCTTTAGTTTTTATTGGATACACCCAACATCTCCTGGAGTAATCGTCAATAAATGACACAAAGTATTTTGCTCCTCCTAGGGACAAAACTGGTGCTTGCCCAACATCAGAATGGATTAGTTCTAAGATAGCTTTACTTCTAGCAGAGGAACTACTGAATTTCAATCTGTGCTGCTTACTAGTAACACAATGCTCACAAAAGGGTAATGAAACATTTTTGAGCCCTGGAAGAAGCTTTTGTTCAGCAAGAATCTTCAAACCTCGTTCCGACATGTGGCCAAGCTTACGGTGCCACATCATTGTTAATTCTTCTGCCGAACTTGCCAGCGCAGTGGATGCTTCTCCTTCTTGTTGTGTTTCTCCTTTAAGCATATACAAATTTGCAGCTATCTTTTCCGCTTTCATCATTACAAGCGCGCCTTTAACTATTTTCATGATCCCATCTTGAATATGGGTTTTACACCCACTATTATCTAATTGTCCTAAAGACAATAGATTTTTCTTCAAGCCTTTCACATGTCGTACCTCCTGAATGATGCGAACTGTACCGTCACACATCTTCAATTTGATGGTACCAATACCAGCAATCTCCAAGGCATGATCGTCTCCCATGAACACAGATCCTCCTGAGATAGATTCATATTGATGGAACCATTCTCTCCGATGAGTCATATGCCATGTTGCTCCTGAGTCAATAAGCCAGACATCAGCGAATCTTCTTCTACCTTCAGTAACTGTTGTTGCCTCACTGTATAAAATTTCACCATCATCTGAGGTGCTTGCTACACAACCCTGAGCTTTTGACAACTCAGGGCCTTTTCCTTTGGCTTCTTCGTTCTTCTTGAGATGCCAACACTCCCTTTTGTAGTGCCCTTTCTTGCCACAGTGATGACACTTGACATTCTTCTTACTTCTAGATTTTGATTTACTCTGATTTTGACTCCCACTGGGGCCACGTTCCGTTGATCTCCCTCTCGTCATTACCAAAGCTTCGGTTTGTTGTGAACCTCCTGGTCTATCTTCTTTGCTTTTACGCCGACTTTCTTCTTCAAGAATCGCAGCTACAATATCATCGAAGACTAGAATTTCAATGTTGTTGGTTAAGTTGATGATGAGTTGATCATACGAATCAGGTAGACTTTGAAATAGAATTTCAGCACGTTCACCCGTCTCTATGTTATACCCTATTGTTGTGAGCTGTAAAAATAAAGTGTTGAGGGTGTTGATGTGGTCTGTCACCATAGTTGACTCCATCATCCGAAGGGTGTAGAGTTTTCTTCTTAAGAAAATTTTGTTGTGTAGTGATTTGGCCTCGTACAATTTTGTCAGAGTATCCCATATCTCTTTTGCTGTCTTTTTCTCTGCCACACTTGACAATACTCCATCAGCTAGTGCTAGGTGCAGATTAGCAATAGCATTGCCATCCATCTCGCTCCACTTGTCGTCGTCAGTGATTTCATCGGGCCTATCTCCAATTGCCGTCAAACAATTATCTTTCCTCAAAATTGCTTTTATTCTCATTTTCCACAATGAGAAATTACTCCCATTGAACTTCTCTATTTCGTACTTCGTCGCCATTATTGAAGATGCCTCCTTTCCACTAACTGGATCTAACTGTAGCACGAAAACTGGCTATAAACCTGATGCTCTGATACCACTGTTAGGAGGTTGTGGTACGGGGCATACAATTACAACTGAAGTAGAAATGAGAAAGAATAAAAGAAATAATAAGGAACTCCAATTGTAGAAGAATTTAACTTATAGCAAAAGGATTACAAGAATTTCTCTCTTGAATAAGGAGGGCACAATTGACAATACCCTCTCTTATAAAAGGAGAAAACTCACACTTTCTTATAAAAAGAGAGACAATATATAGGAGAAACCTTACTATTTTTCTCTCTAAAACTCTCTCTCTTTCTCTAAATTTTTCTTTCAAAATGGGATAGGTTTCTAAAAGCAAAAACATGTATTTATAGGAGTTAAAGGAGGTGGAAGATGGCGGAGGCAACTGGAAGATGGCGGAAGCAAATGTGAACGCAAGCTTGATGTAGGTTGTCAACTAGCCACCATTTTTGACCCATAAAGGTGGCGGTGGAAGATAGCGGAAGCAAGTGGAAGATGGCGGAAGCAAGTGGAAGATGGCGGAAGCAAATGTGAACGCAAGCTCAACTAACCACCATTTTTGACCCATAAAAGTCCATAAAAGTGGCTTTACCGCTACACAAAGGAGGTTAATTACTTTCGTAAGCATGTTTGTCTTTGATAAGGGGAGGGATGAAGAGATAAAGAGAGGATATAACAATTTGTTTACAACTCGTGCAACAAAATAATAATTTTTTAAAAATTTATTTTAACTTAATATTATTTTATTTTAATTTTTTTATAAATTTTTAATTGAATTGATAGCCTATTATTGCTCATAAAATAATATTATTTTATCTTCCAAACTATGTATTATTATTTTTATAATTTAAATTTCCAGTTAGGGATGGAAGCCTTATTTGGTAGTTTAGCAAGACTTGGGAGTTGTTTGAGAATATAGATGTTTTGTATCATTTCATCTTATATTTTTTAAAACATTATTTAAATATAAATAATTTTTAATTTTAAAATTTTAATTTTTTCATCTAATCAATACTTACTCACTACAATCTTTCCATATTTTAAAACAAAATACAAAAAATAATTCAATTTTTTCAAAAATCAAAATAAAAATAATATTAAAAAATTATATTATATAAATATTTTAATTTTATAATAATTTGATTTAAAATTTTCTCTACTTTTATCTAAAATCCAATAAAAAATCTTAATTCAAACTATTTTACTACTGTTCATAAATTATTTTATTACTATTTACAGATTTATCATCTCATCTCAATCTCTAAGCATCCCTTAGACTATATTTGAAAAGTGAGACGAGATGAAAATTTTGTAAATAATAGTGAAATGATTTGAGTTAAAATATTTTATTAGATTTTAGGAAATGTGTGTTACAAAAATTGAATAAAAATATTATGAATTTAAAATATTGTTAGAATATGATTTTTATTTTAAAATTTGAAAAATCAATATTGTTTTTTGTATTTTATTTTGAAAAATTTGTAATGATTAAATTAAAAAGTTAAATATTTAATGAAGGGGTAAAATCTCCCTAACCTAGATAAATCAAGCTTAGTCCACCAAAAGACCCTCATTATAAGACAATAGAATGAGATAAGAAGGAGAAATAAAGATGAGATAATAAGGGGATAAGGAAAAAGAAGATGTTAGAGGAAAAATAAGAAGGTGATAGAAAGGACAAAAAAAAAATGGAAAGGGGAAAACACAAGTTAGGTTCGTAAGCGAGGAGTGAAATAAAATTGCAATTTCTTATAACTCTCAAGGGATTAGACCGAACGAGAAAATGGAATTTGGCTATAACTCATTCAGTTGTTCCAATCTCACAATAAGAGCTCCAAAGAGAAGCTTTCCTCCATAAAATAGCTCTTTACTTCCATTATACAACAATGAATAGAGATTACAAGAGATTTACGTAAAGTAATCATGTTATAGTGGATATACCTTCCAAATAATCAATAGACTTAGGTCTAGTGCTAAATCAAGTAAATTTATGTGTCTCCATAATTTTTTTTTTTACATTTATTTCCTCTTCACTGTTGGATCTATCTTCTTATGAATACCGTAAAAATCATATTGAACTTCTGCCTAAGGCTTCAAATCACGCCGATCAAGGTTTAAATCGTTACTATAGGTTATAAATGCTATTTCTCTTCTAATTTATCGTGTAATTTTTGATATTAATATTTAATATTTAAAAATATTTTTATTTAAATAATTTTAAAAAGATTATAAAAAATTTTAAAATAAAAAATTTGTGCAACTCCAACTTCGATTCTATTCCGAGACGGAGAGTGCATATAAGAATTTGAGAGGCACAAGTGTCGAATATATATGAACCAGAATAAGAGAGAGAAGGTCTACGTGACATATGATAATTTTTATATATTATTATATAAATTAAGGTTGCTTTGTCACACGCCGTATGAGTACGTAAGTTCAGAAGCACGTCCCACCGCTGCCGCTCGTGTTTCGTTCTCCCCGCCTCTCAAATTCTCAATCCTCTACTCCCCTTTCAAAACCCTAATTCAACCATAAAAAGCCCTTACTGGATTATCACCGTTGATTCTAGTGTTGGTCGGCCATGGCCGGAGCTCCCAGAGACCAGGCGCTCTCCCTTCTCGCCGCCGCCAACAACCACGGGGATCTGGCGGTGAAGATGTCTTCTCTGAAGCAGGCCAAGGACATTCTCATTTCCGTGGATCCTTCTTTGGCCACCGAGCTTTTCCCCTACTTGGCCGAGCTCCAGTCCTCCCCCGAAAGCCTCGTCCGCAAATTGCTCATAGAGTGAGTTCGAAAAACCCTAGATTCTATCGATTTCTTGTGCTCCCTCTCTCTTTCCTCCATTCTATGCCTCTCTCTCTCTCTCTCTCTCTCTCCATTTTATGCTTTCTGTTTTGATCTTTTTGTATATGGTGGATAGGGTGATTGAAGAAATTGGTTTGAAAGCAATGGAGCTTTCACCTGTGCTTATGCCGGTGTTATTGGCGCTTTTAAGTGATGACGAGTCTATTGTTGCGAGGCAATGTATTATTAGTGGCACAAATATCTTTTCTAGGGTTCTCGAAGAATTGGCACTGCAGGTCTCTCTCTGTCGCTCACGCGAATACATTTCCTCCTTGAACTCCCTTTCTCTTTTCTTTCTTGTCACAATTAAACTGCTTATGCTCATTCCAAAAATTTATAGTATCACCGTCGGGGTAAAATTGAGAGGTGGCTTGAAGAGCTTTGGATGTGGATGGCTAAGTTCAAGGATGCTGTCATTTCCATTGCATTGGAGGTGTGTAAATGTCATAAACTCGTACCTCTAAACTACCACTTAATGCCTTAACTTTTAGAGATTATCTTTTCTCTTTGTGCACTTGTATTCATCGTGGTTATGCCACGTTGATGATGCGATACTTGCCAATAACTACAATTCAAGGTTGGACAAACAACATCTTCTGAATGAGGGGAGGCAATAGATTAAAAAGCTTTGAATTCTTCTGTGTTAGAATAAAGCTTATAAAAGAGGAGACTTGTAGCTTCTTCAAGATTTTGGCAGGTTTTGGGTCTATTTTTTTGCTGTCGGTTTTACACTGTTGATTCATTTTTTGTTGTGTGTTGGCAGTGAGTGGATGAAGAGAACTGCCATTTTTTGTTGTCCTTTTCTTTTTAGTAAAAAGAAGTTCATATACCCCAGTGAGAGTTCACAATTTGATGAAGTGGTGCGGTAAGTTGGACTATTGTTTGTTGAGCCTGAGGCCTTGGACTTGTCTTTCGGGTAATTGTGTGCGCTTGTGTAGGGGTACTAAAGAAAGAGGGGGCTTACATGTGTCTATCTTTTTTCCTGTGTACTTAGGCCGTACCTATTTACTTGGAATAAAATTTCTCTTATTAAGTGTAAAAAAAATAAAAAACGTGTCTATTTTTTAACTTCTCTTCTTTTCGTACATATTTGAAATTACTCATTCTGACAAGCAGTATTACCACATTAATTTCAAGAAATTTCCTGTTTCAGTAGGAGTTACAATTTGCTTTCTGAACATCACTTCTAGGCGTTGCTCTTGTATATGACCTGTGTACTTGGGCTTTTGCCTATTTGTACAATTAATACAATCTTATTTGCTGATAAAAAAGGAGTTACAATGTTCTTTCTATGCGATCATTACAATCTGTTACGAGATTTAGTTGTCTTTTACAAGAGATGTGAAGTTTTGACTGGTTTTGTTGCCTTTGAAGTTTGATGGTTTTTAGAACAATTAACAAATTATTTATGAAACTGTTTGGTGAGATCTTTCAATTTTGATTATTCCAAATAACTGACTTATCAAAAAAAAAAAAAAATTTCCAAATAACTTGGTGTTATATTTTAAATAACTGTGTATTTTGTAGTTGTTACAATGTTTGAAATATTTGGCTAACCTTAAAGTTGTTATCACTTAATTTTGTAGCCTGGCTCAGTTGGGAGAAAGTTGCTGGCTTTGAAATTGTTGGAAACATATGTTTTATACTTTACATCTGATACCAATGATTTTGAAAAGCCTGTCACAGAAGGTAATGCATTTTAATTTTGAGGGTTTAATGTTCATTCTACTGCACTTTACTTTCTCCTGTGATTCCTTTGCCAGTTTTCCTTTTTCAGCAATTTGAGTTTGACTTGTTCAGCCATTAGTTGTTTGGATATTAACTCGTTTCTTGACAGCAGCAAGTAGGCGGGCTTTCAACATATCATGGTTGGTTGGTGGTCACCCTATTTTGGACCCGGTTGTGCTTATGTCAGAAGCAAACAGAACACTTGGCATTCTCTTAAATTTGTTGCTGTCAGCCAGTAGCCTTCCTGGTTCAGTGACGATAACCATTATTAACTGGTGAGCTTCATGTAGCATTATCAAAATGTATTACTCATTTTTGATTTTTGCATTTTTGTGTAATCTTTCATCTTTTCATGACTAGTGCGTCGTAAAAAATTCTCTTTTTTCATTGTGTGTCTTGTAAAGGAAAAAGATATTGACAATTAAGCAGATTGTGAAAGGCAGATTCCATTCAAATGAACCATCGTTATATAAATGATGTCTCACATACTGGATAAGTTTCATTAATATTAAACTTGTTGTTCCCAGAGAATCTATTGTGCAGTACCATGTGTTTTAACTAACAATTCATTTTACAACCTAATAGAAATAGATTATAAAATTTTAAGTATTCTGATCATTTTGATAGACTATAAATTGTTAATCTTTCCTACCATCTACAACTTAAGAATGTATTTCTTTATTTTCTTTTGGGGAAGGTAACCATGAGTTATCTTTAGCATGGTTGTGGGCACTTGGAACTCTTAGGTTTCATAGCTAATTTTTTCCTTCGGATTAATTTGATTGAGTTCCTGTTTTCACCATTAGCTATCCTCATTGTTGGTGGTAGCATGTGGAACTCTTGGGTTTTGTGTTGATTGTTTTGTTTGCTTGAACCTTAATGTCTCCTGTGTAGGTAATTAGCGAATGGCTCATTCCTATCTTCTTTGTTTGTTTGAGTGGCATGTTTTTAGGATGAATGGATCCTTATAGTCCATGGGGAAGACGCTCAGTCTGTTAGGATTAGTATAGCATTCCATGTAGACTTTTTTGTATATGTCCTGTATACTTTAGCTCTTGCCTATTCTCATGATCAATAAAATTTTGTTTACCTATAAAAAAAAAGCATTCCATGTAGACTTTAAATTCTGAAGAGTGAGGGATGCTAGGCCTCGTTTGTTTTCATAAATCATTTCATCTCATCTAATCATTACAATTTTTTCAAACTCCCACACAAAATACAATAAACAATTCAATATTTTCAAATCCAAAAATAATATTAAAAAATTATATTCTAATAATAATTTATTCAACTCTCGTCTCGTCTCGTCTCATCTCATCTCATCTCATCGTATACGTGGAAACAAATGAGGCAAAACTGTGTCCAGACACCTGTTTTTAATGAGGGCGTCACAAGAAAATGAAGCATATATGCGCTCTCTCTCTCTCTCTCTCTCTCTCTCACACACACACACACACACACACACACACTCTCTCTCTCTCTCTCTCTCTCTTTCTCACGTGTGCATGCACACTCTGGGACGTACTCTGGCACTTGTACTTACTGTCACATGTGCAAGTGCATAGAATTTTGAAAATCCCAAATGGCCCTTCTACATATTAAATTCCAAACAAGACATTTAATGAGATGCCAATATGAAGATCTTTGTTCTAAATATTGGGCCTCATGCATTGTGGTTATATGTGTCTGTCTATGTAACCATGTGTTGATAATTTTTTGATAGGTAAAAGCAAGTTATTAAACCACTTGTTAATATTATAAATAACTGCATAAGCATATGTTGGTATGCCTAAAAGTAGGTTTGTTGGTAATATTAGGTGTCTCATCTTGTATACTTCCTGTGTAAATGGTCTCCGCCTAGTTTCATTTGTTTTAATAAAGTTTATTACTTATTAAAAAAAAAACTGCATAAGCATACATTGGTATGCCTAAAGGTAGGTTTGTTGGTGATATGCATATATGCATACATACCATTATTACATTTCAGCACTGCACTTTTTATTTACTTAGAAAAAAACATTTCAGTGCTTCACACTGGCGAACACAGAGAATCTATACACTTTCATATGCCAAATATGCATCTAAAATGGCAGTATTGCCTTGCCCCGAAAGTTCTCTAATTAGGTGTTTGGGCAATAACTATCTATTCATTAGTACAATTTTACTTGCTTATACTTATCAAAAAACTTTACTTGCTTATAACCAAAATGGTATTGCCTTGCCTATCAATATAGGCCAATTGCTTATCATGATGATATTTCTTAAATCCAACCTGAATATGGTTGCATATCCCTCGCTTTTCGTTGCAACGATTATTGGAAGCTTATTTGGAGCCTCATTGTGTGTTTTCTCCCCTTTATTTTCTTCAAACTCTGGGATGGATTGCACCCTGAACATGGTTGGATATATTTCTAATTGACTAATACGTTGCAACATGAATAATTATTTTTTTATGCAATGATATCATGTCTTCTTTATTACTTGTGTCATTAAATATCTTCAGATTAGTGAAGGCCTTAAAACTTTAACATGGCTGTAGACGTCATTTTGCCCACATTTTTGCTATCTTGGAAACTATGGAGAGATAACTAAAGCTTGGAAACAGGTTGTAGGACAAGCTCAACTGCTTGTTTGTGATATTATTGCAGCGTGCTGACCAGTTCTCTTATGAGGAGTTAATGGCATTGGATACTGCTGCATTGGTGGGTCATGGGAACAGGGCTAGACAATGTAGACTGCACATTGTTTGGGTACAGTGGAGCACCGGGAAGTGATAGGAACGGATAACTGATGGATTAAAATGTTCATCTCGTGTGCTGAGGGAAACATGGTGGTCAAGCGACGCAGTTTATGCTTGTAAACTGTTAAAAAGACCATTTATTTTAACTTTTTTCGAGTTTTTATGCTGTATTTGCGTACAGCTGATGATGTGCAAGCTATTTGAAAATGTATTATCTATACAGTTGATGCACATTATTTAATACCTCTAATAATCAAATTTCTTTTTAACTGAGGATTACCCTGCTATTTTATCTCTACTCTGTTATGTTTCCCAACATTTCCATCTCACATTCTATTTCATCACAACACTTGATTCATTATATGAAGTACACATGCTTTTTTGAAACAATCAACCGTAATGACCGTACACCTGTTTTAGCGATGAGCTCTGGCTCTAATAAGGGGGAGATTGAGGGTTTACTTTCAAGAGCCACTTAATGTGTGTGTATCTTACGAATAAAATAAAATGAGTTATTGTCTCCTGTTTCGTTTCTTGCCAGATAGGTGATGGAATTAGATTGCATCATGTAGGCCATAAACTTGGCCTTGGTGTGAAGCCTATTATTATCTTTGAAACAGTTTTAACTAGCACAGCTGTTTTAGCCATGTATTAGCAGTTGATGACTGCAGAATGGAATTCATTTAAGTAACAATATGACTTGTTTATGCAATCAGTCAATGCCTGCAAAATTGTGTGAAGGCAATCAATCTTGTTATCTGCCAAAATCATCACTTATCTTGGATTAAAGGAAAAAACTAAAATTTACTGTTTTCTCTTTTCATATCGTTGCCATTTCTCAATGGTATCTTATTATCAATCTGGACTTAGTCTTTGTAAATTATTTTGATCCCAAATTTTTATCATTGTTTCACATCGATAAATCTTTTAATAGAATGGAAGCAACTGATATTTTGTCATATAAAAAAGATAGAAACTGAAAAATAGCAAGAGAATCTGTTACACAGATTTTGCACTTGAAGCTTGTTTTTCAAGCATGCACTACAATTTGTGAGATGAAATGGCTTGTGGTATATTTTGTGTAATTTGATGTTCTGTAGCTATTGATTTTTTTATTAAGTTTATATGGATGGAAATATAAATATATTTGTTTTGTGGGGTACATGAGCTTGTGCTTGATCAAATTAACATACAATGGAGATGAACAAGCTGGAAATATCCACATTATTTTAGTAATGATTGTGCTCTCATGATCTAAGTTGTGATTTTGGAATGGTGGGATGTATTGTTATTACTAATGAAAGAAATCATAAACAACTGAGGACTATGAGAACATTTCAAACATAAAAATTTCAAGTTCTTGTAAATGTTGAATGAATAAAAGTTGTTTAATTAGCAATATCAATGCCTTTTTTATGTGGATGTTTAAAATGATAATAAATGTGATTGAGATTTGAGACTTGTAATATTTCCCATTCATGTTAGTCATGTTTTTTTTTTTTTTTTTTTGTTATTTTGGTATTATTGTCTTACCCTTACTCCATTTTGCTAGATAACGGTATATAGAAGTTATCAGATTTTGTGCTACTTAGGTATTCATTAGATGTTTCTATGCACACACTATTTGCTTACACTTTTGTGGATATAACTTACAAAGTATTATGGACATTGCACTCTGTGCAATTATGATGTTATGAAAGTATTTTGCTTTTTTTTTTTTTTTTTTTTGGGGTGGTTGATTATTAGAAGTACGATAAAGCTGTGGTGAGTGTGGAAGTGACTGCTAGTACTTTTTTTGGTGTTGCCTTTTGCTGGTTGGAGTTAATATTGTTAATTTGTTCTTTGAACATAGATTGGTCATTAGAATTCTCAATTGAAATGAAATGCTGGGACTGGAAATTTACTTGTAGCTTGCCTCTTAGCTGTCCTTTTACATCTTGTATGTTTATGTAGAAATGATTTTTTTCTTTGATAACGGGGGAACCACCCCACAGCAGAGCCCTTAGGACTCACCCTTGGAACGTAAACCCCCGGGGAGACTAGCACAACAACCCACTGCCATGGCCTCTCACTTAAATCGCAGTTTGATCCCAGGGGGAATCGAACTTGTTACATGGGGCTGATGCACACAAGTTTGCCCTTACCACTTGGGCTACCCACGGGCGGTTGGATCAATATGCTTTTTAACATCATATGATGATTATATGCTTTTTATAATCCTTGAATATGCTACGGCCGCTGCTTTGAGAATATGGAACGCTCTCCGGCTGGCTTTAGGGATTTTTTCTTTCATACTTTGTTACTGTGGGCCTCCTCTATTGTATTGATCGGAATGAGTTTTAATGACTTTTATGCTACTATCCGTAGCACGTAGTTTGTAATTAGGCTCTTTCTTGTATACTTTCTGTGTACTTGGGCTTTGTCTATTTACGTGGATCAATAAAATATCTTTTTACCTTTCAATTTTTTTTTAAATTTATAGAAAAGGGGACATTCTGAATGCAATACGGTTGCAGTGCACTGTTCAATGTGTATTCTTTGTTTTTGGTTTTTTTTAGTTCTAATACTTCATTTTTATTTTTTTTTTGTTTGAAAGTAATAAAAGATTTTATTCCCTAGAAATAGGCATAAGCCCAAATACACATGACGTATAGAAATAGGCATACTTTCTTTTAGTGTAGAATGTTTGGAATGGCTGCATCACGGAACTTTGAGTTTTTGATATTTGGTGGTGCTGGGAATGATAGTTACCATCTTTTGGTGGTGGCGGCAGCTATGGTAGTGTCAATGATAGTGACAAGTGGCAATGGTGGGAGTTATCATGATAATGATGATGGCCCTAATAAACTCATTTTGTTGTTAGAACAGCAATTTGATCATTTCAAGCTTTTTAGAAGTAATCCTTACCTTTTGTGTTGTTCCCTTATGTTGTAAGTATTGATGAAGCATTTTGTTTAGAATATGACTCTTAGGCTGCATTTATATGTTGTGTTGAGTTGAGTTGAGATGAAAGTTAAAAGTTGAATAAAAAATTGTTAGAATATTATTTATTATTATTATTATTATTTTGGGATTTGAAAAATTTGAATTATTTATTATATTTTATGTTGGAATTTGAGAAGTTGTAATGATTAGATGAGATGAGTTGAGAGGAGTTGATGAACTAAACTGGCCCCAAAAATTAAGAATGAAACAAGTGGTCTGTATTTGCAATGTATTGCTTTAATTTCATATTGTTTTCTTATTGTGTTCTAAAGGGATACTTGCTACTTAGATACTTTCCTGTTTTTTAGAATGCATTTTAAACTTCAAATAAGCATAATGAATGGTCATTTACATAACTTAACTCAAATCTCGATTTGAGACCATGGTTGAGGTGGGGAGGAAGAGGTTTAGAAATTGCTTAGTTTTTTGAGCTTTAATGTTTTAAGTTAATATTGTACCATGTCAAAAGTTTAACATTGTACTTAATGAAAGTCTTGCTTTATGGATATAAAATATGCACTGTGTTGCATGTAATCATAAGAACTTCAGATGACATCTATCCTATGTATGCTGCACAAATTGTGCTCATTCTTTGATTGTTAGTGTGGCCTCAGTGAACAAATTTGATTGGTAAATTTTGGTGGAAGTTTCCGTAGTAGTTCCACCGTGCTGATGAAAAGTCTGTTTTTAGGATGGTGGATGGGATGGCAAATTTTGTTACGGAATTTATCTACAGTACCATGATTTTATTCCTTATGATTGGCCATGAACCAAAAGTTTGGTTGTTCAGGATTGTGGGGTTGTAACTCCTTTGGTTCATCTTTGTTCATGAAGTTACAAAGTGTCCCTGTCCATTGAAATAATCGTTTGTTTTGGTCTGCTTGGAATTATGTGTTTTCATTTGCACCCTGCTTTAAGTCCTATTGTAACTTTCACTTTAACCACCCTTCTTTCTTTTCTTTTTTGGATTGGTAAACCCTTCTTTCTTTTCTTCTATTTTGTCCTCGTCTGTTTTGGTTTGGGAATCCGATTCACAATTGTTTTGACCCATTTTTTATGTGTATTGTCAGTATGATTTTAGATTAAGGCATTTTACTCATGCAGGGCGACACATGAGCCTCATGTCATGAGACTTGACCTTTTGGTTTATAACGAAGATAATCCAGAAGAGAACAAGATAAACAAAATATAACTGTTTTATAGACATTTGAGGAGGATACACGTATACTCCTTGGCTGTATAGAGAAAATTCATCACTAACCAGCCAAACAGCAAGATAATCAATCAATAAAATAAATTTATGTCCTGTACATATAAAAAAAAAGTTTATATGTCCTGTGTACTTAGCTTCGCTTATTTAAAATTCCGATTTACTGGTAAAAAAAGAGTTGGATAAAGAAAGAGTAAGATAGTTGGTTTGGAATGCACACATTTTTTTGATTGGAGGTTTGGGGTGTATGACTCCTGATTGGAAGTGTAAAAGGCAAAAAGGTGCACCGCTAGTGCTTCTCTTGTTTCTTGGTTTCTAGTTCACCACCAAGCCTTAATCTAGTAGAACTTGATTATGCCAACTTTTGGATGTCACTAGAACAACCTTGTTTCTGTCGAGAGTTTTCCCTTTTGATGTATATCACATCCATTCAGTTGCACCTTTTCTTCTAATGTGTGTTAGCTTTCTTGCAATTTTGTGTTTTGAAAACTATTGTGTTTCTTCAAGGTTCAACCAGCCATTTTGAATCCCCCCATCTTTTATCTCTCTCCATTTCACTCTACCATGCATGGACATCAGTGCATTATCTCGTTTCGCGTAGATGATTTTCCCATCAATACCTTTTCATAGTTTTCAGGCATCTAATTGCGAAAAGCATCAACGGCTATTATAGTAGTTGGGATTTCTGAAAAAATAAGAATAAACAGTATTGGGTGTTCTGTCTAGGGAACTCTTAATTTGGCACAGTTTCCTGTATTGGATACTATGATTTATACTGCAGCTCATGTGGCTGTTCATCTTGTCTTGTGGTTGCCTCATTGGATACTCCTATCCATGTTGCGCTGCTCATTAGTATACATAGTTGAATGTACTCTCAGATGTATGCTTGAAGACATTGTAAACCCTCAAACTTTTGGCTGTTGTGACAGCACATATTCCCAGAGTTTGCCAGATATCTGACGTCCAAATTTTGAAGAATTAGTTTATCTATTATTAGTTTGGATGTTTTTCAGTTATTATTATTATTCTATACATCTAAAACTCTGTTTTTTCTCCAGTCTTGCAGCCATAGCTAGGAAGAGGCCACTCCACTATAGTTCTGTTCTTTCTGCTCTTCTTGATTTTGATCTTAACCTTGAGTCGGTCAAAGGATGTCATGCTGCCAGTATCCAGTATTCCTTAAGAACTGCTTTTTTGGGATTCCTAAGGTGTACTCATCCAACCATTATAGAGGTAAAGCAATTTTGCCTTTTCTTTTCATTATTTTCTTCTCGTTTCCTGAGCATAATAGATTTTCTCTTCCTATTCACCTTGGGCAGTTGAACTTTAAATGTGCTGCATGAAACAATAATGTGATCTTCAAATGTGAATGTCCCCTTCATTGCTACTGCAACACTTAACAGTGTATCAAATACCAATATAAAAATTCTATGTTTTCCATTGTGTTTCTATCAGTAGAGCATTTTCTATCAACATGCTGTCAGAAGAGCAGATTATTGCACAAAGAAAATTGACTACAAAATTTCGTTACTGTTTTTGTGTGTCTGGACTTCTATTTAGTGATTGAATCATTGTGCTTTTGTCTTAAATAGTGGCAAGAAGCTCCAAAATGGCAAAAACATAGACACTGGGTTATGTTTATAGGCTCATTGTAGACATGGCATGCTAGTAAAGGAAACAAATTGAGAGACCCATTATATCTTTTATGATAAATACAAAGCCCCAAAAACTTGCTGTTCGTTCACCTATCTCTTGCCTGACAAGTTGGGTCTTCTGTTGTATTTTCAGTCAAGAGATAGATTGCTTGGGGCTCTCCGAGCTATGAATGCTGGGGATGCTGCTGATCAGGTTATCCGGCAAGTTGATAAAATAATGAAAAATACTGAGCGTGCTTCACGAGATGTTCGGCTCGGCAAGGTAGTTGCAGAGTGACCATGTTTTACATTTTAGCAATTTCTTATTTTTTTGAGATCCACTCATTGGTTTTTAAATTTCTGCTTAGGATGATCAATTATCAAGCCAGTTGCCCATAGCAGGTGATCTGTCAACGAAAAGGTCATTTCCTCTGGATAATGAAGAGCCAGCTAATGGTCATGAGGTGGCTTCCAAGCGGTTCCGGTATGGTCCTGACATCCAGTCGGCTTTGCCAGTTCAAGTAGTTGATTCTGCGCATGATTCGGTTACTGTTAATGGACTATCTCCCGTATTGCATCGCCAACTGAGCCCTGTGGAACAGATGATTGCCATGATTGGTGCTTTGCTTGCGGAAGGCGAAAGAGGTGCTGAATCACTTGAAATCCTTATTTCAAAAGTTCATCCTGATCTGCTGGCTGATATTGTCATAACAAATATGAAGCACTTGCCTAAGACACCTCCACCTTTAACAAGGCTTGGGAACTTGCCAGTAACTCAACAATTGGGCTCTCTAAATACTGCTCCTACAAATTCTGAAGAACCTCCAGATGTCAGTGCACGAGCACCTCTTTCTTCAGCTACTGCAACTAGTTCATTGTCTGATACGCCTCTGGTCAATAATCACTCTGCTGATTCAAAACGTGATCTGCGAAGGGTAAACCTCACGAGCTTTTAGTTGCTATTAATGTTGTGTGTATCTTGCAGCTATTGAATGTGTTTTAGTTCTTCACATGTTATAATTTTTAGAAACCTTTAAATGAATTCCTAGTGGCTTTTCCAGGATCCTCGTCGGCTGGATCCAAGACGTGTAGTAGTCCCTGTTGGGGTCCCTTCCAATCCAATTGCAGAGGACACTGGAGCTGCGCAATCTGAGTTTGACCTTAGTATTTCTTTGAGTAAACCCATTTCACTTTCTGTTACTACCAGTCTCGAAAGCCCTTCTACATCTCTCACGTCCATGATCAAAAGTGACGATAAAATTTTGGAAAGTCCATTGGTTTCTGGTGCTAGTCAACTAACTCCTGCTTTTGATAAAACCGAGGAAATTGACCTAATCCCAGAGGTTGATCCCTCTTCAGATCCAACACCTTCTCCAGTTAACAAAGTTGATGAGGACTCGATTGAAATGAAGTTGTCGGATGTTGTAGTGGCAAATGGGGTTGATACATCGTCTTTTCTAGAATCCGATCAGCATTCTCCTACTGTTTCAAACGCATCTGCATCTGAAGACAGCTGTCAGGATTTACCTCTGCTCCCATCATATGTGGAACTGACTGAAGAACAGGAAAGACGTGTGAGAAAATTGGCAGTTGAACAAATAATTGAATCATATGAGCAGCCATGTGGGACTGAGTGCAGCCAGATGCGTATGGCATTACTTGCTCGATTGGTTGCTCAGGTTGGTTATATTCTGATTGTTCTTATGTAAAGAGGTAACTTTTGTATCCCAAATTTGTAAAATCAAGTAGACAGTAAGATTATTCTCTTGAGTAATTGATGCCAAAGCTTGCATGCTCATCATCAGTAGCCAAGAGCACCCTAAAAATATTTTCTCATTTCCTAAGTCGGGTGATTCTATAAACAGAAACACACAAAAACAAGCAGTGGCACGCTGGCATACATATGTTGTCTTTGGCATATTCTTATTCACTTCTCTCGGTCATCTGACTGCACATACTTAGAACCTTCTCAAAATTAAGTTGTAAACTACCTTCTCATATGTTGTGAGTAATAATTGGGATCATTGAATTGAAACTTAAGCGTCAGCAACATTCAACTCCAGGATGCCAAATTTTAATCAAGGTGAAAATGCCAGTAGATGCAACTAGCTTAGTGAGCTTGTAAAATTTGTATGTGTGGATTATAATTACCATCAAGATAAAACTGGTTCTGGACATGGGTTTTTGAACCTGTCTTATTCCTCTACAATCCTCTACGTACACTTGATGTTTCATATGATGTCTACATCTAATTGTATTTACGTTACTTACTGATAATTATTTTTTCTTCACAGATTGGCACTGATGATGACGTTGTTACGATGCTGAAAGAACATGTTGTCGTTGAGTACCAACGGCAAAAGGTATCTAAAGTTTTAAACTTGTAGGTTATCTTTTTGTTTGTTGTTTGTTTTTGTCTGGATGACTGTCCTGAAGCTTGTTCATCAGTAATTGTTGTTTAGCATGATTGTAGCTGTTTGCCAGAAATATGTTATCTATGCAATGAGTTTTGTTTAAACGTCTAAGTTTATTAGCATACTTCAATGAAGATGTATTTGGGAAAAAAGAGAAGGGAAGAATGATAAAGACCAATGAACTTGAGAACAGAAAATGAAGGCTCAAATCTTGGATTGAAGGATTACGAGGAGAAGAGTGATGCCTTACTATACCCATTCCTTGAAGTTGCCATTGTCATGCTTAGTCAATGCATTGCATCAAGCATTACGGCACTGCTCTTCAAGCTGAACATCCCTTATGTGTTTGTCTTAACCCCTTTGAATTCCACAAGCGGGCAATTATTTTGATTGGTGGATTATGCCTTAAAGTCGGTGTTGCATATAGTTTCTGTTAGTCATCCCAGGACTTATCTACTGATAAAAAAGAAGTCATCCCAGGAACCGATCTGATTTTTACAACTGCTTTCTGGAGACCCTTTATGTTTTAAACTGGGCATGTTTTAGCATTTGTTTCAGTGGTGGATTGTTCCTGAAAAATATCTGAAAAGATTGTGCAGATGCTTTTTAATTATTAGTCTGGAACTTCTAACAACACAGAATACTAATTGCGACACTTTAGCTTTTGTCAAGTTCTGCATTTAACAGCCTTAGGCAGTTACCCTTCTTTTTTTAGATTTTTTTTTTGGAATTTAGGATTGTAATGGCTGAGGGGACTTTTATAATTGTCTTGTGTGCTATGCGTTCCCTTTGTTTAGAGGACTTAAACTTTTGTAAGTATTTGTTTTATCTTCACCAGGTGATTTTGTGGACTTTATTTTTAGAAGGAATCGTGTGAATCGATTTCATGTTAGTGGGGAAATAGATAACCATGCAACACTAGGAAGGTGCCTTACAAGTCCTTAAATCGGAAAGTGGGGAAATAGATAAATGTTTGTTTGCTCGACTAAAAGCTATGCGGAATGTATCTTTCCAAGTTTGATTGTCTATTCAAGGCTCCTTTAGTGTCAATTAATGGTTGAGTGGAAATCCAGAATAGATTTTTAATGCATTGAGCTTTATATTTGTCTGAGTGGTTTTAATTTCTTAATTAGTTTTAATAGTAGAAAATGGTTTCCAGGGGCATGAGCTTATTTTGCACGTGTTGTACCATCTGCATACTCTCATGATCTTGGATTCTGCGGAAACCTCTTCAGTTGCTGCTGTTGTGTATGAAAAGCTGCTTTTGGCTGTGGTAGGCACCTTTTGAGTTAGTTCAACCTTATTTCATCACCTTTTTTCTCAATATCCTGTTGTTCTTTCGACATGTGTGTGAAAATGAGATGTATTTACTCTCTTGCAATGTAGGCCAAATCTTTGCTGGACTCTTTTCCAGCTTCAGACAAGTCCTTTAGTAGACTTTTTGGTGAAGTCCCACTTTTGCCTGACTCTGCCTTGAAACTACTAGATGATCTCTGCTATGCTGATGTCACTGATCACCTTGGGAGAGATGTACGTGATGTTGAGCGTGTTACTCAGGGCCTTGGAGCTGTGTGGATTTTGATTTTGGGGCGACCGGTTAATCGGCATTCCTGCTTGGATATAGTTTTGAAGGTGACTTGACATAAGAATCTAATTGCATTTCTGTGGCTGTTATCTTTTACTTTAGTTTATTGTGTATGATGTTTGTCTGCAGTTCGGAGTGCTTGTATCCGACATATAGGTCATTATTTGGATGCTGAGACTTTTGAGGAAAAGACTTTTTTATTTTTATCTTTTAATTGTGTGATTATAGATAAGAAATTATTGAGTTTCAAAAGCTATTTTTAGGATGATGTTACACTATCCAGTGGATCTAACTCTTTTTTTTAGAGGTTCTATGATATTTTAGTGTTTCTTAAATGCTGTAATTTAGAAATGATGACTTATCAAGTCTTTTACATCATATTGAACTAATTTTTAATTCATATAAAGAGATCTTCATTCAGGCAAACGACTAAGATTGTATGTACAGCTTAAACTCTTGGATATTGTGAATTTACTTTCTAGCATCAGTAAAGAATTAATCTAATCTATTGTTCGGAGAACTGTTCTTTGCCTGCTGGTGAGGTCTTCAGAGGGTTTGTATGAAAGGCATGGATTGATTTCTGCTTCCATTGAGATTGGGGGTCAATGTAATGATTATTGAAGTCCACTTGCTGGTGTGTGTGTCTTTAGGATGTGTATATGTATGTATACATACGTGTTTATATGTATATTTGATGTTTCATTTTCTTCCTGTGTACTTGGGCTTTGCCTTCTCTTATGAATAAAACTTCTCAATAACCTATAAAAAAAAGTATTTATATGTATATTGATTGATAATTTATTGTATTTCTACTGATCTTATCTTATAATGGCAGTGTGCTGTTCATTCTCAAGATGAGATCCGAGCCAGAGCAATCCGGCTGGTATTTTAACTTGCACCTCATAACCTCCTTGATTCTATTGAAATGAAAACGTCTATCTTCGTTGGGGGGATGTAAAAAGTCCAATCTGGCGTGTTCTATATTTCTATATGCTAAAACAAAAATGATATAGACACTACCAAGTCTACCATTCCACATCCTTTGCACAACTAGCTATGCAATATTAATTTTCTTTTAAATTTTACCCGAATGCTGTTTTTACTGATTAAAAAAAATTCTTTATATTCATTTAAATTTATTTGACTTTGATGTGTTCGAATTAAAAATATATATTTTATTAAGAAGTTGTGTAAAAGTTGTGAAATACCGATAAAAAAAAGCAAGTTGTGAAGTAGTTGTATTTGTATAATTTTCCATGCTAAAAAATGCATCTGTTTTTATAATTAAATCTGGACAGGTGGCGAACAAGCTTTATCAGCTAAGCTACATATCAGAAAGTATTGAGCAATTTGCAAAAAATATGTTGTTGGCTGCTGTAGATCATCATATTTCAGATATAGAACTTTCAGAGTCTGGAACTGAGCAAAGAGTCAAAGGGGAGGTATCGGTCATTTGTTATTTAAATTACTTTTCCGTCATATTGCCTTTTCTACTTTTTTTATACCTTGTATGTGGTACGTTGAAACTCTGAAGGGTTTATTGATGTGAACCTTTTCATTATCAATCCTGTAAAGCACTTGAGCTCTGATGAGTTGAGTGTGAGTTAAATATTAACAAGAGCTGGTTTGATCACTGCAAAAAAATTTGACCTTCATTCCAAATCAGTTTGTCTTTTGGGTTTCAACAAAAAATGAACCTCCAGGGTAGCCGGGTAAAAGGGCCATTCTTTCATTTTGTTTACTTACTGATTTTTTTTTTTTTTTTAATCCTGTGGATTTCTTTTTAGGTTGAAAGCCAAGAAACATCTACCAGTGGTTCTCAGGTTTCAGAGCCGGGGCCCTCTGACAATAACTTCTCAAGGGGCATGCAATCATTACTGCGCAACACTTCAACTGTGTCATTGCCCGAAGCTCAAAGACTCATTTCTTTGTTTTTTGCTTTATGTACAAAGGTTTGCCTCTGTTTGCTTCGCCACTGGTGATGGCAAGATAATAGCTTTGTGCCCTTGATCTCTTGGTAATGCTTTTAAGTATTTTTCTTCCATGCAGAAACCAAGTCTTCTGCAACTTGTATTTAATAATTACTACCAAGCCCCAAAAGCTGTCAAGCAGGTATTTTTTTTTGTTTTGTTTGTTGCAGTGTGTTTCATCATCTAGTAGTTGACAGATTAGGTTAAGCAAGCTCTTTGTAATTATAGCAGGCCATTCTGTATTAGCCACCTATCTAATGCATGAAAGTTGACGTGGCTGCCTTATGTGTTGCAATCTCACATCTTATGGATGGAAAGCTCTGCAGTAAAAGCCTCCATCTCGAAAATTTTGAGAGGAAATCAAGAGACAGATATAGGGAAAAAATAGATTTTTCCCGTGAATTACGTGAGTTGCACTTGCAGAAAACTCCTTGTTGAGGACCTGTGCACCCCAGGATTAGTCGGGACCTGTTTTTGGACATCTGGTGCCAATCAAAAAATAATTAAGAGGAGAAAAACTATCCTGAAGATATTTAGGGGATTTAGGGTGCAATTTGAGTTGGTTCAAATTATGACCATGTAAAAGTAGCCAATTATGAAGAACTGCGGACTAGTCGTTTTGGGCTACATTTCCAACCATGTTGTTCTGATTGGCTCTTCAAGTAACCAACTCCAAAGAGATTGTTGTGGGCAACCATCCCAACTATGAAGCGATTTGAGCATATTGACTTTCAACTCAAACACTATCCTCTCACCATCCTCAAAGGTTATAGCATTACACTCTTGCCAAATCCACCATAATAGCCGTAAAGGAGCCATTTGCTAGACTTTGATGTTAGAATAGACTTTTAAGGTTGGGTTTGGGTGTTGAGAAGTGTTGAGGTATGTTGTGAATAGTAGTGAAAAAGTAGGTAAAAAATAATAATAGAATATTGAATAGTAGTAAAAAGTAAGTGAAAAGTAATAATAAAGTAATGAATAGTAGTGTGGTATGTTGAGAAGTGTTGAGGTACTCTCAACGCCCAAACACACAATAGAGAAATCCCAGCGTGATTTCCTTTGAAGTAGGTTGGGGGATGAGTTTTAAGTTCCACCTGGTCAAATGGGATAAGGTTTGCTCTCCAATTTCTATTGATGGGTTGGGAATTAAACACTTGAGGGTATTCAACCGGGCGCTTCTTGGGAAATGGTTGTGGCGATATATCATGGAAAAGGAAGATTGACCTTAAGTATGGGTGTATGTGCACCCCCCGGCCTCCTTGGGGAGGGGGGGGGGGGGGGGGAGGTGTTGGAGTACTAGGGAGGTACAAGGGGTGTGTGGTGTGGGAGCTTGGAAGCACATACAAGGAGGGTGGGGGGTATTTTCTCGACACACTACAATTGTGATGGGTGACGGATCTAGAATAAAATTCTCGCATGATCTATGGTGTGGAGATTGAGCTCTTAAGGACACATTTCATACAGTTTTCAGGATTGTGGGTGAACAGGAAGCATCGATTGTGGATCTCATGGAGATGTCCAGTGGCTCAACCCAATGGAATGTGAATTTTATGAGGGCGGCTCATGATTGGGAAGTTGACAATTTTGTTGATTTTTTCAGAACCTTGTATGCCATAAGACTAAGAAATTAGGGCACTGATAAGTTGTGGTGGACACCTGCTAGAAAGGTGCTTTTTCTGTCCACTTGTTTTATAAGAGCCTCGCCAATCTGCAACAGAATAACTTGCTTTGGAGAAGTATTTGGAGAAACAAGGCGCCCCTTAAGGCAAAAGTTTTCGCTTGGACAGGTTCACTAGGCAAGATCTTGACTTTGGATAATCTATGGAATGTCGGGTGATTTTTGTGTACTGGCGTTGTACATGTAGAAAGAATGGTGAGACTATGGATCATCTTCTCCTGCATTGTGAGCCACTAGATCACACTATGGGATGATGTTTTTAGAAGATTGGAGTTAGCCTGAGTTATGCCTACTACACTGGTTGAACTCCTGGCCAGTTGGAAGAATTTGGACAGGATTCCACAAATCTAGTAGTGTGGATGATGATTCCTATATGTATTCTTTGGTGCTTATGGAAGGAACGAAATTATCGGACTTTTGAAGATAATGAGCGAACATTGGAGGAGATTAGAGTGTTCTTTGTTAAAACTTTGTTCATATGGGCAAGTGTTGTAGATTGTGATGGCTTAAATTTTCATGATTTTCTTGTTTCTATCTCTTTCTCTTAGCTAGTTGTAAACTCTTGTATACCTCCTGTGTATTTGGGCTATGCGTATTCATATTAATACAAATATATTTTACTTATAGAAAAAAAAAAGGTAGACTCAAGTTGGGAGAGCCGGAGCTTTTGTGCAAGCTGAATATGTAAAAAGCCTATGATCATGTCAAATGGAGATTCTTACTCTACATGCTTGAGAGATGTGGCTTTGGTATGAAATGGTGTACTTGGTATATCTATGGCTTTTTTCGCTATATTGGTGAACGACGCTCCAAAAGGCTTCTTTAAAAGCTCACGAGAATTGAAACAAGATGATCCCCTATCTTTGTTACTCTTTGTTTTTGTGATTGAAGCTTTTAGTAAGATGATTTCAGGTGTCTTGGAGGGTGGGTTTAGATCTGGCTTCTTGGTGGGGGAGGCAATTATTGGTTCGCTCAACATATCTCATCTATTACTTGCCGATGATACCTTAATCTTTTGCGGAGCCAGCCATGAACAAATTCGATCTTTGAGGGCTCGTCTATTATGCTTTGAAGCTATATTAGGGTTGAAGGTGAACTTGACTAAATCAAAAGTAGTGCCAATGGGAGATGTTACTAATGTGGAGAGTATGACTTCTATCTTGGGATGCAAGATATCACAGTTGCCCATGAAATATCTTGGCAGGAGTTGGGTGCTACGTTCAAGTCGAAATTTTTTTGGGATGTGTTCTAGATAAAAAATGGAGACGAAATTAGCTAGTTGGAAGAGGATGCGTTTATCCAAGGTGGTAGGGTCACCTTAATCAAAAGTACTATTTCTAATTTGTCAGCTTACTTCCTCTCATTATTTCCGCTCCTTGCCAAAGTGGCTCATTGATGAGTTTAAATTTCATTTTGTGAAATGGGCCACAATATGCTCTCCCATTAAAGGAGGAATTGGGTATTCGGAACTTGAAATCTTTTAAAAAAACTTGGAAAATAGTTATGAAGATATCACTATGAACTGTCATCAAATTGAAACATGGAGAACCATGGGGAGGATGGTGTTCTAATGAGGTGAGTTGGCCTTATGGAGTGGGGTTGTGGAAGCATATAAGAAGAGAATGGGATACACATGCAAGAAATATTTGCTTTACTGTGGATAATGGATACAAGGTCAAGTTTTGGCATGATGTATGGTGTGGCGATAGGGCACTCAAGGAAACTTATTCACGAGTTTATGGTCTTGGTGGATTTGCCACTTATAGGTGGCCCTTTTACTTGGTCCAATAATCAGATGTGGTCACGGTTGGATAGATTCTTAATATCGCCAGAGTGGGAATGTCAGTATCCAGAGGTTTGTCAGAGGAGATTGCTGCGTCTATGCTTAGATCACTTCCCAATTTTACTGGATGGCGGAGGCATTCAAAGTGGGCGTCGTTACTTCAAGTTCGAAGACACGTGGCTTAAAAGCGAGGGTTTTGTGGATAAGGTAAGGAGTTGGTGGTCCTCTTATCAGTTTAATAGTACTCCATCTCATATACTTGCAGGCAAATCAAAGGCTTTAAAGGAGGACTTAAAGCTATGGAATTCCCAATCTTTTGGTGATTTAGGGGAGTAAAAGAACAACATGATGGGAGAGTTACAGTTTCTTGAAAGAATCAATGAAGGCAGATTTCTCACCGTAGAGGAAAGAACAAGAAAGGCAGAATTGACTTTAGAGTTAGAAAGGTATTATCATTTGAAGAGATATCTTGGCGACAGAAATCAAGAGCTTTGTGGCTGAAAGAAGGGGATAGGAGTACAAAATTCTTCCATAGAGTGGCAAATTCGCATAGGAGGAATAATATCATTGAGATGCTGCGTATCAATGGTAGAGAGTGTACAGAGGCCCCTGTGATACGGGAACATGTGCTGAATTTTTTCGAACAACTATTTACAGAAAGAGAGGGATGGAGGCCAAAAGTGGATGGACTTGTATTTGATTCCATTGAGCCATAGACTGCGGCAAGATTGGAAAGAGCATTCGAGGAACAGGAGATATATGAAGTGATCAGACGAATGGGGAAAGGCAAAGCGCCGGACCAGACGGTTTTTCGATGGGGTTCTTCCATACTTGTTGGGAGGTGATAAAAGAGGATTTGCTGAATGTCTTCCAAGAATTATTCTCGTCTGGGAAATTTCAGAAAAGTTTGAACACGACTTTTATTGCATTAATTCTGAAGAAGACCAGGCTGTGGAAGTGAAGGATTTTAGGCCCATTAGCCTCATTAACGGGGTCTATAAAATTATTTCAAAGGTTCTAGCAAACAGGTTGGGGGAGGCCACTGGTAAGATAATCTCAAAGCCACAAAATGCCTTTGTTAGGGGTCGTCAAATTCTGGACTCGGTATTAATAGCCAATGAATGTTTGGATAGTAGACTAAAATCCGGTATGGCAGAGATTATTTGTAAATTAGACATGGAAAAAGCATATGACCATGTAAATTGGGGCTTTCTTATCTATCTATTGAGGAGGTGTGGATTTGGGGAAAAATGGTGTAGGTGGATCAGATGGTGCATCTCAACAGCAAGATTTTCAATTTTGATTAATGGCAGTTCAAAAGGTTTTTTTAACAGCTCGAGAGGTTTAAGACAAGGGGATCCGTTGTCCCATCTTCTCTTTGTTATCATAATGGAGGCCTTGAGTCGGATGGTAATGGCTCTAGTTAACAATGGTTTGCTGGCTGGTTTTTCCGTGGGTGATTTGAATAGGGGCCTTATCTTGATATCTCATTTACTTTTTGCTGATGACACGTTAATTTTCTGTGAGGCTGAACAAGAACAACTTAGGACTCTGAAAGCCTTTGGAGTGGTTTGGGGGATGAATTCAAGTTTCATCTAATCAACTGGGATACGGTTTGCATACCAATTTCTTCAGGAGGATTGGGGATAAAGAATCTGAGAATTTTCAATCAGGCACTCCTAGGGAAATGGTTTTGGAGATATAATATGTAGCCGGAAGCACTATGGAAATTAGTAGTTCATAGTAAATATGGCAGCCTATGGGGGGGATGGTGTACTAGAGAGGGGAATGGATCGTATGGAGTGGGGATTTGGAAGCAAATAAGAAGAGGGTGGAGGATGTTTGCCAATAATACTAAACTTTTGGTGGGGGAGGGCACACGTATAAGATTTTGGAGGGACATTTGGTGTGGGGAAGAGGCACTGAAGGACGCTTCTCCATTTGTATATCTAGTGGCTTGCGATCAAGAAGCTTCGGTCGCGGACCTGTTGGTTCGCTCAGGGGATCAAGTTCACTGGAAAGTCACTTTTTGTAGAGCAGCACATGATTGGGAAGTAAACAATTTCGCGGATTTTTTCAACCTAGTGTACTCTATGAAGCTGAACGGATTGCATGAAGATAAACTGTGGTGGAAACATACAGGTAAGGGTACTTTCTCGGTTCGCTCTTATTATAAGGCCCTTACAGCTATACTGAATGCTTCATTTCCATGGAAAAGATTGTGGAGCAATAAAGTGCCGCCCAAAACACTTTTCTTCATTTGGACAGCAGCTGTGGGAAGATTCTGACTACCGATAATTTGCGGAAGAGGCGGCGGGTAATCATTACTGATTGGTGCTGTATGTGTAAGAAAGATGGTGAGTCAGTGAACCATCTCCTGCTACATTGTGAGACAGCGAGAGCCTTGTGGTGTGAAGTATTCTGTCGAGTAGGGTTAAATTGGGTGATGCCGAAGTCAGTACTTGAATTATTAGCCAGTTGGACAATGCCGGGGGAAGATCTACATATCAAAGCTAGGTGGAAGATGGTAGCTATCTGCATTATGTGGTGCATTTGGCAAGAGCAAAATGAACGAACATTTGAAGATAAGGAGAGGACAACTGAGGAGCTTTGCATCTTATTTTTTTTTTTGAGAGAAGTAATAATTGAGGAGCTTTGTATCTTATTGTTCAGCACTTTATTCCTATGGTCTCTAGCTATAGACTTTAATGGCCTAAATGTACATGAGTTTCTAGTGACTACTATAGCCACCTAGATAGGTTTTACCGCTTGTATACCTTCGTGTACTTGGGCTATGCCTATTATTATTAATACTATCGTTTACTTATAAAAAAAAAAAAGGTCTATGGTCTAGCAAGAATGAAAGAAACCTTGATTGTGGATCTACTAATCATCTGCAATGGTATTCCCTAATGGAATGTTTTTTCGGCATTCTTTGACATTGTGTAATCCACCGGTCTGTCGGGGGAGTTGAAGACAAGATTTTTTAGTGCCCTTCTGAGAAAGGGTTATTTACAGTCCGCTCTCTATACCAAACCACGACAACGCGCATCACAAATCCATTCCCATGGAAGAGCATTTGGAAAACAAAGATACCTCTAAACCGGCTTCTTTGGGGAAGATCCTCACTCTAGACAACTTGAGGAAACGTCGAATCATAGTCTTATTGTATGTGCAAGAAAAGCGAAGAGTCCATTGACCATATCTACTATTTCAAAATGAAGTCTTTGCTTGGTTGGGCTAACTTGGGTGATGCCGAGAAGGGTAAGTGACCTCCTCGCTTCTTGGAAAGACATTCGGGGCAACTCTCAAATTGCATCAATATGGAAGATGGTCCCAATATGCCTATGGTGGTGCATTTGGAGGGAGAGGAATGAAAGAAGTTTTGAAAATCAAAAGCGGTCAATGGATGAGCTTAGAAACTTATTTTTAGTTACTTTACTCCATTGGTCGATTGTAATTGATTTTCATGGCATGACTTTTCATGAATTCCTTGTATCACTAAACTAGCACGCTTAGGCGTTACTCTAGTCTCTTGTATATATCCCATATACTTGGGCTCGTGTACTCTTTTGATCAATAAAAATTTGTTTACCGATATATATATATTAAAAAAAAATGAATAGTATCATTGAACCCCTAGGGGTTGGCTCAAGTGGTAATAGCCTTGATCTTGTGGATGTTCCCTCCTAGTCTAAGGTTTGAATCCTCTTGTGGGCAAACAATTTCTGTGGGCCATTGGACAGGGGGGATTTCCTCTTGAATTACCCTAGGAGCACTTGACGGAAACTCCTTGCCGAAGGCCTGTGCACCCCGGGATTGATTAGTCGGGACTTTCTTCTAGACACCTGGTTCTTTCCTGTCAATTGTAATTTTGTTTCTTTCGGGGACAGATTGGGGAATAATATTGTTATGGAGATGTTTATACTTGATCCTTTATGCAGTGAACATTTTGAGTAGTCCTTCTTGATTGGCTGCATGCTCGCTATTGTAACGAAAATCTTTTGTTATTGCAATTAAATGTCATATGTTGACTGTCTAATTTTTTCTCTCTAACCTATTTGGATGATCAGGCTTTTCATCGTCATATCCCGATTCTTATAAGGTCCCTAGGGTCATCTTGTTCTGAATTGCTCCATATCATATCTGATCCACCACAAGGAAGTGAAAATCTTTTGACACTGGTAGGTTCCTCTAGTTTTTCTAACATTTCTCTGTTTGAACCTTGCAACTTTTGCTTTTACTCTGAGATTTATTTTATATGAATGATCCTGATAGTGGTTTTGTTTTCCTGCTAGGTGTTGGAAATATTGACTCAAGAGACAACGCCTTCTTCTGATCTGATAGCGACTGTTAAACATTTATATGAAACTAAACTAAAGGTTATTCTTGTAGCTAAAAATTTCTTCTGTTTCTTAGTAAAATTCAACTTTTGCCGTCTTGGTCCTTATGTGGACTATTTTCCTTTTCAGGATGTCACAATTCTTATTCCAATGCTGTCTTCACTTTCCAAAAATGAGGTTTGTTTCAAATTTTCTTCCTTGTACTATTTCTACCATCTGTGATTGTATATGTTGATTTTCACATTCAATAAATTAGTAATTTGGATGAATGGAAAAACAAAACATCTTCAAGGTAATGTTCCTTCATAAGAATATGCCATGCTAAGGTAATTTTTTATGTTTGCATCCACTCCTTAAAAGTATTATTCAACTAATTGGAAAAAAATAGCTGCTTAGTGAACATTAATGCGTTGGCAACTGGAGATAGATGCTGTTTTGGGTGTGGATTTTGATCATTGTATGCATGCAGGTTTTACCTATTTTTCCTCGGCTTGTTGACCTTCCGCTAGAAAAGTTCCAGATGGCACTTGCTCACATACTGCAGGTAAATGTGAAGGATTTATGTATGATTTTCACAAACGATACCAAATCATTTTTTTTTTCTTTTATCTTTTATTTTTCAAATAAAGATAAGATCTCAAGTATACTACATAATTGTTTTATTACTTGTAAAAAATACAAAATTGTATTATTCATAGAAATGGGGCCCATTACATATCTGAAATCTTTTATCCTTTCAGGTCCTATGTTATTTTTTTTTCATTCTGATAGAGAGGAAGGGAGTGAAAACCAGACGTCTGTTATATTTCTGTTAGAAGGCAAACAATTGATTCCACATTCCTATGTGATTTTATAATTTTTAGATAGAGAGGGAGACTTCTGTTGTTTCTAGTTGTGGATGGGCTAATTTAGAGGCTCCTTAACTTTAGCCTTTCTTGTAGAACAACCGATGTATGTCTAGATGTTAACCTCTAGGGGTTGGCTCAAGTGGTAAAAGGCCTTGGTCTTGGTGGTATGCCCTTCCAGGTCTAAAGTTTCAAATCCTCTTGGATGCAAACAATTTCTAGGGGCCATAGGACTGGGGGATTTTTCCCTTGAATTACCTGAGGTGCAGTTGCAGGAAACATCTTTTGGGAGGCCTGTGCATCTCTGGGATTAGTTGGGATGCTGTTTTTGGACACCCGGTGCCAATAAAAAAAAAAAGGTCTAGATGCTATGAATAATTTTCTTGTGTCAATTACTCATGCTTCTAAAGCAATTGGGTTCTTTCAGTTTCGAGTTGATTTTATAAGATTGTGCTTTGTTTCTTTCATCTCATGATTCTCATCACTACTTATAAAAAAAAAGAAAAAAAAAGGAGAAACGAAAAGCTTGCATTCAATCTATTTGGCAGTATACTAAATTTGCTTTGAGCAAAAACATAGATTTACAGTAATAGCAAAAAAAATTATTTTCACCTTCCCACCCTAAGTCAACAAAAATTGTTGAGTTCATTTTTGTCTGTGGCAGGGTTCAGCTCATATGGGTCCAGCTTTGACACCTGCGGAAGTATTAGTCGCTATCCATCACATAGCTCCTGAGAAAGATGGCCTTCCACTTAAAAAGGCATGTCATATATATTTTGAGTAACTGCTTTTAGTCATCAAGCGGCCCTTAGGTCTTTTTTTATATGGAAGACATTAAGCTAACACCTGCATGCTGGATGCTTTTTCCTTCTGTCCAATCTTTTAATAGGAGTTATATACCTAAATTTCACCAAATAGGAGTTATTGAAGAGTTTGTGCTCGTATATAAATGTGAAACCAATATGGGCTTGGGATGAAGTTGGAAATAATGGGAGGAATGCAACACCTAGCATGATCTCATAGTTTATGTGGGTTGCTCACCTTCCACTTCACCACCTTATTAACGATAGCTCAACCCAAATTCGAATAATTTTGGGTTTGTCTAGGTCATAAGACAGGTTGAAAAATACTTCATTAGGAATGTCTATTTAATAACATAATTTTCTGAAGATGAGAGTTAAATTTACAAACTTAAATTCACTATACTGTATTGTACTCTTCCTCTATTCCTATCACTTTACCATTTTTCCATTTAGTTTTTTAACGGTAAACCCCAACCCCCCCCCCCCAGCGCGCCCCAACTCTTCTCCTCTCTCCCCTCCTCCTCCTCCTGCAGAACGATGTTTGACAATCATATATTATCTTGGCAGTCAGCTTTGCTTTAGAGTGCCCAACATCCTAGGTTAATTGAGATTAGTAAGAAAGCCCAAAGACCAACATAGTTTTTGACTGAAAACTCTGGGCCAGGCTCATCTGTTGGTTGGGAAATCTGTGGGTCAGCTGCTTTCTTGCACTGCTCAAAATTTAGCCCAAATCCAGGATCTCTGGTTTAATATTCTGGAGTGTATCTCTGCAAAATGCGTTCAAATTAGCTTGTGGGATTTTTGATTGATGTTAGTCATTATATGTTGGTTGTGTCTGGTGGTGTTCATGTCACGTGTAGATGGTTATTACAGGTATTGAAGTGGTGGTCACATATATGTTGCGTGCAATGCATCAATTTTTACATTTTTGTGCCTCCATTTCATGTTATCAGATAACAGATGCTTGCTCAGCCTGTTTTGAGCAACGCACAGTTTTCACGCATCAGGTCTTGGCCAAGGCATTGAGCCAGATGGTATGTGAATCTCATGTGATCTGGATTATGTACATTATCTTCAGTTCTTTGTTAGTTGTAATTGTTGTATTTTTCAGGTCGATCAAACTCCTCTACCTCTACTCTTCATGAGAACAGTGATTCAGGCAATTGATGCTTTTCCTACACTGGTAAGATTTATTTACATATATGCTACATTCATACCATTTTCACTATAGTAATGTCCATGTTGAGTTTGTCATAGAATGCATTCAGAATGGCTGCTGTTTTGTAGACTTTTAATTTTGATAACCCCGAGGGGTTGGCTCAAGCAGTAAGAGCCTTGGTCTTGGTGGTATGCTCCCTTTAGGTCTAAGGTTCCAACTCTTGGGTGCAAACAATTTCTAGGGGCCATATCACATCAGTGAAAAGCAGATGATTTACCTGATTTGTGTGACAGGGATGTGTTACACAGGTCCGGGTAAAAGATATGTTGTGTTTGCATGGTCTCCGGGATTTTGCATCATAAAAAAATAATAATAATGCGATAATATGGCTGTGAAATTTCTGCTTTGTTGCAATGATGATGCTTAGTTTTTGAAATTTTGTTGAGGAAATATTTTCTGCCTCTTCACATTACCGCATTATTCTTTATTGATCTTTGTGCATGTTATGAATCTTCTGGGTGCATTTTTTGGGAAGTGAGTGGTGCACATAGACGTTGTTACCGAAAGTGCAGGGAATTGCAACTTTTTCACTGTTTATGAACTAAACAATAAAATTGCAGGTGGCATCACTGTTTAAGAGGATTTTCTCTCCTCGTTTTACCTGGAATTTGTGGTATTTGGTCATTTTCAATGACATGACTCATTCAATTTGAATGCGTTCTTTGTCTGGTAGATACAAATTATGAATGAATAATAATTTCTAATCATCATGTTTGCTCTGTTTAGGTTGATTTTGTTATGGAGATTCTTTCCAAACTTGTGACTAGACAGGTAAACTTGCCTAACATGGAGTTGGGTTTTTCCGAAGCATACAGGAAAAGATTCCGTGTGCTCTATGTTTTACAAGCTCATCCTTATGATCAGCATAATTATGGTACAAAATGGTGTGTACAATTTGGGTGCAGGTGTGGAGAATGCCTAAGCTTTGGGTTGGCTTTTTGAAATGTGTCTCGCAAACGCAGCCACATTCGTTTGATGTGCTGCTACAGGTATCATATAATCTAAATTCAAGTAGTGCTTCTTGCCTTGAATTTTTGTTCTCTCCATTTAACTTTTTCCCAATTGTTCTTTGCAGTTACCGCCACCACAACTTGAAAGTACTCTGAACAAACACTCTAACCTTAGGGGTGCCCTTGCTGCTTATGCAACCCAGCCGAGTATTAGAACTTCAATACCTAGGTACATTTTCTTGGATTTGATTAACTTTCCACCTTGTATCAAATGAATCTGGCTTATGCAAGCCAGACAAATATTTTAAAACACCTAAATACAAGTTAGGAACTAGAATAGGCTAAAAGCAAATCATGAAAATTGTCTCCATTCAATACAAGAGCCTTCGCCCAAATACACAAAGTGCTATAGAAAAACTGTCTAAGTTCTCCCATCGAAAATCCAAAAATTCTTAGCCACCTCACAATGAAGAAATAATTGGTCATCAGATTCACCATCTTTCTTACATATGAAGCACCAATCCACAACGATTAGTCCATGCTTTCTCAACATATCCGTGGTCAAAATCTTTCCAAGGGGAGCCAGCCAACCAGCAGAAAAATGCAACCTTACTAGGCAGCTTAGATCTCCAAATGCACTTCCAAGGAAATTTATTGATACAATGATAAGTCAACACTTATAGAAGGAGCTAACCGAGAATCTGGAGTTTCCTGCTTCGATCCACAGCAAACTATCCTCTCTTCCTTGAACAATCTTCATATCATGTACAAAAAAATCAGAAACAACATTCACTTCCCTATCATGCACATCTCTTATAAAATTTACATCCCAATGAAGAGTGTTGTACCAAAAAAAATAAATGAATCAGCCACAGCAGCTTCTTGAGCCCTTGCAATCCTAAAGAGGGAAACAAAAGTATTCTTTAGAGCCGTATCCCCACACCAAGTAACAAAACGAATGTGGAAATTTAATATTTAACCGGTAGTTATGGAAATTTTGGAGTCCTTCGCATGCCACAGCAAAATTTTTAATTTTTTTTAACAAGGCTGTTCAATAACAGATTGTGGAAATATAATATATTTTATTTGAGGTGTCATAAGGCATCTTTACCTTCACTGTGGGTATGCATCTTTCTGGATCTACGAATTTTAACTCATCTAATCTGTTTGTAGATTTGCTTTTGTGGGATCTTTTTGTGGCTGAAGCATTTCTCTTTAAAGTTTGGCATGCAGCCCCCCCCACCCCAACTCCAGTGAGTGAGCGAGAGTATTTGGTTAAGTGAACTCAAATTAAGTGCAAAAGCTTAAAATCTAGAATTCCTAACGTAGTTTGAGATTTGGCCCTATAAGCCTTATAAGCTTGTGAAGGCCAGAATGAAATGGTACAAATTGTTTGAACTCTTGTATTAGAACATTTGTTTTTCTGGATTCAAATTATTCAACTCTTTCTGTTTGTGCATGGTGTTTCTAGTAGTTTATTACATCTGAAAACGTTCTCCTGATGGATATGTATTGAAATTTCTGAAGGCTAATATTAGAAATAGGCATCTGTCAGAAACGGTTTACATTTTTGTAGTTTGGTTAAACCCTACTACTTAAAAAAAAAAAAAAAGTTTGGTTAACCTACTGGGTTTTGCATTTTGGCAGATCGACACTATCGGTTCTGGGTCTCGCAAATGACACACACATGCAACGTGTGTCATCATTGCATTCTACTGAAACGAGTTCTTCAGTTTAGGGAGCAACTTCTACATGATAAGAGAATCTGAAGTTATGCAAACTGACGAGCAATATGTGGATGGTCAGGGCCTTAGTCCCAATCCCAAGGTTCCAGATATTGGTCCCAAATTTGTTAGGGCAAAATTAAAAGTGTCAAGACATTGGTCCCAATCTGATGTTCAAAGAGTGGCCGATCACTTGGATATGACTGCTGACCTGTGGAACCAAGATGAATCGTCGGTGTGGGATCCTGATTCTATTACAAAAAGAATCCTCCCAACTGCAGCTGCCCTGTAGAATGTATAACATGCTTTGTATTTTAGGAATTATATTTCCATTTTCATTTGTAGCTTTCATTCTTTCAAATTTTGTTTTTGTTTTTCAAACATTCTGCCTGATTTGGGTGGTTTGAGTAGAAGCTCGATGTTGAATAGCTGCTGAGAGTACTGTTGGAGCCGATATCGGCTTCCATGTGTAAAATAAGTTGTCATTTTCTCCGGTTATCACCCTCCATAGCTTGTATACGATATTTCAATTCTTGACTTCTATCTTCTGCCGAATCTGGTGCAGGTTTAAACGGATAGGGTATCGTCTATTGTCCTGGGATGAGGTGAGTTTCAGGAAGGCTAATGTAGAGACTATTATTAATTTCATAATGAAATGTACTGAAGTTGGAAAGAGTAGTTCCTATCTCTCAAGATTCAAACTTTAGAATTAGCATATTTTAAGAAATAATATATTTATTATTATATAAATATCCATATGAAATATAAAAATTCTAGCTACATTTTCAGGATGGAGACGTCAATGAACCGAAAAAGATTTATATGGATTGGTTTTTTTGGTTTTTTTATTCTTGAAATACAATTATTCAAGACTTAAAAACTCTCTAAATTAATTATATTTTTAAAATGTCGTCTGGGCTGACTACTCCAGACAACAAACATGGCTTCCAAATCACACTGGTTCCACATCACTTGAGGAAAGACTTTCTTTTGCAAGAAGAACTCATATATCAGACAATCTTAGAAGAAATTGAGAACTAAGATGCCCATTGCTTGATTTTTTTCTTGCAATGCCAACATCATATACAGAGCAAGTTCCATAAGAAACCTCTATTTTCTAAAAACAAAAATAATAAAATCCTCTATTTTCTTTGATGTTCCCGGCAGAGCACAAGTAATACCTGCATAATGATAAAAGTTGATCCATATATCAATCCAAGGACAAATGAACCACCTAACTGAAAATATGGTAACACCCTGTCGTGAAAGAAAGCAAGAATTAAAGTAAATGAAAAGGCTCTTGCTTTTAGCTCTCTTCCACAACTTCTGGGACCATCAAATAATACAAATGTAAAAAGTTCAAGGTGCAAGTCGCAAGTCGCAAAGCAATTGGAACTCTATCCAAAAACATTGTGTTTTGTGGTATTTGGAATTCATCTATGTATTTGACGCACCCCTTTAGGAATGTTACGTACATTAAGCTGCTTGTCTTTTGTCCTGCAAGTAGGTTTGCTTGTACCTTCTCCGTTGAATGAAACTTCCCATTCCTCCAAGAATTTGAAAAAATAAATTAAATTCTCACCTCTCAAGGAATCAAAATTACAGTATTTAAGTCTAATTCAGTTAAGTGGGAGCACAACATTGAGGTTTTTCTGAAGTAGCCAGCCTCTAGGATAAACAAAAAGGCGAGCTTCCAAACGAAGATGCCAGTTTATTATCCTTGAACAACCAGCTGGTGTACCTTCCATTAGACTTTCATTTTCCAGCACTTGCTGTATAAATGTGGTCTCCTGTGAAATACATAAAGTCAGTCCACAAAGTAACACTGCACAATTATTTTTCAGTAGGTGGGAACTTGAAAACGATATTGCAAAGAAGAAAGAATGAATGGAAGACGCAACTCTATCATGAATACCTGGAAACCCTCCTTGACTGTCTCCAACTGTCGAATTGGAACTGAGGTGTGGCCTCTCCTTCTCTTTGGATCCCACAATATTGTACTGTTGAAAGCAAATCCTGACATATCAACATGAAACCTCCGAAGTCTCTTACTTTTCACGTTTGTGTGCCATCCGATTACTTGACTTCCATTACATACTGGACCTTCCAAAATGGTCTTGTCTTTGCTTTGTTCAAGCATGGCAACAGGCCAAGTGCCAACCCGGCTGCATCTCAAGTAGACCAATATTATGATCCTCGAAGCTGGGCAGGGTATAATGTAATTCATTCTTAATGATAGTTCCAACAATAACAAATTATTTTGACACTGTAGATGCAATGAATACATATATAAACCCATACCAACAGTTTCTCACAGAGAGAATTAACTCAATAAGTATCTTATCCTCATTTTCATTCAGAACTAGTGCTTAAAAAACTACGACCTCAATCTTTGTTCTCATCGCTTTTAATTATTAGTCTCCCTTTGGAGGGGATGGGAGGAATGCCATCTCATTTACTGGAACAAAAGAAAAGGGGAGCATTTCTGTAGAAAAAAACAGACACTTGAAACAAAATAAGAGTGAAACTGAAAACATTGAACCTCAACTGTTAAGACCATTTGAGGATTACAATATCAAGTAATCCACAATTTGAAACTTTTAAGGGCGAAGGATTTAATGTCATAATAGATAGGGATAATGCGTAAAACCAACTCCAAATTTGATATGAATTGATCAAATCTCAAGCTACACATTCTACATAAAATTGAAGAGCACAGGAGTCTAAATCACTTGATCGGGTGTTTGCAAGGGTCTAAACAAACATTGTGACCTTAGCGTGCGGAGGGAGACTTCATGACTGTTCGAGTAAATGGAAAGAAAAATCAAAGATGAGACCCATAATTATATTTCCCTCAAAAGATCACTCTGCAAAATTATTTTGCTTCAGAGCAACCAGTTTACAAAACAAAATTCTACTACTCTTATCACAAACCTTTTTATTTTTATTTTTATAGGTACTATGACCACAAACATACCAAGCAAACTGAAATATATGGTTTTAGAGGTCATAAATAATAGGCAGCCACAAGCAAAAATAATACATACATACAGGCATTCATATATATATATATATATATATATATTATGCACACACACACAAATACATATTCCAAAGCAGTTCTAAACCAGAAGATGAGATACTCCCAAAATCAAACACATTTCTAATGGAAAGCAAAACGACAAAATCAGTCATATTACGAGTACAGAATGTATTTATAGCACCAAGATGGAATTTTAGTATTCCAAATATAGATAACGAAATTCAAAGCTTAAAGTTTGGGGGGGAGGGGGTACCAACCCAATTTCTCTCAAGCTATGGAACAACTGTAGGGAATATATGTTATCTTCGTCGGCAAAGTAAACGATGCCGTCGAGTCTATGGCGCTCAATGTGCTCCAACCCAGCGTTCCTCTGATGCACACCCCTGTCCCTGACGTTAGTGGAGTTGCTAGCGCACACCAAGTGCCTGTACATCACTCCGGTTTTCCACAGTATCTCCGCCGTCTCCATCGACGCCGAGTTCGTCTCCACCACAATCCACAGGAGCGGCGGCGGCACTAGCCGCAGGACTTGGCCCAGCCGGCTCAAGAAGTAGGCCTGGAGCGCCCGGCCGTGCGTTGGCGTCACCACAATCAGCTGCTTCATCGGCACCAAATCGGACGTCATCCTCCCCTCCAAGCTCACCTCGCCAACTGAAAGACTATTGGACTCCGAGGCTTCGCGCTCGCCAACAGGGAGACGATTGGACTCCGAGGCTTCGCTCTCGTTGACAAAGAGACGATTGGACTCGGAGGCTTCGCGGTCAACGACGTCGCTTCGGTGAACGTTGACGAGAGGGGACGTGATCTCGAAGAAGTCGCGCCTGCTACTACCGTCGTCGTCGACGTGACCGAAGGGCGTCAAACCTAGCAAGAAACCCAAGAAGAAGAAGAACAAGCACCTGTAGAACGCCCGTCGCCAGCTGTGCTGACATTTCCGCGGCGGATACCCGAGGAATCGCCAGAATCGAGCCGCGAACTCATTCAACGGCGACGAGTACCTGGAATTGGGGAAGAGCTTCGGCGAGTACGTACTCTCGCCGTTATGGCACGGCTGATCGTCGTAAGGCGATAAAGCTCGTCGGATCGACCTCATTATTCCACTTCACAAAGCATACACATCCACATATCTAGTAAAACCCATAAAAAAAATTCCCACTTGTAGTCTGAGAGAACGATTGATTCGTTGTGAGTTTCAATTTTTAGGAAAAGAAAGAAATGAAGAAGAGGCAGAGAAAGATATTGATGTTGTTGCAGTGAGAAGAAAGTGCACAACTGGGTGGGTTTGCGCTTGCAGAAAGACGAGAGCTTGGTAAATAAGAAGCAACTACAAAGGCGTTGAGTGCGAGGCGGGAGAGAGGGCGTCGAGTCACGGCATGAACAGTTGTTGAAAATGGCGGAACTCTACGCTCCCCTGCTTCCTTCTTTCTCCACTCATCGATCAAATAATCACACTATTCCCAAATTAATTCGGACTACTAATTGTTTTCCAGAATGGGTTATGATTACTCTACTTTCAACTAAACCAAAAAGGAATCAACTTTAAAATAATATATGAAAGAAAACTCAAATGGCACAATTGTTTTAAGGAAAGGGACACTGCTCGTCGGGTTCTGTAAAAATATGTAAGAAAGCACAAAAATATAGGCCTAATGTGAAAGGGTGCATTAGTGTGGCTTGGCTTAATGGCAATAAGCTCCGTGAACATCTAATCTTGTCATGTCAACCCTAGTTAGTCAAGTGGATGCATTGATAGGATCTTAGTTTTTCAACCAAGATGGAAATTATATCTGTATGAGATATGGAAGAAAAGATTAGCACTCACCTCACCATCTATGAGTGGAGAAAGAGCCATTTCTGGATGAGATATGGGAGAAAAGAGCCATTTGTTAGTTTGCGCATGTCTTCATGTCTTGTTTCACTGTTGGAGTTAGTTCATAGGTTGCTTTATGATCCATTGCTGTGGCCTTTTTGTACAGCATGTATCGTGGCATTTCTTCATTTCTAATCAGTAAAGTAAATCATTCATAACAGGGAAATAAACTGAAACTGTTTCTCTATTTGGGTACATTTAGGCCCCGTTTTAACCAATTAGATGCTGATCATTTATCAGATGCCATCCAATCCTTTCGAATTTCTGGAAAGGAATGTTACATCTATAAAGGAAATATATAAGATTAATCATGTAAATTGATGTGATTTGATCGTATGTATTAAATCTATTAAGCCAGATGATAATTGTACAGAAAATATAGAAGTTCTAGAAAGCACTACAGACAAAGTCTCTGTTGTGATGTGACTGATTTTTATTCTCTGCCTCTTGCATAAGTATCTTATTATGTGTAAATGAAATGCAAGGAAAATATTTCTCACACTTTGTTAATATTTATTTTATAATAAAAGTAAGACTGTGCATCCATATTCGGATCCAGATATTTGAAAAGATCCGAATTCGACTTTTTAAAAGAGAACATATATCCACCCAGGTAAACCGGATTGAAACCTAGATGGATATACGGATTTTATACCCTTTTTTTTGGGTTCTTATTCTTTTAAAAAAATATGTTTTTACCACTTTTAAAATGCTTTTTTTTTTTAAATAAATAAAAAAAACTTTCTAACACTTTTTAAAAGGCTTTTTCATTTGGATTTGGACCCGAATATCCATATTTTATACCGTGTTTTTTTAAATAAATATGTTTTTAACACTTTTAAAATGCTTTTTTTTTTCAAAATAAAAAAAAACATTTTAACACTTTTTAAAAGGCTTTTTTATAAGCTTTATGTTTATTATTTTTTATAGGATTTTTTTTATATATATATAATGAATATTTTTTAGGCATTTTTTTAAACTTTTTTGTTGCCTATTCAAATTTTTATAATACAAAATAAATAATAATAGATATCAACATACACAATACATTACATACTTTACATTGTTGTTTATAAGGAATAAATAGTGAAAAATTTAATTGCATCAACAAAGAACTGTGGAAGAACATTTGAAGTCAAGCCCCTATCCTTTTCATTGTGAGCTGTGGGAAACAAAGAACCAGAAATCAAGAAATTAGTAAAAAAATCATATCCCAACTGATATGCATATATATTAGAGAAAAAAATGAGATAGTGAGAAAGCATAATAAGCATAATGGCAGGCCATGGAAGATGCATAACACAATCTTTCTCTTCATCTTTCACACCCCACTATTGACCGCCTATTAAACTGGAGTATGCATTAGGGTTTCTGATTAGATTTCTCCAAACCCTAATCCAAACCAAAAGGAAGAAAAAAAAAAGTTTAATGCACATGGAGGAGAAATTGAGAACTTCATATTCTTGACATACAACATCCAGAGAAATGAATAGCAAGAAAAAAATTGAAAATAAACTAGAGATTAGGAAAAAAACAAATCAAAATCCAAACAAAAAAGGAAGGGAAAAAAAGTATTATGATCATAGTCCCAACGTCCAGATATCAAGAAAAAAAAAACAAATAGAAAAATACCCCAAACACAGATCCAAACCAAAAGATTATCGAGAAATAGAAAAGACAGAACAAACAACCAAGAACATATTTAAATCATTCGCTATTAGCTATTTGAACGAGTCTGATATGTAAGAGGTCTACGAGAACTTCAAAACCAAGATAAAAACATTTCGCACAAACCAAATCTATACTATGAAATTTCTAAAACCCCATAAAATGTTCAAATCTAGAATGGCAACCAAGATTCATAAACCAATAAAATGTTCAAATCTAGAATGGCAACCAAGATTCATAAACCAAATGGTTATGGACTCAAACAAAAAGGAAAACCTAGATCTAATCTATCTATATCTACATTCAAAAAGCGAGAGATGCTCACATGGATATAGACTCAAACAAAAATGTAAACTCAAATCTAATCTATCCATATCTACGTCTAAAAAGTGAGAGATACTCAGATGGATATGGACCCAAACAAAAATGTAAATCTAGAGTTGGGAGAAGCTAAAATGTGAGAGAGTGAGTAACTAGATTCCATGGCATTTGAAACCCATTTTATCCCAAGTTTTCTTGGTAACCAAACATGAACGAACTAAATTGTGTGTGTGTGTGTGTGTGTGAGAGAGAGAGAGAGAGAGAGAGAGAGAGAGAGAGAGAGAGAACATCGATCTCATAAAGTTGTTTGCATTGGGTACTTAATTAATTTCTTAACCCGTATTGGGATCAAGCAGAGGGAATGGTGCCATGATCTAATGGACACAATAAGGAGCCGCTTATGTTTAAAAGAAAAGTATCCGATTACGGATATCCAGTTTAAAAATCGGATCAAGACAGGTACAAGATTTTTCTACTCACCCAGGTTTTGGACCGAACCGGACAGGAAAAAATCCAACTTGATTCACACCCTTAAATAAAAGTAACTTTACAATCTAATGAATTACATCAAATTACATCAATTCATATGATTGTTTTTGTGCAATTATTTTGTGTCCAGAATATTTCCTTTTATGAATACTTGATGATGGGAAGGAAACCAAAGATTTTTCTACCAATGTTTTCCACAAGAAGCTAGAAGCAGCGCTGACTCTCTTTTGACATAATGCAGATTTCTTGAGATAAGGAGACAAACTTGACCCAGTCACCCAGCTGTCCACAACAATGAGAGAAGAACTTTGGGTCCGGCACATACACCAATTAGCTGTGGAGAAACCATGTAATACATATGAGACTATCTTCAGTTTTCTAACCCATCTCTAAACAACATTATTTGGCAACGATGTGTTACGATAATAGCAAGACACATAGATAATCAACAAGAATAAAATTTAATTTAATTTTTTTTAATAAGTAAGCATTTCATAGATAAACTAAATAGTTACAAGATACTTGTTGCCCAGATGACTAACACAAGAGGGGGGGTGAATTGAGTTGTAAAAAAAAAATAACAATTATAAATCAAATATATAATATAAAATATAAACAAAATATAAAATAACAATAAATATAAAGAGTAAGGGTAAGAGAGAAGCAAACTCAGTATGTTAACGAGGTTCGGCCCCACTGCCTACGTCCTCGCCTCAAGCTACCCCTTGAGGATTCCCAAATTCACTATTCAACCTCCTTCAGGTGGAGATAGAAACCTATTACACCTTTGAACAATACCGCTACAAAGGATCCGTGTAGAACACCCTCTACACTTGCAATCACCTTACACGTGGTGATTCAACTATTCCCCGTGTAGAATACTTTCTATACACACAAGGGTTATACACACCCTTTTTTTGATACAAGAGCTGATAGTGGGTAGGTTATCAGAAAACACTCATCAATGAGTGAAATAAGAACAATACAGCGCAAACTATATCTCTCAAAATGAATAAGGATTAAGGCTCAATACTTAGAGAAGAGAGAATGAAAGCTTTGAATGAATGTTGTATGCTCTTGGTGTTGTGAATGTGAAGCTCTCAATTGATCTATTTATAGGCATATGAGACTTCATATTCAAATTTAAAAAGATTCACATGTCAAAGACAACATCATTCATTTTTTCAAAAAATTCAAATAAAAGGTTCTTCTTTTTCAATTGTCAAAGACAACATCATTCATTTTTTTCAAAGAATTCAAATAAAAGGTTCTTCTTTTTCAATTGTCAAAGACAACATCATTCATTTTTTTCAAAGAATTCAAATAAAAGGTTTTTCTTTTTCAATTGTCAAAGACAACATCATTCACTTTTTCAAAAAAATCAAACCTAATCTTTTACTTTTGGCATATGACAAAATGAGCACACTTTCATTTTCAAAAAATTCAAACCTAATCTTTTACTTTTTGTATAAGTCTAAAAAAGCATCAACCACTTTTGAAAATATTCAAATAAAACATGCACATGTGAAAGATGACAATCAATCATCTTTAATATTTTCAAAGTTCAACCCTTTAATCAAGGCATGCACATGCAAAAGATGACAATCAATCATCTTTCAAAATTTTCAAATTTAATTTTCAAAAAATATTCATGCACATGTGGAAAATGTATTTTAATGCTTTATGATAAAATATTAATTTTGAGCATTAATCCTAATTTCGAATTTTGAAGAGATTTACAACATTACTCTATAATTTTAATGTGAACTTGTTCCCTTCTTGCTCATGCTTGTTTCCTTGATGTGCTTGACTCCATTGTGTAGACAACTTGAGCTTGAGACTTCTTTATTCTTTGAATTCATTTGTTATCATCAAAATCCATGTGTAGATTTATAATCACATGAAACTTGAAACCTTGAGTTCAACAATCTCCTCCTTTTTGATGATGACAAATATTTGATAGAACTTGAAACCTGTATTAATACTTAAGCTCCCCCTGAAAATATGCGTTAGTTTTTCAAGCAAAAGTATAAATATAATTCCAAGCATACATAACAAGTTTAGCAATTTAAACAATGTTAATGTTCTAGTCTAAAACTTCTCCCCCTTTTGGCATCATTAAAAAGGATCGGCAGCAAATAAATGGACTAAAGAAAACGATGCGTTTAATAGTCACTGTAGATAGTTGAAAAATGGAGCCGTCCGTGACCCGACAAGTGCTGCAAAGCCTCGAGGCCTAACTCTATGAATTTAATATGGCTGAAGATTTAAACAATCGCCTGATGTTGTTGACAAACGAGATTGAAGGCTCTGAGTTTCTATAAAAAAAATGATCATTTTCATCTATCGGATGCCAAAAAAATAATCGCTTCTTGACCTGAGTTCTGTTTTTCCACAACGATAGAATGGCTGAGCAATTCTCTTCCACTAATGTTCCAGACTTGAATCAGGAACCATTGACGCATCAATCATCAATCTTCTCTCCTGAGGCCGTCAATACCATGATAGGAGCAGTGAACCGTTTTTCTAGTAAGGCTGATTCTGAGATTATTGCAGAATCAAGAATGCTCAGTAGTCAATATGCTGCCTCTGTTACGATCTTGTCTCGAAGGTTAATGGCGTGGGTGAGTGAGATTGATCGTCTTAACATGCAAATATCTGAGTTACGACAGAAGCTTGCTAATAAGGATAATGAGAATAAAAGGCTAAAGCAAGAAAACCAAGAGTTGAAAAAATTTGCAGATTGGTATGCTCATGATCTGCAACCACGAATAGAGGAGCTGGAACGAGAAAGGGTTCAGATACAAGGTCAACATCGGCAGATAACAGCAGAGGTTCACCGTTTACTAGAAAAATAGGGACAATCTACTGTTAATCTCGCTGGGTTAGTAAGAAAACTTTTGACAATGTGTGTCCAGCATATCTTGTATTTCTTTTGACTAAATAAGATTTGAAGAGAAAATAGTTTGTCTTATTCTTTATGCTATCTCTATAAAATCAGTCCTGAAGTTCATCCAATCCGCATCAAGTTTTCATCTCATCTCTATAACTCATCTGCATTCCTTCAGCATTCTCGTTTTAAGCCTTCTATTTTTTTTCTCAATGGCTCATTCTTCTAACATTTCTCTAGATCCATCCATGAGGCATTTTGCATCTCAACCTCCTGTCCTTTCTGCAGCTGCCATTGGTGCCATGTTGCAGCAAGAGAATAATAATCTGACTAATAAGTCAGATTCTAATGCTATTTATGACTTGGTGAGTCTTGGGACTCGCTACTCTTCCTCTATTGTTGCTTTTTCTCAGCGGCTACAAGCCAAAAATCATGAAGTTGAAAGGCTCAAAGAACAAATTGTTGTACTTCAACGAATTGTTCAAGAGTCTCATACAAGGGAAGGAATCATTCGGTAGAAGAATAAAAAGTTAAAATCTTTATTAGATTCTTCATTCCGCTTGCCGGTTCCCATGAATAAGAATGACATGATATTGTATGAAGAGAATGAGCGTCTCAAACATGAGGCTAAGAATCTCAAGTTTATGTAAAAGTATTTAAAAAATCTATCTCTATTTTTATTGACTCTGGCCTATCTTTTAAGAGATATTCATAACATGCATCATACCTATTTCTCTTCTGATCATACATAATCTATCTTCTGGTAAAGGTTTTGTGAAAATATCTGCTAACTGATCGTGTGTGTTTGTGAACTCTAATATTATATCGCCTTTTTGCACATGATCTCGAAGAAAATGATACCTTATTTCAATATGCTTAGTTTTAGAATGTTGTATTGGGTTCTTTGAAAGATTTATAGCACTTGTATTATCACATTTGATTGGAATGTGATTATACTTGAGTTTAAAATCTTCAAGTTGTTGCTTCATGTAGAAAACTTGAGCACAACAACTACCCGCAGCAACATATTCTGCCTCAGCAGTAGATAGTGCAACAGAATTTTGTTTTTTACTAAACCAGGAAACTAATGCATGACCTAAGAAATGGCATGCTCCACTAGTGCTTTTTCGATCTATTTTACAGCCAGCATAATCTGCATCTGTGTAGCTGATTAGATCGAAAGATGTGTGCTTAGGGTACCATAACCCTAAGTTAATTGTACCACTAAGATATCTAAGAATGCGCTTAACTGCAATTAAATGTGATTCTTTTGGAGATGATTTAAAACGTGCACATAAGCACACACTAAACATAATATCTGGTCTACTGGCTGTTAAATATAATAAGCTACCAATCATACCTCGATATATCTTCGAGTCAACTGGCTTACCGGATTCATCTTTATCAAGTTTAGTTGATGGGCTCATTGGTGTTCCAATTTCCTTAGCATTTTCCATCTCAAACTTCTTCAGTAATTCCTTAATATATTTTGATTGATTGATGAATGTCCCACTTTTTGCTTGCTTAATTTGCAATCCGAGAAAGAATGTAAGTTCATTCATCATGCTCATCTCAAATTCTTCCTGCATAGTCTTAGCAAAAACTTGACACATATTTTCATTAGTAGCACCGAATATTATATCATCAACATAAATCTGAATCAAAAGAATATCATCATTTTCATATTTAATGAAAAGAGTTGTGTCGATTTTTCCTCTTGAAAAACCTTTTTCAATCAAGAAACCACTGAGTCTCTCGTACCAAGCTCTAGGAGCTTGTTTAAGTCCATATAGTGCTTTTGTGAGTTTGAAAACATGATTTGGGGAAATATGATTTCAAAACCTGGAGCTTGCTCAACATATACCTCTTCATTTATAAAACCATTTAAGAAAGCACTTTTAACATCCATTTGAAAAAGTTTGAAATCTTTATAACAAGCATATGCAAGTAGCATTCGAATAGCTTCTAATCTTGCGACAGGTGCATATGTCTCATTATAATCGATTCCTTCTTCTTGATTAAAACCTTGGGCTACAAGTCGAGCCTTATTTCTAGTAATGACTCCAGACTCATCTTTCTTATTTCTAAAAACCCATTTTGTTCCAATAATAGTATGATTTTTGGGTCTAGGAACAAGTGTCCAAACATCATTTCTTTCAAATTGATTCAACTCTTCTTACATAGCTAGAATCCAAAATTCATCAAGAAGTGCGTCATCAATATTTTTGGGTTCAATTTGAGATAGAAAATCAGTATGATTACAAATATTTCTAAGAGATGATCGAGTACTTACACCTTGTGAAGGTTCTCCCAAAATTTGTTTCACTGGATGATCTTTCACAAATTTTCACTGTTTGGTTGCATCTTGTATTAAATTTTGATGATCTTTCCTGATGGCTCCATGTTGAACTTCCTCTATTGCTTTCTCTTTGTTGAGATTGAGACTTTCTGTGTTATTTATACCTTCTGTTTCTTCATCAATAGATTTCTTGGAGAGTGGAGAATTAGATTCATCAAATACTACATGCATAGATTCTTGTACAGTCAAAGTCTTTTTGTTGAATACTCTATAAGCTTTACTATTAGTAGAATACCCGAGAAAGATACCTTCATCAGATTTTGCATCAAACTTGCCTAAATTATCTCTGTCATTCAAAATAAAACATTTGCATCCAAATACATGAAAGTAACCAATGTTGGGCCTTTTCTCATTCCAAAGCTCATAGGGGGTTTTATCTAACTTAGATCTTAACATAACTCTATTTATAACATAACATGCAGTACTTACCGCTTCGGTCCAAAAATAACTAGGCAAGTTATTCTCATTGAGCATTGTTCTTGCCATTTCTTGAAGAGATCTATTTTTCCTCTCTACTACCCCATTTTGTTGAGGAGTTCGAGGAGCAGAAAAATTATGTACAAAACCGTTTTCATCACAAAATGTTTCAATATTTTTATTAACAAACTCTTTTCCCCTATCACTTCGGATACTTGAAATAGTATAGCCCTTTTCATTTTGAATTCTCTTGCATAACTTGGTAAAGACATTATGTGCCTCATCTTTATGAGCAAGAAAGATGACCCAAGTATATCTAGAGAAATCATCAACAATAACAAATGCATAATATTTTCCTCCTAGACTTGCAACTCTATTTGGTCCAAAAAGATCCATGTGTATCAGTTGCAATGGTCTAGTAGTGGAAATATGTTTCTTAGTTTTAAAAGAAGTTTTTGTTTGTTTACCAAATTGACATGCATCACAAATTTTGTCTTTAAGAAAATATGTTTTTGGTAAACCTCTCACAAGATCATTTTTTGAAAGTTTGGAAATAAGTTCCATGTTGGCATGACCTAATCTTCTATGTCATAACCAACTAGTTTCATTTTGAGCTGACAGGCAAATAGCATCTTGTGAGGTAATTTCTTCAAAATCAATTGTATAAACATTATTGTTTCTAAAAGCAATAAAACAAATATTACAATCATGATCATTCAAAATAATGCATTTATCCATTTTAAAAGTAACTGTAAATCCTTTATCACATAATTGACTTATGCTCAAAAGATTATGTTTTAAACCTTCAACAAGTAGAACATCTTCAATTATGAGAGAAGATTCATTACCAATTTTACCTATTCCCACGATCTTCCCTTTCGAGTTGTCTCCAAATGTCACGCGTCCTTCTTCTTTAGATCTAAGATCAAAGAACTTAGTCTTGTCTCCCGTCATGTGTCTTGAACATCCACTATCTAAAAACCACTTATTTTTGCTAGTGGATGACTTCATGCATACCTATAAAAACAATTAAAATGATTTTTCTTGGTACCCAAGTTCTTTGGGTCCTTTATTTATTAGTATTAGAAGAAACAAGATTTTTAGGTACCCATATGGCCCTAATAGTCATTGTATGATTTCTTCTAATAGGACAAATATGATAATTATGACCATTTCTATTACAAAAATTACAAATAGCATGTGACATATATGAAAAACTTGAATGATTATAATAATATCCTTTTTTGACAAAATTATTTTTATGAAAAGAATTTTGAATATTAGTCTTTGAGGTAGAATGATTATCAAAGAAATTTTTATAAGGTTTGTATTTTTGTTTTGGCATATATCCCAAACCTGCCTTGTCAAAAACACATCTTTGACTACCAAGAAGTTTTTCAAAATTTCTTTTTCCATTCGTAAAGTTTTCAACAATATTTTCTAAATCGGTTTTCTTCTTATTCAATTCAAGATTTTCATATTTCAAAATGATACTTTCTTTTCTTAAAATTTCAATTTCGTTTGTTAAAGAAGAATTTTTCTTTTTCAAAGCAGTATACTTGATACCCAATTTTTCAAATTCCTCATAAATCTCTTCTAAAACATTTTGCAATTCTTCATATGAAGGATTTTCAATATTATCAAGATTTGTTACCTCAATGTCATCTTTAGCCATAAGACAAAGATTTGCTGATTCTTCATTGCTTGCTTCACTATCTGAGCTACTTGAATCATCATCCCATGTAGCTTTCATTGCTTTCTTGCCCTTGTTTCGATCTTTCTTTAGCAGAGGACAATCTGGCTTGATATGACCAGGTTTATTGCATTTATAACAAATTAAAGTATCGTTTTTACTTGAATCTTTCTTGGAAAACTTTTTGAAAGATTTCCTCGGAGGAGTTCTATTTTTCTTCAAGAACCTCTGAATTCTTCTTGTTATCATCGCAACTTCTTCATCTTTATCGTCATTTTCCTCATCTTCATCACTTTCACTTTCATGAGGAACAGCTTTAAGTGCTAAGCTCTTCTTTGACTTTCCTTCTTCTTCTCCTCTTTTCAATGTGTACTCATGGGTGATAAGTGACCCGATGAGTTCATTGACTTCAAGCAGAGGGAATGGTGCCATGATCTAATGGACACAATAAGGAGCCGCTTATGTTTAAAAGAAAAGTATCCGATTACGGATATCCAGTTTAAAAATCGGATCAAGACAGGTACAAGATTTTTCTACTCACCCGGGTTTTGGACCGAACCGGACAGGAAAAAATCCAACCTGATTCACACCCTTAAATAAAAGTAACTTTACAATCTAATGAATTACATCAAATTACATCAATTCATATGATTGTTTTTGTGCAATTATTTTGTGTCCAGAATATTTCCTTTTATGAATACTTGATGATGGGAAGGAAACCAAAGATTTTTCTACCAATGTTTTCCACAAGAAGCTAGAAGCAGCGCTGACTCTCTTTTGACATAATGCAGATTTCTTGAGATAAGGAGACAAACTTGACCCAGTCACCCAGCTGTCCACAACAATGAGAGAAGAACTTTGGGTCCGGCACATACACCAATTAGCTGTGGAGAAACCATGTAATACATATGAGACTATCTTCAGTTTTCTAACCCATCTCTAAACAACATTATTTGGCAACGATGTGTTACGATAATAGCAAGACACAGATAATCAACAAGAATAAAATTTAATTTAATTTTTTTTAATAAGTAAGCATTTCATAGATAAACTAAATAGTTACAAGATACTTGTTGCCCAGATGACTAACACAAGAGGGGGGGTGAATTGAGTTGTAAAAAAAAAAATAACAATTATAAATCAAATATATAATATAAAATATAAACAAAATATAAAATAACAATAAATATAAAGAGTAAGCGTAAGAGAGAAGCAAACTCAGTATGTTAACGAGGTTCGGCCCCACTGCCTACGTCCTCGCCTCAAGCTACCCCTTGAGGATTCCCAAATTCACTATTCAACCTCCTTCAGGTGGAGATAGAAACCTATTACACCTTTGAACAATACCGCTACAAAGGATCCGTGTAGAACACCCTCTACACTTGCAATCACCTTACACGTGGTGATTCAACTATTCCCCGTGTAGAATACTTTCTACACACACAAGGGTTATACACACCATTTTTTTGATACAAGAGCTGATAGTGGGTAGGTTATCAGAAAACACTCCTCAATGAGTGAAATAAGAACAATACAGCGCAAACTATATCTCTCAAAATGAACAAGGATTAAGGCTCAATACTTAGAGAAGAGAGAATGAAAGTTTTGAATGAATGTTGTATGCTCTTGGTGTTGTGAATGTGAAGCTCTCAATTGATCTATTTATAGGCATATGAGACTTCATATTCAAATTTAAAAAGATTCACATGTCAAAGACAACATCATTCATTTTTTCAAAAAATTCAAATAAAAGGTTCTTCTTTTTCAATTGTCAAAGACAAACATCATTCATTTTTTTCAAAGAATTCAAATAAAAGGTTCTTCTTTTTCAATTGTCAAAGACAACATCATTCATTTTTTTCAAAGAATTCAAATAAAAGGTTTTTCTTTTTCAATTGTCAAAGACAACATCATTCACTTTTTCAAAAAAATCAAACCTAATCTTTTACTTTTGGCATATGACAAAATGAACACACTTTCATTTTCAAAAAATTCAAACCTAATCTTTTACTTTTTGTATAAGTCTAAAAAAGCATCAACCACTTTTGAAAATATTCAAATAAAACATGCACATGTGAAAGATGACAATCAATCATCTTTAATATTTTCAAAGTTCAACCCTTTAATCAAGGCATGCACATGCAAAAGATGACAATCAATCATCTTTCAAAATTTTCAAATTTAATTTTCAAAAAATATTCATGCACATGTGGAAAATGTATTTTAATGCTTTATGATAAAATATTAATTTTGAGCATTAATCCTAATTTCGAATTTTGAAGAGATTTACAACATTACTCTATAATTTTAATGTGAACTTGTTCCCTTCTTGCTCATGCTTGTTTCCTTGATGTGCTTGACTCCATTGTGTAGACAACTTGAACTTGAGACTTCTTTATTCTTTGAATTCATTTGTTATCATCAAAATCCATGTGTAGATTTATAATCACATGAAACTTGAAACCTTGAATTCAACAATACTAAATTCAATGGGATGAGAGTCCCCAACAATCATCCCAAAACAAGCAAATGTAGCACAACAATCATCCCAACCAATTTTTCATTAAGGGGAAGTCACCTGAAGCGGTTTTTACATAGTCTAGTAAATAGACTATAAAACTACGACTAAAAGTCACAGTAAATTGTTGTGTACTGCATTTTATTGTTCTAGATTGGCTAAAGAAGACTTTCATGACTACTTTATCTTGATCCTAGTTAGGAAAAATGAAAATGTAAAGAAATAGCAACCAGAAGATGGATCGACATGTCGACATAGGACTGTCACTAGCAATGGAGTCGTGTGTAGCACACATGCTACTCTTGGAAAGAAGGTAAAAGTCAGATCCAAGAGATCCAAAGCCGCTGACCCAGATGGTGCCACTTGTGGCGGTAGTAGAGTCCCTGTGGGGCGGTAGCACGTGAGGCTCACTCGCATTGTGAGTTGCGGATGAGACGCAACCGCTGTTCGTTTAATTAGTTTTCTTTTATCATCTGACTGATCGGGGTTTGAAGAATTGGTGGTGGAGAAATTACCATGTATGTATATACGGTTTAAACTTTTTTAAAAATTAGTAAGTTGTGGGTTAAAAAGTTTTGCAATAATTTAAAAGAGTGCTGCTATGGAGCTGCCCTGTAGTGACTGTTGGGCATGCATCCTAGGCCAAATTCTCTTATTTAATTTTTATCATTTTTTCTTTTCATATCTTTTTAACATTTTTAAATATTTTAAAAAAATATTAAAAAAATACCAATACACTAATAGTTACTTTCTTAATTAGTAAGTAAAAGAAAAAAAATAAAAAAAATAAATGTATAAGCGGTCAAAACGAAGGAGCAAAATGAATGGACAAAATATCATTATTCTATTTATAATTATGGTAACTTTCAAATTGATCCCTTTGTCAATATCTCGGCAAAATGCTGAAAAGTCAGTTAATTGTCAGATCAGCACCAATAAGACGTCGACGCGTAACATGAACAGTAAAATATAAAAATCAGCAAAATATCTAATAAAATTAGTAATGGAAAAATCTTTTTGTCATCCTCACACTTCACACACCACACTTATTTTAATTTTTTTTTTATTTTTTCTATAATAAATATGTAGTGTGTGGATAATAAATAGAATAATTTAATTAATTTAATAAGAATAAAATAAAATAAAAAATAAAAAAATAAAAAAATAATATTTTAATATATAAAGTGTGTGGTGTGGAATGATGTGTAGCATTTCTCATTAGCAATAAGAATGATGAAGATGATGATGAGTAGTTTTGTAGCTAATGCCTTTGGTTGTTCAATCCTTTACATACTTCATGACTTTTGAGGAGAAGGACAAAGTTCATTAGTTGATACTTACAGAAACAGTAATACTAAACCCACGGGTCCCAATAGTGTATCCCAAATCCCTTTTTATTTTTACTTAGTGATTAAGGAATTATTTTTTAATGATGTTGCGATTTTTTTAAAAAAAATATTTAAGAATATATAAAAAGTGAATGAAAAAAAAAATTGCTCTTCTCGGGATCGAGTTGGTGCTCATTCTTGGTGGATGTAGCACTGCTCTTAATTAGTTTATTTTTACTTATTTTTTATTATTAATATATCATTATATATACTATCAAGTGACATCAAATGATTAATAGATAGATAATTAAAAATATTTTAATAATTTAATATGATATCAAGAGATGATGAATAATATTACTTTTATTTTTTATATTCACAATAAAGATAAGAAAAATAAAAGTTTAGGATTCATTTATTTACAGCATCCTCATTGGAATAGCCAAAGCCAAACTCTTGTTTTAACTAATATGAGATGAATTTGGCTTTGGCTATTCTATTCACATAAAATTTTCACATTGTATTATCCATTGATTCATTATATAATAATAAAATAATATTAATTTAATTTTTTTAATTTTTAATTTATTTAATTTTAATTAATGATGGGAACCTGGAATGATATATTTTGGCACAGGCAACAAAACTTAGACCCCAAATAAGAATCAGACATTTTCTCTTTCTCCATACACTATCAATTAATTAAAAATGCCAAATTAATATGCAATGGAGAAAAAACCTAATGGAAATAATAAAATAAACATTTAATCCTTCAACAGTATCAAGCAAATATGACTTTTGATTTGGAAATAGTGATGCCTAAAACGGTCGAATCTAACAAACAATATTAGCTCTTATGGTAGCATTGAATATTTTGAGCAAAACGTTGTAGATTTTGAATTAGAGCAAACTTCAAATTTCACCAAAGCCCAACCCATTTGGTCCATTTTATTTTTCAATTGCTGGTATTTCATATGCTCAAACCCCACAAAATAATAAGGTTGAAATTTGAATCCTAACTATACTCTTAATATCATATTGCTGGATAAAAAATACTATAGTTTAGTGTAATATTTTATGTATTGGAATCACTTATTAAGAGTAAGTTCAATCGATATACGAGTGGAAAGAGTTGCAGGTTAAAAATTCACATCTTCATAAATATGTAAAAAAAAAAAGAGTAATTACAATTGGCCAAAAAATTAAACTTTATACTTCCAAAACTACTATGAATTTTGTAATATGTACATATACGGTCTCGTTTGGAACTTGGCAGTTCAGTCTAATTTTAAGTTGAGTCTAATATCGAAACACCAAACTCTCAAATTACAAAACTCATCTCAATTCAAAACCTCTTTACACATAAGACCTACAACCTTTTTTCAACTTAACATATCTTTATATATGGGATCCACAACCTGTTTTAACTTCTTATAAATACAGCTAAACTCATCTTAGGTAGACCCCACATAGCTCACTATATTATCTCAACTCATTACTATTCATAAAAACTTAACTTATCTCAACTCAGCTCAACATCAAAACGGGGTTTAAAACTCGAATTTACACCTTAAACAAGTTTTAATGTGGGCCTTCCATTAACATATGATTAGTAAGATTACGCCAAATGATCTATTTTTCCTTCAATTTAATGATCATATCTTAATTAAAGAATTCATGTTGCATGCTATAACATTTATGGTATAATAATTTCCCTATTATCAAAGCATTTTTATGGGAGAATACAGGCTTTTCTTCTTCTTTTGCCCCTGCCATAAAAGTGACATTGGACATTGTTTCAATTAGGCTAGCCCATGCACCTGGAACAACCTGAAGACAAAGTCCAGGGCCAGAGCTCAGGCCGGCCCACCCAACTCTAATGGTATCTGAATTTTCACCAAACTTCTGTTGATTCTGCATCAAAGATTTTTTTTACACTAATTAATTTGGTACTAGTACTCTAGGCTTTACTTCCTAAGAAAATTATAATGTAAGCACTTTAGTTCTATAAGGTATATATATCCCACACACTCTATCTTCTAATGAGTTTATAATGGGACACATGATGGCCAGGGTATTTATCTAAATTACTGCAAGATCAGTCAAGGGTTATCACCTATAGTATAATTATACCTCTAGTCATCGGGAGACACTTAGAATAAAGTTACTAGTGCGATGATTCTCTTGTGATCAAATCAATTCTTCGTCAAATTACTGGGAGAGATGTGCGTTTTCTAACTAGCTAGTATTATTGTATTCAATATTGTAGATCATAGAAATCGAAGATCGATCCTAATATTAATGTCTCATGTTAAAATATTTAACATATAAATATAATTTATTTTCCCCCATAATTATTGAAAGGTAATGTTCAATCACTTCTTACAACATAATTATAATTGTTTATTCCTCTTCGCACTAAATTATATATAGATGGATGCCTACTTTTAATTAGATGCAAATTAAGTAGTAGGACCTGTTTCATCTTGCTCAAAAGTGGTGCATGCATGCAGAAACAATCACACTAGGATTGCATATATGCTTCCGAAAAGACACAGCTAGCTAATTAAAGAAATTGCATTTAAAACTCTCTATGATCTGTGTAAATATTTTTGGATTGTATACAGATCATGATCATCATGTATTTATATGATCTTTACAAGTGATGCAGTTCATGTTTCATAATTAAAGGAGAATGTTGCGCGCCAAGCATGCATGAGGGGTGCAATATATATATATATATATATATATATATATATAAGCCTTTGGAATGGAGAAGATCTTGTCATGAAATGGTTTGCCTTTGCCTTTCGACTTAAAATGGCACTTGAACTCATGCAAGCTTGCCACGGATATGCAATTGTTTCCTTGTGTGGAAAATGTGCTTAGGTGCGTGCATGCCTTGAAAATCGATCTTCTCAGCTTATCAGTGCCAAAGATCATTACTTGAAAGAAACAAAAAGGTGATCGCTTTTCTTTCACCCCCATAATGTTTAAAGAGGTTTTCATGCGCGCATTTTGTCTTTGAAACGCAACCATGCATATATATATATTTGTGTATTTTCGGTGGCTATAAACGTAGTAAAGAACCTGCCAATGAGGCATACACGCTTTCCATATATCAGAAATTGCAAATCCGTGTGTCTTTGTGCTTATTGTTGTTTAGCGTTTTTGAACATCTGACCATGATATATGTCTTTGACTGGCTGGCTCTGCAGACATGCATGAGCTAGCTAGATAGCTGCGATTTGGGTCATCAAGATCATTATCAAGCAGGTGAAAATTGTGGATGCAATATCCATATATTGCTCTTGGATTTTGACCTTTCCAAAACCCCACCATAGAAAGGAATGAATGCAGTGGAAGAAATATTTTTTTATAACCATCTTTGCCTTTCCTTTCTGCAGCTGATCCATATAATGTATATGAATGCATGGTTTCATAACTTCTTGGACTTAATTCTTTCCCAACTTTAATTCTCTCTTTCTCAACAGCAGTAGTAGTTCTCAATCAGCTCATTATTAGTTGGTTCATGTTCAATTAAGACTGTGTTTGGGAACACAATTATTTTCATATTATTTCACTATTATTCATAAACTATTTTATCATTATTTATAGATGATCTGATATACTTTTAACATTCAATCGAAACCTAAGTAGCAGATTGAAAGCATAAAGAAATAGTACCATAAAGTCAATCAACAAAAGCAAATCGAAACGGGGACAAACAGTAGTAGATCATCTGAATATATATAAAAACAACCAGAGATGTCAAAACGCACTTAAGTTTGGAGGGCTAGCTCAAGCAAGCATCTTTTATTTGCTTCTTTCTTTCTTCAAAGCAACGATCGATTTATGCATATATGATTAATTAGTTAGCTATCTACCTCTCCGACCCCTTAATTAAATTCTATCCTCCACGTGTGTTGATCTGCATAAATTGCTTGGCATGCTTGCCAATGTTGTTGTTTTTAAGTACTACTTCATCGTTTTGAAATGAAAGAACACACACACACACACACATATATATATATATGCTTCTGATCTCTTAACGAATAATTATAAAGAAATCAAACCAGTTTCTGATCTGTCTTTAGCCTTTTTGATCACAATATTGTAGTGGCGAAGTGTATCGTTTATTTTTTTAGCAAAGAGAATGACACCTCGTAGTTTATTAAAGGATCATCACTATGGCGAAGGAATAACACGATAAAAATATTGTAAAAATTTCATGCTACATATGGTCCATGCATGTCTCGAACCTACAACCTTCGCGTTTTTAGCATGACGCCCTAAAAACAAAATACGACCTAAACTACGACCTTCACGTTATTATCGTTGATTTGTGTTAAGCAACATATAAAGATTAACAACAAAATATCTTGAGCTAGTAGGCAAGATATCTTGAAGTTTCTAGACCATCGAACTCTAGCGCCTAAAAGTGGAACAGAAATACACACGTAAAAGTGATGTTAACAACACAATTATAATTTTCCAATCGATCGAGCTAGTGAGTGAGACCGAAAGCAAGTCGAAAAGTGTGGCTGAGAAATTCTAACATTGAAAGAGTACTAATCCACAAAAACTAGTTGAAAGCAAGCATCGAAAAGTGTGGCTGAGAAATTCTAACATTGAAAGAGTACTAATCCACAAAAACTAGCTGAAAGCAAGCACAAGTATATACTAGTATCGTCCATCATAAGAGGCATGAAATTACCCTTAATTTCTCAAACATCCATATATATATATATATATATATATTAGGTACAAGTCTTATATAGACAAGTCTCATACAAGTCTTTCGTAAAAAGTGAGTCTTACTGATAAAAAATAACCTTTTTTTACATTTTTTTAAGAAAGATCTACTTTTTTTATAAGGACATATATAAGACTTGCCTATTTGAAACTTATACAAGGAATAAGCTTGCATTTGATAATAAGATACTATCTCCTTCTCATGTTATCTCCCATGCCTTGGATCTGTTATATAGTTATAAAGATGTTGTGGTTAAGTCTCGGGTGCAAGCCAGGTCTCATTTTAGCTGGAAAGCACCTTCTGAAGGTGTGTTAAAACTTAATACGGATGGGGCAATCTTTTCAGATGTTCATAAGGCTGGTGTAGGTGCCATATTGCGTGACTCTACTGGGCATGTCCTAATGGCTGTGTCTAAAATTGAACTGGAATTGGAAGACCCTGAAACCGTGGAGCTCCTGGGTGTGTTCAGAGGCATGCAATTGTGTAGTTCCATGGGCATTTCGGCTCTTGAGGTGGAAAGTGATTGTTTGTTACTTGTTAAAGCCTTGCAGCAGGATGATATGTCTAATTCTTGGCTCGGAAATTTGTTTGCAGAAGTGAAACGCTTATGTACTTATTTTTCAAGTGTTTCTTTTGTTCATGTGTATAGAGAGGGCAATAGGGCTGCTCACTTACTTGCTAGAAATGCTTGGAGAGTAGAGGATATTGATATGTGGTGGGATAGTTTTCCAGATTTTCTTTCTCAAGCCATATGGCTTGATAAATGTCTGTAATGTCCTTTTATCCAATGAAGATGATTGTTCCTATCAAAAAAAAATATAATATATATATATTCTTAGATCTTGTCAAAGGCCTATGCATGGCCTGAATAGCATAATTCTCAGCCTCTAAAAAGAAGCTGGTTTGGAGTTTGAAACCCTCTCCTCCAAATATAAAATAAAAAAAAGAAAAAGAAAAAAAAAGAAAAAGAAAGATATATTCTTGGATTATTAGAACATTTAATTTGGTTCCCTTAAGTGCCACTATAATATATGCCGTTAATTAATAAGAACAAGTGATCTAGCTAACAAAGATAGCCTTCGAAAAGGAAAAAATTAAACAAAATGGTCCAAACATTGCAATATCCATGCACAGATGGAAGAATATATAGGAGCTTACGAAAAGGAAAAACAAAATGGTCCAAACATTGCATTAATATCCTGGCACAGATGGAAGAACATATATAAAGGCCGGCGGGACCCAAAAGAAGTTGCCATTACGGCACTGATGTCGTTGTGTGCTTGAGTATGCTAATTAATGCCCACAAAATTGGCATCTTTGAATGCTACATTATTCATCTTTGAATTCTGAGAGTCCTTTCGGTTAGGCACGGCAACCTGCTTTGAGCTTTCTCTTTCTTTTCCATTTTTATTTTGTTTTTTTCTTCTTTTTAATTTGATGGTGATATGTTTGTTTGATATTTATAGAGAAGCCTTGCAGCTATATATAAAAATATTTTATAAAAGTAATTGATAAATTGGTATACCTTGAAATGATGATATTTACTTCACGTCAGTTTAACGGTTTATTTTTGTAGAATATTTTTATAGTACTTAAAATATTTCTCTTTAAATTATAGTAAATTTTAATTAATTATATGATATGTTATCATGTTGAGATAAAAAGATTATATAATAGAAATGTTATAAGATGAAAAAATTATCAAAACTTTCATCAATACAAAGATCCATAACGCTTGTTATGATCTATTGTTCTCTTCAACATCTTTGATCTTGTTCTTGTCGGCCAAACGATAATTTCGAATAGAAATATTTAATATAGAGTTTTCCTTTGAAGAGAGGAACTCATAATTTGTGATTCATGACGTGTTAATATTTTCCCCTTTTTAGTTTGAGAATATGAATCCTTTGATCATTAGTAACTTTTTAGAGTTACTAATTTCGGATATGGGAAAAAAAATTCTAATTTCTTGTATGAAACATATATAAATACTAGAAATTAATGCTTAAGCTATAAAAAAAATAAAAAATAAAAATAAATTCAGAAAAATAAATCTATAAACTAACATGTTTTAATGTGGTATATTAGATTATAAAATTATTTTTATTGTAAAGTAGATTTAACGTATCATATAAAACTATATCAACTTATAGGTTTTTTTTTTTTTTTTGTGGGATCAACTCTTTATAGTTGCAACACTTCTCTATAAAAAAAAATACAGAAATTGTATATTAATTAATTATTTTTTTCTGGAGCTATTCTTTCAACAGTACTGCGTTACTCGATCATCATGCTATGGTTTATTATAAATGATATGCTGTACTGCATTCCATTATTCAAAAAGTTCCATGCATGCAGTTCAACAGAATGATTTTAAATGTATATGTGCATGCATCTGCATGTATTTACAGCTTGGAAATGGCTGCAACTATCAGCACTACTGCAGTGTAATGGAAATGATTGACAAGAACTCTGGACCTTTTGAGACTTTTGCGGCTTTGCCACTAATTGCCAGGGTACACTGGTCTCATATAATATAGGAGAAAAGGTGGCCTGGCCATGTTGTAAACATGATGCCTCATCATTCCAGGCCATTTATAATGTGACCTTTTGGCAAATGGTGGAAGGGGAGGAAAACATGGAAAAGGAAGGGGGTGGGGGGCGTTATTTTATCTAGAGAAGATGGTCCTCAAAACTCAAATCATTAGTGCTACTGCCCATCACTCACACACTCACACACAGAGAAAGAGAACTCAGAAAATGGCCATGTACAGACCACCCACTGCATGCATGCCACTGCTCTGGTCTCTCAAATAAAATAGATCAGTGTGGTTTCTGAAATGACACTTTTGAAGAGAAAACATATATGCATTTGCCAGATTTAGGTCTACCTGATTTGCCTAAAACTTCAAAGCAATTCCTTAAAGAAATCATTTCAAACATGTGGACGAGGATTAATTCTTGTAACTTTCGTTTATCTATAAATGTTTCTCTTTTTTGTTTGGTCAAATCCGATGATCTCTTGATTAATAAATTATTATATTCTTAAACTGATGTATAGAATAGACCGTTAATATTATTTAAATAATAAAATTAATAAATTTTAAAATTTATTTTTTAAATTAAATTATAACACATAAGAAATATGTGGTATAAATATCTTAGAATGGCAGTGGGGCGGTTTAGATTGTTGTGTTTGGTCATTTTCTAAACCATGGGAATTAATTATTCATGATGTGCCATCGGTGGACTAACATCAAGTTGATCAGGAAAGTGGATTGAGATGCGAGACACGTGTCACCTTCTCAAATGGCACTTAGTGAATTATAAGCGATTAGATATATTTGTGCATAGACACAAGCCCTGCGTTTATTCGATTCAAAGTTAAAAATGAGGTGCTGACCGGACATTGATGGTTTCCATTGATCATATGCATAAGCAGAAATATAATCCAATGACAGAAGATTATAAGCCACATTGAAAGAGATTTCCCTTTAACAATTTTTCTTTTCTTTTTGAATTTATAAAAAATAAAGAAGGTGTTTGTTAATATTATATATATATATATATAGTAATACTAGATACAGATTTAAGATATATATGAAAGTTTGATCTTGCCCACTTTGTTTGAAAGAAAATTAGTAAAATCAATCATTAAAAAAATAATTTTTTCAAGTGCATCTTAAATCATTTACTAAATTTTTTTAATCGGATTGTATTGGAATCCGTACAATATCATTTTTTATATATTTCTCTATTATAACAAGTGTGTATGGAATTGCTACCCTAATAAACAGTGAATTTTCTTATTTTTGTTTGTTAAATTCGTATGAAATGAACAGTATTAATTTTTTAGTGTAGCCGTCCGTGTGAAATAAAACTAATAATTCTCTCTCTTTCTTTTTCCTTCTCATTAATTGCATCAGTGCAAAAGTCTCCCATATCTCTCTCTCTTTCTCCATTACCATGTTCTCTAGATTTGAAGCAGAATGCCAGGCAACAGTTCTTCTTCAAGGAGCATGATTTAACATTTAAAAAAAAATGACAAAGAGAATTGATTTAATAAAATCAATGGCCAATGGGGTATTGTTAGGTAGAGGTTTTTTATTTATTTTTATTTATTTATTTTTAATCTTTATGGACTTGGTGGGTTAGTGGTCGGTGGAGTAAAACAATAATAATATATTTAGAAGCAGTCCTTACTTACTTTGTAAAAAGAAAAAAAGAATGCAGAGGCTCTAGACCTGTGAATTAACATTGATTTTTATGAGAATCGAGTAAAGAGAAATGAATGGGACATAGTAAGTAGACTAGTATACCATATAATTTATCAACAAATCTTGTAAAACGAAGTGCCAAGTGGATTCTTGATCTTCGATATCATCAGAGGGATTTTAACGTGCACACGAGACGAGTGAACCAGTATTTGATACATATTGCTATTTTTTTTCCTCCTTGTAATGCATCTATATATGTATATATAAATAATTAACATATGTAGAATTTTTACACTAGGCGAACGTCCCGTCACTAGTATATATATATATCTATATATATGCAAGTTGTAGTTATTATTGGACGATTTTTTATTTTTATTTGTTGTGAGTGTAATCAAATCAATTACTATTTGTTACCCACAAACTTGTATAATATTCAACTTATACAATGTGTCATGTCCATTAATGTAATATAAAAGAAAAACCCATTTCCGATCCATGCATGCAAAGCAGATCATTGGACTTGATACCATGCATTAATTAATTAATTAAATATAATGTATTAGAAAAATAAATTATATATAATCAATTACCTCTCTCTATATATAGTGAGGTTAAAATAAATTATATGACTTATTCCTCAATGATAAAAAAAAGAAAAAAAAAAAAAAAAAAAAAAAACCAAAATACAAAAACAAATAACTTCCTACTTTTAGGAAGATCTTCATCATCATCCTTATTTAAAAAAAAAAAAAAAAATCTACTTTCAAGTCAGTATATAAAATACAACAACAAATAAAATGTTTATATTACATAATTTAATTTAAAAGATAAATTTTAAAATTTAAATCTTATATATCAAATCTTACCTTTTAAATACCGTAAATAGTGTAGTCTACGCATGAACTTCATAATAAAATTATTTTTTTTAGGCTGAGTTACTGTAGTTGCATCAATAATACAGACAGGAGTCCTCAATTATATTCGAAGTTGAAAGAAAGTGATCCAGACCAGCTTTTTGATACAGAAGTCCTCCTCAATCTGAGGTACTTGATCTGTCCGGCCGGGTACCACTCCTCCATCATGCAATATATATATATATATATATATAGAGTCATGTGGCTAGAGATGTACATATTGTACTGCTCGCTAATTATTAGATAGCTTTAAAATAAATAAATGTAGACGAGACAGTATTTTTATCATATTATATAATGTTATGTCGTAGTTAAAATTATTTTCATAGACATAAGTCTTTGTTAAAAATATATATAATAAATATAATTAAATCTATTTATATCCATTAATTTAATCTTATACGTAATGATTCTACATGATATAAGAGTAGAATTTCTGAAAAAACAACCATATCTTTTTTGGTGCGCATGTACATGCACCCATATTTATTATATGCATGATGATGTACATATATATATATATCAATATATATAGCTTGGTCTTGTGTAATTTGGGTCATCTCTGGAACCCGTATCCCACCTGCCATGCATGTATATATGTTTGGCACAAATTAAATTAGTTATATAATCAATTAACAAAGCTTGGTCTTGTGTGATCTTTTTTGGAAGAACCCTAACCTAGTCTCCATTGAATTGATGATTGAGGGCCATGGTAGCACATCGAGCCACCCATTTCCAAGGTGACTAGATTTGAGCCACCACATGATCAGACTTGGCTACCTGGAGGGACACCCTCCCCCTCGTGTGGTGGTCCATCCGACCGATTGCCGCCCTTGTGGGGTGGTCCATTGTCACCGGCCTAGCTCTCACCATAAAAAATATGCATGTCTACATGAATTTGGAAGTTTATATAAATATTATATTACTAGTAAATTAGCAAGCAATATTTTTGCAATTTCTAAACAAAAATTTTGGAAATTTTCAATAGTCATTTTAGTTTTTGCCTATAAAATATTAATGGCACGTACCATTATTTGGTTATATAATACAATAAAGTCATGTATCAAGCATATAATACAACCACACAGTCCTTTTCATGGATGGGAGCTGAAAAGTCAACAAAATAATCCTTTGTTTTTTCAAGTATCCACACCACTTATTTTCTCTTACCTTGCGCTTATCTGCAGTCTCTCCACCGACAATTTCACACAAAGGCCTTTGTGTACTTTCGTGTGCCAAAGTGGTTCATCTTTTATTTATCTTAACGTTTACATGATCTTAACTAAGAGTGCATATTGTGATCTTGGGTAGTGCACATTAATTACAGAATAATGGTGATTCAAGGATGCAAAATGTATTTCAGTATGTGTGTATATATATATACCGTTATATATTGGGCCATGATCTGAAGCTTACTGCTAAGATGACTCTCTTAAGTAGTATCACATAGTTTAGAACAAATATTGGGCGTTTGTCCAAAAATACAAAAAGATGAAGGTTGAAATCTTAGATTCGATCTCTTTACCACTTTTGTGTTTGTATTTTTTATTTATTTTTTCTTAATAAAGCACATGGCACCATATGATAGTGCGCGCCACATGAAGAAGGTCATCTGAGTGGTAAGCTTCAGATGGCCAAGTAATATTTATTCCCACTAATTGTACAAAGTCTAGGAATCATAATTCATGTAAGCAGTATGATGCACCCACTTATATAGAGATCAGAATTCTTTGCTGAAAATGCACGGTTATATTATGTAATGTGATAATAGTAGGATATACAAAGAAGTTGATACTATGTGTATAAACTGAGGAAACCATATTATTGAGGAAAGTTGAGGCGATATATATGTCTTAATTAAAGCAGAAGATGGTCATGCGTGTACCACTCAGTACTTCAGTAAATGAGATGGACCCCTCCATGTATTCTTGTTATCATCTATGGTGAACATGCATGCTGTATACGAATATATATGCATGCTTTTTTTCAATAGTATATATGTATGTATCAGATATTTATTTTCTGGTGTTATATTAATGTGGATTAATTTGTGAGGTGGTGCTGGTGGGGCGTGGGGGTGGGGATCGAACTGCTAATTAACACAGATCATCAGGGCTATATGTGTTGTATGTGTTTTTTGTTGAAGTAATGTTACGTACAATTATAGAGTGTGCAAATATCATGCAGTCATTTTGAAAATGAGTGAAATCTATTATTAAAATTAATTTTCCTTTCACGTAGGTTCTGTATTTATTCATCTTTTCAAAATGATTTCAAGACGCTTGCGTACTCACTACTGTAACTATCATTTTTCTTTTTGTCATCTGACACAGGTAATAATAGCATTATTTGTTTCTTCAGTTCAAAGCAGGTGCTCCTCCAAATCCCACTCATGAGCATCAATTCCTTCTTCACTATCTTTATAGTAGCTAGTACCTGTATCAATAATTATATATCCATCTTTACTGCTGAATTTCATTGCAGAAATAGCCCTACGTGTACATGCATGAAAAAATTCCAGATCGAGCCAACTCCATGAGAATCTAATTGTCTTTGCTCTTTTCTTTAACACAGTTATTAAAACTTGTATTATCTTGTACGACTATTTGATGCATAATGGCAACAAGAGGCTAGCTAGTTTAAAGATATATTTGTGGTTTTAGCTGAAAGTTTGCAGAGGATTATGCTGTTTTTCCCTTTTTAGCAGTCAAGATGCTTGCCTAATTTGGAAAGAAACGACAGGAAAGGCAGGCAGAGATTCTTTTTCCCACGCCTCAAAAACAACCGACAGCTTAGCCTGGCTTCTTCTCTCTCTCTCTCTCTCGACAATCACAATGACAGAATATGGAGAACTGATAAAAGTATTTTGAGTCTATTCTGCATTAATATTAATTTATTAAGAACCACAACAACTTTGGAAAAGAAAATCAAATTAAAGAAAGAGTTCCAATCTTAAGTACAAGAGGCATTGGAACTCTAATAATTAGTGTTTTTCATGTCAGCTCCTCAATAGGCGGTGTGGGGGTAAAAATGGGGAGACAAAAATCTCGTCAATGCAGTACTGCATGTGTAGTAGTAGTAGATATGATGAGAGGGTCTGTTTCAAGTGAGGTTGACTTCCCAAGCTCATCACCATTAACCCATAATATCTCTTCAAGATTAGCAGCTTCGATCTTTGATTTCTTAGGACTGTTAGATTCCGGTACTGTTGCTGATGATATTGGCAAAGAAGAAGCTGAAGACATGGCACAAGTTTGTGTGAGTTCTCTTGCTCTTTCTACCTGAACCACCCAATCTGTTTTGCGGAGGACATGCAGCATGAGCAGGGCGCAGGAGGCCTGCGCTGCAAGCAAACCAAACCAGAGACCCGGAAACCCCATTTTGGCTACAAATCCCAAGAAGATTGCCACAGGCATTCCTACTGCATAAAATGACCCCAGATTGATGTTCGCTCCAATGGTTGGCCTTGCGCTGCCTCTCAAAACTCCACAGCCAGTGGTTTGTGGGCAGTTACCAAGCTCGCATAGCCCCGCGAGTGGCAATGCGATAGAAGTGAGCTCTAGGATTTCAGCATCGCTTGTGAAGAACCGACCCCATTGATGCCTCATTAAGGTTGTGAACAACATGGCTGCAATGCCTAAACCGACTGCACAAACCAGAGAGACAATCATGGAAATTCGGGCTTTTGCTGGGCGTTTTGCACCTAGTTCGTTCCCAACTCTTGTAGAAACTCCAAGACTGAGAGATGAAGGAAAGACGTAGACAAGAGAAGTAGTTTGGATTAGGATTCCCATGGATGCAATGGTTGCTTTCGGATTGGCTAGAAGTCCACACAGCATTATCATGAACTCGTACCACCACCATTCAAGGCAAACGGAGATGCAAGTTGGAATCGCCAGCGCGAGCAAAGAGGACCAGCCCCGGAGGCAATCCATGCTTGGAGACACCCACGAGTCTCTATACACGCCGGAGAAATAAACGAACGAAGAAAGCAAGAGGAAGAGATTGAGATTAGTCCAGACCATTGCTATAGCAACCCCAGCAATACCCATCTTGAAATGGAAGACGAGAAGGAAATTTATTGGAACGTGAAGGAGAACAGAGATGGCTGAACAGTAAGTTAAAGGTAATGTGATGCTTTGGGTTCTCAGATAGATTCGAAGAGGGTGAAGAAGCGAAAGGAAAAAGAGGTCTGGAATGGAGAAGAGAATGAAAGTATGGGCAACGGATGATATTTCTTCGTCTTGGCCACACCACAAGAGGATTGTTTTCATGTTTAGCCACATGAAAGAGATGGGAACGGAGGTCGAGAGAAGGAGAAGGACTGTCCTTTGCACAGTTAATCCAAGAAGCTTCCATTGTTTGGCACCATAAGCTTGTCCACAGATGGGTTCCATTCCCATGGCCAAACCGGAGATCACAGAGTAGCCGGTGATGTTGGCGAAGCCGATAGAGAGAGATCCTCCGGCGAGCTCAAGCTCTCCAAGATACCCCAGAAAAAGCATGGAGATCATGGCTCTTGAATATAGAAGTAGACCGGTGATGGTTGTTGGGCCTGAGATCTTCCCTATGGCTTTGATTTCTGCCAAGGCCTGAATGCAAACAAAAGTGCTCGACAAAATGAGTGTTTTTTGACATACATATATCTTTTTCATAATTGTTCTTAAGTGTCTACTTATATATATGCATGTTTGTTTATATATCTATAAATATATATGTGTGTGTGTGTGTGTGTGTGCTCGTGAAAATTGTAGGCCGTGTGCATGGATATATCCTTTTTTTCGTTTTTACCTCAGAAGAAGTTGGCCACCTATGAAGTTCTTCATCATCAAGCTGAAGATCCGCGGATTTGTTGAGATTTATGGTATGGGTTTTCATGGGAGAAGATGGATTTGGGTTACAAATAGCAAGCCTTCTGGGAAAAGAAAGTTAGAAGCGATCAGATGTTAATGAGGTTGGAAAAATAACAAGGCTTTTGTGTTGCTTTGTTTGTGCTAGCGGGCAGTTATTTTGTTTTGTTGGAGAGAGGCTGGGGCGCTTTGAAGATGGGAACGGATTGAATGGAAGATAGGGTTTATATACATGTAGGGATTAGGCCCTAATGTTGGTTCAAGAGGAACGTGTCAATTTAGCAAAGAGAATGCTGATAAAGCAAGCTTCTGCATAAAGGGTAATTAAACAGAAGAGGGGGGGACTCTCTCTCTCTCTCTCTCTCTCTCTCTCTCTCTCTCTCTCTCATATTCAATCATATTGAAAGCAATTTAGGTTAAAGACAAAGTAATAACACTGGGAGCTCTGATCTTATTCTTAATTCTAGAATTATGAAAATAATACTTTATTTGTAGTGATATTAGTTTTCTATTTCTAAATCAGGTATTTTACTTAGATTTATTTAAATGATAATCAGGCCAGTCCTTTATAGCATTTCATTGAGATTGGTTTTGTACTTTTTATTTTTTATTTTTTATTTTTTTCTTCTTTATGAAACCTTTTAGTTTTAGGTCAAGTGGATAATCTTTTCAAACCCTATCTTTGGGTTCTGATCTCTTTGAAAAAATAAAGTTTATCATGGGACTTCAAGTGGAAGGGATCGAAGAGCACTTCGCTTTCTTCCCCTACTTGTGAATTGACAAGGGCAGGGCATCAATATAAGCATATATTTCCTTTGAAGACAATGGCTGGCTGCTAATATTTTGATCATGTTCTGAGCTAAGCATACATGAGCATGATCATCCCATGTGAGAAAATAAACCACTCCGATCGAGAATGACTCTTTTTCTGTCCGGGAACCATTTCAACACTCCCCAAAAACATAGCTCAAATTACGTACTTTGCTCAGTTTTAGGTGACAAGTTTTAGTGCAAGTTTCTGTTTCCTGGCCCCATCTGTTTAAGCTTCTTTTGTTTTACGTGTCTTGGACAAATGAGTGAAAAGCACCGTGGAGAAGGGTACTCGAGGATGTTATTAATGGAGGTGGCAAATATAATATTTGTTACCTGGAGATGTATCACCACTTTTCAAAGATAACAGAGATCTGCTAAGATCCTAACCACATAGAAAAATCATTCAAAAGAAAAAAAAAAAAAAAAAAAAACCAAAAACTTTTCAGTTTCTGCTTGCTCTTTTGATGTTCCTCATAAACACTTTTGATTCGCCCAGGTAATGGGGGAAAAGCTGGTTTTTGATTTAAACTCGAGCCAGCCGATTTAACCATGCCTTGGTTTGTGCTTAAGGTGGGCTTAAGCTGTCTGGTTTTTGAGAATGACTTTGAGCTTAAGCCGAGGAAAGGAAGTAAAACAGGTGGGGTTTGAGGAGGGTTGGAACCTAAAGTGCAGAATCTAGTTTTTAGATCTTTTCCTGCAACTTTTCATACATTTGTGTTATTGTTTATTTTAAAAAAAGAAGTTTATCTTCATGAATTGGGCCACTAGTGTGGTAATGCGAGATGACAGGAGATGGATGTAAGTAGAAGAAGAGGCAGATGGGAGAAAGGGAACACGACACACTCAGAGACAGACAATTTACGTAAGCCAATTACAACCATTTATTAATTTTTTATATTCCCTTTCTCACTCACAACAGAGCTGAGACTCTGTCTGTCTCTCTTTGGGAGAGAGCTTTGGCTGTGTCTGTCTGTGTGACAACAAAAAAGCCTGCCCACTCCCCCTGCCCTCTCTTCCTTTCCTTTCTCTCACTCTTGAGCAACTTCAAAGAGTCCGTACCTCCTTTTGTTTCATTTTATAAAGAATTTACTTCCTCCCCACCCGCGGGTTTCATACCCCTCCACAATGTCAGACTTTATGTGTCTCTAGATCATCAAGTTTCTGTAAATGAAAGCTATGTGTCAAGCAAGATAGCCCCAATATCCAAAGGACAATTAATTAAAAAGGGAAAAAAAAAAAAACTACCAACTATTGTCACGTTAAACTCGAGCAAGTAAGATTTTTAACCCCAACAAAGGAACGAGCATTTTCGGGGAGTAGCCCAATTCCCATTACTCAAGAGGAAAATTCCTAGCAGATTGAAAAGTGACTAAAACGCCAATTGATTTGGTGGGGGAAGGAAAATGAAAGATTTCAGTTTGGAGATGGGGGGAGGACCAAATTGGTAGATCCCACCAGAGAGTGTAGTAGCAACCCAGAAATTGACGAAGTTCTGTTCACGTGGGGATGCCATTCACTTGTACCAACGTCATTCAGGAAAAAATATACACATAATACTATTATTATTACACCAAGTTGTTAGTGGAGCTCAGAGATCATTTTGGCATCGGAACTGTCCGAAAAAACACAATACCAATGCAAGTTTGGGGAAAAGGATTTTGCAACAGTGACAGGAGCTGCTAGAATTTCCTGTAATATAAAGATTATACTTCCCCTTGAAACTCGAACAAATTCCACAGATTCCATCCCTCTCATCAAGACTCCTCTTCCCCCCCTCCCCTCCCTTTTCCCGATAAAGGTCGATGCTTAATCTTAAAGCCCTAAGATGCTCTCCATCCCACACACATTAAGATGCTAAGCCACATTACTAGAAGCCGCATATTGTGCTAAGTTTATGCTTCATCTTCGCACGGCAAGCATAACACAATAGTGAGTCCTCTGTACACATACATGATATCTTTGCATGCATAAAGGTTTCTACTTTCGAGCATCAAAGCATGCATATACACTGTTCTAGAATATTGTTGACATTTCGATTTGTGCGTGTCATCCTTGCACAGGGTCATGCTAATCTTCTCTGTATTGTTCCAATTTTATTGGATGTCCACAAAGGGACATATCATTGACATAAATGTTAGATCTACACATAAATCTTAAAAAAAAATAAAAAAATAAAATAAAAAACTTGCACACGTATATGGTTTGCCATGATATATTATGTTTATTTTACAATAAAAATTAATTTATAATCTAACGTATTATATTAAGTCATATCTATATTTTAGAAAAATTTTGTATAGACAAAACATTTTTCATTAAAAAGATATTAGAAACTAGAATTGTTATGTGAGTTATAAGGATTTCAATTAATGAAGATCATTTGTCATGTTTATGACAAAACATGACATCAACACCCGATACTCGAATGGTATAAAGATGCTACTAGGATCATGACAGATTAAAAGAATACCAACTTTTGGTTATCCTCTTTCTCCTTTTCTAGAGAAAAGAAAGAAGAACAATGATGGCCGATATGCTAATTTGGCATTAGAATTGCTTATAACACGTTTGCCATGTCTTGGTTCAAAATCTTTAGTCAGACATGAACTTTAAAAGGTACCCAAGAGAACAGCATTCTATATTTTTAAAGTCACATCTGAACAAGTGGAACTCAAGTGAGTCGTGTTTTCAAATGCGTCACAGGCATTCGTAGCAAGCATTAATGGGGGCATTCAAAGCACAAAACAAATTGATAACTGATAAAGGGCAATAAACTCAAGAATTTATTCCAAGGGTCAGATGCATCAAAAAAAAATAAAAAAGAACAATCTTGAAGGAAACCTGCCGTAGAAAAATCACACCAGCTTTCCACTGAAAAAAGAAACAAAAATCAGAGCATAAAAGCCTATATGTCCATACAGGTTTCAATCGGAGCATAATTCATATATTCATTGTTGGCCACCAAGCACACTTCACCATATCCATACAACAAATTCATGCACAGAATGCATGAGATTCCAAAAGAACGTCACTGAACCACAAAAGCATAATCACCCTTTCCCTGAAAGAAAGAAAAATCATTTTTCATGAGGAATAATTCCCAATTAAGGGGCAACTTATCTTGGTTGGTAATGAATTAGTGTACAGAGTAATTTTGGAATCCAGAGCTGTGGCCGAAATCGCCTACTTTTACATGGCAATTAGCCAGAAAGCAACATTTCTCCAAGGTGGGATTGATTTTTGTTCAAGAAATTCTCCACTGAATGTAGATAAATTTGTCTCGCACAGCATGCATTTGGGGAGAGCTTTCAAGCATGTATGAAAAACTACTGCTTCAAAAAATGACTTGTTTTCCATCGTTAATTATGTATGTAGAATGTCCACCGATGCCCATTGTAAATGGGGACCCATGCCGCCAGCCTAGACCTCACCATTATAAACAAAATTCATGATTCAGTCATGGGTTCTCATTAAGCTATAAACGACAAACGGTTCACAAGCCTCCAATCCTTTCCTAAAAACAAAGATCACTGAAACTCGAATTATAGTCAACTCTTAATTAACATGTCAACAAGCCATTCAGTTATTTGAATATCTTAAAAAAAGATTAAATCAATGGCTATTATTTGTATTTTTAATAGGAGGAGAAGTAACAATGGCTATTTACCAATTCTGGGTACCAGTTGGCTTGATAAATAAGTTGGGGAAAAAGGAGGGTACAACATGATACCTCATGTGAAGCCTCTGGGCTTCTGAGGACCAGATCGTGGAATAGCTAAGATGGCTATAAGTCCACTAGCAAATGCTGCAAGTCCTGCCACGGCGAAGGCCGGAGAATTCCCACCACCAAATAGCTGATCCCATGGTCCAGCTCCCAGGGATACCACCACCTGCTCTCACCACATAAAAGATTCAACAACTTAAATGACTAAAGGAAAAGGCTGCCAGAGGCATTTTGCCACATTTTTATTTCCCTCATAGACCAGGATATAGATTAAGAGTACGCAGCAGGGATAAACAACAGTTAAATAAGAGATCAAACCACATAACCAGATAGGGTGATTAGCCACATGAATTTTCTCATAATTATAGATGTTACTATCCCAGTGTCTCACCATGGGGCAATTTTGAAGGCAAAATTAGAGTGTCAAAATATGTGTGGACTCTGCCTTCAGACTTTAATGGAGAGCATTCCCCTGATAACTACGGAAGCTCTCAATATATGTGAGGTTCTTCATTGGATGTGAAACAGATCAGGCTTCAGAAAGGACAGCGTTGCCTTTGCAATAAAAGGGGTGTCTGATTAAATGAAAATAAACAAGAACCAATATCTGCAAGTTTTTATGACTTTTTTTTTTTAATTGGCACCGGGTGTCCATGAACAGCATCCCAACTAATCCCAGGGGTGCACAGGCCGTCGGCAAGGAGTTTTCCGCTAGTGTTTTATGAAATGATGCTTGTTCCGCATGGAAAGTACTATAAAAACTAGTCCAGGCCTGCTTCTCCCAAAAACTCCTCATAGTTAAACTACTCTGGCATTCACATATTCAACTTCATAGTAAATGAAAGCTGTTTTCTGGAGACAATATATTTGGTGACTGCAGCTAGTATTTTCAACTAGAAACTAAAAAAAAAAACAAATACCAGAGTTCTATTAGCATGCATATTATCATCTGAAACTCATTTGTACGTGCAGGAAAGCGAGACAATATGTTAGAAAATTGAACATTAAAAAATGGAACACACACATATATAAGAAGCCAAAAATGATATAAATATTTTAGGAAATGAATGTTCAGAGAAATTATTTCAAATAACACAGTTTTTTTTCATATGGGTCCCTTTTTTTATCTAAGGGCATGTGTGGGGCTTGCACAACTTAGGCCTGTGTCTATCATTAATCATATGTATAAAAGCAAAATGTGCGTGCATCATGTACGAGAAACCAAACTTCAAAACCTCCACACAGCCACTAAAATGCTCCACCAATCCTGGAACACATTCCATTATAAGATCCCAATAAAGCTACCTAAGCCACCAAAAAACTCACACTTTTCATAACCCTCTGCTCCAGATGCATGACCACCAGGCCACCACGAATGACTGCCGTAAGTTCTAAGTTATAAATATTAGCATCTACAGTCTCTGATGAATCCAGCCTGTCAGTTTTCTTTTCTTTCTTCTTTTTGCATGGTGAAGGGGGGTGATTCTAAGTAATATGCTTTTATAGGGGGAAATTAAAACCGAAACTTCAAAATGGTGGCTGCATTGACCTGGGTCATCATTTATGGAAGAAAGTGATAAATTGGTTTTATTTTCAAGGGAAAAGATGTAATTAACCCCAAATCTAAAATTCATCCGTTTCCAAGTTTTCTTTTTACCATAATGTATGAATTAAAGACCAGAACACTGAAAAGATGGACTGAAATTAGTGAGCTCAAAAAAATTGTATTAATAAATGGCCCAACCTAGAACTTGATTCATAAGTTAGTAAATAAACGGAAAAACAAGCCTCCACATTATCAAATTGCATCAGTTTTCTCATTTATACAACAAGTAATGATCTGAAAAATGAAAAAAACAATTTTGTGTTTTATACACGTGAGACAATAAGAGGAAAGGAACAACTTTCTTTTGTTATCTACGTAACTACAAACATAATTGAGTTGCCATCAGATCATGCTGCTTTGACAGGGCCACTATGATGTAGATACAAGTAGATTATTTATTTAACAAGTAGTACCAGATAAACACATAGAAAAAAGAGAAGTAACAGCATCCATACCTGAGGGATCACTAGTGCCAGATTCAGGACACCCATGGATAATCCTGCAAGAACCAACCATATAGATAAGCAGCCCAGCACCAAGCATTTCATGAAATTTTAGTATAACCTCAAGAAAAACTCACCTTGGCCTAGTCCCAAGGACTCAATGCGTGTGGATATCAATGCATATGGAACACTGTAAGTAATCTGCAATAAATATTCTAACAATCAATGCACAGACTGAGATCTTATCTAATTCATAATTCTTAAATTAACTATTTATGAGGCAGTTCTAACATATGACCATATGGGCAAAAGATAAAGAAACCAGCGTGTGCATGATGATCCCAATCAATCCCATCGTGTGTATAATGGTGTCTATGAAGAGAAAGAAATCAGTGTGCTTTTGAGGATGTGAAAAAACTGTGTCAAGAGTTGAAGTCATTCTTTCTTGACACCTTGTATCATTGGATAACGGCTTACCATGATGCTGCTCTTTCTATTTCTAATTTTCAGGATTTCTAGCACTTGTTCCTTTTGTTTGTTAAGAGGATTCATGTATACTTTGCGTGTATGGGTGTAACACTCTCTCTCTTATCAATAAAATCTCAACTTACCTATACAGAAAAAAAAAAAAAAAAAAAAAAAAAAAAAAAAAAGAAAACACACAATTTCACTCTTGAGGCTGTCCTGAAAATTTTTTGATTTTCCCACACTAGGATACACTGGAGATATCATATATAACCTAATGGTCATGTTTTAGCTGGAGAGCATAACGAACTGGTGATTAAGGCCTGCATGCATAGGAATGGCAAAGCCAAGATCTTTCCTTTTTCTCTTTGTTGGGGGGAGGGGGTTAATGCCCGCAATAAACACAAAGGCAACAAAACAGATTATTGAAGATTTATTTATTATTTTTTCAAACAAAACAAAACTTGCTGGACTTGATAAATTAAACCTAAAAAAACAATTATGTGCATAAAATAACATAGGTTTTGAAAGTTTCAAATATATGAACTTTTTACTAATATTTTTTTTTTATGAATAACTTTTTACTAATATGGAACCAAAAATTACTATACTGAACCACAACTTCGTGTTTGGTCAACAAAAGGCAAGGAAAATATACAAACATTCTAAAATCTTAAATCATGGTCAATAGTTCAAGATAGTAGCCTTCCATGGACTTAACCCAATGTACTTTTTTTTTATTTTTGGCTGTAACCACGTTATAAATTAACATTAAAATATACAAAACCATAAAGAAGCCTCAGTTTTTTTTTTTTTTTTTTTGTGGCTTTTGGGTTTTTAGAAAAGAGTAATGGTACATCAACAACTTTTTTACAATTATTTTACAACTCATTTTACAATCAATCAACCCAACCATGCCACTTCAATAAAAATAAATAATAGTTTTACAAAACTACCATCCATTTCATATAGAGTTGTAAAACAGTTGCAAAGGAGTTGTAAGTTGATCATTTTCCTTCGCATTTTTTTGGTTTTTTAACCTGGGTTTTTCCAGATTGTGTAGGGATCCAAAGGATTTAAAAACGCAAAAAACAAAAAAAAAAAAAATTAAAGGGAGCCAGTGAAAGTTTTCTTCTGTTTATATATATATATATATAAAAGAAGTCTCGAGTATGAATGGCTAGGAAATAAATAGGAAAAACTGTATTCCTTTTAGTGGAGAGAACTGCATGACATACCGCCAAGGGAACACCAAGAATTGCAAAAATCAGAAGTGCAGCAATTACAATGCCATTAGGAGGCAAAGCATGGCCTTCAGAGTGATGACTATTTGCCACAAAGGTAAGTATTAGTATTGCAAGAAAGCAGAGAGCCATGAGGATATTTGAAATCCCCCATACAAAACCAGCACCCCACTTCCTGGACAGCTTCTCCATGAGCACCGACGTTATTCCTAGAACAACTGAATTCAACATCAGACCAAGCGCACCCATTCTAACTCCAGTACTATAATTCTGCCCCTCATTAGGCTTGCCACCATAGATCTCTCGGCCCATCCAATCAGTATCAAAAAGAAGAAATGGAAACCACCCAATCCAGGTCAAAGCAGTAACAAGCAAAATTACCCATATAGGCCCCGAAAAATATCTAATAGTCCCGAACAGTTCCCAGAGAAAAGCTTCTTGAGTATGACTCGAAGTTCCTGGTGCATCTTCAAGAAATGGTGTGGATCTGTCACTTGGACCTAGAGGCACTTCCTGAGCAGCTGCTATGCTTATGTACGTGGTAATTGCAATGCAGGCAATGTCGATTAAAAAAGCAGACTTGAGATTTGCACAATTAACATCGCATGCAGAGGTGAAAGTAAATGTAAAAATTTTGTACCATCCACTGTATGCTCCAGTGGCAAAGCCAAGAACATTACCAACAGCCATAAACAGAGAGAAATATGCATTCGCCACTCGAGTCCTTCGATGATCCTTTCCTAGCATGACAGACATTTAGCACAAGACAAATGTCAATTTGTTGTTTCTTTGTAAAAGTTTTTTATCTTTTAATGCTCTTAATCTTTTTCATACATTTTGTATGTGTAACTGCTAAGTGGTGTTTCTGAAAGAATAAACCATATGGATGCACCATTAATAGTGGTATTCTACTGTCTGCCAGGTAGATTGTAAGAAAAATGTCTCACAAGAAACATGTGATCTGAATGTGCTGCAGAAATCAACCGTCAACCTGAGTATAACTGTAACCATCCACAACCATTACACTATGTGGTGTTCCAATACAATCAGATACAACTTTGACAGAAGAAATACAAATCAATTTTATTTACATGCTCAACATAAACAGGCGAAAAATTCTCCTTTCCTTTTCTTTTCTTTTATTTTCTTTTCTCTCTTTGATAAATGTTTACCATCTTCAGTCGACAACAAGCAATTGGAAACATTCTGAGAGTTTCTACCACCTTGCGGATATATTAAAGCAATCAAAGTCTAGTCCGAGAAGATTTTGGTACTTCGATTTCCGTAAAAGAGATCCATTAAGTGATAAATCCTAATCCATATCGTTCTAAGAGAGATATGTATGATGTATCAATAATTAATAAGCATCCAAATCCACCATATGATGCCTAACAAGTCCACTGTAAGCTTGTAACTATATGGAACCAACAAATTAAAGAGCAAAATTAGTATTTTTATATATCCATCGAGCAACTTATTTCTATTTTTTTAATAATTTCTTTTTGTTCGGCACACATCAGTTCCAAGGAGCACTGATAAAGTAGCATCCGACAAAGAACTCTGGAAAATCTTCGATCAAGCAGAGCTTTGAAGGGCGCAGTTATTGATTTGCCACTGAAGACTCAGTTGCATGTTTGCAACGATTAAATTAAATGGATAGATAATACGAAACAAAATCCATAGTGATTTACCGGTAAGATCGGCGAGCAGAGCTCTACAAGGACCCTGAGTCATATTATTGGCCACATCCAGAATCCAAAATCCGAATACGAAAACACCCACGGCTCTGGGCCTGACGTCGCCTCGGTCGCCGAGCAACCAGCCGATGTCTGCCGAGTGTCCGATTATGAGGACGGCGAAGGCGATCGATATTGCTCCGGCGAGGATGAAGGGTCTGCGGCGACCAAAGCGGCTGGTGCAGCGGTCACTCATGAGGCCGACCAGGGGCTGGACAAAGAGGCCAGAGAGCGGGCCGCAGAGCCATATTACGCTGGCCCAGGCGTGAGGGATCCCCAGCTCCTGCACGTAGGGAGTAAGCAAAGATAGCTGCAACGCCCAACCGAACTGAATCCCACACGCCACCGAAGCCACTCGCAGCAACCGCCTCAAGGGAATTTTAGCTCTGACCGGTACTGTAGCTCTTCCCCGATGGCGCTCCGCTTCAGGGTTCGGCATTTTCCTCTCCCTCTCTCTCACTTTCCACCTGTTCTCTTCAAGCTTTTTCGTTTAATTTTATTTTTTATTCACACTTTTCTTTACTCTTTTCTGTCTGTAACTGTTTCTGGTAGAAGAGCGGGAGGTTGCGTTGGCGGTTTTGGGTGTCGGATTACAGTTCGTCCCCCGAAAAAGTCGTCATCAACCTCTGATATTTTTTTATTTTTTGTCCAATGTGATTCCCCCAAAAAGTAATTTACCAAATCTATATTTTTGACGCGTTAAGTCACTTGGATGACGTGGAGAATAAAAAGTATATATACGTGTACGATTCTATTTAAATAAGAGACACTTGGCAGTTATCAAGCTCAGTTGAATTTTTTATAATTTTTTTATATTTTATATACATTTATTCTTATTAAATAATTATTTATTACATATTTTTTTTATCATCAAATCAATTAAGATTATTGAATAAGTTTTATAAGACACTTAAGATGATATATTGAGTTAAAAAATATTGTGAATCTTACGTGAAAAGTAATTTTAAGATGAGATGAGTTTGGTAATTTAAAAATTAGGTATTTGAATGTTAGACTTAACTTAAAATTAACTTAAACTGATCAATTCTAAATTTTAAACCAAGCCGGCTTGTTTGAATGCTAATATGGTTTTAGATAATTTATGAATAGTAAAAAAAAGAGTTTTATTACTCATCATTCTCACACATCACACACTATATTTACTTTTATTTATTTATTTTTCTTCTTAAATTAATTGAATTTTTTTACTCATCATTCATATACTATATATTTAGTAAGAGAAAAAATTAAAAAATTAAAATTATATGTGGTGTGTGATATGAGAATGATGAATATAATTTTTTATAAAAAAATAATGAATAATAATGAAAAAATAGTAAATTATTTATGAATAATAATGTATTGTTAGTAAATAGTATTGAAATAGTTCACTTACCAAACATAGTCTTATATAACACAATTTATAAAAGTAGTATCGTTTAATAAAAATTATTTTAATTTAAAACAGAAATAAAATTTGCAACTTCATAGTTCCAAAATGTACAAGCTCCGCACACTCTTTAAAAAAATATAAATAAATTTAGGATTTATATAAAAAAATTATTTTTTTATTATAAATTCTCACTTTATTTAAAAAAAAAATATGCGAGACTTACATTGTTAACATTACTCTATTTTTTTAGAAATTGTTTTCTTAAACACAAAAATATTTTTTAATTTTAAATTTTTAATATTTTCATTTAATTATTATAATTTTTATAAAATTTCAAATAAAATATTTCAGATATCTATAAACGGCTGAATTGTCTATTTCGTGCTCAAATTAGTAAACAAGTGTCATGCATATGCACATGAATGTTCCATGAAAATGGGCCAAGAAAAGAAGTGGAAGAAAGAACAACAGAATATATAGCCGATCCCAATGAATGCAGCGTACAAAGATGTCGCCATCTAGTCCATTCCCATGCCATAAAACCTGGGACTGGTGTCTCTTGTCCACTCTGAAAGATTAGAGAGCATGTTGACATCTTGTTCGAGGGAGGATGCATTGCCATCCATGCATGTAAGTTGTCGGCAGCTACTCATTAAATTATTTTTAAAAAATAATAATGATTTGTAAAAATCTCCAATAACAGACATATATAAATATTTTCACTATATTCTCGGAAGAGGTGTATGCCCGAGATTGGTCGGAATGTAGTCCTTTCAATAATTAAGTCGGTAAGCATGAAAAGGTTGTCTTTTAATGATTATTAACATATCTGTCTTGGTGGCCTCTCCCATTCAAGTTGAAATGGAACCATGTTTTGGAATCATTTATTTTTTGTTTTTGTAGTGGGTCATTAATTGATCGTTTCCACTTGCCTTATTGATTAATTGACTAGTCGACACATGAGGATAGATGATCTAAGATAATATCTATAAATCATATAATTCTATAGTTTTCATAGCACGTTGAACACGATACCTACATATAATAGAATTAAAAAAAAATAAGTAATAACGAGATAAAAAAAAATTTAAGAGATAAAATTAAAATTTTATATCTTTAATTATAATTAAATACAAACTTTAAATTTTATGATGGTTAGAAATCTATAAATAGCACTGAGGGATTAAAGAGTTCTTATCTATAATATTATTGTGTCTCTAATCATCGAGAGACACTTGAAAGAAAAGTTATTAGGATGATGGTCCTCTTATAATTAGGTTAGATTCTCTATCAAATAGATAAAGAAATGTACATATTTATTTATCATTGTTTTATTATCGTATATCATATAAAATAAAAAATTTGATTATTAATGTTGATATTAAAATATTTAATATTCATAGCACGTTGAACACGACATCTACATATAATAGAATTAAGGAAAATACTTGTATGCCATTTGAATTTACTCCCTTATTTTGATAGTTCATATATTTATTTTATTTTTTTTTTGGCTTAATAATTAAGGAAATAACTTTTAGTATACTGATATATTTTTTTATTTTTAAAAAATATTTAAATATATTAAAAAATATGAAAAATAAATGAATAAAAAGTCAAATTTGAACTAGGCGGTAGCCTAGCATCACTCTAGGATTAATAAGTGGGCTACATCTTTCTATTCTAATTCATTAATTTTGTATGAGGTTGTAACGAGTTAGCGTATTGTATCAAAATTGTTAGTTTTAAATGTCATGTGTTAGGTTCAAATTTAAATGGTATCAAGTCGAGTTTGGTTCGTGAATAAATCGATCTTAGCTAACTCAATTTATTTAATTAAGAGAAAAAAATTTCATAAAAATAAATCTACAAACTGACATAGTTAATATAATATGTTATATTGTAAAACTATTGCACGCTTATTTAATTAAACATGTTAAATATTTTAATTTTATGTTGAATTTGCAAACATATTGACGTTAAGGCCTCATTTAGATATTGAGCTAAATTGAGTTTTTTATAAATAATAATGAGTTGAGATGATAGAGTGAGTTTTGTGAGACTGATTTAAGATGCGTTTAGATGTATTTTGATATTAAGATAAGTTTAAATATATTAATTATAGAAAGTTAAAAAAAATTGTGAATCTCATATGTAAAGAAATTTTAAATTAAAATTTATTTAATAATTTAAGAATTTGATATTTATATATTAAAGTTAATTTAAAATTAAATTAAATTGACTTGATGTTAATTCAGTCCAAATTTTAAAGGGGACTAAAGGACTGAGGTTTTTAATAGGATTCTATTTTACATGTGGAAAGTTTGGTGTACTTAGCACCGCAGGCTTTCATTCAAATCAATAAAACAGGCCTAGGAAGTAGTTTGGGCTTTGCCAATACGCAAAAAACCATGTCTTTTTTTTTAAAGTGAATAGGAAGCTAGTCCAATCAACTTAGCCCAAGGGCTTGTTAACCATAATTGAATTGAGAAGTACTAGATCTAGATAAAGACCATGCAAAAACAAGCTTATATTAATGATCTTGCTTGATGTAATATGCTGATATATTTTATAATCTAATGTATAATATCGAGATATATTAATTTGTAAGATTATTCTCATAAAATTTCGAGATAAACCACATATTTCTCATTTGAATTTGGCTCCCAAAATTTTGCACTAATGACATTGATAGGCATTGCATTAGGGGCAAAACTACAGTGATGTAATTAGGGACGAAGCCATGATTATAAGTTTGGAAGTGCCAGAGACTTTTAGGTTTAGAATAAATAGTTGAATTGAAAATTTTTAGTTATACCTTTAACAAATTGATACAAACGAAGAGTAAAAAATAAGAAAAATAAATAAATTTTAAACTTGCATTCTTCCATAAAATATCGGTAATTTTACATCTAAACTTTTCATATATTACAATTAAGAAAAGAGGTTGAGCTGGAAATGATCTATATAGAAATTATAAAAAACAATAGGTAATATATGTAAAATATAAACTAAGTTTTTTTTTTTTTTTTTTTTAATTTTGTTGAATAATGTATGTAAGTAACGTCATATATTTAAAGTTTTTAAGTAGCACAATTATATATGCATGTCGTTTAGATACATATATAGCATGCTCGAAGTCACGAGGACGGACTGTCAAATACCGATCGATATGCATTATACCTATAGACATCAAAGGCCAAATCAAACTCTTTTAAGATATGAGTTAATGCGTAAATTTGCACAACGGATGAAAATAGAGAAAGAATTATCCCAGATCTACGATAATGATTTAGGCATTGATACGGTGTGTTTCATGTTCATTTATGAAATAAATAAATAATAAAATATAGAATGCACATTCATTTTCCACCATTTTTTGTTTACTGCAAGCTTAAACTTGTTTCAACTAATACATCCATTTCATGTTTGGACCATACTGTACTTGTCATCAAATATTCAATTCCCAATGCATGTTTAAAGCAATGTGATTACCAATGAAATACAAAATGGTTCCAATAGAAATACAATATTAAAAAAAAATGGCCATATGGTTCAAAGATTAAAACAGTTCAATTTGCACAACCTGATAATAATATTATAGAATTGACAGTATGGCTCCAATAGCTTTCTTCATCTGCCTTGGATTACACCTATCTCAGATTTTCCTTACAACGGTTAAGTTGTGCCATGTCATGCCGCATTAAAAAGAAGAGAGAATTAACAACCCACCAATTTAATTTAGAGGAAGAGAAGAGAGAATAAATCACATACAAGATATAAGAAAATTTACACTATGAATCCAAGTGTTCCGATATGTTGTTAGTTGTTGGCCCAAAATCCCTACATAAATAACAACAAACTTTATTAGCTTCTTTATTTAAAAATCGATAAAATACAAATAACTACAAAGCTACTATACTTCATTGAAGGACAATTGTTTTTAGCATGTCCTTCATTCCTGTAAATCCTATAATGTCTTCTTTCTTTTTTTTTTTTTTTTTTTTTTTTTTTTTTTTTTTTTTGGGTTCTTCTATCTTAAAGATTTTGAGCGCCCTTTCATGGGCACCTGTGGAGAATCTTGCAGCGTTTGTGAAAAATTCGATACAACTTGACTTTTTGATATTTGATCATCATTGGTGGGCACCGTTTGTGAACATTCTACATACTTTTCCATTGTAAGCAACTTTTTGTGAAACTTCTCCAATGCAAGTGTACAGTGATTGTATTTTTCTATTGACTGTGATGCAAGTTCGATAATGTCATAAAGTTGTATCACTTACTTGCTTTTTCTTATCGTAGGATCATCTTGTACTTGCCTCACTTGGCCATCAAAACATGGTATGACGGGAATAGGTTGATTCTTAGCGTTAATAGTCCATCTGTCTAGAATATAATGCTACGGCAATCTATTTAACTTTGCCTTCTTGCCAAAAACCACAAGATATGCCTACAAAAAAATCCACATAAACTCTCACATATAGCATGTACATGTATCATGTACTTCATCACTCTTTAATATCACATGGTAAACAAGTGCTTATTTACCATGAGTTGTCACTCCATATGTCTTGGCCTCACCAATCACATACAATTTTCTTGCTTGGTATCGTAAACTATTGAACATCTTATCTTGGAAGGTCATGAAAGACTTTCTTATATAAACCATTACTGCCTCCTCTTCAATTTTAAAAGGTGTCTTCATTATCGTCCGCGTAGATTTTGTCCTCACATCATTATCTTTCTCTTTAAAGTAACGTGCATCTATAGTTATTTTATACTGATGCACAAAGTCACTAACCGTAAGTGTTTGAACGAACATAATCTTTAAAAAATTTGTTCATACTTTTACTCCTCTAGGTTGTTGACATACCAGCACAAAATGTCGAACGCAAGTACACCGATAGCTACTTATCTCATCAGCTATAAAGATTTTGCAGTCAAATATTTTTTTCTAACTCATACTTCACCACAATCAAAACTCATTCTTGCTCTAACTCGTCAATAGTAATTGTCTCATGGATGTAATGACGAAATTTTTTTTAAAAGTCTAGAAATTTGTTGTATACATGGGCCAAGAGTTTGGAAAACTTTTGTAAGATGTGTCACAAGCACAATCTATGATTTGTATTCGAGAGTACATCTACAATTGCCTTTGCCATCGCATTGTCATCATCAGTAATTAATATTGAAGGAAAACGCCTAAGTATTGCCTCTTGCCATGTTTTCAATAACCATGTATATGATTCCGCTGTTTCATTAACTAACAAAGCACAATCAAATATTATGGTCTGATAATGATGATTAACTCCAAAAATTGACACAAATAACATCTTATAAATATTGGTTAGGTAAGTGGCATCAAATGTAACAACATCCACAAAATATTGATATGTAGTTCTTAATCGTGCATTAGCCTAAAAATAACTTTCTATACACCCATCATTGTCAACTTGCATGGAAAACACAAACACAGATTCTTTGAGTTATTGATCAAGGAAGTAGGAATATAACATTTGCGAATCCCTCTCTTCAAATACTTTTCTTATTTTACTTTCCATGTAATTTTCTACATCACTACCAATACAACCGATATTAAAGTCACCACCTGAATTTTTACTCAACACTAAAATTATATTTCTTGTTGGTACACCGGACTCATGCATAGTCATAATATATATATTTTTTTATAACTTTAGTAACTTCCCTATGTCTACGAAAAAAAATAGTACTTCTCAGTGTAAGTAGAATATGGTTATGTTTAATTACAAACTTTTTGACTATCCACTTTTCACCATCATTCTTTATTTCTATTATTGCTTTACATCCAATATTTGTCTCAATAAGTTCGGAGAGTTTTCAATCTGTCTTTCCGACTTACCTGCTGCATTCATTCCCTTGTGCAAATATAGTTTATTGCACAAAGAGTTTTATCATCTTTCGATAATCAAGTATGATTCATTCGGATTGCGAATCATTTTCGCCTTACATATGCCTTGTAATATGCTTAAGCATCTTCGACCTCCTCAAATATCATACCAATGAATGGCTCCAACGGACTACTACTCGAAACGGATATCACATTCAATCCATTTTCGACATTGACCCTATTTTTGACATTCACATCACACTAAATGTCTACACTTTTAGCCTCAAGTTCATCACTATCAAGATTATAAATTGGTTCCTTCCATACAAAACCACACGATTATAAATTGGAAAATTACCAAAAATCATAGACAAAATCAATGGCTTTAAATTTCTTATTTAAATTATGCACTCGACCCTATATAATTAGATACAATCCTATTTTATTCCAACAAATTTTGTTAGCTAGTTTTAGACTTTAGGTATGGCTTTAGGTGGATAAGTCCGCAATGGCTTTAGGTGATCAGTAATGCATGCACAAGATGAACTTAATAATTTTAGGAGTTTTTATGTAGTACCACTACTCCACTATTCATATATATGCGAAGGCTCCCATTTGCAGATAGTGACATGGTTTTTGTTCCCCCCTCAAAGGAAATAGACAATTGCTATTAATTGAATAAGAAAGAAGCGAAATATATATGGGATATATGGGACCATGCATGGGTCTCTCTCTAAGCACGGTCTATATCATGTGCTTATGCATGAGTCATTAGTCATGTATTCAAAACTTAAAGCAACTTGATTGCTAAAACAGTACATACTTTTAAACTATAAAAAATATTGTCTTCCATCTTGACTTTTACCATTTTCATGGGTCAACTTATGTATTATATTTTTAGTAACTTTGTAAGTGGTTAACTCATGACACCATTTAAAATATATCAATTAATGATTGTAATTGAGTATGATAAAGCTAGTAGTATATATTAATACTGCTTGAAAAATGATAAGCATACAACTGATCCTTTATAATTATTCTAAAAATGAGGTTACTAAAGTGGGACATTGGTTTCAGGGCATGTTCTGAAGATGCCTTTTAGTGGTGTAACATAAAACATGCAATCTTTCGCCATGGACATAAAACCTCTCTTTCAAACATTTTGACCAACACCTCTGGGCCATCTGAAGATGATTTAGAATAGCCACAAACAAGAAAGCTAGAAGATGATTTAGAATAGCCACAAACAAGAAAGCTAGAATTGCAGTGACATTAATTCACTGTTCCAGGGATTTTAGTTAAAGATCCACCCTCACAATTGTCCAATCACATTATAGGGAGAAGAATTATAAATCTTATAATTCTGTACTCCACGCACAAAGAAGCCAAAGTAAAAAATACTAAAGATAAAATGAGAAACACCTTAGAAACACCAAGGTCACTAGAGTCAACCATGAACAATAGTGGATTGGTGACGAATTGTGGTGGGCGACAGACTAGTGCCGATGGAATTGCGCTTGCGTAGTGGGTGACTCACTTGTGGGGTGAAATTGAGAGAAATCAGCCTAGGCAAAATTGGCCAAGGAGGACTATGGATACTCGGCGGGCTGGTGGTGGTGGATATAGGCGGTCTACTCCGCGTTGGTTCAAGAAGTCGTTTGGAAGCACACCTCATCCAAGAGAAATCAGTCTTTCTCAAGCAAAATCATTATTATCTCATGCACACGAGTGTAGCGTAAGTTTAGTGTGATTGTTGAGGTGGGAGCTTCTAAATGAAGGGTTGTTATAAATGAAAAATTAGACTATAGCAGCGAAACTATAAAAATAGTTTTAATTTATAAAAGATATGAAATTTGCAATTTTGCTAGAGTGCGCAAGCCCAGCTCACTCTTTGAAAAATATGAATAAATCTAAGATCCAAGTGAAAAAATTATTTTTTTAACGATAGACCCTCATTTTTTTTAATAAAAAAAAAATATATGAGATTTACATTCTTAACATTACTCTATTTTTGTTGGGATATTTTTAGATTTTTTTTTTCTCAAACATAAAAACGCTTTTCAATTTCAAATTTTCAACATTTTTATTTAATCATTACAACTTTCATAAACTCTCAAACAAAACATAAAAAATAATACAATTTTTTAAAATTTCAAAACAAAATTTATATTCAAATTATTTTTTAATTTTATAATATTTTTATTTAAATTTTTTTCTCTCAATTTTTTACTATTTAATAAAATATTTTAATTCAGATTATCTCATACTGATATATCAAAATATTCTAAAATATCTATAAACGGCTGAATCGTCTGATACGTGCTCAAATTAGTAAACAAGTGTCATACATATGCACATTAATGTTCCATGAAAATGGGCCAAGAAGTAGAAGAAAGAACAACAGAGTACATAGCCGATCCCAATGAATGCAGCGTACAAAGATGCATGTCACCATCTAGTCCATTTGCATGTCACAAAACCTGGGACTGGTGTCTCTTGTCCACTCTGAAAGATTAGAGAGCATGCTGACATATTGTTCGAGGGAGGATGCATCCATGCATGTAAGTTGTCGGCAGCTACTCATTAAATTATTTTTAAAAAATAATAATGATTTCGAATAACAGACATATATAAATATTTTTACGATAGTGAAGGAAGAGGTGTATGCCCGAGATTGGTCGGAATGTACTACTTTCAATAATTAAGTATGAAAAGGTTGTCTTTTAATGGTTATTAACATATCTATCTTGGTGGCCTCTCCCATTCAAGTTGAAATAGAACCATGTTTTGGAATCATTTCTTTTTTGTTTTTTGTAGTGGGTCATTAATTGATCGTTTCCACTTGCCTTATTGATTAATTGACTAGTCGACACATGAGGATATATGATCTAAGATAATATCTATAAATCATATAAGTCTATAGTTTTCATAGTATCATTCAAGTCTATAAAAATAATACTAATAATAGATGTCGAGTACGACATTTACTTATAATAAAATTAAGGAAAATGATAGTATACCGTTTGAATTTATTCCCTCATTTTGATTTTTTATGTATTTAATTTTTTTACTTAATAATTAAAGAAGTGACTTTTAATATATTAATGTATTTTTTATATTTTAAAAATATTTAAATATGTTAAAAAATATGAAAAAAAGAAAAAAAAAATAAAAAATCAATTTGTGCTAGGCGACTCTAAGATTAATAAGTGGGCTAAATCTTTCGATTCTAATTCATTAATTTCGTATGATGTTGTAACGAGTTAGCGTGTTGTATCAAAATTGTTAGTTTTAAATGCCATGTGTTAGGTTCAAATATAAGTGGTATCAAGTCGAGTTTGGTTCGTGAATAAATCGATCCCAGCTAACTCAATTTATTTAATTAAGAGTTCTAAAAAATTTTTATAAAAATAAATCTACAAACTGATGTAATGTAATGTGATATATTATATTGTAAAATTATAACACGCTTCTTTAATTAAACACGTTAAATATTTTAAATTTATGTTCAATTTGCAAACACATTGACGTTAAGGTTCATTTAGATGTTAGACTGAGTTAAATTTTTATGAATAGTAAAGAGTTGAGATAGTAGAGTGAGTTTTGTGAGGCTCACTTAAGATAAGTTTAAATATGTTTTGATATTAAGATAAGTTTAGATATATTAAGAGCAGTGCTACTCTGCTGCCTGAGTAGCACCGCTCATTTATACCGCCAGTCACTTTTTGTTTTGTTTTTTTTTTCGATTTTCTTTTTATATTTTTTAATATATTTAAATATTTTTAAAAAATAAAAAAATATATCAATATACTTAAAATCATTTTTTTAATTAATAAATTAAAAAATAAAAAAATAAAAAAATTTTCCCGACGGTAAACTATAGCGATCAACTATGGGCGTCATACAAGCTTTATTTATATATCAATTATAGAAAGTTGAAAAAAAATTATGGATCGTATATATAAAAATGTTTTGATTTAAAATATGTTTACTAAATTAAAATTTAAATATTTAAATATTAAATTTAATTTAAAATTAAATTGAATTGGTTTGATTTTAATTCCATTAATTTCAAACTGGACTAAAGGGGAAGAGGTGTTTCCGAGGAATATATTTTACGAGTGGAAAGTTCGGTGTACTTAGCATCGCAAGCTTTCAGTCAAATCATAATAAAACAGGCCTAGGAAGTAGTTTGGGCTTTGCCGACAAGCAAAAAACCATGTCATTTTTTTTGTGAATAGAAAGCTAGTCCAATCAACTTAGCCCAAGGGCTTGTTTACCATAATTGAATAGAAGCACTGGATTTAGATGAAGATATACAAAAATAAGTTTACATAATGATGTTGGTTGATGTAATATGTTAATCTATTTTATAACAGATAATACTTTATAATCTAACTTATAATATCGAGATAAATTAATTTGTAAATTTACTCTCATAAAATTTCAAAATATTGCACTAACGACATTGATGGGCATGGTATCATGGGTAAAACTACAGTGATGTGATCAGGGACGGAGTCAAGATTATAAGTTTGCAAGTGCCAGTGACAATTTGCAAGGCACCCCCCTAAGATTGGTCCTTTTAAGAGAATTAAGTAGTGCTAGTCATGAATTGTGGACAAGAACAAAAACAAAAGGATAAAAAACTAAGGAAGATATTAGACAACGGTTAATATATATATATATATATTATCTTTTAGGTCAGAGCCTCTGTTACTACAAGAAAAATAAATATTTGTGACTTTTTTTACAACAAAAAAGATTATTACAGACTTATTTTAGATGAAAATACTCATTTCGTTGAAAATAAATGGTTGTAAATAAGCAATTTTCTTATAGTGACATGAATGTAATAGACTTCTACATCAATGATGTGTTTAATATGTTATAAACATCCTTATGAAATATATTTTTCATAATATATTAGTGAAGGGATTCAAATGAATTTGACCAATGCAATAACATGGTAAAGCATTACGTAATTACTAATTAAGAGCCACAAAATTAATATGCCCTGTTGTTTAGATACATATATAGCCAGTTCGAAGTCACGAGGACGGACTATCGAATACCGATCGATATGCATTGTACCTACAGACATCAAAGGGCCAAATCAAACTCTTTTAAGACATGAGTTAATGTGTAAATTTGCACAACAGATCAGAATAGAGAAAGAATTATTCCCAATCTATGATAATGATTTGGGCATCGATACGGTGTGTTTCACATTTGTCCATGAAATAAATAATAAATAATATATATATAGAGAGACACAATGATTTACATGGTTTGATATAAAAACGTAGGTTCACAGGTTGTAAGCCTACATTGTTTGGGATGAAATCTATTATGATTGGTGATTTTATAATTTCTCATGGTCTCACATATCGTTCAATACAATGGAGTAATTTCAAATTTCGGGATATTGAATAGAATGCCTCCCTTCAAAGAGATCTTGCAGAGTCATTGTGTGTGGTGAAGTCTATGCTTAGAGAAATCGTAGAGTCATTGTGGGGCTCTTGATGATTTCTCTACGCACAATGACTCTACAGGACCTTCCTCAAACGAGGCATTTTCTTCAATCTCTTAAAATTTTAAATTACTCTATTTTATTGAGTGATATGTGAGGCCATGAGAAATTGTAAAATCACTTATCATGATAGATTTCACCCCAAACAACACATGGACACAAAGATTGTAAAATCCCATAAATTGTTGTGATTCTTTATTTTTTTATACATTTATTTATTATTTATTTCATGTATGAAAACGAAGATCACAATATCGATGCCCAAATTACCATCGTGGGCCAAGGATGACTCTTTTACCCCTTTCGGTCTATTGTGCAAATTTCAGACATTAACAATCTGTTTATGATCTTTGGACTTGTCAAAAACTAAAATTCTTCTAAATTTGTTTACAATAGAGTTACAATTTTCATCTACACTAAAAAAATTTTCCTTGTATATTTTTACCAAACATAAAATATATTATTTTAATATAAACAAAAATTAATTTCTTTTAAAAAAAAGAAAGGTAAAAACTGGGATGGCCCATTGTGGCCACCCACGAGGTGGCTGTCGATGGCGCTCACTCTCGTAGGCATCCCGGTCTTAGCTGCCCAAGAAGGTGGCCGGCCAGATCATATGGTCACTTGAAATTTTAAAATTTTTTGTTTTCCATTTAAAAAATTTAAAAATTCATTTTATAAACATGTATAAAGGTGGGATCTACACGTGATAAACAAAAACCTATAATCTTTAATCTCATGACCTCCATTACTTCACTATTCATTGAAAAAACTTCCAAAATTCTCCCATCCAACATGCACTAAGGCTATATATTATTTTTATAAGAAAAGATTTATTTGTAACTCGCTTATTGACACTTAATACATCATTATATATGCACTATTTCGAATTAACTAGTATAGAAAATATCAATATTTTAACTTTTCGGTCAATGTAATGATCAATCCTATAATAAGTGGGATTTATCCTATGTTTATTGATCGATCACGATCGAGACATGACCGGAATAAATCTACAATGATCAAAGTGTTTAAATTTTAAGGGCATGTTTGGTAAAGAATTTTTTAAATTCTAAATTTTTTTTATAATTTCATTCACAAAACATATTTTTAATGTCAGATTTTTAAAATTTTCTTCTAATTATTAATCTTTAATCTTTATCCAAGCACAAAAATTAATAAAAATTTTTACAAACTTTAATATTATATACAGTCATTTTTACATATTTTTTTATGTATTTTATTGATATAATTAGACTATATTAATTTTTTTAATATTTAATCAATTACATTAATAAAATATATATAAAAATAACTAGACATAAAATTTTTAATTCACAAAATTATAATATATACAATAAGTTTCCAACGTGCCTTTAAAAGATCCCTTGTGGCTTTAGAAAGCGAGGAAAAGCAATTGTTTAGGGATAAGGTGTACGTGTAGAGTGCACTAGTGCAGTACTTTTGAGGAAGTGGGTTAGTAAACGGAAACATTTGATTGGTATGAAGAGTAGTCGACAGTGGGTTGTGACACAACCTACACTGAACAATTATTAAGGCTACCTCCTAGTAGTTTGAAAGTAAAGTGGTGATCATGAATGGCCAACAAACATAGTTTTGTTTGGTTATGTGAAAGAGGACCAAACATGAGATCAGATTGGTCTAATGTCAAGCATTCTCTTACTTTCTATCTTCTTTTGTCCTTTCTCCCTCACTTTCCCCCTAACAAAACAGACAAAATGGCCATGAGATATATCCTTTTTATCGTAACACTTTATATCCTTTTTATCGTAACACTTTCTAATATGTGAATCTCATTGTATTAGATGCTGCCCATAATTAATGTGAACATCAACACTAAATACAGTATAACCCAATACTATATTTTCAAAGTGATCATCTCTATCGTTTGTATTTCCTTTTCTTAGTGGTTGTATCTGTCTTCCATGCATGCCTTCCTAATTGCGTTAATCTTGTTGCAATGAATAGCTTTGTATGTTTAATTTAGTTAGATTTTATTATTTAAATAAAATATATTCTGGGTATTTCAAATAAATATACTTACTTCCTTATATATATATATTTGAAATTCCCAACTTATCCCTGTGGACCACGAAATTGTATATCAATTTCTTTGAATAAATATGTTAGATCTCAATTATCAAGATTATGAAACGAATCAAATACTTTAAAATAAATAATCAACTTTGTAAAACACAATGATTAGTTACGAAGAGAAACCCTTTAAAAAATTCTTTAAAGGTAAAACCCTACGGGACAGCCAAATCCAGGAAAGTCAATTTTATTGTTTAAAAATCAATTACAAGTAATTCTCAATTACAAAACCTTTGTAGCTTGACTCTCTTATTTGTCCAGACAAATGATCCATTTGTCTTCTACCGTAGTAGCAGCCAGAACCTCTGGCGATATTCAAACTATTGACTTCCCTCTTGAAATTCCAGTGGCTGAAATCTAATCGATGATTCTTCACACTTGAAGCGCGATCACACACAATGAGAGATCACAAATATGAAAATTTACTAAGCAATTTTCTCACCAAAATATGCACTAGAAAGTGCTCTAAAAAATATATAGATATGAATCTCTACATATCCTAACCAATAGGATCTCTTAAATAAATAAGCTAGAAAGAGTTCCAGTTGAATTAAGATTCTACTGACAGATAGAATCTGTCGCGAGAACGTCTTCTGATGAATTGCTGATATTTTGCGATAACTCTCTTCTGCAGTGATTTATCTGTGTTCAGCTTCGGATCTTGATAATTGTAAATTCTTATGGATTCGAAATTCATGTAACTGACTTATCTAAACAATCTTATAAACTTCTATATAAACTTAATGTTGTTAAAGATAAACCCATCTCTTATTTTACATTCATCCAACTCATTAAAATATCAACTCATTAAAATATATGAAGAAGAAATTAGTGTAGACAAGTAGTTTATATCGGTTAATCATCCTCACTGTATATGGTATTGTCTCAAAGTGAACGAGAAGATTGAGAGAGCTACATATATCAACCGCCTCACAGCGACAAAGCCGCCCGCATGTTGCACCCTAGCAAGGGCATTGGGCTTTGTAATTCCCTTATTTTCTTTATATTTTTTTACAAAATTTTCCATGCTTTGAAGAAAAAAGGAAAATAATTTCATAGCGACGGTTTAAAAAAATGTACAAAATCAGATCAAATCAGATCGATTACACTCTGCATAGTATAAGATAATTGTGGTTGTCATAGTTACTCTTTCGGAGTTTCTTGTCCTAACTAAACTATAAACAAACAAATTAAGGACAAGTTATTATGACCTAATTATAACCAACATCCACCTAATTAAAGTTTAATGGGTTGTGGTATTACATGGTAGAAAGTCATATTGGATAATGATGCACTAAAATTGACTGCTTTGAAATATCGACCAAATTTTCGAGAAAGACTCATAAACATGTTGGAGACAGGTCATCCCATATGTAGCGGCCTCTAGAAACTGGCATCATTTTCAAACTTTCCAATTGGAGCTAGCACATAGATTAATTGGCCAGCTGAAAAATATTGATATTCTTGTATTTCACTTTCACTTTGAAAGATATTTTCTTTTCTTCCAAACATGATATATCATATCTGTTTTTAACAAAATTAAAAAGAAAAAAATTAACCCCTTGGCCCTAATCTTTTTTTTTTTTAAAAAAATTTGGCACCGGGTGTCCAGGAATAACTTTCAGATTAATTCCGATGGTACACGTATCATCGATAAAGAGTTTTGTATAAGTAAACTTCAGATAATTTAATGAGAAAATCTTCTGATGACTTCTAGAAATTATTTTACACCCAAAGAGATATGAACGTTAGACTTGGGAGAGCATACTCCTAAATTTAAGACCTTTACCACTTAAACCAACCCCTTGCCCTAATTACCAATCCTTTCCCCATTAATTTATCCTAGTACAAATTATCAAAGTCTCTTGGGATTTACTCCAGGCATGCACAAAAGCCTTGACCAAATTCATGGTATTGGAGTAGTGGAATCTAGAAATATTTGCTACACCTTCAACCATTCTATTTGACAAGCTGGTTAAAGCTAGTTTATCTTTGGAGATATTTTCTTTAGTTCTTACCAGTAATGTAAAACGCCACCGAAAGTTCTTTTCAAGTACTTGTGGTTCTTTTCCCTTTTATCATTTGTCCATAGCCTCCGTTCTTAGCTCAGAACATATTATTTCCTTAACTCTTTCTGTACTTTTTCAAGAATGATAATTATATATATTTTTATTTTAAATCTTGTAATCTTTAATTATATTTGCGAATATCTTATATGTGATATTTCATTTTTATGTATATTTTTACTGAAATATTTTAATTTAATTAAAATATTGATTTTTTTATTTTAAATTATTATATTTTAATTAGATTTATTTAGTTGTAATATTTGTTTTATAGAGCTTTCTTAATGTTAATTATCGCTTTGTGTTTAAATTGCTATGTAATTTATTTTAGTTTGTTTTTGGATTTAAAATTATGTTGTTAGTTTTTTCTAGTTATTTATTATATTTTAGCTTAATGTGGTGTTTAAATTATTTTATTCATTTTATAGCTTTTAAAGTTGTTTTCGTCGGATCAGTTTTTAGATTCCAGAAGTGAGGATTGGACCTCATTTCTTTTCCCAATCTTTTCTTTTTTTCTTTTTCTTTTTTCTCTTTTCTTTTTCTTTTTCTTCTCTTTCTTTCTTTTTTTCTTTCTTTCTTTTTCCTTCTCCATTTCTCTGTGCGCGCGACCCAGCCCCCATTTCTGTCCGTTTCTTCCACCTTCCAGTTTGCCGCCATTCCGCCTCTGTGACCTGCACCACCCCCACCGGTCAACTCCCTTCCGGCCGGCGCACCTCCCCACTAAATATCAGCTCTTCCAGTGCCGTCGTTAGTCACCGAGAGTCCCACCATTCCGCACGGTTTTTCCCCTTTTCGCCGCCGTCGTTTCACCTCCGATCACCATTTCTTCACCACTTCATCACCTATCTCTTGCCGTCCTAAACTACCCATTTCCAACTTCGATCCATTGCCGGAGCAGCTCCCATGAGCTCACCTCAATTTTTTCTGTTTTTTCATTTCCACCGCCATTTCCACCGCCACCCACGGCCAACTCCCACTTCCATTAGGTTCATAAACATCTCTAGGCCATTCCCTATCAATCTCAAGTCTTGATTTGTCCCCGTTTGAAAGTGGGTATTTTACAACCCACGGCCACAGTATATTTTACACTATTACGTTTCTTTTTCTCCGCCGTTTGCAGCTCCTTGATCTTTAAAAAATTATTATATAGCGCTATAAGTATTTTCTAAACTCTATTTTAGATTTAAATATATTATTACTTTTACAATAAATTCATTGGCTGATTGGTTATTCTTGACTAAGTCCGAGGAGTCGGGGGTCGGATGGATTTGAGGACGGAGTTGTTTGTTATTGTTGATATTGTTATTTGTTGGATAAATTGTGTCTTGAGGTGTTCATTGCATGGTGCATTCATGTGCATCTATTAAATTGAGAAAAATTAGTTTTATGAGTGTAAATGAATTTTTAGGTGCGTGTGTATCACGACCCCAAGCCGAGATGGAGTATTATCTCGGTGGAGCTCCTCTGGTCACTTAGGAGTGGATAATACTGAGTGACATCCCCTGGGTTGTCGTTGGGCAACGACCGGATCGCACGATACGGTAACGTTGTCGTGTCAATTCTGTGGTCCCTAGGCTGGCGAGGACTAGAGGATGGCCTGCTCCAGGTACGCGCTGGACGCGAGACTGGGCATCACTCATTTAGGTGTCACATGCGTAGTTATTACCTGCAGTATGGTACAGGAGCTAGAGTATGCGGATGATCCTTAGGAGAGATCATGGTGCATGCAATAAATTGGAACGGGTTTTGGATTTGGATATGGACCATTTTCTAGGAAAATGGCGAGGCTTTGTATGAGAATATTGTGATCCATTTTCTGAAAAAATAGTGGTTTTCTTGTTTTGGACCATTATCTGGGATAATGGCAAGAACTGGTTTTAAAGAATATGTTTTGGGCCAAAATGGAATTTTTTGGCGTGCGTGAAAAAAATGTGGATTTATGAGATATGTGCATTTGACATCCTTTCATGCATATTGTTGAGTTTAATATATTTTATTTGGTAGCGTTTGGATTATTACTTACCTGCGGCACCATTTTGGTACCGTAGTTTTTGATGCAGATGTTGAGGAGGAGGAAGAGGCTGAACCCGAGGAGGCGGCTAAGCCGAGTTTTGATTTGGAGTTGTTTATATCAAAAAATATCTCTATTAGCTTTTATGTCTTGTACTTGATTTTGAAACTATATTTGAGACTTGTAATATTTTATTATGTGTGATTTAAACGAGTTTATTTTTAAACAAAAATTCTGGTACTTAGTTATAAGATTTTTATTATCCACTACATGTTTTTATTGTATATTTATTACATATATATACATTTGGTACTTGATGATAAGATGTATGATTCGTGTTGTCATCATCTCGACACTTTAATTTCCATGTATCTTTATGTGAGAGGTGGAGGTATCACATCATAGCTTAAATGGACATTACTAACTATGTTTGACTAAAATTGGAAAAAGCTAGAAAATCTAAATTGAAGAACAACATGATTTCTCTTACGACATCATACGATAAAAAGATTTTGTTTTTTTACTTCTCAGTCAAACATTTGATATATATCACAAATCATGATGGTTAAAAGATGGAAAAATAAAGAAAAGTACGATTAATTATACACTCCATGATCATTACCTTTTAATTAATTATAATTAGGCGGTGATAAAGAGAGATCATAAAGATGCTGAGGCACATGAGTCGACACGTACAGATCAGACTCCATGTTTTTTAGCTTTTAAGTCAGGCACATGGTTTCAGCTGTTACGTGGATTTGGCATTTTCCAATCATGGAGGCCTTAAAAGGATGAGATTCGACAAGAACAGCATCTGGAATTAGGTAATTACCGCATGCATGCATGCAATGATATGAGTTTTGTGTTTTCTACACACTGACACCGACACTTTGCTGTCCTCAAACTCCCCATGCATGCCATCTTCTTTTATAACTATCAATACTACATCATACTTTTGTACGTTCTTCCATTTTTCAAACATTATTTTTCCATCACGCTAGTCTCACTTAAAAGTCACTGAAGGTCGCTACCCTTATATATATATATATATTGAAAAAAAAGAAGCAAAAAGATAAAAAAATTAAGTTAAATAGCCTATTCGATCGATCCTTTATGTAGTTATAACAAGATCCTTTTGTGCATTCAACAATTGATGTTCTTGAAGTGAAACTGCATCATGGAACATAAAATTTTCTGACGTGGTTTCTGTCAGCTGTCCATGAAAAAGTGTAATGGCATTCATGTTCTACATAGATCATTAGTCCCTGATATATGTTCCAATTAATTATTAAATGAGAAATGATACATAAAAATAAATTTAACGAGACTCGCATATTTTAAAATTATATCTAACATTATTCTACTTATCGGCACCGCTACTCATAAAAGTCATTATTGTAATTAGATTGTTGGCACCACTACTCATAAAAGTAATTCAATTTTCCCTAGTACACATCTCGTGTTAATTTTGGAACTTTATATATATATACATATTATATTCACAAGTTATCCACTAACATAAAGTATTAAAGTTAATTATAGTTGAGTAGCATGAGAATTCTATGTCATGATTTGCCATTTTTTATTTATTTATTTTTTAAAAAGAGAACTGTACCAATTTTTTATTAATTTAAAAAAACCACGGGATTTATTTTCTATTATAAAAATCTCTATTCAATAATAAAATAAAACATTAAATTCTGATGTGGGTTCACATTGAATATTTTAGGGCCTCCTTTTATATATATATATATAAAATATTTATATATATATGTTATTATTTTGGGAGGGCCGGCATAATTGCACGTACTACAAGAAAAATGGATAAATTGATTACGAATAATCTTTTTATTGTAATAAATTAGTCATAAAAATTTATTTTTCTTGTAATGATACGGAAATCCATTAAGAATAATTATATATATAAACCTAAAGTGTATAAGTTAGATATATAGATCTTTTATTTAAAAGTAGACACATTTTAAAAAAGTGTGAATATGTTATCTTATTTTATTTTTGTGAGGCCCACCTTTTTGAAAAATACTTGGGCAAGATTTGTGCAAGATTTGGAAATATTGGACCATGCTACTGTGCGCTTAGCATTTGGTGTTGGGCGTGCTCCTACTGCAATCAGTCTTTTTATACAAATATTTTCTAACGTTTTTCAAATATGTTTTGAAAAATAAACACATCACTATTGGTAAATTTTTTAAATATTTAAAAAAAATAAATATAAAATAAAATACACTAGTTATCAAATCTGGAGAGCATATCCGAGGGCAAATTAGTATTTTTATTAGAATTTATACCTAGCATTAATTAATTGGTTTGGTGAGAGAGAAATTAGTATGAAGTGTTCTTTGTCCTCTTTAAGAACACTCTTCTTGCTTGTACTCACTTGAATGAGATCTTCTGTAATTGTTTATCCAATTTGGGGAGAAATAAACGCAATATTAAATCGATCATAAGGTCTTTATACAGTTTGAGAATCTTATACAACATTAGAAGTTATAGGATTTATATTTTTATCATTTTATTTAATCAGATAATTCAAAATGATTTATTTCGGGAATGTTGCAACTCTATTGTAATTTGGAGTGAAGATGAAGCTCCTCAATCTTTCCTTTTCCATATGCTTCTAAAACCTTAGAAGGGATCTTTAATGTTAATTCTAAGTAGAAGACATCGATAATGAATTATCTAAATTAAGAAGTGATACCTTGTAATCAAGAGGGTCATCTGAACAGTAATTTTCATATGGCCCAACAGCAATACTCAATGTTGATCAGTCTACAAAAGTTGTTTGTCTAGCGGAGCTAATTGAGGGGTAAAATTATAATTCTCTACTCCTTTGTTTTGTTCTCTAAGATGCATTGATGATTAATCTAACTAATGTTTCTATATTCTTTAATTGGGTCCATCAGTGGATTGAGCCAATATCTTTTTTGGCATGCAACGCACCTTGTTTTGTGACAATCAATACATCATCAATACTTAGTTTTGCTACTCATCATCTCCACAAGATCACATTTTTTTAAAAAAATATTATTTTTAAACTAATTTAATTCTTGTACTCATTATCCATGATATACTACATATTTGGTTAAAAAAAATTAAAAATTAAAAATTATGTATAGCATGTAATGTGAGTATAATGAGTAGAATTTTTCATACTTTAAACATCATTGCAAATTGGGATAACATAGAGAAGACTATAAGATTACCAAAACTCAATGATTACCTTAATGCATACATCAATCATAATTAAGTATATGCAAAAGAAACACTTATCAATAACAATCCAATTATATCTCAAAGATATGCGACTACTTTGACATGGAGGATGCACGAGAAAATGAATAAAACAATTCATCACATCAATGGACATTTTGCATTTTTTAATACAGAGTACTTCCAATGGTTCCTTAATCTTATCCTTCAAAATATATTACCAAAATTTATTTTTTTCTATTTTATATACTGACTTTTATAATAAGTCATATATCAACTTATCTATTTTTTCTCTATATTATTTAAATATTATACTTTTTAATATTTTTTATTTATTTCAAATATTTTCTCTAATTATCAATATTATCTTTATAGCTTTTAATATTTACAATATCCTCTCATATACAATCTCATATCATTATGTTTTATTTTAAATCAAATTAAAATTGACATAGAATCAAAATATAATAAAAAAATAGAAAAAATTATGTTATATTTTAAATTATTTATAAAAATATATATGAACCCTTTCAAATATAAAAATTTTAAAAAATTATGTCATTCCATACAAAATCTAGAATTAATGTTATGATAATATCATAAAAACTACACATTTCAATAATAGATATAATTAATGGGCTTTGCTACATACAGTCAGCAAATACAGTCGGCGTGTAGTCGGCTATACGGAATGAATAAAAAAAAATTATAAAATTTTTTTTTTATATTCAGGGAGACCTACATGAATAAAAAAAAAGTTATAAAAATAATTTTTTTTTTCATATAGGTCCCGTATTAATTCACTTTTTTACAATCGACTATACACCGACTACATCTACCGACTGTAAAAAATATTTCTCATAATTAATCTATCATGAATATTTATCAATTATCGTGACTTAAAATATCTTGATTGTGACCCACTAGAAAGGTACCAGAGTCGTGTAAATTGAAAAATGTTTCACACGCCCGGTGGGCCGGTCATGGTATTCGACACCTTTTTTTTTATTGGAAAACTGATGATATACGTGGGCTTTCGAGCCCCCACAACAAAGACGAGACAAACATCTTCCACACATGCGTCACTTCTCCACACCAATCAAATCGCGCGTGGTGTTCCACCTCTTCCGGAAGCTGAACCATCCTTGAGTCATTTCGTCCAATCTTTTTCGAGATGCGAGTCTAATTAATTTGGAAGAACTATCACACGCTCCTTGGAGAGAGTGAACAGTTTCTCCCGTCCACTTATATTTTAGCCATTATCCACGTAGTTTTTCCATTCAGTCAACTTCGGCGGTTGATGATTTTTCAGTGCTTCAGCCTTCAAGCCTTCACTCACCCACACCACATGTTCACCATAATATGTCTTCTTTTTTTTTTTCTTTAAAAAAAAAAATCGATAATTCAAGCAATTATTGTTGCATAGAGTCAATTTATATTTATTTTTTTCTATTGTTATATTTTTAAATAATTAAAAATAATCAAATTTTGTCAATAAAATTTAGTTCAATTTGAAATATAAAATCACTTGAAACGAATTAAATTAAAAAAAATTAAAAATAGCAAGATTTAAGATAAAAATATTAAGTGAAATATTTTAGCTATAAATAAATTATATAAAAATAAATTCTCAATCTGACGTGATTTGATGTAATATATTAAATTTTTTTGTGAATATATCATTTCTCATAATAAAATAAATAGGTTATCCATACTAAAGTGTTGCTCCCATCTCAATATGAGCTTAGATATGATAATTTTTTTTATTTTTTTTAAAAGAAAAATAAGAAAATTAAATAATTGTATTTGAATATTAGAATATCTAGACTCAATAATATCTTCAAGAATTTTCAATTTTTCTATGAAAGCAACATAATTGTAAACAGGCTTAAGTCCACTCTAGGGAAGAAAAAAAAAAAAGCAAGTGGGGACCTTAGTACCACTTACACAAGTGGTTGTAAGTTGTAACCTTTCTTTGAATTGGCCACTTTTGAATGCTTTTTGTTCATACTTTTGGTCATGGTAATAGTGCTACTCCATTTTGTATTTTTTTATGGGGACAAAAAGGATCTCTATACTTTGAAATTTTTGTAGTTTATAGCCATCTTGGTTGTCATTTTTTTTTCCACATTTGTGTTGCGAGTCAATGGTCTTCCCTTGGTAGCTCTTAGCCCATTTTTCAGTGACAATGGCCACTCATTTGCTAACATAGTGGGTCACGCCTTCGGAAAAAGTTGATGGTGAAAGAGTAATGATATATACAATTATGTAATGTATGAATACTATATTATCATTTTTAAAAAGAATAGGATATACTTTTAGAAAATTAGTTTTTTTTTTGTTTATGTTCATTCCGTATTTATTCAGTTTTTAAAAAAAATTACGTGGTGTTTATATATTCTACGATTGTAAATATCATTTTTTTTATAATTGTTAAGTTTATTTAAAAATTTTATAAAAAAAAATTTATAAGCTGACACGATAATTTAAAGTATTACATTAGATTTACTTCATAAGAAAATGCAATATATAATTTAACATATTATATTAAATTTCATAAGCATGTAAACTTATTTTTATAACATCTTTACATAGATTAAGGACATGTTTAGATTTTTCAAAATTTTTACATAAAATATAATAAATATTTAATATTTTCAAGTCTTAAAATAAAAATAATATTAAAAAATAATCTTTTAAAAATATTTTATTAAATTTTTATTTTTCATTTATAATCATTTCATCTTTAACGTTGAAACCAAGCTTATATTTATCGTTTTCGATGACTCCTAAAAGGCAAAAGAATAAATCAAGAAATAAAACAAGTGTCCTTTTTCTTTTCGGGGACATGCACGAGATCTATCTTATCTAGTGATAAATGTATGGCTATAACAAGTCTAAATTGTATCATCTAGAACACATGGGTTATTTCTAATTTTTTTTGTTCAATTAAATGGTTTAAAAAAAAATTATTTTATATAAATAAAGTCGCGTTCTAATCTATATATCAATATTAATTTATTTATATTTTAATTAATATTATTTTTAATAAAATTTATTTTTTGATTAATTATATTAAATTGATATACATATTAATGTGCAGTTATACTTATAATTAAATTTTTTCAAAATAAAATATCTGTATTTGTGGACAATCTAGAAGGATTACTCCTCCGATATTTGGTCGCTCACAATCTTATCCATAACTCTATTTTCTCTTTTCTTTCCTTTTTTGCATTGCACATTGATTTTACATGAACCTCAGTTATTTTAACATCTAATGCCTAATTAATTGGATTGTTGTAAGCAATAATTTTTTTTTATATGAGAGTTATATGAGAGTTTTTGAAGTTTCTCAAAGCATTATTTAACAACGAGAAATGATATTTACAGCATTATGATATGTATATCTCACACACTCTATTTAAAAAAAAAAAAATAGCTATATTTAGGACTGATATAAAAATAACATTTTTTAATGATAAATTATATTTTTAAATGAAATGTACAAGATTTATATACTTGATTAGAACTGTATATCGCATTACTAAAAATCTCAATTGAAATTTAAAAAAAAAAAAAGTGTGGTTAGCATTTTTTAAGCATTTCAAGAGCTTTTCACAAATCTATAAACACATGATTTTTTTTAAATAGTTTATAAATTGTTAAAAATGCTTTTCAAATTCTCAAACTCAAAACCAAACACACATTCAATTCTATATTTTTACTACTTATAAGCCTATTGTGGCAATGCACCCGTTGTCTTGATATTCATTATACTTACAAAAACCTTAGAATATAAATAATTTCTTTTATCTTTAATAGTGTGTTGGCTTTGTAAAATAAAATTGCAAATATATATTTTTTATAATTTTAATGTTATCCATATTTTTCAATGGATGGTACTAGTGTGCTGCTCAGCTTTGATTACTGGGTATGTCCAGTAATACAAAATTTTCTTTTTAGTCTTTTATTCTTTTCTTTTTTTACATTTTTTTTATATTTAATATTTTTTTAAAATAAAATAAATACATGAATATACTAAAAATTATTTCCTTATTCATTAAGACATAAAAGAATTTAAAAAAAATTAAAGACATAAACAGTTAAAACAAATAAACAAACTTAAAAGACACATTGAAAAAAAAAAAACTCAAAAGATATATTAATATTTTTTTATATAAAATATGTTAAATTTATTTTATAATAAAAATAATTTAAATTTCGTGTAACATTAATATTACAGCCGTACTAACTGTCTAGAACATCTGTGAGTTCGCCGTTCAGTGTTTCACAACAATGATTTTTGTACAGTGCGTCTGCGACTTCGAAATAAAAAAGGATGAAAATGAACGAAACTACAGTCTACTGTCTACTGTGACTTCCCACCTTCCCAAGTGATTAAAAATGGCACCATCCTGTCATCTCTCCTTCTTTCTACTTCCATTAATCTTCTCTGCTTAATCGGAAAGAAAAGATTTTTCCAAATTCCAAGCACCAAACCACATGTCGCCGGCACAAATTTCCCGGCCATGCCTCTATGGTTCTTTCTATATTCTCTGTTTCCTCTCCCTTTTCTCCCGTATCCATTCCGACGAACTTAAAACTCTATTGAAGGTAAAATCCGCGCTCCAAGGATCGAATCCCGACGTCTTCAGTTCATGGAAGTCCACCAATTCCGTTTGCGATTTCGCCGGAATCACCTGCAACTCAGACGGCTCCGTTATAGAAATAGAACTTTCTAACCAGAACTTATCTGGGAATCTTCCCTTGGATTCTATATGCGAGCTCCATTCGCTGGAAAAGCTCTCGTTGGGTTTCAACCTCTTGACCGGTCCCATCACGGAGGACTTGAAGAATTGTGTGAAATTGCATTACTTGGATTTGGGAAACAATTTCTTCACGGGAGCGGTTCCAGACATATCTTCTCTCAGCAATTTACAGCATCTACATCTGAATAACAGCGGATTCTCCGCCACTTTTCCTTGGAATTCGCTCCAAAACATGACGGGTCTAGTCCGGCTCAGCCTCGGGGACAATCCCTTCGATCCTAGTCCAATTCCAACCGAGGTGGTGAAGCTTACTAAACTGGATTGGCTTTACCTCTCCAACTGCAACATCCAAGGAACAATCCCAGCTGGGATTGGAAATCTCAGAGAGCTAATAAATTTGGAATTTGCAGACAATAACATGACCGGAGAGATTCTCGAAGAGATAGGAAACCTCGTGAACCTCTGGCAGCTCGAGCTCTACAACAATTCGTTTACGGGAAAACTTCCGGTGGGTCTAAGAAACCTCACGAAGCTTGAGATGTTTGACGCTTCTATGAATTATCTCGAAGGAGATTTGTCGGAGCTGAGGTTTTCGACCAATCTGGTTAGTCTGCAACTATTCAATAACAAACTTAGTGGGCAAGTGCCGACCGAGTTCGGCGAGTTTAAGAAACTGGTGAATCTTTCGCTGTATTCGAACAGGTTGATGGGTCCTCTGCCTGAGAAGCTTGGATCTTGGGCGCAATTCGATTTCATCGACGTGTCTGAGAATATCTTGAGTGGTCCAATCCCACCTGATATGTGCAAGCAGGGCACCATGAAGAAGCTTCTCATGCTTGACAACAAACTCACCGGCGAAATTCCGGCAACCTACGCCAACTGTTCCTCTCTAACTCGTTTCAGGGTCAGCATGAACGCGCTTACGGGTACCGTTCCCGCCGGAATCTGGGGGCTACCTAACGTGAACATAATCGACATCGAGTCCAATAATCTTCACGGCCCGATCACGTCCGATATCGAGAATGCCAAGTCTCTTAAGCAGCTGTTTGCCGGAAACAACCGCTTATCAGGAGAAATACCTGCCGAAATCTCTGGCGCTACCTCACTGGTGTTGATTCACCTGAACGACAATCAGTTATCAGGAAACATTCCTTCAGGTATCGGTGAACTGGAGCAGTTGAACGTTTTTCATCTGCAGAACAACAGGTTCACTGGTTCAGTGCCAGCGACATTAGGCTTTTGTGGCTCTCTCAGTGACATAAACATGGCAAATAATTCACTTTCGGGTCAAATTCCATCCTCTCTAGGACGTCTACCAACTCTTAACTCTCTGGATCTCTCCGACAACCAGCTTTCCGGGACAATTCCGGAAAGCTTCTCTTCTCTCCGGCTAAGCTTTCTCGATCTTTCAAACAACGGCTTGACCGGTCCCATACCGCAAGCTCTGTCAATCGAAGCGTACAACGGTAGCTTTTCTGGTAACCGAGGCCTCTGCATCCTGGGCATCACTTCCATGTTCCGACACTGTCCCTCCGGTTCCGGCATTACCAGAGATATCCGGACACTCATCATTTGTTTCGCAGTAGGTTTGGCCATCCTGCTTGTGTGTTTGGTATGCTTCGTCAACTCGAAGAAGGAGGAAAAGGATCAAGACCGTTCGTTGAAGAACGAATCCTGGGACCTGAAGTCCTTCCACGTGTTGAGCTTCACGGAGGGCGAGATTCTTGGTGCCATCAAGCCGGAGAATGTGATAGGAAAAGGTGGCTCCGGGAGTGTGTACAGGGTGCTACTCCCCAACGGCAAAGAGCTTGCGGTCAAGCACATATGGAATGCAGATTCAAGTCCCAGTCGCTGGAGAAAGATTCGGAGCAGCGCCAGGCCGATGCTCGGGAAGCACTCTGCCGGAAAGTCGAAGGAATTCGACAGCGAGGTGCAGACATTGAGCTCAATAAGGCATGTGAATGTGGTGAAGCTGTATTGCAGCATTACAAGCGACGACTCGAGCTTGTTGGTGTATGAATATTTACCGAATGGAAGTTTGTGGGATATGCTGCACACGGGCCACCACAAGAAGCAGCTCGATTGGGAGACAAGGTACGATATCGCCGTCGGCGCGGCCAAAGGGTTGGAGTATCTGCATCATGGGTGTGAAAAGCCAGTGATTCACAGGGATGTGAAGTCCAGCAATATACTTCTGGATGAGTTCTTGAAGCCAAGGATTGCTGATTTTGGACTTGCTAAGATTGTTCAGGCCAATGGTGGCAAGGATTCCACCCATGTCATTGCAGGAACCCATGGCTATATTGCTCCTGGTTAGTGATCATATCCAGTCAATTCCCTTTCTTTAGTTACTTTCGAAGTACTGTCTAGTGTTATTTCCACCTGAACTTTGATCTTCTAGAGCAGGACAGCGGTATGTTCTTAAAGTTCATGAACTCTTCTTGGTTGTGCAGAATATGGGTACACATGCAGAGTGAATGAGAAGAGTGACGTGTACAGTTTTGGAGTGGTTCTGATGGAGCTGGTGACCGGAAAAAGACCGATGGAGCCGGAGTTCGGGGAGAACAAAGACATAGTGAATTGGGTTTCTGACAATCTAAAGAACAAAGAGAGTCTATTAAGTGTGTTGGACTCCCAAATTCCAAAGGCTTTCGAGGAAGATGTTATCAAGGTACTGAGAATTGCAATTCTTTGCACATCAGCACTTCCAACTCTTCGGCCCACAATGAGAAGCGTCGTCCAAATGCTAGAGGAAGCTGAGCCGTGCAAATTGGTAAAAATTATCGTCACCAAAGATGGTGGTGAGAGTAACAAAAAGAAAGTGACGGACACAACAAAAATAAAGTTTATTACATGACTTTATAAAAAAAATTATAATCTGATGTATTATAACAAGTCATGTCAGTTACAAGTTTACCTGAGATATGTTAAAAAATAAAACATTTCTCTTTGTAAAATAAGTTTTTTCAAGCATAATGTAACTTAGATGTGTCGAGAAGAAGAAATGACAATATCCTTTAACAAAGTCATGTAATCATTATAATAAAATAAGTTTTATAATATTACGTATCATCAAGTCGAGTCTATTTTAAAGTGATATTTTGTAATTAATGAGTTTATGGTTAACTTTTGTTTCCATTTGCATACTCCCCATCATAAGTTTGAGCCTTTACCAAATTTAGCATAACCCTAAAACTAATAAAGAGAAAAGTAACATAAAATGCAGTATATTCTGCTACCTAAGTCCTAACTGGTTTCAATAATCACATGATATATGACTGGATAATTATGGGTCTCAGAGTCACTTAGATGGTAAAATTGAGTTTTTTTAATTGGATTTTGGATCAAAACCCATATTTCCATGCTTTTTTGGGATTCCACTTATTATAAGAGCAGTGGCATCGGTTTATGAATAAAGAAAAGCTACTTTGCCGCCCAATGCATACCGCTCCATTTGACCGCTTAGTGATATTTTTTATTTAATAATTAAGGAAATGATTTTTAGTATATTGATATATTTTTTTTATATATTTTTAAAAATATTTAAATATATTAAAAAATATGAAAAAAAAACACAAATGTGTTGGTGGTAAGGAAGAGCGATGCAACTCAAACGGCAGAATAGCACCAATCCGAAAATCCGACTCCGAATCCGACTCCGCTCCGGCTCTACTCCGACTCCGACAAGTCGGAGTAGGAGTCGGAGTTTTTTCCCACTGAAAAGTCGGAGTCGAAGGTGGAGGTGTTCCGACTCCGACTCCGCTCCGATCCGCCTCCGACACACCGAATCCGACTCCGACTCATCCTCCGACTCCTACTTCCCATCCGACTCCGACTTCGACTCCGACTTCGACTCCGATATTATGCATATTTTATAAAAATATGTGTTTTCAATATATTAACATCTAATAAATAATAATGTATAAACATTATAATGAATATGTTGCCCAGATGACTAACACAAGAGGGAGGGTGAATTGAGTTGTATTAAAAAAAATAACAATTATAAATCAAATATATAATATAAAATATAAACAAAATATGAAATAACAATAAATATAAAGAGTAAGGGTAAGAGAGAAGCAAACTCAGTATATTAACGAGGTTCGGCCCCACTGCCTACGTCCTCGCCTCAAGCTACCCCTTGAGGATTCTCAAATTCACTATTCAACCTCCTTCAGGTGGAGATAGAAACCTATTACACCTTTGAACAACACCGCTACAAAGGATCCGTGTAGAATACCCTCTACACTTGCAATCACCTTACACGTGGTGATTCAACTATTCCCCGTGTAGAATACTTTCTACACACACAAGGGTTATACACACCCTTTTTCTGATACAAAAGCTGATAGTGGGTAGGTTATCAGAAAACACTCATCAATGAGTGAAATAAGAACAATACAGCGTAAACTATATCTCTCAAAATGAACAAGGATTAAGGCTCAACGTTTAGAAAAGAGAGAATGAAAGCTTTGAATGAATGTTGTATGCTCTTGGTGTTGTGAATGTGAAGCTCTCAAATGATCTATTTATAGGCATATGAGACTTCATATTCAAATTTAAAAAGATTCACATGTCAAAGACAACATCATTCATTTTTTCAAAAAATTCAAATAAAAGGTTCTTCTTTTTCAATTGTCAAAAACAACATCATTCACTTTTTCAAAAAAATCAAACCTAATCTTTTACTTTTGGCATATGACAAAATGAGCACACTTTCATTTTCAAAAAATTCAAACCTAATCTTTTACTTTTTGCATATGACAAAAGGAGCACACTTTCCTTTTCAAAAATTTCAAACCTAATCTTTTACTTTTTGTATAAGTCTAAAAAAGCATCAATCACTTTTGAAAATATTCAAATAAAACATGCACATGTGAAAGATGACAATCAATCATCTTTAATATTTTCAAAGTTCAACCTTTTAATCAAGGCATGCATATGTAAAAGATGACAATCAATCATCTTTCAAAATTTTCAAATTTAATTTTCAAAAATATTCATGCACATGTAAAAAATGTATTTTAATGCTTTATGATAAAATATTAATTTTGAGCATTAATCCTAATTTTGAATTTTGAAGAGATTTACAACATTACTCTATAATTTTAATATGAACTTGTTCCCTTATTGCTCATACTTGTTTCCTTGATGTGCTTGACTCCATTGTGTAGACAACTTGAGCTTGAGACTTCTTTATTCTTTGAATTCATTTGTTATCATCAAAATCCATGTGTAAATATATAATTACACAAAACTTGAAATTTTGGGTTCAACAATCTCCCACTTTTTGATGATGACAAATACTTGATAGAACCTGAAACCTGTATTAATACTTAAGCTCCCCCTGAGAATGTGCGTTAGTTTTTCAAGCAAAAGTATAAATATAATTCCAAATATATGTAATAAGTTTAGCAATTCAAACAATGTTAATGTTCTAGTCTAACACTTCTCCCCCTTTTGGCATCATTAAAAAGGATCCGCAACAAGTAAATAGACTAAAGAAAACGATGCGTTTAATAGTCACTGTAGATAGTTGAAAAATGGAGCCGTCCGTGACCCGACAAGTGCTGCAAAGCCTCGAGGCCTAACTCTATGAATTTAATACGGCTGAAGATTTAAACAATCGCCTGATGTTGTTGACAAACGGGATTGAAGGCTCCGAGTTTCTATAAAAAAATGATCATTTTCATCTATCGGATGCCAAAAAAAAATAATCGCTTCTTGACCTGAGTTCTGTTTTTCCATAACGATAGAATGGCTGAGCAATTCTCTTCCACTAATGTTCCAGACTTGAATCAGGAACCCTTGACGCATCAATCATCAATCTTCTCTCCTGAGGCCGTCAATACCATGATAGGAGCAGTGAACCGTTTTTCTAGTAAGGCTGATTCTGAGATTATTGCAGAATCAAGAATGCTCAGTAGTCAATATGCTGCCTCTGTTACGATCTTGTCTCGAAGGTTAATGGCGAGGGTGAGTGAGATTGATCATCTTAACATGCAAATATCTGAGTTACGACAGAAACTTGCTAATAAGGATAGTGAGAATAAAAGGCTAAAGCAAGAAAACCAAGAGTTGAAAAAGTTTACAGATTGGTATGCTCATGATCTGTAACCACGAATAGAGGAGCTGGAACGAGAAAGGGTTCAGATACAAGGTCAACATCGGCAGATAACAGCAGAGGTTCACCGTTTACTAGAAAAATAGGGACAATCTACTGTTAATCTCGCTGGATTAGTAAGAAAACTTTTGACAATGTGTGTCCAGCATATCTTGTATTTCTTTTGACTAAATAAGATTTGAAGAGAAAATAGTTTGTCTTATTCTTTATGCTATCTCTATAAAATCAGTCCTGAAGTTCATCCAATCCGCATCAAGTTTTCATCTCATCTCTATAACTCATCTGCATTCCTTCAGCATTCTCGTTTTAAGCCTTCTATTTTTTTTCTCAATGGCTCATTCTTCTAACATTTCTCTAGATCCATCCATGAGGCATTCTGCATCTCAACCTCTTGTCCTTTCGCAGCTGCCATTGGTGCCATGTTGCAGTAAGAAAATAATAATCTGACTAATAAGTCAGATTCTGATGCTATTTATGACTTGGTGAGTCTTGGGACTCGCTACTCTTCCTCTATTGTTGCTTTTTCTCAGCGGCTACAAGCCAAAAATCATGAAGTTGAAATGCTCAAAGAACAAATTGTTGTACTTCAACGAATTGTTCAAGAGTCTCATACAAGGGAATGAATCATTCGGCAGAAGAATAAACAGTTGAAATATTTATTAGATTCTTCATTCCGCTTGCCGGTTCCCATGAATAAGAATGACATGATATTGTATAAAGAGAATGAGCGTCTCAAACATGAGGCTAAGAATCTCAAGTTTATGTAAAAGTATTTAAAAAATCTATCTCTATTTTATTGACTCTGGTCTATCTTTTAAGAGATATTCATAGCATGCATCATACCAATTTCTCTTCTGATCATACATAATCTATCTTCTGGTAAAGGTTTTGTGAAAATATCTGCTAACTGATCGTGTGTGTTTGTGAACTCTAATATTATATCGCCTTTTTGCACATGATCTCGAAGAAAATGATACCTTATTTCAATATGCTTAGTTCTAGAATGTTGTATTGGGTTCTTTGAAAGATTTATAGCACTTGTATTATCACATTTGATTGGAATGTGATTATACTTGAGTTTAAAATCTTCAAGTTGTTGCTTCATGTAGAGAACTTGAGCACAACAACTACCCACAGCAACATATTCTGCCTCAGCAGTAGATAGTGCAACAGAATTTTATTTTTTGCTAAACCAGGAAACTAATGCATGACCTAAGAAATGGCATGCTCCACTAGTGCTTTTTCGATCTATTTTATAGCCAGCATAATCTGCATCTGTGTAGCTGATTAGATCAAAATATGTGTGCTTAGGGTACCATAATCCTAGGTTAATTGTACCACTAAGATATCTAAGAATGCGCTTAACTGCAATTAAATGTGATTCTTTTGGAGATGATTGAAAGCGTGCACATAAGTACACACTAAACATAATATCTGGTCTACTGGCTGTTAAATATAATAAGCTACCAATCATACCTCGATATATCTTTGAGTCAACTGGCTTACCGGATTCATCTTTATCAAGCTTAGTTGATGGGCTCATTGGTGTTCCAATTTCCTTAGCATTTTCTATCCCAAACTTCTTCAGTAATTCCTTAATATATTTTGATTGATTGATGAATGTCCCACTTTTTGCTTGCTTAATTTGCAATCCAAGAAAGAATGTAAGTTCTCCCATCATGCTCATCTCAAATTCTTCCTGCATAGTCTTAGCAAAAACTTGACACATATTTTCATTAGTAGCACCGAATATTATATCATCAACATAAATTTGAATCAAAAGAATATCATCATTTTCATATTTAATGAAAAGAGTTGTGTCGATTTTTCCTCTTGAAAAACCTTTTTCAATCAAGAAACCACTAAGTCTTTCGTACCAAGCTCTAGGAGCTTGTTTAAGTCCATATAGTGCTTTTGTGAGTTTGAAAACATGATTTGGGGAAATATGATTTTCAAAACCTGGAGGTTGCTCAACATATACCTCTTCATTTATAAAACCATTTAAGAAAGCACTTTTAACATCCATTTGAAAAAGTTTGAAATCTTTATAACAAGCATATGCAAGTAGCATTCGAATAGCTTCTAATCTTGCGACATGTGCATATGTCTCATCATAATCGATTCCTTCTTCTTGATTAAAACCTTGAGCTACAAGTCGAGCCTTATTTCTAGTAATGACTCCGGACTCATCTTTCTTGTTTCTAAAAACCCATTTTGTTCCAATAATAGTATGATTTTTGGGTCTAGGAACAAGTGTCCAAATATCATTTCTTTCAAATTGATTCAACTTTTCTTGCATAGCTAGAATCCAAGATTCATCAAGAAGTGCGTCATTAATATTTTTGGGTTCAATTTGAGATAGAAAAGCAGTATGATTGCAAATATTTCTAACAGATGATCGAGTACTTACACCTTGTGAAGGTTCTCCCAAAATTTGTTCCACTGGATGATCTTTCACAAATTTCCACTGTTTGGTTGCATCTTGTATTAAATTTTGATGATCTTTCCTGATGGCTCCATGTTGAACTTCCTCTATTGTTTTCTCTTTGTTGAGATTGAGACTTTCTGTGTTATTTATACCTCCTGTTTCTTCATCAATAGATTTCTTGGAGAGTGGAGAATTAGATTCATCAAATACTACATGCATAGATTCTTGTACAGTCAAAGTCTTTTTATTAAATACTCTATAAGCTTTACCATTAGTAGAATACCCAAGAAATATATCTTCATCAGATTTTGCATCAAACTTGCCTAAATTATCATTTTCATTCAAAATAAAACATTTGCATCCAAATACATGAAAGTAACGAATGTTGGGCTTTTTCTCATTCCAAAGCTCATAGGGGGTTTTATCTAACTTAGATCTTAGCATAACTCTATTTATAACATAACATGCAGTACTTACCGCTTCGGCCCAAAAATAACTAGGCAAGTTGTTCTCATTGAGCATTATTCTTGCCATCTCTTGAAGAGATCTATTTTTCCTCTCTACTACCCCATTTTGTTGAGGAGTTCGAGGAGCAGAAAAATTATGCACAAAACCGTTTTCATCACAAAATGTTTCAATATTTTTATTAACAAACTCTTTTCCCCTATCACTTCGGATACTTGAAATAGTATAGCCTTTTTCATTTTGAATTCTCTTGCATAACTTGGTAAAGACATTATGTGCCTCATCTTTATGAGCAAGAAAGATGACCCAAGTATATCTAGAGAAATCATCAACAATAACAAATGCATAATATTTTCCTCCTAGACTTGCAACTTTATTTGGTCCAAAAAGATCCATGTGTATCAGTTGCAATGGTCTAGTAGTGAAAATATGTTTCTTAGTTTTAAAAGAAGTTTTTGTTTGTTTACCAAATTGACATGCATCACAAATTTTGTCTTTAAGAAAATTTGTTTTTGGTAAACCTCTCACAAGATTATTTTTTGAAAGTTTGGAAATAAGTTCCATATTGGCATGACCTAATCTTCTATGTCATAGCCAACTAGTTTCATTTTGAGCTGAAAAGTAAATAGCATCTTGTGAGGTAATTTCTTCAAAATCGATTGTATAAACATTATTGTTTCTAAAAGCAATAAAACAAATATTACAATCATGATCATTCAAAATAATGCATTTATCCATTTTGAAAGTAACTGTAAATCCTTTATCACATAATTAACTTATGCTCAAAAGATTATGTTTTAAACCTTCAACAAGTAGAACATCTTCAATTATGAGAGAAGATTCATTACCAATTTTACCTATTCCCACGATCTTCCCTTTCGAGTTCTCTCCAAATGTCACGTGTCCTTCTTCTTTAGATCTAAGATCAAAGAACTTAGTCTTGTCTCCCGTCATGTGTCTTGAACATCCACTATCTAAAAACCATTTATCTTTGCTTGTGGAAGACTTCATGTATACTTATAAAAATAATTAAAATGATTTTTCTTGGTACCCAAGTTCTTTGGGTCCTTTATTTATTAGTATTAGAAGAAACAAGATTTTTAGGTACCCATATGACCCTAATAGTCATTGTATGATTTCTTCTAATAGGACAAGTATGATAATTATGACCATTTCTATTACAAAAATTACAAATAGCATGTGACATATATGAAAAACTTGAATGATTATAATAATATCATTTTTTGACAAAATTATTTTTATGAAAAGAATTTTGAATATTAGTCTTTGATGTAGAATGATTATTAAAGAAATTTTTATAAGGTTTGTATTTTTGTTTTGGCATATATCCCAATCCTGCCTTGTCAAAAACACATCTTTGACTACCAAGAAATTTTTCAAAATTTCTTTTTCCATTCGTAAAGTTTTCAACAATATTTTCTAAATCGGTTTTCTTCTTATTCAATTCAAGATTTTCATCTTTCAAAATGATACTTTCTTTTCTTAAAATTTCAATTTCGTTTGTTAAAAAAGAATTTTTCTTTTTCAAAGCAGTATACTTGATACCCAATTTTTCAAATTTCTCATAAATCTCTTCTAAAACATTTTGCAATTCTTCATATGAAGGATTTTCAATATTATCAAGATTTGTTACCTCAATGTCATCTTTAGCCATAAGACAAAGATTTGCTGATTCTTCATTGCTTGCTTCACTATCTGAGCTACTTGAATCATCATCCTATGTAGCTTTCATTGCTTTCTTGTCCTTGTTTCGATCTTTCTTTAGTAGAGGACAATCTGGCTTGATATGACCAGATTTATTGCATTTATAACAAATTAAAGTGTCGTTTTTACCTGAATCTTTCTTGGAAATCTTTTTGAAGGATTTCCTCGAAGGAGTTCTATTTTTCTTCAAGAACCTCTGAATTCTTCTTGTTATCATCGCAACTTCTTCATCTTTATCGCCATTTTCCTCATCTTCATCACTTTCACTTTCATGAGGAATAGCTTTAAGTGCTAAGCTCTTTTTTGGCTTTCCTTCTTCTTCTCCTCTTTCAATGTGTACTCATGGGTGATAAGTGACCCGATGAGTTCATTGACTTCGAGCTTCTTGAGGTCTCTAGCTTCAAGAATCGCTGTAACTTTTGATTCCCAACGTTTTGGTAAAGAGTTGAGAATTTTTCTTACTATCTCCACCTTAGAATAAACTTTGCCAAGAGCTGTCAAGCTGTTTATGATGTTAGTAAAACGAGTGTGCATACTAGAAATAAATTCATCATCATTCATCTTAAACATTTCATATTCATGAGTAAGAATATAAATTTTTGATTCCTTGACTTGGTGAAGTTCCTTCATAAGTTACTTCCAAGTTATCCCAAATTTCCTTTGCCGTAGCGCAATTCATTATTCTATTAAACTCATTTCCATTAAGAGCATTATATAATAAATTCATAGCAGTTAAATTTAAAATATAAAGTCTATCGTCTTCACGATCAAACTCTTCTTCTTCCTTTTTGACCTTTACTCCACCAATCACTTTTGTTGGAATATAAGGTCCATTTACAATACATTTCCATATTTCTCTACCTTGAGCTTGAAGAAATATTCTCATTCTAACTTCCAGAATGAGTAATTATCTCCACAAAAGAGTGGAGGCCGACTACTAGATTGACCTTCACCAAATGAAGCAGCAATGTTAGCCATAAGATCTTAACTGAAAAGATAGTTAATCTTATAATAGAGTTCTTAGCTCTGATACCAATTGTTGCCCAGATGACTAACACAAGAGGGGGGGTGAATTGAGTTGTATTAAAAAAAATAACAATTATAAATCAAATATATAATATAAAATATAAACAAAATATGAAATAACAATAAATATAAAGAGTAAGGGTAAGAGAGAAGCAAACTCAGTATGTTAACGAGGTTCGGCCTCACTGCCTACGTCCTCGCCTCAAGCTACCCCTTGAGGATTCCCAAATTCACTATTCAACCTCCTTCAGGTGGAGATAGAAACCTATTACACCTTTGAACAACACCGCTACAAAGGATTCGTGTAGAACACCCTCTACACTTGCAATCACCTTACACGTGGTGATTCAACTATTCCCCGTGTAGAATACTTTCTACACACACAAGGGTTATACACACCATTTTTCTGATACAAAAGCTGATAGTGGGTAGGTTATCAGAAAACACTCATCAATGAGTGAAATAAGAATAATACAGCGCAAACTATATCTCTCAAAATGAACAAGGATTAAGGCTCAACGTTTAGAAAAGAGAGAATGAAAGCTTTGAATGAATGTTGTATGCTCTTGGTGTTGTGAATGTGAAGCTCTCAAATGATCTATTTATAGGCATATGAGACTTCATATTCAAATTTAAAAAGATTCACATGTCAAAGAAAACATCATTCATTTTTTCAAAAAATTCAAAATTCAACCCTTTAATCAAGGCATGCATATGTAAAAGATGACAATCAATCATCTTTCAAAATTTTCAAATTTAATTTTCAAAAATATTCATGCACATGTAAAAAATGTATTTTAATGATTTATGATAAAATATTAATTTTGAGCATTAATCCTAATTTTGAATTTTGAAGAGATTTACAACATTACTCTATAATTTTAATATGAACTTGTTCCCTTCTTGCTCATACTTGTTTCCTTGATGTGCTTGACTCCATTGTGTAGACAACTTGAGTTTGAGACTTCTTTATTCTTTGAATTCATTTTTTATCATCAAAATCCATGCGTAAATATATAATTACACAAAACTTGAAATCTTGGGTTCAACAGAATAATATAAGTTAATATAGTTACTATAAGTTAATTTACATTACTAATTTATTATAAGTTACTATAAGTTAATATAGTTAGTATAGTTATACTATAAGTTACTATACCTTATATAGTTGATTTACATTACTAATTTACTATAAGTTACTATAAGTTAATAAAGTTACACTATAAGTTACTATACCTTATATAGTTAATTTACGTTACTAATTTATTATAAGTTATTATATAAGTTAATATAGTTACTATATAAGTTACTATACCTTATTTTATATTTTACATTACTAATTTACTATAAGTCAATATATAATATATAGTTATATTATATATAATTATAGATTATATATATACTATATATATTGAGGGCTTATATAATATATAGTTACTATAGTATGTATTTTTTATGCATTAATCATATATATTTTATATAACTATACCTTATATAGTTAATTTACATTACTAATTTACTATAAATTATAGTTATATACTAAATCACTATAACTAAATTACTATAGTCTATAACTATGTATTAAATGTATTACAAATATATACAAATATAACTATCAACCAATGGGATGATGACAACTATTAAAATGATAGACAACGCTATAGCCACTAGGAGCTTTAGTGGTTTTAATGTATTTTTTTAGTCCCTTTATTATATGTATTTTTTTTATCATCCTTAATTTTTTTTTTAAATATTCACAATATTATTAAAAAATGTTTCTTTAATCACGAAATAAAAAAATTTTAAAATAAATAAATAAAAAGGCCAACGATGGGAGCGGAACCTTTTGCATTATTTAAAAAGATATAATAAACATTACAAATATCAATGCTGATAAAGTAAATTATAATGGACTTAATAGTAATTTCAACTACATAAGATAAGACTAGTGCTCCACGTGTGACTTCCAACTTCTTTCCCACTTCCCAGTGCATGATCCAACGACTAAGATCAAACTGCACTTCACTTTAACCTTTTTGACCAAAAGACTTCAGACCAAATTCTTCATCCATTTCGTCTTGTTCCTTCCCGAATCCTCCAGCTCCAAGACTCAGCCTTTCTTACTTCTCAAACCATCGACTGTAACAGAGAGCCATGCCTTGAGGGAGAAGAGACAGAGGTTATTAAGAGAAAATCGTGCAGCAATTCGTCTACACATTGTTAACTTTTTTTTTTTCTTTTCGATCGATTATTTTTTTTTCTTCCAGTCTCCTTTTCTCTGTTCTTTTTCTCTTTTGTTTGTTTTTTTCTTCCATAGATCTGAGTTAATGTATATTTTTTAAAAACCTTTTTATTTTGGTTGTTGGTTTTCTTCCCCTGTAGATCTGAACAGATGTTGATATATTTGAATAGATTGTATTCATGTCTTAGTGTGCTTATTATTATTTTTTTTTTACCTTTCCGGTTATCTTTATTTGAAGCTCTGTTTTCAGGTGCCCCAGTCGGCACTCGGCAGTCCCCGTCGGCCGTCACCCCGAGTCCCCACGCCGTCGCAGATCTGGGTCATCGCACAGTGCCCACTGCCCTCCCACCGTCTCACCGACTCCGTCCCGACTCCGCTCTGAAAAGTCAGAGTCGGAGCCGGAGCGGAGCATATAGCATTCGGAGCCGGAGTCGTAGGTCGGACTCGGCCTCCGACAAAATAGGAGTCGGAGTCGGAGGACCCAGATACCGACTCCGCTCTGTCGGTGCTCAGCCCTAATGTATAGCATATGCAAAGACATATTTGCATAATATCAGCCTAAATTTCACTACATTGAATTATGTATCTTTATATTTTTGCATGGCTATGAATAGTATTTATAATAATTTGGAGATTCACTATTCACTCATCAAATGTTATTTTACTAATTATTTATCTTTCCTCCCACTCTCTCTCTCATAGCCCTTTTGTCTGCTCCCTCCCTCAACAACACAACAAACCTTCACCTTCACCTTCATTTTATTATTATAATATATTATATAATTTTTTTTATCATTTTATTATATTTTTAATATAATATATAAAAAAATTTTATTTTTTTATTATTATATTTATATTATTAATGTCAAATGTATGCAGTGGATGCTAATTGTAAAATATATAAATTAATTTTAGGAAAAAATTAATAATAAAAAAAATTATTACTATTTTGACTCAAAGATATATAATCGTGAAAATTTTTCTTGAATGGTAAAGTTAATATCTTAAAGAGGTGTTTTTGCATATGCAATTATGCATTATGTATAAACTAATGCCAATGCTCTTGGAAATAGAACACCAAAAAATATTCCAGAAAATTAGAAAAAAATTTAAACACCAAAAAAAATTTCTTTCTTTAAAAAACTAATTTAAAAAAGAATTATTCTCGATTTTCAATGATAATTATAAAAATCCAAAATATTTTTCAAGAAAACTATAAAAGTATATATATATATATATATATATCGAATGAGCCTCAACCTTTTTCAACCTCAATAAAAAAGTATATCTGGGAAAATTTCTCAAGTTTTTTACGAATTTTTCCAATTTTAAATATTTCATAATTTTCCAAGAAAATATTTAATTAGTTGCAAGGATCAAAGATTTAGAATTAGGAAAAAGAGTAGGAACAAACGCAGACCACACACACACAAAAAGTACCTTTCGGGCCCAAATTGATTTTGGAGATGTTACTTTCCTTATCAAATGGGGCTGCTTACAGGGCTCAAGTTTGGAGAATATCATGGGCATGGCCCACTGGACCCTACACTAGCACAAATATTCAAAAAGATTTCATTTTGTGAAGTGCATTGCTAAGAGCATTGGCATTGTCTTGTTAAATTTTAGCTAACTTGAATAAAAATGATCTGTATTAGAGTAATCAAAACTGCATGACTTCATTTTTGACCTACATAATTCCATTTCTTTCTTCAAATTTGATCAGCTACTATTCATCTCCAAAATAATATTTTACTTGAAAAATATTCTTAAATGTGTTTGTTAGAAATTAGATTAAAAAAAAATAGTTGAAAAATAATAATTTTAAGTAAAAATTAAATTATTAATTAACATATGGACTGTATTTGCAAAATTTATGTAAAAAAATTATTATTAAAATATATAATATTATGTTATATTGTTATTTTGATTTTAGGATAGATAGTCCAATGCGTATAAGCAAAACCTCAACTTTTAGTTAAATTTTAGACTTTGGCAATAAAAGATAGACTATTGCCAATGCTCTAACATGCTTTTTAATTATGGGAGCAGGGTTGAATCCCCACCTGGTGAGATAGGGGTGACAACGACGACAAGGCTCTAAACAAAATTAGCTTTGTCTTGGTGGTTTTAGGGCTGTAAACGAGCCAAGCTTGAGCAAGCTTGGAGTGTGTGAGCTCGGTTCGTTCACAAATAGAGTAGAGCCCAAGCTCGGCTAGTTTATGGGCCAAGTTGAAGCTAACGCTTGAGCTCAGCTCGTTTACGTGTAACCAAAACTCGAGCTCAATTTTGTTAACGAGCCGAGCCCAAGCTCCACTCGAGCTCAGCTCATTTACCCATGTTTTATTTACAAAATAATAAATATACAATTAAAATAAATGCATCAGAATAATAACATTTTTTTACAACTTATATTTAAATTTACATCATGAAGCCTTCTAGAGATACCCTTTGCATTATTACATTAAATGACATTTACTTCCTAATATAACTAGTGAATGAAAAATAGCTTTACAACAATAAGAAATAAAACTTAGTACATTAAATTTCAAAACAAAAAATGGGCACTAAAATTGAAATCAGTGAAGTCCTCAGTCTTCATGAATGCATCCCAGAGCCAGATACATTGTTGCCCTGCTGCTTACATACACTAATACACTAAAAAATTTGTGAACAGATTTTTAATCCCTTACTCAAGTACTGTTAACTTAGCATACTGTCAATGGATGTCTAAAAGGAATGCAAAACTTAATTTGCAAGAAAAATAAATGGCATATCTTTACAGATATTAGATACACCAATACCAAAATCATATTTCAAACAGGTTATCAAAACAGGTTGAAGCAGGTAGTAGCATTAGAACTAGCATATTGTAATATCACAGGCAGGCAGACAGCTATCAAAAAATTACCAAAACAGCCAAACAAGTTGACAATAAAATCATATTTCAAACAGGTTAAAGCAAGTTACCAAAACAGCATAGCACAAGTCACACAAGAAGAATTGAATCTGCCAACTAGCAGGCAGCTCAACAACAGATTTACCCCAAACTGTAATACCACAGGCAGTTACCAAAGAATTTGCCAAAACAGCCAGGCAGATTGAACCAAGTACCAAAACAACCAAAAGAGCATGACACAAGTCACAAAAGAAAAATCAAATCTGCCAACTAGCAAGCAGCATTCCTGACTCAAATTCATCATTCAAGTGAAACAAAATGCATACATTAATAAGTTCTCATATAGTTACCAAAACAAAATCAACATGACATAAGAAGTCATATATAAAACAGTAGGCTGCAGAAGCAATAGGCATACAAAAGTTCACTAATTTTTATTAAACAAAATTAGCTTAGTTACCAACAAAATCACAATGACTAGAAGTTACCAAACTTATACAAAATTTGAGTTCACCATGATAGAAGTTAACAAGTTCCCAAACTTGAACAAAATTACCATGATAACCTGCACACACTAATACAGTAAAAAAATATTAATATAATTTTTATTCCTTTGCAAAATTACCCAAATACTTTTAACTTAGTAATATTGTCAATGGATATTTGCAATGCAAAATTTAATTATCCATTTAAAGAAATTTAGGAAATCTAGATGGTGAAGAGTTAGAACTTAGAAATTACCTGAACTGTCATTACTCATATCATTCTAAACAAAATCAAATAAAACAACCAAACTGTCCAAATATTACAAAATAAAATGTCCAAATAACAGTGGTTCTACACAACACTACACCTAGAGGGGGGTGAATAGGTGTAATCTAATTTTTATGGCCTTTGAAAATAAATCAAATAAGCAGTTAATAAATGAATCAAATAACATAAATAATCAACACATGATTTTGTTCACGGAGTGGAAACTCATTTGAAAAACATATTCAAAATCTAAAACCACTCCGGGTGTAAGACACCACCTCAAATCCACTATAGAAACTTTAGTTTGTTACAACCAATTTAGAAACACTCACAAAACCTTTGTAGTAGCTAAACTTGGCTTGCAACACCACGAGTGACCCACTCGATCTCTACACGCATGTAGTGTCGGAACTCCGACCTTCCTATAGCTTCCCACGAGAACCTCTCGATCTCTGCATCAACGGTAGCTCCGGACTCTTCCGGCCAACAAAAATGTCCACTTCAATAGACTCAAGTAAGAGTTGATTTTGTGTATGTTGTGGTGGAGAAATGTTTATCCAAGAGAGAATCAACCAAATGGGGGAGATGTTGCTCTAAGAAGTTCTTGGAGGCCCTTAGGGTTTTTGCTCTGATTCTCCACACCAAGAACAGAAGTTAACATGTTCTATTTATAGTTCCCATCAAATGAGGCGTTCAAAACCCTAGTGATCTGGAACATTGGCTCGAGCGAAGTGTCGAGCGAAGGTCGAGCGAAACAATCTACCAAAGTTCGCTCGAGCGACCTGTCGAGCGAGTATCGAGCGGTCGACTCTGCCTAAGTTCGCTCGAGCTCAGTGTCGAGCGAGGGTCGAGCGACTCACTCTGCCTGGGTTCGCTCGAGCTGTATGTCGAGCAAGGATCGAGCGGTTGAATCTGCCTGAGTTCGCTCGAGCTGTATGTCGAGCGAAGGTCGAGCGGTGCAATCTGCCCAAGTTCGCTCGAGTGCTCCATCGAGCGAGGGTCGAGCGAAGTTGACTTCTTTGACCAATTTTCAAGCCTTTCCGCAACAACACTTGTTACAACACTATTTTACACAGGTTTTCACAAGAATATGCCAATACGCTCATTTTTCCCTCAACAATCTCCCCCTTTGGCATTTCTGTGACAAAACCTCTAACCTATACATATGACTTAATCCTAGCACACCCAACTAGATCCATATTCTTGAACATGTTGAAATATTTCTGCACACGCTTAGCAAACAGTTAAACATACCCATTCACATATGCACAAAAACATATTTGCAATTCCCAAATCATAATTCATGAACAATCATGTCAAGAAAAGAAATATTTCATTAAACAACAAATCAGAGATTGAGTTCAAAGAAACATTAATCAAACAACAGCAGCTAACAAGAGATATAATTCAACAAACATAACCAAAAGCTGCTGTTCCCCCCCAAAAAATGTTAGTACTAGTAACACTCCCCCTGAGTTAAATACTATTGTACTACTCCCCCTCAAACAATATCTCCCCCTTTTTGTCACAAGAGGCCAAGGGTCTCAATCATCACCATCGGCATCCTCATCATCTTCATTGAGCTGCCTCTCGATGTCGTTGAAACATTGAGTCACAAGTTGTTGCAGGTTATCAACTTTCACCTCAAGGCTGTGGAAACGGGCATCAAGGCGAGCTAGATACTCAAGTACCTGCTGAAGACTGGGCTCCGACGAACCGGGGGCTGAGGAAGATGGCTGAGAGCTGGATGGGGCCGAGGTAGACGGCTGAGAACTAAATGGTCAGGAGCTCGAAGGCTGAGAGGAGGGAGCGGGAGGATGCTCAACACGGAGAGGGTGTGGAGTTGTGTGAGCACGACTCAGCTGGACGGTCCTACGACCAATAGGAGCCTTAAGTGCAACTCTAGGCTCCTGAGGATGGAAAGCAACAGATTGGGAGAGAGCTAGTCGGGTGATTAAGCATGGTAAGGGCAAACCAGTCCGTGTTTTGGAGGACCGATACGCCTCAACAATAACCCGACACAAAAGACTTCCTAGATCAATGGAGACACCATTGATCAAGGCATACAGCAGAAGGGCTCGGTCAAGACCCACATCACTATTATGACCAGTAGGATCTAAGTTCGTAAGAACAATCCTACTAAGAATGAGGTGATCGGGGGTAAAACGAGCAGTTGAAATAGGGGTTGTCCCTTCCCAACTACTAGGTCGACCACAAAGACAACTAGCAATGACTTGTGGACTTGGAGGAGATGTCCGTGAGTAGGGAAACTCAGGATAGGACACACGAGGGGCATTTAGCAGAGTCGCTATCATGCCCGGAGTTACTAGAAAAACAACGTTCCTAAGACTGACTTCAAACGAGTCGTCAACAGACACGTCATGAATATTGGAGTAAAACTCCCTAACCAACTCCACAGAAGGAGCGGGATGACCAGTGGTCAATGCCTACCACTGACGAGACTCAAAAATACGGGGAATGATAGTCTCGGTAAGCTCACCTAAGGCCACTTCACGCTCAACTATGGGAGTACGATGCGAGAAGTTCTGAGAATATAACTCCTGAGCTCTGGCACTATAGAAGTGAGCTTGAGCGGGTGCAGGGGGGTTTTGTCGAGGACGAACACGTCGAGACATAGTTTCAACTGTAGACAGAGTCAACGACGTTAGACAAGGCTAAGGCAATGCAAAGACGTGATGAATGCATGCATGCTGACACAACAATGCCAACCATTTGCAAGCCAATTGATGTGCATGACTCATGTGCATGACACATATGCAATGACAACCCACATGTAAGCCAATGCCAACCCATGTGCATGACTCTTATGCAAAGACAATGCCCAGCCATTTACAAGCCAATGCCAACCCATTGGCAAGCGAAAGCCAACCCTCATGCATGACTCATGTGCATGCCAATGCCAACCCATGTGCAAACTCATATGCAATGACAATGCCAAGCCATTGGCAAGTCAATGCCAATTCTAAACCAAAACACCTTCAAAACATAATGCAATCCTAGTTAAATGATGTCCCAAACCTAGGATAGACATGAAATAGATATGGGAACAATGCTAAGCCAATGCATGATGAAAAAGAGAAAAGACACTTTATTGAGGCATTTTACCGAACACTTGGAATGCATCCAAGTGTGAAACTCGGGTATAGACCCATGGGAGTTTCAAAAGCCTCCTAATTACACTTAAACACCCAAAAATGACTCCATATGAGCCTCAATAACCCAAAAGAATGGAAAACAATCAACGAAATATCTCAACAAACCCAAACCGAAACCTATATGCATAGCACACGGAAAATACCCAAAATAAAAGCAACAAATCAGGAAAATACAAAAGAGAAAGGGATTTACCTTGGTTTGGAGATGATTTCGGAAGTAAAACTCAAGATTACATGAAGAAATTTGAGAAAACGAGGAAGAAAATCGCACGGGAGAGGGAAAACTCGAAACAGAGCACTGTGCTCGAGCGGCTCGAGCGGCGCTCGAGTTTTATAACAGACGTTCGCTTGAGCGAACTTAAAACCCTCGAGCGGCTGTCGAGCGGTTTTCGCTCGAGCGGGGTCGAGCGAGGGTCGAGCGAGACCACCAGAAAAACACATATTGCCTAGTTTTAAAGCACACAACACTCACATGACTTGGACAAATACTGGGAATGTCAATTTTCACACCAAGAGTACATATCAAATGTAGAGAAGCATCATATTCCCATAAAATACGCAGTTTAAAACCAAGTATCACAAGTAATATAGACGTGCGTGTTTAAAGCGGTCCTTGCTCAATCAAGAAATTTCAACCGTAAGGCGTGAGTGGGGTTGGGCTGAACATGAAACCATAAGTGCTTGGGAAGCTCATTCAAGACACAGAAAGTCAAACCTAATGCTGCTAGGACCTGAATCTTTCTGTTTAAATACTTGTCTCAGTATGTTCAAGAAAACAGAAAACTTATTCTGTTTTTCACCCTCCTTTTTCTTTTCCTTTTTTTTTTAATATAATAACTTCACTTTTTCTTTTCTTTTTGAGATACCATATTTTTTTTTTTTTTGCACAAGCGAACCATGATGAGGTCATCTAGTCCGTGGTCAATTCTGTATGAAGGTAGAGCTTCCTACCACTTTTGATTGCCTCCCCAATAAACTCACAAGTGGTGAAATGTCAATTGACCGAGTTTGGAGTGAAGTGTGTGATGCCAGTCACAGATTACACGAGATACTCATGTTCCAAACCTTTGTAAAACATAGATATATGATACAAATCTCAAAAGATACATGCACCTAGATTTTAGAATTAACAACCCCACTATTATATAGCGCAATCATGGAGTGCATGTAGGGGCAGCAAACAACGACAAAGAAACTAGACAACAAAAAAAAATCAAACAACAACAAAGTAAAACAAAAATGCATGTAATGTATGTAATGCATGTAATGTATACCTGTCAGTCTACAGCACCAAAACCATGTGTGGCTCGCATTTTTTCCTTTTTGATGATCCACCTTGGTATCCATTTTCTTGAGAATGGCTTTTCAATTTTCTTGGTGTGCCTCTTAAGCTCAAAACAGTTTGGTCGGATGTGACCAATCTTACCACAATGATGACACATGAGGCTTGCTTTGTGAGCTCTTTGTCTCAAGAAGGTTGAGACATTCTTAGAGTCATTCATGTAATTCTTACCATTTCCAGAAGGATAAGCAGTTCTACTGTTAACGAATGCAGGAGCATGCACAAAGGGACTCATTAATTTAAAACAATTTGGTCTAATATGGCCTAGCTTCCCACAGTGATGACATATGGGGCTCATGTTGCGAGCGCCTTGTCTTTTGGGAGGAGGAACAGACTTTTGCACTTGCACAGACTTCTTACCCTTTTCAGATGGATGAGCCTTCCTTTTCTCAGTCATTTCAGGAACAAACATTGTGGTTCTCACATTTTTACCGAAGGCTTTTGAGCTTAAAGGAGCATCAGGATTCTCTTCAAAATAGCCTAAACCACTTTTATCACTAGAGGACTTTCTTAAACTTAGGAGTTTGTCAAGCTAGTTTGTCCCAATGGAGAATTTCTGCAACTTAGTATTTAACAAAGTTAGCTCATTTTCATGAGTTGTCACTTTATCTTCCTAAGTCACATTCCTCTTTTGCAACTCATCTGTTAGACCAATGGCTTCTCTTAGTTTGCCCTGAAGTCCTTCATTTTCTCTTTTGCATAAATCTATTTCCTCAATATGTGCTTTATTGAGTTTCCTCAATTTCACACATTCCTTATACAACTTCTCATAGATTTCCTGCAAGTCATCTTCATCCCCGGATTCATTTTCAGAAACACTCTTAATTTCAACCACAGATTCACTGCTATGACTTTTTCCTGCAACAGAGGAAGTGAAAGCCATGTAGTTGAAATTTTTCTTCCTGGGAGAACTCTCTTGTGAGTCACTTGACTCAGACTCACTATCAGTCAAGGAAGCAGCATTAGCTTTCTCTTTGGCCTTTTTGTAATTCGCACACTCAAGTCGAATGTGACCAAAACCATGACATTCATGGCACTGAATATTGTCATTGACAGCTCTAGTTTCTCGCTTATACCTCCCTTCTCGGTTTTCTGGACTAGAACCTCCATTGAAACCCTTGAACCTTCTCTTCTCTTGTCTTGGGTTTTTCTGGGCAAACATCTTCCTGAATTTTTTAGCATAAAATGCTATCTCCTTGTCACTCATGGCAAGTTCGTCAGAAGATTCACTAGACTCTTCTCTAATAGCTTTGAGGGCTATGGACTTGTTTTTCTTATTCATAGGAAGAGTATGTTCATAGGTTTGTAAGGAACCTACCAACTCTTCAATTCTCATGTTGTCCAAGTCTTTGCTTTCTTCTATAGCAGTGACTTTGGGACGAAACCTCTCCGGAAGAGATCTAAGAACTTTTCTCACAATTCTGTCATCAGGAATTCTATCCCCTAAATTGAAACGAGAATTGACGATATCATTAAGTTTGCTATAGAAGCCATCAAACGTTTCATCATCCTTCATCCTAAGTTCTTCAAAGTTGGTGGTCAGCATTTGAAGTTTAGAATTCTTTACATCCTTGGTACCTTCATGGGTAACCTCAAGAATGTCCCATGCCTCTTTGCAATTTTCACAAATGGAGATTCTCTTGAACTCCTCTTGGGACACGGCCATGAACATTGCATTCAAGCCTTTGCTATTCCAACTACACTCATTGACTTCATCTCTAGAGTAATTTTCCACACTCTTGGGGGTTTGGACTCCTTCAATGACTACAACCGGTTGTTTTCAACCCTTTTTTATGGAATCCCACACTCGTTCATCTACAGACTTAAGGAAAGCTCTCATTCGAACTTTCCAATACGCATAGTTGCTTCCATCAAAAAATGGTGGAGATGTGAGTGATTGAGACCTATCCATTTAAACCACTACAGCAGGATCACACTCAGGAACTAAATCCTAGCGGAGTGAACCCACTCTGATACCAATTGAAAAAGCAGTGGTTCTACACAACACTACACCTAGAGGGGGGTGAATAGGTGTAATCTAATTTTTATGGCCTTTTGAAAATAAATCAAACAAGCAGTTAATAAATGAATCAAATAACATAAATAATCAACACATGATTTTGTTCACGGAGTGGAAACTCATTTGAAAAACATCTTCAAGATCTAAAACCACTCCGGGTGTAAGACACCACCTCAAATCCACTATAGAAACTTTAGTTTGTTACAACCAATTTAGAAACACTCACAAAACCTTTGTAGTAACTAAACTTGGCTTGCAACACCACGAGTGACCCACTCGATCTCTACACGCATGTAGTGTCGGAACTCCGACCTTCCTATAGCTTCCCACGAGAACCTCTCGATCTCTGCATCAACGGCAGCTCCGGACTCTTCCGGCCAACAAAAATGTCCACTTCAATGGACTCAAGTAAGAGTTGATTTTGTGTATGTTGTGGTGGAGAAATGTTTATCCAAGAGAGAATCAACCAAATGGGGGAGATGTTGCTCTAAGAAGTTCTTGGAGGCCCTTAGGGTTTTTGCTCTGATTCTCCACACCAAGAACAGAAGTTAACATGTTCTATTTATAGTTCCCATCAAATGAGGCGTTCAAAACCCTAGTGATCTGGAACATTGGCTCGAGCGAAGTGTCGAGCGAAGGTCGAGCGAAACAATCTACCAAAGTTCGCTCGAGCGACCTGTCGAGCGAGTATCGAGCGGTCGACTCTGCCTGGGTTCGCTCGAGCTGTATGTCGAGCGAGGATCGAGCGGTTGAATCTGCCTGAGTTCGCTCGAGCTGCATGTCGAGCGAAGGTCGAGCGGTGCAATCTGCCCAAGTTCGCTCGAGCGCTCCATCGAGCGAGGGTCGAGCGAAGTTGACTTCTTTGACCAATTTTCAAGCCTTTCCGCAACAACACTATTTGACACAGGTTTTCACAAGAATATGCCGATACGCTCATTTTTCCCTCAATAAACAGATAGTAAATCATATAGATTAACCAAAACAGACCAGATAAAACTAGAAAATTGCCCAAATGCTCCATAGATTAAACGTGCTAAAAAAAATAGAATATGAGTCTATATGGGCCTATGACTATGGTAAGAGAATTTGAGTTTCTGATGGAACATCCTTTTATTGGGAAGAAAAAAATAGTAGTTAGTATTGTTGTAAATAAATTAATAATAGTAAGTATAAAATAGTAAAATAGCAATAGGCAGTTAAAATAAATAGATTATACTTACAGAATTTGTTAATGATCTTTTAAGCTCCATATAATGCTCTAACCTAATCAAACTCACATAACAACATCTGGACAGTTTCAATTGACAATGAAACTCGATGAGAATCAATGACTCTGCCTCTTGTGCTAAATGTTGATTCTGAGCTAACTGTGATAATTGGTGTAGCCAATATATCTCGGGCCAATTTGAACAAAGTTCAAAATTTAAAACTATTTGTTTTCCACCAATCCAAGGCATCAAAACTTGAATCTGAACCCTCTCCACATATATATACATTCTTCTCTAAATAATTGTCCAGTTCTGATTTACTAGGCTGCACGTTATCAACACTTCTAACAAAAGATTTAAATAATGACTGGACACTCTGCATGCTTCTCTTAGTCCTAACACTTGAGGAAGAACCAGATACATTCATTCGAGCATTATCCTGCTCTTTTTGTGCCTCAAGAGTTGAATTGTATTAATGACATACTGATCATATAACTCATGCAAGACTTGAGAGACATAATCAATATTCTTAGCAGCATCCGGCCTGCAATAAATTAAAGGAAAACAAATATGGATCAGGACCATTTTGAATCTAGGGTCTAATGCTGCAGTAATTGACATCAATAGATTACACTCCCCCCCAATATTTGTCAAACTTAGCACTCATTTTCCTTACCATTGATTTCATGTACTCATTTTCATCTCTACTCTTCTTACCTAAGATGTCTCTTCATTCTCCAAACTTCAAAAATAAATAAGTTTGTTGTTGGGTAATTAGTTCCGGATACAATATTGGTGACTTCATTAAAAATAGCTAGTAGTTAATAAACATTTTCAACTTGCCCCCACTCTTCAACAGTTGAAACCCATTCAAAACATATATCTCTATCACCATATCTAGGAAAAACTTCTTTGAACTGAATTGCAACATCCAACATTAAATAAGTTCTTCTCCATCTTGTATGCACATCTAAAATCAGTTTCTTTGAGGACAATTGCAATTGTTTTGTAATTTCACTAAACTGTTTTAACCTACTCTCTAATGCTACCAAATATTTTATATCATCTCTAACACAATCAACAATATCCCTAATCTTCCCAAGTCCATATTGTATAAATAAATTTGTTATATGCGCACAACAACGTACATAAAATAGTTTCCCACCTAGGGTCAATGTTTTCTTTAACCTAAAATCATCTTTCATAATCCGAATGACAACATCATTAGAACTAGCATTGTCAACAGTAATTGAACTAATTTTATTCTCAATTTTCAATTTTGGAAACACTTTTCTAAAGTATCAGTAATAAGAAGGCCAGTATGTGGAGGTGGCACATTACAAAAGTTCAACACACGCCTCTGAAAATGCCAATCAGTATCTTGAAATGACATGTCACTACCATATATGAAAGTTTTTTACAAGAAGTCCACATGTTAGTTGTGATATGAACTTTATTCACATGTTTAAGTAAAGCCCTTAACTTTGTATTTTCATTTTTATAAGTTTTCATGCATTCCTTCTTTGCAACAGCCTGAGACATTTTTTTTCCTAATATGGAGTATTTACACTCATAAATTTATTAAATACCACACGCTCCATTAAAGAGAATAGATATTCATGGTAAAATATCATATGAACAGCAATCTCTCAGACCTTACTACAATCATAGGTAAAGGTTGAGACAGTGAAACCACCATCTGCCTCCTTAGACTCAACTGCTAAGACTTTTTATTTTTTCTTAGACCCCATGTATGGCAAACAGGTTAGTAAGTGTCTATGTAGTGTAGTCGTAGAACTTGATTGAGAAGCTTTAAGCAACATTTTACACCATTTACATTAAGGCTGTTTAACCCAATCTCTATCAAATTTGACAAAATCATTCCATACATCAGAAGTCATATTTCTTTTTTTTTTTCTTTTTTTTCTTTTTTTCTTTCATAGGCTACTGTTTGAACTTCTGTGGAAGGGCCCTTAGTAGACACAATATTAAGGGTCTGAGTATTTGCAGTGTCTCCATCATTATCATATATGGGCTCTACTAAACTAATCACAATCGAGTTTTCATTTTCATACTCCTCTACAGGATCAACTTCATTCCCTGGATCACCTATTTGCTAGGGTCTAATATTTTGTAAACACAAAACCAAAAACATACAATAAGCATATAGACATTGACCAAAAATCAAAACAACCTTATCTTGATGGTTCAAGGTGCCTCCAGAAGCAAGGATACTAAAATATGTTAAAGTCAAAATAAAATGACTCCAACAGTTTTGTTATACAGCCTTGCCTTGATGACTCAATGTGCCTCCAGAATGCAAGGCTGATACAATTGATTAATATTAACTAAAATAAATATTAAAGTCAAACTAATTTGACTTGAACAGTTTTAATATACAATCTTGCCTTAGTGGCTCAATGTGCCTCTAGAAGTAAGGCACCTCAACAACATAAACATAAAACAAATTGAATAAAATTTATCAATCAAAACATATTAAACACTAGTACATTTCATATTTGAAGCAAGAAAATAAACACAAGGCAGATTGGATAAGATTAATCAAGCAAGACATATTAAAAATGACATAATTAAATAGTCGAAGCAATCACCATATATAATCATTTAAAATTAACCAAAATAGATTCAAGAAAGTATATTTAAATACTTGAAGCAATAACATAAATAAAGGACATGTTCAATAAGATTAATCAACCAAATCATGTTAAAGAGATCATAATTAAATAGTTGAAGTAAGAACCATAAATAATAATTTAAAATCAACCAAAACAGATTCAAGAAGCATACTTTAAGTCTTGAAGCAAGAACGTAAACAGAGAACAGGTTGAATAAGATTAATCAACCAAATCATGTTAAAAATAGCATATAAAATTGTTGAAGTAAGAATCATAATTAATAATTTAAAATCAACCAAAACATATTCAAGAAAGCATACTTTTAAGTTTTGAAGCAAGAACATAAACAGAGGACGGGTTGAATAAGATTAATTAACCAAATCATGTTAAAAATAGCATAATTAAATAGTTGAAGTAAGAACCATAATAATAATTTAAAATCAACCAAAACAGATTCAAGAAAACATACTTTAAGTCTTGAAACAAGAACATAAATAGAAGACAGGTTAAATAAGATTAATCAAACAAGACAGAATATATTGGACAAATACAAAACAGAACATAAACACATCAGCACAGAACATATTGGATAAACACAAAACAGAATATAAACACATCAACACAAAACAAAATATAACTTAAACACATAAACACAAAAGTGACATAACAGAACAATTTATAAACACATAAACATATAATAGAAAATAGTCATATAAACACAGAACACCATTTCATAAACACATAAGCATAAAACATAACAATTTATAAACACAGAACAGACCAAATCATAAACACATAATTAGATAAACATGTTGAAGAAAGCATGCTTACATATTTTCAGCAGACATAAAGCAAGAACCAAATCAAGCAAGAACAAGTATTACTCACAGCGTTATGGACTATAAGTTTTGCTTCAACTTTCAGAAGCAAGACACGGTTTGCCTTGTAAGTTCTTTATTCAAAAGGTTTTTCCCTCAAAATTAAAATTTCCAATATGACAGCTATAAAGCTCGAAACACATAGTATAGTGCAAGTGCAATGTGCAAACAACAATAAGATTAAGATAGATATCATAGATTGAAGTCATAAACAGAGACAGAGTCACAGAGACAATCAAGATGTCACACCATTTCGGCCTATTAGGGTTTGCAAATACAATTACAAATATAAAAAAACACAATTAGATCTACAATATTAGAATTGTGAAATAGTTAGGAGAGAACCAGAAGTTAAAAAATACTCCAATAATTAGAAACATGAACAAGAATAGGAAAATCTCCAAACTTCCAAAAGATTAAAGGAGTCAAGGACCAAATCTCCAAACTTCCCAACGAAATCATTAGAAATGTGAAAATAACTTGCCTAATAGACTGATGAACAAACCAAACACAGAACTAGAGAATCATGAACCACGAAATTAGAGATATAGTTGGTTTGGAGTCATAAATGCTAGCATTTAATGACCCCTCTGTCGAGGCTTGACTGCCACCTCTGAGATTGAGATTGCAGTCAACAAAATCGGCTGACGCCTCCATCTGCGAGGGTTTTGAGCAATTGCAGACTCACAGACACAGAACAAGCCTTCAAGAATCAAGAATCAAGCCTTGATTCAAGGCTTCATTGAATCATATTATGGATTAATCAACCATGGTAAGCGACGAGGCTAGTTATTTGGAAATCGCAATGAGTCTAAGAGGAAGTGAGATCTGAGTGAAATAGTGAAAGTAAAAGTGAAACCGCATAAACGTGAAGGACAAAGTGAAAGGATTGGACAGCTAGGGTTAGAAGTAAAAAGCAAGGGTTGTAAAAGTTTAATTAACAGTTATGATTTCTTTTTACAGATCCAACGGCTCCGAATATATAATCCAACAACTCATTGTAACATTATATTATGTAACACTAACACTATACTACTAATAAATTATTAATTTATAATACTGTATATTTATTCTATTACTATACTACTAATAAATTATTAATTTATAATATTATATATTTATTAAATTATTAATACACCACCATATGTATATAAGTATATTATGTAAATATATAATGTTATATATTATGTAAGACTATACTAGACTATACTACTAATAAATTATTAATTTATAATACTATATATTTATTTAATTATTAATACACCACCATATGTATATACTATAATACAAGTACTAATATGATATGTTAATATAATAATATTAACAGATGCTAATAAACCACCATATGATATGCTAATATGATATTATACTAATAAACCACAATCTTTCTTTCATAATAATATCTGTATATTAGTTTATGTTATGCTAATACACCACCATACATTAGTAATAGTATATGTAATTATGAATGTAAATTAGTTATAACACAACCATTTGAGTGATTTTCTTTCTTTTTATATATTATATATAAAATATTTTGTATAATATTATTTTTTTTTATAAAACTAATGTATTCATCATAACTTGTAAACTTATAATATTATATATTTATTGGACTCATGTATTCATCATAACTTCTAGTTCTATAAGACTAGAAGTTAATATTATAAATTTATATATAGTATATGTAGTGGACTATAAGTAATACTAAGTCTATATACATAATTATGAATATTATAAATTATATCTATATATATATAACTTTTGGCTATTATATATATTGTATTATATATGTATAAATATATATGAGTCGAGCTTCATATGAGTTTGTTCATGAACATTAATAGAGCCGGTCGAACTTTATACGAGTTTGTATCGTTTAATAATCGAGCATAATTCTATGTTTACGGATGACCCATTTAATATTCGATTCAAGTTGATTTTGAGTTTAATCGAATCGAATTCGAGCTGCTTGTCGAGTAGCCTGTTCATTTTACAGCCCTAAGTGGTTTTGCCCATGCAACTTTTGACCATATTGTTTTATTCAAAACAAACTAAAGGTCTCGTTTGGTTATACAAATAAGATAAAAGTTTAAAATTGAATATGTTGAAATACATGGTTCATACACTGAAGTAGGTAGATTATGTAACCATAATTGACTGATAGTGAATTTTGCGCCGCTCGCTCCCTATGGAAGTAGGCACATCGCCAAACCATGTTAGATTTCTGTGTCGATTTCTATTTTTCTTTTTTGATCATTCCATACAATTCATCACTAATTGCCGCACGTTTCACAACAATAAATATTGTTAGAATATTATTTTCGTTTTAGGATTTGAAAAAATTGAATTATTTTTTATATTTTATTTGAGAGTTTGGGAAAGTTATAATGATTAGATGAGATAATATAGTTTATGAAAACAAACAAAGCCTTAGGCATGGTTTAGTTTCACAAACTTTTCGAATCATATCATCTCATCTCTTCTTAATATGCAAACACCATTCAAATATAAATATTTTTCAATTTCAAATTTTTAATATTTTCATTTAATCATCTATGTAATCAAACGAGACCTTAATAATTCATCTATAATAGTGCTACACATTCACACAATCTTACTCACAATATTATATGTTTTGATTGGAAGCCCAATTTTATTAGTATTTTTTATTTAAATTTGAAATTTTAAAATTTTCACAATTTTCAGTAGTTGACACATCAACACGTGAAGTTATATAAGTAAAATCGTAAATATAAATAGCATTTTTCATTCAACTATTTTATTTTCTATTTAATTTTGTTTCATATAATATTATGATAGAGAGAATTTCAATTCTTAGAGAGATTTATTATAAAACTAATATTTACTTTTAATCACATTATTTCTTTAGGTTTTGAAATTATTTTTCATTTCTTACTCTTTAATCATTTTGTTTATTTATTATCATTTTGTTAGTGGTGTTCCTTAAAAATTCTAATTTAACTATTTATCCCAACCTAAAATTCTTGGTTCTTCGAAAGTTATAATCTCGGGTTCATCTCAGTCTAAAACTATTGACTTTTTGTTCTAATGAGATGTTTGGAAACATATCTCATTGTATCACATTTCATTTCATCTCATTTTCTTTTTAAATATCGTTCAGATACAAATACTTTCAAATTAATCATTACAACTTTTTCAAATTTTCAAACAAAAATTAAAAAACAATTCAACTTTTTTAAATTCTAGAAAAAAAAAATTAAGAAATTATATTCTAACAATATTTTAATTTTACAATATTTTATTTCAACTTTTTTCTCTTCTTTTCTAAAACCCAATAAATATTTAACTCAAACTATATATTTTACTACTATTATCAAACCATTTAACTACTATTTATATAATTCTCATCTCATCTCATTATTCAAGCATTCTCTAACTCTCTTTATTTTTGTTGAGCTAAATAGAAAGAGAGAGGATGTCAATTCCCTGATTTCATATGCATCTTACAAATAAAAACTTGCAAATCAGCCACTTCATATATGTCTAGATCTAAATCTGTTTACTCATAACTTTTTTTCCTTGATAAGTAAGGTTGAAAATTAACCCAAAAAAATCTAATATTGTGGGAGCAGCACCATCATATCTGTGATGTTTACCAGAATGGAGGAGTTAATAATGCTATAGATGAACCAATAATAATTACCAAATTAATAATTTAATTCCGACATAATTGATCTTTGTTTCCCACATTTGAGATGCTCGATCTCCACTTAGAATTGGAAATCATGATCAACCCTTTGAATAAATAAATTATATAAATATGCATAATTTATATTCGTAGAGAGAAAATGCAAAGTAATATTAGTAAATTATATGGGTATTCTATCTAAAAAAATATGACTAATTAATTGGAGTATAATCTCATAAGAAAATCCTTTATTCCAATATCTTTGGCTCTATAGCCACCGTTGGGAGCTCCCGCCAAGGGCTGTTAGTTTTTTTTTTTTACATGTATTCTTTTAATTCTTTTAAATATTTAAAAAAATTCACAATATTATTAAAAAAACACTTATTTAATTATTAAATAAAAATAAATAAAAAAATCCCAACAGTAATTCTCAACGAGAAGAATAGCATTTTCCTTATTCTAAAATGGAGATTATATTGCAAGAATTTCGAGATAGAAGATTTGACTTTGTAAAAAGCATATATTTATTCTATTATCTTAATAGTAAGTGATCAGATTTTTTTATTTTTTTTCGTTTTAAATGTGGAGAATAATCTGTCATGAAGTGTTGGGACGCGGCCCCTAGCAGCATGAAAGGAGCTTATGGTGACCCAAAATTCCAACTTTGAGTTTATCTTAAAAGAACATTTTTGGAGCTGAAAATAATTAATAAATATTGAACAAACACCCCTATATTATTGGATATTTAATTTTAAGGTGTTGTGTAATTTTCTTTTTTAGAAATAACCCATTTTTTTTTTTTAATTTTTTACTAGAAGGACACGTAACAATCTATGAATCTGAGCGTTGATAGAGGAAATTTAACTATTTAACAAATAGTAATGTGTGTAAGTCTCGCATATTTCTTTTAAAAAAAGTGAGATTTATTATTAAAAATAATAATTTTTTCGAGTAGGTTTAAAATTTACTCACTTTTTCAAAATGTATGGGCGAGACTTGCATAACTTATGCTGTAAATATCATTTCTCTTTAACAAAATGCACTATTTCTAATTAAAAGAACAAACGATGCCATGTATAGAATTCTAAACCTAAATGCCCCATATCACATGCTTATTTGACCAAAATTTTAAAATAATTATTCTATTGCCCCCAATGAACTAAATGCTTGTAAATTGAGCAAAAATTGATATATGAAGAGTGCCATATCCCATTTTAATTTGAGCAAGTTCCCAAATTGTCAAATCAAATTGCAAGTGCATGTATATATGAAGAGTGATCAGCATCTTTTGCTTTGCACTTCACTGTTGAGAAGGTGAGCACACACTCATATCCAACAAGATTCCCATTAATCTTAGTGCATCATATCCTAAAATTGATGGAAACGTGTGTGCAAGATTCCCATTAGCAGACCAATTAAGACAAATAACACAACAGCTTTTTTACGGTTCAAGCTGAATTGACAACCCTTTTTGTTGGCCTTTTCATGATGCTAACATTAAGGATATATGTTCTCACAGTACTACTACTGGTTGCTACCATAAAACATGACATCTGACAAGTTGCGGGACCTTAGGAATAGAATCCTGACTTCCCTGTTAAGGCCACCCACCAATCAGACACCATTGCAACTTCTAAATAATTTTACCGAGATTTTGTAAAAATAAAATTTTAAATTAATATAATTTTGAACAATAGTTTGGATCTATTATACTATATATAATAATTAAAAGTGTAATGGTTTGATGCCATATCGCTTAATTTTTCAAATAGAAAATTTGTGTTCGAACCGCTCGCCCTTCTTATAAAAAAAGAGAGGCTAATTTATGAATCTAATATATTATATCAATTTATGTTAATTTATAAATTTACTTTTATAAGATATTTTTATCGCTAAAGTATTTGATTGTGAGTAACACGTGCCATGTGAGAGAATTAAAAAAGAAGAAGAATGTTATCCAATCGATAAACATTATCTAGCATATATGTATGTATAATTTAAGAAGTGATAGTCATTAATTAATGAGCATAATTCTTGTTCAATCCACATGGGTATCTCTTTATCTTCTCTTAGCGTTACAATTATTATAATATCTAACTCTTGTATTTTGTTCTATAGAATAAAACTTCAGAATATGTTAAAAATCACCTAAGGGTGTATTTACTTTATCACTGTACTTTGTTGCATGTGTGGGAGTTTAATTTCCACCCTTTTTATTTGCATGTTGATATTATTAATGATATCAATATCTATGAAAATAATACAACCTAATAGCTATACACTAAACAATGAAATAATAGACAATAGAAAATCATCCAAAACATGCAATTTAAGATACCCAACTTCGTGTTCCTAGCAAGAACTTGCATTAAATATTTTATATAATTTTTTCTAAAGAGGACGGTATCCAGCATTTTTTTTTTTTTAAAAAGAGGGCGGTATCCAGCAATTTTATTAATAGCTTTCACTTCGTTTTAGTCATTAAGTTTCATGTATTAATGGGTCATAGAGTTAGGAGTTTTTACAATACTTTAGGAGGAAATGTACATAGTCCTGCCAAAAGAACAAAATGCAGTCATTCAAGTGTATGATAAGACCAACATTCCAATATTGGAGTTAGCTGAAATGATAATTGATGGTCATATCAATTGAGTTTGGGTTGTGGCCATCCAATGTAAAGAGATTGATACCTGTCAAAAAAAGAAAAAATGTAAAGAGATTGATCACATTGATTCCAGATCCTAATCAAGACAATGAATGGTGATTAGAATCAGATACAATTTATATCAAAGTTCTTTTCACTATAATGTACTTGTATATATTGCATGTTGGAATAACTTAGTGGCGTATAAACAAAAAGCCCCTTTATGCAAAGCTAGGCACTTTCCTCTGTCTCTCTCTCTCTCTAATCACTACTACTACAAGTACCTCCTTTTCATCACCAAGCCTATTGCTAATACACCCAATGATCCCTCCAATCATTCCACTTATATACTTCTTATCTTCCTCTCCTCCTTCCTTATTACAACCATCTTAGAGCCTCTTACTCTCGCAAATGGCTCTGAGGTATGTTATCTTCCTTTTTGGATTACTTTTGTCACTCTCCTGTCTTTCTCAAGCAATCAATACAAACCAATCTGAGTTCTTCACCCTGATGAAAAAGTCTGTCTTGGGAAACTCCTTGTCTAATTGGGATGTCTCGGGAGGGAAGCCTTGTTGCATGTTCAATGGAGTTGGCTGCGATGATCAAGGTCATGTTGTCAAGCTCGATGTCTCCGGTTGGTCACTGTCAGGTGAATTCCCCGAAAATGTGTGCTCTTACCTGCCACAATTGCGAGTGCTCCGCCTTAGCCGCAACAATTTCAGTCGCAATTTTCCTGTCAGCATCGTCAACTGTAGCTTCTTGGAAGAGCTTAACATGAGTCGCTTGTATCAATCAGGAACTCTTCCTGATTTCTCGCCTATGAAGTCTCTGAGGATGCTCGATTTGTCATACAATTACTTTGTGGGCAACTTCCCCATGTCAGTCACCAATCTCACCAATCTGGAGGTGCTTAACTTCAATGAAAACCATGCTTTCAACATATGGCAACTCCCAGAGAACATTTCCAGGTTGACAAAGCTCAAGTCTATGATCTTGACAACATGCATGGTGCAGGGTACGATCCCTACAACAATAGGAGATATGACATCTCTTGTTGATCTTGAATTAAGTGGAAATTACCTCGTTGGTAGAATTCCAGCAGAGATTGGGTTGTTGAAGAACTTAAAACAGCTTGAGCTCTACTATAACCAACTTGTTGGCAACATACCTGAGGAGCTTGGAAATCTGTCTGAGCTCATAGACCTGGACATGTCTGTCAATAGATTGACGGGCAATATCCCAGAATCCATTTGTCGTCTTCCCAAGCTCCAAGTCCTACAGCTTTACAACAACAGCCTTACAGGAGAAATACCAGGTGCAATTGAAAATTCAACGACCTTGACAATTTTATCACTTTATGACAATTTTTTGACAGGAGAAGTTCCACGAAATCTAGGACATTCATCACAGTTGATTGTTCTAGATTTATCAGAAAATGGTCTGTCGGGTCCATTGCCAACAGAGGTTTGCAAGGGAGGTAGACTGCTTTACTTTCTTGTACTTGATAACATGTTCTCTGGAAATTTACCCTACACATATGAAAAATGTGTGACTTTACTACGGTTTCGAGTTAGTCATAATCGTTTAGAGGGACCCATACCTAAAGGACTTCTGAGTCTTCCTCACGCCTCAATCATTGACTTGGGTTACAATAATTTGACTGGAAACCTTGCTGACACAATCGGGAATGCTAGAAATTTATCAGAATTGTTCATACAGAGTAACAAGATTTCAGGTGTTTTACCTCCTGAAATCTCCAGTGCTACCAATTTGGTGAAGATTGATCTTAGTAATAATCTGTTGTCTGGTCCAATACCTTCAGAAATTGGCAAGTTGAGAAAACTAAATATGCTGCTGCTACAAATCAACAAGTTCACATCTCCCATCCCTGATTCACTTTCTTTGCTAAAATCTCTCAACGTTCTTGATCTCTCAAACAACCAGTTGACTGGAAGTATTCCAGAAAGCCTATCTGAATTGTTGCCTAACTCTGTCAACTTTTCAAACAATTTGCTTTCTGGTCCAATTCCTCTCTCATTAATAAAAGGAGGGTTGGGAGAAAACTTCTTTGGCAACCCAGAACTTTGTGTGTTGATCTATGTTAATTCCTTTGATCAAAGGTTTCCCATTTGTTCAAAGACTTACAACCGAAAGAAACTAAATTCCATCTGGGCAATTGGAGTTTCTATTGTTCTCATCCTTCTGGGAGCTCTCCTTTTCTTAAAGCGCCGGTTTAGTATAAAAAGAGCTGCGATAGAACATGAAGAGACATTGTCTTCATCTTTCTATTCATATGATGTAAAAAGCTTCCATCGAACAAGTTTCGATCAACGCGAGGTGTTCGAAGCCATGGTAGACAAGAACATCGTGGGGCATGGAGGATCTGGGACGGTGTACAAGATTGAGTTGAGCAATGGGGAAATTTTTGCTGTGAAAAAGTTATGGAATCAAAGAATAAAACAGACTACTTCAGAGGATCAGTTGTCCATAGACAAGGCATTGAAAGCAGAGGTGGAAACTCTGGGGAGTATAAGGCACAGAAACATAGTCAAATTGTACTGCTGCTTCTCAGGTTTAGATTGCAGCATACTTATTTATGAGTATATGCCAAATGGCAACCTTTGGGATGTTCTTCACAAAGGTTGCATTCATTTGGATTGGCCTACTCGCCATCAGATTGCATTAGGCATTGCACAAGGTTTAGCATATCTCCACCATGATCTACTGCATCCAATCATTCACAGAGACATCAAGTCAACCAATATCCTTTTAGATGCTACTTACCAGCCCAAAGTTGCAGATTTTGGCATAGCCAAAGTTTTACAAGCAAGAGGAGGGAAGGATTTATTCACTACAGTAGTTGCGGGGACTTATGGTTACATGGCACCAGGTAACTTTCTTGCCACTTAAGAAACTAGGATTCAATCCCATATTTAGAACTCAAAAGGGAAAATTTCAACTGTCAACTCAAAATCTATTGCTTGTAATGTTGTAGTTGTTTGACACATTCTTAAACCACTGGAGTGGGTCTCGGAATAATGAAAAAGCATGTCTTTTTAACTATTTTTAACATCATCCTGGGTCTCACAAGAAGTAATATACTGACACACAAAACTTAAAAATAGCCAAACTTAAGAGGAGTAATGTTAGGGACAAGCTACAAATACACAAGCTTTGCACAAGTCTTTCGTAAGAAAAAATGGGCTCCACCAAGGAAAAGTGAGTTTTTCACGCTTCTTTTTTATGGCGGGGTTTACCTTTTTTATAAAAAGCATGTGCAAGACTTGTATATTTGGAGCTAATATATAACATTATTTATGTAAACTTAAATACAAATTTATCACCTAATGTTTCATTTCAACTTAAACGATTTTTGTGACAGAATATGCATATACAGCAAAGGCAACAACCAAGTGTGATGTGTACAGTTTTGGAGTAGTTCTAATGGAACTGGTAACTGGGAAGAAGCCAGTAGAGCCAGAGTTTGGAGAGGGCAAGAATATCATCTGTTGGGTCTCAAAAAAAGTGGAAACAAAAGAAGGAGCTTTGGAGGTCTTAGACAAGAGATTATCAGAGTTGTTCGAGGACGAGATGTTCAAGGTTCTTCGCATTGCCATCCGTTGTACCTGCAAAGCCCCAGCCCTTCGCCCAACCATGATGGAAGTTGTTGAGTTGCTGATTGACGCTGACCCCTGCGCATTCGATTGCTGCAAATCTTCAAATAAGACTAAAGAATAAACAATTTTGATTTTTGATTGCATCATGAGGACTTGCTTGGCATCTGTATAAAAAAAAAAAAAAAAACACAACTCTCTCTCTCTCTCTCTCTCTCTCTCTCTCTCTAAGTGAATGGGAGATTGATCACCACCATAAACAGCAACTTACCATGATACTGTCTTTGTAAATTTTAACAATATTAGTTTGTACGTAGATTCTTACAGTTTTATTTTTTGCACATGAACTCTCTCTCTCTCTCTCGTAAGTATTTGAACCACCATTCTTAATAATCTGATCACATGGATAGTAGATTTTAGGTTTGAATTCGAATATATATTTGCCTTAAACTATTAGGGTTGATTTGGATACCTAGACTCAAACTATCTCATCTCATATAATCATTACAATTTTTTTTAAATTCTCACACAAAATATAATAAACAATTCAATTTTTTAAAATATCAAAACAAAACTAATAATAAAAAAAATTATATTATAATAATATTTTATTCAATTTTTAACAAAATATTTCATCTCATCTAAACTGTGAAACCAAATGCGACCTAACTGACAGGTGTCTAAAGATTTATTAATTAAATTATCTAGTAGAGTTGAGAAAGCTATAACTCAAACTCGACTCAAAAGAGCATTTGTGACTTTTTGCCATCTAGGATCGTCCTCTCTAATTTTCGATACTACTATAGTTACATTCAAACAGGAAGGCCATCTGTCTCCTCCTACTTTTAATTTTTAATATTTATTTATTTTAAAAAATATATATAGATTTGGAGAATCAATTGCTCTAAACGCTTTATAACAACGCAAAGTATCTATATTTTGAAGACACCAAAGAAAGCATTATCTAGCATTTATATAAGAAGGTTGTTTGTTATTTGTTTCTTCTTTTATTACTAAGAGAAGAGACAAGAAGATATTAAAGAAGATGATATATTGGTGTATGGGGGTGAAGGGTGGTGAGTGATTCGGATGCATGGAATTAGGGGCATATCTTTGGCACCAAAGTGGCTCGATCGAATTCTGACTTTTAAAATTAAAGCATAATTGGCATGTGGAGACTTCCCTGATTGATCATATGTAAGCATCTGTTTCTTACTTTTTTCAAATGTTGGTTTGATTGTTTTGTAGGAATAGATGATCATGAGGTGTATGCAGGATCGATGCAAAAGCATAAAACCCCTTTCTTTTCACTATAGATAGTGAGCAATGAGCCTCCACTTACAAGTTGGAGAGCATCTTGTGTTCTGAATGAGACGTGGGATTCTTTCATTTTTCTACAAATTAATGCATTTCAACTATATATAATATATGTATGTATATATATGAATTTTGCTATAGATAAGCCAGTCTACGTGTTAACATATCACTTATAGTGAGATCCATTATAACTTTAAATAAACTAAAATACCAATCATTTTTTTTTCATTGTTGATGTAAAAAGTTTCCACATCATCTATGTGTGTAAAAAATAAAGTTTTATTATTTTTATTTTTTTAAAAGAGTTGGCGACCACATGTCTAAGAGTGATCTCTCTCCAAATTTATTAAAAACTACCCTTATTTGTAGCGAACGAATGCCGTAGTAACAAGAGAAACATCATAATTAACTAAAATAACTCTCCCAAAACAATCAAATAAACCCAAATAAACATCCAAATACCCATAAAACAAACCAGTAAAAAAACACCCCAAAAAACAATCAAGAGACACGAATATCTGCCAATCCCACATAATCTATTCTATATAATCCACGGATTTCATGAGGCAACGAACTCACCTCCCTAATCATATTATTCTCCACCAAAGCACCCCTTTTAGCCAAAAAATCAGCGACCTTATTTCTCTCTCTAAAACAATGTTTAATAGAATAATCAAATTCTTCCAACAAACATGACAATTCATCCCAAAAATCTGAGAGATACCAAACATTGCAGGATTTATTTTAAATCCACTCACGTAATCAAAAGCATTAAGTTCCTCTAGTGCTTGTCTACAATGCATTTCATTGACATATTTAATTGATTTGAACTCATGTTTTTCTCTCCAGTAGTCTGTTGGCAATCACAGTGGCTTCTTAACATGCATTGATATTGTTTCTTAAAAACTGAACACCAATGAATGTATCAAATCGATCATTAATCTTAACCCAATCAAAGTCTTAAAAATGGACTAATTTCTTTTATTTACAGTTGTCACTATATATATATATATGTGTGTGTGTTTGTGTGTGTGGACTTGATCCTAATTACCAGATATATATAGAAAGAAAAATGCTTCTTGAACCCTCAAAGTTATCGCTCAAAGTTATTGTTCAAATTTTTTAATTTAATTTATTTTATTAAAGATTAAGGAAGTAACTACACAATTAAAAATAAAAAAGTGATTATTTATTAAAAGTGATTATTATTATTATTATTATTATTATTATTATGTATAGATTGGCCAACCTATACAATTAAAAGTGAAAAAGCGACTTTTTATTTATTTATTTATAAATTATTTTTGGATTTTATTGGAGTTTTTCCTCCTCCATTTTTTTTTGGGGGGGCCCCTTAAGAATGAAGGCCCTTAAAACACACATTTTTGGTATTATTGATCATAATTCAGATTTTAAAATAAAATAACCTTCATTTTAAATAGTTTTCACCCAATTTTTTGGAATGTTCGAAATACAAATTAATGATGAGTCCTGTTTTATGGATTGGGTGTTCATCCGGTTTGGTTTTGTAGCCATAATGATGTCATTTATAGATTATGTTGAATAAAAACTCACTATCATTGATCCATCATTACTTAGTAATATGATTTTATAAAAATAAAAATATCCCAAGAAATAAACATATACAAGAAATAAACTTAGTAATATGGGCTCTTGATATTGTGTTCTTGTACTGCAGCCACAATATTTTTGTTATTATTTGAAATAAAATTCTCTATAATTCAATAGACGTTAAGTACAATGTCAAACCAAATATACCTTATGTCATGATTCATATGTGATTGATTCTGTTTTTAATGTTCAAGATGTGCATACCATAAACTCTTTACAACTTAGAGTATATGATGTGTTTTTTATTTCGAATAATCTATGGACCACATTGTGAACTGCAAAAGATTTATTTTCTTCTTATAGTTATTGAATATAAATAAAAGAAAGAGAATGGTATTTTTAGGGTGTAGAGTCTAGACTAGAGATGTCTAGAGGCTCTTATCTCCGGCTCTTGTCTCCTATGTTTTATGTTGGGATTAGGAGATCCGACCTGCCTCTGGCAGCCTGTCCATTATCATAAACAAAAGTTCTGAAATATTCAAAGCACAACGGTACCTTTTATTTTTTTTCTTAACTAAGAGCCTCCAAAACCACGTATATCTCACGTCACAAGCGGCTCTCTTATTATCAACATTTAAAAAATAATATATTTTAAATCCATAATAACTTCCAGAAATTATATATATATATATATATTAAGATATTCTATTTTCAAATTCATATATATGATTTTAAAATTTAAATTATATCATGTAAATACTTTAGCACAGAAAAACACTACATCCACACCCAAATCTTCTACCGAAATTCATCTCTTTTCTTTAATGGTTAAGTAAGTGTTTTTAAATGAATATGTGATTTTTTTTATAAAAAAAAAAGAACGTCTAAGTAGTTTAAAAAATTGTTTGGAAAAAAAGTAAAAGAAAAAATTAGTTGATATGATTAACTGCATCATTTTTTTAATATAAAATAATTATTTTAACTAATCATATCAATAGAGTGTATAAGGAATACGCAAAAGTGATTCAATAAAAATTTCATGTGTAATCATTTATACGTACTTTTTACGTACTTTATTGATGTGATTGGCTGCGTATTAAAAAAAATTAATATAACCAATCATATTAGTGGAATGCATAAAAAGTGCGTAAAAGTGACTATACATAACAATGTTCATAAAAGAATATTAGTTAAGATGGAAAACTAGGATCTACCCTCTATGCACACTACTTATGATCTAATTTTAAAATACCACATCAAATGACATCAATTTATGAATATATTTATATAGATTTTTTTTTGTGGATAAAAAAAAATATATATATAACTATATAATTATATAAATATTTACATTCAGGTTTGAATACATAACAATACATGGGCAGGTGGGCTATATATTGCCGTCCATATATTGGACAAACACGAACAATACAATCCATGGTTTTAAATATCGTACCGTACCAGTTGGTATGGTCGAAATATGCCATACTAGCCATTGGTCCGGTATAGGTATTGTATATATTTTGTACTAGTCTGAATACTGGCCAGCTGATATTTTGACCTGTACCGACCTACGTATCGGCCGATATTTTGACCTTTACTTTTTTTTTTTCAAACTATAAACTTATTTTTTGACTCCAAATTCATACTAGATTATTTATAATTTATATATATATTTATGTATAAATTTTTCATATATAAACTATTATTTTAGAATATAATATATATTTATACATATAATTTATTTATATATCGACTATTCCGAAACGGTACCAATATCAAAATATTTCGTTCGAATGCCTTGACCGGTATGATATTCAAAACATTGATACAACCTTATGATTAGAACAACAATTTTGTGGGGTATGTTATCTATGTTTTTTCTGGCCCCACCCGGTCTGCTTGTCTTGCATTTTCTTCTTTTTTTTGGCCAAGAAAAAATGGTGGAAATTATGATGGGATTGAATTTAATAAATAAATAAATAAATATTTAAAAAAAGGAAAAAAAAAAGAAAAAAGAGAAATCATAGTATAAGAAAGGAGACCACAAATATTGATCATCAAAGATGAATTATTGCTAATGAGTTTTTAATTCCTTAAATTGATTTGTCACTTTCGGCATGGTATAATTTGGGTCTGCTTTGGAATATTTATTGGGCGAAAATAAGTTCGGTTCCAGTTGGATGGAGGACCCAACAAATTAAAATTACTGTTGAAGTAATGCAAGTTGAGAGAGAGAGAGAGGGAGAGAGAGAGTGTGCGTGCGTGCGCGCAAAATGTTATGGTTTGACTTATGAGAAATGATATTTGTAGTCATAGAGTGTATAAGTACCGCATAATCTTTTTTTAAAAAAATAAATAAATATAAAATTTACATAAAAACTTAAAACTCCTACCCAAATTAGATGGAAGAACTTCAGCTCCTGCCCAACTTAGATGGGCACAAAAGTAGGCAATCAAATCTGAGTTTAGAGAGGGTTTGAGAGATTGGAAAGTTAATGTTCTTAAACTTTTAGTACTATTTATGAAAATAGATCTAACCCAAGAATATTTATCCTAACTACTTGTTATTTAGGAAAATATATATTTTGTAACTTTTAATTGATTTCCAGTCATAATTTATCAAAATTGATATTTGCATCTTTAAATTACCATAAAGTTGCAATGTGCACCATTGTCTAAATCTATTGTTAAGTTGGATAAAAATGTTTGAAACGCATAGTAATTCAAAGATTAAAGTATATTTTTCTATATAAAATAAATAATTAAATTAATATATCCCTATTAGCTTAATATGGTATCAGAGAAGAGATTTTGAGTTTGAACTCTAACTTTACACTTCACCTTATTTAATTAGATATTTAACATAATGCATCCATTAATACAGAGGATAGGGGTGAAATTGGTTCGATTTTAGGCGTATTTTAAAACCGAACCGGTATATTTCAATTTTGAGAATTGAAGAACCGATACATTTTCGAAATCTGTATTTCTAGTTTTACCAGTTTTGATCTTGTTTAGTCCGATTTTACTAGTTTTCCTAATGAACTAGAAGGTTGGGTGCTTAGAAAGTCAAGCTTAGAACAACAAATCAATAAATTAAAAAAAAAATTATCTTAATATAAAAATGATATGTAACAAAAATAAGAATTATAGGAAAACTATTATATTATTTGTACATTATTTATAAGAATCATATTATCATATATGTTAGTGATAATCGGATGGTTACATAAAATTAAAATTAAAAGATTTTATGATATATTAATTTTATGTTATTTATAAGATTTTATGTTATAAAATTAAATTTTATATATTATATCAAATGTTATAAAAAGATTTATAAGATTAATTCTATTTTTATCTTATATCAAATGTAATATCAATTTTATGTTATTAGATTATTATATATGAATTTTATGATTTTAAAATCTCATGTTATATTAGTTAGAAATTAATTATATAATATAAATAAATTAAATATATATATATTTATCTGCCGACACAAAATGGATACAATGGAGAACCATGGTGGGCATACAGCATGCATGCACCATTACAATTCACATTCACTCTCATCTTTTATTTTGGCAGAGTTTTTAATGGTTTCCCTTCATCCAATATGCAGATAATAAAGTTGACCTCTCAAAGCTGCAGTCTGCAGAAAATTTTTTCAAACATTTAATGAGAACTTTTATTTTATTTTTGTTCTGAGTACAACTCCTATCAATTTTTTTTAAGAGCCTATGGACCACTAGCTTCTTCCTTTTGCTTTCAATATCTCCAATTATTTTCTCAATGCTCTCTATTAAAAAAAAGGCAAAAAAGGAAACATTTAAGGTTCATAAAATATTGGGATATTGAGGGCATAATTTTTTTTTTCTAACCACTCTATAATTACATCCCTAGAGAATTTGTTACACATTTTTTACTTAAAAAATGATATTTCAATCGTAAAATGTTTAAATACCGTATGATTTAAAAAAAAAAAAAATTATGTGGTACTTAGATGTGACACCTTCAATTTTCACGTACAAATTACGTGAAAATCGAAGCGTTGGGATAATAACATTAGATACTACAAGACTATTATTGTTTACCATGAGACGAGAACATTTATAAAAAATATAATTCACCCAAATTCATATTTTGAGTATCGATTATATCCAAATTTCCATCCGAATATATAAATGCGGCGAGGATTTCTGTGTGGAGTATCCAAGAAAATATCTGAGTTAATTTTGTTACATAAATATTGTGACTGTAATATCTAAAATTAATTGTTAAGCCTTAAATGAAGAAGGGATTTAAAATATAAGTAAATAATAATAATTAAAAAAAAATCTCAAATTGAAAAGCTTCCGACTTTTGAGGTTTCATGTCGTCGACGCACAAAGTAGCACTGTAACACTAGCGTTTCCGTTTTATTCTATTGAGATGCCTACAAACCGTGCATTTTTTATACTATTTTCTGCACAAAGGACCGGAGAGTCCGAGCAGAAGAGAAACAGAGAAAGTTGAAAATGGCTTTTCACAGGCCGACCCAAATCCTAAATGTTTAGTGCATCTCCGAAAAAAAAAAATGCTTGCTTCCTCAACAACCAATCGAGCACGGCACGCCATTTCTCCTCACACTGAAACTACCCCTTTCTCTCTAAAGGAAAAACTCAGACATTACTGAGCGAGCTTTAAGCTTTGTGCTGGGCTTGGCCACCTCTCCTTTGTTCTTTCTTTATTTTTTATTTTTATTTTTTTTTCTGTTCTGCTATGGCTATGGAGGACTTGTTTTTCTCTCACCCTTCATGCAATGGCCAGGCTTCCCTCAGTCTCAAAGATCAGGTATCTTCTCCCCATGCATCTCTGGATCGAAGGTCCTTTCTGGGCTTTCATAGATGAGAGCTGGACAATGTAGCTCTTCTCTCTGCGTGGAAAAAGGCAGACAGGATGAAGCCAGGCAATATATATTATCTCTATAAACATAAATATAAATATAGCTTCTTTGAAATATTTCACACCTGTTTTTAAGTTTTATTTTTTTCTTGTTTTGTTTTTGGGTCTAGTTTATTTTTATTTTTTCCTGGGATTTTAAAGGAGGAGGAGGAGAAGAAGAAGGAGAAATGAGGAGCATACGATTCGTCATCAATCATGGGTATTCATTATCATAAGACCGAAATGCCAATGAAGACTGAAAGTATATGTCTTTTTCACGTGTATGTACGCGGGATGTTGTGCCAATTTTTACATATTCAGTGCTCTTGATGATGATGTATGTTTTTTCCGATCTTTCATAGACTGACTTAATTTATTTAGTTGATATAATGTTAAAGTTCGTTCATTTGCGGTTTGCTGCTTCATTATTTGTTTCCAAGATAACCTCTGTTTTCTCTTCACGTTTGGGTAAAAATGAAGCTTCTTGAATATGCTTTTAAATCCGTCGAAGCAAATAGCTGGCTCTGAAAGTTTGTACAAGACTCCCTTTTTACCTTTCAAATTAGTGTATTCCATTTGTTCTAGCATTTTAGCTGATTCTATATGTAACATGTTATCCATCGTCCTCTAATAAGATGTGATTGAAGAGTCACTCTCTAATATAATGTGTCCCATAAATGACCCTGGAAAAAGGGTTAGACTTTCTTTACAATGCTGTTTTCTTTCTGGTATAATCTGTTTTATATGTCTGCTACCGACATGTTGTAGAGGTTCTATTACTAGTTTCAGCAAGGAATGTCAGCAGGGCAGTGCCATTATGACTCGACTCCAGCCTGTGCTGTATCTTTCAAGTTAGGAACTCGAGCATTTTTGCCATAATATCCTTATAATCTACATAAAGCTTTTCCAATCATAAAGTTTTTCCTTGATGTTTTAGGCATTAGGTGGAAAGCTTTTCCAATCATAAAGCTTGACTGTGGCCCATCATTTTTACCTTCAAGGTTACTTTTGTTCTTGTCCTGTATTTTAACATCACCATTCTCTATACAGGAAGATCTACTCACCATTTCTTAATAAAAATGAATTTGTAAATATTTGGTCAAAAAACTTCACCTCTAATCCCTATCCTGGTGCTAAATGAATCATTCCTGCAACAACAATCTGATTTTGGCTGACTATTGAAAAGGTCACAAGTGACATTGGACACTTCATCCAAAATTATATTTGCATTGCAATTGCTATTGTTACTCACCCGCTTGCATTTCAGATTGTGCAAAATCTTTCCATTTGCCTAATGTCTGCTTGTTGAACAATGCAACTTCCTTACTTATACAGAAAGTCCCACCAGCCAATTTTAATTATGGAAATTGAACTAGTTCAAATCTTGTGGCAGTCAAACTGATGTTTTGTTAGGAAAGTGTGCATTTTTTATGGTATTTATGAGTTAAAAGCCGCGTCCCAAGGAATGCTTCAAATTGGAGTGTTTTTGCTTCCAATGCCTTGATTTTAGCTGAAAATAAATATAAAAACATGCTTGCATGTAGAGGTCATTTCTGTAGGGAAAAAGTTATATACCATACTATCATCCTACTTGCATCACATTAAGTAAGATGTGGCACATTTACCATCATTGAATGATCATTTATTGCATGCTTCTTTATCATCAAATGGTGATAAATGCGCCACATCATATATAGTGGGATGCAAGTGGAATGGTGGTGTGGTGTATAACATTACTCATTTGATTCCAGGAAAATCAGCTGGCAGTTTTAAATAAAACTAAATGGCTTTTGAATTTTATAATTTTCTCTACTTATCAAAAAAATTCCTGCTTAATTTCATGAACATCAGCTGGCAGTTGCAAATAAAACGGACTGGTTTTTTAGTAAAAAAAAGGGGTCATTTTCTGCATGGTGCTTGTTTCTGCACTGTTAGTGGAAAACTAACTTTAGATTCTGAAATGATTTGTACCCACCATTTTGTCTGGCATGAGGAAATGCACCTATTTCAATTGTGGCCAGTTTTAAAGCATCTTGTCTGCCAAGAAAGAATGTGCGCTTTGTTTATGGACAGTATAACAGCTAATTCCGTGGCTCTCCATCTAGCAACTTGGTGGCAGCTTTAATTTCTATGAATGTCGTTTATTCTTTATAATTTTCTCATCATATCTTTCTGCATTATATCTGTTTGCCTTTTAGATCCTTAGTTTTAAGAGAATTTGTGCCTCCATTTCACGGTGCTCGAATTTTTCTCGAGCTCATAGACCTTGCTTTCGTGAGATCTCTCTTAATATGTCAGAAAACAGTAAATATCTACTAGCATTATACAAAATCATATCATTATATTCTAGTGGCTCTAAACTATATGCACATTTTTAACCGAACTTGTCGAATATCATGGAATATTCCTTATACGCATCTTGATGATGATTGTGCATGAGCTTTTCCATGATTCATAGTCTTTCTGAAAAATGATCTCTCAAGCTAAAGTTAGTTCTGCCTATTACTCATTATCTATTTCCTTGACATCTACTTTGTTGTCTGAATGTTTTAGCAGTTGAGTGTGTCAACCAAAGTTGCTTGCTCTGATATTGTAAAATCTTAGTCAAGCGTTTTTTATATTAGCCCTACAATCATCTGATTTGATCAATGGTCTCGCAATATTCAGTTCAGTGCTTATATTTGCAGAGTATGATCCTGGGCTCTGTTTTGTTTCCCGATGCTCAGGGTTTTGTTTTATACTCTAATTAGCTCAGAGATGGGGATTTTATTTTGCCCTTGTGTCATAGTACTGTCTTCTAGTTCCAACTTTGATGGATGAATAGAGATCCTCCATGAATTGTGTAATTCAATTTGGAAAGAGATAAACACAGTATCCAAAACTCCATAAAAGCCAGCTGAACCTTCTACTCAAGATAAGTTTTTTCCCCAATGATCTGCTTGAATTTCTCAATAAAAAGTGACACACTGATTGGCCTTCACAGGGAACTGAGATGAGATCTCGTGTTGTTTGTTCAAAGTTGATGGTAGAGTTTCAACATAGAAAACTTTAGAAGCTCTCGATCCACATTTCAGCGAGTCTTTTCAAAGCCAATAATTCAGTACTGCAAGCACAGACAGGAGTACAACTAGAGCCACCGCTACGCAAATTTTTGTTTTGTTTTGTTTTTTTTTTTTTTTTAAAATCATTTTTAAATACTTTTAAATATTTTAAAAAAATATAAAAAATTTATAATAATATTAAAAAAAATTTATTAATCATTAAGGGGAAAAAAAAAAAAAAAAAAAAGGCCAGCGGTGGCCGTATAGTATTACTCCAGACAGAATACCTGGTTTCTCTCTTCTAGTCCCTGTTCTCTTCTTTTTCCTTTCTCATCTTATTCTTGGCAAAAGGCAAACCAAACTGAAATTCTTGGCATTTTTGTGCTTTGATAAGCCAAGCCTGTTCCAAATGGATTGATATATCCCTCACATTTTGGCAGTAGGCTAATACTGGTAACTCTGAATGCTCATTTCCTCATGATCTTTGCTCTGAAATATTAAATGCAAAGAAAGAAAGAAAAGAGTATATTTTCTTGCTCTGATTATGAAGTTAAGCAAACCAGTGCAAATACAACAAGGCTAGGAAGTCAACCACCCAACAACAGTCATGGAAGGCAGTTCTCTGTTCTTGAACTTCCATCAATTAAAACTATTGGAGGATCATGATTCCTATAAAACTCTTACATATCCATGAGACTTTCTCATCTGTGTATCATTTTCATTAAAACAAAACATAAAAAAAGAAAAAAAAATAGTGAAAAGTTACGTGGATATGTACCTTTTTTGTGCGTATGGTTAGCATTGTCCATTTTAAATAGGGAAAATGAGATGGGTGTAGAAAAAAGTTACAAATATATGAGTATAAAATGAAGGTATTTCTGTAAACGATATTATTTTTATAAATTAGTTTATAAAAATATTCTTCATTTAAAATATAGTCATATAAAGAATTATACGTATGTCATTTTTCTAAATTTATTAAAACCAATTGGACTTTACCCAAGCCTATTTGGAGACCTTTAAAATCAAAGAACAATGAAAAAAAGTATTGGTGGATTATTTCATATAAATTCTTCAAACTTTAAGTACAAATTGGACATTCCACAACAAAATGGAGCTCCTATTGTAATGCTTATTGAGGGTTGCTATGCTGGTCGCCCTTACGATCCTTTTTTTTATAAAAAAAAAAAAGTACAAAATAATATTATATTTATAAAAAAAATTATAAATATTATTTATAAATTGCTGTGATTTAATATCATTTTTGTATAATTTATTATTGTCGTAGACTTGTAGTCTTGATATTTTTTAAATAAATAAAATTCTCGATACGATGCAATCATAAGCAGGGCAAAAATGATAGAAAAGTAGGATTTATATTTGTCATTCAAATTTCACACCACATATGTGTCTAACCTGCCAAAACTCATAGAGTCGATCACCACATCTAAGGGCAGGTTTGGAAGACATATCTCAACCCCCAATTCTAATCTCAATTCAAAACTCTAATTTTATCATTACAATTTTTCTAAATTCTCACATAAAATATAATAAATAATTTAAATTTTTCAAATTCCAATATAATTTTTTGAAATCTTAAAATAATAATAATACTTAAAAATAATATTTTAAATTTTTATTTCAACTCAAAATTTCCATCTTACTTATCAAAGCTGCCCTAAATTTTGTTATTACCCCTCCACAAAATGCTACCTAACCCGAAGGCTGCCCGTGTGGCACCTTCGCAATATAATGCAAATCGAGGCCCCTTTATAGCATTGTTATTAGATTATATATATGTAAAAGATAATTTTGATGAATGTAAGATTAATTTAAATTTTAGCTATTTCATTTACATAAATTTTCACATTGGAATAACTATTTTTATTATTATATAACAATAAAATAATATAAGATGAATTTGACTTTGACTATTTACATCAAACCTTTACATTAAATTATCTATTTATTTCTTATATAATAATAAATAATTATTAATTTAATTATTAATATAGTAATAAATAATTATATAGTAATAAATAATTTACATCAAATCTCTATATCAAATTTTCTTGATAGACAGTAAAATAAGATCTGAGATGAGAGAGAGAGAAAAGATGGAAGTATTGGCTCAGGTATACAATAAAGAAAAATAAAATCTGAAAATATGGGAGAGAGCTAAAGAAAAATAATAAGATGGAAGTATTGGTTCATCCGAGTGCCGTCTGAGATGAGAGAGAGAAAAATAAGATTGAAAAAGAAAGAGTTAAAAAAAATAATAAAATATAGATTTGCTTAGTATACAATAAATACCAAATTTACTTTTTCCTTTCCATTTACTATAAGTCAAAGTTAAAAACTTTAGATATAGATAATCCAATGTGGCTGATTTTTTCTTTTAATAGATAAAAAGTATGATAACTTTTAGATATAGATAATCCAGTGAGGATGCTCTTATAAATAGAAATTCAAATTCAAAACTTGATGGGCTGTTAACTAGGGTTAATCAGTGGCCAGCATGTCACATCATAAACTCGCTGCAAACAAATCGTTCTTTAACCACGGTCAACTAACTATCCATAGTTAAGAGTAGTGATAGGCTTACCATCTATTTATAATTTAATATTATTTATTAAATTTAAACTCATTAAATCAATAGGAAGAGTCAAAATAAAATTTGAAATAATATTATTTTATTACATAATTATAAACAAGTTGTTATACAATAGTATCATTTATAAGATAGGACTATCATTTATAAGACGGATAATATTGGATATAATATTTATGATTTATGTAAGTGTCGTGTATTTTTTTAAAAAAATAGTGAGTTTCACTAATAAATTTTTTTTTTTATTGATCTTTATATGTACTCACTTCTTGTAGAAAGAGTGTATAACAATTTCATACTTTATAACTATAAATATTATTTATTTCTTTACTATCTCCCCCTGTGAGTCTACTTGGGTTAACGCTCATATATACGAGTCCTGTTGTTGGTTTGCCGAAGCAAACTCCATATTGTTGACACGGTGAAACTTTTAAGAGATTTAAATTTTAAAATTTTGTTGCAAATCAAATATTGTAATGTCAACCACACCGATGGTGTCCAGTTTAACAATAAATTTTTCTAAATTTGATTTGCTCAGTCAAATCAGACCACATTGTTCTAATCGTGCCCATATCGGCTTTTACACTTTAACCCAACTCCATTTCTACGATTGCAACTATTAATATGCTCACTCCCAATGTAGTGAGAATTCCAACTATTAATGAGATTGTTTTCATTAAGCTCACGTGGATTTTTAAAACCATCTTTGAAAATAGAAGAAACATGAAACATCTTAGACACAAAAGACTAGGATATATTGAAATTTGAGTGAGTTTCATCTATGCCTAGTTCGTCATTTCTTCGACCAAACAAGCCATATGACACAACAATCGAGAGAGGCTTGAAATGTGTAGTTCCATCTACGGTGGCTTGCTACGGGCTTTGGCTATAGGGGATTTGGCTACAGGGGATCTAGCTAGGGTTGAGACTGGAGAAGATAAGAAAAGGGTTTCGTAGAGAAGAATGGAGAAGGCGTCTTTAGCTAGCTTTATGGTTAAGAGATTGAAAAGAGAAGAGACGGGATGCTACGGGGTAATGGCAGAAGACGTGGTCCAGAGATTGGAGAAGATGATAAAGGGAGGGATACGGTGGAATGGATGAAGGAGGATGGCGTTTTTTCTGAGTCCCACATCAAAATGCAGCATTTAATTTTTTGCCAGGTCACATCTCATGTGCAAGGGGTGTGCGAAAAGAGTTTTGTTATATATTAGCACAGTCGCACATTAATTTCTGTATTAATACTGATTTTATTCATACTTAAAATTTAAATTAACACTGTTTTTAATAAAATTTACTTTTTGACCAATCACATCGTATTGATACACAAATTAGTATATAATTATGCTTATATCTATATTTTTCCATGCGAAAATGCTTGTATTAGAGTTTTTTACAAAGAAATTATGGTGAGTACCTTTAGAATGATGTAGTCATTTCAATAATCTGGCAAAACTCAATATTTATTTAATATTAATTATAAAAAAATATAGTCAATCACATCAATAAAATGTATAAAAAATACACAAAAATAACTGTAGATCAAATTTTTGTTAATTTAGAATAACTCTTTAAGGAATTCTTTGGAGCAGATACGGGTTGGCTGGACAAGTGTTGCGGAAAAACGTACGTTTGTCAATCGGAAAAACCATTCACGGCGGACGTGTCTGGTTTCTTCCACGTAATATTAGTCAACAGATTTAAGTTTCTTCCCAAAAAAGTGAATAGGAGATCTGGGCAAGTTAGGGAAACTGTTAGTAAAACTTTAGTGAAAATGGCTCCGTTTTTATCATTTCAATTACTGGCTGCATTACTCAGATAATTTGTGCATTAATTAAGAAAAAAAGCTTTAAAATACGAAAGATTATCCATTATTACAAGCAGCCTCCTTTCAAAAAAAGATATGCTCATGATATCCATACTAAGTGATAAAAGGTAGATAGTATTTAAGATTCCATATTATTTAAAAATAAAAAGTTATAATATCTTTATAGTAAAATGATATTTACAGTCGTGGTTGTGCAAGCATCATGCAGTCTTTTTAAAAAAAGTGAATTAATACGGAACCCATATGAAAAAAAAAACTAACTTTTTAATCTTAGATCTCACTTTTTTTCAAAGCAATTGCGTGATATTTGTATACTCTACGACTATATATAAAATTATTTATTTTTATAATAGTTTCAATGAGATTCGAATTGTATATTTAATTAATCATTTAATTTGGAGTATAAGCCCAAATGCTATTAGAGACTATTTTAAAGTGGCGCAATGGACAGATGTATAGAAACTTGAAATGAGAAGTTCTTATTGAGGACCAAGCCAGCCCAAACCTACTTGGGCTTGCTTGTCCCACCAGCCCATAACTTAGAACTTAGAAATTAATGGAAGAAGGAAAATGATTTACGCAAAATACGAGCTCTACCTCGAGATATATATAAATGTTTTTATAGTAAATTTTACTTTTTTTTTAAAATAATATGTTTTTTTAAAACTAATGATATGTCTACAATCTTATTGAACAAAAAAATGCATTTCATTTAAAGAAGTGATGTGGTAAAATAATTCTACAAAACAGTTGTATTTTTATGGTCCTTTGTTTCATCTAATTTATCTATACCTTATATTTTTTTCTCGTCTTGTTCAGAATCTTGGTTATACGGTTTTGATGAGATATTTTATTAAAATTTAAATAAATATTATTATAATATAATTTTTTAATATTAATTTTATTTTTAAATTTAAAAAAATAAATTATTTATTATATTTTATATAAAAATTTAAAAGAATTATAATATTTAAACTAGATGAGATAAAATGATATCTCGTAACCAAATCGGGTTTATTTTGCATTCAGTTGACTCGCGTTGTGGATGTCTCCCTGTCCTTACCCCAATCTCCTTATATTCCGGCCACCATTTCTCAACGACACGCGTTGCCATTGAATGTGCCAATTTAACAACCTAATCTTTTATCCAATCTCTTTGTGATGAAACTTTATTAGCATTTATTGTGAAGACCACCTTAATAGTGGTGATTTCTTGGCTTTTAGTCAAGAAAATAAAGAAAGAAAAATTTAGTTATAAGTATAGTTATGTATTAATGTGTATATCAATTTAATATGATTAATTAAAAAGTAAATTTTATTGAAAATAATATTAATTTAAATTTTAAATATAAAGGAATCAGTACTGATATTTAGATTAGTGTGCAATTTTATTTATATATAGTAAAACTCAATAAGAATTGAGTTCACTTGATGGTACATTTTTCTCTTTTTCTTTCTTCATTCTCCTCTTCTTCTTCTTTTATTTTTTTAATGAAAATGATATTTATAATTTTAAGATGAGTAAGTCTAGTGTACATCTTTTAAAAAATAAAATAGGTAAATATAAGATCTATATATAAAAAATATATATATTTTAATAATAGACCTCATTATTTTTTAAAAGAAATATGTGAAGATAACACTTAGGGATTGAATCTAAGAAAAGATACAAAACAGAATAAAAATTATTCTGACGGCTGGCTAGTTAATCCACATAAATTTAGGATTAAAATTGAGAAAAGATGCAAAATAGAGAAAAAGTTCTAAAAAATATTGATTAATGATAAAACTTAAAATTATTTCACGAAGCTCACAAGCCGAGTTTAAATAGTTTCAAAATTTAAAATTATGAGAATTTTTTTTAAAAAGAAAAAATCTAAATTATTGCATGAAAATTAAATAGGTAAGTGAACAAAAATCCTATAAAAAATTTGGTCAAAATCAAAATTTGAATTACTTCCAAAATTTGAAATGAAATATTTCTTAAAAAAAAAAAACAAAACTGTACGTAAATATAAAATTTGAAAAAAAAGGAAAAACTAATATTGCCCAAATTCAAGGAAAATTAAACTTTTCTTACCATATTTGCACATATTCACATTCTTAAGTAGTTTAGCACAATTAACGTAAAATCTGAATCCAGATCCTTCACATCAATTTTCATTTGCATCAAATGATCAGCCCTTTTCTCTTTTATAGATGAACAACAGCTTTATACATTAAAAAAGAAAAAGAAAAAGAAAAAGAAAAAGAAGATAAACAGTAATTTCCCAATAACTAAAAGGGAAATGACAAAGTTGACTTTATGTACAGGTCTTCTGAAAGCTTCCATATTATTATTGAAGTTTTTGGACATGAGTGAAGTACAATGAAAGCTGGTGCAGAGGCAGGATCTTGATGTCAGGCCAACTTGGGTGCAGAGGACAACATCAAATATGGGATTGGAGGGCCATCATTGATATACATGTTGCTAGCATTATTAGTGGGAAAAGGAAGAGGGATGGCCATTATTTGACCTTCAATTACTTGCATGTCCATGCAAGTACAAAAAATAGAAACTTCAAAACTTTATAAGGGGCCCAAATAGAAACTTTAAAACTTTATATGTCCATGCAAGGCTTCAATTAGGGGTGCTATCCGCATCATGCGGGGCGGGTGCACCCCTTCCCCGCATGATGCGAGGGATCGATTTTTCATCCGCCCCCTGCCCCCGTGAGGCGGGGGCGGGGCCCCCCGCTCCGGTGCCGGGGGGGCGGGGCGAACACCCCATCCGCCCCGCCCACTTCAAGAATCCTATATTTCAATAGGCTTAAAAAAAATTTTTGTGTCTAAAAATATTATTTTTAGACCCAAATTATTATATAATTAAATCTTAAATTAAAATTTAAATATATAATAATAATTTAAAAACTAATAACATAAAAATTATGTTACTAATTTTTAAATTTGTTAAACTTGTTCACAAGAATCACAAGAGAGTGAGACTTGTTTATCACAAGCTTGCATATGCCATGGGCACCCTAAAGTCCCACATTGCTCAAGTAAGACTCTTGTATGGCCTCAGAGTTCTATATAAATGAGGCCTAGGGTGCCCATGGCATATGCAAGCTTGTGATGAACAAGTCTCACTTTCTTATGATTCTTGTGAACAAGTTTAACAAATTGTAATATATTATATATATACAATTTGTAAAATAAAAATATATATTTATAAATATAAAATATATATATTTATAAATATAAATATAAAATGCGGGGCGGGGGAAAAGCGGGGAGGGGTTGAGCCCTGCCCGCCCCCCGCCCCCGCTTAGTGTTTGTCATGCAGGGCGGGGTCCCCCGCCCCGGCATGTGCGGTGCGGGGTACCCCGTCCGCCCATGCGGAGGCGGGGGCGGGGTAGCGGGGGGCGGGCCCCCGCTGCCCACCCCTAGCTCCAATGATGATAACTTTTTTTTTTTTTTAAATTATAAAGAATAATGTTAAATACAAATTTTAAAAATATAATCTATACGTAAATCCTTTAAAAAAACAGGATGTATATACAATATATCATGAAGAAATACATCTTTTATATAGATTTTACTTTTTTTAAGATAATGTGTATGAAATTTACATATCCTAAACCTGTACGAATTACTTTTTCGATGGTTTCGCTCGTTTACATGATTATATATGTATTTTACCGGAAAATTAAATCTTAATTTAATGGGCTAATTTGGGTTGGTTTATACATATATACTTGCTAAATCTAATGTAGTATTCTTTAAAGAAAAGATATTAGTGTAAAATTCATATTTCTTCCAATTTAAGGGTAAGAATTAACTCATGAATAATCAGTTAAAAATAAATAAATTTAGGGAATCATGAGCTACATATGTAGAATTAATTAATTTAGGGAGTATTAACTTAGGAGCATTGTTTTTAGTACCGTACCGGTATAGGTATCATACCTGTTTTGTACTGGCCGTACCAGCTTATATTTCAGCCTGTACCGACTTACGTACCGGTCTGTATTTCGACTTTTATTTTTTTTTCATTTTTTCAAGTTATAATCTTATTTTTTGACCTCCAATTCATACCATACTATTTATAATTTATATATACATATATATTCATGTGTAATTTATTCATATATAGACTATTTATTTTAAAATATAATTTATATATATAATTTATTTATATATCGACTATCCTGAAATGGTACACGAAACAGTACCAATATCGAAATATTTCATTCTAATACTTTGACCGATACGATATCTAGTACGATATTCAAAACATTACTTAGGAGACTTGTATATTCTTTATAAGGAAACGTATTATATTCTCTCATTGAAAAAGAAAAAAAAAAAAAAACATTTTTCCTTTCATGAGATCAACTCTCAAAGTCAGATATGTCACCTCGAAAATTTTGAAATATTTGTTCTTCATGCTCACCCCCAACCAACACTAAGCTGTCTCCCTTTTATGAAGAAGAAAAGGCTAAACCCACAGATAATGACATCCATTCAGAAAAATGCCTCTCAGTCTAAAAGGAGGCCATAAGAAAAATGTGTTCTGATCATCTTTTAGTTTTTACATTCATCAGTCAAATAGTCATTGTTTATCTCAATTGAATCTTCTTAATACTTAAAATATACATAGCACCTAATAAGGGTGACTTGCATTGGGATAATAAACGTGGGATGAGGAGGAATATTAATATTTTCTAAAAGATAATTTTAAAACCTACGTAAATTTAAGTGAGTAAATACGATATCCACATGAAAAAAATTAATTTTTTAATAATGAATTTTACTTTTTTTCAAAATGATTATTCGACACTTGTGTATTTCACGACAATATATAATATTGTTGCCCAGATGACTAACACAAAAGGGGGGTGAATTGAGTTGTATAAAAAAAATAACAATTATAAATCAAATATATAATATAAAATATAAACAAAATATAAAATAACAATAAATATAAAGAGTAAGGGTAAGAGAGAAGTAAACTCAGTATGTTAACGAGGTTCGGCCCCACTGCCTACGTCCTCGCCTCAAGCTATCCCTTGAGGATTCCCAAATTCACTATTCAACCTCCTTCAGGTGGAGATAGAAACCTATTACACCTTTGAACAATACCGCTACAAAGGATCCGTGTAGAACACCCTCTACAACACCCTCTACACTTGCAATCACCTTACACGTGGTGATTCAACTATTCCCCGTGTAGAATACTTTCTACACACAAGGGTTATACACACCCTTTTTCTGATACAAGAGCTGATAGTGGGTAGGTTATCAGAAAACACTCCTCAATGAGTGAAATAAGAACAATACAGTGCAAACTATATCTCTCAAAATGAACAAGGATTAAGGCTCAATGCTTAAAGAAGAGAGAATGAAAGCTTTGAATGAATGTTGTATGCTCTTGGTGTTGTGAATGTGAAGCTCTCAATTGATCTATTTATAGGCATATGAGACTTCATATTTAAATTTAAAAAGATTCACATGTCAAAGACAACATCATTCACTTTTTCAAAAAATTCAAATAAAAGGTTCTTCTTTTTCAATTGTCAAAGACAACATCATTCACTTTTTCAAAAAATTCAAATAAAAGGTTCTTCTTTTTCAATTGTCAAAGACAACATCATTCACTTTTTCAAAAAAATCAAACCTAATCTTTTACTTTTGGCATATAACAAAATGAGCACACTTTCATTTTCAAAAAATTCAAACCTAATCTTTTACTTTTTGTATAAGTCTAAAAAAGCATCAATCACTTTTGAAAATATTCAAATAAAACATGCACATGTGAAAGATGACAATCAATCATCTTTAATATTTTCAAAGTTCAACCCTTTAATCAAGACATGCACATGCAAAAGATGACAATCAATCATCTTTCAAAATTTTCAAATTTAATTTTCAAAAATATTCATGCACATGTGGAAAATGTATTTTAATGCTTTATGATAAAATATTAATTTTGAGCATTAATCCTAATTTCGAATTTTGAAGAGATTTACAACATTACTCTATAATTTTAATGTGAACTTGTTCCCTTCTTGCTCATGCTTGTTTCCTTGATGTGCTTGACTCCATTGTGTAGACAACTTGAGCTTGAAACTTCTTTATTCTTTGAATTCATTTGTTATCATCAAAATCTATGTGTAGATTTATAATCACATGAAACTTGAAACCTTGAGTTCAACAAATATTACTTTACATATAATGGCATTTACATGAACATATATATGTTGCCTTTATCCTTTTGCCCATTTATTGGTTTGGCTAGTAGCAATAATATGACATAAGCGATTAATCTAGCTAGCTTTAGTTTTTGAAAAAAAACATCAAAGCTATCAATCAGGCACATGATCTTAATTAATACATGAAAGGGTGACATAAAGCAGATGGAAACTAAGCCAAAATTAAAGTCCAGAAATTATTAGAGGAAACGTGGTCCCATGGGAAGGAAGAAAAATGAAAAAGTTGACAGAAATCCGTGCAAAGTAAAACAATTAAAGGAGTTCATGTCTCGATATCTGCTTTAATAATTTGTAGTGATCCAATGTGAACTTCCCTTCTATTGCCGTAAAGGGAGGGGACCCCATGCATCACCGTCTTCACTTCCTTTAACTAATTTCTCTCTAAATTAAGAATATTAGGTGATAAATTTGATCCTTTCACCATTGTTTTTATTTTTATTTTTACGAAAATTGATTTCATTAATTTATCATAGAAAAGTTACATCAATGACAGGATACATGCAAGAAAATTCTTAGATCACAAGCCAATTATTGCATTTAGAGCTCTACCAGTACACAAATTCTTTTGTGACTGGTATAGTCTTAATAACTGTTGTAGCTCTCTACAGACAAACCGCCTAAGATACATCATTCTGTCTAAAACAAAAACTCATAATTCACCTTCCATAGAAGGAGAGAACCTAATCTCTAAGGACAAAACGTCCAATAAACGATTTTTTTATTTTTTTCCACTAAACAAAATGAAACAATGATGAAAATAGAAAAATAGATATGAAAATGACCAGTTTTCTTTTACCATTGTTAAGTTGCCTTCCTTTGTTATTGGCTTGTGTCTTCGATCCCGCTCTTTACTCTCGCTTTAAAATAAATTTGCGAGGTGCAATACTGATGAATGACATAAAAAACTTATGTGTATATTCTCTTAACACTAATTAGGTTGATTGGCAGCTTAGGATACAATAAGTTGTATCGATCGGAGCTAGCTAGAGATAAGGATTCGAGTCATAATTTTGGTTGCGGTGACATAATTTTGAATGGTAGTGATAAGGTTACTACACTTATTACCCATTTACTACTTATAGTGTATTTGAAGTTTTTTTTTTAATCATTTTATTTTAAGTATTTTTTTAACATCCTTAATCATTAAGAAAAAATTTAAAAATATATAATTTTACTAATAGTCACTTCCTTAACCATTAAGTAAAATTAAAAAATTAAAAAAAATCAAATACAAAAAAAGTAGTAAATGGATGGTAAGAGGATAGTAACCATATCATTATCCAATTTTGAATGCAAAATGCTAAGGTCCTATTTGGTTATACATATGAGATGAGAAGAAATATTTTTTTTTAATTAAATAAAATAATGTTATAACATAATTTTTTAATGTTAGTGTTGTTTTAGGATTTGAAAAAAATTAAATTATTTATTATATTTTGAATGGAAATTTTTAAAAATTATAATGATAAGATGAGATATTTTTGATAAACAAACGGGGCCTTTTAGGGTGTGTGCATAATATCAAGTCACTTGATTTGATATTATCTCCTATACGCATTATGTGTATTTATATGTACACATTGCAAAGAGCTAATAAATTAAAGACTGGTTTAGTTATATAAAATCAAACTATTAAGACAGACTAATAAAAAATAGAAAATGAATAAATTTCAAATTAGAAGAGCATTAACGGACTTCCGAGAAAGTAGTGCCTAATTCCCACAAAAAGGATTCGTAGTTTGTTTGTCATCAAGCAATTGCAGCCAATAATGCATCCAGATCATCAGTGACATCTTAATAATTAGAACCGTACTATTTATTATGTTTTGTAAGCATCATGTCTATTATAAGTGAATAAAGCCTTTTAGGGTTACTGCTTGGAGTTATATAACGAATTATTTACGACAAAAATGATTATAAAAAAAAAGTAAGTCGTAAATGCTGTTTCGCTTTTCGGGATCAGTTATCTTTGTATGCTCCATTATCTAACAATGCGAGGGAGGAGATCATCAATGGTTACCTCAAATGCAGACAATTACACTTGTGCACCCTATAGTATTCATGTGGGACTCTCCTTCCATCGAAGAAATTGCCTCCATGGTAGCCTTGATTTTTTAGATACTGAGTCGAGCAATTATGAGACCTAAATCGTTGCTATATATGTACAACATATCTAACAAAAGAGGTTGTTTCAAGCCACTAATTCAACTAGATCAAGAAGATCAAGGTGAAGAAAAAGAAGGAAAGTAATGCAAGTGCGTTGTGTGTGTGTGAAGAGTAACCAAAACATAGGCGAAGTGACTCCATAATCAGTAGTGCTACATGAGTTATACAGAAATCTTATAAAAACAAATAAACAACTTGACGTGTTTTCATGTGATACGTCAAACATATTTTATAATAAAATTAAATATATTATAATCTAATATACTATATTAAATTACACGATCAACTTGTAAATTTAATTTGATAAAATATCTTAATAACTAAAATATCTTTCCGCATAATATTTAAGTGCAAGTTTCTTCGATGATCATGTGGTAGTTGCAATAAGGAAGAGTGACCAACCTCAGTACCGAGTCAAAAGAGTGGTGCCTGACTTTCCCCAGCATAAGGGGTACCAACTGCCATCATTCCATAAAGAAAACTTCAGTTTAATTTATACATGCTTTTGGCCAAATGCAAATCCATGTGTAAGACTTTGCGTCGCCAACATTTGGATACCAAAAACTCCAACCCCACCAAAACATGCCATAAAATTTGACCTTCACAGTTGACACTATAACAATCAATTTATCTTCAACATTCTTTTTGATAAAATAACTTATACAGTCTTAAAGTAAAGTATTTTCGCAAACTTCTTTTTTAAAATAATGAACAAATTTAAAATATATATATTTAAAAAAACTCATTTTTTTTCAAAGAAAGTATGCATGACTTATATAGCTTAAAACTAGGGGTGGAAAATCATGTTTTCGAATCGTGTTTGTGTCATGTCAAGTATTGAACATTCGACTTTATAGGTCAACCCGAACCCAACCTGTTAAGCTAAACGTGTCAGACTTCCAAATCCTAACCCAACCTATCTAGATAACGGGTCGTAGCATGTTATCTGTTTTGACTCGTTTGATAATTAGTTAGAAATATGTTTATATGACATGACTAATTTAAACTCATTTGTTTTATATAAATGAATTGAACTAAAACACATAACTCATTTAACATAATGAACATAATTTCACATAAAAGTTAAAATCTATATTTATTAATAACTACAATATGTTAAAATATATATATATATATATATATCTCAATATTTTTCAAATTTTAACATATAATAAAACCAATTTTACCAACCATACAATAATAAATATGAGCATAGGTCTAAAATTACAATTTCAACAAGAAAAACATAAGCATATTGAGAAATACCAAATTTACAATTTAACAATAATAGAATTTTAATTTTGAAATAAATTTTAAACATGTCGAAATGGGTTGATTTCATGTTAAGCAGATTGACATGTTTATAAATCGTGTCTTAACAAGTCAACATCTTTTGACCCAAAACCATTAATATCAAACTCAAACCAACCAACTTTGTGTTGTGTTTGTATTGAGTTTACAGGTTATGTCACATATTACCACCATACTTAAAACTACATCTATTATTACTTATCTTTTTATATATGTGTAAAGCTCACATAAATCGTGTATGTAAAGAGTAGAGAATTATATAATTTGTACAGTTTTAAGGTACATAAATCTTACACACTTATTTTAAAAAATTGAACAAATCTAAGATTCATATAAAAAAAAAACTCAATTTTTATTTTATTTTAAAAAGAGTGCAATACTATTACTATATATGACTTGTATATCTTAAAACTGTATCTAACAATATACATTTGTTTTAATAACTATAAATATACATCTCACCATATATACGTGTATATAAAAAACAGAGAATTTGACGAGAATGGAAATTCAGACCCGATTTAATACCATAATCTTCAAGCATATCCAAACGGCTACGATTCGTGACAATTTATATAATTGGCACGAGCTTGGACATGAGTTGTGATTGATGATGAGTAGTCAAAGAGAAGTAGACAGCAAGTTAGCATATAGCGGTTAGAATATTATAAAGGCTGTCACTTTCATGCTAGCCAAGAAATTCAATCAATAATAAGCTCAAGAACAATCTTTAAATAGATAAACTTCATGTTGATCTTTTATAAAAATGTGATTCCACTCAAAAATAAAAATCCCTTTTTATATTTTTTTATGGTGAGATTATTTTTTTACAATAAACTTACGCGGAACTTATCTATTAAGACTTGTACTCATTATCATTTCACTTTATTTAATTTCTACAATTAATGATCTCTAGCATATGGATGAGATCAATATTAATCAAGGCCATGGTATGAATGGTAGAGCAAAGTTTCAACTAAAAAATTATAAAATATTTAGATAGAACTATTGTTTAAATAAATTAAACAAAATAAAAATATTTTATTAGAGTAATGCAACATAACGTTGTTGAGTGTTTTGAAAAAAAATATGATTTATTATTAAAAAATTAATTTTTTAATATAAATTATTTATTTATTTATTTTTTTAAAAATGATTATACGACTTTAAGCACTCACGATCGTAATTATTATTTTTTATTTTATTAAAGAGTTTTAAAAAACTGTAGATTAATAATTATGTACGTGACCATATGAAAAATGATACTGTGACATATTATTTAATATAAAAAATGATTATTTACTAATCGTTTTAACAGGGAATTGTCATTTTTATCGCACTGTTTTTGTTTTTAAATGTTTTTGGAAAAATTAAATGATCTGACATCTGAGCATCATTAGGTTGACTGGCGGAGCTTCTCATGAGACCCACCCGTGACCAAAAAGGAACCGCCCATGAGAAAGGGTGAAGATTGCTGCACAATTTAAGAGGATTTTGATTTGATTTTGTGTCTCAAAATTTTCAAAATCGACAATCAATGGCTGCCCTTAAAAGTCTCCAAGTGGACGGACCAAACCCTAGACTCCCAAGTGTGGGGACGACCCTGGTGGCCGAGAAAACCAGAACTCTCCTACACCATGAATGGTTCAAATTTCTCTCAATAATTCCACTCCTAACAAACCTATTCTCTTAAGTCAAAAGCTCTACAATATTCTTTCTTTTTCAATTTTCTGATGAAATTCAATGATTTATACATGAATATATATATATATATATATCTATCCTATAAGCTCAATATAATATAATATTTATTATTTAATGTTAATTTTTCAAAGAGTATACATTTTATAGTAATATACTTATAATTCTTTTACAACTCTATATGAAATCGAGGATAATTTTATAATAATAAAATTTATTTTTATTAATGAAGGAGTTGCAAATTGTTTATTTTCTTAACATTTAATAGTTGGTAAATGGTTTATACAAGTCTAGGTCTATGCTATGCAAATTTTGTATTATTTGGAAAAAAAGTAAAATCACATGAAAAACATTTGCTATTTAATTTAGACTGAGTCTTAATTTGTTTTTTAAAGAGAATATTCAAAACTTGTACATTTTAAATATGTATTTAATATTGTCCTTTACACCAATTGGCAACATTTTGATTTCTTATTGAGAGAACCAAAGATCGAATCCATCCTCTCGCATGTATAAAAAAAAAAAATTATATTTAACGTTATTCAAAAATATATAGATTATATATATATATATATATATATATGTATTCTTTAGACCAATTGGCAACACTTTGGTTTCTTATTGAGAGAACCAAAGATTCAATCCACCCTCTCGCATATATAAAAAAAAAATCTATATTTAACATTACTAAAAGATATATAGATTATATATATATATAGATTTATATTTCAGGAAAAATGTATCCTTTTTCCTAACATATATATATACACACTCTAGTGGCACTTATATCTAGTACTCAATACATACAAACCCTGTCTCTTCCATTTGACTTGCTATTCAGCATTATTTATCACCCGGCCATCACTTCTTTCCTTTTCAATATCCCTCCTAATATCCTCTCCTTTCGCTCATGATTCAAGTGTTCTGTAGTCCTTATAAACCATTTCCACAACTAATAAACTAGCTCAAACACACGTACACGAACTAATTCAGAGGAAGACAGAGACAAAGATGCAAAGGGAGATGCAGTTCAACAACAGCATGTTCATAGAAAATGACCCAGAATCATATGGCAACATCGGAGATATTCAGAAGAACCTTGACGATGATGGCCGAAGCAAAAGAACTGGTACTAGATAATTAATTAATCACCACACAACTTTCTGCTGAATCTATATATACTTTCTTTCTACTTTTCCCTTTTCTGACATACAAAGTTTTTTGTCTGTTTTAATTTGATAAAATTAGGGACATGGGTAACCGCGAGTGCCCATATCATAACTGCTGTTATTGGGTCCGGAGTGCTGTCTTTGGCCTGGGCAATAGCACAGTTGGGTTGGGTTGTCGGACCAGCTGTTCTCATGGTTTTCTCTTTCATCACCTATTTCACTTCCACTCTCCTCGCTGACTGCTACAGGTCGCCGGACCCTGTCACCGGCAAGAGAAACTACACCTACATGGACGTTGTGAGAGCTAATTTAGGTACTATTACTACTGTCAAGCTGGTTGATTATATAATGTTTTTAGCGAGTGTTCAAGACAGAAAATATATATCGTTGGAAGTGAAGTACCACCTCGGTTCCACATACCATGAATGGGCTTGTCCTTTTTGTGTTTGCAGGAGGAAGGAAGGTTATGCTTTGCGGATTGGCACAGTACGGAAATCTCATTGGGGTTACCATCGGTTACACCATCACAGCATCCATTAGCATGGTGTAAGTTTCGATCATATACATGATAACTTCCACATACATGTATGTATGTATGTATGTATGTATGTATGTATGGTTTATATACATGTATAATCTGCATGCAGGGCCGTAAAGAGGTCAAATTGTTTCCACAAACATGGACACCATGCCAAGTGCCATACATCAAACTACCCATTCATGATCATGTTTGCCTGCGTCCAAGTCGTGCTTAGCCAAATACCAAACTTTCACAAGCTCTCCTGGCTTTCAATCCTTGCTGCCGTAATGTCCTTCACCTATGCATCCATAGGCCTCGGCCTCTCCATAGCAAAAGTTGCTGGTAAGAATTAATTACGTTAGTGATGATCAGAAACTCTGAGAAGTAAGAATTTCCATGATTACTATTAATGAAACTATATATATATGTATGCATGTATGTATAGGTGGGGGACATGTCCGGACAAGCTTGACGGGGGTGACGGTTGGGGTTGACGTGTCGGGGCAAGATAAAGTCTGGAGGACCTTCCAAGCTATCGGTGACATTGCTTTCGCTTATGCTTACTCCACCGTCCTCATCGAGATACAGGCAAGTAATTTTTACGAGTAACCTCATGTCCTCCATCATCTTTATCCTGATCAATCACCTACATGCACGTTATATATTTCTTCATATTTATGCTATATATACACAGAGTTGGTAGGATATTTTTGAAGGATGGAATTAATAAGTACTTATAATATGGCGCTTTATCTGTACGTCAAATTATAAAATTATTAAAATATATTTAACAGTTAATATTAGTTAATATTAATCGTATTAGTTTATAAATTTATTTTTATAAAATTTATCATTATAACTTGCATCGAATTCAGATATAGGTTACTTGTAAAAAACTTAGGAGGAGTAATTTCAAAGAAGCTTGATTGTTTAAGCTACCATAATACATAATTAACATATATTGAATATATAGTTCTTGATTTTTTTTAATTTTTTTTCCATAAAATATAGATATGGTAGTACTACTACATGAATTTTAAACTAATGATATTTTCATAAAATATTTTAAAAGAGTACTAATATTATTTCATAAAATATTTATTAAAAACTGAGTTCTAAAAAATAATAAAACATAAACTATATTTATGTCATTTCTTTTCTATATATATTTATTAACTATAATTGCATGATCTATACTCACATACAGACATATATATAAATGTAATGTTGTGGTCGACATTAGGCGCGACAGTCATGCGTATCTGCAGTCATGCGTATGCGTGCATGGTATATATGATATATTCATATATATTTATATATAGGAAAAATTTAGTTGCAAGTATAACTGTATATTAATATATACACAAATCTATTAGGATTGATCTAAAATTAGATTTTATTAAAAACAGTTCTAATTTAAATTTTAAATATGAAGGAATTAGTATTAATACTCAAATTAGTACATAATTTTATTTATACGTAGCAAAACACACACACACACACATATATATATATATATGAAAAATGATAGAATTACAACCCTCCTATTATCCATTTACTACTCTTTTTCTATTTTATTTTTTTTAATTTTTGTTTTATTTAATGATTAAAAAAGTGATTATTAATAAAATTATATATTTCTTTAAATTTTTTTAATCATTAAGGATGTTAAAAAAATACTTAAAAAAAAATGATAAGAAAATAAAAAATTTTAAATCTTTTATAAATAATAAATAAATAATAAGCCTATCACTACCCTCTATATATATACCCTATATATATATCTATGATATATATATATTTCTGAAACGAATAAAATCGTGATATATGATAACGTGATGCATGCATGCATGTTTGGAAGTTGAAATGTGTGCCTGCTTTAAGTCATGTCGGCATGACATGCATGCCACTCGAACATACTTACATAGCTAGGTTTGGCAGACCTACATAATTGGTGACAACATCATGCATGTTTATCCTTAAAAAAGAGATTTTTTTTTTATTTTAAAAATATCTATTTATAAACAGGAGAAGGTATGGCATCTAATAAAATAATTGCGTGAGATAATCTGATTTGTAAAAAAAAGTTTAAAATTTAAATCATATCAATCAAATTTTATTATTTAAATTATATGAATAGTGTACTTAATTTATATCCTAACTTGATATTAGAATATTTGTAAATAAATATATATATAGAAGATTATATAAAAATAAATTTACAAACTGACGTAAATTCATGTGATCTTTTAAATTTACTTTATAATAAAATAATTTTACAATTTAATATATATAACATCGAATCATGTTAATTTAAATATTTACTTCTATATAATCATTTTATCTAATATATATAAGAAAAATAATAATATTTATAATCCTAAAATACTTAAAAATCGAATCAAAATTATTAATTTTTTAATAATAAATATCACCTATTTTTAAAATATATATGCAATAATTATAGAACACGCAACTATATCTTCTGTTACTTCATTGACAAATGGGTGAGCATTTGAGGATGATTTGAGCAAGTGGGTCGGTAAAAGTTTAGGGTGGGGGGTCCTCAAACTGAAAGGTAGTGAGGCCGGCGGCAAGTTGCCCATTCCTATCGAGCTTTAGGTCCACCTGTTTACACTGACATTGATAGAGACTTTTTATTTTGTTTCTTTTGTTTTCCTGCAGTTCATGTTTAAGTGTTTTGTTCCGTATAAATAAATTTTCATATCAATCTATATATTTTACTTTTATATATAAATTTTAAATTAGTATTATTTTTATTAAAATTTAATTTTTTTGATTAATCAATAGATTAATATATTAATATATTTCTAAAATTTAATTATATACCATGTAAAATTACATATTCAATAAAAAATGAAAATTGTCTTGTTTGTTTAATAAAACTTAAATTATTTCGTATTATCTAATCGTTATAATTTTTTTAAATTTGTATATAAAATAAAATAAATAATTTAATTTTTTTAAATCTTAAAATAAAATTAATATTAAAAAATTATATTATAATAATATTTTATTTATTATTATTTAAAATATTTCTTCCTCTCTTATTAATTTTTAAAAAAATAAAAGCGTCGAAGATTCCCAATGGACCATCTTAGTAGGTTTTGGGCCACTGAATGTGTTGGCCTTTAAAAAAAAATAAAAAAACTTTATGTTTTGTCATTTGAATCTTTGGCTGTCCTCCATTCCCTTTAAGTATTTGTTGTTATATAAGGCAGTAATTTCTAGTTGTCACATCCTCTGTAATAGTGGACCATGTCTTACTTCTTTTTGTTTTGTTTTGTTCTGTTTTCCCTCAAACACAGAGGGTGGACGATTTGTCGTGTCATTAATTAAAGTTGTCGCTCTATGACATGGTCCAGACTGCATTTCTGCTTATATATATTGTCGCAAACTGTTTTCAAAAGGCCAAAAACTAGGGATCCAGCTGGGGTTTCTGCTCCAAATTATTGCTCAACTGTTTTTGTCTTGTTTTTATTTTTTTAACTTAATAATTAAAAAAATATTATTTAATAATGTTATAAATTTTTTATTTTTTTAAAAATATTTAAAAGTGTTAAAAAATTATATAAAAAGAAAAAAGAAACAAATTTTTTTTTGCGAGCCCCTACTAGACCCACCATTTTCAAAAATTATGTATTGATGAATAGTACCAATCTTCATTTGAATTGGTATTGAAGCATGCATTTATGTATTCTACATGTCCTTTGCATAATCTAGTGATCTAGTGAGGATGAGTTCTTATTTAACTATTTTATGTGTAGATAAAAAGAAAAATTATATTCTCGAAGTCGGTGTATAGAATAATTTATATTATATAATTTTATTTAAGAGAATAATTTTAAATTTTAAATCTTACAAATCTTATCAATTGATTATTTAAGTGGTATGAATAATATGTTCTGTTTAAAAATATAATAACTCAAACATAAAATATATAACCTATTGAGAATGTACTTAAACTATGGGACAACGCCATGATGGTTATATATACTTGCCCATGATTCTATACTTGCATATATTCATCATAGAGAAATATTCTAATCATAAAAGAATTATATAAAAGTAATTTTACAAATTGATGTGACTTGATGTGTTTCCTCAGATTATAAAATTATTTTTATTGTAAAATAAATTTATCGAATCAGATGAAGCTATGCCAATTTATAAGATTATTTTTATGTAATTCCTTTATGGATGTTGAATTACTCTTCATCATCTCTTTTCACACTTGTTGAATAAACTGTTAAAGTGATGCCAAACTATAAGAAAAAAGAATGATTACAAAGTTTCATCAAATGCAGTTTGGACTAAGATTTATGTGTTTTTGAAAACAAATTAGCACTGAAACCCAGTGAAACTATGTATATATATACGTACAGGACACACTGAAATCAAGGCCAGCGGAGAACAAGGAGATGAAGAAGGCAAGTCTTGTGGGGGTTTCAACCACAACTATGTTCTATGTCTTATGCGGTTGTGTTGGTTACGCTGCATTTGGGAATGGCGCACCTGGAAATTTCCTCACTGGCTTTGGCTTCTACGAACCTTTTTGGCTCATCGACTTCGCCAACGTTTGCATTGTTGTCCATCTCGTTGGCGCTTACCAGGTTTCAATCTTTTGTTTTCTTTTAATTATTGAATGCTTTTAAAGAGTAATGTCACGTATAAATTTTAAATAGACTAGTCCTGAGAATGCATTTTTGTAAAACTACAGGTCCCACTTAAAAAAAGATTTTTTTTTTATACGTTTTTATCGTCGATCTACTTTTTCACAAAAAAAATTATAGGAAACTTGTCTATTTAAGAATTATACAAATCGTTTCTTGCTTTTAAAAATATGGATATAATATCATTAAAATTACTTATATAATCATCACTTTTAATGATATAAAGGCAACTTAATTAATAGTCTAGATGGGGTCGACCCACCATTGTGAATATGTACGTATTCGTTATTTACACTGATTTCGACATTTTCTCGGGAAAATCATAAGAAGGAAACCATGTTGGTTTGATCATTTGGAGTTTATTCTCAGTTCTAACAACAAACCATTTTCATGCATGGACAGGTCTTTTGTCAGCCTATATTTGGGTTTGTGGAGAAGTGGTGCAGAAAACGATGGCCTGAGAACAAGTTCATAACTAGCGAGCATGGCATCAACATTCCATTCTGCGGTGCATATTACATCAACATCTTCAGGCTGGTGTGGAGAACAGCATACGTTATTGTCACTGCAGTGATAGCCATGACATTTCCCTTCTTCAACGACTTCTTGGGGCTGCTCGGGGCAGGTTCCTTTTGGCCATTGACAGTGTACTTCCCCATTGAAATGTACATTGCACAGTCGAAAATGAAGAAGTTTTCTTTCACATGGACATCGCTCAAGATATTGAGCTGGGCCTGTTTGATAATATCCATTGTTGCTGCTGCTGGTTCAGTTCAAGGTCTGATTCAACATCTCAAGATATACAAGCCCTTTAAATCTGTTCAGGACTAAAATCTGTTCAAGGATCTGGGTATTTTCAGAGCAGAATTGTAATATTTTTGTTTTGTTTTTGTCTTTTTTTAAAGTTCAATAAGAATTAGCTGTTAGCTATTCCGTATTTTACATCACTCTGCGCTCTATCTTAGACTGCTTTTCCACGGTACTGTACTGTATTTTTTATATTAAATTCGGGGCTTTACGAAACTTTCAAGTCCTTGACATCCTCGTCAGAAATCTAGGTCTATACCTCAAAACAACTCGTTTATGTTACAATTTCTATATTCGAGTTGGGATCTTATACAAAGCGTAGACTCTTTCATTTTGTGGTACTCAGTGTGCGCGGTCTGCTAAACATGGTCTAGTTCATTTGTTAATGCTCGCATCTTCTGCTATATAACCTCGAAGTACTACTCCTTGGTCCAAGAGGTTCATATTTCATTCAAGACAACTTTTCGTTAATTGCATAACATGTAAATGGATTCTAACGCCTGCAAGAACACTGCTACTTCGAAAAATTAATTCGTCACAAATCCAATTAGAAATTCAGGTCGATTTTTGACAGAAATGTATCATTTGCTCAATGCTCATCTGACTCCACTGGAAACAAGACAGCCATATACATACACCAGTTGGAGGAGTCCATATGAATTGTACTATCTACCACTTGCTCAAGACAAAAACTCTGGGGGTTCAAAGATCATAGATCTCAAATGTTGTAGAATTTTGCTACAAACCTCACAAGTACTTCAATTTGTTGCTTCTTGCTCTGCATCTACATTTCCCAAACAATCCTCCCATCCCTTTTGATTCACTTGCCTTTGCAACCAGAAACCATTTTACCTACAACAAAGACCCCACAAGATAGTATGGTTTTCTAAAAGGAGATAGACCTTTTTGCACTCGTTGCAAAATTTAAGGCCACTCTTTGGAAAATGTTTTAAAGCCAATCCTAATTTGGAAAAACCTATCTGCACTCACTGTAATCTTGTTGGACATACTGTTGACATGTGCTACAAGCTAAATGGCTACTCGCCAGGCCACAAGCTTCACAATCGAACCAAGCTCACAAATTCATTTGCTAACCAAATTAGCATCTCTGACCAAGAGTAGATCACTAATGGTCCAAAGCATGTTTTAACTCGAGCAATATCACAATCTACTTGCTTTGCTGCAATCTCCAACCTTAACACCTTCGGCTAATCAAGTATCTACTCATCTATCATCTTCAGCCATATCTAGTATTCCCTTATGTCTCTCGGCTTTTAATTCATCTTCTTTATCTTCAAAAATTCCACGAATTATAGACACCTCCCTTTATACCTTATAACCAATCAAAATTTCTTTCTATGTTAAATTATCAAATGGTAACCAAGCACAAGGCACTCATTGGGGCACGGTTCAGCTCACCCCTACCATTATTCTGAAAAATGTTCTCTGCATCCCTTCATTTACTTTTAATCTTCTTTCAGTAAGAGAGTTAACTCAGGACATCAATTGTTGTTTCATATTTTTCACCAATGAGTGTTTATTGGGAAGGGTGAGGCTCACATTGGCTTATACCATTTACAGTTGACAGCAGTACCTGCTCAAGCCCTTGCTACCACCTCCTCTAATTTACCTTTCCATTTTAACTCTATTTCCGGCCCTCATTCTGAGCACATATTATGGCATTGTAGAATGAGACATCCCTCTGATTCTCAACTTTTATTATTACAAAAAGACTTATCCAATAAAAAATTCATGAATGAAATTTCTCCATGTGATACTTGTCATTTATCAAAGCAGCACCATTTACCATTTCTCATTAGTCAAACACGAGCACAACAATCTTTTGATATAATCCATCGTGACATATGGGGACCTTGTTCTTATATGGCCTATAATGGATCCAAATACTTTCTTACAATCGTTACTGGCTTCATAAGATCAATATGGCTTTATTTAATGAAAAACAAATCACAAACTTGACCATTTCTTCAATCTTTTTGCTCCCTTGTAGAAACACAGTTTCAAAAAAAAGTCAAAACCATTCTGTCAGACAATGGTGTGGAATTTTTCATGACAAATTTCTATATGGAAAAAGATATAATCCATTAGAAAAGTTGCATTGAAAGTCCCCAACAAAATGTGATTATAGAATGCAAACACCAACATATATTGAACATTGTTCGAGCATTACGTTTTCAATCTGGCATTCCCATTCCCTATTGGAATGATTGTGTTATGATTGTCACCTATCTAATTAATCGAACCCCTTCTCCGAATCTCCAAAATCAAACACCATACCAACTTCTATTCAAAGTAAAACCATCATATAGCCACCTAAAAATCTTTGGCTACCTATGTTATGCCTCATCTTTGACAACTTATTGTTACAAATTTGACCCCTGTGCCAGAAAATGCATCCTTCTTGGGTACCCCTTTGGAGTAAAAGATTATAAATTATTGGATCTACAAACCAAATCTATTTTTAACTCTCGTGATGTTATTTTATATGAACAAGTTTTCCCATACAAGGTTGACATTTCCATTTGCAATCCCCCCATTACTCTTGGCCTCAATACTACACATCCAACAGATATTACCTCCTCAACTCACCAACCAGAAACTAATCCTCTTGGCTTAGACTCTATTCATCCACTAGATACTCCTTCACCAATTCATCAACCAGAAATCACTCCTCATGGTTTAGAAGTTATTCCTCCACCAGATATCACTTCCCCACCTCAGTCACCCCTTCCTCAATCACCTATATCCACCTCTTCCCCTTCTCACATTTTCCAAACACACTAAACAACTCATCGACAATCTGAAAGACCCAAGAAACAACCCTTTTACCTGCAAGATTACTACTATCAATAAGCTGGTGGGTCTTCCCCTTCACTGATCTATTTCCAAGAAGAAGGTACTTCACATATTACTCATCCATATCCCTTATCATGTGTCATTTCACAAGAAAAATTACCACCCTAATATGCCATTTTTTCTGCTTCCATCATTAAAGAATCTGAACCAACATCATATAAACAAGCTGTCCAATCCTCTAAGTGGCGCAAAGCAATAGATAGTGAAATTGCTGCTCTTGAATTAAACAATACTTGAGACATTATTGCTCTCCCTCAAGGAAAAACTTCTATTGGATCCAAGTGGGTTTACAAAATAAAATACCATGCGGATGGCACCATTGAAAGACACAAGGCACATCGTTGCCAAAGAATACACACAACAAGAAGGACTTGACTATCATGAAACTTTTTCCCCCGTTGCCAAACTTGTGACTATCAAAACTCTCTTAGCTATTGCTGCTATTAATGGCTAGGTTCTTCATCAATTTGACATTCACAACGCCTTCTTACATGGAGAATTAGAAGAAGAGGTTTACATGAAACTCCATTCGAAATACTTGGTTAAAGGGAAAGACAAAGTGTGCTAGCTGAAAAGAAGTCTATATGGCCTTAAACAGGCTTCTCGTCAGTGGTATACTAAATTCTCATCATCCTTACTTAGCTTTGGTTTTATTCAATCTAGAGCTTATTATAGTCTCTTCACCAAGCAATCCAGACATTCTTTCCTTGCACTAGTTGTATATGTTGATGACATAGTCGTGGCCTCTAATGATGCTCAAGCTGTTTCAAACAGCTTTGGTTTTATTCAATCTAGAGCTTATTATAGTCTCTTCACCAAGCAATCCAGACATTCTTTCCTTGCACTAGTTGTATATGTTGATGACATAGTCGTGGCCTCTAATGATGCTCAAGCTGTTTCAAACCTCAAGAGTTTTTTGCACACCAAATTCAAGATTAAAGATCTCGGCACGCTAAAGCATTTCTTAGGTTTAGAAGTGGCGAGAAATTTCGCTGGTATTCATCTCTATCAGCGTAAATATGCACTTGATATATTGCATGATTCTAGTCTAATTGGTTGCAAATCAAGCACAACACCCATGGACTCTAATCTCAAGCTCTCAAAAGATGGAGGTATTCTACTTGATGACCCAAGCCTATATAGGAGACTTATTGGCAAACTGCTTTATTTGACCATTACAAGAAACTTTTTCATCTCACTTGCTTAGCCAATACATGGTAGCCCCTCGTCTCCCCCATCTTCAAGCAGCATATAAGGTGCTAAAATATGTCAAGAATTCTCTAGCACAAGGTCTATTTTTCGCTACATCCTGTTCTTGTCATCTCACTACGTATTGTGATTCGAATTGGGCTTCTTGCCCCTATACAAGAAAATCCACCAATGGTTATTGTGTATTTCTTGGTCAATCTCCCATTTCCTAAAAATCCAAGAAGCAAACTACCATCTTGAAGCTCTACTGAAGCTGAATATCGATCAATGGCAGCTGCCTCATGTGAGATTGTATGGCTCAAATAGCTTCTTGCTGATCTCAAAGTTATGCACTCACAACCTGCTACTTTATATTGCGATCACTAATCTGCCTTACACATTGCAGTTAATCCCATTTTTCATGAAAGTACCAAACATATTGAATTAGATTATCATTTGATTTGTGACAAAATTCAAGAATGGATCATTTCTACTGCTTACACTCCTTCAAGCTCACAGTTGGCTGACTTACTCACCAAAGTACTTCCATCTCCATTATTGTCTTCTCTTTTGTTCAATATGGGAGTTCTCACTATCCACTCTCCATATTGCGCAGGGGAGGGGGGGAGGGGGTGTTGAAATCTGCCCAAAATATGCCACCAGTCGATACCAACTCAACAGCTTCAACAAATGGCATCACTACCTCAGCCCAAGATCACAATTGCCTCACCACATTAGATACACCTTTGGAATCCTCTCGATTAACTTAGAATAAGTATTGGTACATGCCCTCTATTGCACAATTGTACTATTCTTGCTGAACCTACAATCCACTCTACTGCAAAATGGTAGTGCTCTGTAGAGCACACCATCTGCTTATACTAATGGCAGAGTTAGTTAGGTTTCTTTGTATATATATACATAGCCATTTACAAGAATGAAAACCAATTGTTTTCCTTCATCTCATAAACTCTGATATCACGCATGTTTCACCAGAAATACATGTACAAATTTGATAATCAACTCAATTCAAATTCATGAAGTAAAATAATTTCTATATCTCTACTATATATAAAAAGAGGCATCAATTTAATATATCACTGTTTTTTTTTTTTTAGCCTACTGTTTTTCTTGTAATATTGGCCTCTATCGTGGGCTTTTCATTCTATGTTTGGTTAGGGTTATAACTTATTTCTCAAAATTCTTGCAAATTTTTGGAAGAAATTTTGAGATCTGCATTCATTCTGTTTTACTGAGTTTTTTGAGCTTATTGTATTTTCTTGTAATATTGGCTTCAACGCTGTAAAAATAATGGTAGATACAAATTTAAGGTGCTTAAGCTACACACAATTCTTTTAAAAAAGAAAAATGATTTGTACAAGTTTTAAATAGATAAATCTCGTACAAGCTTTTGTAAAAGAATAGACCCTATCTAAAAAAAAAAAAAAATTATTAGTAAGACTTAACTTTTTTATAAATAATTTATATAGAACTTGTATATTTAGAAATTGTATAAATTATATCGAGCTTGTAAATTGTTTTGCTAGATTCTATATTTTTCAAAGAGTTATACTACACAACTACCCATTGTTCACTCAACTTCTGCACTCCAGCCTAAGTAGCTCTTTTTCTTTTAAAAAAATTAAATTAAAAAAACGTGTTTTGGTCCATAACATTTCAATTCCCCCCCTCCCTCTCCTGGTTCTTCTTCACTTCTTTTTTTTATAACTCTTCCCCCACGTTCTCTCCTCCAAGCCCCCAGCTCGTGTCCTTCACCTGCCTGAGACTACAACATATACTGGTTTTTTCCAAGAATGATTTTTGTTGGAAAAGGTATGGATTCCGTGAGAAAGTGTTTTTACTCACGAAATGTTTTCATGGGTGGTTCGTGACTTAAAATTGATAACTTTAGGTATATTTTCCCATGAGAAGTCTAATTCATGGGTAAAACTCACTTTTTTCCATGAAAGTAACTATGTCTAAAGGAGGAAAGGGTCATCGCAAATACTCCAAGAGATATCAATACAGTGAGGAATACCACATGTTCCCACGAAATGCAATGGTTGGTAATACCAAAAGTGATGGAAAACCCCCCTGTAAATAAGTTATTTCCCACGAAGCTATCTGCTAAGAAATAGTAAAACTGATGGAATCACTTCTTGGAAATAAATGTATATCACCAACTTTTGCAAAGAGCATAGCCTGTGTGTAGAAGTTATTATCCACGAAGCCGTTTGCTGAGAAATACTAATTTATGAAGCTATACGATACACTAGTGACTACTGAAAACAAATAAGGAACCAAAGGAAAATGTATTTAAAAAAAAAGTTTCAAATTGAAGAAAAAAATGTTGCCTAAAAAGTAGTATTTTGTTTTACTTTATGCCTCAAAATTGCGTTTCACAAAACCCAGAGGCAAAAATATTATGTCCAAATAAAATTAAAAACTGTTGAACCCAAAGTGTATCCTATTCATAAACTAGATGCCAACACCCCTCGATCAATCTACCATGTTCATGTACCAAGAACATGCAGTACTTTTTTCTGGACTTTTCCCTCGCTCATAAACGAACCATTCACAGAAAATTACGGGTTGCCTATATATTCTTTTTTCTCTCATCTTCACACTCTCCCAAACCAAAAGCCAAAGTGCAAAACAAATACTTCAAATCATAGGAAAATTGATACCCAGAAGCCAATAACCAAGAATAATCATTCAAGCACAACCAAGGAAAGGAGGCAGTAGTGAAACTTACATCAGCAAGAATTTGGGTAGCCTCGCCAAACGCCTATCAGGGAAGAAATAAAGAGTGAACTCTGCACAGCAATGCCCAGAATCAATACTAAATGCTGAAAACAGAAATGAAGAAAATATTAGGAGGGCGTTTGTGAAATCCTTCTTGTGGACGTGCTGTGAGGAGTGATACCAACTCATGGACTACAACTCTCTATGATTTGCACAGTGTAAATCTCTCCAGTACAAATCTCTAATTACGTTGATCGTGATCCACAAAATGAATCAAGGGAATACAAGAAATCAATGGGGGAAAAATTTCATGAAACGAGAAATCTTGAGAAGAAATCAAGTGGGGCAAACTATTGATTTATAGCGAAAATCGAAGGAGGAAAAGGAAAATATGTTCCCACATAAAAATTCATGCAAAATGAGACTAACATTTTGCAATGAACATGTAAGGTAAGTGCATTTTTTTACGGCAACTCAATTTCGTGGCAAAAAGACATTATTTCCACAAAAACCTCATCGTCAGTCAACGGGTTGCTACAACAAGCCATTTCTTTTTTCACATGTAGTAGTTGTGTGTATAGCCAACTATTTCCCACCATGGTATGCATTGGGGAAAGAATTTGTGGGTAAAACCCATATATGTTGTAGTGACCCTCTCCCCGTCCCATGTGGTTACATCACTTCAGAACTGTGTGGTTTCATCACTCTGGCACCTGTAACAAAAGTTCCCCTTTGGGTGCATCATTTCCGTACGGCTTCTCCAACTTCACCGTTTTAGCACGGTTTCAGTCCTCCAGTGGTATTGTAGCTTCTGAGACCCACCTTTTGTCGTCTTGCAAGGGTAAGAAATTAACGGTTAGGGTTTTTATTTTTCTCTTTTCATTTCATCTCTCCATTCCTAGCATTACTCATATTTGTGTGTTTTTTGCGTTTATGGATCTGCGATTTAATGTTTGTTTGATCTGTGTTTTGTGGTGTTTTTGGATTGTTGATATTGTATGTATGCCACCGATTTTGTGGTTGTTGATAACATCCAAAATGAGTGAGATTTATTGGCTGGGACTGGTTGTAAGGGGAAAACGCAAAGGAGTGTTGACCAGAAAGAGTTTTAGAGGCTTGATATACAACATGGTATAAGGTTCATAAGCATGGTCTCGAATTCTTGAATAACTAAAATTTATACCTTTTACTAGCTCCTTTAAACATAACCATACATCTAAGATAGCAAGGTAGCATAGAAGTGGCTTGACCCTGCTATTTTCATAACTATTTAGAGGCATGGTGACATTGCAACTATTTCCTATGTTCATAAATGGAAAACTAGTTTATAAATAAGACAGACTGTAGGCGAGTATGTAAGACATGATGACTTAAAATCTCGGTGATCAAATAAATAATTCTTTAAAACATCACAAACCAAAGAACTGTTTTAAATCAGGGAAGAAAAAATGGTGTTCCAATTGCAAGAGCATTTCTTGGGCCCTTTCTATTATCTTCATTCTCCAAATTGGAGGTTGCTCTGCTGGAATCACAAAGCATCTTGCTTTTGCAAATGGCAGATATGTTAGACATGATAGAAGCAGCTTGCAATTTTTTTCTATCACAAAACACTTTGGAATCATTTCAGATGCACCAGAATGGCAGCATTAACTTATCTTAGAAACTTGGTTACACATCATGGTGCCATTCCATGTTTATTTTAAAATTAACCACGAAATGCATCTACATGTGTCCTCCAGTATGGCCCTGCATGCACCAAATCTAGTTGGTGTTAAGCCACCATCTGCTTATCTTCATGCACTTGTATGGATCAATAAAAACCCTCTCTCTCTCTCTCTCTCTCTCTCTCTCTCTCTCTCTCTCTCTCTCTCTCTCTCTCTCTCTCTCTCTCTCTCTCTCTCTCTCTCTCATTTTAAAATAAATTCAATAGAATCTTTCAATAATAAATATCTAATCCAAATTGTAAGAGGTTAATTTGTAGGTGTTATTTTATTAATCGTTCGAAGCAAATCATTATGTTCTTGAATTGGCCAATTATTTTGGTAAATTCTAATAGAGTACTCATCCTTTATGTGAAAATGGTCTGTTATGTCTAGCATTAGCTTTATTTTAAACACGAAGTCTAGATCTATTCAAAATGGAGAATAGCAATGATGTAAAAACAAGAGGATCTTGAAAACTGTAAGTTATATATGGGGAAGTTTTAGAAATTGGAAGTTATATTTGTGTTTCAGATGAATCTAATTAAGGAAGAGATGTGATGATGATGAAGTAATAGTAGTACTGAAGCTCCTGACAAGAATGGTAGCTGAATTGAAACCCTTATATATATGCTAGTTATTTAATTAATTTGTTGGGGCTAAGATTAATCGTGTAGAACAACAGGGATGTGGCCAAGCAGGCAGTTGGGTTGACACTTGACAACTGAGAAAAGGAACTTGGATTAATTGGCAGGAGGAGTAGCTCAAGGTGTAGCCAAGTAGCCTAAGTCCCCTACCCCAAGTAAGGTCCCTCACTATTACTCCCAACAAATTAAAGATAAAGAAGCCCAAATTCCAACCTTGCAGATGCATGATCAGTACTGAAAATTTTAGGAAAGTTATTAATATAAATTAGAATATGGGAAAAATATCAATGATAGAGCAGGTATTTTTTTAATTTGTCATTTAAGTGATTAATATTTGAATTAACTCGATACATCTCATAATACTTCATAACAATTTAAATGGGTACTCATGCAAAAGTTCAATGGATATTTAAATTCAATTTAAATGTTATTCATAACCTTTTTAATTATCATATTCATATTTTTTAATATAATATTATGCCCAAAGCATTGTTGACAAAAGTGTTATGTGTCTACAGGGTGTCAAATGTTGTTGATTTTAAGTAGATGAGCTGCCCACTAAATTTACGTATAGTAGATACTGTCCCAAATGTCTCCTCAAATAGCGTGATGGGCGAAGAGGAAGATGGAAGGCCACCCAGGCCTTCTACATCGACTTTATCGACCCAGGTATGATACACACATTGGTTATTTGAAAATGCTCGCAGTGTTAGATATTGTACCTTTTACTTAATCCATGGTTTATTTGTATATTGTAGGGATATCATGGTATTGCAAATCCATATAACATATCATATATGATGCCTCTAAATACATATCCAAATCCATATCCGTATACTTGGAGTAGCCAAGTAAATAAATTTTGTATATTGATTTTTTTTTTTTTTACATGCATGGGTTTGAGTTATTCTAACACAGTGGGTAATTGTAGCATCTGGCAATGCCACCCTTTGGGCCAGCCATGCCATACCCTCCATCGAGTAATCTGGAGGAGTTGAGATGGGGTGAAGATACAACTCAGGTGGTTATTTTGAGTCACTTTTTATGGTTTTTTCTTGTACCTTCGTATTTTTCTTAATGAATAACACAATAAGGAAAATACAACATTTAGGAATGATGCCATGCGAACTAACTATGCCCTATCCAAATTGTGCAAGTGGTTTATCATCTATGCCATTTAGTGTTGAAAGTTAAAAGAATGTTGGAGGTACACTTTTAACAATATGATATTAATATCCATTGTATATAATAAAAATACTAATCCTAACCATGCAATCTTCCTTTTCAGAAACTTCACCCGACATAAATATATCGCTAAATATGGAGGGGATGTTTGAAGTATCAGATGATGATAGTAAAGTTGAGCCTCCAAAAGCTGGTATGAAATTTGGTACTGATAAAGAAATTTTAGTCTATTACAAATGATATGCCAAACAATGGGGTTTTGGTGTTATTATAAGAAGGAAAAAGAGAGATCTAGATGGAAATGCAAAGTATGTGATGATTGTCTGTGCACGTGGTGGCAGGTACTATCCTAGCCATAGTAATTTATCAAAGCCACGACTAACAACAAAAATGGATTGTAAGGCGAAGGTAAATGCCCACTTTGTGATTGGGGAATGGGTGTTGACCAATGTCGATATTGTTCACAATCATAGTATTGTTAGCCCTAAAAAATCTAGATTTTTTAGATCTCACAAAAATTTAGATGAATATAGTTAGAGGATGCTCGACTTGAATGTTAGATCAGGTATTCGGATGTATAAGAATTTCCATGCATTTGTAACTAAAGCGGTGGGATATGAGAATTTAGATTTCCAAGAAAAAGATTTTAGAAATTTTATTGACAGAGCTAGACATTTAAAAATGGGTAAAGGAGGTGGGGAAACACTAAACGACTATCTTAAGAGAATGAGGAAAATGAATAATGGCTTTGTGTCCGTTATGGATGTGGATGATGAGTTTAGAGTTAGGAATGTCTTTTGGGCTGACGCAAGAAGTCGAGCGGCATATGAGTATTTTGGAGATGTGATCACATTTGATACAACGTACCTCACAAATAGGTATGGAATGTCGTTTGCTCCCTTTGTTGGTATCAAACATCATGGACAGTCCATACTCTTAGGGCTAGGCTTGATTTCAAACGAGTATACAAGTACTTTCGTATGGTTGTTTGAAGCATGGTTAGAATGCATGAATGGACGGGCACCCCAAGCCATCATAACAGACTAAGACAGGGCAATGAAGAATGTCATTGGCATTGTATTCCCAAACACAAGGCATAGATATTGTCTCTATCATATAATGCGGAAGCTGCCTGAAAAATTGGGATCCCACTAGAAATACAACGGGTTGAAAACTACCATTCAAAATGCAGTCTACGATACACAGAGTTGCGAAGAATTTGAGGAGAAGTGGGGGCAGGTAATGCATAAGTATGATCTTACTGATAATGCATGGTTGCAGGGGTTGTACACCGAGAGGTCATTTTGGGTACCAGTTTACTTGAAATGTGTATTCTGGGCTAGTATCAGCACTACCCAATGATCTGATAAACGCCTTCTTTGATGGATTTGTGCATTCCAATACGAAATTAAAAGAATTTGTCATCAATTTAACAATGCTTTGAGGAAGAAGGTGGAGACGGAGACGACAGCTAATTTCCAGTCGTGTAACCAAACAATCCCATGTGTATCCTCAAAATTAAGAGGCAGTTTCAATCATTTTACACGAATACAAAATTTAAAGAGATCCAAGCAGAGGTGTGGGGGACACTTTTATGTAACTCTTCACTTGTCAGCACACAAGGTTGCATTTCTACCTTCGATGTTTTTGAAGAAATTTCCACCCCCGATGGGCAGTCCAAAATTATGAAGTACATAGTTTACTTGAATGTAAAGAAATTCAAAGTTAAATGCACTTATGCCCTGTTTGAGATGAGGGGGATTATCTGTAGGCATGCATTTAAAGTCTGTCAGATGAAATACATTCATGTTTTGCCAGAGAAATATGTGTTGGATCGATGGAGAAAAGACTTAAAGAGAAGATACACACTGATTAAGAGTAGCTATGATGATTGTCGGGTCAATGCAGATGCACGACGGTATAACCTTATTGTTAAAAGATGTATAAGATTTGCGACACATGTATCTCGAAATGATGAGAATGTGAATGCATTCTTTCATTTTTTGGATGAGTTTAAGCAGAAGTTGGTAGGATTAGAGCCTGAGTCCTGTTCAACATAGGTGAAAGAGAATGTGGACGCCAACAAGGATAAGAAAATATTAAGTCCACACGTTATTTTGGGAAAAGGGATGCCACCAACCCAAAGAAAGGTCCTGATGGTCAAGAAGGCTGCAAGGAAGAGAAAGAAGAAAGAAGTACTAAATTTTGCATCGTCGGTTGTGTAGATATTGGATTGCATATATATGGGTTCCTAATAAATGTTATTTTCTATTTTCCAATTTAGACTTATAGGAAAATATTTGACGACGAATCACAAAATGTTGACCATCTGGGGTCAGAAGTTGGTGCAATTGTTGACGAGATTGTTATCCTAACCCAGTGTAATAATCTAATACAAGTAACGCCTCTAGCCAATAATGAGACGTGAGGTTATTTCCACCTACTCACATTTATATATTTTCCAGCAATTTTTCATTTGTAATGTATATTATAGTAATTTTGACATTTTGCATATCTTTAGGCTACGCCGAACTTGCCCCATGAAACTTAGCATTGGATAGTCCCCGAGTTTAAGTTCGGCATTGGCCTACTAATTGTGTATCTGTATTTTGGAGATATCGACATTTTGTGAACTGTGGTGGAAGATAGAGATTGGGCATTTGTCATTGTTAATTATGGTCTTCACCAGTCTGATGTGTTTTGGTTACTATTTTCAGCTACCTTGTAATGCATGTGCTACAAAAGCTAAGTATTACAAAGTTGGTAAGCGGGAGAAACTAAGACAATGTTGTATTTGTTTGATAAGTTTCTACAAGACACTGATATCACATAGTTCAAATTGCTAGTGTTTTTTATTTATAAATTTCAGCATCACTTTTGCAGATATGAATGACTTTATTTCATGTTTTCTTTTAGGTCTTAGCATTCATAAGCAGAACTTGGGGCAATAATCCCTTGTTTTAACCTCTTTACTGATGCTATAACACATACCACACGAATGTGTATGATATTTATTGTGCACAAATGCATTATTAGGTGGGTAAGAAAATTAGATGTGGCACATTTGCGTTATTTTAATTTTTCACAAGCGTATATATATAATCTAAGTTATCTCTAGCACATCCAGGAACTCCCTTGATGTTGGTAACCAGAATTTTCGCTCTTTAACACATTTGTGATTGTGCACATGCAGTTTTGTATGGGGGGAGAGAATGATCATCATCATCTTGGTCTTCTACCATTGAAATGTGGGGAGTGTAGCGAATATTATCTCGGTGTCCGACCCATATGGAGTGAAATATAACATACCAATGAAACATATATTTTATTTATTGGGATTTAGAAGCTTGACTTCTCATTCCATTGTGCCTTCTAATTAATTTGTTAGGAATGTGAATATTTGTGAAAGTTTATTATATATGTGTAGGAACTAAATAAATGTTTCTATTTGCATTTAATATCTCGTTAATCTATTTGCAGACGGTACTCGATGCTTTTTGATCCTACTCAACTCCCTGAAATGTGTTTGTATTTTAGCTTTATTTTGGAGTATGGCAGATGAGTTGAAAGGAGAATCAATTTTGTAAATGAAATTGAAAGGAGAATCACTTTTGTAAAAGAATTTGTATATAAAGTGGATAATTTATTTGTAAATTCATGGTTGTATATGAAGTGGATAATTTATTTGTAAATAAATTAGTATATGAAGTGGAGCATATTGCAGCAGGTAGTTCATAATTGGGTCATTCCTTACAAATAACCTCCAAGAATGTTGGATGGTACTCTCCTATAATATTGCATATGAACTTCACTTGACAATTTTAAGAATTACTTAGAATTATAAGCTCCTGATAGTATAACAGGTTTGTTGGATTCACTATTATAATAGGGCTGTCCACAAATATAATGGCAGAATGAATTCAAAAATCCAATTTGAGTTGATGTAAATTTTGATTATATATGCTTAACAGTAAGGTTTTGACATAACATTCAATTTCTTTAGTACATGCGGAAAATGGGTTTGATTCCAAACTAGTTGGCAACCAATTCCTTGGGTAGGCAAAGCAACAAATTAAAGTTTTTGAGATTTATGTGGTGTAGAACAGAGCTGCGTTAGGTAGTGTAGTTGAGTAGTATAACTCTTTCTTTTATGATAATAGTGTAGTAATTTCACATCCGAGGCACTATAGCCCTCACTGAATAGACAAACGGATTTAAACTAGGCATAAATAGACAGTAAAAGTGAATATGCTTGTATTTGACAAATGCATAAATAGGTTTTTCTACTAAAAAGCTCAATTGTAGTCCTTACAAAACTAGATGATATTCACAACCAGAATCTTGGCAAGGTGGTAAAATAGTCTAAAAATCTTGCCAACCTTACTTCAAGAAATGCAAAATTGATATCCACAATCAGCTGTCATAATTATACATGTTAGATAAGATAAAGTTATTTACATCTAAAACATAATTCGGACAAGTATAAAATTTCCTTCCAGGTGTGGGAGATCTTTAATGACGATTTCAAACCACACCAACAAGTCGGTGATTTAATTTCAAGATCATTAACTATAGAGGATGATGATTAACTCAATGCCATAGTTGATCTACATGATGATTGACAAATAATCTCTAGAAAATATTAAGCAATATCGAACGCAATGACTACTTTAAGTGCAAAACTGAATTATTAAGTGCACGATTCATTTTCAGAATTATTACAAGGTAGGAGCAGAATATAAAACATCATTTAAACCATAAAGCATCATATAAACCATGAATCAAGTAACCGACAATTTGCAGATTGACTAGGGGTATGGGAAGAAAAAATCTAGTTGCATCTATTGTTCACATCAATTTGACATTATTTTTTAAACAAAACAAGTAAAAATCTATCCAAAGTCCCTATTCCTATTAAAAGCAGTTGTAGATGCATGTTAAAATGCTAACAAACAAAAGTAGTTAAAATGCTAACAACAAGTTAATTGTATTGCATTCTGGGAATCAAAGCATGACTTATCATAAATAAGTACTGAGCCAACCTTACTTCTATTCTTGCTTTAGCATACCAAAATAAATAATTTAAGCCAAAAAAATTAAGTTATATAGAACTGAATAGCAAAAATATCATGAAAAATTCAAGTAAAATATAGACGATGTTTCCTACTTTAGCAATAGAAAGATAAAGCAATATAGAATGGGGCAGCAGTGTAATATTTTCTTGTTTTAGGGGACATGAAGAAAAAGATAAACAAAGCACAAAAAGTTCATGGTAAGCTCTCTGACTGGACATGGAATTTTGATCCACCAGAGATGACAATAAGAAATAAATAAATAAATAAATAAATCTGAAAACGATCATGTGGGGAACCCCATCTCCTCCATTGGGAGCAAAAAAAAGTGCACATTTTAACCGAATTCCATATTTGGGTACAGAATCACACAGTTTATTATAATTAGGTCATGATGTCAAACTAGGATTAAATCATGACAGCTTGTGTTCCCATTTCCAATTCAGGTCAAATGTGGTAGAAAGTTAGACATTTAAAATGAATTATTAAACTCTTATTACCCAATCTAAACCTACTATGGCTTTGGCCCCTAATGTCACTGTTATAGAAGTGTAAGACCTCTACAATTCATTGGGAGAATGGTACTTGATCAAGATAATTTTTAACCTAGCTAGACCAAATGGATTGTGTGTGATAAGAAGTTGCGGAATTAAAATAATTTCCAAAAAGGATACAAGTTAATAGTTATGAGTTGAAAAGATAATAAACCTTTTTAAGCATATGGTACAACAACTCTGGATTAATTTGAGTTTCTATCGACACAAAATCTACAAAAGTTGCTTGATTTCTAGAAAAACATGTAGTGTCTTGTCGGTTTCATTTGTGTAAAACATTTGATAATTGTGTAAAACAGAAGTTGCACAACTTAATGTGAAATGCATGATATGTTTCTCAGGCCTTTAGGCAGCAAGCTGGACTGTTAGATGATAATTTCCAAAATTTTGTTATGAAGAAAAAGGAGTTAAAAAGAAATTTAGTATGGATGATGCATTAGAGGACATGCTTTGTGATCTCTATGACCTTTTTATTGATGTAAACATTCAAGTTTTCTCTACCCTTTCTTGAAAAATTGTTCATTTGTGAAGGAAACTCATCTTAGTTTTTTACCACTAAATAAGTCTAGAGGCAGGATGAATAAGGGTAGAGAAAACTTGACGCCCATCGTTGTAAGCAAGAAGGAAAGGAAAAAACTCGTGTCCTATATCAATTTAGTGGTAAAAAAAAATCGTATTGAGCTTTATTTTCAAGATGGTAGAGAAAGCTTTGAATCTAGACAGAGTTGCAATTGAATCCATAGATTTTTTTTGTTGTTGAATGTTTCCTTTAATGCAAACTAAATCTAGACTAATGCAAATTAAACAAAGCTACTAAATTTATGCCACTCTCGGATGAGAAAATACCCAAAGTAAGCAACCATTAAAAGACAAAAACATAGACTTAACTTACACAAAACCAAGCATCCAAGAAACACATACACATACACATACAGGATGCTGGGAAATGGAAATATTCAGAATAAATGCAGACTAATGCCTTCGTAAACAAAGCTACTAAATTTATGCCATTCTTGGATGAGAAAATACCCAAAGTTAGCAACCATTAAAAGACAAAACATAGATCTAACAAACACAAAACTAAGGAAGGAAAGAGACATTTTGGAAGGTAGAGATTAAAAAGAAAAAGAAAAATAAAAATAAAGTACATTTGGGGATGGCGAGAAGAGGCTGAGCTAAACAGTCGCACTGAAGGAAGTGAGGGAGATGGGTCTTCGTCAAGGACGAATTCTTCTAAGGTTCAGGATTTATGGGGGTGAGAGAGATGAGTCTTCGTTCAAGGGTAAGAGACGTGAAGGGCAAGGGCGAGGGGTGAGAGAGAAGAGTGAGGTAATGGTGGAGGGTTGCTGCAATTAGGGGAGATGAAGAAGAGGGAGAAGAGTTTGAGGTGAGGGCGTCGGATTGAGGGGTGATGGAAAAGAGAGAAAGCTTAGGGAGAAGAGTCTAAGGCCAGCTCGGGAGGGGTGATAATAAACCGTGACATGGAGACGAATCCGGTTCACCATGTAAGGAGTGTGGCGTGCGTTAGGCAAACCGGAGGCTAGTAGCTTTTTTCTTTTTCAAATGATCTACACATGACTTTGACGTCCTCCTAAGCCTAAATAAATTATTATTTAGGAATATAATGATGATTTTACAATCAAATAAACTATTTCAAAAGACTGTAATAAATAAATAAATTATTTTTAATTGGCCATGCTGAAATCTCCCTCCACACTACGGACATAGCACGATTTTTATATGCATCAACTGGTAAGAAGAAGGCACCTTAACATATATTTCCTTTTGTATCAAAGATAAGTTTTTAACCTTTACCCATTGGAATAAGATCAAAGCAACTGAATTTAGATGAATTGACTATAAATTTAAGTTTAGTCTAATATTTAAACACACAATTTATAAATTATTAAATATCATTCAATTTAAGATTTATTTACATATAGAACTCATAATCTTTTTTAACTCAAGACTATTTTACATGTAAAACCTACCATCTTTTTTTACTTCTTATAAATACAATTAAATTTATTTTAACATCTAAATATATATAAATTCATCTTAAGTAGACCCTTCAAAATGATCTCAAATTATTAGTATTTATAAAAAAAAAAACACAACTCAATTCAATATCCAAAGGTAATCATACACTTTAAAATCAAGTGTTAGAGTTTCCAAAAGTACCTCCTTTGCATCTTTGTTTTAGTTTTGGCTTAAGTTATCAATTAATCATGAGTTTTGCTACTTATAAACTCACACACTACACATCATATTTTAAAAAAAAATAGATTTATTTTTCTTAAAATAATTGAATTCTTCTACTCATTATCTATATGCCAAATATTTGATAAAAAATAAGAATAAAATAAATATGATGTGTAGTGTATCTAACACGTCTCAACATACTTAACTATTATTCATTACATTATTATTACTTTTTATTTATTTTTTACTATTACTTAATATTTTTATCTATTTTTTATTATTATTTATAAAATATCTCTATATTTCTCGGTATTCAAATCCAACTAAATCTATTTCGAGCCCGGTTTTCCCACTGCACACCAAATCCAATCTGAAGCCACGTCACGGTTCGAATGACAAACTCATTTCCTTTGCCCCTTTCGTTTCTGTCTCCTCTCTTCTTTCTTATTTCAAAAAGAGTACCCATCTCATCATCTTCATTGCTCCTCTCTCTTCCCCCTTCAGCAAATAAAGAAGCTGAAAACCATTATTTTAATATAATTCCACTCAGAAAGTAAATCACTCATTTGTTTTTATAATTTTGTTTAATTCATCTTATTTAATTATTATAATTTTTTTAAAATTTATACATAAAATTAAATAAATAATTTAATTTTTTCAAATCTTAAAATAAAAATAATATTAAAAAAATATTCTAACAATATTTTATTAAAATTTCATTAGAACTCATCTCATCTCATCACTATTTTATTATTCTTTTTATTTTTTTAACTTTTTTACTTAATAATTAAGGAAGTAACTATTAGTGAAATTATATATTTTTTTAATTTTTTCTTGATGATTAAGGAAATTAAAAAAAATACTTACAAAGAAAATAATCAAAAAAATAAAAATTTTAAATACACTGTAAAGTAGTAAATGGGTGGTAAGAAAGTAATACGCGTATAATTATCCAAATTTCAAAGAAGTAGAAAATAAACCACTGTCATGGCGACGGTGGTTGTGGTGGTGGTGGTTGTAGTTGGCGTGGCTCTTCATCCAGCGAGTCCAAATATTCTACAGCTGACAATAGGGAGGAGAATCGAAATCACGGCCCTAACAGCGAGTGTATGGAATGGCGGTGATGGCTTGAAAAGACGTTTTGAACTTGTGGTGTGCTGTTGGCGGTTGAGTTTTTTACATGGAGTCGGTTGGTTTATTTTATCAATAAATCTACAAGGGGTCTAGTCTGCCGACCACCACTGGAAGAATTTTTTTTTAATTTTCATTTTGTTTAAATAATTTTTTAACATTTCTAGTCAATTAAGAAAAAAAATTAAAAAATAATATTCTAACAATATTTTATCAAATTTTTATTATAACTCATCCCATCTTATATACAATGACAAACATTTCTAGAAACTGAAAACCATTGATAGACTTTTTTAAAAAATTTATATTTCAAGAATAATGATAGGCTTATTATCCTGTTATCACTATTTTACTACTCTTTTTATTTTTTTAAATTTTTTATTTAATAGTTAAAGAAGTGATCATTAGTAAAATTGTATTTTTCTTTTCTTGATGATTAAAGAAATTAAAAAAATACTTACAAAGAAAATAATTAAAAAAATAAAAGATTTAAATACACTATAAAATAATAAATGGGTGGTAAGATAGTAGTAAACGTATAATTATCCAATTTCAAAGAAGTAGGAAATAAACCACTGTCATGGCAGCGGTGGTTGTGGTGGTGGTGGTTGTAGTTGGTGTGGCTCTTCATCGAGCGAGTCCAAATATTCTACAGTTGACAATGGGAAGGATAATCGAAATTGCACCCCTAACGACGAGTGTATGTGATTGAGCTGAAATATTGCATAGTTTAGCTATTTAAAATCAATATATTTTAAATTCTTCGTGACACTATATATTATTGGTTTTAAATGAAGAAATGGTTAATAAGCATAAATACGAGTTGTGATTTTTAATTGATTGATATCATGTTTTTGCTTAATTTTATAACTATGATTTAATTTAACAATATTTCCTCACATATATAATCTATTTTTTTTCTATAATCTAGTTTTTTTTTTTTAATTTGTATTTGAGTGCTATTTTTATCTCTTATTTTCAGTTCAAATAAAATTCACATGAAGGAAGCGGTGTACTTCAAGAGATAAAAAAAAAAAAAAAAGACGAAAATTTTTGGTGGAGTGTGAATGTAAGAGACGGTAGCCTGTTGATAGCTTCGGTTGGTGTAGCAAAAGCGAACTGGAAGTGCTTAATCCTCCGATGCTGAAAATGTAGTAGTTGATATTCAAGCAAAATCAAATAAAGTTGATAGCTTCGGTTGTTGGTGCATGAGTTGAATTTATTAGTCGGTTGGTGTGAAAAGAAAGAAAGGAAATTAGTAGACAGAAGGAAATGGGGCTAGCTGAAATGTGAAGGCATGTGGGCTGGAAAAAAATAAAAAAAGAAAGAAAGAGGTGCCGTGAAAAAAGGGAGAGAGAGTCGGTCAGTGCATAGTGAGAAGAGAGGGATACGTGTAGGAGTTGAGATGGAGACGTATAGAGAGTGAGAATTGATTAAAAAAGGGGAGAAGAGACAGAGAGAGTTACGTGGGATACAGTTGGAGGTTGTAGGTGGAAGGGAATTTATTTTCTTGGTGGGAGAGAAAGTAAATAGAGCAGGTTACGTGGGGGATGTAGGAGAGTTGAGGTGTGTTGGTCGTTGAAAAGAGAGGGACATAGAGTTGGGGATAGGATTAATTTTCTGAGAGGTGAAGTGGTAGTTAAGGGAGAGAGAGTCGGTGCTAGATTCATGAAATGAAAGAAAGAGTCGGTCAGAGTTTCTCTTGAGTTTTCATAGAGAAGAGTCAGTCGGTGGGGAGTTTCCAGAAATAGAGATGGTGAGAAGAGAGGGGTACGTGTAGGAGTTGAGAAGGAGACGTGCTTGACTTGGTAGTGAACGTGAGGTGTCATGCAGGAAAGGTGTCTTGAGAGGGAGAGTTGGTCAGTAGGACGTGTAGGGACGTAGGCGAGAGTTGGGGAAGGGTCAGTTGGGAATTTTCTGGAGTTGAAAAAAAAAACAGTCAGAGGGTTGTGAAAAGAAAGGAAAGGAAGTCAGTGAGAGAGGGAGACGTGGAGACTGGAGGTCGGCTAGAGTTGAGAGGGACGTGGGGCGTTGTTCTTGATCCAGACCTTTGGAGGATTTATTTTCTTTTTCTGCAGTTCAGTTTGAAGAGGTTGGACTTTTGGTTCTGTTTTGAGAACAAAGAAGCAGAGAAATTTGAGCTTCTTGCTTTTACGGAAAGGACAGAACTGGTTTCAGCTTGAAGGAGTCTTTTGAGTTTCATTTTTATTTTATTTTATTGCTTTTAAGTTATTTTCTAGTGTTTCTTGTATTTTATTTTAGTTTTTTTTAATAGAGAATATTTATTTGATTTTTATAGCATTTATGACGAACATAGTTGGCTAAATTTTCATAATAAGATTAGAGGTGAAATTTAATGATTTAAATATTATTTTCGGATCCACATAAAATTTATTCTGCGAGCTTGATCGATTGAAAGATTTTATTATTGGATTTTTTGATTATCTATATATTTATCTTGATTCATTGTGATTTCTGAATACAATGAATGCTTGAGGAATCCCTGTGATATTCAAATAGATTTGTGAATGTTTTAATCATCAATCATTAACGCTCAATCATAAGCGACTATTTTTTTCTTGATCCTAAATGCTAAATCTTCTAATTAAACGGAATCATTATTTTAGTTTAATTAAAGTAAATCGATTGGAAACAATATCATAAATTATTAGACGGATCCTCAAAACCTTAGTCTTTCTCTATATCAATTCATTTTATCATTTTAGTTTGATTCAGTTATTTTACAAATCTCCATCTTTACATTCAATTGCACGTTTCTTTTAGTAATTTCGTTTCATTGGTTGAATTTATTTTTTTATCACAAAAGTCAATCTCTGTGGATTCGATCCTGTAAGATACTATAATACCTGTATATTTGCAGTTTTATTTGCAGGTAAAACTGCACTAAATTTTTGGTTTATTAATTTGAGTTAAAATTTAGGCGCAACAGTATGAAACGACAGTGATGGCTTGAAAAGACGTTGTGAACTTGTGGTGTGCTGATGGCGGTTGAGTTTTTTACACGGAGTCGGTTGGTTTCTTTTATCAATAAATCTAGAGTTTTGCTACATACAAGTACAGTCGCGTACTAATCTGTGTATCAATATTGATTTATTCATACTTAAAATTTAAATTAACACTATTTTTAATAAAATCTACTTTTTGACCAATCACATCATATTGGAGCACAGATTAGTACACAATTGTACTTGCAACTATATTTTTCCATAAATTTATGAGTGATCTAGTCTGCCAACTACTAATGGAAGAATTTTTTTTTTTTTCATTTTGTTTAAATAATTTTTTAACATTTCTAGTCAATTAAGAAAAAAAAATAAAAAATATATAAAATTTCATTAATAGTCTTTTTTTAATTATTAAACAAAAATTAAATAAAATTAAAATATCTAAACAATAACTTTGAACGATAATATTAAAAATTAAGGAGACTAAATAGTATTTCTTAAATCTATTTGGTGGTTAAAAAATGACGGATTGCTTGGGATAAGAGAAATGAAAATCTATGTTTGGAATTTTATACCGTACTACTCAGTATAGTTGATATTTCTCGTATCAGAATCAGAATAGTGATTGGTATATAAAATGCTTCTATTTTATATTGGGTCAAATATTGGCTATACGGATACTTTTTGATCAATATTGTATGGTTTTTGATATACCAACCATATCAGTACCGATCCAAATTAGTAAATTTTTATAATTAATGTAAAAATTCTAATTTTTTCTTCATTTTCAATCAAATTTTTACATTTTTTGATATACCAATCATATCAGTACCAATCCAAATTAGTAAATTTTTATAATTAATGTAAAAATTCTAATTTTTTCTTAATTTTCAATCAAATTTTCACATTTGAAAACTAATTTCTTAATTTAGAAGTATGATTGAGTTTTATAAATATGTGTTTTAACTTTTTAAAATCTGTATTAATATTATTTTGAAATATAATTAATTTATTATATATAGACTATTCTGGAAATGGTATCTGAAATAATATCGATATCAAAATATTTCATTTTAATATCTTACATTTGAAAACTAATTTCTTAATTTAGAAGTATGATTGAGTTTTATAAATATGTGTTTTAACTTTTTAAAATCCACATTAATATTATTTTGAAATATAATTAATTTATTATATATAGACTATTCTGTAAATGGTATCCAAAATAATATCGATATCAAAATATTTCATTTTAATATCTTAATCGAAACGGCCACCAAAATAGTATTCAAAATTTTAACGAAAATTCGGAGGTTAGAAAATAGCCCATTGCTTGGTCGTGTGTGCCAAACTTCCATTTTAAATGAGCAAAAGGGCAAAAATAAATAAATAAATAAATAAATAGAAAATAAAATAAAATATACAAACGTGTACAGTGTAAGGCTTCTCAAAATGAGCAAAAGAAAATTTTGCCCTGGATGACCTCTCTTGGAGTTGGCTCTCTTCCACACTTTGTCCTTGAGATATGTTAAATATATTTTATAATAAAATAATTTTTTAATGTAACGTACTAAATCAAATTAACATGAAACTTGTGTAACATTCATGTTTTAATCTGTTTAACTTCACACCGTTCCGTCAGTTTATTAACAAGCAAACTCATATGGGATTAAAGATCTTTAAAAAGGAAAAAAATAAAATTTTAAAATATAAACTCTCTTAAATCATCTCATCTCAATTATTTTTTAGTCAACACCTATCATTCCGATAAACATTTTGGTGGGAAGAAACATTTAGAGAAATTATATGGAAAATATTATCTTTATTTATAATTTTACTTACATATTCATATAAATATACGTATCAATCGTTAAAATTATAAAATTATTAAAATTTAAAAATTGAAATTTAAATTAAAAAATAAAGGACTGATAAAATAAAACAATCACTCAATACATATAACATTAACATTGTGGGTGAAGTTATGCCTCCTCGTAACATTTCTCAAATTAGATTATGCAATTTATTATGTAAAGAAAACGAAAAGATAAGATCCTTTGAAAAAGATGGGAGTGGTTATCCTCTTTAGACTTTTTTATGTCAGATTCGCATGTTTATGTCAACTTTTTTTGTTTTTTCAAATGGTCCGTGAAGCAGACGTCATCATAGAATAAAGTAAAATGTCCGCTCTAAGCTATTTTTTTATTTATTTATCTATTAATTTTTTATTTTATTTATTATATATATATATTTAAGAACCTCAAATTATTTATCTAATTAGTCGTTTTATAAACCAGGTAAGATAAATTAAGATAAATTAAAATTAAAATTAAAAATTAAATAAAATATTATTATAATATATATGTTTTATATTATTTTTCTTTTAAAATATAAAAAAGTTAAATCATTTATTTTATTTTATATAAAAATTTAAAAAAATTTTAATAATTAAATAATATGAGATAAATTGAAATGGATTGTAAACACAAATTACGTCTAATATATTTCATTATGGACTAACGAAATAATAAATATTATTCAATTTTAGCATTTTTTTTTATATGAAAATTTGGGAAGGGGATCGAACCTCAGATATCACTTTTGGAGGTGGGGCTTCATCCCATCAGGCCGTTGGCCTTCGGCTATTCAATTTTAGTATTAGACTTTAAGATAAATTAAAAATAGTAACGTTTCACAATTTTAGCCGTTAAATCTTAAAGAATTGCGCAGCTTTTTCATTTTTGGACTTTTATACGATAAAATTAATATATACAAAAACGTAAAATTTATTTTTAATAAATTTATTATCAAATAATAAATCTCCAAAATGTACCATTTATTATCAAATAATAATCCAGCTAGAAGTTTCGATCAATTTTCATTATATCCAAAATTATAATTTTATATCTATGTATTCTATTGTGCCAAAAAAATCACAACTTTTGTAACAGTCCGCTAGAAATTCAATTGTGAAATTTCTATTAACTTTAGGAACCTCGTGAAAACCCTATAAGTTTTCACGAATTCCTTAATCGTATAGGTTTTTGTCTAATTACATAGTTAGTGTTATTATTTACTATGGTATTAGAAGTGTGTTTTTGATTATTGGAGATAGTTAGAAGTGTCAAAATGTATTATGGTTTGTGCCATTAGACTCGGAGGGTTATTTAAAGTCTTATGGCGTAATAACATTTTTTCATATTTTCGGACAAAACTTCTGTTCAAAACTGTAGATATTATTGGATAAAAAGAAATATCTTGAGGTAATTTTCATGAATATTATTGGGTAAAAATATTTTGAGTTGATTTTTATAGATATTATTAGATAAAAATATCTTAAGTTGATTTTTTGTAGATACTATTGGATAGAATATTATGAGATAATCTTTTATAGATATTTTGGATAGGAGAAAACTATACTCAACTCTCAACTCCAGCCTCATATCTTCCATATCTCATCCATAAGTATCTCCAGCCACCTCTCCCCACGAAATTATTTTCATTTACACTTTCCATTGAAAGAATATCAAACACTCTCTCTCGGATAGTTTTTAGGAGGTCTTTTGCACACCCATTTCGAAACTTTTGTAAGTGTTTTATCATAAAATCTCCTTCATATAAGTTGTTCCTTTTTGAATCTAGTTTACATGGATATCTTATTTGCCCCATTTGAAGATCATTTGGTCAGTCAAATATTGTGTAAACTATAGAAAGGTCATTCTAGGAGATAAACTGGAGAATATGTTATAGTTTGGAGTTTTTGACCAAGCTAATGGATAGATATTGGTCCGAAATTTTTATGGAGTATTGTTAACATGTATATGTGACTATTGGTTGAGGATTTTTGCATGATTAAAGGTTTTGATGAAAGATTTTCTTAGATTTAGAAACTTAGAAACTGGAAGAAGAAAAACAGTTTCTGTTTTGAAAAAGTTTAACTCTTTGGTGGTCTAAACCTATTCTAATGACTTTAATAATTTTATTGGAGGATCCTAAGTATCTTATATACATGTTATATTATTATTTTGAAGATATTTGATGTTAGTTTCAAAGATATGAAATTTTATGCAAAGAGATATTCAAATAAGCCAAAGTGTGGATATTCTTGGATAAATTTATGTTTTGGTTAATTTCTAACCATGTGATCTTGAATTAGAAGCTTATATATGTTTTAGGACATCTTTTTAAACCATGTGATGGTTTGGTTTGAAGATCATATATTTATAAGTCATAGATCAAGAGATTTATCAAAACTAGTTGAGAAAAAAGTTTATGTTTTTGGACTAAGTGTAAAACCAAAAACTCCAAATGTTATTTTATGATTTTGGTGACTTTAGTTTGATGATTTAAAGCATGGTTGATATTAGAATGATATTATGAATATGTTAGAAGTAAGATTTGATTTTTGAAATTCTTGGAGATGTTTTGATTTAAGGTCAAAACTTGTGATTCAAGTGCTTGGATCTTTTTACAAAAAAGTTTGGTGTTGATTATTAGCTTTTTCTAAATGGATGTTTTAAGTATGGTTTTGAACTTAGGATTGGAAGATGTTTGTTGTAAAATTTTGGTTTAAGCATGAGTTTTGAAGTTGGAAGGAATTGCAACAAAAATCAAGGGAAATGGCCTATGGATGTTTCGGCCATAGTGTGTTCTTCATAATTGTGTTTTGTTTTAAATTTTTCTGAGTTGATATTTAAGTTTAGGACAAAATTTACATGAGGAATGTAAATTTTAGAAACTTTTGGAGTTAGTATGCAAAATCCTTAAGTTATGGGTAAAACGGTCATTTTCCCACATGTAGAGAGTAAAATGAAAATTTTACTCTTTAAGTTAGTATTTTCCATATTTCAAATATTTAGTGATTTAGTTCTAACTTTTAGAATCACTAATTACAGTTCCTCGTGGTCGCACTTAAAGTTTTATAAGAAACGCGGAGATCGAGGTAAGTTAACTTTTAACTTACTAGCAGTCTACTGTGTATGTGTGCTAAGTAAAGGAACTACAGTGTATATATGTGTGTTATCATATATGTCATGCCATGCCAAGTTATCACGTAATTGTCTATTATACAGAATTTATTCTGTCATCAATTTATATCTGTTACATAATATATTCTGTCATGTATTACTGTACCTTACAAGTACGTCATGCTAAGTATGCCATATATTACATGTATATCAAGTCATGTAATATTCATTGTTGCAAGTATGTCATGTTAAATATGTTGTCTATTATATGTTATGCCATGTTACGAAATGTTTTTATCTCAAGTTGGTCATGTATTTCAAGTTATATTCAAGTCACGTTATGTTACGTCAGGGCTTCAGTCATTTCGTATTCCAGTCACGTTTCATCTTGATTACTTATGTATGGGGTCACAGCAATTATAGCGCATACACTACGTGAGACACAGCAATTGTGACACGTAGAATACATGGGGCCACAACAACTGTGGAGTATGTATTTAAGTAGTTAAAGAATAAGTTTCTGTAGAATACATGGGGCCACAACAACTGTGGAGTATGTATTTACACGTAGAATACATGAGGCCACAACAACTGTGGAGTATGTATTTTTCATGTTAAGTCAAGTTTGTGTAGAATACATGGGGCCACAACAACTGTGGAGTATTTATTTACACATAGAATACATGGGGCCACAATAACTGTGGAGTATGTATTTTTCATGTTAAGTCAAGTTTGTGTAGAATACATGGGGCCACAACAACTGTGGAGTATGTATTTACACGTAGAATACATGGGGCCACAACAACTGTGGAGTATGTATTTTTCATGTTAAGTCAAGTTTCAGATCAAATTCATGTCAAGTCAAGTTTAGTTCATGTTTCAATTTAAGTTATGTCAATTATGCTATGTTGTACGCCAAGTTATGCTTTAATTACTTATGAATTTGATTATGCATTTATGCTTTTACTGTCATGCATGCATCATTAGCTTGTGTGGAAATTTTTTGTTAACTTATTGAGATTTGTAATCAAATCTCACTTTGGTAGTCCCAACTACCATTCCCCCCGAATGGTAGATCTTGTTACAGGACCTGAAGGAGAATCAGGAGCTGATCAACTAGACACAGTTGACTAAGCGACGGTGCGACGTCAATGTTAATATAGTAGTTAACGTAAATTACTACTTGTACAATGGAGTTGCATCTTTAGTATTTTTTAGATCATAACCATTTTGGACTAGTGTTGTGATCTACTCAATAGGTCTTTATGTATGAAGTATGTTTTAAGCATTTGAGATATTTTCAATTTGGTGCATAGTATTGCTAAAGAAAAAAATTATCCGCTGCGAATATTGCATAATGTTAGATGCATGTTAGGAACATTGCATCTTATATGTCATGAACGGGGGCAGGTAACGTTGTGTTGCATGTCTCGACGCTTCAAATGTCCGTCCGATCCCAAACAGAATTTGGAGGCGTCACAACTTTTATGATACCCCATATGATAAAATTGAGGATAGGTAGCGTTTGAGATTTCACATTACTTAAAAATGAAAAGTTTTTGCTCTTTAAAAGGTTTTAATGGGGTTTCAATTATATCATTGACTAATTCTTTTAAAGTATAGGTCACGTCGTCTGGGCCTTTTATTAGTGCGTTACAAATGATATCAGAGACTATCCAACTAGAAATGTGAAACTTAAGCTGTGCCACCTACAACAGATATGCCCAACAAGGACATTGGAAATATTAAGGGGTAAATTGTGATATCCTCATATGATAAGATTGAGGATAAGTAGTATATAAGATCTCATATTGATTGGAAATAAGAAATTCTTGCTCTTTATAAGGTTATAATGGGATTTCAATTGTATCGTTGACTAGTCTTTTTGAAATATAGATCGTGTGATTTAGATCTTCTATTAGAACGTTATAACTTTGTTTCATAGTCTTAATGTTAATGAAAAAAAAAATTGAATGAGAAATGGATTCAAAGAGAAAGTGCCTCATAATTGATTTAAAAAAAAAAAAAAAAGGATTGTTATGTTATGTTTGATTGTTTCTTTTAATAAGACGTGGTAAAGTTAGGTTAAGTGGTGCAACTGAGCAGTAAACTCAAATGTCGGAATAACATTTTCATTCTACTTTATAAATTAGAATCAGAAACTAAGATAAAAAGAAAATATACCAAATATGTCACGCCACACACTGGTTGAGATGGATTACAATTAAAAATCATGCTTAAGAAGCGTGAAGGTTAAGCATGATAAAATGGTACAAAATATTCTTGCCAACATTAATAGAAGAATAGATTTTTTTAATTTCATAATCATTACCTTGCTTTATTTCACTATAGAGAATTATTATTTCAACTTTTAAAATGATTATTCGAAAAAATAGATTCAATCGACTATCAAATAAGAAGAATTTACGTGGGTCATATATTATATAAAATCTTAAAGGGAGAATGATAGGGATTCCGTTGGGAGATCCTATTCATTTATTCCAATCTGAATTTTTTTTTATTGTATAGTGTTTTTTATGTAATGATTAAGAAAATATTATTTAATAATATTGTAAATATTTTTCAAGTGTGCAAGTTTTGTATATTTTTTTAAAAAAATTAAAATTTTTTATTAAAAGATAATTTTTTTACGTGGATTATATATTTACTTATTTTTGTTATAATTATATTTTATAATATTTTTATTATAATTTAATTTTTAAAATTTAAAATTTAAAATATATTTTTTAAATAAAATTATAATTACGTAAAATGTGGGATGTAAAGTAAAAAGTAAAAGTAAAAAGATATGAATAGAATTATTCTTCGAAGGGTATTTGTTCTCTTATTTCTTTGTTCCGAAGTAAAACAGTGTCAGCGAAGTCGGCGTTCATCCTACGTGGCATTATTGAAAGCCGGAAATGAAAACTTAGCCCCCAAGTTTGCTTTTGACCCAAAAACAAGAAAAGTCAGTACTGCGAAAGTACTAACGTACCCTTCTTAGCTTTGCAATAATGTATCACCTCCACCGACTAATAAATATTTAATAATTAGAGAAAAGATTAATAAATATAATTGTAGAAATGGTTTTAACTTTGGAAACAACATCACCGACTTATCATTACTCTACTTTTTTGTGCGACATTATCTATTAATAATAATTAATTTTTTCATAAAATTTTATTTCAAATATTAAAATTGTAATATAAATAATTAAATCTATTTATTTTCATTATCTCAAGTTTTTGAAATAAATATATAATAATTTCACATCATATTAGAATATAATATAAAAATAATAATATTTATAATTATGAATGTGTAATTACTACATAATCATTTTGAAAAAAATAAATAAATATAAAATTTAAATAAAAAAAACTTAAATTTTTAATAATAAATTTTACTCATTTTCAAAATAATTAGACAATATTTGGACATTACAAACTATTACTCAACTCTTCCCAAAATACTCATCATAATTCTTTCAAATAAAATATCTAAGTTACTCAAATAAAATCTAAATTATGGTTTATTTTATCATAAAATGATTAAAATAAAATGTGGCTGTAAGGAGGGACATTTTTGTAATTTAGATTTAAAGTAGATCTTTCCGCAGGACTCCTATTTATAGGCACCGGAAGTGTGCGACGGTTTTCTGATTCTAGCAGTTTTTGTTTCTCAAATCTCTTGTTCGTGAAGAGTTTAGACCGACGAAGGCTGTAGAATCCCATGGCTTCCCGAACGACGTGCCCCACAGCCGTAGAGAGGAAGATGGTGAAACCTATTAGGGTTAGGGTTCCACTGAATCTTTCTTCATCGTCGTCTTTGGTAACCAATTGCTGTAAGCATCAATCAGATTGTTGTTCTGCCCGGACGGGGACACAGAATGAATCCAACTTCAGTCGGAGCGGCGCACCGGTGCGGTTCATGTTCTACCGGGATGATTCGTGGATCGATTTCCCGAACGAGGTTCTCGAGAGTCTTCGATCGTCGTTCTTGGAGCGCAGGCCAATGGTCGAAGCGTCGATTGGAGGGACCAAGTATATCTTTGATTTTCTTCGCATGTTGCAGATAGATTTGGGGTCCGGTAGTCAGTGGTCGATTGCTTGGATCGACGAAAATGGTAAGTTCTTTTTCCCCAAAGTGTTCGTCAGCGAAGATCTGGATAGCACTAATGAGAACGGCCCGGCGGAGAATTTGGGAGTTCAGAATATTGAGATCGATATTCGAATTGGTGGGATTTCGTGCAAGAGAAAGGGGGTGGAACATGAGTTGGGTCCGAATGAGGACGAGACTGAGGTAAGTTCAACGAAAAAGCGGGACGAGGATTCCTCGAAACGGCCGCGTTTAACGACCGCCGATTCAGAAACATCTAGCTGGCCGAATGCGAAGCTTTTGAGCCCAGGAGAACAAGCTTACTCGGCGATTAGCAAGTTGTTCATGGCTGGGATCAAGAAGATCGATCACGGCGCTACCATGAGCGCAGTTCACCAGTGTACGCGCATTGGGCCGTTGGAGAGAGCTCGTCTTGAAGTTTTTCAGAGGCAGAATGAGGCCACCAAAGCTGCTCGAGGTGCGTCAAATACCGTGCACGCGTGGTATGGAGCTTCAGCCAAAGTCATAGCGAAAGTTTTAGCTCATGGGTTTTCGGTCCCAAGCAAGGTTTCAGGTTCGGAAACTAATGGAATTGGTATATACTTCTCTCCTGTGGGCTTCCCCCATTTTAGGTAATTTTTGTTTATGTTCTGAATTCAAGTTCATTTTTTGGTGAGTTAGCGAGAACTTGTTGACGGTGGTTGGGTTGGCTGTGTTTCAGTGCACTGGAATCGGAGTCTGACGATGATGGGCAAAAGCATGTGGTATTGTGCCGGGTTATATTGGGAAGTGTCGAAAAGGTCGAAGCGGGGTCTCAGCAATGCCATCCTTCTAGTTTGGATTTTGATACAGGTGCCGATAATCCGACGAATCCTAAACGCTATGTTGTATGGTGCACCAACATGAACAGCCACATCCTACCAGAGTGTGTTGTGAGCTACAAATCTTCTGATCACGTGCCGGGTATCAATGTTTCAATCTTGTTCGGGTGTTTATTTATTTATTTGTTTCGGGCTTCCATGTTCTAAAAGTTTAACTTTTGCTATTATTTTCAGGCCAGTTGAGAGGATCGGCGAAGTATCCATTTTCCAAATTATTTTCGAAGATGAATAAGTTCCTCCCTGCCTCAAAAGTTCAGGCAGCCACGACTTTGTATGACACATATAGGGTAAGTTGCGGCTTTCTCATTTTGCAACGAGCATATAGAGTCTGGGAATAGAAGTGGTGGATTTTTCTTACGTGCTTATGGGTTGTAACAGGCTCGGAAGGTGGCCAGAGATGTTTTTGTGAACCAGTTGCGATCTGTTGTGGGGGACGAGATGCTGCTATCGATAATGCGGGAGATTCATGCCTCAGAATGAAGGTTCTTCAAAGATTTTCTCTTTTGGAAGATATAAAAATTTGTTTGCCGATAAAAAAAAAAAGAAAAGAAAAAAAAAAAAAGAATGTTCTTCATGGTTTATGAAATGCTATAACTACATGTAATGGTACAATACAACTAGGATTACAAGGGAATACCCAACCATATGAAAGAACAAAAACTAGTTTGCAGGTTTTGTTTCTGTTCTTCTTCTTCTTTTTTTTTTTTTTTTTGCTTTTTTTCTTTTGGGGAAAAAAAAGCTCCCTATACAAATGTAGCAAATATACTTCAAGTTCCTCAAAGAAATTAAGTTTTGTTTTATACCTATGTTCTTTGAGCCTTTTTGCATCCCTTGAATTTGGATGTGTTTTTATACTTTATTTTTTATATTTTCTTATATATTTTGACGGGTTTATGAAAGGGGGATCCACTTACTGATAGCTAATACATAAGTCCGATTATTTCTTTAATTTTCCCGGTGACTACAAATATGACTGGTTCAAGTTCTTGCAAATGCATTGGTGTTTTCTTTATCTATGTCATACATGACATTGATCCTTAGCGAATGGCTTTTTAACTTTTTCATTAACTTGTTTGAGTTTTTTTTTTTTTTTTAATGCTTTTTGTTGGACACCATTTGGTTTAATGAACTTTCATGCTACTATTTGATCTAGAAATTTTATGTTAATGTTTGATTATTTTTAATAAGTAAAACTTTAATAATTGAAAAAGGCATAGCCCAAATACACGGGAAGACAGAATAAGCCTAATTACCACTAAGAACTAATGATGGATACAAGCAAATTATGAAAGTTGTCCCCATTACATATAATGACTGAAGTCCAGAAAAATAGTGTTAAAAAAATATCTCTTCAACTCATCCAAGGAACGCTTCCAGTCTTCGAAACACCTATTATTTCTCTCCACCCACAATCACCACGTAATACAGTTAGGGATCTTTTTCCACAGAGTGGCAATGTGTACATTACCCAGACCTGTCCAACACTTAAAAATATCCACTACTCTTCCAGGCATAACCCTTGCCGCGCCAATCCGGTTAAGGATCTCATCCCACAAAAGCCTAGCCACCTCACAATGTAACAATAGATGACCCACAAACACCACATCATGCTTGATTTTTTTTTTACTTGTTGAAGTGAAAAAACAAAGAAATATTTAAAATAAAACCTTCATAGTTCAGCTAAAATATAGAAGGATATTTTGGGGGGAAAACAAATGGTTCCTCCACGATTATTAGGAATAAACCAAATGTGGATTACTATTGCAGGGAATCCTATCGTATTTTCAATTATTTGTAAATGCGAATTTAGTCCCATTCTTAGGAATCTAGATTCCCAAGCATCACATTTGTAGGGTTGTAGATGCTGAAGGAATTGATACATCTCGCAAACCTACTGCCACATATGGGTATGAGAGGTGGAAATAGAGGCATCTGCCTCTCTGCAAGGGCTTGTGTGGGTTGGCGTGTTGTGTGCAAGCATTTGTAGGATGGGGACGTTGAATTATTAGTGAAAGCACTAGGTGGACTTGAGCACAAATGCCGTCTAGAGCCTAGGTGCAAAGCGCAATGCTTTATTGAAGTAAGGTGCACATTGAAAGATGATGCATAATAACAAAAAGTCAATTAAACACAGTTGAAAAAACTGGCTTAAAACAAGATGATGATACATTTAGCCTATTAACTCAGTTTGTTAGGGTATTATGCAACGTGAAAATCAAGTACAACTAATTACATAAAATTAAAATGCAACATTTAATAAAATTTTCTTGTGATGGTAATACATTTAGCCTATTAACTCAGTCTATTAGGGTATAGTGCAACATGAAAATCAAGTACAACTAATTATATGAAATTAAAACGCAATATTTTACATAGTTGTCATACTCGAGCTACAATCCATGGTTGAATCAAAATATTACAAAAGTTGATGACCAAAGAAGCGTAAGAATTGCAGGTATTGACTTCTCTGCTAACATAATCAATCAAATATCAATTCATCTAGAAAGCTAACTTGGACTATCATATCGAGTTCAAAGCATAAACATTGCATATAGCAACATTTTTTTGATAAGCCATTACATATGACAACATCATTACGTATGACAACATGTGCTATGTACATAAATGATCTTCAGTATGAACGAAATACTTATGAATATTTGTTTATACCATTTCTTGGTGTTAAACTAATATTTTATAATGTTGTTGATAAAATTTACAAAAGTGCATTTTTTTGAGCAGTAAGCCCACACAATATGCGCCAAAAAGTGCACTTTTGTAAAGTTGCTTTGCTTTTGGCCAGGAAGCGCTTCAACCTTGGTGTTTCTGTGCTTAAGTGTGCTTTAATCATCACTAAATTTGTCACCATGCAAGTAGCCTCCTATAAGATTGGAAAAGTATTGTATTTACAATATATTGTAAAGTTTTTTTTTTTTTTGATAAGTTACAATATATTGTAAAGTCGATGCAACTTCTGGTGCATTTATTGCATTACATGTATTTTCTTTAATGTTTCTCGACTAACGTTGATTATAAGTTAAAGACATGCAAGGAAAGGACTATGTTTTTAATTTATTAGGTTTGTGGACTCTAGTTCTCAAAATAACTGACATCTACTTTAATTACTATATCTGCATGGGCATGTGTATATATGATAATTATTACATGTGTATATGACAAATATTGTAGGTCAATTCTTTTCTTAACTAAGACCATTATTAGGGATTTACTACTATTGTCATTCCATTCCTTTTTTGTTCATCTTTATGCTTCACAAAATGCGGAAATCATGGAAAAGTTGATGCACATGAATGATGCTTGAGAGAAAGCCATAGGTAATGACAATGTTGTGAGTCTCGTTTTGTTGTATGTCCCTTTGATAATTCTTGGTTAAGACGTAGTCATTTCTAAGTTCTTTATTTAAGAAGTTTTTGGAGGATCATATCTTAAATATTTTAAGATGAAGGTGTTTGGGTGCTTAAAATTGGGTGGCTTCAACTGTCAAACTTGTAGATAGACAAACTGCTGTAGTATTATATCTGAACTAAAGAAGGGAAAATGTAATGCCATTGGTTCTGAATCTACATCGGTGGCTGCTGCTAGAGTTTGTGGCATTTTGATAGGGTTTGGGGTGGTTAGTGCAATCTAAAGAACAACAAACTGTAGCCTTTAGGGAATTATTTGAGCAATTAATGGAATGGAATGTCATGTACAGAAGAATGTTAACCATTCAAACTGAAATGATGGAAAGGAATGGGCTTGTTTACTGTTTGAAATTGATAATGTTATTTGTCTGCATTGAGAAACAATGACCATGGCACATGCATTAGTTCTTAAGAACTTATGGGCGTTTTTTTCAAAGCAGTATGGATTTATTGAAGTTGCTTAAGGCATCTCCAATACTCTATTTGGCACCATGTGGAACGTTGGCAAAAGGCTTACGAGCATCTGACATGTGGGTTTGAAATACTGAGACCTCTGGTCTTGATACTCACGGAACAGCTAAGGTACACTTTCCTCCTGTCCTTTGTAGGGTACTTGTTTGCTTCATCTGGATGTTGTTTGATTCTTGGTTATTATTCTTATTCGATGACTGAATTATCTTCTCCTTAGCATAGGCTATTGCTATTGAAACATTTGGTCTCATCTTATGGTAATAGAATTACTGATACTACTCTACCCAGTGGTGCTATATGGAAGACGTTCACGACAATGGCATGCTATATTATAGAGTATTGCCTCATGACTAGAGTTTTGGATACTAGACATGTACTAGAAAACATAATCATATCTGGTAAAATTTTACTTAGTTAATATCTCTAATTCTTATAGAGAAACTAGTTTTTCTCTAAATCATATCTGCTGTAAAATCATATATCCAGTTGGATAGCTGTTTTATTTTATTTATTTATTTATTTTTTTCCTTTTAAAATGTGGGTCTTTTATCCTTCCATACTGAGTAGACTGAATTTTGAAAGTAGAAATGGTTTGAATTCTGTAGGTTCCCAGTGGCTGGCTATCGGCTATCCAGTGGCTGAAATAATTAGGAGCAACTGTATGGTTTATTAGAGGATACACACCGATTAATTTGGAGCTAGGATGCTGCTTACATTAATGAATTTCAGGGTAAAGAAAATGGATTCTTCAACCTTTTATCTCATTTGGTGCATTGAGAACTATGGTTGTCATTGGAGTCTTTATTTGATGGAAGTCAACGTGTGACAGCCAGCCCCTCCTACCCAGAGAAAGGCTTAATTCTTAACCATATGAAACTGAGCAAATGTTTTGAAATTGAGCAAAGAGTAAGAGACACCTAGATGGATGAAATATTAGGGCTGTACAAAAAATCGAAGAACCGACCGGAACCGACTCAGACCGGCCGCCGGAGATCGGAACCGGCCGGAACCGGAGTAGAACCGGTCGGCGCACGGTAGGTTTTATTCAAAACCGATGTCCAGCGGTTCGGTCCCGGTTTGAACCTGGGCCGGACCGCTGAACCGACCGATGGTCTAAGTATTATTATTTTTTGATTTATACATATATGAAACGACGCCGTTTCACTTAAAACTGAAGAAGTGAAACGACGTCGTTTTATGGCTTAGTATTGGAAAAAAAAATTAAACGAACGGCGCCGTTTTAACTCTAGGGTTAACACTGCGCCGTTTCCTTCGTCGTCGTCTTCTTCTTCTTCTTCTTCGTATCTCTCACTCTCACCAGCCGCCGCTCCCCTCTCTCTCTCTCTCTCTCTCTCTCTCTCTCTCAAGGTGCACGCAGCGCAGCCACGCAAGGCCACCTCCATCGCCAGCTCCCTCTCTCTCTCTAAGCTCACCTCGCGGCGTCATATCTCTCTATCTCTCTCAAAAATCTTGCAGCTTCACCGTGGTCTCTCGCTCTCTCTCACGGCGCACATAGCCATCGACGACGCCGACGAACCGACCGGAGTTACGCCGAGACCGAGGACGACGGTTTCCTCCCCCTTCTCCGGCCGGTTTCGGTCGAGATTTTCATCATTTTCACCCCATCGGTGCGGTCTCGGTTTTTGTCCAAAACCGAAACCGATATGTCGGTTTTCACCCCTAATGAATATGCCTTTTATCTCCCAAGGAATCATCTTGGGAGTTTGAAGCAATTTGAGGTGCAAGATAGAGAAAATACAGATTCTGTAGCTTATTAAGTTCTATTGGGAGTATTTTCTAGTGTTTGGGATGCAAAGTACCAGCAAATAAATGGATATTATGTGGCCCAGAAGTATTTGTAGCTGATTATATTTTTTCCAAGTCCATGTTTGATATGACGTAAGTTTATTGTGTTATCTATTAAGTTGACATGTTTAGAAAGCATAAGTGATAGTCAATAGGATATATTAAAATAGGTTAGCACCTTCGATGGTAGAGCATACCATATTTACAGTAACGAGCTTAAGCAGGATCATCAAAAAAGGAGAGAGAGAGAGAGAGAGAGAGAGAGAGAGAGAGCTTATGTAGAGCGCCCAGTGCCCATACCAAAGCTTATCGAATGACTCATAAACTTCTTGGGGGCACTGATGTACACTGACATTTTTCCTTCTTTGGTTCTCTCTTGTTGCATGGAACCTTGAGAAGAGGTATCCGTGTCACCAGAATTTTGAAATCGCCCCGACAGAGACCTAGATGGCAACCTAACGGTCCTAACCTACTAGGGCATAACTTGTTTCATACAGTGCAAGATTTTGATCTAGATGTTTCTCCAATGGAATTCCATGGGAGCTTTTTTTTTTTTTTTTTTTTTTTTTTTTTTTTTTTTTTTTAAATTTTCTGTTTGGTGCGGTGCTGCGAAACAGATGGCTCACATTCTTCCCCAAAATGTCGAGGTTCTGTTGCTGACCTTGTATGTGTTCATCTTTGGAAACTATCAGTGTATATTTGTTTCAAGTTAATAGAGCAGGTTCTTTCTGTTCTAATCTGTTAAGGTAAGAGCCCCCAAAAATCATTTTGTTATTGTAGAAGGTTCTTTCTATTATTGAAGCGGACTCCTAATTGGTTTGAATTTTTTCTTGTTGGAGTAATGCTTTTCCAGGGAAACTTTGGATGCTGGTGGCATTCTACAAATTCAGGAGCTCATTCTTCCTTGGGAAGTTCATCCTTTGATTTGGTTTGTGCAACATCTATACTAACACAATTAACTATACATAGGCATGCAACCCGATTAAAAATAGTCGGATCTGTGCCTGATCCGATCTGACCCAGATGGCAAAGCGCCCCAACCCGACCCGTCCGTACATGCGGTTCTGTATGGATGGATTTTTTTTTTTTTTTAAAATAAATCTGAAGGTTCTTGCAGGTGAGTTGATTATCTGTTTATTGTTTTTTCCATCCGAATCAATATCAATTCATTACTAAGGAGTGAGCAAAATACTAGTACAAAACTATCAATAAAAAAATTATAAAATAAACATCTTTTTCTATACAATTACTGTTAAAGCCATTAAAACCTATTAAAAACCAATTCCATAGTTTGAGAAGGCAGCAACAAAATTCCCCTGAATCCTTTATAATTCAAAAACCTCCACTCATCCTTGGGCTTTCAAAGCTACTACTTACATTCCATTTTAATCCATCATTTTGCAAGTGAATCTATAAATCCAATATCAAAGGTTTAGAAACTAACATTGGGGAAAATCAAATTGGAATTTTTAATTCATGCAAATTATATACAAATGAGTGAAAATAAAAATTATACCATTCATATAGAGCATAAGCATTGAGTTATTCCTCAATTTTATCATAATAAGCAAAGCTTGATTTTGGACCAAATTTCAAAAAAACACATCATGATTAAAATGATATAAAAATAAATATTATGAAAAAATTTAATAAATATGTAAATAAGAAATAAATTCATTACCTAATTTCGCCTCAAAGTTTTCAATATTATCCAATGAGACACGAAGATCAATGGCTATTGAATCCTTCAACCAATTTTATGTACAAACAAATGCCTCAACTGTTCTTGAAGATGGTGAACTACGAAATGGGTCAAGCACACGACCTCTTGCATTGAAGGCTAACTCAAAAGAAACTGTAGAAACAAGAATGACTATTACATCCTGTGTAACTTTGGCCAAAATAAGATATTTTATTTCGTTGATCTTTCATCAATCCAAAATATCAAAATTTGGAGCTCGTGCCTCACATTCATGTTTTAAGTACTGATCAATCTCTGATTTGTTCATCAAATTAGACTCAATAATTTCTTGCTCATATTCAATCCAAAAACTTTGTTGAGAATCAGAATCAATCATAGTAGGATCAACTGAGGAAGAAGGCTCAGAATAGGAAACTCCACTTGAACTCCCATACATAATACTATACTCCTAGTAAATGTCCATCATCAAGTGTTTCACTATTGCAATTATTTTTTCGACTAAATTACCACCATATATCTTTTTGAACAAAAAATACAAAAGATTAAATTTGCATCTTGGATCAAGAACAACAACAATAAATATCAACAAGTTTGTCTTTTCAATTGATCCTCAATATTTGTCATACTTAATCTTCATATTTTCCGCCATACATTTCAATACTGCATCATTACTTTGACTCATTTTTGACAAATGTGATTGTATGCCACAAAACTCCTGAAAATATGCATTAGATGTGACATATAAAGAGCCAAAAAGTCTCACAATAACATCATAAAAAATCTTCAAAAACTTTATCAATACTCTAACTCTCTCCCAATCATTAGAGTTAGGGGGGCCCAAGTTCACACTACTACAATAACGAACAAAAGAATCATCCTCTTTCTCCAATCGCAAAAAAGGTTTTTTTATATGTTTTTGCAACTTCTAGCATTAGATAAGTTGAATTCCATCTCATGGAAACATCAAGACATACCAATTTTGTACAATCAATTTTTTTCTTTCTCTATACACTTTTTGAATTTCTCCATTCTTGTGGGAAATGATCTAACATACCTAACTGCATTGCGCACGATTGAATCATCACAATCTCTTAGCCCATCATTCACAATGAGATTCATTATATAGGCACAACACCTGATGTGAATATACTTCCCTTCAAACAAATAACCTCCTACAAACTTTCTCAAATACTCAATGACAACATCATTTGAGGAAGTATTGTCAACTGTAACAGTAAAGATTTTGTGAATGCCCCAATCTTGTAGACATGAATCTATACACTTTCCAATAGTTTCTCCTTTGTGATTAGGGATCATACAAAAGTTTAGAAATCTTTTGTGTAGTTTCTATTTAGAGTCAACAAAGTGTGTAGTAAGACACATAATTTAAGTTTTGAATTGACGTCTATGTGTCGGTGGTTAAACTAACTCGCCCAACCGTCTTAAAAATTTTCCTTAACTCCTCATTCTCCATTTTAAACAGTTTAATACAGTCTCTTGCTGCAGTGGTTCGAGATGGCACTTGAAACCTTGGTTTAAGAGATCTACATACCTTCCTAAATCCCTAGGCTTCTACTATCCTAAATGGAAGCTCATCACAAATGATCATTTCAGCAATTGTCATTCGTACAGTTTCCGAATCAAACTTATGTGCATTTGCCGAGTTACTAACATCACTATCTCCAACTCGCTCAAGAGGCCCATCACGACTCATATTCTGTTGATCCGTAAGTCTGATTCTATGAGGATGTTGTTTACAAATACCAAGATGTTGCAGCATACTTGATGTACTATGTCTTTTGGGATGACAAGAGTAAAGCTTGTGACAATAATTACACTCTGCTTTTGGGTCATTTAAAGGGCATCTATTTATTTTAGTGAAATGATTCCACACTACTGAGGGGTCCTTATTTGCCCTCCTTTTACGAGGAGGGAGACTTGTGTTACTAGACAAATTAATATTTGATACCTTTTGTGATCGGTTATCCAAAGGAGTAGCCGTCTCATTATCTCTTAAATTGGTATGAGTGTCACTTTCGAAACAATCCATATATGAACTGACATATAATTTCACATACAAAAATCAAGATATTAGTAATGCATCCAGCCGCACACATACAAATATAAAACTGGTACAAGAAAGAAAAGCTTCCAAGTGTTTACTTTATGGCATAAATATTGCAGTGAGAATCATAATTATGATTATTTGTTTATTTCAAGGTTTTATGGCATTAATTTAAGAATAATAAATGATTTCAAGGCCACCAATATTATATAATCATAGCTGTTCTAAATTTACATTACCATAAATTTGTCCCCGTACCAAAACAAGGAATTGCTTATTAATAAAAATGAACTGTGTTGAGAAATTCTAGAACTTTATGCCAAGAGAGACAGCCAGTGTAATTTGCAAGAAAAATAAAAAGTATGTTTTAAAACTGAAGAACAAAGGAGGATAACAAGAACAAGTAGTCTCGCAATGCATGAGCTGAAGAATTATTCCAAGCATTTCAAACAGATATTCAACCCAACTAAACTTTAACCAGACAACCTTAATATTTATTTAATAATTAACCATCTTTACTCATCCTTTACCCATCCTCTGTACTTGTTATTTTTAACCAAACTACTATCTTACTTAGAAAAAGTCTGTTATGGGAGGTGGTATAGTATTAAGGAACTGGGATGCATATGGTGAATTTGTGGCTTCTGCAGGTTTGCCAAGGAGATTTATATGTACTCTTGCTGTCTTGGCACTTGAAAGAGCTATAGAGTTTAGTTTGGAGCTAGGTTGTTGAACTCAAGATTTCAAGTTTTGTGTAATTATATATTTACACATGAATTTTGATGATAACAAATGAATTCAAAGAATAAAGAAGTCTCAAGCTCAAGTTGTCTACACAATGGAGTCAAGCACATCAAAGAAACAAGCATGAGTAAGAAGGGAATAAGTTCACATTACAATTATAGAATAATGTTGTAAATCTCTTCAAAATTCAAAATTAGGATTAATGTTTAAAATTAATATCTTATCATAAAGCATTAAAATACATTTTCCACATGTGCATGAATATTTTTGAAAATTAAATTTAAAAATTTTAAAAGATGATTGATTGTCATCTTTTACATGTGCATGCCTTGATTAAATGGTTGAATTTTGAAAATATTAAAGATAATTGATTGTCATCTTTCACATATGCATGTTTTATTTGAAAATTTTTAAAAGTGATTGATGCTTTTTTAGACTTATATAAAAGGTAGATGATTTTATTTGAAAAATTTGAAAAGTAAAGTGTACTCATTTTGTCATATACAAAAAGTAAAAGATTAGGTTTGAATTTTTTGAAAAGGAAAGTGTGCTTCTTTTGTCATATGCAAAAAGTAAAAAATTAGGTTTGAATTTTTTAAAAAGGAAAGTGTGCTCATTTTGTCATATGCCAAAAGTAAAAGATTAGGTTTGATTTTTTTGAAAAAGTGAATGATGTTGTCTTTGACAATTGAAAAAGAAGAACTTTTTATTTGAATTTTTGAAAAAGTAAATGATGTTATCTTTGACATGTGAATCTTTTTAAATTTGAATATGAAGTCTCATATGCCTATAAATAGATCATTTGAGAGCTTCACATTTACAACATCCAGAGCATATAACATTCATTCAAAGTTTTCATTCTCTCTTCTTTAAGCATTGAGCCTTAATTCTTGTTCATTTTGAGAGATATAGTTTGCATTGTATTGTTCTTATTTCACTCATTGAGGAGTATTTTCTGATAACATACCCACTATCAGTTTTTGTATCAGTAAAAGAGTGTGTATAACCTTTGTGCGTGTAGAAAGTGTTCCACACAGGGAATAGTTAAATCACCACGTGTAAGGTGATTGCAAGTGTAGAGGGTGTTCTACACGGATCCTTTGTAGCGGTGTTGTTCAAAGGTATAATAGGTTTCTATCTCCACCTGAAAGAGGTTGAATAGTGAATTTGGAGATCCTCAAGGGGTAGCTTGAGGCGAGGACGTAGACAGTGGGGCCGAACCTCGTTAACATACTGAGTTTACTTCTCTCTTACCCTTACTCTTTATATTTATTACTGTTTCGTATTTTATTTATATTTTATATTGTATATTTGATTTATAATTGTTATTTTTTTTAAATATAACTCAATTCACCCCCTCTTGTGTTAGTCATCTGGGCAACAATTAGTAGCAGAGCTAGTTGACCTATACTGTTAATACAGGCAGATCACTCATGGGAACTCTCGCTTGTGACTGTGTCACCGAAGCAAGACTCTCCGACCATGAGTGACGGTGCGCCAGTCGAGACGATGGCCGGCTAGTCTGGTAGGTACAATTGTTAGGTGACATAGGTGTGGCCTATGATCAGTAATAATTGGTATCAGAGCTAAGAGCTCTATTATAAGATTAACTATCTTTTGAGTTAAGATCGTATGACTAACATTGCAGCTTCATTTGGTGAAAGTCAATCTAGTAGTCGGCCTCCACTTTTTTGTGGAGATAATTACTCATTTTGGAAAGTTAGAATGAGAATATTTCTTCAAGGTCAAGGTAGAGAAATCTAGAAATATATTGTAAATGGACCTTATATTCCAATAAAAGTGGTTGATGGACTTAAACAAGCTCCTAGAGTTTGGTACGAGAGACTCAGTGGTTTTTTGATTGAAAAATATTTTTCAAGAGGAAAAATAGACACAACTTTTTTCATTAAATATGAAAATGATGATATTCTTTTGATTCAGATTTATGTTGATGATATAATATTCGGTGCTACTAATGAAAATATGTGTCAAGCTTTTGCTAAGACTATGCAGGAGGAATTTTAGATGAGCATGATGGGAGAACTTACATTCTTTCTCGGATTGCAAATTAAGCAAGCAAAAAGTGGGACATTTATGAATCAATCAAAATATATTAAGGAATTATTGAAAAAATTTGGGATGGAAAATACTAAGGAAATTGGAACACCAATGAGCCCATCAACTAAACTTGATAAAGATGAATCCGGTAAGCCAGTTGACTCGAAGATATATCGAGGTATGATTAGTAGCTTATTATATTTAACAGTCAGTAGACCAAATATTATGTTTAGTGTGTGTTTATGTGCACGCTTTCAATCATCTCTAAAAGAATCACATTTAATTGCAGTTAAGAGCATTCTTGGATATCTTAGTGGTACAATTAACCTAGGGTTATGGTACCCTAAGCACACATCTTTTGATCTAATCAATTACACAGATGCAGATTATGCTGGCTGTAAAATAGATCGAAAAAGCACTAGTGGAGCATGCCATTTCTTAGGTCATGTACTAATTTCCTGGTTTAGTAAAAAATAAAATTCTGTTGCACTATCTACTGCTGGGGCAGAATATGTTTCTGCGGGTAGTTGTTGTGCTCAAGTTCTCTACATGAAACAACAACTTGAAGATTTTAAACTCATGTATAATCACATTCCAATCAAATGTGATAATACAAGTGCTATAAGTCTTTCAAAGAACCCAATACAACATTTTAGAACTAAGCATATTGAAATAAAATATCATTTTCTTCGAGATCATGTGCAGAAAGGCGATATAGTACTAGAGTTCACAAACACACACGATCAGTTAGCAGATATTTTCACAAAACTTTTATCAGAAGATAGATTATGTATGATCAGAAGAGAAATAGGTGTAATGCATGCTATGAATATCTCTTAAAAGATAGACTAGAGTCAATAAAACTAGAGATAGATTTTTTAAATACTTTTACATAAACTTGAGATTCTTAGCCTTATGTTTGAGACGCTCATTCTCTTCATACAATATCATGTTATTCTTATCCATGGGAACCGGTAAGCGGAATGAAGAATCTAATAAAGATTTCAACTGTTTATTCTTCTGCCGAATGATTCATTCCCTTGTGTGAGACTCTTGAACAATTCGTTGAAGTACAACAATTTGTTCTTTGAGCTTTTCAACTTCATGATTTTTTACTTGTAGCCGATGAGAAAAAGCAACAATAGAGGAAGAGTAGCGAGTCCCAAGACTCACCAAGTCATAAATAGCATCAGAATCTGACTTATTAGTCAGATTATTATTTTCTTACTGCAACATGGCACCAATGGCAGCTGCAGAAAGGACAGGAGGTTGAGATGCAGAATGCCTCATGGATGGATCTAGAGAAATGTTAGAAGAATGAGCCATTGAGAAAAGAAAAGAAGGCTTAAAACGAGAATGTTGAAGGAATGTGGATAAGTTATAGAGATGAGAAGAAAACTTGATGCGGATTGGATGAACTTCAGGACTGATTTTATAGAGATAGCATAAAGAACAAGACAAGCTATCATCCAAGTCAAAGAGCAATGTATTTTTTTCCGATCGGTGAAAATGACATTTTTTAGAAACTCGGAGCCTTCAATCTCGTTTGTCAACAACATCAGACGATTTTTTCAAATCTCCAGTCGCACTTGTCGGGTCACAGACGGATGAAATTTATTTATTTATTTTTTTTAACTATCTACAGTGTCTACTAATGCACTGTTTTCTTCAGGTCCATTGACTTGTTGCGGATCCTTTTTAAACTTATTATATATGCTTAGAATTATATTTATACTTTTGCTTGAAAAACTAACGCACATTCTCAGGGGGAGTTTAAATATTAATACAGGTTTCAGGTTCTATCAAGTATTTGTCATCATAAAAAAGGGGGAGATTGTTGAATTCAAGATTTCAAGTTTTGTGTAATTATATATTTACACATGGATTTTGATGATAACAAATGAATTCAAAGAATAAAGAAGTCTTAAGTTCAAGTTGTCTACACAATGGAGTCAAGCACATCAAGGAAACAATCATGAGTAAGAAGGGAACAAGTTCACATTAAAATTATAGAGTAATGTTGTAAATCTCTTCAAAATTTGAAATTAGGATTAATGCTGAAAATTAATATTTTATCATAAAGCATTAAAATACATTTTTCACATGTGCATGAATACTTTTGAAAATTAAATTTGAAAATTTTGAAAGATGATTAATTGTCATCTTTTACATGTGCATGCCTTGATTAAAGGGTTGAATTTTGAAAATATTAAAGATGATTGATTGTCATCTTTCACATGTGCATGTTTTATTTGAATATTTTCAAAAGTGATTGATGTTTTTTTAGACTTATACAAAAGGTAGATGATTTTGTTTGAAAATTTTGAAAGGTAAAGTGTGCTCATTTTGTCATATACAAAAAGTAAAAGATTAGGTTTGAATTTTTTGAAAAGGAAAGTGTGCTCCTTTTGTCATATGCAAAAAGTAAAAGATTAGGTTTGAATTTTTTGAAAAGGAAAGTGTGCTCATTTTGTCATATGCCAAAAGTAAAAGATTAGGTTTGATTTTTTTGAAAAAGTGAATGATGTCTTTGACAATTGAAAAAGAAGAACCTTTTATTTGAATTTTTTGAAAAGTGAATGATGTTGTCTTTGACATGTGAATATTTTAAATTTGAATATGAAGTCTCATATGCCTATAAATAGATCATTTGAGAGCTTCACATTCATAACATCCAGAGCATATATCATTCATTCAAAGCTTTCATTCTCTCTTCTTTAAGCATTGAGCCTTAATCCTTATTCATTTTGAGAGATATAGTTTGCGCTGTATTGTTCTTATTTCACTCATTAATGAGTGTTTTCTGATAACCTATCCACTATCAGCTCTTGTATCAGTAAAATGGTGTGTATAACCCTTGTGCGTGTAGAAAGTGTTCTACACAAGGAATAGTTAAATCACCACGTGTAAGGTGATTGCAAGTGTAGAGGGTGTTCTACACAGATCCTTTGTAGCAGTGTTCTTCAAAAGTGTAATAGGTTTTTATCTCTACCTGAAGGAGGTTGAATAGTGAATTTGGGGATCCTCAAGGGGTAGCTTGAGGCGAGGATATAGGCAGTAGGGCCGAACCTTGTTAACATACTGAGTTTGCTTCTCTCTTACCCTTACTCTTTATATTTATTACTGTTTCGTATTTTGTTTATATTTTATATTGTATATTTGATTTATAATTGTTATTTTTTTTTAAATATAACTCAATTCACCCCCCCTCTTGTGTTAGTCATCGGGGCAACATAGGTCTTCAGCAGGTAATATTTGAGGGGATGCCCTTGATCAAATGGTTAATGATGTTAGCTGTAAAGAAGAGAATTGGTCTTGGTTTGGACAACCTGTAGAAGATATCAAAGACTTTTCTGTCTTGAAGATCAGATAAGAAAGATATCCATATCAATGCAGTTAGAACCAAATGAACTATGAGCACTGAATTTGGTTATGGATAACTGCATTTGGTTCTCTAATGAAAGGGTTTATTGTTTTATACATTATGGTATGAAAGGGAAAAGCCATGATATCACGATTGGATGCTAAGCTTTAGCATAATCATCTAAGATTCCATTTCAGGCCTACAAGAGATATATATATATATATAAACACAAAATCCCTCGGCATTCCGATTGCCCAAGTGATAAATCCATTTACTAGTCAAATTGTATCATTTGTGAAGTGGTACACAAAATATCACAAATAAATTGCTAAATGACCATGATCTGAATCTAATTATAATTCCCAAGGAATAAAAAAAAATTGCAAAAAAATGCTCAAAGCAACTTTTGTTTTTGTTTTTTTTTTTTTGGGCCGGGGGGGGGGGGGGGGGGGGTTGTTATTTTGGGCATAGCCCGGTCCATGAGTGCCAAATTATGCTTGACAATATAATCATCAACTTATCATCAGGCATCCAAATATGTAAGTAGAGGTACTATTTCTTTTTTTTATAAGTAGAGGTACTATGAACTCATGAACTTACGTAATGCCAATCCCTGAAATATCAAACTCGAGATGTATGCAGGAGCGATCAGACTCAGGTTTGTGAAGCTCTTTTTGACCAGCAATAGTAACTCTTCAGGAAAAAGAATTAAAACCAACTTCAGTAAACACTAATAAAAATGACATAACCAAATGCAGATATCCATATCAATGCAGTTAGAAACGAAGCTCTAAAAATAGAGAGAGGATCATCTTTTTATTGCAAACAGAGAGAGGAAGGATCCAGTGCACAAAATCATCGCTTAGTTTAGGGGAAAATGCGTTTAATTGAGGGAGTTACCGGCTTGGACAACGAAGACGAACAGTGAAGTCAAACGGTAAAATCGAACGGCAAAGTCGAACGGCAATGGCTAGGGTTTCTAAAACTGAGAGAAAGAGCTTGTGCAGTGAAAGCGTATAGCGGATCTATCGGTTTTGACCGATATGGATTTCTCTCAACCCGTAGGTGACTTGGATCCAAAGAACCCAGCATTTGTCGGGTGGGCTCAATTCGGTTGCATCGGATGGACCGGCCCAAGGCCTTTTTTGCACACCCCTAACTATACAGTCGTGCCTACAGTGAACGGGAGGGAACATTGGATGAAGGATCCAAACAATGAAGATCGAGAAGAATCTCTAAATGTTCACGTTAACAATGTCCATCAATTGTGATTGGAGTCTTGAATTTCTTCGAACTTGTCTCAATGATATGAGAAACCAAAATCAATAGCAGGTCGGTGTGGCATACGTTTAAATGAACTTTGCTATATGCAAACGAATTTTTATATTGATTTACGTATCAATGCTGTCGTTTTTATATTCAAAATTCAAATTAGCACTATTTTTATTACAGTCTTACTTTCTGACAAATCACGTTGGATGAGTGTGCATATTGGTGAGCAAAATTGTTTATAACCAGATTAACCTTAACACGACATTAACCTTTCATAGAATCATAGACCGATATGTAAATTTATCATGTCTGTAAACTTGCGCACGTCTATTTTTTTGAAATATTTCATGAATACTGGAATTTTATTTAGGGTGCAGATGAATCCCAATTACAAATAAACACCATCAAATGCATTGAGCATACAATTTTCAAAGGTTTTTCTATGAGCCAAGGGCTTAAAATGGAAATTTCTTGCATGAACAAGAATATTCCATATGCGTCATGTATCATTTGAATAGTTAAATATCAAAAGTAGGGTGATACAACTCTCATAAAACTCAATTTGATTTTGATTAATATTCGTGAACAAGTTGTTATAAAACTCAATTTGACTCGTAATCTCTTAAGAGCACTTTCAATAGATTTTTCATCCTATCCTTTAAAATACATTACCAAATTTTACTTTTTCTATTTTACATACTAACTTTTACAATATATCATACATCAACTTATCTATTTTTTCTTCATATCATTTTAATATTATATCTTTTAATATTTTATAGAAGAAAAAATACAATGAGAGATTAATTTGAGAAAAAAAGTACAAGAAGAGATAGAAAATAAATAAAAATATGTTTACATTTGTGTACAGTTACTTCTACATCTAGAAGCAACACTGTACAAAAATGTAAAATAGAAATACAATAAAGCATCCGTTGGATGCACTTTTTATACAACATTTCTTTAAATTTTACATAACAATGGGTTTTACAAAACCCATTGTGAGTGCTCATATATGTTGCAACATATACAGGTGAAGGCAAGTAGAAGCCAAAGCTGGGAACTTGGTTTATGGTATTCTGAACCCCAATTCTCACGCTGTCATTACAAACTATAAAATTAAGCAAAGCTGAAGTTTTCATACATGGTAATGCCATCAAGACAACTCCATAACCACGCGGATCTGAGAAAGAAAAGTATCCAATAGTTCAAAAAAAAAAGACTCTATGAGCTGAGTTGAAGAAACCTTTGTGCCATAGGATGCTTGGCTTCTGAGAGTTGTTCAGGTTTTAACACTTCAACAACCTCACCATTCACAAGAAGACACACAATATCAGCAATCCTCTGAATCTGTTTGATGCTGTGAGAGACAATTATAATTGTCATTCCCTGTTTCTTCTTTAGATTTACCAGGACAGTTTCTATGTTTTCTGTCGATACTGGATCCAACGCACTTGTTGGCTCGTCCAGCAACAAAACCTTTGAGCAACAGAGAGAGCACACCATCAGATTCTATATCGTAACATGTTTCAAATATCATGCTTATAATTGAAACATCTTGTTACCTAAAATGTTAAATCTACTTAACAATAAAAAGAACTTTATAATCTAACATAACTAATCTTATCTAATCGTTACAACTTCTCAAATCACCACACAAAATAAAACAAACAATTCAATTTTTTCAAATTTAAAACAAAAATAATATTAAAACAAACTTATCTCAATTCATATTATGTTATCTGTGAGAACAAACTAGGTTAAGCATTTCTGGTTATAATTACGGTAATTACCTCTGGTTTATTAGCTAGGGTTCTAGCAAGAGCAACTCTTTGAGCTTGACCCACAGAGAGTTCTCCACCAGGCTTGCCCAGAAAAGAGGGATCAAGGTCTGCAAGCCTCAGCAACTGGAAAACCTCGTCATCAGTCAGCCTTTTTCCTATCAATTGTGGTCCATATCGAATGTTGTCCGCTACCGTGCCTGAAAAAGTTCATATCCGTGAGCGATCACATGTCTTAGGAAACGGTACCACACTTATCGACAGATTACCTTCGAAGAGAGCAGGAAGCTGGAAGAGCATGCCGACCTTACGGCGAAGATTAAGCACATCTAGTTCCCGAATATCACGACCGTCCAAAAAGACTGTACCCAGAGGTGGCTCCCACAGCCGATTAAGGGCTCTCAACAGCGTCGATTTCCCACTCCCGCTCGGCCCTATGATCCCCAGGATCACTCCCTCCGGTACGTCCAAGTTTACCCCGTTCAGTATCGGAACCCCCGCCGGTTCCAATTGCTTGGTCAGATTACATATACGAAACTTCGTCCGGTCTTCATCTTCGCGGATCACCACCAGAAGTTGCTCGCCAGCCTCCTCTGCAACCACCCAAAAAAAAAAAACAGAGCTAGAGAAACAGGAATGAAAAATCAAGAAAGGAAGAAGAAGAAGAGGAGGAAGAAAGGTGATTAGCAGGTACCCTCTTCAGGCATTGAAATTTGATAGAGATAATGAAGAGAGATAAAACAGGACAGTAAAGTTAACGGATCACTCTCTGCATGTAGTTGTATATATATACACGGACATGGCGGCTGTGAAGGAAGAAAAAACCTTCCCCAGTTAGGGAAATATAATCAGTACCGTACAATTATGGCTGCCGAAAGTAAATGCCTTCACACCGAATACAACGTTTACCGCTAGACACTAGGGGTCATGCTTGAATTTTCCATCCTTTTTGTTTTCTTGCGGAATATCACACTCCTTCCTAGACAATTGGATGCGTCTCAATCTCGATTGGATAGCGAGATTATTCTCTCTCCTTATTTTTTGTTATAATTTTTTAAAATTCTTACATATAAAACAATAAATAATTTTATTTTTTAGATTTTAAAATAATAATATTATTAAAAAATAATATTTAAATAAAATTTTATTTAATTTTTAACTTAAGATTATTCCATTCAATTTCATTATTTAAACCACACCTTAAATCAATTCATAACAAACAAAAACAACCTCCGAGTGTTAGGATGTCACTATCAACCAATTGAATTGGTAAAACTATTTTACAACTTTACATGAACATAATTCTCAACCTGACGTTAAATAATTAAAAAATTATTTTTTATGTTTTACTTGTATTCCAATCATTTTACATGCATGAGATGAGGTTACCCCTTCAATCGTAACAACACCATATTATATATATATATATATATACAACATCATTATTCTTTAAGTAATACTTTAGTAGGCAAGCCTCTTCCTCCATAACATACGCTAATAAGGTTATGTTTGAATGTCAAAACTCACCTTAACATATCTCAAACTAACTATTAATAGACTTACTATCTTTTTAACTTTTCATAAAACATTAAACATATGATCTCAATCTATTTCGTATATTCAAACACATATTTCAACATACTCCATACATTCAATCATATCTCAATGAAACTTACAAAATACTATCATTCATAAATCAAATCAGATCATCTAAGATCACCTCAGTCTCCAAACATAACCTAAAATTTATCATGCTATTTATAAATCTACTATGCATCACACTGCATGTCAGGCCTGAGCTCCGACTCTGACGGAGTCAGAGGAGTGCTTTCCGACCTCTGACTTTGACAGGAGTCAGAGGCAAAATTTGGCTCCGACTTTGACTCCAAACGGAAGTCGGAGTTCGGAGCTCCGATCGAAGAGTGAGTCTATGAATTAAAAGACTCGAACTTCATGATCATCTCAATTGATTGTTGGTCTTATCACTTATATATGCCAGGATCTCTTCATTGCTGGCATTGAAACTTCAGCAGAAGCCATGCAATGGGTAATGCCTGAGTTGATTAATCATCCCTGCATATTGAAGAAGGTCAGAGAAGAAATAGAATCTGTCGTTGGAAAAACTAAATAGTTAAAGAATAAGATATTGCAAATCTCCCTTACTTGCAAGTGGTTGTGAAGGAAACACTAAGACTACACCCACCTGGCCCTGTGACAATACGAGAATGCCGCCAATGCTGCAAAACCAATGGGTTTGATATTCCCAAAAAAAAAAAAAAATGTAGTGGCTATCAATCTTTATGCCATCATGAGGGATGATGATTCATGAGATGACTCTAACGAGTTTGCTTAGAGAGGTTCTTAGTTTTCTTCAAAGAGAAAGATAAAGACCAATGTTAAAGCAAAGAAACGAGAAAAACATTTTTCAACTTTGTTCTATTTGGGGTTGGAAGAAGAGGGTGCCCAGGAACAACATTGGCATTCAACTTGATGAATATTGCTTTGATTGGAAGGTTGATGAATACTACGTTGCATTCATGGTTTTTTTAAAAAAATTCAGAGTTCGGAGTGATCGACTCCAACTCCGACTCATAACTCTAAAAATATTTTTGGAACTACTCTGATTTCGATTTTGATTTCCGAACACTCCAACTCCATTAGAGTCAGAATCAGAGTAGGGTTGGACGAAATTAAAATAATCGAAAATTTGCATAGCCCTACTGCTTGTTGTAGGTAAATTATTTGTATATAGTTATAAACTAGTGTACAAGTCTCGCATACTTCATTGAAGATAAAGTAAGATAAATTTGAGATCTATATGGAAAAACTCAACTTTTTCATCGTGAGCCCCACTCCTTAAAAAAAGAGTGTTTGTGACTTGCATACCTTAAAATCGTATCTAACATTATAATTCAAGATTTATTATATTGAAGTTAAAATATCAACACTTTTTTTAAATAAATTGACATGAAAATTTTTTACACGAACCATATCATTACACACCATAACAAATACATACTATTGCTGCGAAAACTTTTTACAGTAAATGTGGAAAAATTTGCAACAAATGACCATTAAGCCACAAAAAAGTACCGCCACATCTTTGTAGATAATAAATTGCCAATTTACTATTACTTTCGGCTATCCGAAATTTTGACGTAAATACTTACATATCTTGGCAATTTATGCCATTGCCATAAGTCATTTATATTGTCAGAAATACGACTATAATACCCTCCCAATCTCAAACAGGAAACTCAATTCCCAAAATGCAACCTTGCCACTAATATGCTATGTCCTCAATTTATAACTTAGCTATTGATTACTTACTACACATATATATTGTAGGAAATATATTTTATCGGGAACTTATGTCGACAAAAAAATGAAAGATTGGCAACTTTGATTTGCCTCAATAACTTAATTACTATGCAGTTTGATAAGTTCAGACTGACATCAATCATCTTTTGATACAACTACAAATCTATGTAATAGGTTTGTATTGACAACTATGTTTTCTGGGAAAAACTTTTTAGTAGGAACGTTGGCTCATCCAGTCTGTCTTATCGTCGACTACCTATATTCTCCAGATCAAGAATTGGTTGGTAATTCAGCAAAGCCAAAAATAACTATTATTGGCCATTATTTTCTTTGCTATAGCTCAATCTAGGCAAATTGCATGCATATCTATATATATATTCCAAATAGGACTAGCTACATTTTATTGGCTGAAATTGAAGGGTACTGATGATGCATTATTGCCAGAAATCCTCATTTCCCACAAAACCCAACATGTACATAAATACATAAACTGTAACTTAGGCGTTGCAACTTAATTAGCATTTCAACCTACGTACTTTAATTTCCTATACCTTACCATTTGTCAATCGGTACACAACTGCCCCATATATCTGTAATTTATATAATTATATTCAACGATGACCTAAACCATAATTTGATCCATAAATTAATGCTCAAGTATATAAAATATAAAAATGAATCCCATGCATGTTGCAACCAAAAATACCAAAGTTTTACTAGCTATTATTTCTATCGATTGTGCGCCCATCAGTATAAAACCAAAACTGTCAACATGCATTTTGGTTTTATACACCAATTGGATGATTTCCCCCTTAGCTGTAGTACCTTTCCAAAATATATAGGATAAATCAAGTGGACAGAAATGATATGATTCCCATGGCAAAACTCCCAAACATTCGCCCAGTAAAAATCATCATCTATTTGATATATCACTTAGTTCTCCATATCCATACAATTTCCATCCAAATGCACCCTGTTCAGTTAGTTAATATCCAGCCAACATAAACCACAAAGTGCACATGATCACTTCAACACATATCACATAATCATCAATTCTAGTCTCATTAATTACATGATGATGCCAACCATGACATCCTATTCAATCTGACATGCCCAGCCAATATACAAGTTCTATGAGTCCCATTTTTATGTCCCAAAACAGAACTATTATATATCAATAATATATATTGATTGGTTTCTAATCTCTTCCCTGATCAAAGCTATCTATAGGGATCTTCACTAAAAACAAAAAAACAAAAAAACAAACCTCCAATTGTCCACATAGATGGCAAGGTTGGCCTCATGCATGCATCGTTTCAACATTTCCTTCAAACCTCCTCTTGCTGCTAGGTTTCATACTCCCTGCACATATATTTTGGCATAGAGTCATGCTAATCCATTTTTGTGAGTTGAGTTACTTCCAATATAGCAGAGCTGATAAATTACCCCCAGAATGACAATAGTTATGATACTTACTATTGTCATTCTAGGATCATGCAATTGACTCCACTCAAAAACCACCAATTGCATGTATTTTTATCTAACTCATGCAAACTATTTATATTAATCCTAAAGCAGGGATATCTAGAGTGTCAGGAATACCATGAAGGAAAACAGCACATATATTTTGTTTTTAGCATCATGCAAATCCAACATTTTTACCTTTCTATTTCTTCCTAAATAGCAGGGCAGACTAAATGACCAAACAACTCATTCTTTGACACTTACTAACTACTCTATCCCATCATTAAAGTGACTGTACTCTCAACCACCAATTGCATGTATTTTTATCCAATCACGCAAACTATTAGAATTTGATTGATCTGAACCATGGACAGTTTGAGTGTATATACAAGCAAAACCATAAATGACCATTCTTCAATTGTTAAATGGATGGGGGAAAAATATCTCTGAATATGTGAGTCAATCATCAATTACAACTTGTAAGAAGAGTGAGGAAATTGCATACCTTACTCAAGGTTTTTTTGGTAGAATGCATGGCAGCAAGTATTTCCATTGTCAATATTTTACTAGCTAACTGTTAATGTAGACACCAACTAGAGACTGACGCCACATCCATATAGGTGCACAACAAAAAGGACCAAAAGAGTTTACTCCTGAAATGTTAACCTTACTTGTAACTTCAACTAGGACTTCCCAAAAATCAAAAGTTGGGCAACCAAAAAAAACAAAATACCCAGGATGCGTAGGCATTCATGCGAGTTTCCTGATGAGACTTTCTTCGATTGCATTCCAGGTCAGCTACACGATTGTTCATCAATTTCTCATAGTCTTTAAATTGATTCTTGAAACTATGCAACTCATCTCTCAGTACCTCTAACTGGCTCTTGTACAAATCAGCTTCATTCTTGTTCCTTTCATTCTCTTTAACAATCCTAACATAGTCCCTATTTTTGTGCAATGTTATTGAAGGTTCAGGTATAACCGAGTGTCCAAATCCTGTTGCATAGCCTGGTCTATATCCTAAAACCTCCTTGAAAGCTGCATTGCACTTCTCATTATTGTTTTATATATTCACCTCAGTCTCATCCAATCGCTCAAGCATTAGTTTCTACATCCATAGATAGGAAAACACCATTAACTTTGGATTGTATACCTGTTTTAACATCACAAAATGAACTCAATAGAAACTAGAATTGACTTACGTAGTTCTGTTTTGCTTGGCCAGTTATAAAGCAGCCCTTCTTTTTTGACCAATGCACTTCTTTGTAAAATTGTATCAAGTTCGGGTCTTCTTTATTCTAGACCATCAACAAATTTTCCAATTAAATTGTTAGGGTGGATAAGAAAGCATATGTGGTGTTGGATGAATCAGAAATTCATCTAGACTAACAATTTCCTCCAATATTCGTACGAATGGCTTTCTCCCTCCTGTATGGTTCACATTTTGTTTTCGTCTATTTCTCTGGTTTCTCGTTGACATTTTCTGTGAGGTATTGACAAGCAAAGTTTAATGAGGTGTAATTTTAAACTATTACTCAGATTCTGTAGTAGCAAGGAAAATTCTGGCTAGGTTTAATTTTATAAATAAAGTGTGAAGTATTTATATTATTTGTGGGCTTTATATACGAATTTTCCTTAAGGATGGGTGTAACCTATAATGGCACTACATTTGATCTATTACTTCCTTGCACACTACTGTCAACTATAATATTTTCAAGCAAACAATTAAAACCTAATTGTATTTGATATTCTACATGACTATTCTGGATTTAATTCCACACAATTTACAATGTTTTTAACAAAAAACAGGTTAAAAACAACCATGCATAATTTGTATCACTTGTCATATTACACAAGATTGAGCTATACACATACCAACAAATAGCAAAATGTAGATTGTCCGAAAGCAGATTGCATGCCAACTCTATTTTCTGAGGAGCACACTCCTCTCTTTTTGGTACTTTGTTTTAAGAGGTATGCAAGTTGTAACACATTAATGTTAAAGTATTGTGTAAACTTGTCTATCTAACGCCCTAGCATGCATACATATGGTATATCCCAGCATGTTTTGTACCATCCCAAAAGTTTAACTCATAAAACCATTTGCTCTGTTTTAACCCAACCAGTATGCTACTTTGATAGAAATCACTTCCAGCAACTCACTTTTTCACATTTAAATAACTGCACTAGCACCCAAGAACTTGAGTCATTTCAGTATGTGTCATGCCAAAAAATATAGAATATATAAGGCAGTTTTCCATTTTGCTAAATTATTCAAGGAGTTGTACTAGTGTAGAGATGTGGATATACCTCGAAATCTTCACTTGACCACATTTCAAATGGGTGTTCCCATACGAGCTTCTCCACCCACGATGTCCCGCCAGAGAGTGCCGCTTCTTTCGACCCATACCTTATGTATTGCTTTCACAGTAAATAGTGAAATGCCTTATATTTCCTGGCAACTGTGTTTGTCACATACTCATGATTCAAACTTTGTGTCCAATCCAATTTAAAATCAGCCTACGATAAGCTCAAATAGTCAAGCATTTCACTAACAAGAGCATCTCTTTGTGTTGATGACAACATCAATGAAAATGTATATTCAGATTTACCAAAAAACATATAGAAGGGCTCAAACACAACACTCTTGCATTGTCTTACCTTAACACGGTTGAAGAGCTCTTCTTTTTCCTCTCTTGGCATAGCTTTCCAGCTTGCTTGGATCATGTTGGCATGAAGTCTCATGATCGTGGTCACCCGTCCAAAAAATATGTTGTAATTTTCACACGATGAACCTCTTTGTCCGTCCTTAATAATCAGGTGTATCGGCCCAAATTTTCTGACTCTCTCAAACAATGTGTGTTTTGCTGGTCCTCGACCACGTTTTCGAGAAGGTGCATTAGTTCCTTCTATCCACCAATAACATTAAATTAACACCAGCTGAAAGCTTTTTTCATCTTAAGTAAAACAAACACTACAAAGGGTTTTCGATAAAAGTTACTCAACTTATGTGCATTAGTAACAATCCTAATATCATGATTTGCTTCATCCCTGGCCTCCTCTACACCCACATTTGGAGGTTGAGTGGAATCACCAAATACTTCATCTGCTTCCGTATCACTTAGCAGTGGTGGCCCATGATGAAGCCATGAAGTATGCCCCCCGCGTCCATATCTTCCAGGGAGCCTTCCTCTTACCCATCTCACCATTGTCTTATTTGTTGAAATGTCAATACTACAAATACACCCACACACAAGCCAAGTCAAACATCCAGCCTAGATATAGTAAATAGTGAAAAATTAGCTACTGCTATCTAATGCATCATATTGTCATTGACTTGACAATATTAAAACTATTAGAACCCTAGGGTAAGACCATTGCATTACTTACATCTAAATGTGAAAAGAAATACTCAGATAGAGAAAGTAGAGTTTGAGCAGTACACCCTCACTACATTACGCATAAAAATGAGCTGTATTCTAGTCTAGATACGGCAACAAGGGAAAAGATATAAATAAAGGTGTACTATTCGTTGCTTTTATTTGGAATGTGTTGACAATATTGAACCTAGTATAACATTCTAGACTAACAAGCATGCATAGCATTTCATTCAAAGTTATTAAGGTTAACTCATAGGGAGAAATCAGATTTAAGCACTTTTTAGTCCCTCCATATCTACTGCCACATAAAATAGGCTGTATTCCAGCCTAGATATATGCAACAGGGGAAAAAAGTTACTAATCTTTTTCTTTACAAAAATGTGTTGCCAATATTGAAACTATTATAAGCCTAGAGTAAGATTGCATACATTACTTACATTGATAATCTAGACAGGAAAATGCAGAGAGAGAAATAAGAGTACGGGTCTGTACCCCAAAGCTACAAACTGCCACATATTACCTTTTGTAATCCAGTCAAGATATTGGCCTAGGGAAAAAATTACTAATCTTTTTTTTTTTTTTTTTTTTTTTTTTTTTTTATAGAGAAATGTGTTGACAATATTTAAACTATGTATCATGAAGATCCGTGGATGAAGCATGCATTACTTACATTCAAAGCTAGACTGTAAAAATCTACCAAGAGAGAAATGAGAGTTCATGCAGTGGTCCGCCCAGATCTAGAAGCTGACACAAAAAAATGCCCATTCCAGTCTATATATGGCAACATGAAAAATCAGCATCAAACAACTTGCATGCATATTAGGATAATTTGCTTCAGTTGAGATTTGTTGACAATATTGAAACTATTATCCTACCCTAGAGTAAGAAGCATGCATTACTTACATTCAACTCTATTAACTCTAACTCAGATAGAGAAATCAGAGTGAGACCATAACTATGCTTGTAAGTTTCATGCATTACTTACGTGTGGTTGAATGTAAGAAAAACTTAGACAGAGAAATGAGAGTGAGAGCAGTACTCTCTCTAGGTAAAGCTACAAAAAGGCTATGCATGCCAAGCATAAATATGGTCTCAGGAAAAATCAGCAGCAAGATTAAAACATGCATGCATTATAATTAGGACATTTAGCAAAGTTGAGATTTGCATCAAAGTAGTCTGAAACATGTATAACCCTAGGGTAACATGCATGCATAGCCTTTCATTCAAACACTAAGTATAACTAGGCTGAGAGATATGAGAGTTATAGCAGTATCCCCTGTCTCACTACAAACTGCCAAAAAAAAAAAAAACCTTTTTACTTCCCAGTCTAGATATAAGAACAACCAAAATAAAAATGCTAATTCACTTTGTTAGAAGATGTGTTCACAATATGCACCTACTATATAACCCTAGTTTAAGAAGCATGCATTACTCACCTTCAAAGCTATAACGTATCTACAGAGAGAAAAATGAGAGTGAGAGCAGTATTCCATGACTATCTTTTCTATAAAAAAAAAAAAAAAAAAAAAAAAAAAAAAAAAAAAAAACGCATTTCCAGACCAAAATGTGACTAGATATTGCAAGAGGAAACAAAAAAAAGTAAGCTTTCTTTGTTCTATATAAATGTGTTGACAATTGTGGATTAAATACCCAACAAGGGGAAGAAAGCATGCATTCATAATAGTTTGTTATGCTATTATGAAAAACTCAGAGAGAGCCAAGAGATTGAGAGCAGTGCCCCCTCACATCAAACTGCCATACAAAAGGTCCAACAATTTCTAGTCTAGAGCTGACAACAGGGGGGAAAATGTGCATCTCTTTAATAAAAAGATGGAATGGTTCTTCATGAGAAATGTGTTCACAATATATCCCATTTACTTGTATAACCCTTGTGTTAGTTGCATGCATTACTTCCATGCATGCAACTTAACAAAAATCATGCACAAAGAGAAAAATGACAGTTAGATGTTTAACACCAAAACATGTGAGAGGAAAAGGAGAGGAGGCAGACCGAGTTAGCCCAAGGTCTTTGTGGATGAAGGTAGAAGAATCTGCTCCTCTCTCTGCTTGGATGATCACAAGTGTAGTGGAAACCGATGCTTTGTGATATTGGTCGAATCTCACCTTTAGAATGGTTGGCTGATATCATGCTTGGTTTTGCTGCTCTCTCAGAAACATTCAGATATGGCTTCTCTCTAATGTGAGCAAGTTAGACCTTCACTTTTTGAAGCAATTGGGTACGAGCTCCTAGGTGTTGGCAGGAGCAAACAAGAGATTACTGCATATGAGTTGACAACTAAACACATTACACCCCGCCTCTTTTCAGTCTCTTCCCGCCCACTTTTTTTGTCATATTTTTTTAAATGCATCATCCCCTATCTGCCTTTTAGACTAATCTAACATCAACTATTTTGCTTTGAACTCGCTAAGTGTGTAAACATATATTTGATTATCTTGGTCAACACTTAATTATCACAAGGGGATAATTGTGGTCAACTCATCTTTCTGCAATGTTTTCTATTTCAAGTAGATTATTTTTTATAGAGAATAATCTTTGTCAATCCCTATATACAAGTGGCATATTATTTTTGTTAGAGCAATATAGGTGTTAGCTTATATAGAAGTGGCAGGTTAATATATTTGCTAAAACATGTAAGTGCCAGCTTATATACAAGTGACAAATTATTGCTCAATATAGGTGTCAGCTTATTTTTGCTATATGTGTCAACTTTTAGAACAGGTGTTACAATATAATCTGCAGCTATATAACCAGCATTGCAAGACCCTCTTTGTGTGGATTGGTCCTCGTTGCAAACCTTAACTAGGAGATTAATATTTTCAGCATTTTAGCATAGCTGCACCATACATATAGAATAAAAAAAAAATGGTAGTCTATAATTTTGCCATTTTTTGATTGATTTATCCATCTAAATCCCCCCATCGATGGACATTGAAACAACACATATGTTTTCTTAAAGCATTTAGTCAATCGATGTTTGCAATGAAGATATTGTCAATCAATTGGAAGTTTGATATATGATCATATTTCTTCTCTATTCTTTACTGAGGTGAATAAGTGATATGAGTGCATTATGGTTTTGCACATAAGCCGAGTAGCTTAGAACCATGTGCTTGCTACTTTGTAGGCTTCATGTAACTCATATATTCAATCAATTCTGTTGTCCAAGTGGCAGATTATGCTATTATCAAATAATCATGTCTAACATATTACGGCACCCACATCAATTTAGCCAATTAATTGGTCCACAATTTCATTTATCCCATTTACTTGGCTGGAGTTTATTGGATTGATGAGAAATACCTAATGGCAGTGCATTACACCATACTTTTTGGAGGATTGATATGGATGTTCGACGGACTTCAAGTATACCTCTTATGCTGTATGTTATATTCATTGAAGCATGCCAGGGAGCTGGAAATGAAGCAACCAGATTGTGGTAAAATGAATTTTTGTTTTAGTTGAATTCCTTGATACCTGTCATCCCATTTTCAACTTATTAGAATCACATCAAACAACTTGTAAGTGAAACAGCAAATGTGAATAAATTAGTAGTCAGCAATTTGTGTTGAATAAATTGTTCAACACAAAGTAATTTCCCTATATAAACTTGACAAAGAAGCAAGTAGGAGTATTTAGTATACAATATAAGCTACAAATTAGCCAACACTACGTGAATTCTTTGTTTATTCAACTATTGTGTTTGATTAAAAACTTCACCTCAAAACGGTGGCCCAAAAGGATCAGATTCACGGGGCACATTCTAACAAAAGCAATCACACTTGACGTTGGCTTTTTATTGAAAGAGGTTATCAAAATATGACAAGTTATATGATCTGGAATACCACTCCTTAGTATGTTTATGTAGAAGAGCGCCTTTATTGACTCTATAACAACTACCTCAGTTGTTGTTATAGAGTTTGTGTGCAGCTCGCAATTTCCCTTGTCTGATGTGAAAGCTGGCAAGATGTTGCATCAGTTTCTCTATTTTTGGAATGCATACAGAGTAAACATTCATTTTCCAAATCAATCATGCTCAATACATAGTGTAGAAATATTTTTTCTTTGATAAGTTTTTTAATAATAATAGAAAATAATTTTTTATTTTTTTGATAAGTACATAGTGTAGAAATATCAATGCTTTGTTTTCATTAAAAACACTTGGCCAATATAAGTAGTGAATACGTGACCCTAAAACAAAATTTTAATGATCATTTCCCCCTAGATGATCTTCTTAAAATGCATATCTTCCTCATTGTTGAGATAGCAATGAACCTAGCAATATTTTCATTAATATATTCCTAACATAAGTAAATGATCAATCCAAGATACATGCAATATGCTAAATCAGATGAATATATTTAACCAATACCTTGCCTAACAACATAACAAATAGTCCCCTGGAGACTATCACATTTAAGTCATTTTGTTAATTCTATAAAGTGGAGCAACATAATATTGCCCAATTATACACAAACCTCCCGTGCATACAGATGCATAGATGGGAATTCTTACAAAAATGAAGGAAACACCAAACCTTTGTTCTGATACTTTGCTCAACACCTTTCATCAGAGCATAACGAATAAGATAGAGCTTTATACATGAGTAAGAGGTTGACAACAAGAAGGATGAGCTAAAAATCCAGCAGCTGATGTCCTCGTTTCTTCGGCAATGGTCACTGACTCTAGTTGGTTGTGGATGACATGCCACATAAATATCAAACTGCAAATGGCCATTTACCACATTCAACCCTCACGATTATATCAAAGCACACATATTTATCCTGTTATTAATGTATGTACATTAATAAACACGTCAACTCAAGAGAGAGGGTCATGTGAAGACGGGAACCACAAGGGGTTCAGGTTTGGATCAGTACATTAGTTATCCAAGAAATAAGGGGTTGAGGTTCAGTGTAATTTTTGGGGGTTGTGGGTACAGGTTTGTTAATTAATTATAAAGGCTGTTTATAAACCATTACGGGTGCTTTATTATGGTGAAGGTGTTTTCTTCTATACCTTCAGTGTACTTATTTATTCCTTTTGATACATTGAGCAAGTTTTTAAAAATAAAACTTTTTTGTAATAATAACTAAAGAAGGAGAACATGCATTGTGAGAAAACCATATAATAACATTAGTTAGGGCATACCATCTTCTGAGTCTGAGGTTACATCATCGGCAAATGCAATACTGCCTTCATCGCTTCCGTCGCTATTAGAATCGACATCGTCGATTCCCAGCTCATCATCAACACCATCATCCTCGAGGTATGCCTCGTGGTCAAGTAAAGCAGATGGTTGATGTTCTAATATGGTCGAAGGGTCAATCACTACTCGTTCTTCATCTACCATGTTCAATGGATTCATTGGGCATGCGGCACGTTTCTAGCAATATTTTCATCTTCCTAGAAAGCGTCATCGTCACCAAACTCTGCACCATCATTCGCATCGTCAACCGACGCAACTAAAGGAATGTTGTATACATTCCTATTTTTTATCTTATGGACCACATACCAATTGCCCGCCACACTAATATCTTTTAAGTAAAACACCTGCTGGGCTTGGCAAGCTAGAGCAAAAGGCTCATCTTTATACCACGTTCTAGAAGTGTTCAGGCTTGTTAGATGGTCGCCAACGCGAATCCCTTTTCGCTTATCACTAACATCCCACCAATCACATTGAAATAAATAGACCTTATGCCAACCCATATATCTTAATTCTATAATATCATTTAAAACCCCATATAAGTCAATGGGATTTGATTGATGTTCACCACGGACCACCAAACCGCTATTTTGAGTTCGTCGGTGCCCCTCTCGATCCTTTGTCTGAAACCTAATTCTATTCATTATACAACCAGCATACGACGCAGCCCACTTGTCGGGACCACATGCAAGTGCATATATTTCATCTGGTACACTGGCTGGATCCATCACATGCTTCTCTTGAATCTATATTCCAATCAAAAGACAAAACCAATAAAATTATACAATAGCTAGAACAATTATATAACATATTGGTTTTAAACATGTGGCTTCGTCAATTTTGTATTATTTTTATTTTTATTTTTTTTTTACTAGTGTGTAGCATCTTTTATGTCGAATTCAAATGACATGCACATCAACCGGGGTACGTTTCGAGAAGGTTGTATGAATCAATAGAAATACGTACATGTTTCTTAAACCACCCAGGGAACTGAGCTTGGTGCCTGCGCGCATTGTTGGTTGTGACTTCCCGTGTAATCATGTTATAATGCTCATTGCAAAATATAGTCGTATCAGTACACGATGTAATCTGTATCCGATCAGTACTCTGGGCTTTACACAAAATGTTAACCACTTACTCGAGGTAATGCTCGATCTCGCCACAATTATTGAGAACATACCAGTGGGCTCTTGAAAATAATTTCTCGGATAGCATGTGAATGTTGGCCTCCCCGAGCGGACGTACCTTTTGTGAGAATATAGAGAAAGATTCTTCATTAAGCTGTTTTGAAATGTCTAAGTTTCTTCCAATTCATTGATATCTGGTCTCAATGTCATTGAGATACATTGAGCAAAACGTCAAACACTCAACATGAACATATACTTCAGCAATTGAACTCTTAGGACGGGCTTTGTTCCGGACATAACGCTTGAACTTCTCCAGGTACCTTTCAAAAGGATACATCCACCTGTATTGCACTGGTCTAGCAAGTAATGCCTCGTCCGGTAAATGAATAGCAAGGTACACCATTATATCAAAATATGCAGGTAGGAATATCATCTCAAGTTTACATAGGATGATAGGAATATCTGCCTGGAGCCGATACAATGATTCATAAGTCAATGTTCGAGCACACAATTCCTTGAAAAATGTACTTAACTCGGTTAAAGCTAGCTTGATGTTGGGCCGCAGAAAACCACCAATCACGACCGAAAGCAACCGTTGGAGAAAAATGTGGCTGTCATGACTTTTCATTCTTATAATTTTGCCTTCACGAATATTCACACACTGAGCAATATTAGAGACGAAGCCATCTGGAAAAGTAACTTGTGACACCCACTCACAAAAGGATATTCTCTCATTATGGTTTAGTGTGTAACATGCAAGACTCATTCGGCAACGATCACCATCCAGACATAAGTGTAATTCCTTCCTCAATTCGAGATGTTCCAAATCCCTACGCGCATTTGTAGTGTCCTTACTCTTTCCAACAATACTCAGCAAGGTGCTCAATACGCTATCACATATGTTTTTCTCAATATACATTATGTCTAGGTTATGCCTCAATTCCACATCTTGCCAGTATGGGAGATCGAAGAAGATGCTTTTCTTTGTCCAATTTAATTCTTGTGGTGCCCGTTTCCTCTTCGGCAAAATTTTTCCAAATTGCACATTGGAGACCATGCGTAATGATTCAAGAACAGCTTGGGCCGTAAGTTTTGCTGGGTGACCTTGAACCTCGTTGGCACCATTGAAAGCACGTTTATTCTTTCTCCAAGGGTGTTTCGGGGCCAACCATCGACGGTGGCCCATATAACAATATTTATGCCCATAGGCCAACCATGTAGAATCAGTATCTACAGTGCATACAGGACATGCCAACTTCCCCTTGGTGCTCCACCCAGAAAGATTGGCATATGCAGGAAAATCATTTATAGTCCAGAGTAAAGATGCATGTAATCGGAAAATATCGGAACTGAATGCATATATGTCTCAATACCAACCTCCCATAATTTTTTCAATTCATCAATTAAATGATGCAGGAAGACATCGATATCATTTCCTGATGATTTAGGACCAGGTATCAAACATGTCAGTAGAAAGTATGGGTCTTTCATGCAAGACCAAGGTGGCAAGTTGTAAGGCAAAAGTATAACTGACCATATACTATAAGGCTTGCCCATGTTATTGAACGGGTTGAATCTGTCACTCGCAAGTCCAAGACGTATATTATGAGCATCTTTGGCAAACCAATCATGTTTCCTATCAAAATCTTTCTACACTTTAGAATCAATTGGATGCCTCATACAGCTCGAATCATCAATACGCCCCTCTTTATACCATCGCATCACTTGTGCTGTCTTCTTCGACATATAAAGGTGTTGCAACCTAGGCTTCAATGAAAAATAATGCATCACTTTCTGAGGTACCCGGTGTTTACTTGTCATTGAGACCCATCTAGATGCAAGTAGGGCACTAATCTTTCTGAGCATCTTCTTTCCCAAATAAGATACAATCATTTGGGCATACATGTATTTTGGTGTAACTAAATCCCAATACATGCTCTAGCTGACATGCATCATTATAGTCTTCAGGCAAGAGAGCATTCGGGAAAGCAGATTTCAATAACTTTAGCACCATGTTAAATGACTTTACGTTTCAACCACCGATAGTCTTGATGTGAAGCAACTTCACCATAAATGATAGCTTTGAGTAGTTTGTACACGATGGATAGAGTGGACGCCGTGCATCCTCTACGCACTGTTCAAATGAATGGTGTCTTGAAGTCCCAACGTTGGGTTCTGCATTATCATTGTCACTGCCATCAGAATTTAAACCGGTTGCCCCTTCCACGAAGGATCCTACCCGGATGTCATCTAACATCTCATCAACGTCATCAATGTACTCACCAAAATCATCTCCATCATCCTCATCATCTGATTGGTTCACTTGAAAAGGATCATCTTCTCCATGAAATATCCATTGATTATAACTTCTATCAATCCCTCGCAAGAACAGATGATCCCTCACAACAGTAAATGGTTGGAAAAAATTATTACGACATATCCAACAGGGACACCTAATGGCGTCACTGGCTGGCGCATTAGATTGAACCATGGATAAGAAATGATTAACTTATTTGGCATAATCATGGGACCGCAATCTATCTTCAATATGCATCCAAGATTTATCCATTAAATTCTTGGTAAAAAAAAAAATAGCCTAATCAAAATCTTCTTGATATAACTTAAGATGAATATGACTTTTCAATTACGTCCTGACAAATTTAAATGGATAAAACAACTTTCAGCCATGTAGAACAGTTAAAAAAAATGTTGCAGAGGGAAGTTGCATGGATGATGACGACCGAGAAGTAAGTTTATTGCAAGGCACACACTAACCTATCTATGATGCATGAAAATGCCTGAATTATATAATCTTCTACACAATTACAAACCCTACATGTGTTTGATATGCAAGCTAGCAAGGAAAAAATATCAGGTAAACACAAAAGGTTAAATCACAATAGTATGACATTCATGTGCACATAAGCACAAATGAGCATAAAAACCAATGGGATTCATTAAGGAGCATAGACACAAAATGGAAGGGACACTTTGTGTCAACAATAATTTTCCAGAGTTATAGATTACTGCATATAATCTATAACTATGTCTAAGGCTGGTCATCAGCAGTAGTTTATCAAATTCAATATAAACTACGATAAGGGAAAGCTAGAAAGCATTCAGATGCTTGAGTTTAGTTGTTCGAAGCTTCACTCCCACTCGCCTTGTTGCTCATATATAACAATGGGTGTAACTAATAGAAGGTTTGCTTTTTTTTTTTTTTTTTTTTAAGTTGGAGAGTGGGAGTCACCTCCAAGTGCATATATTTTTTGAAACCTAATAGCATTTTGGGTGTAGGTACTCGAAGCTAGAGGGGTTGGGTTTGTTTAGAACAATAGCTGAATGGGAAGCTTCAGATGTTCTACAATAGTACAAGGCAAGATTTGTCCATTTTGCCATGTATAATTAATGCACCTACGAGAGACAACACACTCGGTGTTCTCAGTATTAATTCTCTAGTTTAGAATCATTAGGTGGGAATGCCCCTCCATATTCTAGCACAGAAAGCATTCTCATGAAGGAAAGTTTGAGTGGAAGCAAACATCGTTATAAACTAGAATAAGAATGTACAAGTACATAGGCAAACCAAAAACAAAAGCTCACAACGAAATTCATATAAAAAACTTTAAAACAAAAACAAAACAATAAACAAACTGGAGACCAAAGAGGAGATAACAAACCCAATAGCAGCCGATGAGGAATGAGAGTGATCTAGAGTTCCCTCGCTGCATGCATGACAATATGTGAAATATCATTGCCCATTTAAAAAGGGGGGCAAGACAACAACAAAACTCAGCCAAATATGGATTCAATCAATTTGAACATTTATAGTCTTTTTTAACAAAAACAAAATTGGAGGAAACGATTTTAAAGTTAATAATAAGATCCTGAGGCACACACTGGCTTACGTATAACAAGGTATAAGTCCATAAATAAAACCTTTTTAGTGTGGATAACCTTTTGTTAGAAGACTTGCAAACTATGAATAAATAGTATTAGGACATCAACAATCTGCTACTTACCTTGATATCCAACAAGGTAAGAAGCAAATGTAGGGAAAAGTGGGCTGTAAGCGAAGCCCACACTCAGTTCTATATATGAACCAAGCCAAATAACTCAAATCCATGCTGACAAAATTGGAAATTACAACATAATTCTAATGCTTAGTTTAGCATGAAACCCGGCAAATGTATTCAACGACCAAGTTACTAATTGCTTGTGATTTAACTTAGAACATTCGAGGGTATAGCCAGGCAAACAGGAGATTATTAAAGTTGTTGGCAAATGGTGGGAACTACTTATGGTATGGCTTGTTGATTGAGGACATTAAAAGGAGGTGCTTAACTAGACCTGCTTAGCAAAGCTAAGTTTAAAAACAAAGAGGCTAACTATGAACTCCACTCTATTGAGAATTATAACTCAATTATGATGATGAATGCAAATGGATGGAGGCAATCCCTGATCTGTAATGAATAAATGTATGTCCAAAGGGACAAAACATTTATCCCATAAAGGCGTTGCAACTGCAGACTGCGAAAGTATGTTCATTAAGAGAGAAAAAATCTGGCAATTGTGATATAGTGCATCTGAAACTCACTTTTCCTGGCTGCTGTTTCCCATCTCTTCTACTTTCGCAGCACCCTAGAGTGATTTAATGAGGATATTTTTTAACTTGAGTCCTAGTTTAGCTGGGAGTCATGCATGTTATAATTGATGTTTCAATAATTTAAGATTATTGTTCATGAAGCTGGAAACATTAAAGCCCAATGCCAACAAGATAGTTTTCTATTTCAAGTGGGATTGGCCCAACCCAATCAAGAGCAATTCCAGTCGAATGGAAGGGATTGCCAGAAATATATATATATATATATATATATATATGTGGGTACATAACTACATAAATATCTCTCAAAGGGATAAGGGCACTACATTAGGCTGCCAATATAAGCTGCTGCATATTATCATGTCTCCAAATGACCATGCCCGGATCTCCAAAAAATAGTGTTTATCATAACAATCCATCAGTTTAGGCTTCCAGCCAAGACACATGTATACCATTTAAAACCCATACAGATTTGGTAGGAGTAGCTCCTAATGTCTGGTTTACAACCTAACCTTTGTCACAACAAATGTGAAAAAGAATAATGGAAAACATAGTATCATATCTTTGTTGTGTTAGTTATCACAGCAAACATACAACCACTTGGAAAAACAACAAAAAACTACAACTCCATGAAGATTCATACCTCATATCAGTCTCGGGAAGGGGCATACACCCACTGGGTGCCATTCTTGGTATTGCAGGAGCTATACCAATATATAAATTACACAACATCCAATGTTTCCAAACAGTTTAGTACAATAGAAGTAGTTATAAAGGCAGTTTAACTCTACTACATTGATGAGTTAGATTAAAACTAGAAGTAGATAACTGAAATCCTGAATCTAATGCATGCAAACCCACATTACTAACCCAAATATAGGTGACCCCATATTCATACAATGACCAAACTACAAAGCCAAGTTACACCTCAATAACCCTAATCAGATATATTGTAGTAGGAACGTACAATATTTTAGCAGACGCAAAACACTATGTATTATTATAATTGGTGAGAACTTACACCAAGTCTGTTAGCAATAATTGGTGAGCTAAAATCCATTTTTGGAGATTGCCACAGCCACTCGTGGAAGCCTGAAAAAAAAAAAAAAAAAAAAAAAAAAAAATCCAAAGGGTTTAGCCTACCTTGACCACTATCAAATCCCACACACTACATGGCACAAAATGAGGTGAAAAATATTCATCATGTAAGGAAAATTTACCAGTAGCTGTATGGTTTCCAGAGTTGATAGGCTCCTATTGTATACTGGAAGCACTATTAGTTGCTGCTCTTCAGCAATGTTTTTATGGGAGAGATAAACAAACAATGAGTGAGTAGTGATGTAACTGGGCTTCGGCATTGTTGGTCATATGTATTGTGGGTTGTTTAAATTGAAAAAATCATATAGGTCCCAGTTCATCGTCATATTCCATTTTGCTAAATCAGTCCATATTACAAATGGGGAAGCAGTTCATGATGATACTAAACATAGGTGTGCTCGCATATAGGCACAGTAGAAGCTATTATATACGAAAAAGGAATAGTATTGGCAAAATGGGTATTCTGGAATTGTCCATAGCATTCCAAGCTTTGTATTTTGTGGTAAAATACAAGATTGGGAAGGCTATGTTTCTGATATAGCCTTCAGATGGAGTTTTACTTCATGTCAAGGTCCATCATACCATATCAACTTGGTAATCATTTTATAGTAGGCTATTGTTTTGGATATATAAATATCCAGTCTATATGTGCACACATACTTGTGATTTAAATGCTTATCTTAATAGACCAAGCATTACTTTGAGGTGCACAAAGCTATAGAGTCAAATACTGCATCAAAGGGAGAGAATATAAGCTTCCAACTTCATTCAGTCAGTCCTCTCAATGATGGCTCTCCTTTGAAATTTTTCAGCAAATGTTTTATGAAAAGAAAAAGTAAATAGAGGTGTTTAGAAGATAAGCTGCCTATTAGCATTATAAGGATGGTAACCAATTACATATTACTCTTCAATAAATAGGATGGTATGCAAATAGCGGAAGACTTGTATGTCTTCCCCATCTTAAGGATAATTTCTTGTGAAGTGATGAGTGGAACATCAATTCGGTAGATGATGATAAACAGATTCCATTAGCAAGTGGAATGTTAACAAATCTATATAGAACATGGACATCTAAATAGATTTGTCAAGATTGGACTGCCTATCTTAAAGTCTAAATAATAATAAAATGAGCACAAGTTGCATGCCTATTTGCTTCAATTTTTTTAATATGTTACAAATAGACTTCACATATTAGTTAAATAAATTAATAGTTAACCTAGCCAATAAAAACTGAAGTTTCTATACAATGATTGACATTGTTGCTCTAAATGAATCCAACATTTCCTCTAACTGGCTCGTTGAGTGGGTAGGTAAAAACATTTTGTAAGATTAGAAGGCTATAAAATTCAGGAAAAAAAAAAACAGCCAACAGGGGAAAAATAACTTGTCATAGTAGGTCAATGATATTAAATAGCATGCACTTAAAGTAGGCAAAAAGGGCTAGCCTTTAGTGTGTATGCAAATGTGCATACACACTTTAAGAATAGGTTAGGCTCCACAAATGCATTAGCATAAAAGAAAAAAAAAAAACTGTATCATCTTGGAAGTCATTATTTTATAAATTAAAAAAAGAATCAAGAGATAATGTCAACAAATGGAAGTCGAATTAACATGATACATTCAACACTCCATCATTAGCGAAGTCTGAAGTAAGAAATGGTTTAGAAGTCAAAGGCCCATAAGTTACCATGACAGAACAAAACATGTAATGCTTTGAGAAATGTGTGCAGATGGTGTTTTATAGCTATATGTGAAGGAGAGTCAAATCCACAATGAGGGTTATACCAGAGGCTGCTGTCAGACTAAATTATATGGGACAATCCAAAAGGCTAAGTAACAGAAATGAGATTGCCTAAATTGCCAATTGGCAACCATCACACGACTCCAGACATATAAGCAGAAGAAAGGCAGACTAAATGGTGACAGTCCATTCAAATGCACATAACTAATCATGTTTAATTGAAGGAGTAGCTTAATATAAACTATAGGTTCACCAAATTGTAAAAATGACATGGATAAATAAATTTTCACCTTCAATAAAATTACTTTCTCAATAAAATAGTATTTACATAAACCCAGGCTACCATCCTATCAATCATAGAAGCACATATATAGAAGTACTAAGTTCATTATGTAAATACTAACAGAAAGCACAAAGCAATTATTAAAAATCAATGAGGCAGCTGAAGATAATTATAACCTTGTAGCAACTGATAAAAGGGAATAACTATATCCGATTACACTAGGATGTTCTGATAGAATGTAATCATACTGTCGATGATGGAGGCAAGAGCCCAAGCAATCACAAAGGGTATAACAAATTGGAACCAGGGATATCGACGCCGAACCCTTGCATGCTACTCTGCAATCAATCAAACGGGAAACTTCATGAGGCTAGATAACAAGAAAACAATACCTCACTTCGTTATAACTGACATGTTAGTAAATATATATATATATATATATATATATCCAAAACAAACATTTTCGAGAACTGTTAGCAAAACAATAAAGGTACAAAAATATATATAGTCCAGTTTTAATCTCCCAAACAAAAACTGTAATTTAGGAAACAAAATGGACGAACCCCCATAACAGACCACTAAGATTAAAGATTTGATCAGATCTCAATCAAGGCATCAAGAAGAACAATATATACAGAGGGTTCAGGTTTGATCAAGATATCCACCTTGTAAGTTGTAGGAACCAAAATTCTGAAGCCAAGAGAAAAAAGTGAAGAAATGAAAAGAGACGGCATGCCAGTGAAGAAGGAGAGAAAAACATAGACAAGTAATAGAACGGTGAAGAATAGATGGTAATCCGGATCTTCACTCAGCATTTCAAGCAATAATTAAATATACAATGACAACAACTCACAAATTAACTGAATCAAAAAAACAGTTATAAAAGCTTCTCACATCTGCCGTGTCCCAGACTATTGCATTATATAAATTTCTCAAGTATATAAAATGCCATGATATACGATCGTGTGATTTAAACCTAGCAAGAAATACCACTTTATCCCTTCATCTTACTTGGCAACAAATTGAAGCCTCACAAATAGAGAAATATAGCATAATAGGGGCAGCAAAAAACCAAAAAACGAAAGCTTGTTTACCTAACCGTACCTTCCATGCACGAATTGTTGATAGCTCACAGTAAATGGAGCTGAAACATATGGGAGATTTTTGGAAGGATCAGTGAAGGGAAGGGGATGACCTAGCAAAGACAGCTAAAAACCATAAAATCTCCCATACTACTGCGAATCAAAGGTAGCAAAATCAATCGAAAAGCTGGATTGTGCCATCACCGTTGACTGAGATTCAGTGGTTGCTGGTTCATCACAGATGGATTACGGCAGCAATTGCATTTACAATCTTTGATGAGAAGTAGGAATTTTCGGAGCTAGGGCTGTGAGTTTTGCCCAAAATATGGTATGGAAAAAGAATGTACGAAGAGGGTAGCGCGACTGACGAGAAGAGAGGGAAAAGGTCCCGCGGGCGCTAAGTAGGGGCTATTTATATAACTCGACTATAATGACGACTTTTACTTGTCACAAAAAGATTTAGTGATTTATTAATGGAAACCACCTTCAGTGACTACTGAATGTCGTTAGAACAAACACAAAACGTGAAGAATTTGACTTATTGTGACAAAACAATTTGCGGTGAATATATGTTGCTGAAAATACCCATTTTTATTGACAAATTCATTTGACATTTTTGGAGAATTGAATTTTGTGAGAAAACATATGTATTAGCTGCAATTTTTCTTCTGCAGGAAAAAAATTTGTGGCAAAAAGCTGAATTTGTTGTAGTGACATTGATTAGTATATAAATACGAAAAAAAAAAAAATCTTACAAATGGATATACTTATAGAGCAAACAAGGCTTAGGACAAACTTAGGGAGTGTGATGAGATGTGAATTTTGTAAATAGCTGTAAAATAGTTTGTGAATAGTAATTAGATAGTTTGAGTAATGTTTTATGGAGTTTTGAGAAATGAAATAAAAAAAATATTATAATTTAAGATGTTGTTATAATATAATTTTTTAATATTATTTTTGTCTTGAGATTTGAAAAGGTTGAATTGTTTTTTTTTTTAAAAGTATAATGATTTGTTTGAAAAAGTTTTAATAATTAATTTGAAAATATATATATTTGAGTGATGTTTAGAAAGGAAATAAAATGAGATAAAATAAAATGAGATGAGATAGAACTTTAGGATAAAAGCTTTTTCCAAACGAATGCTTATTATATCTTTGGGATCTAATAATCTGTCCAGCACCAAACAGAGTCTTCCATGGTGTCGTTCACACGCTTTATCTTCTATATATTTGAGCAATTGATTAGAGAGTAAGGTTAGGTCCTTCTTAAAGTTTTTTTTTTTTTTTTTTACGTGAAGTTTATTATTAAAAAGTAATTTTTTATATGAATTTTTAATATATATATATATATATATATATAAGATTACAAATATTATTTTTTTAATTATATATATTTTCCTTATAATACCCCCACCAAGCACCCCCTTCTTATCTAATCTTGGTCTTTTGGTAGGAGAATGTTATCGGCAAGTTGAAAGCGCATTTTCTCGTTCCTCCACAAGAAAAGCCAGTAATTGGTCTATCAAAATCTAGAAATAGATAAGATATCTTTTATATATATATATATATATATATGTATGTATGTATATATATATTTCTTACTAAATTTCAATATTATATGTATAAATCGTTGTCTGTGGAAGAGACTTGGATGACTTTTTATCCCTCCTTAGTCCCTAAGAAACTTGTGGCCAAAAAATCAGGTGAGCAACAGGACTTTTTTTCCAGTTAGTGATCGTTAGAAATTAGCACCATATGGACCAGTTGCAGAGTGATCTTACCTATGCATCCATCTTTATTCTGACGTTGAAATGAATTGAATTATTTATAAATAATAATGAGTTAAAATTATAAAGTGAATTTTATGAAATTTATTTAAGATAAATTAAAATATATTTAAATATTAATATGAATTAAAATATATTTTTAAAAAATTAAAAAAAATTATGTCCCGTATATAAAAAAAGTATTAAGTTAAAAAAAAAAATTAACTATCACAGACTTTGAGTTTAAATGAATTTTAAAAAATAAAAAATAAAATAAAAAAATAAAACTAGCCATGACCTCTTGCAAGTCGCATCAACTCGAGAAATTCAATTCACCCCTTGCTCATCTCATCACTCATGTCCTCGTGTGGAGCATCTTCCAGGGTGACTTTTCTCCGGCACCGCAAAAAGAACCTCTTTTTCTACCCGTTAGATCGAGGTATTCCCTGGAAGGGACACGTGTACTCAGATAAAAAACAAGAGATAAATATTTAGAGATTAAATTCAATTTAAAATTAGATTAAATTAAGATAAACTCAGTTAAATCTAAATTTCAAACGGATCTTAGTCTTGGAGTAGTAGTCATTGTTCATTCATAATTTCCTCGAAAAATTCGACTAAGACATTGTTTGGAAGCTCATCGACTCATCACATATCATTTTTAAATGTCATAAATATAAATATTTTTTAATTTTAAATATTTAATTTTTCATCTAATCATTATCTAATTATTATAACTTTTTAAAAAATTTACAAACAACACCAAAAAAAAAAAAATTAACTTTTTTAAATATAATTCCAAAACAAAAATTATATTATAATAATTTCTTAATTTTATAATATTTTTATTAAATTTTTCTCTCTTATTTTTCAATATCCAATAAAACATTTAACTCAAACCATTTAATACTATTCAAAAATTATTTTACTACAATTCACAATTTCTCTTCCAATCTAATTTTCTAAACGAGGCCTAAATCGTCCGTAATTCATGATCTCTAGTCGTCAAGGTGGTTGTTGTGATAACCATTTTATGTTGTGCGTCTGGCTAAAAGAAGCAAAGCCTTTCATGATTGGGAGCGCCGGTCTATGCCACTTCATTTATTTCAAAAGTTTAAATCAGTAAGAAGAAGTAAATTTAATTATTTATATTTCATCTTAACAAAAAACTTAAGCAATAAGTAAATCTGCAATGAAAACAAGGCACTGATTCTGTATTCGTTCTTCATGATTTCATTGAATAATATTCAAGAGACATTAATTCGTTCTTAATAATTAAAGAGATACTCCCATGCATACATCACTTCATGTTTATTTTGTTTGATCGCTATTGAATCCATTGGTGGTTTGAACGCTATTGAATCCATTGGTGTAAAAGTGTTCGTTTCCATGCTAAATTTCAAATTTGGAGTTCCAAGAAAAAACCAGGATCTCCTCATGCATGCTACTTCTCAAGAGACATGCACGTCACGTACATTTTCTCGAAGTAATTATACCCTTAATTACATTTACAGCAAGATTAATATAATTGAGTAATATACACTACCATACCACTATCCCATTAGGTAAGATGTGACATATTTATTATCATTAGATAAATATGTGAAATCGATCATCACTTATCCCAAAAGCTTAAGCTGATAAGAAGAGGTAAATTTTATTATATATTTTATATCTTAACACTCTCATCACGTATGGGTCAGACTCTCTCTCTCAATAGGTGGCCCAACATGTGAAATATTTGATTAAATCAGATAGCTAGAGCGTGGAGTTAGAGTTCGAATTCAGAACCTCTGCTCTAATATTATGCGAAATCACTATTTGTCCAAAAAGTTTAAGCTAGTAGGAAGGGGTAGGTTTTATTATATGTTTTATATCTTAATAAAATAATCGTCTAATAAATGGTCATCAAATAGTGATAAATGTGTCATATTTTCTGTAGTGAGATGAACGTGAGATAGTTGTGTGGTGTATAGAATTTTTCAATATTATTAGATTAGAATTATTCATGATTTGATATTCTAATAAGGATGAGTAGTTCGTCACTTTATTAATGTACTATTTAATTTGCATTTGTGCTTTCGACCCCACATCATTCGGTATTCATGATGCATATGGGATCCCAATAATTCCCACTCTATAAGAATAATTTCATGTGACATGATCCATGTGTGAATTTGTTCATCTCCATTTGACTAATTGTAAATAATATTATCTCACATGTTAATTAACTCTTTCCGAAATTTGAACTCTTCCCAATATTCCCGAATAGACACATGATGAAGTGGTCTTATAATTTTTTTTTAGAGTGAATTGCCATCCGTGAAATTCACAGAAACAAATCTAAATGCTATAAGTACTGTTTTGATCTAGAAAAATGTTAAATACAGTTATAGAATGTGTAAGTGACGTGCATTCATATGAAAATAAGTAAATAAATATAGGATTTATATAAAAAAATTATTTTTTTAATAACATACTCTATTCTTTTTTAAATTAATAGAGTGTGCGTTACACACTTTATGACTGTATATAACATTACTCATTAATTCATGTATTGAATTCACCACTTCTTTCTTTGAGTAGAACCCAAAGTAGGATATGTCACTACAACAAATATGCTTGTTGTAGTGACGGATTGAAGATACTGATAGTCTTCAAACCGTCACTAAAAGGCTTTTTCTGTGATGGTTTGTGGGAACTATCACTAAATGTTGGGGAAGAAATTTTTAACGTTCGAACGTTTTAGTTATTTTATTCGCACATCACCTTAACGTTCGAACGTTATGTATATTTACGTGCGAACATAAAAAAATTTAGCGCCAACGTTGAACGTTATATGTACTTATGTGTGAACGTAACAATTATTAGCGCCAAAGTTCGAACGTAAAGTTGTAAAGTTTGAACGTTATATGTTAATTTGCAGAAATTAATCATAATATATATTTGTTTAATATTAAGGTTGCATAAGCTAATATTAAAGAAAATTGAGAATATAAATTAAACTACAATATATACATTAAATAATATTGTCCATTACAAATATCGAAAATAGAAAATAAAATATGATTAATTTTTACAAATGACATTCAGAACTGCTGGTTTACAAAAGATCGAAACTCCTCAGTCAATGTCTCAACCTTATTATTTAGCACATCTATAAGATTTGCGACATCTTAATCTATATGCGCAATCTGTCTATCTATCTGTCAGTCTATGTGTGCCTTCATATATGTCATCACTGCATCAACCCAAGCAAGTCGCACATCCCCTGCAGATGCAACCGTTGGCTGCTAACTAGTACTCGTAGACGAGCGAGCAACATCGGCCCCAGACTCGGTCGGAGGAACAAGATCTGATATAGGACCAGACTGACGCCGAGCTGAGCCTCTCCCCTGTCTAATGCTTCGACAGTGTGTGGTCATGTCGATGGGGCTCATCTGGTTTAGCATCATCTCTTTCGCCTGGAGTGGCACTCCTCGGGTTAGTAATAAGCGGCTGATGATGACTCCGTATGGGAGATTGTCCGTTGTAACAATGCTGACCTCGTAACGGATCCGCTCAAATATAACGAGTGGCAAGTCAATGGGCTCTCCAAGTGCCAAGCAAACCAGAAACTATGCGCGAGCCCGACTGAATGTGGTCTTATATGCCATAGGGTCTACATTTGTTACAACAAAATTTACAACATGCAAAAGAAAAGCAGCAGTTGATTCTGGTTCAATGAGTTCGGCCTGTCGAGCTTCGTGCAGTCTTTGCCAGTGAGAATGTAGAAATCCTAATCCCGCTCGTCATCACTAACTTCAGGAGCAATATCCTCGCCCTCGGGCCGATCTCCCTGTTCACTAGGCATAGTATCAACCGGGCCCGTAGATGAAGCAGAAGTGGCTAGATCTGCTTCAAATGTGCTAGGAGCAAATGCAGCTTTTATGTCACTAACTTGAGCAGTTGTCGCCTCATGCAGTATATGCGGAATCTGGAGTAACTCAGTGATAACATCCATCGAGAACTCAAACTGTACACCGCGTAAAGTGAGGGTATGAGATGATGCATCATTAGGTATGGTGGTCATCCCAATGTAAAACTCTCGAACTATTGAGGGGTAAATCTTCCCCTCAATGTACATATTGGGCCCCAGCCTCTCATGACGAAGACGTCTCTTAGCATCTTCCGCTCCCAGCTGAGCTCATTGAACTCATTAATAAGTATTTCTCGTTCACCCATAACAGTTCGTACCCCCAGTCGAGCAATGTCAGGATTGCCTCCATCAATCCCTCGTTTCCTAGTTGTCATATAGTAAGCTATATCCTGAGAAAAAAAATACAAATTAAAATATATAAAAAAAAATCATTAGAATTACATATATATACATATTACGACATATATGGATTATACACAATTAAAATATCATCATTATAAATTTACATAATTTTGACAGTAAATATATTAAACAATTTCACTATTTAAATACCCAAAATAATAATAATAAGACGAGAAAATATAAAATAAATTTAATGAAAATACATTCGAACGTCACTCAATTGACATTCGAACGATAAAATTAACATAATTAGAAACAATTTACGTCTGAATGTACAATGACTGTACGTTTGAATGTAAATTTAGGTATTCAAACATAAACCATTAACATTCGAACGATGATAGCTAAACTGGCAGAACAAATTTACGTCTGAATGTAAATTCGAACGTAACTTCTACCCAGAAATATATTCGAACATATCTAGATAAAAATTCGAACGTAAATCAAATCCGAACATCCTATATTTATGTTCGAACTTTTTATTTACGTGCAAACATTTTATCCAACATCATCTTTAAATGTTTGATAAAAAATAGTATAAATTCGGTTGATTACGTCCGACCGTTATTTTTAACGTTCGAACGTAATGAACTTCAAACGTCACATGTTTGAACGTTTTTTCTAACAGAAGTAGACGAACGGTTTACATTCGGATGTTTTATCCAACGTGCTCTAAAAACGTTGGATAAAAAAGTTTGAATGTTCAAATTTACGTTTGCACGTTACAACGTAACATTCGGACGTAAATAAATTATAACGTCACACGTTTAGACGTTTCTTTATAATGTTCAAACGTTACGAGACAGGGTGGCTAAGTCAACTCAGTCATTTCCGCACATTTCGAAGCAAAAATAAACCATAAAACACATTTATAGACTATGGGGAATGTTTCTACGGTGGTATTTTACCGTTTAACAACCAATGATGGCAGGAAAATCAAGAAGAAAATCTGGCCTAGGGTGCATTTTGAATTTTTGAAACCCACCAATTAAATTGGAGAGAAACATGAGATTGGGAGGACACATTACCTTTTAGTGACGATTGCGGTGGCGTATGACTACGACGTGCGTGGCGGAGGGAATGATATTCGGAGTGGTTTGTGTGAGAAATGAGGAGGTCCTACCGTCAGGCAGGATTTTATATACAGTTAACGTTCGAACGTATACAGATATACGTTCAAACGTATTGTGTTATACGTGCAGACATTAATATGAAACGTCCGAACTTTAAACAAATGACATTCGAATGTCTGGTGTAAATTATGTAATATATATAGTTATATATATATTATAATATATAATATATTATGTATTATAATAACTATAATATATATTATATATAAAACTACGTATACTAGGATATATATAATAGATATATAATGGATAATATAATAGATATATTAACAGATAATAGAATAAATATTAATAATCAAATGTATGAAGTGCAGAAAATAAGGACATGAATAAAAGTAAAGAACAATATAAGATAAAATTAACTTTATTGAAAACATAATACTTACAAGGAGATTAATTCTCAAAGGATTGAAAGGCAGAAGACATGAAAATGAGTTTACAAAAGAGAAGTTTTGAGAGTAACAAAAGAGAAGGACTAGGAATGGCTTCAGATGGAAATTTCTGAATGCCTTTCTTCACTTACAAACTGCCTATTTATAGACTCCAAAATAGTACTTTACAATAATATTACTAACATGTATAGTGACTCTTGCCAATAACTCATACACAGTAAATAGGCGGCTACATTTATTAAACATGGGCGGCTAAACAGTAACTAGACAGCTGGATGATTCTTGACTGATGAGCATCTTGAACAGTGTTCTGATATTGGACGAAAGGACGATAATTTTTTGAAATTACATAATCTGAGGGTTATAATTTGCCAATTCCAGTTCATACAGATATTGAGAATCCATCATTTGGGAGGAATAACATGGTGAGTTGTCATGAAAATGAGAGGCCTGTTGAGAAGGAGAGGCCTGTTGTAGTGGCGATGATGTTGTTTGCTGTGCTGGAGATAATCTGACTTGTTGGTCTTCTTCCTCATCACTGTCTGATACTTGTGACATTGCTTCTACTAATTTTTTCAAATCTTTTTTATTAGTAATTGTTGCTAATTGAGCTTGGAATCTGTTTCTTTGAACAAGAACCTCAGGGGCCTTGGTAATCTTTGAGAACATTTTTACAACATGATCATAATTATACTTTTTCCACTATTTTATAGAGACTTGGCAGGCTAAGAACATAATGTTTTTGAGAAAAGGATGAGATTTAATGAAATATTCCCACTTCATGATCCAATTTAATTTGGTTTTAAGAAAGAAAGTGAGAAGTGGTGAACAGTGTGATAATGAAGGTGGACAATCATTTTGTAATGTAAAAACTTGAAGACTCTCATGGAGAGGTGGAGGAAAAATGAGAGATTCTAGTCCAAATTGATCCCACCATAATAGGAACCACCGTAGTAGAGTTTTAATTTCCTATAATTTATCAAAATGGAGAAACTAAGAATGGCGTAAATTCTTGTTTTGTCATAAGAATGTTTTGTTCCATGCTTGCTGATAATCATAGTAATCGAAATAAGGGCTTTTGTTCCATGCTTGCTAATCATATGACTGAGAAAATCTTCTTGTCAAATATGGGCTTTTTCCCCATTGTTCTAAGGTAAGAACCTGTTTAATAGTAACTTTATAGAATGCAATAATCGGAGTTGCAGGTGGAGAAGGTTGAGATTATAGAGAGCAGGGGATTTCAGAGATAATAATAGAATCAGTGTCTACTAAAGTAAATTCATAAAAGTTCTGAGTCTTGGTAATGTTTTGGAGAACATAATGCCAATCTGGTAATAGAAAAGCGTCAAGTAATTTTTGAGATAATTTGAGAATGAGTAGAACTAGAAGAAGAAACAGCTTTTGAGTATGTGGGTAATTTTAAAGAGGATAATAGTGAAAATAGATTATAGGATGGTCTAATGTTTTGTGGTAATGTCCCTAATACTATATAGGGTTTTGGTGTGATAGAAGGACAGGGTGAAGGATAAGGAGGAGAAGGTGATTTGGCATAGGAGGATTTGAATTTCACTTTGGATTTTGAGGAAGACATGATTTTCCCTGTAAGAATTCTCGGAATAGAAAATCAGGAAGAGAATTAGAATCTCCTTTAATATGCTCAATATCAAAATAAAAAATACTTAAAATAGCTTGTCATCTTGCAAAAATTTGTTTAGCAGCCAAGTTTTTAACATCTTTTATTAAAACTTCATTGGTTGACTTACAATCTATTCGGAGTAAAAAAATTTTATTCAAAAGATCATCTTGAAATTTAAAAATGCATAATACAATAGCTAAAATTTCTTTTTTAATAGTACTATAATTCTTTTGGGCAGAATTCTAGCATCCTGAATGGAATCGAATAATCTGTTCCTTTTCATCTGATAATTTTTGTTTCAAAATTCCTCCATAACCAAGATCGGAGGCATCTATTTCAACAATTTTAAAGGCATCAGGAGATGGGAGTCCTAAGTATGGTAATTTCTTAACAGGAGCCTTTATTTGTTTTATAATATTTGTATGTTCTTCTGTCCATGGGGGTGGATTCTTTTTTAATCTTTTGAATAATAGTTTACATAAAAGCCTAAGTGCTTGATAAAAAATCAGCAACATAATTTAGACTTCCTAGAAATCTTTGTAGTTGTTGCTTATCCTTTATTTCATTAGGAAATTTATTAGCAAATTCTATAGCCCTACTTATTGGGGTAATAGTTCCTTGATAAATATCATGTCCAAGGAATCTAATCTTGTTGTGGAACAATTTAACTTTAGATGATGAAACTACTAATCCATTTTGTTTAATAATTTGAACAAAAGTATTTAAATGTTTCTAATGTTGTTCAATTGATGAAAAGAATATTAATACATCATCTATATAACTATAGAAAAATGAGTAAAATGCGTAAATATTTCATTCATAATATTTTGAAATTCACTAGAAGCATTTTTTAATCCAAAAGGCATAACATTCCATTCATAATGTTCAAAAGGGACTGTAAATGCAGTTTTGTATCTATCTTTTTCAGCAATCTGGATTTGCCAAAATCCGTTTTTCATATCAAATTTTGAAAATATAGTAGCAGCATAAAGTCGAGATAATAAATCTTTTTTATTAGGAATATGGTATCTGATCCATTGTAAAACTTTATATAAACGCTTATAATTTAAAACTAATTTAGGAACACCTCTTTCTAATTCTGCTTGTTTTTGTACGTAAAAAGCAGCACAACTCTATAGTGATTTGCTCTTTCTAATAAGTCCTTTAGCTGATAAATCATTAATTTCTTGTTTACAGAATTCTAATAATTCTTTATTCATTTGAATGGGTCTGGCCTTAGTAGGAATATTCTTTTCAGAAAATTCTTTTTCATAAGATAATTTGACTATATGTTGTTTTCTACTCTAAAATGCATTAGGTAAATTAGAGCATACTTCCTTTTCAATTATATTTTTAAAATTATTAATTTTTTAAATTAATAAAGGATCTTTTAATTGTTCTTCAATTCTTTTATATTTTAATTCTTGTTTTAAGAAATTTATTTGTTTTTCTTTTCTTTTAATTTTAACTTTTGTTAAAAAATTAATTTCTTTAGTTAATGAGGTTTCTTTTAAAGAATTAATTTCTTTTGAGACTGGAGGAAATAAAAATTTAAATTGAATTTATTTTCCTAATACGTTAGTAGAAATTTCTTCTTCTGTTACAGAGAAAGGTTAAAGTAAAGTAAGAAATGGGTTTCTTAATATTACTTTGGTGTTGATTTTTTTACTAGAATGAATGTTGTTTTAAAACAAATTCCACCATTACATATATGTGCATTTGATAATTTATAACTTATGTTTAATTTTGCTCCATTAGCTTGAGATAATGTCTCTTTTGTTTTTTCAAAATATTTAGAGGGTATTATCCCTTCTTGTATACAGTTTAGATCTATACCTGTATCTAATAAAGCTATTACAGAAAAAGAGAACTCTTCATTAATGGAAATAGTTACTTTAGTATACCATTTTTTAAAATTCATCTTATTAAATATGTTTATAAAATTATCTAATTCTTTTTTAGTAATTTTTGCTGAGCTTTCTTCTTGTTCTTTTTTAAAAGTGTCATTATTTTTATCTATTTTTAACAGTATAATTTCTTGTAATAATTATTCATTAGAAACTTTAAGTTTAGTATTGGAAACTTTCAAATTTCAAATTTTTTTTTTATTTCATTAATTTCTTGATGTAAGTCCTTTAAAGTAATATTTTATTTTTCTGATTGGAATCTATTTACTATTTCTAGAAAATCATATGATGAGGGAGTTGAATTGGGTTAATTTTGGGATTACTAAAAGTATATTTTAATTTTTCTAAACATTCTTTTCTTTCCTACGGATTATTAATTTTATCTATTAATTCTAATATAATATTTTCATGTGATGATAATACATTAATAGTTTTATTACAGATACAATTATTTTTATCTAAACAATTACAAACATGAATTTCATATTTTTCTGTCTCATTATCAGAAGATTGCTCTGAGAAACTTGATTCAATTGATAAATTTCATCTTCTTCTGAAGAGATTTCATCTTCTTCACTTGATTGTATAAAAATATTTAGTAACTTTTCTTTTACTTCTTCAGGTATATCTAATTCATTAATTTTTTTTTTTAACCTTACAATTTGATGCATAATGTCCAACTTTTTCACATTTATAACATATAATTTGTTTTTTCTTTTTATTAAACTTTTTTGTACTCTTTACTAGTTTATTATATATTGGTTTTTCTTTTGGTTTTTTGTAAGGTTTTTTATATTTTCTTTTCTTAGTTGGATAAGTTTTATAAATTCTTTTTCCTTTTTTATGTCTTGTAGAGGGAGCTAATAGTGGAGAATAATCAAACTGTTCACAAAAGGTACCTAATTCTTTTGTAGCAAATGTCTTTTCTTTTTCCATTTGCTTTTTTAATCTTATGTCATTGCACATAATCAGACCAGTTCTATTAATAGAAGATATTATATCTCCATATGTAAGATTAATAAAATCAATAGTACCATCTGATTTTACTAAAAATTCTCATACCTTTTGGGCGAAGTAATATGGAAGTCCGGCTATGAACTTTTCCTTCCCGTATGGTTGTTGGCAGTCATCTCTGATCATAACTTTAGTTAGAAAGACATCTTTATACCATCTAAAATCAGGTAATCTAGGACATCTTAAATTGATTAATAAATCCATAGTTCTTTCTTTAAATTTGAAATGATCACCTACAAAATGTTTTGTTAATATAAATATTAGAGTATTAACAGCATCTTCTATAGGTTGACCATCTTCTGTCTTAATTTCTTGCATGCTTTCATCATGCTTATAAGCACTCAATATTCTTATTCTTTGTTCTTGTGTAAGATAATGATCCCACCAGCCTTTTAATTGGCCAGTGAAACCTGTAACTAGAACATGTGTTACTTGACGATCTGACCTCTTACTGGCTTTATAAACATTAGCTACCATAATCATTTCTTGAAAATGATTTGATATTTCATATTCAGATAATCCATCTATATTCCATTCATATAATGCATCTGGTGAAAAAGCAGATCTCACTATATGTTCTTTTTCCTCGAATTGTATATCCGGAGAGGTAGGCCTTGGATATCAATTACGAGTAATAGAAGTATGCCTTACAGATTCTTTAGGATAAAATTTTCTACTATGATTTCCTTTAATTTTGTTTATTTGTAATTCTTTGAATTGAACTTTTAATATTATTAATTTCAGAATTAGATAGATCAGGTGAATCTGTCTTACTTAATACATTAATATGAGATTGTCTTGAGGTGAATGCATTATTATCAATATTTAATTTTTCTAGTTTGTTAGAAATTTGCTCTCGTAAATCTTCCTTAGTCTTAAAAAAATTAGATTTTAAGTGAGCAGGTATTTCATGGGAAATAAACAAAGAATTTCTTTAACTTCTTTAACAGGAGTTTTAATAGGAGATATTAAGTTTTCAATTCTTTCTAATTGTTTACTCATGGTTTTTAAATATAAATTAGTATAATTATTTTGTTGAATTATATTATCAATATTTTTAGTTTCTGGAGAAGTTAATCTCTTTATTGATGATGCCAATATTTGTGTATTTCTTTGATTATACTTAATAGCTTCAAAAGGAGGGTATTCTTCATAAATAATTTGATTATTTTCTACTTTAACCCATTGATTAATAGTCCTATTTATAGTCGATAACTGATTTGATTTATATATTTCAAATCATATAAAGAAAGGTATATTAATTTATATATTTTCTAAATATTCATAATATTTTATTTGGATATAATCTCTTTCTAATTTTGAGAAAGTAGAGAAAAACAAAAATCTTTTCTATTTATTTTCTTCTTTCATATAATCTTGTTTAAGATATTCTTTATTAATTTTAAACTCTTCTTTACTCAGAGTAAATATTTGGGCGTCATCTCCAACCACTTGTGAATAGGTTGGAGAAGAAGGTTCTTTATTCTGATGAGGATTAGAAGAAGATGCTGAATCAAGGTGATTGACTGAATATACAGGTGTATCAATAATATTTCCAGGAATAACTCTCCAGATTTGAGTATCTAGATTTTGAGATCTGATATCAAAATTTTGTGATTTATTTCTAGAGACTGAAGTAATTGCAGATCTATTATCAAAATTTTGTGATCTATTCCTAATGATTGTAGATCGTGGTGTATGGTAGCTGGAGGGTGCTAGAGAAGAATAATGAGAAAATAATCTCCTAAAAGGTTGAAAGGCAATTTGAACTGTTCCGTCCTGGTTTTGGTCTATATAATCTAAATCATCTTTAGAATTATTTTCTACATTTGGTAATGGAATAATATTTTCTAATTGTCATTCGTTAGGAAGAGTAATTTGATTTCAATGAATTTGTTTAGGAATTTGTATGCTAGAATTTAGTGTACTGGATTGTAATAATAATGTGTAGCCTTTTGGACTAGTAATGAGAGCCTGTGGCTCTAATGTTGTTTTCATTAATTTATAATGGATCATATATACTACAGTTAAAGGATGTAATCCTTTCATTATATGATAGCCATTTGTTTTAATATTTAATGTTAAGGCATGTAGAATATTAGAATCAAATAATGAAAGTGAATAATTAGGATAACATTTAAAATATACTGGACTTTGAAATAAATTAGATTCAACCATGCCAAATAATGAATTATGAAAATTATAATGTCTTCCATCCCTTAAACAGAGTAATACATAAGCATTTAGTCCATTTTTGGTAAGTGGTTTTACAGCCACTTGTACTAATCCAATATGTATAAATGAATATTTCTGCTCCTTATGGTGTTTAATAGCTTCTTTTGTTAATAATTGTAATGATTCATAGTCATTATTTAAGCTAATAGTTTTTTCTATTGTTTTAATTGTATAATTTGTAAGGAATGATAATTTTGAGGAAAAAGTTGAATGTTTATATATTTGATTTTTAGGTACATTAGGAATTATCAAATCTTGTAAATTTCTTTCTATGTCTATTATGCTATAATCTTCTTGATTTACATTTTCAATTTCTAAAGGTGTTTTAACAGTAGATGTTTCAAATTTGAATAAAGAATTCATTGAAATAGAATTTTTATGCAAAGATTTCCTATATAAAAGAGAAATAAGTAGATTAAGATCTTGAAGGAACACCATCGAGACCACCCTTAAAGCCTCCCTGGCAAGAACGGGCTAACGAACGGATTTTCATAGCTTACCATCACAAGATTCTCAATATACGCTATTTTCTTTTATGTAGGTTATCGTTAATACTTAAGTGATTTCTTAAACTTTTAATTTCAGATCTTAAGAAGTTACAATGATCTTCTAATTCTTCTATTGCAGCTTGCCTACTTCTATATACATGATATCTTTTCATCATTGAACAATAATCTAGTTTCATTAATAATTATTTTTCCTTAAGATGTTTTATCATTTCTTGTAAATTATTTAATTCAAGTCTCAAATTATATTCTAAGCAATTTAATTCATAGCAATTACGAAAACCAACATTATGTGCATAATAATTCTTCATGAAATTAAACATAAACAGAATAAATCAACAATAGAAAATAATAATATCTATTATATATATCCTGGTATACGTAGTTGGTATCAGAGCCAACGGTTATTATTATATAATAGTACTAATATATAATAACTATAATATAGTATATAGTATATATTATATATATAATATTTAATCTAGTATAATATGTATATATTATATAGACTATAGTAGTATATATATAGTAGTCTAATATATAATATATAATAAATATATATAATATTATATTATACAGTTAACGTTCGAACATGTACAGATGTGAATCTAATATATAATATATATATATATAACATTATACTATATTATATATTATAGTAGTCTAATATATAAACTATAGACTATAATACTATATATTATATAATATATAATAGTATATATTATATAGACTATAGATTATATATTAGACTACTATAATATATAATATATATTATATATAGTATAGTATATAATATATAATCTAGTGTATATAATAGTACAATAAATAATAACTATAATATAATAAATAATATATTATATATGTATAATATTTAATCTAGTATAATAAATATAGTAGTATATGTAGTACATATACTATAGTATGCTACTACATATACTACTCTACTATAGTATACTACTAGTATATATACTACTATAGTATATGTAGTATATATACTATATATAGACTATAGTAGTATATTATATTAGAGCACTATAATATATAATATACTATATAGATGATATAGTATATTTACTATAGTATATATATTATAATATTTAACATATAATATAGTTTATTATATATAGTATAAATGACTATTAAGTAAATTATAGTTATTATAGTCTACTACTATAATATATATAATAGTTTATATATTATATATTTCAACTATAATATATTATAATATATATTACATATATTAAATTATATAATATATATTTCAACTATATATATACATGATATATAATTTACAATTAATATTGATTATTTTTTCATTTAATTAATCAAAATTGAGTTTACATGAAATTATATAATATCATATATAATTATTATATATTTTTGTCCCAATACATTCGAACATACATTCTATACATTCAAACTTACTAGAAAAAGTGGCGGGATTTGTCCCGCTTTAACTTTGGAACTCTAAAACGTTTAAACGTTTTGTTGTTACGTTCAAACATTAAATTAATTCTGTGGGCGGGATAATTATTCGTTTAAACATATTGTGCAAAATTTGGGCGAGATAACTTAGTGTTCGAAGGTTAAATTAGTTACGTTAGCAAGAGAATTAAACGTTCGAGCGTTTGAACGTTTATTGTATTACAAGCAAAATATAAAACTTTCATGCACGGGAAAGCAGATTCATTCTGCTTTCATCCCATGCGTGAATTGAGAGAGAGGGAGACAGAGTTTTAGAGAGAGAGAGAGGAAGAAAATGAGGGTTAAAGTGAGAGAGGACTAGATAGAGTGTTAGAGTGAGAGACTGTTAGATTGAGTTAGGGAGAGAGATTTTGTGTATATTTTTTTCTCCCAAAGGAGAAAGTAAGGTAAAGTTTTTTTCTGTAAATGTATTTACAATTTACATGATATTTATCAATTTTTTTTTATATGTATTTTAACTACTTAGTTTTGTGAATTTTTTGAATGATTGTTTGTTGTGGCTTGTTGAAAACTTGTGGTTTGCAAGAAGAGAATATTGCGAGCACAAGGTATATATACTAAACTCTATTGTTAAATTTTGTTGTCAATTTTATCTGTGATATGGATTGTGTTGTACTATGAATTAAAATAAAAAATTGTTGTTATGTGTATGTTTATTCTTAAAATTAATATGTTTTAGATGTGTGTATTTTTTTGAAACATCTTATTTTTGAATTATTGTGGATTATTTGTGTAATATGTGTGATTAAAGAATTTATATATATTATAGTATATATATAGTGTGATTATTTGTTGTGAAATATAAGCAATATATTTATTATATTTGAATAATAACAAATATTATAAGTTATAATATTATTTACAAATAATATTATGGAAATTATCTTGAAGTAATATAATAAATAATATATACTAAGTGTCAATTAATATAATTATTATATAGTAACAATTAAAATTTACAAAATTATCAATAAATAAGTATCTAAATTGTTATGAATACAATTTAGATACTATTTTTATTTATAAAAAATATCAACTAAAAATATAATTTACAAATAATAACAATTAAAATTATCTGATAATATATAGTATATTATATTAGTATCAATCCCTAAGAAATAAATAAGATATAATTATTATAATAATTATATAATAACAATTAAAATTTAAGTGTTATCAATCCCTAAGTATAAGTTATAATCTAATATATAGTATAGTAGTAATAAATAAGAAATAAATAAGTATCAATTATAATAATAATAATTATATAATAACAATTAAAATTTAAGTGTTATGAATCTTTAATACAAATTATAATCTAATATATAGTGTATTATATTAAATAAGAAATAAATAAGTATCAATTACTAATATAATTATATAATAACAATTAAAATTTAAGTGTTATGAATCCCTAATACAAATTATAATCTAATATATAGTATATTATATTAAATAAGAAATAAATAAGTATCAATTATTAATATAATTATATAATAACAATTATAATTTAAGTGTTATGAATCCCTAAGTATAATAAAAAAATATATATAGTTTTTATCTATAATAAATATAGTGAGCCAATAGTTGTGTTATTTTATTAAACTAGAGAGAGATATTATAAATATGCTCATAACCTTCCCCGTCTTGTAGAGAATGGTTCATAATTATCTTGAAGAAATGTCTGTCAAGTTACTTGACTCTCAAAGTCTCTCCGCCCTTGAGGGCTATCAAAGTCGGATAGTTTGTGACAGTTAAGTAATTGGACATTCTTGTTAGACATGTTCTTTCAGGAAATTCTCAATCATTCTTTACAAGAAAGGTAGTGTGTGAGTATATTCTTCTATCTAACCTTTTGTTTAACAATATAACACATGGAAATATTTGTTTGTAGTTGTTAATTCAAACAACATGCAGGAGAATTTGTTTGTAGTGTTTTTTGTAAAATATTGTATGACATTACATAAATAACCTTAGACCCATTTGGGAATTAGTATACATTTAGGTGTACACTAATTCTTGAATTATCCAGTGTGGACAGTTTGAGATTATATTATCTGTATTGCATATTCTTGTTATTCCTACTGAACACGTTTAGTATAAAGTTTCGGCGTCTTCCTTTCTTGTTCTCTAGGTATACTGTTCATAGGGTCACAAGCCCTCTATGTGAACATGTATACTTGGAGAACTATGGAGAGGTGTTGCTAAAATTTCTACTGACGTGGAAAGTAATAGAGTGACAGAAATTGTGCAATATGGATAATATAATCTCAAATGGGATAGGACCAACTATCTTGAGTAATAGTAGTTTGAATGGGAGCATGACATGCATGTGTATTATAGTATACTACGTGTTACTAATAATTAGATGTTTTTAGAAATAGATAAAAGTTAGATGCGGCTAGGCGATAGACTTGGAAAGGATTGCATACCTTATGCGCGTGGAGTAAGAACCTTCATTGATTTTGCAAGGGCCTCTGTTGATAGTCGTGGTTATATTAAGTGTCCATGTTGAAGTTGTAAAAATTTGTGTGCGATAGGATTGGATGAAGTTGAAAGTCATATATTTGTAAATGGTATGGATTTGGGGTATACTCGATGGTTACTGCATGGTGAGCCGTATGCACAATCAGCGGATTGATTGTTCATCCAAATTATTCTTGGCATGTGGATGATGATTATAAGTTAGATGAGATGGAGGAGATATTGAGTGACATTGGAGCTGGGATGTTTATGGATGAGGTTGACGACAATACCTCAAGTGGCTGAGGGAATGATTCTGAAAATTTTACTGCAATGTGGGAAGACACAAAGTGCAAGTTTTATCCAGGCTGTACAAAACATTCCAAAATGTCGTTTATTGTGCGGTTGCTTCACATTAAGTCATTGTGTGGGATGTCAACCAAAGTAATAAACATGGTATTAGACTTATTTAATGAAGTGCTTCCCGAAGGGTCTGCATTGCCAAAAAACTTTTATGAAGCAAAACAGTTGAGAAAGAGATTAGAGTTTGAGTATAGGTCCATACGTGCATGCAAGAATGATTGTGTTTTATTTTAGAAGGAGAACGAGGAGAAACAAGCATGTCCTGTATGTGGAGAGTCGAGGTGGAAGGGTAAGAAAAACCTGCCCATTAAAGTCTTGCGATATTTTCCATTAAGACCTAGGTTGCAAAGATTATATATGTGTAAGAAAATAGCTCACGATATGAAGTGGCACAAGGAGAAAAGAGTTAATAATGATGGATTTATGAGGCACCCAGCTGACTCACTTGCGTGACAATCTTTCGAAAATCAGTATCCAGAGTTTGGGATAGAAGCTCGAAACATGCGCCTAGGACTCACAACCGATGGATTCAACCCTTTTAGGAATATGAGTACAAGTTATAGCACTTGGCCTGTAGTGTTGATTTCAAACAATCTTCTGCCATGGAGGTGCGTGAAGGCACCCAACTTTTTGTTAACTTTACTTATCCCCGGCCCGAAATCACCTAGGAATGACATTGAGGTATATATGCAGCCATCGATTGAAGAACTGAAAGAGTTATGGGAAACAGGCGTCAGAACTTATGATGCATTGACGTCGACAACTTTTTCAGATGCATGCTGTAGTAATGTGGATGATAAATGACTTTCTGGCATATGAGAATATTTTCGGCTGGAGTACTAAAGGGAAGTTAGCGTGTCCAATATGTAATAAAGAAACTACTAGTGAGTGGTTAAAATATTACTAGAAGTTGTGTTTCATGGGCCATCGACATTATCTACCAACAAACCATGCATGGAGAACAGAATCCGCTAAGTTTGATGGGCGAGTAGAGGATAGACTTGTGCCAAATGAGTTGTCTGGAGAAGAGATACTGGAACAATTGGTATATGTGGCAACGAACAATTTTGGCAAAGGATGGGGAAAGAACAAGAGAAAATGAGGTGTAGCAGAATTGAATTGGACAAAGTGTAATATTTTTTTTTGACTTGCCGTATTGGTCGTCCTACATGTTGCAACATAGTTTGGATATAATGCACATAGAAAAGAATATTTGTGATAATATATTAGGTACATTGATGAGCATTAATAAAAAGATGAAAGATACGATTAAGACGAGGAAAGATCTTGAGAAAATGAGAATTAAACATAATCTACATTTACAGGTGGAAGGTAATAGGGTGGTCATGCCGCATGCATGTTTTACGATGACAAGGGGGGAGATGATGGACTTCTGTAAATGGTTGCAAAGTGTGAAGCTACCAAATGGTTATGCTTCAAATATCAGTAGATGCGTAAGCTCTGATGACTGGAAAATTGGTAGATTGAAAAGTCATGACTTTCACGTATTTTTGCAAAAGTTATTACCGGTGGAAATTCGTGGAAAGCTAACATCTGCCGTACGTGTCGCCATAACCGAACTGTGTATGTTTTTTAAAGATTTGTGTGCTCGAGCATTAAAGCGAGATATGCTGCAGAAACTGGAAGAAGACATTGCCACTATATTATGTAAGTTCGAGCAGATCTTTCCACCATCATTTTTTGATGTCATGGTCCATTTAGCAATACATTTACCCTAGGAGATAATGTTGGCTGGACCGGTGCAATTCCGTTGGATGTATCCAGTTAAAATATATTTGGGTCGACTGAAGTGCATTGTTGGGAATAAAGCCAGAGCTGAGGGTTCAATAGCAGAAGCCTATATACACGATGAATGGTTAACATTTTGTTCTTTATATCTTCGTAGTGTTGAGACACAATTTAATCGTTAAGAGCGAAATGCTGATCTTGCTACTCCTCCTCGTGAGCTATTAGTGTTTTTTCAGAATGTACGACCCTCGAGTGCAACAACGGGTTACGATTTACTTGATACAAAATTTGGTAAAGTTCGGTGGTACGTGCTAAATAATTGTCGGGAGATTGATCACTATCTCAGGTATGTCGTTGTAAAAGATTTAAATACTTCTAGTTTCAATGAGGTTAACTATAACTTTTGTGACATAAAATAATATGATTTTACACTTATATATAGTAAGCACATGGACAAACTTATGACGGAAGGAGTAGAGAATATAATGGCAAGACACGAGGAAGAATTTTCTGGATGGTTTGAACAACGTGTATGAACTAAACTCTATATAATATGTTAGATTATGAAAGTTTTAACTGTAGGTAATATTTAATAAATAACATTATTTCAATTGTTAGATTTTGGAACAAAGTTCTCGTGATTCCGGATTTGTCTCTTTTGAATTGTATGCATCGGCCATGGTCCCTCAAATAGAGCACTTCGATACACTGCATGTACGATTCGAGGTTATAGATTTCATACTCTAGACCATGAACGTAACAGAAAGACTCAAAACTGTGGTGTGTTGGTTAAGGGGAGTCATGAAACAGATGTTATTGATTATTATAGTGTCATTTGTGATATTATCGGATTGAAATATCTGGGTGGGTCTATAATATATGTTTTTAAATGTGATTGGTGGGATCTAGGCGGTGGTCGGGTTTTGATATATAGGGATAATCATTTTACGAGTGTCAATACTGCATATAAATGGTACGAAGATGATCCATTTGAATTGGCTTGTCAAGCTACTCAAATCTATTACTTGATTGATCCGATGAAAAGTGCTGATGAAGATAATGGAGAGAAAACTTGGCGGGTCGTATAAAAATTTGTCTCTCGAAATATATATGAAGTAAGAACGAGTGCAGATTACGATACTAGTGAAGATGAAGATGACACTCCAAATATAGAGGCCTACCAGAAAGATGGAGGGGGTATTAACTTATTTGTTGACCTCGGTGCACTCGAGTTGCTCCCCTTATGTAGAGATGATGTCCCACTCGTTCATCTCTATCCGTCTGTATTAAATGATCATTCAATTCAAGAAGAAGAGTCAGAAGAAGAAGACGAAGAAGAATCCAAGGGAGAAGTGGATAAGGAAGACAAAGAAGAGGTTGATGATAATGATGAAGATGTTATAGAGAGAGATTCTAAAACAAGCATGAAAAATACATCTGAAAATGAAAACTAAAAATACAAAAAACTTTATTCATATAGGTGAGTATAGAATTTTATAATAATAATTAATTTCATCTAATTAAATTTTTTTGGTATATATAATCATTTTCAAGTATGCTGGCAAAAAGATAAAGAAGAAATGTGCCTCATCCACCAAGTTCAAGTCCTGAACCCATTGAGGACTCCCCACCTGAAGAGTCCATTCTTGAAGATGAAGTTAACACTACAGAAAACGATGCTCAATCGACACCTACTAGTAAGGAAATGTTGATAATTAATTATATAATTTTAATAATTTTGTCTCAATAACTATATAACTGTAAAAATTATAATATTATCTATTAGTTGATGCATCTGCTCGTCACAGTCATGGCTATACACGCGGCATCTCACTTGAGACAAATCGAAGGTACGGCAAATTGAAAGTCACAATTCCTGATAATTCTACTAGAGGAGTAGATGATAGTGCATCAGTGCTTTCCTCCTATATTAGTACAGTAATCCGAGCTTATGCTCCATTTTATGTGTGCTCCTGGCGAGATGTGCCAAATGAGATTAAGGAACACAATCGGAGTCGTGTGCTGGTAAGTTTACTTTGACAGTTCATTTTTTTCACCTAGATTAGTATAACATATTTTTTACATAATTAATTTATAATTGGAATGAATTTGACCTCGACTTTGGTCGTAGCGAGGATTTGAGAACTTTAAATGAGTTAATAACTACACTATTCCGAAGTCGCAAGGGACGATGTCACGACCACTTCAATAAGTTTGAAACGTTTAAAGAGACTACACAGTCACCTTTCCAACAGATGAAGTTAGACGACTAGATAAAGTGTTGTGATCTTTCTGTATCTCCAGAATATCAAGTATTCTAGATTTATTTCTATTAATTATTTATATATATATTACAATTAACATTCTTAATGTTAGGCCTGGGCTCCGACTCCAACGGAGTCGGAGGAGTGCCTTCCGACCTCCGACTCCGACTGGAGTCGGAAGCAAAATTGAGCTCCGACTCCGACTCCGAACGGAGGTTGGAGTTCGGAATGCTAATCGGAACACCGATCGGAGCTTGGGCTGGGTTCAACTTGAAATCTTTTCCCCATTTTCGGTGTTCGGAGCTCATCCCGTCTTTGCAGTGAACGACTTTACAGTGAACGACTGAAATCTTTTCCCCATTTCCCTTACATTTCCAGTCGAAATGTAAGGGAAATCAACCCCCCCACCTTAATACTTCACCCATTCCATCTTTCACAGTCGAAATCAACCCCCCACCTTTCGGATCAGTATAAAAACGCGTTATTCCTTACGTGCTTACGTCTGAGACCTCGTGGATTTCGACTTGTTTCCGAGACCTCGATCCGAGACCTCATACCACTCGTTTCCGCCGTCGATGATGGTGTCGCCAGGTTCCATGAAGGAGGAGAGCGCGGCGATGGTCTGGTCAACCGGATTACCAACTTTGACGAGGATGATGATCAATCTGGGGCGTCGGATGGAGAGGACAAAGTCTTTGGGGTTGTATTGGCCGATCAAGGGGAGGCGCTGGAGGGGGAAGAGAGGAGCAGAAATGTGTAGGGTTAGAGATGAATTTATATCCTATTAAAAACGGCGTCGTTTAAGGTTTTCTAAAAAAAAAATTTGCAAAATGTGTAATGGTGCATGAGGGGATTCGAACACAGGATCCGGAGAAACAAAACCAAGCCTCTACCATTGAGCTACTTGATTACCTAAGGTTAATTATACAATATATAATATATAAGGTATAAATAGTCGGAGTTCGGAGTCGGAATCCGGAGTCAACAAGGCCTCCGGACTCCGACTCCGACTCCGACTCCGAATTCCGATAACTCCGACTCCGTCGGAGTCGAATTCGGAGCGGAATTCGGAGCGGAGTCGGAAATCTCAGAAATTTGCACACCCCTACTTAATGTGCATTTGTAGCACTTAAGTTCTACAAATGCACCTAATAGATCCGCTTTGACTATTCACCATCATGCTGGTTCAAAATCATTTCATCTTTTTACTAAAAAAATGGTAATTAATCAACTAAATAATTCATTTATTTTCCTGTTATTCTTTTATATAAGTACTAACACTATCTTTTTAAATTTGCTAATGTCGTTTTGTTAGAAACGTGATGATCCTGAAAATTTTTCTCTCGTTCAAGTTTATGCTATTGTTCACACTAATGAGCATAGTGAGTAGATGGATCCTGCCGTTGCAATTAATTATGTAAGCAGTGTTCCATTTGTTAAATAAATTATGCAACATATGCTTAAAATTTTTTTTTATTTGTATTTCTTTTAATACGTTACTTATTGTGTATTTTGATCTTTCAAACTGTAGGAAAAAATGATGGAGATGCAGTCAGCTTCCAGGGAATCCTCTACTAGTGACATAGACATTTTCACACAAGTGCTCGGGCCCAACTCTAGTATGACAAGAGGTTTGGGACAATCTTTCAAACATTCCGGTTTATCCTCTTCAACTTTATCAACTTCACAAATTAATAATTTTAGCAAAGAGTTTGAAAGAAGCTACACGACGCAAGAATGAGTATATGAGGTCCAGACAGCAAGAGTTGGAGTCCCTCTTAGAGCGACAGTCTCATTTAGAGACGCATTTGTAGGACCAACAAAGAGACCAGGAGGAAATAATACGTAGTGAAGGTCCAAGAACAAATGCAGTAGGAGATGATGCTGCAAAAGAAGCGTGTTATGTCATTGCAACAGAATCATGGTAGACGAGAAAAGAAAAGGAAATGAATTTTATTAATGTATTAAATTTTTAATATCTACCTGAAAAATAGTTGCAAACATTGTTGGTTGTGAAATATGTTATGTAATATGATACAATTGGTATAATTGATATGCTTATTAATTGGATGAGTTTAATATTTCTGATATGTACATTCAAATATAAATAAAATACGTTTGAACAGTATTCCACATTCGAACACACGTTTGAATGTAACCACACAAAATTATAACATAACGTTCGAACGTTTACACCGACAAATGAACATAACGTTCGAACGTTTAAACGTTTAATGTTCCAAACCTCCGAACGTACTTCTTGTGTTCGAACTCTAGTTTCTTAACATTGGAATGAACATCCGAACATTATGATATGCACGTTCGGACATTGGTTAGTTTACGTTAGAATCTAACTTCGAACGTAACGTTCAAACTTATAAATGTTCAAACATAAATATGATACGTTCGAATTATAATAAACAAACGTTACCTACTCTCATTAGGATGTCAATTTGTCTAGTTTACGTTCGAACATAATACTCTATGACAGATTCTAACCGTCATAGAAAAGTAAACGTTCAAACATTATTTCGAACGGCACATCACAAACCGTCACTAAAAATATTTTTAGTGACGTTTGTACAATAATGTCACCATATGTATTCTGTGACGCACATTTCATGATGGTGGTGGTGACGGTTTATAACCGTCGCCTAATGTATTTCGTGACATTTTTTCTATTTCTTGTAACAGTTTCATTTGTCACTAAATCCAATTTTTGTTGTAGTGTGTGACCGAAACTTGCCTACATTGATCGAACTTATATTATGTGTTTATCTTTTTTCTATTCTAAAAGTAAATATTTTGGAAAATCTAAATCCAATATCCAATGCAAGTTGAATAGGGAACTAATTGTTAACAAATTGCGTATTGGATTCCAAGTAAAAGAAAAGGAAATATTTGAATTTTATTCAAAGCTTCTTTCATAATGTCGGGATACAGGTCCACAGGATATAACTTTAACTCCATTCCAACTTTAACAGGAAATAATAATACATAGGAGGCAGCTTCATTTTTTTTTTCAATGTCGTGGAATCTGATCTCCAAGACACTAGGGACTTTGTCTCCATCCCTATATAGTAAACTCTATCTTATCCTGTGTATTGCACTCTCAAAAACTTTTCTATACAAAATTAGTTAAATTACTAACTTTTTATTAGAAGTGTGAGTTATGAAGGATTGTTTGCACTCATAAAACATTAAACTTTGAACATTAAACAGAGTGATATCCCAAAACGAAACCTTCACCACTAGGGCCAACCTCAATTATATAGGAGGCAGCATATAGCCCAAACACAACATCAAAATGAGAACATGACGTTTGATGATCAGTTTTTTGCTCCATCCAGCTACTTTAATTTGTAACTGATTTGGGTTGACATAAAAACAAAAAGAAAAATAATATTTACAAATTTTAGGCTTCATTTATTTTCAAAGATGAGATTAAATGAGATAAGTTGAATAAAATATTATTAGAATATATTATTTTTGTATTGAAATTTGAAAAAGTTATATTGAGATTTAAAAAAGTTAAATTATTTATTTTATTTTGTATGTGGATTTGAAAAAATTGTAATAATTAAGATGAGATGAAAATTTTGTGAAAGTGAACAAGGCCTTAGAATTTATAAGTCTCGCACACTCTCTTTAAAAAAAAATAGATAAATACGATATTTATATAAAAAAAATTAAATTTTTTAATAATAGATTCTATTTTTTTTCATAAAAAGTACGTGATGAGACTTACACACTTTAAAATTATATAGAACATTATTCAAAAATAAAAACAGATTAACCACTAAATTAATTAAGTAGGCTTGGCAGGATTGGTCAAAAGAAGAAAGTTTGCTGCATCATAAATAGCTAAGGAAAATGTTAGTATATCAATTGAGTTTGTCTTCTCATTTGGATTGTTTATGTATTTAAATTTGTTTTAATTATTTTACTTAATAATTAAGAAAGTGAATTTTAATATATTAATATATTTTTTATTTTTTAAAATATTTAAATATATTTAAAAAATATGAAAAAATAAATAAAAAATAAAATTTATACTAAGTGGCACCACAAGCAGTCATTCCTAGAATCACTCAATAGCTAAAGATTACTTTGAAACCTTGACTGCTTTATAATATTGTCAAAGTCAACTAATTAATAACTTGTACAGTAAACTGTCACCATATGTATTCTGTGATGCACATTTTGTGATGGTGGTCGTGACAGTTTATAACTGTCATCTAATATATTTCGTGACGTTATTTCTATTTCTTGTGACAGTTTTATCTGTCACTAAATCTAATTTTTGTTGTAATGTGTGACCGAAACTTGCCTACATTGATCGAACTTATATTATGTGTTTATCTTTTTTCTATTCTAAATGTAAATATTTTGGAAAATCTAAATCCAATATCCAACGCAAGTTGAATAGGGAACTAATTCTTAACAAATAGGGTATTGGATTCCAAGTAAAAGAAAAGGAAATATTTGAATTTTATTAAAAGCTTCTTTCATAATGCCGGGATACAAGTCCAGAGGATATAACTTTAACTCCATTCTAGCTTTAACAGGAAATAATAATACATAGGAGGCAGCTTAATTTTTTTTTTTAATGTCGTAGATTAATCTGATCTCCAAGACACTAGGGCCTTTGTCTCCATCCCTGTATAGTAAACTCTATCTTATCCTGTAGGTGATTACAAAGAGATCATGGAGCAAATAATTATTCCATTAAAATTATTGGAGGACACAGACGCATTTTCTTTCTTTTTTTTTTAAATTCTTACATATAATACAATAAATAATTTTATTTTTTTAAATTTTAAAATAATTATAATATTAAAAAATAAGATTTTATTTAATATTTAATTTTCATCTAAAATCATCTTTATCTCATCTTATTATCTAACCCACACCTTAAATCAATTCATAACAAACAAAAACAACCTTCGGGTGGTAGGATGTCACTCTCAACCAATTAAATTGGTAAAACTATTTTACAACTTTATATGAACATTGTTCTCGACCTTATGCTAAATAATTGAAAATTTAGTTTTTATATTTTACTTGTATTCCAATCATTTGACATGTATGAGATGAGGTCACCCCTTCGATCGTAACAACACAATTATTATTTATTTTTTTATTTTTTTATATATACAATGATATCATTATTCTTAAGTAATACTTTAGTAGACAAGCCTCTTCCTTTGGCCTGGGCTCCGACTCCAACGGAGTCGGAATCGCGATTTTCGACCTCCAATTCTAGCTGGAGTCAGAACTGGAAGTTCACTCAGACTCCGACTCCGGCGAGGATCGAAGTCCGACTCCGATCGGAGTTCAGAGTTCAGAACTCCGATCGGAATTCCGAGTACTTTCGATCGGAATCAGGCTCCGACCTCTGCCCGATTCCGATTCCGAGCCCCGACTAATATATATATATATATATATATATATTATATATAAATAATACATATATAAATGATACATATATACATATATATATTAAATATAAATAATACATATTACATTTTTAAGAAATTCCTATACAATTGTTCAAAACATTGATAATAGTTTAAACAATCTATTCCGAACATCTTCCAATACATCTTCCAATACAGAGGTACTCCAAAACATTTTCCAATACATCGTGGTTTGTCGTTGGTGATACCTAAAATTAAAATAAAAAGTCACAATCAATAAAAAGGAAAAAAATGATTTAGAAAATTTATTATTGCTAAAAATAAAATTTGATTATCATTTCTCACCAATCAAAATTAATCACGAGTTTATCAACTTAGCCACACTCCAAGTATTAGTCATAGGCAAATATGCTAGGGTTCACAATGATATCTATGAAATCATAAAAAGTATAAAGTTAATAGATTTATGAAATCATAAAAAGAATTAAATAAATCAATTGAAATACTCAAATAAAGTTACCCGATTCAAGCTTATAGCTATCAGCATCAAAGCCAATGGTATCTAGTCCAATGGGCGTATCACTTAACCAGTTCTGTGTGCAAACGAAGGCCTCCATAGTTGACGGTGACAATGAACTCTGGTAAGAATCCAATACTCGACCTCCAATGCTAAATGCTGACTCAGAGGCAACCATAGTGATTGGAATGGCCATCACATCTCAGGCAATACAAGAAAGGATCTGATACTTGGTGGAATTAACCTTCCACCAAGTTAAAAGCTGAAATACATTGCTAGGTGCCTCGACCTCTTCCATAAAATACCGTTCAATCTCAGAAGTACATTGCATAATGTTCCTCATTGCAACGAGTTAATGATATTGATTCACAATATTGTAACCTCGACGAGGTGGATTTGAGAGTCATATGAGCTACAGTCATCGAATTGAGGTGTCGAAGTCGAGTATGAGGTGCCTGCTGCGGATGAAGGCTGACCACTATTGTTGTAGTGGCAATATAACTCATCAAGATCCCTTTTAAGTGCTGTAATAAACCATGCAGCCTTCATTGCCCCCATGGTGGAATTTGCCCAAAATTCTATCAAGGCCAACTTATATCGGGGGTCAAGGATCACAGCCACAAAAAGTAATCTATTTATTTTCTTAACATCCCCCTAATATTTATTATATTTGACCTGCATCCTCATAGCCATACCAGATAATACTCCACATCGATCCGTACAACCTTCTTGCAAGTGGTAGCGAAGCTCTAAGAGCTCGCTGAAGAATAAGTTTGCAGTTGTATATGCGGATCCAGATATTCGCATAGTCATATCATAAAAAACTTGTAAAAATCTCACAAAGTGCCCCACACTAGTCCAATCATGTGTGTCTGGCGCACCAAGCCTCTTTCCTGCAGGCTCCAGTAAAGCATACTTAAGGCCCCCATCCTCGACCTCCATCCGCTCGAATGCTCTTTGGTACTTTTGTACCACATCCAACATGAGGTATGTTGAGTTCCATTGAGTCGGAACATCCAAGAACAATGTCTTAGAACATGAAATCCCAAGCTGGCTTGCTATTGCCTTGAACTTTGACAGCCTTTGAGGGGAAGCCCTCACATACTGCACAATGTTGCGGACTCTGGTAATGGAATCGTCAATCTCTTTTAACCCCTCGCTAACAATAAGGTTGAGGATATGAGCACAACATTGAACGTGAATAAAATCGTGGTTTGCAGACGACATCAGCTTTCTTACTTGTATTCCTCTTGAGTCATTCAATTGCAGTGTCATTGGCACTGGCATTGTCAACTACAATACATGGAACCTTTTGAATTCCCCAATCCTTTAAACAATTATCCATCAGTGCCCCAATTGATGCTCCCTTATGATCAATAATTTCTTTGAACCCAATAATCCATTTTCTCAAATTCCACTCACTATCGATGTAGTGTGCTGTGATACACATATAGGAAATGTTCTATATGGAAGTCCATGTGTCAGTCGTAAATGACACTCTCTGGCTAGTGGTAGTGAACATTTTCTTCATCTCCGCCTTCTCTTTTGCATGCTTCTTCATACAATCTCGCATTACCATATACCGTGATAGCAATGGAAATCGTGGCTCAATAGTCTTGACAAACTTTCGGAAGCCTCTTTTATCAACTGTGGTAAAAGGCATCTCATCTTCAATTATCATCTCTGCAAGCATATCCCTCACCAATTTCTCACTGTATTGAGGGATGACCATTTTCTTAATTATTATACCATCAGTGGCCGTAGAAGCTTCGTAACTGAGCTTAGTCTGATCAGTGGTTATCTCTCCCTTCGATATTTTATATCGCTAGCAACCACCAAGATGAGCTATTAAGATAGAGGTGTCTTGCTTCTTTGAATGACATCCACAGAGTTGCCCACAGTGGTGGCATCTCGCCTGTGGGTTCTCACGATTACCAGAAATCTTGGTGCAATGCTCCCATGTCCAAGACCTTTTTCTAGTAGTTCGTGGCTGAGATGGAGCTACAGATAGAGTCGGTAGATCCCCAATACCCATTTCCTCATCCTCATTTTCTATGTCCACTAGCATTGGAAATCGGCTACTTGCACAAGATGTAGCTGCTTTAGGAGTGGGTCTAGATCTCGGTGTCAGTAACGGGATTGGGGTACTTGGATTCCCTTCTGACCTTCCACTAGGTGAATCCTCCATATCTATCAAAAATAAAATAAAATAAACAGTTAATATAAATAAAAAAATGGAAACCTTGAAGGCACAAACTTTTCATGCAAATGGCAGAACTATGATGTCAAACTTTTCATTATCTAAGAACCATTTTTTTAGGTAAATTAATGCCTTTCCAAATAATTGGTCTTGGTACTTTAATACTTTCATAATTTATGTTTGTTTGGATTAGAAGAGTTTTGTCTTTGGGGCTGTTTACTAATGCATGAACATTAAGATTTGTTTTTTATTTATTTTTAATGAACTTGTAATATATCTTATATATTAATGCTAAGTCGTGAGTCTCGTGACTTCCTTTTAATATATGTCATATCGTGATATTTTGATATTTAGTGTCAAAGCTTTCAAGATATGGGAATCTTTTATAGACTTGGAGTGAAATGTGGAAAACAATCAATTAGTGGATTGGTCCACATCCAGAAGAAAAAGTATAGATAAATATTTTGGAAATGAGAGAAAATTATCAATGAATCTTCATACAAGAAAGATAAAGGCAAACTAAAATGACAGAAGCCATGTCTCTACAAGGGTCATGGGGACCTATGGGTATGCAGCACCCGAGTATATGATCACAGGTACCTTAAAGTTTCAGTTCAAATGGAAAATACACCTAGAATATGTCAACGAGAAGGGGAAAAAAATATGGCGACCAGAAGTTATGGGTATCATCCGCTCCTTTAGAGAGAACAATCATGGTGCAGCATAATTTAGATTCTAATGGAACAAATGTTGCCACTGCCAATTGATAAATCAACTGGAATATATCTTCATAAGGATAGATGAGACGCAAAGCCACTTTCTTTCTCTACCCACCCATTCAACTTTATAGAATCTGAGGTCAATTGGTTATTCATCATTGAGTATTTGATTTTGCCTACAAATCTGAGGTGAGACCTAAAACTTTTTGAAAATGATTTGAACAAAAATGGAAATATTATTAGGCTTACCTAAATTGTAGATCACTAGATCTTAACAAAAATTTTGATAAAAATATCTTTGGAAGACAGGTCCCAACCCAACTAAAAGGTACAGAAATTTTGATAAAATATTTTGACTAACTTCCAGGAGCTAAGACCCTCTTTACTAAAAGGAAAAGACAGGTCCCAACCCAACTATCTGGAAATTTTTGTAATTAGCCATTTATCTGCAGCTGTATTAATTTGTTTCTTTATAGACATGCTTCTAATGAGAAAACTTGGAAAAAGAGTAAAATATATTACTTTTTCTTCAAGCTTCTGTCTTTTCAAGGAAGTTTGACAATATTAATCGAGTAGTAGCCTTGACATTAGAGGAAGTTGTACTGAAAACTACATACTCTCCAAAGGTTATTCTGTTTTGCAATCTCAAGTCCAATTTGGGTACCATTAGATCCCAAGTTTCTCATTCTAGTTCAAATTTAAAGCTTTTTAACTAAATTCCTCCATTAATCTCTCTACATGGGGTTGCAAACTTATCTGTTTATCTAGTACCTGCAATAGGTCTTTGGCTAATCAAAACCTTCAAAAGCTATGCTTATTGGGTTGGTGGAGATAATTTTATTCCCACATTCAAAAGCTATCCTTTATGTATATAACATTTATCTTCTTTTAATCAAAGATAAATATGCATGATCATTTTGTTGATATCACGGAGAGATCCAAAGAGAAATTATGAACGAGAATAAGTACCAAATAAATTCTAGAAAAATTTAAATTCACATACTATGAGAATAAATAAGATAAATAAAATACTAATTACTAACCCTAAGTGAATGTAATTTTGGTCGGAGTATTGAGGAGAGAGGCGTGGCGCCTTCGGTAGCGGCACAATGATTCTGTGAAGATGGCGCCGTGGGCACTGGGCAGCGGCACAGTTTCAACACTTTTGAAGGCAGCACGAAGAACAAATGAAGGGAACCAGAAGACGAAATAAAAAAGAATGGAGAAGAAGAAAGGGGAGGGCCGGCGGCTGAGTCGCTGAGCAAGGAATCAGGAACTGGAAGACGGAAGACAAAATGAAGAAGAAAGGGGCATTGCCGCAAGGGTTTTAATTCACTAAGCAAATGACGCCGTTCTAATTTCAAGGAACGTCCGACGTCATCGTTTAAGTTGCCCCGGGGGGGAGGGGGACAAAGATTCAAAACGACGTCGTTTTGAATCTTTGTTTTTATAAAATAAAAGGTCAAAGTTCAAAGCCCCCGTGGGCTCTGACTCCAACTCTGACCTCCGACCTCATTTTCGGAGTGCTTCCGATTCTGCCTCCATGTTCAGAATATTCCGACTCCGCCGGAGTCGGATTCAGAACGGAATTCGATCGGAGTCGGAATTTTCAAAAATTTGAACACCCCTACTCTTCCTCCATAACATACGCTCTAGATATGTGAATAAGGATAAATATGTGAAATCACTATTTATTCTAAAAGTTTAAATTGATAGAAAGATATAGATTTTATTATTTATTTTATATCTTAATACTCCCCTCATATGTGGGTCAGTCTCCTTCTCAATGGATGGCCCAATACGTGAAATATTTAATTAAATCAGGTAGCTAGAGAGTGGAGTTAGAGTTCGAAATCAGAACCTCTGTTCTAATACTATATGAAATCACCATTTGTCTCAAAAGTTTAAGCTAATAGGAAGTGGTAGATTTTATTATATATTTTATATATTAACAAAATATTCATCGAATAAATGATCATCTAATAGTGATAAATGTGTCACATCTTATATAGTAAAATAAAAGCGAGACAGTAGTGTGGTGTATAGAATTTTTCAATATTATTAGATTGGGATTATTCATGATTTGAGATTCTAATAAGGATGAGTAGTTCGTCACTTTATTATTGTACCATTTAATTTGCATTTGTGCTTTCGACCCCACATTATTCGGTATTCATGATGCATATGGGATCCCAATAATTCCCACTTTATAAGAATAATTTCATGTGACATGATCCATGAGTGAATTTGTTCATCTCCATTTCATGACTAATTGTAAATAATATTATCTCACATGTTAATTAACTCTTTCCGAAATTTAAACTCTTCCCAACATTCACGAATAGACACATGATGAAGTGGTCTTATAATTTTTTTTTTAGAGTGAATTGCCATCCGAGAAATTCACCAAAACAAATCTAAATGCTATAAGTACTGTTTTGATCTAGAAAAATGTTAAATACAATTATAGAATATCCAAGTTTCATGCATTCATATTAAAATAAGTAAATAAATATAAGATTTATATAAAAAAGTTATTTTTTTAATAGTATACTCTATTTTTTTTCAAATTAATAGAATGTGCGTTGCATATTTTATAATTGTATCTAACATTACTCATTAATTCATGTGTTGCATCCACCACTTCTTTCTTTGAGTAGAACCCAAAGTAGGATATGTGACTGAAACTTGCCTACATTGATCGAACTTATATTATGTGTTTATCTTTTTTCTATTCTAAATGTAAATATTTTGGAAAATCTAAATCCAATATCCAACGCAAGTTGAATAATGAACTAATTCTTAACAAATTGGGTATTGGATTCCAAGTAAAAGAAAAGGAAATATTTAAATTTTATTCAAAGCTTCTTTCATAATGTCGAGATACAGGTCCACAGGATATAGCTTTAACTCCATTCCAGCTTTAACAGGAAATGATAATACATAGGAGGCAGCTTAATTTTTTTTTTTTTTTCTTTTTTAATGTCGTGGAATCTGATCTCTTTGTCTCCATCCTTGTATAGTAAACTCTATCTTATCTTGTGTATTGCACTCTAAAAAAAATTTCTATACAATATTAGTTAAATTACTAACTTTTCATTAGAGGTGTGAGTCATGATCTTAAAAGATTATTTCCACCCATAAAATATTAAACTTTAAATATTGAAGAGAATGATGTCCCAAAACGAAGCCTTTGCCACTATGACCAACCCCTTAGAGTTATACGAGGCAGCATATAGCCCAAACACATCATCAAAATGAGAACATGTCGTTTGATGATCAGCTTTTTGCTCCATCCAGCTACTTTAATTAATAACTGATTTGGGTTGGCATAAAAACAAACAGAGAAATAAGACTTAAAGCATACTTTGAAACCTTGACTGCTTTATAATACTGTCAAAGTCAACTAATTAATCACTTGCTGCAAGAAGAAATACACACATATATATTTATATATATATATTTACATAGACAAAAGGTAAGACCTAATTATTAGGAAAGTTTCCAGGCTTTACCACCTTTCATGGTGAATTTTTTAAGCTTTCCAAATAACATAACAATGATGAGAATGATTTTTCCCTCGGTACTCCATCTTCCGACAAACCCGTACCATGTGTCTGTGCAGGAGCTATCTGGTTTCACTTGTCGTTTGCAGCTATAGCCAGTTGAGTACCCAACGTTACCGTATGCACTATACATACCATCATCACCCAATCTTAATTAGTAATTATTATTCCAACATCCAACTGCACGGATCATATATACAATATTAATGTAATAAAATATGGACTTTGTGAGTCCTCACGTTGCCTTATCTAGATGGAGTTATTCTATTCTCATGAATTAATAAGTCGATTTATAGAAAATACTATTCATATGATTTGATTTGTGACATTTAAATTTTTTAATTTATCTTTTAAATTAAATTATGATGTATTAGTATTTTACTATGTGTGCTCTGCCCAGATAATAAATTTTTTTATCTAAATCATGTGAGACATCATGTAATGAGCGTTTAAAGCAGTGTTATTATTCATTTTGAATTTTATCATTCTCAATCACACTTGTGGACGTGACACATTTAAAAAATTAAATGAAGAGATCAGGTCATGAAAACTAACCTTGTCACTTCTAGGATGATGTTAAGGACACTGAAGTTAAGAGGATCTTCCTTCATTTTTTGTCTCTCAGTTATACATATGAGAATGATGAATACGACTAAATAGGAGAGTTGTGAGAGCATCAGACAATCCATGAAACTAGTCTGCAGCTTCCTTCGATTTGGGCTTCCTTTCCCATTTTCTGAAGCCACCTGATCATGATACTTTGTTGGAAGGAACGTAGTATGTGGTGGGAGATACCTAAAAGAACAAAAATAAATAAATAAACAAAATGTCCGCTATGTATTAAAGTCTTGTTTGGATCATAAGATATTTAACTAATTTTTTGTTTTTAATAAATATTATTGATAATGGTAATATATATTTGGAGTTATTTAATTATGTCGAGTAATCTTTTGTGTAAATGTTGTTTCACATACATGTTTGCATTATTTTGCATAGGCCAAGACAGATACTAGGGGTGATTACGTACAAAGAGATCAGATCATGGAGCAAATAATTATTCCTTTAAAATTATTGGAGGGCCCAGTTCTTGCATGATTAACAATTGTGGGGTCCAAGGCACCAATGCAAACTTACTTTCATGCGTATTAAACTTAAAGAATGAAAGTGGTACAGCTATATATATATACACAAAGTTCCACAAGACTAATGTCTCCTGACTCTATTTTTAGATACTTCCATTATGTTACTTTCGAAACAAGAAGACGAAACAAACTCCTATATTTTCAACTGAAAAGATTGTCATCTACCAGCTCCGAAAGATATTTTATCTCAATTAATAGTAAACTACTTTCAGGTGTTTTTATTATGTTGCTTTCGAAACAAGAAGACGAAACAAACTCCCATATTTTCAACTGAAAAGATTGTCATCTACCAAATCCGAAAGACATTGTCTCAATGAATAGTAAAAAAAAGTTAATTTTAATGTTCATTATTTACTGTTTGACTATTTATATATATATATAAAATATTTCATAAAAATAAATTCATAAATTATCGTATTTTTATATGATACATTAGATCTATTTTCTAATAAAAATAATTTTATAATCTAATATATTACGTCAAACTATGTCAATTTATCAATATATTATTGTAAAATCTCTTTGTAATTAAAACATTTTTCTTTAAGTTGAATCGGCTTCAACAAATTACGGTTTGATTTTAATTCATAATTTTGCATAAAATTTACTAGTGTCGTCTAATGAAAAATAATCTTAATAAACCTTAGAATACTTTTTAATATATATATATATATATATATATATATTAACAAATATTTTAAGCTGTTTGACTTGAAGACAAAATTAGAAGACTTACATCAGTTGAAATTTCAATTTATTTTGCTTTTTAAAATTTTTTTGGAGGCAAATAAGAATCAATGCTCAAAGATCCTGGATATTGACCTAGCATATGAAATGAAATAAAGAGAATTTAGGGTATTGGCTTCCAGAAAGAATAATGTAATGAAGAAGGCTCACATCATGACGATGAACAGCAGCAGAATTGCTGGAGAGATGCTGGATAGATCGAATACACTTTCACCCGCATGCCGCGCGTTCACAGCTTGATTCAATGAGCCCACGAGTTTCTGATAGGAGTTCAGGCCATCCAGGGCTTCCGAGTTCCACTCCATACAGCAAAATAGTACGATCGCTATTGATATGAACCCAAAAACAGTCACAAACAGAAGAGCTGCGTGAGGAAGAGAGACCAGATGACTGTATCCCATGTCTCTGTAATTCCTCAGTATGAAACTGAATTCTGGTCTTTTACTGGTTTTCTTCAAAACCCAGGTTACAAGTAGCAGGCATGGCGGATACAAAGTGTTTCCCATAAGAATTTGTGAAATGAGAAGCAGCTGGAGACCTGAATTCTTCTTGAAAACCATCAGGTTCTCGTTTGTTGGGATGAAACCGCAGTTTGTGAAAGAAGAAACCACCGAGAACACAGAAAACGTCTTAAAATCTAGGCCCTTGCTTTTTAGAACCGTTCTTGCAGTTGAATCGAGGCTTATGTACAAGAAAACTGAACCAGAACCAACTAGAATAACTACCAACAAATAACCTAACACCACATAACCCAAAGCCATAACAGAGTTATACTCGAGACTAAGACTGTCCAAGCATATGATTCCTGCTTGTTCAACATCGTTTTGATTACGTTTCTCGGATTCTGGTCCGGGAAGAGCAATCAAACCGAGTTTGTTTTGTTTGTTTAAACTATTATGGATTTGAGACATAAGGTTGACGTTAATAGCTGTACTACTGGCTCTGTTCTGATCAACGGTACTTCGATGGTTTTTGGGAAACTTAGACCTCGCATATTGAAGTCCAAGCATGGAAATGAAAACCTCCCCACCAACAAACATTAAGATTGTCATAGTGATGAGTTGGGTGTTGGAGAAAACCTCCATTTCCACGGTTGACATGCTGGAAGTTGTTGTGGCAGAGACGGACGTGAAGAACACATCAACAAACTTGGGTCTAAACGAGGTTGTTCTTGGCTTTGAGACAGTTAAAGCCAAACAACCGAGCAGAGAGACAATTAAGAAGTAAATAAGCTGGAGCCATAGAGGGTGGACAGGGAGATCGAGAAAACAAGTGACTCTGTTGCATGAATCCCTACAAAACTGCCCTAATTTCCTGCAACAACAAGCAAGCTTCTCCATCTCTTTTAGGTGAAGAATAGTCTGTCCATGTTTTGATCAGTAGTGTGGGTTTATAATGCAGCAACTGATGGCAAGGTTCCTTTGGTTTGTTAATGTCGTGGAATTTCCCTGTTCATAGCACTATCTATCTATGCATGAGAAGAATAAAATAATTGCAATTCTCGTCCCAAAATAGTCACGTTCGTCATCAAGTTTTATTCCCAATTTGTTTCACGTGGTGAGATGTATTGGGTTTGGTGGGCTTTCGCGTTAGGGTCCAAAACTCCGAAGTAATCTTAAAATAAAAATATAATTACAATTACGTATTAATATATGTATTAATTTAATATAATTAATTAAAAAAATAAATTTTATTAAAAATAATATTAATTTAAATTTTAAATATAAAAAAATTAGTATTGATACATAAATTAATACGTGCAATTACTTGTACATAACAAAACTCATCTTAAAAAATATACACCATATTTAAAACTCCAAATTAGAATTCTCCAACCATATGAATGCAGTACTAAGGGTGTAAAAAAAATCTAACAAACCGAAAAATCGTACTAGACTAAACCGGATCGGACCGGTTGTGCTGCTTTTGAACTGGTTCGGTCCGGAACCGGTTTTTATAAATGAAAAACCAACCGGAACCGGTCCGGTTTCGGTTCCAGTTAGTTTTGAACCAGACCGATACTGTTTATATATTAATATTATATATAATATGTTTTATATTATATATAATTTTTAATCACATAAAAAATAATCACATATATACTAATACTAATATTCTAATATAGACTATAGTTATATTTATACTAATATAGTTATATTAAATCATCAAAACTAATACTAATATATAGCTATACTAATAGTCTAATATTAATATTATTATATTGTCTAATATATTATATAGCTATAACTAATACTAATATATATACTAATTAATACTAATCGTCTAATATAGGATTATAGCACTTTTTTTTTTACACTAAATTTCTTATTTTAATTTTTGTTTTATAGCAGTTTTTTATATAGCAAAATTTTGTATATATAACAAATTTTTGTTTTTAAAGCAGAATTTTTATATTAGAATTTTTTTACATAGTAGATTTTTTTTTTATAAAATAGATTTTTTATAGTAGAATTTTTTTACATAGCAGATTTTTTTTGTAAAGCATATTTTTGTAAATGGTAATAGATTTTTAATAAAACAGAATTTTTTAAATCAATTTTTTTTTTAAAAAAGAATTTTTATGACAAATTTGTATTTTATTACAACTGAAAAAGCGGACCGAAAACCGGAGTACGGTTTAAGAGGAAAATCAGTGCATAATCGATTTTAAAAAATGCAAAATTAGTGCCTACTGATTCGGTCCTAAATTTTGTATAAAATTAAACCGAACCGGACCAATTACACCTTCATACAGTACTATCTATATTAACAAGGCATTGGAGAAATAAGTTAGGGAGAAGCATGGCGTTAAAATCAACTATGGGACCATGTTATATATTAATTAATTCGCGCCAATCATCATGAGTATTTTTTAGTATTTATATAAAGGAATGTTTTAGTTACAAAAAAAATTTATAAAAGTAAATTCACAAGCTAATATGATTTGATATGGTATATCAGTATTGTGAAACCAACAATGACAAACAACTAAAAGCAGCAATTACACGACACAAAATTTACGCAGTTCGGAAACTGCCTACATCCACAAAATTGCAGAGGTTTTTATTCTAGAGAAAATTACAATCACATATAGTGAGTTACAAGAGTACCACTCTGCTCACACAACCTCAACTCTCACTCTCACAATATGCTCTCATGCCTTGCCTCTTTTGTTCATTCTGAATTGCTGAACATACCTACAAAAGAACAAACATTACATATTTATAGTGAAAACAGAATTGGAAACCCTAAATGGCAAAATTGGATTCTTCGCTCGAGTGGCGTATTGAGCCTGCCTCGAGCAAACACTCGAACACTAGGATTAGTACTTCACTCGAGCCCACTGTCATGTAAGCATTGAGCGAATAACCTGTCTAACCTTCACTTGAGCGCACATCTAGCGAATTCACATGTTGAACTTTACTCAAGCAACAGTTGAGCAAAGTTTCTATCTAAACCTTTTCTGCTCACAAACTAGGCTCCATATGCAATCTAATAATAAGATTGTGAAGTTTTTTCTAAAAAATATGTGTAACGGATTGTATGAAAAATATTAATTTTTGAATTTATTTTTATTAAATCTCTTTATAGTTATAGCATTTTAGATAGAGAGAGAGAGAGAGAGAGAGAGAGAGAGAGAGAGAGAGAGAGAGAGAAGGGTAATCACACGACCAACATGACTAATTAATCTTGTCCACTTCAGAGCTAGCCAAAGTCCTAGCTAGTCATATACTGAAATTGAATGTTACTGACATTTGCCACTTGCTAGGTAAATTCACAACCTGTTGCTGTACGTGCGCCATTTGCTTCCCCCACTAGAGAAGAGGACCCAGCTGGCAGGCCACTACGTCTACCGACCATTAATTTTTTAAGTTTTGGTTAGTGGAAGACTTGAAACGCTATCACTTAGGATTTAGACAGAAGCTAGACTATTGTTTGAGATGAGAGACACGATCACTAATGTGGATTAATCCATTTTGTATATCGAAATTGTATATAGAAATTTTACATTACACACTTCTACTTAATTAATATGTGATTTATGATTTTTTTTTATATATATTTGGGGAGGGCGAGTTTCAGGATAATGCCAATCAGGCCACCGCCTTTGGCGTGATTTGTTATTTTTACCATTCTATCTATTACTTAAATATATGTGTATTTAAATATAAAAACAAAAATAACATATCACATATTAATTAAGTAAAAGTGTGATATGTATAAACCTTTAGAATAATGCCAGTCACATTGTTGGGAGATCTGCTGAAATTTTATTTATTTATTTATTTATTTTATTTCATGATTAAAGAAATATTTTTTAATAATATTATAAATTTTAAAAAAAATATTTAAAAATGTTAAAATATATATATATATATATATAAACTTCAATTTGTACTAGCGAAGCCCCAGTGAGAACTTCTAGCGGTGGGAGTAGCGCCACCCTAATCCTTTATCGTAGCATCTCTCTTTTGTAGCCAACTCGTGTCTTCTTCCTTGCTAGAAAATGCAGACTTTAATTGGATAGTTTGCTTGATCGAGAGAGGAATACTTCCCACAAATTTACCATTTTAAAACCTTTTTTTTTTCTTTAAACTCTATAGGAATTGTTTCTACCTGTTTAATCTAATCCAAGCTTGTTTGACCTAAATTATTTTTAATCCTGGTCAAACATTGCTCTAATTAATTTGGTATGCAGTCATAAATTAATTTTTTAAATTTAGAAGCAATTTTGCAAAGGTAAAATTTTTTATAATTTCATTTTCAAACATCACTAAAAAAACTAATCTATTTCAAATTTTAAACTTTTATCTAATCATTATCTAATTATTACTCCAACACAAAATTCAATACAACTTTTACAAACTTTAAAATAAAAATTATATTAAAAATCTTTTTTAATTTTATCTATGAGTTGTGCGAGACTGCCGGCTAGCAATGACCATTGGGCATTCTGCTTTGAACAATTTTATATTTTTATTTTTATATTTTTTAATATATTTAAATATTTTTTAAAAAATAAAAAATATACCAATACACTAAAAATAACTTCCTTAATTATTAAATAAAAAATAATTTTTTTTTAATGAGCGGTCATTTAGGGCCGTAACATTGGGCTGCATAATAGATTTATTCTTTATCTATTCATAACTTTTACAGACTCTAATATAAAACTTATTTTGAGAAATATTTTTATTCTAATTTTTTCTTTTTTTCTTTTTTTTAAATCTAGTGTCAAACAAATTTTCACAATTTTAAATATTTCTGAACATTCCTGATATTCAAACATGCTCTAAATTAGATCCTTAAGTGGATATGTAGAAATTGTGTAAATGTTAATACTTCCTCAAGGTCAAAGCTGCACATTATTCTTGTTTTGAAAAATGAAAGTGCTCTTTTAAATATTGCTTTGAAAAATAAAAGTGCTCTTTTAAATATTACTTTGAAAAATAAAAGTGTTTTTTTTATTTAACTTTTTCTCTCTCTTTTTCAAAATCTAATGTCAAACAGTTTTTCACAATTCTTAAATATATATGTAGAAATTGTGTCATTGTTAATACTTCCTCAAGGTCCAAGCCTTATATTATTATTGTTTTGAAAAAATGAAAGTACTTTTTTAAATACTGTTTTGAAAAATGAAAAAGCGCTCTTGTTATTCAACTTTTTTTCATTCATTTTTTCGAGATCTAATCTCAAACAAATTCTCATAATTCTTAACTATTTCCAATCATTATTGATATTCAAACATGCTCTAAAGATCCTTAATTTAAGTGGGTATATAAATTAAAATTGTGTCAATGTTAATATTTCCTCAAAGTCAAACTACGCATTAATATCGTTGCTTTAAAAAATGAAAGTGCTCTTTTAAATATGTCTAAGCAATGTCATTTCACCACTTAAATCCCATTCACAAAACTCTTATCCCGGCCACTTTTAAATGCTCGCCATTTGTGGCCATAAATCTGCCAAGTGCGCGCATGGGGATTAATATTTATGAAAAATCATCCAATTTTACAAAAAAAAAGGTCAGTCGCCATTCCATTATACCCCAAATAATGCGACATTTTGAAAGGCCTATGATAGACTTTTCTTGTGGATCCATTCCATGAGAGACATGCGAGAGAAAATGAAAGGTCAGTGAGTGACCATTCCATTATATCTGTTTTTACCCCTTTTTAATCTTTTTTTTTTATTCCTATATCAATCTAGCTGCTCTCTAGTACGTATCTAGGGCACTCAAAAGGAGAAATTGTTTAATCAATGGCTTTAAAAAGTAATAGAAGATGAAGTTGAGAGTGTGTGACACTATCTTGGAGTTTGTTAGGTAAACCCTATTACATATATAAAAAATAGTATTGTTTATCTGTATATATGGGGATTATGTAGAAAGAGGCAATCTATATGAATTTATTATTCGTTTTAAATTTTATCATCTTTAGTTATACATGCACGTTGATATGATATTATATTTTAAGTGATCACTCGACATGGCTACCATCTCAGATGTACTATCACTTAAAATGTACTACATAATTAAGTAAATATGACTGGATCGAAACACATCAACTACCTTCTTGATTATCACTAAATGAACTCCTAATAAAGAGAAAACAAAAGAACACAACTCGATACACATGCCTCCATATAAGGATGGGATACGTACGGCCTCCATCAGCCACCCTTCTCCAAGAGAGGGATTATAATATAGAGAGAGAGAGAGAGAGAGAGAGAGAGAGAGAGTTGATTGCCTCTGAGAAAAAAAGGAGAAAGCAAGAAAACTTTTCTTGGTTGCTCCATTTAAGATTTTATTAAGGGTGTCCAGTGTCCACTACTAAGATGATTGATGAAGGAGAAAGCATATTGTCAAATTCCCAACTTACCTCAGCTCTATTAAAATATCTTAGTATATCTATAAGTAATAGTGAAATGGTTTGACTTAATATGTTTAATTGAATTTTAGAAAATGAGGGAAAAAAGTTGAATAAAAAGTTTTAAAAAATTAAATATTGTTTTTGTTTTGAATATTGAGAACGTAATATTATTTTTGTATTTTATTTAATGGTTTAGAAAAGTTGTAATGATTGGATAAAAAGTTAAAAATTTAAAATTAAAAGTATTTAATATTTGAGTGATATTTGGAAGTGAAATATATGAAAAATAATACCGGAGAATAGTTGTGTTATCAAAAGGACTCTAAACCTCCCAAAGAAATCAGACGAGCTCAAGAGCTAGATAATCTAGATGATATTCTAATCAAAACTAAGAACTCAAACAGTAGAATTGCAGAGATCTCGTACTCCAAGTTGGACAACCTCTTTAATTCTGATTCAACCGCTCTTCCATCCTACATGCATTACAAGCTCCTATTGATGTAAGAGAATCCGAATCAAATGATGCTGAGTTGTTAGATGGTATGTTGATGACGCTGAGATATCTTAAGTTGGTGAATTAGCTCAAAAATGGCAAGTAATCGTGATTTTTTTCTAATTAGGGTAGCTTTTGGTACGTTTCTGTATTTTAGCCATAACTTTAGTTACGGGTATTAAAATCGCACATATGACCTCAATTCAAAAAGCTCTTTTTGGTACACATGTCGTGGTCATGATCCATTTTCGCTCAGTATGCATATTTTTCGATACCAAAATCGACTGTTTTCCCTTTCGGATCCCCATTTTTAATTATTTTTTTCTTTCATAGTAATATTTCATTTATCGTTTAGAAAGTGATTATGAACCCGATTTGGCCCAGATTTTTGACAAATTACTTCTTTTAATACATATTTAATTTTGACATGATTATTGAAATTTTGCTATTTTTGATAAAATTCTACTAAGGACAATTTTCAGCTATACAGCCCAACTTATGGGCTGATTTTCAACGTTCTTAAATTTGATATTTTGAATTGAACATAAGGAATGTTTTTCTATGTTTTTGAGTGATAATTTTGTGTTATTCTCTGAGAATGATCTATTGAAACTAACTTACAGAATAATAGTTATTTTATCCAGTGTAACTTATTTAGAGAACATTTTCCTAATTCTCTTCCCTTCATATCAATTATGAAGATATTGAAAATCAGGACTGTTTTTTTGTGTTTTTGAGTGATTCTTTTTTGTTCTTCTCTGAGAATGATTTATTGAAACTAACTTACTGAATAATAGTTATTCTATCCAGTGTGATTTATTTAGAGAACATTTCCCTAATTCCCTTCCCTTCATATCAATTATGAAGATATTGAACATCAGGAATGTTTTTCTATGTTTTTGAGTGATTCTTTTGTTCTTCTCTAAAAATGATTTATTGCAACTAGCTTACAGAATAATAGTTATTCTATCCAATGTGAGTTATTTAGAGAACATTTACCTAATTCCCTTCCCTTCATATCAATTATGAAGATATTGAACATCATGAAAGTTTTTTTTTTGGTTTTTAGTAATTCTTTTGTGTTCTTATATGAGAATGATCTATTGAAACTAGCTTACAGAATAATAATTATTCTATCCAATGTGATTTATTTAGAAAACATTTCCCTAATTCCTTTCCCTTCATATCAATTATGAAGATATTGAACATCAAGAATGTTTTTCTATGTTTTTGAGTAATTCTTTTGTGTTCTTCTCTGATAGTGATCTATTGAAACTATTATTCTATCACTTATTTAGAGAACATTTCCTTAATTCCCTTCCCTTCATATCAATTATGAAGATCTACCTGCAGCAACTTGTTCTTTCTAAATCCTAAAGCACCAAAACCCCACTTGCTCTAACTTTTCAGATCTTTTTAAAAAGCTTTCAACTTCCTGACCCATTCTTATACTTAAAACCACATATTTTCAGATCCTTCCATACCTATTACTATTTTCACTCATTGATACGATGACGTTTGAATGAGGTGGATGGGTGAGTAGTGCTTTTCACTAGCTAGTCGGATGGGTGGTTTTCCATTGTAGTTAATGGGCCGCATGGAGTTGGGCTATGAAAATATATTTAGAAAGACGGGGGCCATTTTCACAAGCCTATCATATATGCGATAATGGGATACATGTCTAAAATCAAACTTTGGCACCATGTTTAGTGCGAAGGTCAAGCCTTGAAAGAGGCCTACCCTACCGAGTAATGATACACACATAATAAATTTTTATAATATATTTTACAACAATATTATAAAATGAAGATATTTTTATAGTTAATTTTATAATGTGCTTTACAAAAATACCTCTCATTTAAAATATAGTTGTGTAAAGTATTGCAAAAATTGTTATGTGTAAATCATTTTCCCTACCGAAAATTGTTTCGAATCTTATTTGCATGGATGTGGACATATGCCTACAACAATAGGGTTGTTCATCCGGGTTCCGACCCGGAAATCCGGATATATCCAACCCGGAACCAGGATTTAAAATCCGGGCCGGAACCCGGATCGGATTAACCCGGGTAAGATCCGGGCCGGAACCCGGATGAATCCGGGTTTTGTAAAACCCGGATTCCGGGTTCCGGATTGAGACCGCTTTTTTTTTTTCCCTCTGTAAAACACGGAGCCGTTACTTTTGTTTGTGTTGCTCATCATCTTCTCGAAGTTGACGTTACCGTCTCCGTCGGAGTCGACGGATCTTATCATCCGTCCTCGGAGCCGGAGCGGCAGAAGGCCACGAACTCGGGGAGGGAGATGAAGCCATTGTTATCAGAGTCCAGCTCTGCCATGATACGACGGAGTTCTCCCTCATCTACGAATGTGGTACCGAGGGAGCTGAGGACGGCACCGAGCTCCGACTCGGAGATCTTGCCATCGCCATTGGTGTCGAAGCGGTTGAATACCTTCTCGACCTTATCCATGTTCTGGAGGTACACCGATGGGATTCGAGGTTGGGTTAGTCGACATGGTTGCTGAAGGTTCGATTCCGTCAGATTTTCTCGAATGAGAAGGTTCTGAAGAAGGATCGGTGGATTCTTTGTATATAATATGGAGAGAGAGATTTGAGGGGACGCGAAGAGAAGATGAAAGGTCGCAAACGTGTAATAGGATACGGGAGGAAACGTGACGCCACGAGTCACACTCACGCGTTTTTCCGCCTTCTTAACACGGAAGGTAGCAGAAACCCAAAAAAACCCGGTACCGGATTTAAAACCCGGGTACCGGGTTATAAATCCGGTACCCGGACCGGATTCACCCGGGTTTTAAAAACCGGGTACCGGACCGGGTGTTTTCCGGGCCGGTGCCCGTAACCGGAACCCGGATAACCGGGTTCCGGACCGGGTCGGAAAAAAATCTGGCCCGCTTGCCCAGCCCTATACAACAATACATGCTTCTCATTTTTGCTAGGAAATGATAAACATACAACTAGTTTACAACTCTATTTAAAATAAAAAGTAATTATATGAAATTGAAAATATTTTTTAATGAAGTGGCACAATTATATTAGTTGATTTGAAGTGAGTCGAAAATAGTTGTAAAAGAGTCATAATTTAATTTGTAATATTTAAATTTTAAAATTTATCTTCTAAATCAAATTATGCTGCATGGATGATGTGTGGTATAAAGACTTTTAAATAAAATTAATTTTACAAGCTCGTGTAGGGATACATCATATCACAATGGTTACGTAAAAATATTTAATTTATAAGAGATTTGATTTTTAAACTTCCCTTACTAATGACATTATGTCAAGTCAATAATAGAGAGAGTGTATCATCTCCTACCAACTTGTAAATAAAATTTTTAACCATGTAAAATGCAAATGAACAGGAGAAATAAATAACCCAAACACCCCTCATAAATTAGTTATTATTGTTAGTTGGGAAAAGAGGCTCTCTCTCTCTCTGAGTGCCAACAAAAGGAACAAACCTTAAAAATATTCCCCTGTCAAGTGTGGTAGTTGCAACAATCCCACCTGTAAACAGAGGCAAAATAAACACAGGATGTGAAACGAGGTTATACACATTGAATTCAGCCTGCTGAATGAAAAGCAACTCAAATAATGCCATAATAAATATAAAGTTTGTTTTTTAAGCCACTGAGATGAATTACTTATACCCCAAGCATGAATCATTAAGGTTGATTGGATTCAACTCATTTCATATCAATCAATAATATACGGTATTATTTTTTTAATTTTTTTATAAAAAAAATTAAATTCATCTTAATATATTTCATATATTTCAATCTAAAAAATTAAACTCACCTCAATAAGATTTATAGAATATTATTATTTATAACTTAACTCGACATCCTAAAAATAATAAGCCAGAACAAGAACAAAGGGAGAAGGTGGGAGACTGAACCCAAATGAAATGCCGAAATAATTTCATCAAAATAGGAAAAAAAAATTCCGCTAAAGTTGGAACCTTGATCCTTTGAAATAGAATCCCATTGAAAAGTTTCAAAACAAGATACGGACTGTATGGTCTAAGTATTCATATGAGAAAACAAACAAGGTCGTGTAGCATCAAAATCATTTGAACTCATCAATTGAGACATTATTATTAAAGGAAATAATTGCGAAATATAATAAAAATAATAATTTTAAGGTATGATCTAAGTATTTATCTCTTAGTTCTGTCAAAATTTAAAATGACCTTAATGCAATACCATTAGAGATGTAGTGTTGCAGACTTAAGTTGGGTTTGAGTATTAAGATATGTTGTGAATAGTAATAAAAAAGTAAGTGAACAATAAAAAAGTAAGTTGACCCGCAAGCAGATGTCTAGACTCACCTTCTTATAAAAAGAGTAGCGTTACATACAGTCACTTTTACGTATTTTATTGATGTGATTGATTGTATCAATTTTTTTCAATACTCAACTAATCACATCAGTAGAATACGTAAAAGTACTGCACATAAAATTTTTGTTATAAAAATCTAGATATTCAATTGTGGTAGAATATTTTATAAAAAAAATATTTTAAAGAAATGTGATATATATTTTTTAAAAATATGAAATATAATTATGAATACTCTATATCCATACTATATAATATAATTATTACCTACTTGCGCATAAGAATTTGTACGAAATTCACCCATTCCTATGAATCCCATTTTTCAAATTTTGAACTGAACCGGAAAATAAAAACGGCCGACTGCCATTCCAAAAAAAAAAAAAAAATGGCCGGATGCATAGCCGTAATTATACTCAAAACTCTACGAAACGTTTGGATAAAATAAATAAATAAATAAATAAAAATTATCGAATCTCAACTTATAGAATTATTATTATTTTTTTAAAATTTTTACACAAAATATAATAAATAATTTAATTTTTTTAAGAATAATGACACATGCCGCCATAGAATATGCAAATGCCACGTAATCGTTTTGAAAAAAAGTTTGGTCTACTATAAAAAAATTAGTTTTTTTCTTATAAGTCATATTTACTCACTTTTTTCAAAAGAATTGTATATAACTTGCGTACTTAACGATTGCAAATATCATTTTTCCTTTTTCAAATTCTAAAATAATAATAATATTAAAAAATAATATTTTGACAATATTTTAAATAATTTTCATCTTTAATCTCAACTTCTTATCCAAACGTCCCCTAAATTCCATGTTCATCCTGAATCAGAAAATTTGTATTCCAAAGCTAACTATTTAAAATAAATAATGTTTTACATCACACCACCATCCTATTTCCATTTCACTATATATAATGTAACGCATTTATCACTATTTAATGATAAAGAAGCATGCGATAAATGATCATTTAATAGTAGTAAATGTGCAACATCTTACTTAGTGTAATGCAAGTAAGATGATAATAAAATATATAGAATTTTTCATTTAAAATATTTTTCTAATTTTATAAATCAAAACGACGTAGTTTAAATATTTTGTATATAATGTTGATGAGATGGATTTGAAGAAATTTTCGTACCTGATCCGATCCGAGAATACCATATTTCGGGTCGAAAGAACAGTCCGATTCACCGTGTCAATTTTTCGTGCATGGCACACCGGACTGTTATTATATCACGTCAATGCTTGAAAATTTGTCGGTCACTATTGACTTCTAATTGGTGTATAAAATAATGAAGAATGATATTGTCACTTTTTGAACAATTATATATTAAAAAAAACACATAATTTGTGGGGATAAAGAATGGTTTTTCAACGGAAAAATTAACCTCTGAGTTTTCTTGTCAACAATTTGGTTAAAAATAAGATATGGCTTAGCAAAATATAAAGATTAATATTAAATATAATTATAAGATAAGTATGTTTCATGCATCCTCTTTGAAAAATAGATGTTTATTCATGCATTCTCTTTGAAAATGGCATTTGCTATCAAAAAAAGGGTTCGGCTACTATGCCGTCCCATTCATACCGTACCGCCTAGTGTTTTTATTTTTATTTTTTATTTTACATTTTTTTAATCACTTTCTTAATCATTAAATAAAAAATAAAATGCACCAATATATTTAAAATCATTTTTTTTAATCACTAAATAAATAAATAAATAATTTTGCCCGGCGGTCAACCCCAGGCGGCAAAGAAGCTTTATCCTTAAAAAAATTATTTTTTCATGTCGGTCCAAGATTTATCTACTTTTCTCAAAGAGTTCTTGTACTTAACAGACATATATCACACATCTGTTAAGGAGAAAAAATGAAATAAAAAATAAAAAATAAAAATAGATGTGTGATATAGAGTTGTCCAATAAAATTTTTCTTTTAAAAAAAAAATTGTACAAAGCTTGCACACATTAAAACTGCCAATATCATTTACCCGATACGAAAACAAAATTACAAAACCAACAAGAAAATAGGGAGAGATAAGATCTTTTTTTATTCCTTCTCACAAAGTCATTCACCCTATGTTTTTTATTTAATCTTTTACATTTTTGTATTTTATATTCTTTGTCTTTCTTATTTTATTTTTATGATTATCTATATTCTAGAATTTTTAAGATCTATTGAGAAATCACTTAGAAGTTAAAAAATTTGGTTTACTTTATTATTATTCTTTATGTTTTTTTGGAAACATGAAGCATTTTTACTCAAAATACAAAATGAAAATTTCAACCAAGGTACCATTTTTTTTAACACAAAAATCTAAGAACAAAGCCAAATGTTTTAAGAAAAATTCTAATGAAGAATATCACACAACACAATTATTTTTTTTATTTTTTTTCTCTTATCAAATATTTAGTTATGGATAATAAGTAAAATAATACAATTAATTTAAGAAAAATAAAATAAGTAATTAATAAATAATAAGTAAATAAAAATAAATATAAAATCTGATATATATAAAAATTTAAAATTTAAAATTAATAATAAGATAAGATAAGATAAGATAAGATGAAATGAGAAGAAATAAAAGTACGGATCTACGTAAATATTTAAAAATGAAAAACCTCCGTAATCAAATTAAAAGCTCTGGTCTTTTTCAGATTCGATAACTCCGAGTCCCACTGCCATACGTGCCCTCGTCCCCGTCGGTTTTTAAACGTCTCCCAACTTCTGAACTCTCTTCTCTCTCTCTCTGCGACTCTCATGGCGACCTCCACGAAACGGGCCGAGACGATCCGCCTAATCTTGCGGCTCAAACAAGTCATGCTCCGGTGGAAGTACACGAGTCTCCGGCGCCAAACAGTCTCGCCTACCTCCTCCCGCTCGGGTAGGCGCATCCCGCCCGGTTTTCTAGGGGTTTATGTAGGCCAGGAACGCAAGCGTTTCGTGATTCCCACCAGGTTCCTGAACCTACCCGTGTTCGTTGCTCTGCTCGATAAAGCCGAGGAAGAGTTCGGGTTCCAGAGAACAGGCGGTTTGGTTCTTCCCTGTGAAGTAGGGTTCTTCGAAGAAATGCTGAAGCTTTTGGAGAGAGATGAAGGCAGATTCGGGAGACTTGGTTTGGAGGAGTTGTTGATGATGGTTTCTGAAGTGAGTTCTGGATCTTGCAGGGAAGCAACGTCACGTGTTTATGGCCATTTGGTCATTCCTCTGCTGCAGAAAGCTAGGATCGTCTGAGTTCTTGCTTTGATCATTAGCTCAATCTTGAAAGCAATGGAATTTTATGTGCAATTACTTCTATATTTGGTTATGGGGGTTTTTCGGTTCCAATCATCCTTGAAGCCGTCATTTTTTTAGTTTTTAATGGTAATTTGATGGGATTCAATGAGATGATTGTTTGAACTTTTCTTTTTTTATTTTTTATTTTTTATTTTTATAATTTTTTTATGGATTTTTTGGATCATCAAATCAATATTATGCTGATTGTTATATTGATGAAGTTTTTGAGTGTAATGATAGTTTGGTGGCTGCAATATTGGTGTTTGCTGAATCTCTGATCTTTTCTTTGCAAAACAAACAAAAAGAAATTAAGGAGGATATTTCTTTCTTTCCTTTTTATTTGCTAAAAAATAAATATGAAAAATAATAAAAATAAAAATAAAAAGGTTGCAGCTTGCCCTATCTGCCTCCATGTTTTTCCATTTTCTAGCTGTTGTTGTGTTCTATGAGTTTCTTCTTGGTAGTTGCTCATGAGTGATCTTAATTCAATTTCATTTCTATTAATTTGATAAATAAATTCTGAAAAAAGATATTTTTTATAAGTAATTAAAATATTATATATAAAGAGTAATTTTTTTTTTTAATACAAGATGGTGGGTTTTAAATCCAAATTTTTCATTTAAAGAATCGGGTAATATGACATCATGTATGACTCAAATTCAATCAAGCTGGCATCTTTTTTTAAAAAAAAAAAGATTAAAATTCTGGATATTTTTCAATTACACCCATTGTATATCCTAAAAGTCCTGATAGTATAAGGTAATCAAAATCTATAATAGGATTATTTTTAAAAAAATAATAATTATAATAATCTACATGATTAATATATATTTGAAAATAAAGGAAATCATAAAACTTGGTAGATGCTACTAATTATTGAAGGGTGGTGCACATATTTGGGAATAAAACTTGTAAATATAATTTTTCAAATCCAAATAGTTGAAAGTTACCATCTGGAATCTAACCCAGATCATATCCTCATTGAAAAGTTCTCCACTGTCAATTTCTACCTTTTATTTTATTTTATTTTATTTAGGGTTTCCGATTTTGATGTTGGCATTTTAGATTTGCACTTGGGCTATATTTTTGTAGGGGGATTGAAGCTACCGCTCCCAATTTTTTTTTTCCTTAGTAATTAAGAAAATATTGTTTAATATTATTATTAATTTTTTATTTTTTAAAATATTTAAAAATATTAAAAATGATGTGAAAAAAAATAAAAATAAAAATTAGCCTAATGGGAGCCCCCAACAATGGCTCTAGAAGGACCCTTTTTGTCGATGCCGATAAAGATAAAAGAAGTTAGAAAAATTATATTCTCAAAGTACCATGTAAAACATATCTAGTAAAGTGCTTACTTGAATTTCAATTGTAGATGATATAATTTACATACAAATACACTTTCACTAGAACCCAATTAAAAGTATGAATTCCCAAAAATAGTTGTTTACACGTTTCATTATTTAATTAAATATTCTATGTATTGTGTTTATCATTGAATGAGAGTGTTAAGATAATAAATATTCTACAAAATCTATCTCTTTCTATCCGTTTAAACTTTTAGAACAATTGATAATTTCGCACTACTTCCATTCATTGTTTTCTTTATTGAATTATTATATGTTTTTCAAAAGGGACTTTTTCCAATTTTCTTTTTTCATTTACATTTTGTGGGTTTGTTCTTCTCCTTCTTCTCTTTTTCAAATGGTTTTGTATTTTTGTTTTTAATGCATATGGGTACTTTTTATTAAATAAATTGATCATCATCCATCTAATGACATTTTTTTTTGTATTAAATATAATATAGCATGGGTAGCATATATAAATATATATGGTGATCACTTCCACGCATGCATGCTTGATTCATGAGGTTTGAAATTAGGTTTAATTAATTCACAACATCTGTTGCTGAATCATGCAGCTCAAACAGTTCATCGCCGTGTGTGTGTGTGTCTATATATATAGGAATTAATACGTAAGAGTTTTATTATTTGTATTAGCAAATTCCCAATTTAGAAACGTTCTAATCTCACCGACTACGCATATATATATGGTTCCTAACAACAATTAATGCAGATAGCCCTGATTTTAATTAACACAAAAAATAAATAATAATAATTGTTACGTTTAATAATATTAGGCATTTCTAAATCATATAAAATAGCCATACTCTTTATAGAATACCTTTTCTGTAAAATCCATAAAATATGGGGGAAATTTATAAATTTCTTGGGGCTATATATTCTGGTGAAGCTAATAATATAATCAGTTTAATGGTAGCTCGAGCCCTTGAGGTATAATTTAATAAAAATATGATAAAGAAAAAAAAGGATAGATATAGAGATAATTAAGTTTGAAGCCTTTAATTGAAAACAATAATTCATAGTCTTAAGCCCCTGGAAATTACACAATGATACAATATATACACATCCATGCAAACTATTTCGTGATCGTATTTTTAATTATTTATTATGCTCATTTCACTACAAGAAAAATAAATTTTTGCGACCAATTTATAATAATGAAAAGAATATTTACAATTAAAATTAATTATAAATATTCTTTTCATTATTATAAATTGGTCGTAAAAATTCATTTTTCTTATAGTAAATTTGTACGTGGAATAAATTTATTTTTACTAATAGTTGGGTCTCTATTGAGTCTCAATAATTTTTTTAATTAATAATTAAAGAAGTATTGTTTAATGATATTGTGATTTAAAAAAAAATTATCTAAGTATTTAAAAAAAAAAAAAAAACTTTTTTTCAACTGGTCGTGACATCTCGTGCGCTGGGTGTAGCACGGCTCTTGTACGTACCTTTTTATAAGTGATTTGTTCATTATTTTTTTAGTATGAATCCCATGATCCTTTTGTTTATTATTTGATATGCTTCACAAAAGTCAAATTGTATAGTAATTCACTTCTTGCTTTAATTTTTGGGTGATGCTACATTGACAACAGGGGGTGATCGATGGTGACCGATGTATTTATTTGGCTTTTTTTTTTTTTAATATTTCAATAAAAAAATATTATACTCATCATGTTCCTATCCTATATTATTATTTTTGTTTTTTTATATCAAATATTTGGTATATGAATGATGAGTAGAAAAATTATTTTAATATAATAAAAAAAATTAAATATAGTATGCAATATATAAATGATGAGTATAAATATTCTTATAATAAATAAATAAAAGCAAGATATTTTCCTTTTCTGTGTGACATAAAATTTCCATATGAGTGTGTGTAAACGTATCCACACAAAATGAATTGGATGAAGACATCATCCTACACCATATACTTTATATATTAAAATATTATTTTTTATTTTTTTTATTTTTTATTTCATTTTATTCTTATTAAACTAATTAAAGTATTCTATTTATTATCCACACATTATATATTTATTATAAAAAAGTGAAAAAAAATTAAAATAAATATAATGTGTGAAATATGAGGATAACAAGAAGAATTTTTCATAGATAGAAAAATTATAGTACTCATCATCTCTATACTATATACCGCAGATAAGAATTTATTTTTTTAATTTTTCTCTTAGCAAGTATCTGGTATTGGGATGATGAGTAGAATAATTCAATTAATTTAACAGTAATAAAATAAAAAAATAAAAAAGTATAGTATATAGGATAATGAATTGTAAAACTTTCATTTTCACTTATCCCTAATGATAACAGATATGACTATGTAGTTCTCAAATATATAGGGATGAGTTTATGATATATGTCATACGTCAAATAAATCGTTGGTGATGATCCAAGGTTTTTAGCTCTTTCATAAACTTATTTGTGTTTGTTATTGGAATTGGACTTGGAATTCCTGATATCGATGGAATCTATTTGATTTCATGGATTTTTATTGTTTATTCCTTAGTAGAAAGAAAATGTACAGTTATAAAAATAAATTTATAAATTATCTTGATTTATGTGATTATAATATATTAAATTTATTTTATAATAAAAATAATTTTATAATTTAACGTATCAAATTAAAATATATTAATTTATAAATTTATTTTTATGAAATTTATTTTTAATTAAAATATTTCTTTAAAAAACTATTAAACATTTTGGAGATAAATATAAGAATATATTGGAAATGAAAGTCATTACTCATTCGTACAAGTTTCTTTTAATATTTTTTAAGTTTTGTTTAGTCATTGAAAATTAAATTTTAAAATTAAATATTAAAATATTATATTTTAATATTATTATTATTTTAAAATTTAAAAAAATTAAATTATTTATTATATTTTATACGAAGATTTAAAAAAATTATAATAATGAAATGAAAATTTTGTATTTGAGATAAAAAATTCAAAAGATCAAACAGTACCTTAAATACTTGCTCTTGTCATCGCTTTATAAAAATAAATATATAAATTAATATATTTTAATATAATACATTAATTTTTTTTAAATATAAATTAGATTTAATGTGTACTTATTAAATAATACTTTTATAAATGGATTCAAACAAAATAAAAGACGAAAAAAAAAGAAGAAGCAAGTTTTAAGGCTTCTGGAAAGGTCGAGAATCCTTGAGTGGATACAGACCCACCACCAAATGAGAAATCCAGAACCCTCTATGTATGTCTCTCTGTATCTATTTTATTAGCTTTCTTCGCAGTGCCTATTGGTTCTGTCAAAAGTATCAGAGGTTGGGAGATGGCTGCCTTCATGAGCATGAAAACAACGAAGACCAAGAAGATGAAAAGGAAGGACCTTGAGCTCGACTGCTTTCACGAAGACTTCTCCGATCTCGCTCTCTCTTCCCCCGCTCGAAAGATTCGCCGCCTGGTACTTTTCCCCGTTTTCCCCTTCCCCTTATTTATGCATATCTTGCTTCTTGTTGTGATTTTCCTCCTCTCTCTCTCTCTCTCTCTCTCTCTCTCTCTCTATGCGTTTGTCTAATTACTGTAGTTCGATTTTCTGTCTTAGGATGCTGAGTTGCCTCCAATTATGGAGGAAGAGCCAGGGATTCCTCGGGGAGTAAGAGGAGTTGGAGCTACTGACGCTTTAGAATTGGAATCAGAATTTCCGTCCAATGATGAGAAGGCCATTGTTCTCTTCGAGCCTTTGAAAAGACCTCCTCTTTTACAGTCTCCGGCTTCGAATCTCTCTCTCTCCGTTGATTCGCACATAATGTCTGGCTTTAAGAGTAAGCACCCATCTTCCATTCACCTTCCAAGTCCGCGTCTTTCGTTTGTTTGGCAATGATTGAATGATAAACTTGTAATAAACAATTCAAATGTTACATCAGTATAGTCTAATTTGGAATACTGCAGGATATCTTATCCTAATCCTATGAGAAAGTTTTTTTATTTTTTTATTTTTTTGGAGTTACAAAACTGTATGGAGGAGGAGTTGCGTGTTTTTGGTTTCTTAGAAATTTGTGTACTGTTTGGCAGATCAATTATTTGGGTCGAACCAGTATGGTCAAGTAAAATCAGCTGAAGAAGAAGAATCGATAAAAGACAAAAATAATGGTTGTTTGGCTGTTGTTCCTTGGGTTCCATCTCAGCTTCGTCCCGCTCCGGGCACCGAGGTTCCCCAGTTGATGGAGGAGGCTGAAGAAATGGTTGCAGCTATGGATATTGAAGAAGATAACAACCAAAACAATGCGAGCATAGAGCAAAGCCACCCAAGTGTACATTATATGTACGGTGGAATTGTGGGAAGCGAGGGCTTATATCAGTGGCAGCAACAGCATTGCATGATACCACAGCTTCCTCAAAACACATACACGCCCATTTCATGGTTCCAGTAATAAAATATTTGTAGGTTGTCTAGTCTCCATTTTTTATCTTTTATTTCTTTGGTTGTGATGGAGGGTAGAGCTGAATTAGAAAATATGTACAATGTATGGGATTTGGAAACTGAGTAATGAGAATGGTGCCCCTTTCCCGGTAAGCTAGCTTTTGCTTGGTGGAAAATTATCTTAAAAGGTTGATTGGTTTTTTCAACTGAAGGCAATTCGGATTTTGGAGAATTTGCTGGTAGAAAGAAAAGGCCAGTATTGGTGTCGAAAAATTGTGCTGGAATGTTCAAACCAATGTATAAATTCATGGGTATTTCCTCATATTCAGTTTACACTCTGCATTCTCTTTGATTGATATGGCCTCTTTGATTTGGATCTCTTTGAGCCAATATAAGTAGTCTCTATGTTATCCTACAGAAACAAAGGACACTCGTCAATTTCTGAATAGGAACTCATTTTCTTGAAAACAAGACCACCTCTTCAAAATGGGTAATGCTAATGAATGTACTTTGATGCAACTACAAGCTTAGAAAGTGTGGACGACGAATGGAAGTCACTTCTAGTGGGGAACGTTGCTTATCAAGTGTGTATCACCTAGTTTCTTTAACATGTACATTCTTATATGAGGATGTAACTCCCACCCAAAAAGATTATTCTTTTCCATCACAAACTTGGGAGAGCATCGTCCTTGCAAAAACGAGAAAAGTATCACATACGGAATTGGAAATGTCCCTCGAACACTGAGCCAACCCGTATGATTTCTTCCTCTCATTCAACTCTAAACACCTGCTTGCGAACATCCTCTGCCTCTGCAGAGCTTTCATGGCCACTTGTCTCGACAACTTTGTCGTTCTTTCTCTGAACCATTCAGTCTCGCTTGCATTGTTATCGCTGCACGGCACCTTGCCATTGTACGTAGTCCAGCTGGCCTAGGAAATCATCGTTCATATACTTCAGCAGGTAAAGCTCCGACCATATATGATTGCACCTTTGTTATGTGGGCATGCAAAGCTCGATGATTTCTCTGCTTGCGTTTCCGACAGTCTGAGCATGTCTACAAGTCCATGATATGCTCTGTTTTGGCTATGGCCTTTGGAACCGATACCGAAACCTCCGAGAGGCGTTTCGTATTACAGATATCGTGTCAGCTTTTTTACGTTTGTTTCGTAAGGCGGTCTTTGGAGAACATCTTGGGACTTGAACAGACATGATAGAGAGGTCTGAAACCAGAAGCAGCTTTAAAAAGAAGAACGACAATGGCGATTATTAGCAGATAAAGAGAAGATCAGGGGAATCTTTAGAAAGATTATTTGAACATTCGATCGAAGGGTAATTTCTCGCCCAGTCTTCGTCGAGCGCTGTTGCTGCTGCGCCTGCTTGCAACATGGACTTATATATATATATATATATATAAAGTTCTTTAACTAAAAAGAAATATTTCAGCTAAAAAAATTTATAAAATTAAATTTATAAAATGAGATGAGATGATGTGATATGATAGATTATAATGTTATTTTTATTATAATGTAAATATAATATATTATATTAAATCACGTAAAATTTACATCTTTTTATAACTATTTCTTAAAGTTCATTTCTTTCCCCAAGAGAAACTATGAACCAGAATAGAAGAGCTGTTGATCAACCCATTGTTGATTGTCTTGTTTCAGCATTAGTCAAACATATATATTGCCAGTACTAAACGGACAATGAAAAAATAAGACACAAATACTGCAATTGACATAAAGTTCTACTTAATAGAAAACCAGCGACCGTGAACATCGGACTGGTGTTCCCCAACAATGACTAGAACAACAAAACCTACCACGCCGCACAATGCCAGCATGAGTGTGTCCGGGCGCCATTGGGTGGCTCTGTAGCAGCAACTGGAGGCCGATGGTGACCTCGAAAAGGCAGAGTGCTTCCAATTAATCCAACCATCGATATTGCATGAGATATATATCCCAACCAGAAGAATGGCAAAGGCTGCAAACCTAATCTTCTGTTTTGCAGTTGCGACGAAGTCATGATCGAAAGAGATCATGTTCCAAAATGGCTTGGTTATTAGGATCAACATGGCTGCCACGAGAAGGAGCACTGGTTTTGGCTGAGGATCTTGAGTAAGCCATTTTTGGATTAAACTGATCTTGTTGTAGTTGGCCATTGAGGACATACGCTTTGATCTTGAAGAAAACAAGATTGATTCATGAATGATCTAAAACAATGTTAAGTGGTTCGATGTGCATTATTGAAGATAGATTACTATATGTTATTTATGTGTGTTTGTGTACACAGAAAGTTATTATTCATTGTATAAATGGTAATATTCGGCATTAATTGGGTAATTTCTAACTTAAAATCCCTTCACGTGCATTAATTACTATATATATATATATATGGAAATCGTCATATACGAAAAGATTCGTAAGCCAAAATGTTATAGGTTTAAATATAGGAAAGATCTTTTTGTTGATTGCTTACTGATTCAATTATCAAAAATTTTATATACAGTCATTTATATATATTCTTTGCGTACTCTATTATTATGATTGGAGTTGCTGATCGAATTACCGTACACTTTATGTGGTCATCTCTGGCTGTACAGTTTGGATATAACTCGTTGATCTCTGGTCTGTTTTGGTTCAACACTGCAGCAGCTGCTATAAGACACTGCTCTCTCTTGGACACTTTTATCTCATAATTATAAGAGTATTTATATGAATAGTAACGAAATGATTTAAGTTAAAATATTTTATTAATTTTTGAGATAGGAGATGGAAAAAGTTGAATGAAAATATTATTAAGTTCAAAATTGTTTGAATATGATTTTTATTTTGAAATTTAAAAAAAAAATTGAATTGATTTTTGTTGTTTTATTTGAAAATTTGAAAAAATTGGATTATTTTTTATGTTTAAATAATGATTAGATAATGATTAAATGAAAAAATCAAAAATGTGAAATTAAAAATTATAGTGTTTGAATAATATTTAAAAAGAGATTTTTAAGAATTTCTCTGTCTCATTTCATTACCCAAACATGCTCGGGATGTTATGCTTTTGTCGATTCATTTATGTAGGAAGGAGAATTATTTGGTCAATGTAGCAGAAAATGTTTTTCTAGTGAGGAGAGAGAGGAGAGGCTGGAGAAGCATGGAGTCAAAGATATACAGGTCAGTCTTGTCAGCTTAAAGTTTCATCTAAATAAGCTTTGGATTTCACATGCTTGAAGTTCTTAGTTGCATACTGATTCAGTATCACGTTGTATTTCCACTGCTCTGCAAATGCTTGAACCAGGCAATTTCCTGCACAATTATGACCTCAATTTCACATATGATAATATGATTCATCGTGGGTCTAATTCTCTATGCAAATCCCAGATAGCTAAATACTGCTAATAGTTATTAGACACAGGATTACTATATAAAACTCCGAAAGAGAAATGATTTATCCAAGCCTCAAGCAAGCCCTTGTAAAAAAGTGGCCCGCATTTCAAAAAAGTGTAAAAAAAAAAACTATTAATTATTAGTAAAATCCATTTTTTTACAAAGAACTTGTATAGAATTTGTCTATTTGGGGATTACTCATTCGGAAATGATCTTTCTGTATAAAAAGTAATTCCCTAACTTCTCTCAGGTGGCCAAATAGGAAACCTAAAGCCACAAATCACTATAAATTCACTTAAATCTGAAATTTTAGAAATTAGACTCTCCTATCTCTTCATCATATAAATAAGCATGAGAGGCTCCAAGGGAAACTTGATGAATATATATCAGAAAAGGCAGAACTTGATTGTTAAAGACTCAGTATTCTTGACAACAGAAGGATCCAACAAGCACTGGCTGAACAAAACATAATACAAATTTTCAAAGAAAATGCAAACATTCCCTGTTATGAAAATGATGATTATGTGGTCCAATAGAGAACCCTAGCTCTATAACTTCCACAATTATTAACAAGCATTCTTGAAGTCTCACAGAAACTTCCTGTACGGTCTGCCTGCATCCTCATCTTGCATATGCTGTAACCAAAATAAAAAGTGTTAGGAAGCTCAATGAGTTTACTGGAAGTCTGGAATAACAGTTCCAAATATCCTTCATCCTATTAGAAGGGAGAAAAAGTGAGATATCGAAACAATACTGAATAGTTGTATTTCAAATGGTTAGAAGAGAGGATTGAACAGGATGGCCTTTAATGCAACGTATTACAATTGAGTGATCAAACAAATATTAAACTCTGAAAGTGAAACTACCTTTGAATCAATTAAAATGTTCTACAAAGAAAGCTCAATCACATCACCTTATTAGTAGGGTACAGGTTTACAGGAAGCAATAGATTAAACACATGAGTTTTGCTATATACAAGCACAGTCACGTACTAATCTGTGTACCAATACTGATTCATTCATACTTAAAATTTAAATTAATACTGTTTTCAATAAAATCTACTTTTTGACCAATCACATCACATTGATGCACAGATTAGTGCACAATTGTGCTTGCAACTATATTTTTCCTAAACACATTAGAGGGACGCAGTTTCATTCAACAAGGTTTTACTTGGAAAAATGTGAACATAAGACCTCGGGCAAAATATAGGTCAAAACAAATGACATTAAATAATAGCAGATAAAGAAAGTATATAACAGAGGCACGCTGCTTGTTGATTGGGAAAAAAATTAAGTTCAGGAAACACAGCAAAGATAACGAGAAAGATAATCCAATGCCCTTAAAAGAGCAAACGAAGGATCTTTCCCCATCACTACCAAGATTACAGAAATTTACAAAATAAAGCATCAGGTAGAAGGCATACCATATAACTTAAAATAACCACATCATACTTCTAAGTATAGACTTTTCATGTCATTATTACAAAATCAAATAAAAATTAGATCTTGTACTCCACGTCTTCCCTTCTCTTCAACTCCTACCACATTGAAGAGTAACTACCACTCCAGAAGGTGACTTTTTTTTCCAAGACTCCCATTATCATGAAGTCAATGTGTACGGTGCCTCTATTTTTTCTTCAAGATTTTACCTTTGTCATCAAAGGATGAAACTGTCAATGGATGAATAAGGATGATTTTGATGCCACTTCAGATGTGTTCAAAAAGGTTGTCGCATATAGAATGTGTGAAACGATAAACAAACTGAACCCACGAATAGGAATCTGTATCAATAGGGTAATAGTGGGAAAAAAACCCTGCTTTATAAGAAGGCTCATTATACTGACTAATGATACTTTCAATGAATTGAGCACCACACTATTTCACTTCCATCTACAGTTTCCGGCCCAAGATTCTAAATTAACTACACCTACAAGAACCTAGAAACTAGAAGCTCAACTGCGGATCGTAAAGCTTTCCCTTTATTGGGAACCGACTCACCGAGTAGCCTTATTGTAACACAAAGCCAGAGTAACATCGCCGAACAAAACTCAAATGCTCAAAATTTTAGTATTATTCCTCAGTCACAATTTTATCAGCACTACATAAACCCAAAGACTGAGTATTGTAACACAGGCTGTCTAAACAAATTTGACCTCAAGTGCTAATTATAAGGCAATGCAAAAATCTCACTTTTAACAGAAATGGAAATCCAGAATCGTAGAAATATCGAGTAGAAAACACCCAAATGAATGTATTAGTTTCTAACCCCTAGATTTCAACAAATTAACTTCAATGAAAATCAAATACCACAACATAAGCAACAAGGTAACTCGTGCGATTTGAATCATCATCATCATCGATTCAAATTCAAGCAGACGATTAGATTCTCACACTCAGACTCAAGAAAATCACAAACGAAATCACGGGAATAAGCTGCAGATCCACAGAAAGAAACGAAAATGAAAACGATCTCATGAAATGAATTCAGCTAGAAACATTTGAAGGAGGGGGCCCTGAGTAATTACGAATTCACGGACGATGCCCTTGTAGACGAGGATGGGGACAGCGAGACCGAAGATGCCGACAAGGGCGAGGTTGCGGCGAGTCCAGCGGAAGTTGAGCTCGAGGTTCTCACGGGCACTGCCCCAGTCCTCTATGAACTTGTTCTTGTTCGCCTCCATTCCTCCCCCCATCTTCTTCTTCTTCTTCTTCTTTTTCTTCTTCTCTCTCTCTTTCCCTTCTCTTGGGCTGCGCTCTCTCCACCTTTTCTGCTCTCTCCACTCCCTGGTCCCTATGGGCCTATCGCCCTCTCTTCGCAAGCATTACATTGCATTATACGTCGTCGTTTATTAAAAAGTTAGTTTGTGAGAGAGAGAAAATTTGTGTTGAATTTTGTGAAATTAATGTGAATAATTTCATCTCAACTGTATTTCTGAGGGAATAATAAATTTCTAAATTTAAATTGCTTGGCAGCAAAGAATTAGGTTTTCTTTCCCTTTTTAATAAGCAATTCATATTTATTAATTATAAAAATCCCACCATAATAAATGGAAACAATATAAAGGAATAAATAATAAATTAAAATATTTTTTTTTCCCAGTTGAATACACTTTAAACTATAAAAGCATTTTCATTGAATTAGCCAAATATCACTCGAGCTCTTAATTTAGCTAATATCATCATAAATTGAACTATATTGGAGCACCCAAGCCAAAGTCATCCAGCCCATGAGCTAAAGTAGAGCCGAAGACAGACAAATATGACTTACTACTATAGCAAGATCATGTCATTTTATATAATTGTAGAGTGACAAAATCTTCACTACCATTGTATCTTCTTCTATGATTTTAGAGAGTTGCAGAAAGTAAAAAGGAGCAGCAATGTCGAGTACAAAAGAGAAAAGGGAAATAGAGGAATTTACTTAGGTTTATTTTGCATATGAAAACAAATTTTGAAGTCTCTACATATAAAGAAAATATATTTGCAATTATGAATTATGTAATCACCGTGTAAGTGAATAAAACATGAGACCCACATGGAAAAAAAAATTTAATAGTGAATCACATTCTTTTTCAAAGCGATTACACAATATTTACTCACTTCACAATTGTATGTATAATTACTCTTTACATATATAAGTATATATAGTTAAAATGTATATGTGACTTTATACACAAGTAGATTAGTTTGAAAGTATACTTCTTCTAACACTCTTTGAGATGTAGTGTACAAGTTGACTACACTCATCTTGCGTAAGAGAGTGAAATTGAGTAGACCCAAGAGGCTTGGTCAGAATGTCACTAAGTTGATGTGCACCTTGGACATGCAAAGTTTTAAGAATGCCCGCCTATAACTTCTCACAAACCAAGTGACAATCTATTCTGATGTGTTTGGTTTGCTCATGGAAAATATGATTTGCAGTAATATAAAAAGCAACTTGGTTATCACAAAACAAGAGATCATGTTTGGAATGAGAAACATGAAGATCTCGCAATATGGAAAGAAGCCAAGTCATCTCACAGGTGGCTGAAGCTATAGCACGATACTTAACTTCTACTAAGGTCGAGAAACAGACTAATGTTTCTTAGACTTCCAAGAAATGAGTGCATCGTCCAAGAAAACACAATAACTCATTACTGACTGATTGAAATCAAGGTAAGCAGTCCAATCTGAATATGTAAAGTGTAAATGCCTTGAGATGGAAATCACTAACAGTAGGCAATAAAAGACATTTGCCCGAAGCAAATTTGAGGTATCACAAGACTATGGGGTTGTTGTGGTTAATCCATGAATTGACTAACAACTTGGACTTAGCATGCAACTAGTTATGGTAAAGTAAATAAGGCGACCAATAAGCCTTCAATAGAGAGGAGTATTGTAAAAGAGGGTCATCATCTTTAGAGAGTTTGAGATTTTGCTGCATTGAAAACAACAAAGGTTAGGAGCCAGTAAAACCATATTCTTCTAAATTGTTAAGGGCATATTTCCTTTTATTCAAAACAATATTAGGGGATCTAGCTCTTTTCAGACCAAGAAAAAACTCCACATCACCAAGACCCTTAATCTTAAATTTATAATCAAGAAATGTCTTCAAAGCTATGATGGAATCAAGATCGCTACCAGCCAATGTGAATGCTTTTAGCATAGTGTGAACTTTATTCTTATCTTCTGCAATGGCCAAATTCGAATTCGAGCTCACTTTCATGGGTCGGTGCCTGCTTTTCGAATCGAAGTGATTTTGTTTAGGGTTTTATGGATTTTGTGTATATTTAGGAAAAAAGTAATATTAAGTACAAGTTTCAAATATATAAGTTCTGCGCAGCTCACTTGTTAAAAAAAAATGAATCCCACTAAAAATGAATAGATTTTTTTTACACATTTTTTATGTGGAATCCACTTTTTTATAAAGAATTTATGCAAGGCTTGTCTATTGAGACATGCATAAATCATTTCTCATATTAGATATAATCTTAGAATGTGTAAATTTTGTGTCTTTCCTTTAAAAAAAAGGTAGGTCCACCATTTAAAATAGTTTCTTTTTTCATGTATTATTAAATTACATCATTACTATTTATAAATATTCCACTATTATTCATAAATTATTTCATTATTATTTACAAATAATTTGAATTAATTTTAAGATCCTAACAGAGAGTGTTAAATGGCATAATAATTCACCTAAAAAACCATTTTTGGATTCGATTCCAATGAAATATTAGGCATATGAAATGAAATATATTCCATAATTGAAAGAGTTTATTGCATTCTTAAAGAAAAATGGTTCACATACAATTTTTTTTTTCTTTTTTTGGTTTAATTATGTTTTAAATGAGTATTTTTATAAAATAAAAAATAAAAATAACATTATTTTATTGAAATACCTTCGATTTAAAATATAGTTATATAAATAATTGTACAAAACGTTGTATATGTATCTTTGCTCTTTACCAAAATCGGACGAAGCTGAAAGCAAGATCTTGATTCAATCTTAAAAGGAAAAATATAGTTACAAGTATAGTTGTGTATTAATCTATGTATTAATATGATGTGATTGATTAAAAAGTAGATTTTATAAAAAATAATATTAATTTAAATTTTAAATATAAATAAATTAATATTAATATATAAATTAATATATAACTATATTTATATGGAACAAAACTCATTTTAAAATATACAAGCTTTACGTATGTTAGAGACGCGTCGACCATTAACCTGGGACAAGGAAAGATGATACGCCCGTGGTCTTTCAAATCATTGGGCTTCCTGCATAAGCCTTCGTCAGTATTGTTGGGCCCTCTCTCAATGCACGTTAAGGTGAAAAAATTAATTTTTTAATAAATATTATTTTAAAAAAATAAGACTTTACAGAATTTACACTTAAATCAATATCTGGTCTTAAGTCCGGTTTGGATATCGAATACAGATAAATTTTCATCTCATATGTATTGTATCACACTTTTTTATTTAAATATATTATATTTTATTTTTAAAATTTAAAAATATCAACTTAAATAAACAGTAATAAATAGTAAAATTTGATAATATATAAAAAGTAAAAACAATAATAAATAGTAAAGAGTTTTGTTATATACAAATATAATCGCGTACTAATCTATATATTAATATTGATTCTTTCATATTTAAAATTTAAATTAATATTATTTTTAATAAAATTTATTTTTTTACCAATTATATTAAATTAATATATAGATTAATTTATAATTATATTTGTAACTAGATTTTTTTAATAATAAAATCTGACAATAAATAGTATATAAACAGCAATGAACAGAACATAATTTGGTTAAAAATTAAAATAATGGACCCAGACATATTTTTTTATAAATTATTTTAATTTATTTTAACTCAAAAATTTTATTATTATTTTAAATATCTCATACGTAGAATGTTCATCCAAACAAGACCTTGTTATTCTTGAAATAGAAATAATAATAATAATATAATCCATATTGAGGCTTCCCTGTCTCGTCTGTCTCACTCTCACAGGCTCGCTCTCACCGAGGCAGAGGTGAAGATCCTGCTGAGAAGATTTTTTTTTTTTTGTGTTTTTGTTTTTTGGCCAACTCGCTCGCGACAATCGTCGTATGATCTGCTCATTTCGTCGTCTTCTACAGCCCTACGGCCTGATTCTCTGATCCTGATCTCTCTGTAATACCTCTCTCTGTCTCTCCAGGAGTCTGTTTCCTCGTGCATTTGTTTGTTTTGGGTTTCTGCGTTTGTTTTTTTGAAGTGGTAGATCGGGACTTATTCTTTCTGTTTGGTTTTATGTACTTTGTCTCGTGTCCGTGTTTTATGTATGTGTACGATATCTTTGTTTTTTTGAGGCATTTTGATCTGGAAGAGCGAGCTTTAGTTCTTCTGGGAATTTGGTAGGCTCTGTTTGCTTGTCTGAGATTCGTATTGCAAGTGAAGGAAAATGCTGTTTGATGAGAAAGTTGATGGAGAGCTTGAGTCATTGCATGTTTTTGTTTCTCATGTGATATATATAGATGCTATTTCTGATTCTATTTTGCTACATGTTTCTCTTATTTTTCTTATGGTTCGAAGTAATTTTTTTATTCTCTCTTTATTAAAAATGGTATCTAGTTGTATGGTTGGTGGTTGGAAAATGGATAAAAAAAATATTCAGATTCGGTGTTGTAGTGTGAAGTATCTCTGTTCTAGCTTTGTTTTTCCTCGGAAGATCTTTTCGAAATATTATATTCTATGTAGGTATTTTTATTTTATGATGCTTTAATTCATCTAATTATTCTCTTTTATTTGCAGCACTTACTATGGGATGATACTCGCTTTATCATGTAGTGTATTGCTCAAGAGGTAGTGAGAAAGTCTGAATCTCTGGATTTATGAGAAGATATAAACTTGATTGGTGTAAGCTATTGCAACAGGTTAGTTTTGATTTTGGAGGTGAATCAGTTGTGGTGGCAATTCTTGCTACCCTGCAGCTTATGAGGTTGTAAGAATACAAACAAAGTAGGCTTGTAAGAATACAAACAAAGTAGGTTGTAAGATTATGAAGTTACTTTTATTGTAAAGTAGATGCCGGTAGAATGCAAACATAAATACAAGAGTGCAGAAGTTCGAAATATTACATGATAAGAGTGATAATGACTAAGAATGCTCACTCACAAGGTCATCAAATTACTCAGCTTTTGAAAAATATTTATTCTGATTCATCAATGACACTGGGTTTGGTGTTTCATCAGCTCTCCAACATTATTTGGACAAGCATAGGATCCTTTTTGTCCATATATCTCCTAATTCATCTTCATAATGGGTTACTTCCTTAAAAATTTCTTTGGTACATAATGGACATGCTAGAGATATTTAGTAGACAATGACATACTACACGTTCACACACACATATATGTATATATATAGTGTGTGTGTGTGTGTGTGTGTGTGTTTATCTATAGATCACGATAATTTGTCACTAAGTCGCTGACTTCTCCTGAGATCTATTATATGTGATATATGCATTGTGTCCTGTCTCCCATCTAGTCATGTGGCATATGTAGATGTGATTGTTATGCTCGCATTACATGGTTATCATGTCCTAAGTCCTTGTTTCTGCTTCGGTATGATAGATGGCCTGAATTAGTTGATGGGAGAAAAAAAGCTTTAGTTTTGGCAAATCTCGGTTATGAAGTTGCAAATATTATGTTGTAGGATGGATATATTTTATGTGATTAGATCATCTTGTTTCAACAGTTTATTCATGCGCTAATAGAATTTGATTTTTGAAGAGACTCATCACGGTCTTACACTGCTGAAATTTGTTTGAGGATGAATCCATTGACACTTTTTTTAATCTTTCAATTACTTAATTGCTTACTGAGTATATGTTCTTGTTCTGTTACAACCTGTAATTGTGTTTTGTTCATTTGGAATCTATCTGATTTTTGGGTATACTCTGTTACAAGTTTGGGAACTCTGTTATTGAAAAAAGAAACGTGATTCATGTGTTGTTTGCTTACAAGAGACCAAGATGAAGCTGATTGATAGGCAAATTGTGAGAAGCTTGTGGAGTGGTGTCCATGTAGATTGGGTTTACTTGACCTCTAACGGGGCGTCAGGTGGAGTGGTAGTCATGTGGGATAGGCGGGTGGTGGAAAAAATGAAAGAGTTCATAGGGAGGTACACGGTAGCATGCTCGTTTAAGAGCGTGTCAGACAACTTTTTATGGGCTTTTGCAGGTGTTTACGGGCCTAATTTGGATAATAACAGAGTACTTTTGTGGGAAGAACTAGCCGGTCTGCATAGTTGGTGGAATTTTCCTTGGTGTATCAGGGGCGACTTTAACGTTACTAGATTCCCAAGTGAGTCTTTTGGTAATAGAAGGGAGCGGCCAGCTATGATTGACTTTTCCGAGTGCATCTCTGATTTGAATTTGGTAGACTTGCCCTGAGCTGGGGGACCCGCCACGTGGGCTAACAATCAAACGTGGTCTCGTCTTGATCGTTTCCTCATATCCCCGGAATGGGAAAACCATTTTCCTGATGTCTGGCAAAGGCGCTTGCCTCGCATTAGTTTAGATCACTGGCCTATCTTGCTTGATTGTGTAGGGTTGAGAAGTGGGCGAAGATATTTTAAATTTGAGAACATTTGGTTAAAGTCGGAAGGTTTCGTGGAACGAGTAAGACAGTGGTGGGTGTTGTATCATTTTCAGGGTACTCCTAGTTTTATCCTTGCTAGCAAGTTGAAAGCATTAAAAAGAGATTTGAAGCTTTGGAATACACAGTCTTTCGGTGATCTGAGGGAAAACAAAGAAGGAAAGATGAGGGAGATTAAGGAAATTGAGCAGATCCAAGAGGTTAGACCCCTTACCCAAGTAGAAGTAGAACGGAGGAAATTGTTGGGGGAGGAGCTGGAGAGAATTATCCTGATGGAAAAGATTTCATGGCGGCAAAAATCAAGAGCTTTGTGGCTTAGGGAAGGAGATCGTTGCACCAAATTCTTTCATCGGGTTGCAAACTCTCATAGGAGAAACAATAATATTGAGATGCTGAATATTGAGGGTACAGAGTGCAGGGAAGAAAGTGTTATTAAGGCCCGTTTAGTTGGCTTTTATGAACAACTCCTTACCGAACCGATGAGTTGGCGACCACTTCCTGATGGTTTGGTCTTTGACTCCATTGGGGAGAGTGATGTTTGTCGAATGGAACGGGCTTTTGAGGAAGAGGAAGTGGCGGAGGTTGTGCGAAAATTGGCTAAGGATAAGGCTCCGGGGCCGGATGGGTTCTCTATGGGTTTTTTTTCAAGAATGCTGGGATGTGGTTAAGGAAGACATTATGAAGGTGTTCCAAGAACTCTACGTGGCTGGAAAATTTGAAAAAAGTCTAAATACAACTTTCATAGCTTTAATCCCAAAGAAGGTGGGTGCTAATGAGGTAAATGCATATCGTCCCATTAGCTTAGTCAGTAGTGTTTACAAGATCATCTCTAAAGTGTTAGCAAACTGGCTTAGTGAAGTAGTAGGGAAGCTTATCTCTAAGCCTCAAAATGCCTTTGTTAAAGGTAGACAAATCCTTGATGCGGCACTTATTGCAAATGAGTGTGTGGATAGTAGAATGAAGAATGGTCGTAATGGAATCATTTGCAAGCTGGATATGGAGAAGGCATACGATCATGTAAACTGGAATTTTTTACTATATATTCTTGGGAGATGTGGTTTTGGGGAGAAGTGGAGATCATGGATCCGATGGTGTGTGTCAACGGCTAAGTTCTCTGTATTGTTAAATGGGAGCCTAGCTGGCTTCTTCCATAGCTCACGAGGCTTGAGACAAGGTGATCCATTGTCGCCTTTACTGTTTGTTGTTGTGATGGAGGGACTAGGCAGGATGATGTCGGCTTTAAGTCGGAATGGCATGGTGGGCGGCTTTTCGGTTGGATCCAGGAGAGGGGCATTATTAATATATCTCATATACTTTTTGCAGATGATACCCTTATCCTTTGTGATGCAGATCTGAGTCAGGTGCGGACGTTGAAGGCAATGCTTCTGTGTTTTGAAGCAGTGTCTGGATTAAAAGTGAATTTTGACAAGTCCGAGATAGTACCAATTGGAGGAGTGCCACATTTACGACAACTGGCGTGATCGCTAGGATGTAAGATAGCTTCATTCCCGCTGACATATCTGGGTCTTCCATTGGGGATAGGGGCAAGATCGCCTCTCTTGTGGGAAGCAGTTATTGAACAAATAGAGAGAAGGTTGGCGAGTTGGAAGAGAATGTATTTGTCGAAAGGAGGAAGACTCACTTTGATTAAGAGTACTCTATCTAATTTGCCTACATATTTCCTATCTCTTTTTCCTATTCCAGCAAGAGTAGCAAGCCGTATTGAGAAATTAGAACGAGACTTCTTGTGGGGCGGTTTGGGGGAAGAGTTCAAGTACCATCTGGTTAAGTGGGGAACGGTGTGTAGTCCTTTTTCTAAGGGTGGTCTGGGTATAAAAAATGTGAAGACTTTCAATTAGGCACTTTTGGATAAATGGTTGTGGAGATATAGTCGGGAACCGGATGCTTTATGGCGAGGGGTGATTGGGTGCAAATATGGAGATATATGGGGGGGATGGTGTACTAAAGAAGTTAGAGGAGCTGATGGAGTGGGGTTGTGGAAACATATCAGGAAAGGTTGGATAGTCTTATGTCGGCACGCCCGTTTTCAGATGGGGAATGGTACCAGGATCAAATTCTGGAAAGATATTTGGTGTGGTGATACGACGTTACATGAGTTGTTTCCCTCTCTTTATCAAATTGCCAGCAATAAAGAGGCTTCAGTGGCGGAGGTTATGGGTTTGTCGGGGGGACATTTTCATTGGAACATAAGTTTTAGCAGGGCGGCGCAAGATTGGGAGATGAATAGCTTAGTGGATTTTTATAGTCTCTTGTACTCTATGAGGCCGGGCAATCAACAAGAAGACTGGTTATGGTGGGTCCCACACAAGAAAGGTTGGTTCTCAGTTCGCTCCTTCTATATTGCTCTCGAGCAAAACCCCAACTGTCAGATCCCTTGGAGAAGGATATGGAAACATAAGGCGCCCCCTTAAGGTGGCTTTCTTTGTGTGGACTGCTGCTTTGGGTAAGATCCTCACAACTGATAATTTGAGAAAAAGGAGGATTATTGTGGCAGATTGGTGTTGTATGTGTAAGGGAGGGGGCGAGTCAGTAGATCATCTTTTACTACACCGCAAGATTGCGAGGGTTTTGTGGGACGAGGTGCTAAGTAGAGTGGAGTTGGGCTGGGCTATGCCGGGGACAGTGGCGGCAGCTTTGGCCTGCTGGCCCAACATAGGAGGCCAGCCCCAGATTTCAGCGGTTTGGAGGATGATACCACTTTGTATCATGTGGTCTTTATGGCAGGAGATGAATGCAAGGACTTTCGAAGACATGGAGTGAACAGTAGAGGAGCTGCTGACTTTGTTTTTTAGTACGCTTTGTAATTGGGCCATTGCTGTTGATTTCAATGGAATGGTCCTCCATGATTTTCTTGTCTCTCTTGCCCCCGCCTAAAGGGGTAGTTTCTTGTACATACTGGGCTAGGCCTTTTCTTTAATTAATACAATTTTGATTACTTATCAAAAAAAAAAAAAAGAGCACTGTAGAAACAGGTGCTTCTGTTAGGCAGCATCATATCTTGACAGCTGTAGAAATACTTTGATTTTTTATATGCTTTGCTCTATGGTGCTTCTATGACAGTTTTTTTTATCAATACCATGACAGGTTTTTGGGATTTTTTAGATGTGCTCATCCCCTGAAAAGTTTTCCCTTAATGTTGAAAAGGAAGAGAAAGATATTACTGGTTCAAGTTTCCTAGCTAACTATGATAGCACCCTTAAGGAACTTGAAGACCTCTCTTCTTCATCCTCTTCTTCAGAGGATGAGTCTCTTGAGACAGAGGATGATGATGAACAATCTAATGAGAATGCCTCAAAACAGTTGGTGCTCTATGACCCTTTAACTAATGGTACAGGTGAAATTGAACCTGTTCCTGACTCCATTCAGTCCCAGACTCCTTTTCGGAGATACTCAGCTCTGAATTCATCACCCAGAGTTTTGCCATCTGTAGGGGCTTTCACTGTCCAGTGTGCCAGCTGTTTTAAATGGAGGCTCATCCCAACTAAGGAAAAGTATGAAGCAATACGTGAACATATTCTGGAGCAGCCTTTTTACTGTGAAACAGCTCGTGAGTGGCGGCCTGATATATCGTGTGATGATCCAACAGACATTTCCCAGGATGACAGTAGGCTCTGGGCAATTGATAAGCCTAATATTGCACAGCCCCCTCCTGGGTGGCAAAGGCTGCTGCGGATCAGAGGTGAAGGAAGCAGCAGGTTTGCAGACATGTAGGTGTTAATTTGTATTTGACTACTGTTATATGGAACCATGATATATAGTTAATTTAATTTGTTCACCATTGCCAGCTATTATTTGCTCATCTAGCCTTTTTGGAGTTATATTATTTTGACCAATTCAAGGCATCTTTTCAATAAGTTTTTTAAAACTAAGTTATAGTGATGCAACCCTTCAGACTGCCCAATTCTATTTGAATTACATGAAAATGATTCAATTTCTACCTTACTTTCCCCTTTTTCCCCAGGCTTTCCCTTCAGAATGTCTATAGACCTGATGGGTCAATATCAAGGCTTGAAGAAATTTAGAATTTTTTTGATTAAGAGAAAAACCTTAATAGATTTTCTGCAATTAACTAAATATTTTGTTGATCCATGGAATAATTTTTGGGTTTTATGGAGATTCTCAATTTGGTATTTGTCATATTGCCCCACTCTCATCTTGTTTTATTTTTCATAAGTCACTATACTTGTTTAGCCAACTTATAAGCAAATTTTCCCTGAACGATGTTTCTCACATTCAACTGTACTGTTTTAGGTTTAATAATTGGATAGCCTTTCTCTTTTTATTTTAGCCAAGCTTCATAAGCCCAACCTGTTCTAGAGTGGGGAAACCGTTAAAATCTTTTGCTTCTGCATTAGAATGGTGACAATATTTTATGGAACATGAGATATCCAGTCGTTGTGGGATTGATTCGGCCGTGGCATGTCAAGGGGCGCATTTCTTAACATGTTTGAAATGGCAGTTTGACAGTCATGAGCATGTTCTATTGTGGCAAAAGATTTCAGGTGCATTTTGGATGTTGAGTTGAGTTGTAAATAATAGTATTTTGTGAATCTTAACTTTTTAGGTTGAAATGTATGAAGTAGGTTTAGATGAGTTTTTAACTTTTTTATGGGAAATTGAAAACGTAGCGAGTCCCATCAATGATTGGTTTGAGATGAGTTGAGTTGGGTTTATCTTCCAAACACAGCCACATCTTGTTTGATATGGTGTGTTTGGATTGAGAGGAATGGGTGTAGTTTTGAAGATTGGAATAAATGGTTGTGGATGTCAAAGATCTTGCTAAACATCCTTTACCGTTGGATGTTGGCTCATAATTGATTTCTTTTTTCAATTTTTAATTTCCGGGACTTCCATGATCTTTTTACTTTTTCATTCTAAGTGTATCTATTGTATTCCTAGGTGTATCTCTTGTATACTCTGTGTACTGGACTTTATAAAATATACCTTCTAAAAAAATGAACTATTTAAGTTTTGAGGAAAACTTTTGGGCCATCAATCCTCGACTCCATTTTAACTTGCTATGTTTGGTATTTACAGATATTATCAGGCGCCATCAGGCAAGAAACTACGCTCAATGGTGGAGATCCAAAAGTATGTTAATGCCACCTACTCAACTATTTTCCTGTTGTGGCACTTTGCAAATCTACTTGTAAATGTATAATGAAATCACCTGTGGATGGTTGAAGTCTCACAAGTACAATGTTTTGCCATATTTCCTTTACAGCCTTGTTGTGGCTTTCGATTTTGCAGGTACTTGCTGGAACATCCAGAGTATATGAACGATGATGTATCTCTCTCACAATTTTCATTTCAAATCCCAAAGCCTTTGCAGGAAAATTATGTGAGAAAGCGTCCTCCTCAGCTGAAAGCTTCACATGTCACTAGACCTCTTGAAACTGGTGAAGGTATGCAGAAGAAGCTACAAATCTGAAAAAAGAATTGAAAACTAACCCTTTATAATTGACTCTTCATTGAGCTCCATACAAAAAATTCCTACCTGTTTTAAGTTCTTTCTTATTGCCATCCAATTTGGTGGGGGCAGTCTCTAGGTTTCGGCAAGATACAAATGATACATTAGAGTTGGATTTCCACTTGTTAAAGAAAAAAGAAACTTTAGAGAGCCCGATTTTCAAAATGCAAGCAGAGGAAGAATTGGCTATATGAGGTTTCTCAGAATGGAAAACCATCGATCTTTGTCTGTTGCCTTGATGGCATCTTTTGCTGCAAGGAGCAAAACATACTAATGCGAGTCTAATAACAATTTCCCTTTCTGTGTTTTGTCTCTGCTGCAGCGAGTCCTCTGGCTTTGATGGGTCCAGACGACTGTCCAGACTCCCAGCTTACTCAACCGGGGCTGCCTTCTAACTTCAAGGCCCCAGTTTTTGATCCTGTTGGTCATCCTACGAGGAAACGATCAAGGGCTCCCAGAGAAGATGTCCATGGTAGTAATCAAAAAGTATAATCAGTACATGTAATCAATGTTGAGTGCTTTTTCAATCTTGCAATACTACTTGACGATCCTGAGGGTTGGTCCAGATAGTTTTTGTTTTCCCCCACATAAGTGGATTCTATGTTTCCAGACAACAAAAGGGGGAATTTTTGAGTAAGATGAAGTAGAATAGGTCAGATCGGAGTTTAAGGTATGGTTTTGGAAGCTTGGTGTCTGGACTGTATGCACGTGTATAAAAGTTTAGTTTACTGCATAATATTGGATCGAAGATCAACTGATTAGTGATTTCACATTTCAAAGTACGTGTATTTGCATGCTTCTTGTGCATGAAAATTTTAAAAAAACTGTCTTATTTGTTTTTTTCTTTGAAAAGCAAAAATTGAAACAAAATACTTCCATATGATTCTATTGGAAGAATCTTCATCGTGCTTAATGATGTATGGGATGTGTGCTATGTCAATTTCTTCGTGGGGTCAAAGCCGAGCTCTTCTCCTTTATACTCGGTTCGTTTAGTCTAATTTTAAATTAAATTTAACATCTAAATACTCAATTTTTAAATTATTAAATTCATATCAATTCAAAATTTATTTTTATGTGGGATCTACAATATTTTTCAATTCAAACTTCTTTACATACGGAATCTATAATTTTTTTTAATTTTTTATAAATATATCTAAATTCATTTTAGTTAGGTTCTACCATCTTGACTTATTATCGTTTATAAAAAAATTTAATTTATTTCAACTTAGCTCAACATCTAAACGGTAAAATTTTGCATTCTGATTGAAATTATAGACTTTTTTTCAATTTCTTTTGAAAAATAATTTGTACAACTTTAAGGAATGTAAATTCTTCATACTCTATTTAAAATAATAAATAAATGTGAGATTTATGTAAAAAAATTATTTATTAATTATGAGCTTTATTGATTTTCAAATAGAATGAGTGAAACTTACCTATTATAACACTATATTTATTATTTAGTATATATAGTATGATTGTTTTTTTTTTATGCAAAATGCATTTCATCAAAAAAAATAATGGATAAGATATACTCACTTATTCATTTAAGCTAATCACGCTGCCCCTTAAGCAAAAACGAGTATTATAGAAGACTTCCATGCCTCTCAAGCACATGAGCGTCCTGATTTTCTTGGGCAAAATCCTAATGATATTGCTCTAATCCTTTCATGTGGGGTGGGTAGGGAACATGGTGTTGACAATGGGTCCTACTATACAGAATAAAGAAAGACAGTATGCTGCCTTGTTATCTACTCCCATCATACCCTAGAACAGTTTTTACTAAAATACTGTTACTTCCTCTAAATATTCTTCTTTCAATGTGAGTTTAATGAGCTTCATTTAAGGAAACATACTGGAACATTTTTGCCTTCCTTCCTCAGAATCCAACATAACTCAAATTAACAGGCATTGTTATTTTGGTGATTTTTGGCATACAGTATTAAAGTGTATAAGTTTTTTATATTCTTTTTGAAAAAATAAAAATAAAATTTATTATTAAAAAAATAATTTTTTTTCATGTAAATCTAATGCCTGGTTTGGATAGCAAAATCGTCTTAACTCATCTCATCTCAATATCTAAATATTACAAACACAAACACTTTTTAATTTTAAATTTTAAAATAAAAAATTATATTATAATAAGATTTTAATTTTATAATATTTTTATTCAACGTTTTCTCTCATTTTTCAAAATCTCATAAAATATATTAATTCAAACTATTTTATTATTATTTACAAACTATGTCACTACTATTTATAGATCATTTCATCTCATCTTACTATCCAAATAATGATTTTTTCACATTTTAAAAGGAATTGTGCATTTCTAATTGAATTGTATGGATGTTTTGATTCCTAAAACACCATTTCAATCAGTCAATCCTCCACTTTGCTGGTTTGTCTGGCAGATCATGATCATCTCAAGGTGAATGGTTGTAGACTCATGTTCTCTTTGTGTGGCCAAAGCTTTCAGCAACTCCAAATGGGGAAAAAAGTTCTGTCGCATCGTCTATTTTTCATCTATCTTGATGATTACAATTTAAAGACGGGCAGGCCATTTATCAAGTTTTAATTATTAGATTATAGAATATGTCAAAGTATAAAATGATTGGCCATTACATAATATATACAACACATTATTCCTTATTGTATTTATCAAAAACATATAAACGAAATAATTATCCAAGACCATATTTTTATGTGCGAAGATTAAAGAGTGACAAGGTATAGTTGAAAAGAGAATTCTATAAACCACCTCGTTAGATATTTGTCCTAAAGAGTAACGTTAGATATAATTTTAGAGTGTATAAATTTTATCCAATCTATTTGAAAAATAGATCCATCGTTGATAAACTTTATGATCTGTGGAAGGGGATTTTTCCCTTGAGCCTGAAGCTCAGAGTGCAAGCTCAGATACAGAGAGCCCAAGCCGATCAGACGATCCATCAGCCCATAAAGGGCCCCTGCCACAATCGCATTGGAAGTCCCTAATGACCATAAAGTAAGCCACATCACCCTGGCTTTCTCCTACAGCGCCTAGCCTCAAAGAGTCTATACAACCAGGCAGGCAAACAATAAATACTGAGAGCTCTTGATCTTTTAACAACAAGTAGGGAGGGAATTGAGGGCTTGCAACTAGAGATGGGGTAGGAAGTTACGCTGCATTTATGAGACTTGGCTAAGGAGCAAGCTGAGGTGATACGTACATCTGATATGGTATAGGCAATTGACCCCCATGAACTAGTTATGTAAGGCAATCACTAGGTACAAAGAATTCTCTCTGCATATTCTATTCACTTGTACAAAATTCTAAGACGATATTAACTTTGGCATCGGAGACTCTCTAGCCACTACCACGGCCCTAGTTTCGCGGTGTTTTCTTTGTGTTCACAGACTCAAGATTGAAAATCCAAATTGCTGAGAGCCCAAATCAAAAGTGTGCAAAACGCGACGTTAACTGTCTATTTGGAAAATTGGAAATATAATTGTTCTCAGACTAATTCACAAACTATTTTACTCATATTTACAAATCATCTAAAATACTTTTGGTTGTTAGAATGCACTGAAATCAACTCAGTTCAATCTAATTTTAAACTGAGTCTAATATTCAAACATACAACTTTCTAATTATTAAACTTATTTCAATTCAAAATCTTCTTATAAGTAGGACTCATAATATTTTTCAACTCAACACATCTTTATACATGGGATTAACAACCTTTTTCAATTTTCTATAAATAGTATTAAACTCATCTTAACATCAAAATACATCTAAACTTATTTTAGATAGACTCTATAAAACTCACTTCATTATTTCAACTCATTATTATTTATAAAAAATTGAGTTTAACTCAGCTTAACATCCAAATGAAGACTAAGTATCCTGAGGGAATCTTATAATCTTTAAATATACGCAAGATAGTAGCCCATTAATGAGACATGATTATCTTCTTATTGGATTTGGGGCATGCCCTATGCCCTTAAATTTACATTACGAAGTTATACTCGTTTTGTTATATTTTTCTTCCTCTCCTTGTGTACTACTACTCGTATGAGCTCCTTTATGTCTTTGACAATATTATAAGTGAATGATAACGTATTATTTACTTTGAGATTTTAGTTCTTCCTAAAACAAAAAAAATCAAAATCTCTATTTTTTTTTCTTTCTTTCTAAATTCAAAATAAGTCTTTTTCCATGTCCCAAATCTTAATGCTCATGTCAATGTCCTGCCAGCGATTCACAATTCAATTGACATGGGACACAGGATATGACAAGTTTATATTAAAGGAAAAAAATATGAGAAAAGGAAAATGTTTTTATAGTTTATATTAAAGAGCCTCTTGTGCATTATGGGCAGTTGGGTTGTGACGTTAACGTTGAGATATTATATATCTATATATAGAGAGAGAGAGGATGGCTGAAGATATAAAAGAATTCCACAAAAAAATCTCATATATTGATGTGCACCATGTCTTTTTCTTCTTCTTTTTGTTTCTCTCTCTCTGTGCTCTTCCATGTGCCTCTCATATACTCCTCCTTCCCAATCCCTCATTGACGTCTCTGTCGAATCTTCCTCACTCCTTACCGATGTTGTTGCCGCACCCGTCACCTTTCTCGACCCTTGCCAACGTTGCTCTTTACCGCAATCTAAAGGCGTGGTACTACATCAGTGTATAGGATCTCTTTATAAGATTTCTAAGTGTTTTTCATATATATATATATATATATGAGAGCTTCTAGAGTTGCCAAGAAAATTTATCGAAAATTTATACCGAGTAAAACTTTTTTTCTTTTTTGAAAACATTTTTTCATGTATCTTTTTTAAAATTAAAATTAAAAAAAAAACATAAAACTAAAATATAAACAAACAAAAATCCTAAAAAAATTAAAAATTAAAAAAAGAAAAAGAAAAAGAAAGAAAGAATCTTGCCTAAGCATTTTCCTCTCTCTATATATACTCTTTATATACAAATGATGGTATGTCAACAGTAAATTTTGTTTGATGGAAAAAAATCACTTTATTTATTATTCTTGATAAAAATAAATAAATTATCTTTTTGTTCTTGAAGTTTGTGTTTGATGAAACAAAATTATCTTTTTTGTCTTTGAGTCTTGTATTTGGTGAGCAAAACTACCTCTCTTTATCCTTGAGGTTCTAATGTCTTTGATGGATAAAACTACCTCTTTGTCTTTTGAGGTTTGTGTTTGATGGATTACTTTTTTTGTCTATAAGGTTCTAAAATAATTTTTGTTTGGCAGGCAAAACTACCAAGCTTTTTATTTAAATGATTACCACCTCTCTCTTTTTTCATCTTTTTCTTAGTGTCTATTTTGTCTTAATTAAATTGTATTGTCTCTTAAATAAAATTATATTTTTAATTTTGATATTTATTTTGGGCAAATTTTAGATAAAGTTGATCATCTCATTGTGCTACGGCACGCTTAGGATTAGGATCATCTGCGATTGTTTTTAAGAATAATACTATATGTCATGAGTTATTAATAAGACCATCTAATAATTTTTCTGTCTAATAATATCTACAAAAATGTGGTCATAAGGGTTAGCGTACTAATGAATGTCAAACTAAAGTTCTATTCTTGTTCATTTTTATTTTACATTTTCATTAATTTAGTTTAAAACATTCAACTTTCAATATGATCTTCATATAGACACATAATGTAGACTTAGGCATGAGCTTTGCAATAAAAGAAAATGAGTTTGGAAGATTAATTTTTGTTCATAAAATTCCATTTTTGTAAAACAAATTAACTATCTTTTCGATAGCCTAATCATGTGTGAAACAAATACATGCGCACAACTAAAAAAAATTAAACTTTACAATGGTCGTATATATGCTTCTTGACTTAACTTTTTCAGAAACTGTATCTTGATTCACATATCTATCCTTGGGTTGCTACATTTGCTACTATCGATTTAATAATTATTTTTTGAAAAAACTCTAAAATACTTTCACATTATTTAGTTTATTATCATATTAACAATTATTAATTTTCCTCTATGATTCTCAATCTTAATGATTAGTTCTATTTGATATGAAATTTAAATATTATATTTTTTTCATATAAAAATGCAGCAACATTTTCACCTATATATATATATGTGCCTTGCATAGTCTGATGATAAATTACACAAGAATCTAGCTCTTGTTCAGGATCACTAAGTAAGGCCAATTCCACTAACACATTGTTTGAAAATTTTGAGCATTACAAGAAAATAAACCTTCCTCGAGATCACCAAGCAAATCCAGTTTGATTGACACATTACTTGCTAATTTTGAAAATTGGAAGAAAAAATACATTGCTAAGGATAATTGAACAAGGCTATTCCAATAGACACATTGTTTGGTAGATTTGAGCATCGCAAGAAAACAAACCTTGCTCGAGATCAGTTGTGACGCTCCCAAATTCCGTTTGGGATTGGACGGACATTTGAAGCGTCGAGACATGCAATACAAGGTTACCTGCCCCCGTTCATGACATATAAGATGCAATGTTTCTAACATGTACATAACATTATGCAATATTCGCAGTGGATAAATTATTTTCTTTAGCAATACTATGCACCAAACTGAAAATATCCTAAATGCTTAAAACATACTTCATATATATAGACCCATTAAACAACTAAGATCACAACACTGGTCCAAAATGGTTATGATCCAAAAAGTACTGGAGATGCAACTCCATCGTACAAGTAGTAATTTACATTAACTACTATATTGACATTGACGTCGTACCGTCGCTCAGTCAACTGTGTCTAGTTGGTCAGCTCCTGATTCTCCTTCAGGTCCTGTAACAAGATCTACCATTCGGGAGGATTAGTAGTTGGGACTACCACAGTGAAATTTGATTACAAATCTCAACAAGTTAACAAAAACTTCCACACAGCTTAATGATGCATGGATGACATTAAAAGCATAAATGTATAATCAAATTTATAAGTAATTAAAGCATAACTTGGCGTACAACATAGCATAATTGACATAACTTAAATTGAAATATGAACTGAACTTGACTTGACATGAATTTGATATGAAACTTGACTTAGCATGAACTTGCTCTGAAACTTGACTTAACATGAACATGATATGAAACTTGACTTGTCATGAACTTGTTCTGAAACTTGACTTAACATGAAAAATACATACTCCACAGTTGTTGTGGTCTCATGTATTCTACGTGTAAATACATACTCCACAGTTGTTGTGGCCCCATGTATTCTACGTGTAAATACATACTCCACAGTTGTTGTGGCCCCATATATTCTACACGAACTTGACTTAACATGAAAAATACATACTGCACAGTTATTGTGGCCCTATGTATTTTACGTGTAAATACATACTACACAGTTGTTGTGGCCCCATGTATTCTACGCGAACTCAATATGAAACGTGACTAAAATACGAAAGGACTGAAGTCCTGACGTAACATAACGTGAGTTGAACATAACTTGAAATACATGACCAACTTGAGATAGAAACATTTCGTAACATGACATAACATATAATAGACAACATATTTAACATGACATACTTGCAACAGTGAATATTACATGACTTGACATACATGTAATAGATGACATACTTAGCATGACGTACTTGTAATGTACAACAATACATGACAGAATATATTATGTAACAGATAAAAACTGATGACAGAATAAATTCTGTATAATAGACAATTACATGATAACTTGGCATGGCATGACATATATGATAATACACATACATACACTATAGTTCCTTTACTTAGCACACATACACAGTAGACTGCTAGTAAGTTAAAAGCTAACTTACCTCGATCTCCGCGTTTCTTATTAAAACCTCAAGTGCGATCACGAGGAACTATAATTAGTGATTCTAAAAGTTAGCACTAAATCACTAATAATTTGAAATATAGAAAATACTACTTAAATAGTAAAATTTCCATCTTACTCTCTACATGTAGAAAAATGACCGTTTTGCCCATAACTTAAGGATTTTGCATACTAACTCCAAAAGTCACCAAAATTTACATGTCTCATGTAAATTTTATCCTCAACTCAAATATCAATTTAGAAAAATTTAAAACTAATCACAACTATTAAAACTCCATAGGGCCGAAATTCCCATATGCTATTTCCATTTATTTTTGTTTCTAACTTGTTTTGATTAACCTTTTGATCTATGACTTATAAAGATGTGATCTTCAAACCAAACCATCAAATGGTTTAAAAAGATGTCCTAAAACATATATAAGCTTCTAATTCAAGATCACATGGTTAAAAATTAACCAAAACATAAATTTAGCCAAGAACATCCACACTTTGGCTTATTTGAATATCTCTTTACATAAAATTTCATATATTTAAAACTAACATAAAATATCTTCAAAATAATAATATAACATGTATATAAGATGTTTAGGATCCTCCAATAAAATTATCAAAGTCATTGGAATAGGTTTAGACCACCAAAAAGTTAAACTTTCTCAAAATAGAAACTGTTTTTTCTCTTCCAGTTTCTAAGTTTCTAAATCTAAGCAAATCTTTCATCAAAACCTTTAATCATGCAAAAATCCTCAACCAATAATCATATACACATGTTAACAATACTCTATAAAATTTCAGGACAATATCTATCCATTAGCTTGGTAAAAAACTTCAAACTATAACATATTCTCCAGTTTATCTCCCAGAATGACCTTTTTATAGTTTACATAATATTTGACTGACCAAATGATTTTCAAATGAAACAAATAAGATATCCACGTAAACTAGACTCAAAGAGGAACAACTTATATGAATGAGACTTTATGATAAAATACTTACAAAAACTTCGAAATGGATGTGCAAAAGAACTCCTAAAAGCTGTCTGAGAGAGAGTGTTTGGTATTCTTTCAATGGAAAGTGTAAATGAAGATAATTTCATGTGGAGGGGTGGCTAGAGATACTTATGGATGAGATATGGAAGAGATGAGGCTGGAGTGAGAGTTAAGTGTAGGACTCTCTTACCCGAAGTGAGAGTTAAGTGTAGGACTCTCTTACCTAATAATATCCACGAAATTAGCTTAAAATATTTTTATCCAATAATATCCACAAAATTAGTTTAAAATATTTTTATCCAATAATATCTACAAAAATTAGCTCAAGCTATTTTGAATCCAATAATATCTACAGTTTTGAACAGATGTTTCGTCCGAAAATATGAAAAAATGTTATTGCGCCATAAGACCTTAAATAACCCTCCGAGTCTAATGGCACAAACCATAATACATTTTGACGCTTCTAACTATCTCCAATAATCAAAAACACACTTCGGATACCATAGTAAATAATAACACTAACTATGTAGTTAGACTAAAACTTATACGATTAATGGATTCGTGAAAATTTATGGGGTCTTCACGAGGTTTCTAAAACTAATAGAAATTTCACAATTAAATTTCTAGCGGGCTGTTACATCAGTCTAGTCTAACGAACATATTACTCGGTAATACTGAGCAACGAAAGAATTTAACTTAATCTCTGTTAGGGATTACTGAGTAATGCAAGTTTGACTGACGCATTACTTGAAAATTTTGAAACCACAAGAAAATAACCATTGCCCAGAATCACCAAGCAAATATGGACATGGAGCTAAAAACTTTCGAGCATTACAAGAAAATAACCCTTGATTGGGATCACTGAGCAAGACAATCCGACTGACAAACTGCTCGGTTACGCCATTTTCAATCATATATGTCTTGTACGTAAAATCTTTATTATTATATATAAAATATCACAAAAGTCTCAATTAATTATAAATTTATGGCATGTTTAGACACTAATAAAATTCTTAGAATTCTCAAAACTTATTATAATTGTATTCTCAATTATCATTCAAATATAAAATATTTTTCAATTTCAAATTTTCATCTGATTTTATTTAAAGACAAAAATCAATATAACTTTTACAAGTTTCAAAACAAAAAACAAAAATCACTTTCACAAACTTCTAAATAAAAGACAAAAATCAATTAACATTTTACAAAATTTAAAACAAAAATATTATTAAAAATTTATATTCAAACATTTTAAGTTTATAATATTTTTATTTAACTTTTTCCAATCTAATTTTCCCAACACAATAAAGTATCTTCACTTAAATTACTTAATTACTATTTACAAATCTTTGAGATATTCCAAGTGACAACGTAAACACATAATTTATTGTGACTTGTGAGAAACTAAGAGTGATCAAAATTTAAAATTGATATTATTTTAATGTTAGTTGTTGTAAACTTTTACATTTAACAATATCAAATCGATAATATATTTGGTATACCAATGCTTATAAATATAATTTTTCTTTCCTAAATTTTCATTGTTGACATACTATATTTTTATAATTATAGAATGTATAAATCTCTCTTTTTAAAAAAATAAAAAAAATAAAATTTACATAAAAATTAATTTTTTCATAATAAATCTTAATTTTTTTAAAAGAAATACTCAAACTTACCTCTATGTAACTTTATTCATCATTGCTTAAAACTAAATATAAGATCTTCTACTGACTTATTTACTTATAATTATTTGGTGCAGATGGAGCTTTAAAATGGGACCCATATAATTATAATAATCACAACATCTTATCTAAGCATGTGCAGCTGTAGTTGGGTTGGTGTAGTGTGTAATATTCAGTCAAGCTCCATTATTTTCTTAACCCAGACTTTTATGTGAAAAAAAAAATAATTGTACTTATCATTTTTATATATTATATTTATTTTAATTTTTTTATAATAAATAAAATAAATAATTTATTATTTTAAATTTTAAAATAAAAATAATATTAAAATTATTTTTTATTAATATTTTATTTAACGTTGAATTTTTATCTCAACTCATCATATTTTATATTATATGTAATTGAGAGATATTGGAAAATATTTTTCTTAGAGTAATACTAGTCGTCACTATACATTTTATATATTTTAAAAAGAAAAAATTTAGTTGTAAGTATAACTGTGTACTAATATATATATCAATCTAATGTGATTGATTAAAAAATAAAATTTATTAAAAATAATACTAATTTAAATTTTAAATATAAAAAAATTAATATCAATATATTTTATTTATATATAATAAAATTTTTTTATAATTATTTATTAAAATTAATTAAATTCGAAAGAAAAAATTATTACATTCGGTTTGATCGGGCAAGCGAGAAGGATCCTTAACCTCGGAGAAGGAGAGAAGCTATAGAGAGAGGAGAGAGGCAGACAAGTGCTTAGTATACTGTAGTTGTTACGTCCTTCACCAGGCGAAACAGAGAGACACAAAAAGCCAAAAAGGCTATTTTTTTTTTTGAGAGAGAGAGAGAGAGCATTGGGAAAAGGAGGTGAAGAAGAGAGATGAAAATGTCTGGGTGCTGTAGGGGAATATAGGGGGCAAAGCTTCGACACTTGGTCTGGTGTCTCTGGAGTCTGGACACTCAGCAAACAAAACCCAACTCTTTTTTTCCCTTCCTCATTGCTTACCTTTTCGGTCGGCTGGCCAATCTGCTCAACTTTCCGGTGGCCTCGCCGGAATTTATTCCTTCCTCCTCTTTTTTTATTTTTCCCCTCAAAAAGTCAACTTTTGGTCTTTCCCTGAGCTGATCTGAGCTTCTTAGCTGAGAAAGTCAAAATTCTACTCTGCTTCTGAGCTTCGGTTTGGGCTTTTTTAGTTGATCGGAGGTTAAACGATAGGGTGAGCTACGAAGAGTTTGACTTCACCCCGGAAGGAGATGAACGATTGAAATATTTTTTACCATCTTTCTGTGAACTCGCCGGGGAAGACAATGAAGACGCCGGCGAATGCCGGTGCCGGCTTTGCCACGTCAGCGTCCAATCTTTGCGAAGGTAAAAGTTCTCCGTCTCGGTTTATGTTGACATGTTCTCTCATCTCTGTTTGTCTCTTTCTAATAGTGAGAGGGATCGGACGAATCGGTGGATCATAAAAAATGGATTTATTGCCTTTTGTCTTTATGCTCTTCTTCGGTTGTATTCGTGCCGGTTTTTCAAGGATTTCCAATTTTCGAAAGTCTCCGAGAAAAATGAGCTTGAGAAGATTCCGAATATCTTTTACTGCTTCTGCTCTGTTTTGCAAGAATCCAAATTTTCCTACCCTGTTTTCTGAGGAAACAAACGGGTTATTATTAGTATAAAAGAGCAATGATATGATGGAGTTTTCTCTGACGAATGGGAGGGTGAAACGTGGTGTAGGATTAGAGAAGAAGAGCATAAACCATGAACTATGGCAAGCCTGCGCCGGGCCGCTGGTGAACCTGCCGCCGGCTGGGACACACGTGGTCTACTTCCCACAAGGACACAGTGAACAGGTGTGTGCTCTGCTATTGTGTGCCGTGTTGGTGCCTCTGCTTAATGTTCACTCTCACTCATTTTTCTATCTCTCTGTATTAGCCTCTGGATAATGATACCTTGCACTTCCTTTATCTTTACCTTTTTTTTTTTCCTTTGGCTCTTTGAATCTGGAATGAAAATCTGAAGAACTAACGTTCTTGCATAATCTAACATAAAATAAATTCAATCAAATTAACGAAATCATGTAACTTAATTAAGAATAAATTCAATTTTATAAAAAGTGACATTCTTTTGCTTTTTGAGTCTATTTTTATAAAATTAAATTTATTTATAATTAAATTACATGATTAAGTTGGTTAATTAAATTTATTTTCTTTTAAATTATGCAAGAAGTTCATGATTTGGGATTTTTAATCCATATTCGAATAGTAAAAAGAGAAAAAATAAATAACTGGGTAGTAAAGCATGGTAAAGTAAGGGTATCATCCCTTGGCCTCTATTCTCCAATTTTTTCCTGATTTGTTTTGGGTTTATTCTCGTCTTCCCTTTATACCCAAAATATTAACTGTTCCTTTTCTTGTTTTCTTCTCTTTTTCCCTTCCTAGGGGGAATGCTTACCATACTACCATATTTTTAGGAATCTTTTGGCCTTAGCTTTTGTAGAAGTTACCCTCTCTTATGTCTGCTGGTCTTCGTGTCTACATAAAGAAGTGGTTTGGTGAAAAATCTATGAAGAAACTTTATGTGGAAGGGAAAAAAGAAAAAAGTCTTTTGGGATTTCTCTAAAGGGTTTTGGGAGGCAAATATCTTTTTACCTTTAGGGTGAGATGATAACGTTTTTATTTTGTAATTATGTAAGTCTTTGATTTTAAAATTTAAGCACCAAGATTATGTTGCTTGTGGTGTAAGGATGAGCATAGTGTTTACAGTCATTTTATTTCTCGTGTGAACCGTATAACAAGGTTCAATAAACTTGAAGGTTTGCACTTCAGGTTTATCTAATCTTATTTCATAAGTAAAAAAGGTGGATTTACAGAAAAAAAGATAAGTAAAAGGGATTAACTAAACCTGAAGTATAAGTATTTCTTGGGCTTGAAAATTATTTTTGAACTCCAAGCATGCAGTTTATTATATAATTGTTGTACCTTGAAAAACCTATAAAAAAATAATAATAGTTTTAACTTGAAAAGATTCTGTATTTTATTGAAGGTATCTTCTCCTTTTCAAATGAGTTTGTGTCCTGACTTCAGGGTTACGATCCTGGTTTCAGGTTGCAGCATCTATGAAGAAGGATGTGGATGCACAAATCCCGAACTACCCAAATCTTCCTTCAAAGCTACTATGCCTCCTTCATAATGTCACCCTGCATGTATGGCTGGCATTAACTGGCTTTTAACTTCCAAACAGATTAATTTCATTACTAAGTTTGTCAATTTTTCATGGTTGAATTATTAGGCGGATCCTGAAACAGATGAAGTATATGCTCAGATGACACTCCAACCGGTTCCTTCTGTAAGGACTTCACACCAAAATGAGTAGCAACTTTATCCATTAATAGAATTCTGTAGATGCGATTAAGTCAATGGTAGCTTTTGTTTTGTGGTTTGTTTTCTAAGCCAAAAAAAAAAAAGAGAGAGAGAGAAGAAGACACTAGCCAATCTCTAGGAACTTCTGAAAGTGAACTTAGCATGGTCCAAATTAGAAACTCAAATCTAAATCTATCAACCTTCATCTGCAGTTTGACCAGGATGAGTTATTGAGATCAGATCTTACACTCAAGACAAATAAACCCCAACCAGATTTTTTCTGTAAAACATTGACAGCAAGTGATACAAGCACCCATGGAGGTTTCTCTGTGCCACGCCGTGCAGCAGAGAAAATTTTCCCTCCTCTTGTAAGCAGTTTCCCTTTATTCTGAAGGTTTTCCTGTATTCATTTCAAATTTTCATCTCGTTCTTGCTTCTGTATAGGATTTCTCCATGCAACCACCTGCTCAAGAACTTGTGGCCAGGGATTTGCATGATAATTTATGGAATTTCCGCCATATCTACCGTGGTATGTTCTCATCTGAAAGTTAAACCCAAACTTCGGATTTGGATGCCTAAAACTTCCATATGCAAAATTTCACATGATTCTTGAAGCAACTTCCATGCTAATCCAAATAAAGCAAATTAAAATTTGAAGTTCACAAATTCAAACTTTGGGAAGTTCCACTGAAAAATTCCTCACACTAATGTAGCTGCACATTACCTTTATATATAATTATCACATTTTCTATCATTCCTTTCTAAACATCTGCACCCAATTCTTGCTTTGCTTTGTCCCAGGACAACCAAAACGTCACTTGCTTACGACTGGGTGGAGCCTATTCATTAGTGGAAAGAGGCTTTTGGCTGGCGACTCAGTTTTATTCATTAGGTAATGTCACAAGTTGAGACTATTTGAACTTTTTCATTGTATTAAGCCATGATTATAATGGGTTTGTTGTAATTATATTGGCAGACTCCTTAATACTTCATATATCTGCATGCTGTTTTGATTCATATAAATTATTTAGGAAACATATTGTTTGCTCCCTAAGCCATAAACTTTCAATTATTTCAATCTGGTTATGGAAGACTGAGAAGCATCTCAAATTTTACCTCTATTGTCCTCATTGTCACTCTATGATAACAATAACAGCTGATTTTAGAAACTTTTCTGTACATATCCTTATAATTTGCATGAGTTAAGTCATATCTTCTAGCAAATACAGGGTTTAGGGATCCTTAATATTTTATACTTGCTCTACTTTTCCTATATACTAATTCATTTGTATCTATTTTTTTTTTTATTTGGGTTAAATATAAAATTAGTTTTTGTGATTTGCTTTAAAAGTCAAATTGATCATTGCATTTTTTAATCAAACTTTTTACTCTGTGATTTGTGGAATGATCAAATTAGTTCCTTGGTCAAACCTCCATTTGTCACCTGACAATTCAAACACACATCACCTGATAGACCACAAGTGCGCCACATGTATAATGTATTTTTTTAAATATTAAGATAAAATAAAAAATATTTAAAAAACCAGAAAATTAAAAGAAAAAGAAGCAAAAATAAAAACATAAAATAGAAAAAGGACCTTTTTGCAGAGAAACTGGATATGCAAATTTTCTCCAAATACTGACACTGAGAAAGTCCACTGGAGAACTCACTTCTTTTGGTCGCTACTAATGACTGATAATCTCTTGCTATTTCTAAAAACTTATATTTGTTCTTCATTTCTCATCCTGAGTGTTATCTTTTATAGTTTCTAGAAAAGCATCCCTCTTTCAAGTATGACCAAAACCTCCTTCCCACCGAAACATCCTGGCTTACCGAGCCACCCACCCTTCCCAACCTCTACTTTCAAACCCTGTGGTCATTGCCTTATCCTTGTTCTCCATGAGTCAATATTTTGTTCTGCTGTTTGATACCCTGGTCAAGAAAACGCAAAAAACCCAAATGCCCCAATAGAAACCTTTGACAACAGGTTCAACCCCCCTCCCCACCCCACCCCACGCTCCCCTCCCCCCCGCCCCCCCCAAAAAAAAAAAAAAAAAAAAGTCCCACAAGATTAAGATTTGCCTAAATGATGCCATACCCATCTTGCACTTTCCGAAACATTGCTTCTAAAAGGTTAAGAAATCTGCCCAGTATATCTCATTCTTTTTAATTTTTTTAGGTTTTTTGTGGTTTTGAAGTTATATTTTTCTTGTATTAAGATTTAATTTTTTTTTTTAATGTTTTTCTTGTATTTTAATTTATTTTCTGGTTTGGTTTTTTAAATTTTTTTTTTGACTTTCTAGATATATATTTGCTCTTTATACTATTTTTTAATCATTTCTTGGAAAATTATAGATGTGATGCACATGTGGCTTTCCAATTGATATGTGTCAAATTATTGTCTATTTTGTGAGACTAATTTCATGTAATCATTAGAGGAGACAGATACATATAATGTATTTCTTATATGCATTTTCTGTTTTTATGGTGACCATAAGGGAGAGTTAGATTAACATAAGGGAGAGTTAGATTAACATTTAGACATTTTGAAAATCTTTTAGACTAAATTGAAAAAAACTGATTGTATTATTTTGAAATTGGACACAAATGTGCAGGGTCCAATATCTTATTTTGACCAAAACTTTTCAGAGCAAACAAATACCCTTCAGTTAAATATATAATATTTAATGCTTATTAGCAGGGACGAAAAGCAGCAACTTCTTTTGGGCATTAGGCGGGCTAACAGGCAACCCACCAATCTTTCATCATCGGTATTGTCAAGCGATAGTATGCATATAGGGATTCTTGCCGCTGCTGCCCATGCAGCTGCAAATAATAGCCCCTTCACTGTGTTTTATAATCCCAGGTCAAGATCTTTCAATTTCCATATTCTAGTATTCTCCTTGATAAGTGTTTCTTACATTTTCTTGATTATATTTTGAGTGCATCAACTTGGCTGTATGTCAAATGCATTAATTTCGCCATCCTTATGAATCAAAAAAAACTGAAGCCTTCTTTCTACCACATGCAGGGCAAGTCCATCAGAGTTTGTTATCCCTTTAGCCAAGTACTACAAGGCTGTATATAGCAACCAAATATCACTTGGCATGCGCTTTCGGATGATGTTTGAAACAGAAGAATCAGGAACAAGAAGGTAGTTGTTTTTCAATCTTTATTGGTGCTCTTAATGTTCACAATAGAATGGCATGAGTACTTGGGAAAATTGTCCCCATAGTTCTGACAGTGGAATGCCATTGGGTCCTAGATGTAGGAAGACAAGATCACCTTCTGTTTATTTTGAATTGCAAAAGATATAAGTTTAGCACTTGGATCTTTAGGTTCCATATATCATATTTAGCTCTAGCCATGATTCTTGAATAGTTGATATAGTTTCCTGAGAAATTACCTATCAAAAGAATAAAAATTCTTGAGAAATTAGAAGTGAAATGGCATCCTGGGATTACATCAATGTCGTTTTAGAATATTTAATGCTTAGTTATCAAGAAAAGTATTGAATGAATTTGAAAGATTTTGTTCTGACGAAGAAAATACATTTCTTCTGCAGGTATATGGGTACAATCATGGGTATTGCTGATCTTGACCCTCTCAGATGGAAGAACTCACAGTGGCGTAATTTGCAGGTGGAAATTCTGGAGTTGTCTTCGCTGTTTTAATTGTCATAATTTCACTATCAATAATGTGGATTACCGTGTACTCGTTCCCAATTCCTTAACAGGTTGGTTGGGATGAGTCAACATCTGGGGAAAGGCATAACCGGGTCTCAATCTGGGAAATTGAACCAGTAACTGCTCCATTTTTTATCTGTCCTCCTCCATACTTCAGATCAAAGTGTCCAAGGCAACCAGGAATGCCAGGTACAAATTTGCTGTGGTGGCCTTAATCCTGGCAGAATTTTTGTTGTTTAAATTTTATTATAGATGATTTTGCCATATCATTTTGTTCATAAATAGGTTCCACTGGTGAATCTTAAGGGCTCTGCGGTGGTCCGTGGGGTGTTTCCCCATCATGAAAAAGAAAAAGAAAAAGAATTTTGTCCTTAAATTCAGGAAATAGTTCTTGCTTGAGTTGCACCTAGGTTGTTTGTTGCTCAGGTTACTCCTCAGAATTTGCTAAGATGCAATTAATTGCGTCTAGTAATTGAAAGTATCAGCTGATTCAATTATATAAAAAAAAAAAAGATGAATACCTTGAATGATCTGGGTTTGGGGTTTCATTGGATTCTCTCTCTTTTGTTCTGTCTAGGTTAATGTCTTGTTCTATCTTTTGAATGATTTTTGAACAGCCTTGCTGATAATGGAAATCACAAATAGTCTCCTTATTCTTTTTCTAACTTGGTTTTATATCTTCTTTTAATTAATCAAGCCAAAAAAAGAAAAGAAAAGCGAAGTAAAAGATACCTGCATCTCATTTTATGGAGAGGACATTTGACTTACCTTGGAATTATTGCAGATGATGAATCTGAATTAGACAACTTATTAAGGCGGACAATACCTTGGCTTGGTGATGATATCTGCATGAAGGATCCCCAGGCTCTCTCAGGACAAAGTTTAGTCCAGTGGATGAACATGCAGCAAAACCCTTCCCTCGCTAACTCAATCCAGCCAAATTATGTTCATTCCTTGTCTACACCTACTCTGCAAGGCTTTACTGGAGCAGATCTTTCCCATCAGTTGGGCTTGTCAGGACCACCAATAAATCTGCCAAACAACTTGCAGTTCAAATCTCAGAGGCTACCTCAGCAAGCACAACAGATTGATCAACTCCCAAAGCTACCTTCCACATTGAACCCGTTAGGATCCATTATTCAACCACAGCTGCAGTTGGGTGATATTACTCACCAAATGGGGCCAAATATCGTTAATCAAACTGTTCCATCAAGCCAAGTTCAGGCCCAGATTCTGCAGCCTGAGTCCAATGCTCAAACTAGCAATAACGTTCATCAGCAGCCATCTATTCAAAACAATCAGTCTTGTAGAAATGTTTCCCAGAACCTGCAGCAGCAGCACCAACAACAAAGTATGGGTCAGAACCAAAAGCAAAACCTTAGTCAACCTCAGCCGCCTGATCATGTAAACCAACAGTTACAAATATCTGATAATCAGATTCAGATTCAACTTTTACAGAAGTGTCAACAGCAGCAACAATCTATTCTAGCACAGCAGTCAACTCTGCAACAGCCAGCTCAATTAACGCAAATTCAAGATCCACAGAGGCAGCTGTTTGATTTGTCCCAAAGCTTCTCTAGGTCTATGACATCCAACCAAATGCCAGACCTCCCTCAAGCACCCACAACTTCAATCCCTCAGTCTAACACTATTCCGCATCAGATGACAAAGAATAACAGCAACACAAATATTCGGTTCTCTCTTCCACCCCAGCAGCCAAAACTTCAACAACAGCAATCTGGTGTTCTGCCTGAAATATCTGCGTATGGTGGACTTCCCTCATCATCAAATCAGTTATCTACAGGTGCTAGCAGTACAGTAACTGGAGTTTCTGGAGCAGGGCAGACTGTATTAATTGACGATGTTCCATCTTGGTCTAATTCACCTTCCATGAACAAATGCTCAAATGTGGTTGAACCTGAGATGAATGGCAGGTTCCGGCAAAGCACGGCAATGGGGGAGAACGTGGCTGCTGCCACAGTCATTATTCCAAGTGCACTGGAAACCATGTCATCTGATGCTAACTTGGTTAAAGATTTTCAGCAGAAACCCATAGTTAAGCCTTCATTGCACATCTCTAAGAGTCACAGTCATGGATCTTTTGCTCCACAAACATTCCTAAATGGTGCTGTTGCCCAGACAGATTACTTGGATACATCATCTTCGACAACTTCAGTTTGCCTTTCCCAAAATGATGTCCATTTACTGCAGAATAATTCAGTGTCTTTCAATCCACAATCATTTTTGCTCAGAGACACCAGCCAGGATGGGGAAGTTCAGGCAGATCTCAGGAGTAATGTTTCTTATGGAACCAACATTGATGGCCAAATAGGGATGCCTATGAATCCTGATCCTTTCTTATCAAAGGGAATGGATGGGTTAGGGAAGGATTTCCACAACAATTACTCTTCGGCAGGCATGCTTACAAACTATGAAAACTCAAAAGATGATCAGCAGGAACTTTCATCCTCCATGGTTTCCCAGTCTTTTGGAGTACCACATATGACATTCAACTCAATTGATTCAACAGTAAATGATTGTAGCCTCTTGAATAGAGGTCCTTGGGCTCCACCACCACAGTTCCAGCGAATGCGAACATATACCAAGGTTTTTTTTGCTTTAAAAAGACCTTCCAGCAACTGGCATTAGTTCTATCTGTCATTTTTCATAATACTCTAGGATTTTGAATTGGTTAATGTTATTTTGAAGGTGTACAAACGTGGAGCTGTCGGGAGATCAATTGATATCACCAGTTATTCAGGTTATGGTGAGCTTAAACAAGGTCTGGCTCGAATGTTTGGCATAGAGGGACAGTTGGAGGATAGGCAGAGAATTGGCTGGAAATTTGTCTATGTAGATAACGAGAATGATGTTCTCTTGTTGGGAGATGACCCTTGGGAGTATGTCCTTCATTCCTTTTCTGCTTTTAGGATTACATTTTTCATGCGCATGTATGTGTACGGGTGTGCGCACACACACAAGTTTTCCTGTTACAAAGAAAGCGGTGAGGTCTTCAGTTCAAAATTGGTTTTATCATGTCTTTTGGGCCAGATGTTTGTTGGGTATCTTACATTTTAGTGTTTACCTTGGAGGATGTTTCCTAACAAAGTTTGTTGAGGTCCTGCCCTGGTGCTTCTATTTATTTCCAACAATTCAGATTATAAGCCAATCAGCTTCTTGCCACAATGTATTTTGTGTTGCTTTTTACATGCTTATTCACAATGACCATAGATCCTTCCTTAATAAATCACAGAAGTTATGCTGGTTTTTTCCGATCTTTTTCTCTAGTGTTGTTTCCCTAGTTTCTGATTGATTTACGTCTGGTTTGGATGATTATCCTTTCCTCTGAGGCCGAAAACAACTTTTTGTGAATTGTTTGTTTCTGCTGCCTGTGGAAATGATCTTGGCATATATTTGCTACTTGTTTTGTCCTTACCACTGTTTTCAGACATGAAATAATTTGTTGGTCTAGTTTTAAATAATTGGAAAAGTGTTAGGGGCCATTGATCCAAGGAAACTGTAGGCCCCAAATTTCAGTTAGTTTGTCTTACATTTTTCTTTTTTTTTTTTTAATGTTTTGGTGTATTTCAGGGAGTTTGTTAATTGTGTTCACTGCATCAAGATCCTGTCCCCTCAAGAAGTCCAGCAAATGAGCTTGGATGTAGATATCGGAAGTGGTGTACTTCCGAATCAAGCCTGCAGCAGCTCTAATGGGGGAGTTGCTTAATGTAGTCCTCCCAAATGCTAACCATTCATCTTCTGGGTCAGGAACTTTACTCCACAGTTTCCCATATGGCATGTGAATAATATATGCCACAAATGTATTTTCTAGGCATACTTCCATTGAGAAATGATCCTTGGGTAGTTAAACGTGGCATTTTCCTTGAATGTTGGCTGTTGCTTGAAGCGATCTCTGAGGTGAGAAATAGAGGGAAAAGGTGACAAAGAAGAAGAGAGAAGCTTCGCACCATACTTGAATGGATGGCTATTATTGGTACGAGTTAGATCCCACGAAGTCTTATTTCCAGGCTAGTGAACAACCCAATTTGGAATGTGCCCAAGCTCTTCAACATGATGATGCTGTTATGGGATCAATACTCAATTGTTTTGCCTTCAAACTTAAAATTTTTTAAGTTCTTCCACGTCAGTGTCCTATGGTAAGCTAAAAGGATGATATTGCAAGGCCTAGTTTCAAATGTATAGATTGGTAGATTTCTTTGTAGACCTAACATTTCTTAAAATGGTGGCTGTTATGTGAAGACTGAAGAATAACGAGATTAACGGCTGGAATAAAGAAAGTTGATGAAACGGGGCGTTTAGAAGGATTAATAAACGATGTGTTGAGGTTAAATGAAACGGCGCGTTTCATGGGAGAAGAAGGGAATTGTAATGCGTGTGTTTTATGTGATGTAATCTGTGTTTTACTTGATCAGAACGATGCATTTAGATACTATCATGTAGAGTGGCTCGTGTAGATGAAAGGCAAGTGTTTTCCAGTGTTGTAGATGATTTCATGTGCAGGTTAAGAGTTCCTCAAAACTCTAATCAAGAATTGAAGTGCATAATTCTGGATTTCTTTCAATCTCTTTCTTGAGTACTTTTCCATATCTCCTTCCTTTCTTGGTTCTTTTCTTGGCTGTTTCCTTACAGTGGCCTACAATGTGCACAAAAAAGTTTCACATGAAATCTTGTAAAGCAATTATTTTTATTGTTCTCGTTGTAGATTTACATTTTTCTTTCATCTTTTTGTTGCATTTTATTGACATCTGTAACAGATCTAGAAATTTTAAGCTTTAGCAATGGAAGAATCTCCAACAAATGGAAACGAAAAGAACTTCAAATTGAAAAATATAAGTTCACTGAAACCCATAATCATGGATCTGTCCCAAAATGGCAATGAGAACGTGAGGATTCAGAGGTCACTGAAGCCCAAAATCTGGAGGTTCTTATGAATCGACAGAAAGAACCCGAAGAATCAGAGGTCACTAGAACCACCAATCAAGCATCTCTCCAAGTCGTTAGCAATTTGATGCGCACATGCGTACATGAGGTTGCAGTTCCAAGGGGGTACACTTCAATCAAGGATAAATCTATTCATGGAACCCCCTCAACCCTTTCACGCTCGACCCGTTTCAGCAGCTATCTGTGGCATTCTTAGAACGGATCGAACGAGTCGGTTCTGATGTCGGCAGAGGGTTATATATACTTCGCCATTGAAAACTCTGAGCAATCAGAAATACAGAGAGCTTATTCAAGAGTTCAAAGATGTGGGGTTGGTGACAGTTGATGTTACTCTGTCACCTAATGCTAACTGTTTGGTCATGACAACTGAGATTCTTTGGGGAATGCTTTATAGGGGTTCGGAGATTTCGAAGAAAGTTGCCTGGGTCATATTTGATGAAATCCATTATATGAAGGATCGTGGAAGAGGTTGTTTGGGACGAGAGTACTATATTTTTCTCATCAACTATTCATGTCAAGCCTCAGGATATTGTAAGAAACATAGGTCTTTCATGTCAGACTTCAATAATGGTGTTTGGGTATATGGCTAGCATCTTTTCGTAGTCTCTCGTTAAGTTCTTGAAAATGAGTAGAAAACTCTCTGGTCTTTTATTTCATCAAAATAATCGTACTGTGTGCTTATTTCTCACAAATGGAGATGAATACACTCAAGAGTACAATGTATGCGTGTGTGTGTGTGATTAACCCTTATCCTTTTCTTGTCTAGAGAATTGCCTTTGTTTGAACTGATCGAGAACTGATAGAATGTAAACAATCAAAACGCCAATGTTCTATTTCCATTTGATTCTTCATCTCATCAACGATTGTTTGACCAAATCATGCTGTTGTGGGATGGAAGATGACAGTGGAATGGTTTGCAATGTGCAAGCTGAATTGCCCTCCTTTTTCACTTGTATCAATCTTTTCCATTCCGAGCGGAGCCCTCATCTCAAAATTACATGCTAATTTGGCAATGATAAGGCCTAGGATTGGTAGTGCTAGTATGATCCCCGGGCAACTCCTCCTTCCCATGCCAAATGGTAAGTATCGAAAATCGACTTTTCCACCGGCCACGGCATCTGTGGCACATTCTTCTTCCAAGAATCTCTCTGGCCGGAATTCCTCGGCATTTTTCCACCATGCAGGGTTGTTTGCTAGCCACCAGGCATTGACCACTACCTTAGACTCTTTAGGAATGGTATAACCTCCTAGCTTTGCTTCTTCAAGATTCATATGGGGTACCAACAAAGGAATTGGGGTGTGCAACCTTAGTGTCTCTTTGACCGTGGCTTGAAGATAAGGTAGCTCATGCAGGTTAGATTCTGTGACTGCACGACCCTTAAGGACGGATGAGATTTCATCGCGGATCTTGCGTTGGACGGTCGGATTGTTTACCAACTCAGCTATGGCCCACTCCATAGACCACAATGTTGTTTCTATTGCTGCAACATTGATGTTCTCCACTATGTACAGAACATTTTCTTCACTGATTTCTCCTTTCATCTGAGCATCTATTATGTGGTCAATGGCACAACTTATTTTATGCTTCTCTCCATTGGCAGCCATAATTTTCCTATCAACACACAAAAGCAATGAAAATTTTTAGTATTGAAAATTAAGAGCTTTTAGTATAAAACTTGAAATGAGGGAACAAAATGATATGATTACCTTCTTTTCTCGACATAATAGTTGTTAAAAAATGCCAGCCTTCTACTCTGCAAGTCTTTGCACCTGTTCAGGTATCCCCTTAAAAATGGTCTAAGCAAAGGAATGAAATCTCCATAATTATACTCAAAACTCTGAGCCAACCGACTCCTTTCAGAGTTAAATCTTGTTGCCTCAATGAACAAAGGGTCCTCTTGTGACTCAAACTTTGCATCAAACATCATCCGGTACATGACATTATATAGCATCAACTGCAAGCGTTTTCTGATAACTATTCCCTTTGTTCTAACTCCTTCATCTTTCTTCAGGTCATCCACCACTAGGTCCATCTCTTCCTCCCACATATCACTATACTGGTGCACAACTTTGTTGGTGAAAAATGGAAGTGTCATGATGCGGCGCATCTTACGCCAGTGATCACCATATATTGTAAACACCATATCTTGTCCATTGCCGGTGAAGATGTCGAAGACAACGTTGCGTGGCCGGGACCCAAATTCGATGCCCTGTGTGTGGAGGACTTGGTTGGCAAGCTCAGGATTGGACACCACGACTAAATTCTTGGCACCTAGTTTGAGTAGGAATATGTGGCCATAGGTTTGAGCCATGGTAGCCAGCAGACGGTGGTTTAGGTCATTGCCAACTTGGAGCCAGTTTCCAAAGATAGGGATAGAGAGAGGGCCTGGAGGAAGGGTGGTGGAGGCGTTGGAGATTGAGTTGAAGTAGTAGAGAATGACTGGAACTAAAGGGAGGATGACTAACAGAATTGGAGACAAAGATACAGAGAGGTGGGAAAATGTAAACTTGGTTATTGAAATAAGTGTTACTGTGATAAGGGTGTAAAAGATGGGTTTTGCAAGGAGATGAGCCATTACTCTCTTTTTGTGTGTGTGTGTGTGTGAGAGAGAGAGAGAGAGAGAGGAGTTTGATGTGGGAGTTGGAAGGAGAGGGAAATGGCCATATATAGATGAGAAGTAAAGGGGGGATACGCAGGAGGGTTGGTGTCCAATGGTTTTGAGAGAATCCAGGGGCTAAGTTGAAACCAAGGTAGGAGGATGCGTAGCATGTTTATGACGAGGTAAAGAGTTTCAGTTGGTAGGTGTAACGCTTCCTAGTCATAATCATCTCTCTCTCTCCCTCCCCTACCCACTAAGAATTTCTTTTAATAATTTACTTTAAACTGAATTTCTTACTTTATTATTTATTTAAGACAAGTGTTATATTTATGAGACAATTACCAAGAGAGAGCTTCTAGTCAATTTGTAAAGTAGTAATTTATATTTTTGTAAAACAAGTTATTTTCTTTATTTGATAAATGATTGGTCTATTGAGAATATCCTGGAAAAACGTGCATAGATCTTAATGTTTAAACCTATTCGATCAACCTGTATTTCATGTAATTAGAACTTATGATATATACAATATACTTCTTTTAATTCATGACAAAATAAGGTTAATAAACGAGACAGAGTCAAACAGCAGACCCAGTCAACATGAGGGGTTGGTTTTTGTCCTTTCAGAAAATTGGTGAGTTGAAAAACCATGCACAAGAATCCAAGAATGTGGGGTCCCATTTTTTTTTCAAACGGATGACAACATTTTTTTCATTTAAAAATACACTCAATTCTTAGCAATCTTCATGCCCAAGAAATACGTCTGTAGTCAATCTGAACGTGGTTGATCCGCTCCAACCAACAATATTTGCCACAAATACTTTTATTTGAACATAATTTAATTTAAAAAATATTATAAATTAAATTATATCATATAGATAGTTTGTAGTGTAAATGTTTATTTGGTTTTTCATTGAAAATCAGTATTAGTAGTTTGCTACCTTTGAATAAGATAATAATTATGGCACAAAATATAATATCATCTAAAAAAGTCCCACATATAGTTCGAGTAGAATCTTTCTTTCTTTCTAATATCTTTTGTAATTCTTGATCGTAGGAAAAAAAATACAATGACTCGTTGCATATATATATATATATATATGTTGAGAAATGATATTTGCGGTCGCTAAGAGTGTAAGTGTTACGCAATTTTTTTTTTAACGTAAATAAAGGATCTATATTAAAAAATTTATTTATTTTAATAATGAATCTTACCTTTTTTTTTTAAAATAATTACATGACACTTACATACTTTACGACTATACTTAATATTACTCATATATGTTTGCGTTCCAAATGCATGCAACCCAGAATGATTACAGTTTGGTTACTGTTTACAAGGTCATGATAAACATGGATCGATGGATGGCTTCACTGTTCTTTTACCAATTATTTATATAAGCCGGCATTGGACACTTTATTACATTGTTTATTCACTTTATAGAGGTTAGTCATCCTCTGTTTGGTGATTGATTTTTGGTTTTGGACGTTCATATGATTGAAAGAAGATGATGTGTGGCTTTGTTGATTGCTTTTAAGTTGATTCTGTCTCCTCCCCCTCTCATCAGTTCTCTTGTGTGATTTGCAGGAAGTTGGCATGCCTGCTGCCTGCAGTCACTTGATCAGTGCATTAGTTGATCATTAAGATGCCATATCATGGTTTGGTATTCTTTCTCCATGTAGCTCTTGTGACTTGCATTTTCTTATTTACCAGTGTTGTGTTTTTCTACTGGGTTTCATGCATGAGAAATGCTTTGGTCCCGAGTATTTCTATCTAGACTTTTTCTTTTTACTTGGTGATTAAGTAAATATTTTTTAATAACGTTATAGATTTTTAAAAAATGTATTAGGATATAAAAAAATGCATGAAAAAAAAGACATTTAGTCTAATCGGGACCCCTCAGGCTACACACTCGGTGGGTATAGCACGACTCTTCATGCATTTGCTGTATGACTGTTTAATTGTGCAATCCATGTAAGTTCACAAATCTTCAGAGTATACCCAATCCAATCCAAGATATGAGAAGAAGTTACAAAAACTGAAGAAAAAGAAATTTTACCAACATCATTAAACAGAAATTCATGGCTCCATCACATTTTTTTTTGGGTGTGTTTTTTCTATGCCAAAAGGCATTTAGAAAGAGCAAAACCAAGATAAGATGTAAATCAAACTAATTTAATATTATGTGATATTAATCATGCTAAAAAAATTCATTCCACCCATGCATTGCATTGCATAGCAAGACTACTTCCACAAAAAGTAGAATCCTCCATGAAACTAGAGATTGATTCAAATCCGTAGTATTCAAATGTATTCTCATCTTGAAGCTTTTGGGCACAAAAACAAAGCTGATTCTGCATACTCACTACTCATCATTTAGAAGGATGATCTCTACAATTGCCATTATCCTCCTTGATAAGGGAAAACTCATTGGGTTAGGTTTGGTAAGTGAGATAAAAATTTTTATTTTAGATGACAGTTTAAATTATTATTTTTTAATATTATTATTATTTTGAGATTGAAAAAATTTGAATTGTTTATTATATTTTATGTGAAAATTTGAAAAAATTATAACAATGAGATGAGATGAGAATTTTGTATTTTGAAAAAATTAATTTACAGATTTACATTGCACCTCACACCGATTGATTACTAAAAAGACTTCATATACGATTCATCAAGAAAAAGCATCAAACATTCATCTCCAAAGATTGAGCTTTTGTGAGAAACATTCAAGTTTTATATCTAATATATGTAATAAAAATTATTTCAATACCACGTGTGAGTGTGAGACAAATTTGGACTCTAAACAAGCTATCCTCTTCTTGTAACAGAACCCATAAACCCTAATTTTACTCAAAATTTCTAATACGAAATCTCAACCATCTGTAAAATCAAACTCCAAATCTCAACCCACCACAAGAAATTTAAGTTTTGAAGCATTGAAGGCAAAATCAAGAGAGGGTGAGGAAGAGCGAGAGAAACGGACGGGGAGTGAGGGAGAAAGCTTACTAAAAAGGAGGCTAGGCGGAGGAGGTGTTGGAATACCTTGGCCTTTGGCAGAGCGACGGTGGGGTAGAGACTCATCAGCTAGACGGAGAGAGCGGGACGAGTGCAAGGTGGCGACGAAACAAAGAGAGTGAGCATGACGAGTGTGAGAGAGAGACACAGACACATACGACGATATAGAAAGAGAGAGACGAAGGATTGAGAGACACTAGTCGGTTAGGCGAGGCAGTGATGGCACGACAGCTAGCAAGGATTGAGAAGAGGCGACATAAAACTCCTAGAGAAGACAGAGTCGGGCTAACAAAATTACTAAAGTCTTAGAGCATTGGCAATGGCTAGCTATTGCCAAGTCTAAATTTTGACTAAAATTTGACCTTTTAGCTAAGGTCTAAACTAATGGAGATAGTGACTCACATTAGACTAGCTATTCTAAAGTCCAAATAATAACATAATATTATATATTTAAATAATAATTTTTTATTTTTTTAATATTTTACAAATACACTCCATATATTAATTAATAATTTAATTTTTACTTAAAATTATTATTTCCCAACTATAGAATCAATTTTAAAATTTTTGTGCTATTGACGTGGAAGTTTCCTTTTGCAAATACACTCCATAGCTTCCTGGAATAATTTACTTTTGGAGAAATAACAAATGAAAGAAAGATCAATAATAACATTTCATAACATCAACCTATAATACAAAGGCCTCACATTTCAGAATATGAGAATTTTCATGAAAAAGTAAATAAAATACAGACACCAAGAGATCATTTATTACATTCTTCTCCCCAACAATGGCTTCATTAAGTGCTTGTCTTTCAACCAAAAGCATTGGAATTTGTTGATCTAATTTCATGTTCAGTCCTTCATAATAATCTCTTATGGCATGGTAAAGGGGTTGACAATCACCAGCATCCATGATAGCAGATTCCATGCACTCTAAGCATAAATGTCGCCCATCTTCCAGAGAGTAGTATCTTGTGACTTCAAGGAGACAAAAATAGGGGGGAAAAGGTATGCATATTAATTTGAATTAATCTGCATCTTGGATGATTACCTCTAGACGTTCACAACTACAGCAATGAGTTGTGTTATCATGCTCATGTGATGGACAATATTTTTTAGACCAAAATAACAAGAAACATAGAAGCACTCTCAAAACTCATAAAAAGCTTCGAATGTAGCAGGTCTAAGATCAGTCACTTGTTGATGATGCAATTCCTGAAAGACTTCCACAAGTCAGACTTACAAGGACAGTAGAATCACCGGGCCTGATATAAAGACAGCAAATTTATGTTTTAGAACAAAAAAAAGGACACTAGCAATAGCAATTGTAAGAAGCCACGTCAAAACAATAAAATTACATAAACAACTTATGATGTGATTTACCTATGCAATTTCCAGAAAGATCTCAAGGTCTCATATATTGAAAAACTGATTGCTATACTTGGCCCAACACCCTGCATTAGCAACCAAACAGTAATCAACCATACGATGAGCAATTGTAACTAGATTCCCCTTCCAAAAAGCTCTGAATCCTTCTTCACCAACAATCTGCGAAGCCTCTTGCCATATGCTAGCCTTTGGCAAAGTCACAACATCAGAGTGCATACCTTGCACCTAAAAGGATGGAGAGAAAAAGATATCAGGGAGGCAGCTAATCAATCTTGAGGACACTGAAACGCAATGGTTGATCAAGCCATTCATAACAGACCATAACATTTCATAACAATCTTGAGCAAATGAGAAAATGGTCATTAACATCTATATTAAATTTTCAGAATAATTGAAGAAAAAAAATGTCACTAAATCAAAGTATAAGTCTGTTGATATCTTCTACCCAACAATATTGCTCAGAAATATAGTACATAACTCATATACTCATGCAAAACCCAGCTTGTAATTTCCTTTGGCAAATACATAGCCATCACATACATAATATCTCGATAAGACAAGTTTGGAAACTGGAATGCCCAACGATTGAGATCTTCCCATCACACGCAAAGTTACTTTTAAAGATTTGCCATATGCAAATAAATTAATGAGCTTCCCTCAGAATACAAGTCGAGTTCAAAAGCAAAAGTCTTCTTTTTTCTTTTTAGCAGATATGAACAAAACATACACAAACCTAAGTAGACCACTATTTTTAATTAGAACCTCTACAATTCCAGTACACATCCCTCAGAATCCATTGCTCATCAAATAGAAATTCAGTCCACTACTTTTAATTTTTCATATGATTCTTCATAGGGATTCAAAGTGAAGTTCTTAATCGAAGAACAAGTTTAGCAATAACAGAACATCCATTTAAAAAAAAAAAAAAATCCAACGGGAAAAAACCAATCAAGGGTTTTGACTGAGCCTGATCGGGAGATCAAATCCGTATCAAACCTTGTGAAATTCGTTTCTTTCTTTGTGAAAGAGAAAACCCACCCTTTCTCTGATCGAGCTCCATTGCCGACAGAAACGAGCTCCATTTCCGGCAGAACACAAACGTACGTTGCAAATAAAATTACAAATAAAAAAAAAAAAACAAGAGAAGGGGGAGTTGATTACCTCTATGAAGCACAATAGAACCCTAATAGAGGCATTGCCAGTTGATTAAAATCGATTCTCTCTTGCAAATCGACTGCTCCTTCTTAGGAGAATCATATTCCCAACTTCGACAGCCCTGGGGTAACGAAAAAAGGAAGAGAACTAGAAGAAAAATGAAAAAAATGGAGAGAAGGGGAGAGAGGGAGTGTCGGGCCAAAGAGACGACCAGACGACCGACGAGAAAGAGCAGGGAAGACAGAAACGGGGAGAAAAAAAATGAAGGGGGTGTTCGGTGAGGGAGAAAGGGAGAGAGAGTGAAGTTTTGGGGAGAACTGATTCACGAGGGAAATACAACAATTCGGTTGAAGAGATGTACGTAATTTTACAATAAAATAATAATTGGACGATGACTAGTAATAGCATTGGCAATAAATTCTTTATGTTTATATATAAAATTACATATTTTGAATATTGTTTTAAATATGAACAAAAATTTTTATATTAGATTATGTATTTTTTGATCAAATAATAATAAAATAATAAAAAGAAAAAAAAGAAAAGAGAGAAAAGATAGAGTTGGGAGGAGAGAGAAAAAATAATAAAATAATATTTAAAGAAAGAAAAAAATATCTTTAAAGATGAATAATTACTGTTTATAGTTATTTAAAATTATAAAAATAGATAAGTCAATATAAGTGATTTTAAGGCAAATTTATTCAAATTTAAGAATAAAAATAAAGATAAATAAATTATTACTAATGCTCTATTCGCTATATATGGAGAAAGGGATAGACTTACTGTTACTGAAAGCTTCAAATCCTTTATTTTACCCAGTCTAATGCAGCGGGTTGAAGACAACGAAGTCTATATTTTGGCTTCAGAAGCGTTGCTAAGCGATCCATCCGCTTTTCTTTAAAAAGCAGCCCTCTACTTAGAAGCTGCCACCTCAGCTTTTTGCACTAAACTGTTCTACACTCGTGCGCATGGGAAAATAATCTTTCAGATAGCTCTGTTTCAATTTCAGACCAAAGTTGCCTCGCACTCAAGCAGTGCATTTCGACCCCAGAGACTTCTTCGCGTCCAGACCACTCCCTGTACTACCGAAACCACCGCCGAACACGACAGTTTCATTATGAATATTTTCCACTTTATGAAATTTTTTTCTTCTCAAAACTTTTACCGAACACGTTCTATGCATTAATATTTCTGTGCCTTCCATAGTGTGATTTCTTTCTTCTTCTTCACCAATTTACATTCAATGTCTCTAACACAACACATCAACAACCATAATACCATAATACCATAATCATATGATTTTTAGTTTCTGTATTAATAAATAGTGAAAGGGCAAACCAGATAAGCGAAGGTTACTGAGTTGTCGAAAATAACACTGCTTGAAATTTTTCAACGGTGGCTTCGTCTTCTTCAACAGTGGCTTCGTCTTCTTCAGAGGTGGCTACGTTTTCTTGTGCGGTGGCTGGTACAAATCTGGTGGGTCGCTGGTGGGTGCGAAGGGGATGTGCGGCGACAGGGAATGGATATTGTTTTCGCGACGGGGAAGGGGCTGCGGACGGCGACAGATCACTGACTCTAGATCTGCGACGGCGCCGTGGCTGGGCAACGAACAACGGGGTAATATTTCAAGCCAGGGAGGGGGTGTCGGAGGGGGAGAAAGTTCCGTGTAGTTCGGTTTGGGGATGAGAACAGAGGGAGGGAAGGGAATTGAATTACAAACCGGTGCGGTGCCGGTTTACAATAATTGTCTTGGAGGGTCTACGTGTCATGTTTTAACGTGTGGGCTGTTTTTTGAGGATCCTCGGATGGACCGGCCCGTAGGAATTCTCTTTTGGCTTTTCAAAAGTATTAGCGACTGGTGCCAATGCTCTTAAAAATTTAAAATCACCGTATAAATCATTAAAATTGAACATTTACGGTGACTCTTTTCACGGTGACATAAAGAACCGGGAAATTATTTTAACAAAAGTGGTCGCAAAAAACTCTTTTTATTGTAGAATTAAAGTCAAGAACATCAATATTTTTTATTTTTTTTATTTTGTGTTAATTGATTTGATAAAGTTCTATAAAAAATAGAATTCGGGTACTAAATTATCAAGTTCATCGAGCTGAAGGAGAAATTTTGCAGTTGAATACATTATTTTTTTAGGGAGTCTGCTCATCATGATTTTTTTTTTAGTCAGGTTGTTTAACCTTTCATACCACACGTTTGATCTATTTTAATATTATTTTTTATGTTATTTTATTCTTATAAAATTAATTAAATTATTCTACTTATCATCCATACATACATATTTATTATAAGAAAAATGAATAAAAAATTAAAATAAATATAGTATGATTATTCTGTTTTTAGACTCTTATATGTTAGAGTTAGCATGTGTCCTTATCCTTAATTGCGCATGCATGTGAAAAATGTACTTGCTTGAAAAAGTATCAATTTTTTTCATTTATGATACATATTATGTCGGAGCAACGTGTAAAATATATTTGTTTAATTAGGTGAAATAAGATTTTTAATAAAAAAAATATGATTTTATATTTAAAAAATTAATTTATGCTTAATTTAATGCATAAAAAAAGTAAATTTTAAGAAATATCTTTAGATAATGATAAGTTACTGAAATATAATATCTTTCAATTGATACATTCTGGTCGGATGTCACAATGGTTAATCTACGTATGTAATTAAATTATATTGTAGTTTAAAATCAAATATATAATATTATATATACCTGCAAATACTACGTACACTCGGATTATTTTTTTTCCTCTCATCTTCTTTATCTAGCTTGTTTGTTTGGTTTTTTCTTTTTCTTTTTACAAATGTAAATGGATATTATATAGAGATGATAGGTTACAAAGTAGGAAAATTGTTTACTAACGTGTAAGTAGCTTCTTCTTTTTTCCTTCTTTTCTTTTTTTAATTTTCTTTTGGGATATGAGAACTATTTTAGTAATATCATTAGCTAGCAAAAATTTTTCTCGTATTCAAAAGTTGTTGTACTCTCTTAGACCAGCTCCATAAAAAGGTTGTGCAACGCAATAGCCCAAAAGAAATAGAGAGAAGGTTGCCAGTTAATGGAGAGAGAGAGAAATTAGAGAAATAATATAGCACAATTTTTCATTAGTTTAAAAGCAAAACAACTTAAGGGCAAAAACATAGCTACACAATAAGAACAAGAAAATTACTGTTCATGTGGGATAGACACTTATTATAATAAAATCTTTAAATAATTAATTGTAATGTATTTAAATGCATATAACACGAATTTTTCTATTTTCTTCTTGCTAAAATAAGGAACCTGCTACAACCATATATAAAAGTTACAAATGATGGCAAATGAATAGGCTATTCATTTTTTTTCTTTTTTTTTTCTACATTTTTTTATATTTTTAAATATTTTTAAAATAAGTTTATAACATTATTTAAAAATACTTCTTTAATCACTAAGTTAAAAAAAATCAATAGCCACCCCAAGTGGGAGTAGCATTATCCTTAAAATAAGATACTCTATTGGCTAAAGTTGGATCATCCTTCTCTCTCTCTCTCTCTCTAATTAGGAGGGATTATGAATAAAATTTGTCTTCAATTATTGATCTTAAATGATTGATTAAAACTAACTTAAATATTGCCTAATAGCATCAATATACATTGCAATTTTTTTTTCAATATATTCAAAATCAGAATAGATAGGGTTGGTACTAAATTATCTCATCTCATATAATCATTACAATTTTTTCAAATTTTTATATAAAATATAATAAAAAATTTAACTTTTTTAAATTCTAAAATAAAATTAATATTAAAAATAATTATATTATAATAATATTTTATTTTATTTTTAACAAAATATCTCATCTCATCTCATCTGAACTGCGTAATCGAAGAAGGCTAAAATTTTTTTCGTTTAGTCATGATGATATCACTTATACGGTAGTTCACTCTATCGCTGGGCCCTGGCATACGTGAAAGTGAGGGAGAAATAAAGAATCTCAAAATTTGAGGATAGGAGAGGTGGAGATGATAAGATAAGAATTTTTAATTTTAGATAAAAGTTTAAATTTAAATAAAATATTATTTTTTAATATTATTATTATTTTAAAATTTAAAAAATTTGAATTGAGATTTGAAAAAGTTAAATTATTTATTATATTTTATGTAAAAATTTAAAAAATTATAATAATGAGATGAGAATTTTGTATCTCATCTTAAATGTCAAACCTACCATACTTAACTATAAAAGTCAAATGGAATAATGCTAGTGATACCGCTCCCGCTGGGAGCTACTACTGTATTGTCTTTTTTATTATTTATTATTATTTTTTATTTCATGATTAAAAAAGTATTTTTTAATGATATTGTAAATTTTTTATAAAAAAATATTTAAAAGAGTTAAAAATATATATATATAATTTAAAAAAAAAACACATGAAATAACTAGCAACTCCCAGCATGGCTGTAGCATTTTCCAAATCAAGCACACAAATCAACTCGCAGTGCATGTTTGGGATTGTGGTGAGAAATATAACTTATAACTTATAATTTAAGTCATAAGTTTTACTATTAAAAAGTTATTTACTGTTTGGTAACCATATGTTTAAAACACTTTCAAATATGTTATGTTTGTTTGGAAACAAATTAAAAAAATACTTTCTGAGGTAGAAATGACGATTATTTGAATTTTTAAAAATTATGATTATATTCTTAAAAGTTTAGAAGTTGTAATTATCTTAAAGTTGTATGGATATTTTCGTCCATTGACAATCTTTTTAAAATTCAAATTACATTTTGCATTATCTGGAAAAATTCTTTTAAAAGCATCATTTTGATGTTTTTCTTTAAAAGTATTTTTTAGCTTATTTCGGACTAAAAGTGCTTTAATATGTAACACTCAAATGACCTAGTTTTCATTAAAAAACTTTTAAGAATATTTAAGTACTTTTTAAGACTCCTAATACAATCCCAAACAGGCCCGCAAACATTTTTAGCGGAGCTTTTATAAGTGATCATGCACAAAAATCAGATTTTTGTTTGATTGGATAGAACCAAGTGAATTTTTTGAAATGATCAATGAATATAACGTAGAAACGATAACCATTGATTGAAGTAATTGAATATAGATCCCATACATATGAATAAAGTAATTCAAATGGCTTAGAACTAGTCATGGACAAGATGGAAAAAGGTTGTTGGTGGCTTTTATTACATTGACAAGAAACACAAAGACTTTTCTGGGAAGCCGAAGATTTTTGTATAGGTAAATCAAATGAACGAACAACTTGAGTGACAATTTTTGTGGAGGGATGACCCAATCGTGAATGCCAACCATCAGGAGATGTGCGGACACCAACAAATGCCATAGATGGTTTGTGTAGGATGTGAGTTGATTGAGGCATATAGTAGATTCCATCCTCACATTTACCTTGAAGTAGAGGAACCCTATGCTAAGATCCTTTACAAAGAAAGAAAAAGGATTAAATTCAACAGAACAATTGTTAGAAGAGGTGAATTTGTGAACAGAGATAAGATTGCGATGAATGGAAGGAACACAAAGAAGATCTGTGAGAGCAAATGTTTTGGAAGGTGTGGTGAGATTGGTTGAACCAACGTGTGTGACATTCAACCCTGTGCCATCTCCAATGACAACCTCGTCGGGTCCTTCATACTCAGAGTGCATAGACATGTTTTGGAGTTCATATGTGATATTATGAGCTGCGCCTGAGTCAAGCATCCAACGGTTGGGTTTAGGTTGAGGCATTATTGTGCAATTTGCTTGTGCCAAGACGCGACGAAGCTTGCGGCATTCTGTTACAGTGTGGCCATGGAATCCACAAAAGTGACAAGTCTTTCCTGATTGGTGGCCTCTTTGAGCAGAATCAGCAGAGAAGCTGTTGTTGGGCTTGGACTGAGAAGGACCACCAGAATTCCCAGGTCTAGAGTTTGTTTGTTTCTTGTCATTCTTTTGAGAGGAGCGATTATTGTACCTACGTTGAGAGACGTTAGCTGTAATAACAGTAGAATTGGAAGCATGTTCTAGGTGTTGTAGGTAGCGCTCAAGGACAAGGAGCAGGTCATGGAGTTCTTCAAATGTAAGAGAGGTTGCACGGGTGCGAATTGGTGCAATAATCTCACGGTACTCCAAGCCAAGACCATTAAGAATGTATAGCATAAGGTCGTCATTTGTCACAGGTGTATCGATGAGTGCTAACTCATCTACGATGCTCTTTACAGAGTGAAGATATTCTGTGATAGACCGAGACCCAAGTTGAAGGAGAGTGAGGTCCTCCTTGAGTTGCATAACTCGAGTGCAAGAACGACTAGCATAGAGTCATGTGAGGGTCTTCCATGCATCCATGGACGTCTCAACAGTAGCAATATGAGAGACAACACCCTTAGAAACACCAGCAAGAATGGCGTTGAGTAGGAGCTTGTCCTATCGGATCCAATGTGAGTATGCAGCTTTGACAACAGCCTGTTCAGCAGTGGAGACACCATTGAGAGAAGGGCATGGTAGGGTACCATCAAGATACCCCATAGGGCCATAAGGTCATAACCAATGAGGGGAGATTCAAACTGACACCGCTAAGTAGGAAAATTGGTACGTGTCAGCTTGTGAGGAAGTTGGGCAGCAGCACTGATAGCAACAAGAGGCATAGAGCTTTGAAGATTAGAGGAAAGAGAGAGATTATTTTCAGCCATAGTAGTGAGGAGGATCGGCTCGTTGGAGCTTTGCAAGCTTTGATACCATAAACAAGATTTATTTCGAAAGTTATATTTTCCTTGTATTCGATATTTGTATATACATACAATTGTGGCTATACATTATAACGAAAAATACAAGATTTTAGGAATTGTGAAGCTATACAACAGTTACAAGAAATCAAGCATTTAATCACTGCAACTGGAGATCACGTAATTGAAGGTGTCAACCTTTCCAAATCTGATTTTTGTGCATGATCACTTATAGCTTTCAACCTGCCAACTTCTTAGTTTTCGTCAACTATCTCATCAAAACTCTCTTCAAACTTCAACATCTATCTTTCCCAACTAAACATTTTTCTAACCTCTCTCTCTCTCTCTCTCTCTCTCTCTCTCTCTCTCTCTCTCTCTCTCTCTCTCTCTCTCTCTCTCTCTATGAAACACTCGCTTTAGGGTTAAAATCCTTTGTTACTATCGTCTTTTGGAGGTAGTTTTCACATTTAACGGTTGCATTATGATGCTAAGATTGATATCGATTCTTGCAATTGGTTCTAATGGGTTTGTTTTGTTTTAGGCATTCGTGTTTCACTTTGTTCTGAAAATGGATGCCACATTCCCCATTTGCAAATCTGTCACCTCGCCTCCTGTAAGTTGCTCTCCGACTCATTTTGGTTTTTCTATTTTTGATGTAGTTTATGGTTCAAAAGTGTTCCTTTGTGCTCAAAATTTTTGGTCCATATCTAAATTGATATGATATCTCAGTTATTTTCCTCAAAATCATTCAAATAATATTAGATAGTTTCTTTCAAACCAAATATTTAATAACAAGGACTGACATTGGACAAAATAGAGATTAATTTTGACAGATAGTTTCAATAGATAATTAACAGGGAAGGAAAACAAGAGATTTGCCCAAAACAATGAGAAAACTCTGACTAATATTGATTAATAATAAAATTTAAAATGATTTTATGAAGCCCACAAACCGGACTTAAATAGCTGTAGAATTTCAAATTATGAAAAATGAAAAAAATCTAAATTATTGTATCAGAAATTAATACATAAACAAACATGAATTCTACCAAAAATTTGGTCAAAATCAAACTCAAATCACTTCCAAACTTGAAACCAAATATTTACTAACAATACAAGAATGAACATAAATATATGATTTAAAAGAAAATAATTGATATTAGTCTGAATGATTTTGGAGAATTTGAAAAAAAATTCCTCAACTCCAAGAAAATCAACTTAATTAATTGTCTTAAAAGTTTTTTCATGATCTTCAAACTTCAAAACTTCACCAATAGTTTATTTTTTCAAATTTTCTTTGTTTTCAATAAAAATAGTTACATTAGCAACTAGGTTATCTTCATTAGGATAAGTATCGTAGATTGGTATGAAATTCCACCCTATGGAAGAATGTCTATCCTCAAACTCTTTTTCCTCAGAGTAGTAAATCCACTCAATCTCGTGTAATAAATCAACGAAACTTTCAGCCTGAAGAATACCAAGAAATTTTGGTAAATCAACTCTGAAATAAAGATCCCTATGACTCTCTTCCCTACCACAATACTTCCAAAATAGAGCATGTGTGTGATAGGGGTTCTCAAAACTAGAATCAGAATCGTGATCTTCTATCTCACGATCATCGATATCTTGCGTCGTTAGATGCCGGGTTAGCTCTATAACCTGTCTCTGCAAATCCTTAATCATCACATCCTAAATGCTATGATCACGGCGTGAAACTTCCTCGTTTGGAACCTACCCACGTCAACCACGACTACTAACTATGGAAATTGATGAGATATAACCCCAAGAAATATGCTTAAGCTCTAATGCCAACTGACACCGGACAAAATAAAGATTATTCTGCAGGCTAGTTTTAACAGATAATTCACTGGGAGGACACACAAGAGAATATCCAAAAAATACCGAGAAACACTTCTGATGTTCAATTCAAAATTATCAAATAAAAAAATGTCGAAAATCATTTAGAATAATATCAGTTACATTCTTTCGAATCATATATTTGTACTCATTCTTGTCTTGTTAGTAAATATTTAGTTTCGAGTTTGAAAGTGATTCTGAGTTTGATTTGGACCAAATTTTTTGTAAGATTCTTGTTTATTTATGTATTAATTTCTTATACAATAATTTAGATTTTTTCATTTTTCATAGTTTGGGATTTTGCAGCTATTTAAGTTCGGCTTGTAAGTTTCATAAAATAATTTCTAATTTTATTATTAATCAATATTATTTACAGTTGTTTTTTGTGTGTGTGTGTGTGTGTGTTTTGAGCGAATTCTCGCGTCTTCTTCATGTGAATTATCTGTTGAAACTAGCCTACAGAATAATCACTATTTTGTCCTACGTCAGTTGGCATCAGAGTTTCAGCATCTTTCGTGATATCTCATTAGTTTCCATGGCTAGTGGGTCATGGTTGTCGTGGGCATATTTTGATCGAGAAAGTCCTACACCGTGATTGTAGGATTCAGGATGTGATAATTGAAGATTTGCATAAGCAAGTTGAAGAATTAACCAAGCGTCTAACGGCACAGGATATCGGTAATTATGAGATGGAAGATCATGATTCTAATTCCAATTTTAAAAACCCGTATCGGAAGCATGCTCTATTTTGGAAGTATTGTGATCAAGAGGAGTGTCATTGTGATGCTCCCAAATTCCACATATGGACACGTGTAGATCGAGACGTCGGGATGATGACAACACGGGTCACCACCCTATCGCCAAGTGCCAAGTGTGTGTACATGCAACAAGTGTGCAAATAAAAACACGCAGCGGATAATAAAAGTCTTATAACTAAGTACCAGAATTTTTGTTTAATACAAACCTGATTAAAACATACATAATAAAATATTACAAGCCTCAAATATCGTTTCAAAACCAAACTACAAGACATAAAACTCCAAATCAGAACTCTGGCGGAGCCGCCTCCTCGGGCTCAGCCTCCTCCTCCTCCTCGACATCTGCATCAAAATCTACGGTACCAAAATGGTGCCGTAAGTAAGTAAAGATCCAAACGTCACAAGTTAAAAACATATTATACTCAACAATATGCATGAAAGAATGCCAAATGCATATATCCCATAAAACCTCAGTTTTCCATGCACGCCAAACTTCCATTTTGGCCCAAAAGATATCATTTAAACAAATCTTTGCCAATATCTCAGATAATGACCCAAATAAAAAACACCATCATTTTCCCAGAAAATGGATTACAAAAACCTCAAACATAATCTCGCAATTTTTCCAGAAAATGGCCCGTATCCAAAATCCAAAACTCGTTCCAATTATTGCATGCACCATGATCTCCCCTAGGGATCATTCGCACACTCTGGTTCCTGTGCCACACCGCAGGTAACGACTACGCGTGTGAAACCTAAACGAGCGATGCCCAGTTCTCGCGCTCAGCGCGTACCTGGATCAGACCATCCTCTAGTCCCCTCCACTCTAGAGACCACGGAGTTGATACGACAGTGTTACCATATCGTGCGATCCAGTCGTCGCTTAGCGACAACTCAAGGGATATCACTCAGTATTATCTACTCCCAAGTGACTAGAAGAGCTCCACCGAAATAATACCTCATCCCGGCTTGGGGTTGTGATACACATGCACCTGAAAATCCATTTACACAAATAAAATCATTTTTTCTCAATTTAATAAATGCACATGAATGCACCATGCAATGTACATCTCAAGACACAATCCATCCAATAAATAACAAGATCAACAAACGTAACAGTGCAAAATACACTGTAGCCGTGGGTTGTAAAATACCCATTTTCGAACGGGGACAAACCAAGACTTGAAATTGATAGGGAATGACTTAGAGGGGTTTATGAAGCTATTGAAAATTAGAGTTGGCCGTGGGTGGTGGCGCACGGTGGAGATCGATCAACTTTGAGGAAAAGAGGTCGAGGGAGAGTGAGAGCTATACACAAATCTGTTGGCCATGAAATTTCTTGGGGAAGGTCATGGTAATGAGAGAAACAAGATGGTGGTGGTGAAACACCATGGGTGGCCGTGTACGGCGGCGTACGGTGGTGCAACCGAAACTCTAGCTATGGAGACCCATCGGAGAAAAAGAGAGAGTTAGGGGAAAAGAAAGACATAGGGAGGAAGCCCTTAATGTGGTAAATCCATTAGTGGTACTTGGTGGCTGATTTGGTCGTGTATGGTGGCTCCAAGAGGAGAAAAAGGCTTGAAAACCCATTTGTTTGGAGGAGAAAAGAGAGAAATTGGGTGGCCGGTGTAGCACACCATCGGTGCAGTAGAGCTCGCCGGTGTTGGAGGGACATGCCAGAGGTGGAGGTGGGTCATGGCGGCTGGAGGTGGCGCCGGCTGGGAGCTTGGACCGAACGGTTGGAGAGAACACGGCATGGCTGGACGTGCACGAGGGAGAGAGAAGAGAGAGAGAGAAAAAAAAAAGAAAAAAAAAAGAGGAGAAAAGAAAAAGGAAAGAAAGAAAGTGAGATCCAGTTCTCACATCTTGAGTCAAGAAACTGATCCAACGAAAACAATTTTAAAAGCTATAAAATGATTAAAATAATTTAAACACCACATCAAGCTAAAATATAATAAATAACTAATAAAAACAACAACATAATTTTAAATCCAAAAATAAACTAAAATAAATTATACAGTAATTTAAAATCAAAACAATAATTAATATTAAGAAAGCTCCACAAAACAAATATTACAACTAAATAAATGCAATTAAAATACAATAATTTAAAATAAAAGAACTAATATTTTAATTAAATTAAAATACTCATTCAGTGAAAATACACGTAAAAACGGAATGTCACAATCATGAAGACATCAGTTTTAAAGTTGATTATTAGAATTTCATAGTACTCTTCAAGCTAAAGGTATTGTTGAATTATTGCACGAGGTTGAGTGAATTTATTACTCTGAGGAAGAAGAGTTTGAGAATAGACATCATTCTATAGTGTGGAACTTCATATTAATTTACGATACTTATCCTGATAAAGATAACGTAGTCGATGTAGTAACTATTTTTATTGAAAACATAGAAAATTTGGAAAAAGAAAATGGTGGTGAAGTTTTGAAGTTTGAAGATTATGAAATAAATTTTGAGACAATTAACTGTGTTGATTTTCTTGGAGTTAAAGATTTTTTTTTTTTTCAAATTCACCTATGTAAAATATCTTTTGTGGATTTAAGATGCAGTTAAAAAACTTAATTTTGGAGTAAAAAATGCTTAATATTATTTTATTTCGAGCTAATAAAATCAATTGTAGTTTTTTCATAATTATCGGAGTGATACAACAAAAGGAAAGATAGATTGGTCTAATTGGACATCTAAAAAATCGAGGTGAGAAAATTTAGAATTCGAGGATGAATTCTCTCCAACCCGATGAGAATGATGCAAATTCAAATTAATATGGGATATTAGTTATTTTCTCTAAAATCATTCAGAATAATATCAATTATTTTTTTTCAAATCATATATTTATACTCGTTCATGATTTGTTAGTAAATATTTAGTTTCAACTTTAGAAATGATTTTAAATCTAATTTTAACCAAATTTTTTATAGGATTCTTATGTATTTATGTATTAATTTTTCATTCCAAAATTAATTTTTTTCATTTTTCATAATTTTGAATTTTGCTACTATTTAAATTTGGCTCATGAGGTTCATAAAATAATTTTAAATTTTATTATTAGTCAATATTATTCAAAATTTTCTATAATTTAGACAAATTTCTTGTCTTCCTTCTTTGTTAATAATCTGGTGAACCACGCTCAAAATTAATCTCAATTATGTATGGCGTCAATCTTGTACTGGGTCACCGGTGAATCCTTCTATCATCTGAAAAATCTTCCTTTCCTTTTGTGGGTTTTCTTAATCCAATGCAAGGGTTTATTCTTGGGGAGAAGTGGAGGAATCAGGAACTCTCAATGTAGCTTTATGGTGGGGAATAGAGCGAACTTTCCCAGGCAAAGAGTTCAGGGTGCCCGAGTTATTAGTTACAAATCTAAGAAGCGTGGAGGAGCTCTCTATGCTACATGTCGTGCTGACAAAGTTCTAGTGGCAAATCGAGGAGAGATTGCCGTCCGAGTTATTAGAACTGAGCATGAGTTGGGTATACCTTGTGTGGCTGTTTACTCAACCATAGACAAAGACGCACTTCATGTGAAATTGGCTGATGAATCCGTTTGCATAGGCGAAGCACCGAGCAACCAGTCGTGAGTGCTTATGATTTCTTTTTCATGTTCTTCTTGGTTATCCATTTGTTACCATCGTCAGCATTTGATATGTCAGCAACTTCTCTTTTTGATAATTAAGATATCTTTATTTATTTATTTTTATCAGTGGTAAGTAAGAAATCTTTATTGATGAGCGAAACGTGCAACCCAAATACACAGTGAGTATAAAAGAGTGAGACCTGTATGTCAGCAACTTCTTGTTCTTTAGGCTCTTAAACTTTTGACCTTTCATACTACCTCTGTATTATTTAGCCGGCCTGTTTTTTGGGCTCGGCAGATCATCTCAATTCAGTTTAATTTGAAATTGATTCTAACGTCTAAACACCTAACTCTCAAATTACTAAACTCATCTCAATTCAAAACCTCCTTACAAGTGGGACTTATAATATTTTTTAACTCAACACATTTTTTATACATGAGATCCATAACATTTTTTAATTTTTCATAAATAATACTAAACTTATTTTAACATCTAAACACATCTAAATTCATTTTAGACGGGTTTCATATAACTCGCTTCATTTACTCAACTCACTATTATTCATAAAGAACTCAACTCAACTCAACATTCAAACGCAGCCTTAAACTTCCATATTTTTTTTTCTTTTTAATAAGAGGACCCTCGTTTGGACGTGGAGTATCATATTTGAAGGATAAAGCATAAAGTTCCCGTTCTGCAGAATACTTGAAGACATTGTAAATATTTTATCTCACAATTTCTGCCTTCCAAACTTTTGTAGTCTGAAAGTAGATTTTACCTCAGCATTGTCTTCAAAATCTCTTTTGGATGGGTAATGGTTTTTAACAATACACATTGTGCCAGAAAGTAATTCCACTGCAATGAAGTTTGAAGTTGCTTCTTTTTAGGTAGATGCATACTGTCTATCAATATCCAACAGAACATCTGTGTTTTCCTCCTTGTTTGCTCTTGGAATGGTTGATAGTGGTGTAAGGTACATGTTGATCTGTCTTGCAGGTACCTATTAATTCCAAATGTTTTGTCTGCTGTTATCAGCCGTAAATGTACAGTGCTAAATCCTGGCTATGAATTCCTTGCGGAGAATGCAGTATTTGTTGAAATGTGCAGAGAACACGGAATCAATTTTATTGGGCCTAATGTAAGTACCTCAAGCACATTTTTTTTCCTCATAGAAAGGATGCGAAGTTCACACTGTAATGCCTAAGAAGCTTTCTTCCCATGGGTTCGACAATGTTACTTATTGTGGATTTCCTGTTGAAAATCCATGTATAACTTGGCTCTGGTCTTCTAAAACCAATACACGAGGGGGCATAGGGTTTATATCATAATTTGCAAAGTAAACGCTTTCATGGATACGAATGCATTTCAATGATACATTTAACTGACAAGAAATTTAACAGCTGCATGCAATCCACCATTAAACTGTATCAGGGTTTTATATTGTAACTAGATTGACACAAAGTGATTCTGGTTACCATCAATTAGAGGGACCTCAAAGAAGAATTCTTTTAGCATATACGAACACTGAGCATTTTACAAGATGAGGCAGAATGGGAAGTTGGGAACCAGTCCCAAGACTTAAGTCATTTTGTTTATGATCTTTATCTATTTAAAACAAACGGTAAAGTTGTGGTGTATACCCAGGATATCAGCAGGAGTACAAGGCTGAAGTCCTTTTCTGTTCAAAAATTTTGGGCAAGAAATTTGAATTCCTGGTTACATTTTGCAGCCTGACAGTATCTGTGTTATGGGTGACAAGTCAACTGCTAGAGAGACAATGAAGAAAGCAGGTGTGCCCACTGTACCAGGAAGTGACTGATTGTTGCAGGTATTACATGTGAATTGCAGGGTTGTAATATTTGACAACTTGGTAAAAAGTTGTGAGATCACTTTTACTATTCCTTAATAAAAAAAATTTAGACAATGATTTTCATTACAGAGCACAGAATAAGCTATAAAGCTCTCCCATGAGATTGGATTCCCCATTATGAACAAGGTAAATAATCTTGTATCAGCTAGTTGTTTTATGATGGTTATTATATACAATATATTTTGTACCTGCTAGAATTGCAGTGGACATCCATTTCTACATTTATAGACTAACTTAAGAGTAGGAATTCAACCTGCTACTGACTAGAATACTTCTGATTTTCTTTTCCTGGGGCTTATAATGAGTAAACAAAATGGCAATTACCAAGTTCACTCAAATCATGTTATAGCGTTATCTATAATCAATGGAGTATAAATATAAATTAGAAAGAGTTATTTACCGGTTTACTCACCTATAACTTAGTAAAGCTACTCATGGTATGGGATTTTTAATCTTTTCTGCATAATAAAAGGAAAAATAATTTTATAAAATGGTGCAATTTATTTTGATGTTAACTGAAACTGTAATTCACTGGAGTGTGCTTGTCCTGTATTTTTGACATTTGTTTTTTCAAACCCTTTGTGTTCATGGTTTGTCTTCCTTCTATTCAAGTGCAGAGGTTTGAGAAACACTTCAGTGGGCATGTAAAGAGTGCTTTAGTAATTCAACTTTTGCCTTTTTGGTAATCTGGTGTCCCTCCCTCCCATGACTCCTACAACTCTGAAACTAAAAATAACGTGCAAATATTTGCTTTGTTCTTGCTGAATTTTTCTTGAACTGACAAGCATTTTATACTTTCAAGGCAACAGCAAGTGGTGGAGGCCCCTGATGAATTCGTAAAGTCACTGCAGGTATTAGCAGCAATACATTTTCCTTCTATGTTACCTCACTATGCCTGCCATATATACTGTCTGACGCTGAACTTAAAGTTTAGTGTGAACAAAACCTATTATGTTGATCTGAAAGTTTGTATTACTAAACTATCCAAAATTTTACAATTTAAACGCAATCTACCATGGTGTTTTTTTTTTTTTTTCCTGTTAGTTATTGGACTTATAGAGCATCATATTTGGTTCCAATTGTTTACTTACAACAAAACTGCACAATTCAATCTATTGGCTATAAAAAAATTGTTTGAATATTTTCTGTGAGATTCATATTAATTGTGTCTGGTTTGGATTTGCAGCAAGCCAAAAGTGAGGCTGCAGCAGCTTTTGGAAATGATGGAGTTTATTTGGAGAAGTACATTCAAAATCCAAGGCACATTGAGTTCCAGGTAATGGCTGGGTGTTTTGATGTCTTTTCAAAGTTATGATTGCTTAAAATTACCAAGGGATTTATTAAGTCAAAAAAGGGAACTCATGAATTATGCTTGGCATTTCTGGATCTTTACTTTGATGAATTATCCTGTTGATTTATGGATCATTAGGAAAAGCCTGAGTACTCTAGATCTATCCACTAATAGTCTACATGATTAATGCATGTTTGGAAGCAAGAAAATTTTGAAAATTTCCCAAAATTGTTTACTTCAATCCAAACATCATCAAAACAAACTAAAAAAAAAATAACAACTTCCATAACAAACCAAAACCAAAACAAGTCAAAAAACTGTCCCGCAAAAATCTTCTTCAGAAACATATTTTCAATGGCCCCACTACTTTTTAAACCCCAATAAAAACGTCTCAAAACTTTCTCAATCCAAATATATTTATTATCGAGTCCCACAACTTCCACAAAACTCCCAAAAAAACCAATTTGTAATTTTTCTTGAAAATCTTACATCTAAACATGCCCTAAGACTCTACAGGAACTTTAGACTGTGCTACCTCAAAATCAGTTTAGCCGTAGGTTTCAATTTGTCTAATGTTCAATACTTGTAGAATCTTAGTGGGGGAAAGTAGGGAAATCCATCAACCCGCTTAATGTGATTTGGGGTACCGTTGGCTGGGAAAACAAAGACTAAATGGGTAAGGTGTTTTTTTTTTTTTTTTTTTTTTTTTCCAGTTTCTTTTCCTTTTAGTTTTCCAATCTGACCTATGCATGTGTTTTTTGGTTCACCCCTTGTGTTAAATGGTTTTACAGGTTCTTGCTGATAAATATGGTAATGTTGTCCACTTTGGAGAGCGTGATTGCAGCATTCAGGTATCCTGAATGAACTTATTCCTCCTAATTTTGACAGTTGGTCAAACTGATTTCTGAGTGGTTGTTCAATTAAGTGATGAAAATAGAGCTTGCTTCATTTTCCAAATTGGATCACCAAGTTAAAAGTTCTCTAGGCAAAGCTTTTGATAGCCTCATGTCTAGAAGACAGAGAACTTAATCCCAACTCTATCCACATTTTGGCTTTTGTTTTGTTGCCTTTGCAGCATTAAATTTGTGGTGGTTTTGGAATGGTTTTGGTTAATAAATTCTCTGTTAGATCTTATGTGAATAAGGCGAATAAAAAAAGGGAAAGAAGATTTTAATGTGCATTGGCATTGAGCCGGCCTCTACAAGATCAAGCAGCAGAGTTTTTCAGTACTATTAGGGTTTCAACATCTCTATATCCAAACCCTAACCTGCTATGTTGAAATATTTTTTGGTAAGTAAGAATGAATGAAAAGAGAAAAGGAAAAGGTCAATGTTATGTTGAAAATTCCCAATACAGCCTTATTGTACTGCTGGGGAATTCTCCCCTGCACCCCCAACCTATTGTTCAACCCCTCAACCCCCCAACACAAGGTTAATTTCACGCCCAATGGCCTACACAGGCTCTGTTTTTCTCCATTGTGCTCTGCTACACTCTGCACTGCTTTGTTCCACCAATGTGGCCTCTCTCAGCTTCCAGAAGAATATAAGCCATGCCTCAAGCACTCACTTACAACTAATTTTGAAATGCTAATAAAAAGATAAGTTACTAGCTCTCTTGATTGTTGTATTTGTTCAGAGATGGAATCAAAAACTGCTGGAAGAAGCACCTTCTCCTGCATTGACCCCTGAGTTGCGTAAAGCTATGGGTGACGCAGCAGTTGCTGCAGCAGCCTCTATAGGTTACATTGCTCTTGGAACAGTTGAGTTTCTATTGGATGAAAGAGGTTCCTTCTACTTTATGGAAATGAACACTCGGATCCAGGTAGATATAATTTCTTGAGAATGTGGTTTTCAATTATCTTTAAAACCATATTTGTTTTAGGATACTAATCTCAGGTTATGCTAAATAACGTTTTTCCACCTTTTTATTGGGTTGGCTGTGGGGATTCAGGTTGAGCATCCCGTGACAGAGATGATTTCCTCTTTGGACTTGATTGAGGAACAAATTTGTGTAGCTATGGGAGAAAAACTTCGGTACAAGCAGGTATTAGAAAAGGGATACGTGAGTTCTTTTAACCATATAATAAGTTTTCCAAAAAAGTGAAGTTATTAGCATAAAATTCAGTAAGTTTGGGAATCAATCTACAGGAGATATTTTGCTCAGAGGACATTCAATTGAATGCCGTATCAATGCAGAAGATGCCTTTAAGGGATTTTGACCTGGACCAGGTATGCTCAGATAGTGTGCCTTTGGTCTGTTTCTGGCACGCATATGCAAATAAACTGATGCACCCATATCCTTTCTGTCACTGTTCTTTCACGTTTGTTAGATTTTCAAAATCGGCTATCTGTCTCCTTGTTAGGGTCTTCCAAAGATCTCTGCATTAATCTCTGGAATATTATTTAACAATCTCCCCCCCACATGCATACAGCTGGACTTGCAGTTATTTTTCTAAATTTCTCTTTATATTTCTGCATTAGAATGTAGTCAAGCTCTAATGATTAAGAGGTTTATAGACATCAAGTTACTAGGTTTTCCCTCTTTGTTACGTGCATATTTGCATACTAGCCATATTCAATATAGCAGATGAAACAAAATAGCATGGTACTAAAGCTGTTTTAACTAATAACTGTTATCAATCTTTTCTAAGTACTCATTGCATTCATCTTTTGGACAACAGGGAGAATTACTGCATATTTGCCATCTGGTGGCCCATTTGTTAGAATGGATAGCCATGTTTATCCTAACTATGTGGTTCCGCCTGGCTATGACTCCCTTCTTGGAAAGGTCTGTCACAATATTCATTTAATAATTTATCTTTGGTCAGATCCAGTGGTGTATGGATGAGCAGTTCATGTCATCGAGTATTAATGTTCTTTTGTGCTGATTGGTGAAGTATAAAAAATTCTTGGTGAGACACATTTCTCTAGCCTGGGAACTGGCTTGTGAACAGAGAAGTTTCTAAGTTATAATTAGCAGTAAGTTTGTTATTATTTATCATCATTGACAAGTTGGACTTCGACAGTTTGTTTCATTTGGACTTGCTAGTGAACAATGAAATTGAACAAGTAAAAACAGATTGCCCATGGAATGAAATAATGCACACAGTCTGGCTTATGCATTTGAGTGAAATAGGTTTGGCTTTATTGCAAACGTTAAGTTTAATTCTTTAGATCTCTTCCATAAGCTGCAAAAACTGGTGCCTTATGTGTGGGCATTTATTAAATATATACTTGAAGTCCATTATCATGTAGAGATGTTTCCCTCCCATCTTACTATTGTGTAGGTGATTGATGGACAGCTTATTCTTATGTTAAAAATGATGGTGTAAAGCTAAATTGAAAACTTATCCTACATATTATTGTTTTAATAAGTTTTGAAACTTTGGCACCATGCTGCAGCTTATTGTATGGGCTCCAACAAGAGAGAAGGCAATTGAGCGCATGATAAGGGCTCTTGATGACACTATTATTACAGGTAATTTTATAAGTTCTTGATTAAGATTATCCCTCTTTTTTATACTTATAAAAAAAGAAAGAATATACCTCTATTTTTTATCTTCCCGTCATTTTACACTTCAATTTCTGAGTGTCACGGTTGCTAGCAATTCAGTATATGGAGTGTGGAAGGATATTTTGGGCTCTGAAGCCCAGGATTATCCTTAAACAGCTTATATTGCCAATCTCATGTTTCAGTATAAGGACTAGGGGTTAAATCTTCAAATTTTCTATTTACTAGTTTAATTTATTGGGTACATTTCTCAAAAGGGGCTTTCCTGGTGTTTGACTTTATTTAGTATGAGCCATTGGCACTTTAGTGGGATGCTGTAGGTACAAGTTGTCTGCACTTTTCTTGATCTTGGGGGTATGCCCCCTAGGACTAAGGTTTGAATCCTTGGTTGTAAATCATTTCTAGAGACAACATTTCATTAGCCAAAAGCCGTTCATTTGCTTGATTCGTGTGATGTGGGCACATTAAATGAGTCCGGGGTTTAACCGAGTAAAAGACACATTGCATTTGCACGGTCCTCACATTTTCATGTCATCCAAAAAAGTTGTCTGCACTTATCTCTGTTGTCTTTTCATTCAGAAGCTCATCCATTCTGATTGTTTTGTGCTTGAAGTTTTTCCTAATTTCTGTACTATTCCTCTTTTGGGTTCTTTAATCAACTATTTTAACGTTGAATACTTTCTTCCACAGGGGTTCCCATGACCATTGAATACCCTAAACTTATCCTCGATACAGAGGTGGGCAAGCTCTGACGTATCTTTTCTTCTTATATTTTAACTAAGTTGTCTACATTTAGGCAGAACTGCAGAAATTGTGGAACTATCTAATGTGCAAATTTTCCACTTACATCACAGGATTTTAGAAACGGCAAAGTTGATACCGCTTTTATCCCAAAGCACGAGCAAGAATTAGCAGAGGTAAGAAGCTTATCAATGTGTGTGCGCGCCACTCAGTTAGATGTCAAACCGCTACCTTCCCCTCCATAAAATTAACTTCACTTTTGGAGAAACTACAACTGCTGTTGGATTGCTAAATTTCTGAGTATGTGTTAAACCTACTAGAGATGAACAAGGTATATATTCTACATTTGAAATCATTTATATACATTGACATTGGCTGCTATTTGCCTACAGTCCCAAAAACTGGTGCCTGGCAAAGAACTAGCTGGTGCAGCTGCCTGGCAAAGAATCTCTCACTTCGATATTGGAAGTATGCTCATGAGTTCCAGCGAAGCCTGTTTACTTTACGCAATCTGCATGGTTACCATTTGTTGGGTTGGAAGGAGGTGGACAGAGTACTGTCTCAATGATGCAGAAGGAGGCCTCCTTCCTGTATGCAAAAACATCCTTAGATTATTATTATTATTTATTTATTTGGGTCTAATCCAACGCTTTATCCTAGTAACAATTTAATTAACTCATTAAAGGTTTAACCTTCATTTATCATGAAAAAGAGAGAAGGTAAACGTTCTTACTTGTCAGATATTGCTGAAACGCATTAAACGTTGTTACTAAAACAAGGAAGAAAATTCTGTTCGTAAATGAAAAATGCTAGAGTCACGGAGATTTGGGTCCCGATAATTTTTTTTTTCCTCTTTTAACTTGGTAATTAAGAAAGTATTTATTTTAGGGATATTGTGAAGTTTGTTAAAAAATATTTAAGAATATAAAAAAATGAATAAAAAAAAATTGTTCTTTTTGGTACCGGTCTCGTGCCGGACTCTTTGTAAATTGGTGTGGCGGTAAGTAAGGGTGGGCAGAATTTTTGATATTCCGATTCTGTCCGAGCTCCTACAACCCTCCGACTCTGATTCAGTCGGAGGTTTCGGAACTCAAAGTCGGGAGTCAGAGTTACTCTAACTACCATAGTCGAAGTCCGAAGGCCTTGTTGACTCCAGATTTCGATTATTTATACCTTATATATTATATCCTGTATAATAAATATTAGATAGCCAAGTTGCTTAATGGTAAAGGCTCAGTTGTGGTTCTCAGAGAACCTGTGTTTGAGTCCCTTCATGCTCCATTTTACATTTTGCAATTTTTTTTTTAGAAAATCTTAAACGACGTCGTTTTTAATAGGGTATAAATTCATCTATTTCCTTAACCGGCTAACCCTACACATTTTTGCTCTTCTCTCTTCCCCCTCCAACGCCTCCACCCATTTCCTCTCTTCTTCGCACCACGGTGAAAATTGAAGATACTCCAGCCAACGGCACAACAAGCAGCACCGATGCAATTCTTGAGATGCGACTTCCATGGAAGAAACAAAGAGGTGGGGCTTTTGTTTTGTGGAGATGCTCACAGAGAGCCCCACAAGCTGAGGTTCATCATCTCATCTTGGTTTTCAACTCTTCACAATATCTGATTAACGGCACAAGGTGGACGTGGTAGAGTTGGGATTGGGAGAATAGCTCGATTTCTTGATTTTTTTTTTTTTTCCGTGTATCTTGCTTTTTTTTGCTTCTGGTGATTTGGTTTGATCTTTATTTTACTTCGAGGACTTCGTAGTTTGTAGGATCTAATCTCCATTTCAGTGACTTCACCGTTGGTCTTTCTTTTTTTTTTTTTTTTTTTGGCAATTACCTATGACATCTCGACTCTGACTTCGAGAACTCTGATTGAAGTTGGAGTCGAAGGTGGTTTTGACATCCGACTCAAGTCGGAGTCGGAGTTAGAAGTCAGAAGTGGGCATTCCAACTCCATCGGAGTTGAAGCTAGGGGTGAGTTTGGTCCGGTCCGGGGAGGTTTTGTGGACCGGACCTATTCGGTCCAGGGTTTTCCCACCCTGGACCGGACCGAACTCCCTCAGGACCGGTTCGGTCCGGTCCGGTCGGTCAATTCGGTCCACGGTTGACTTTTTTTTTTTAATAACATTTTATTTAATATTTATGTAATTATATTGTGATATATTTAATATATATACATATAGTATACTATTATATATATATATTAGTAATACGCTAATACTATTAGTCTATTAGTAATAATACTATAACTAATAACTATATGTAATAATAGTAATAGTGATAACTATATATGTAACTATATGTAATACTAATAACTAATACTATTAGTCTATTAGTACTAATAATTATACTAGTACTAATACTATAACTAATAACTATATGTAATGATAGTAATACTATATGTAATACTATATTAAATAATAGTAATACTCTTATTACTAATACTCTATGTAGTTATAGTGATTTAATACTAACATATTACATATTAAGCTAACTATACTAATACTATTATAAATTTACAAATATATGATATATTATAATTTATACTATAACTTTTATAATATGTTAATACATTAATATATATACTAGTAATATATATATTTTTTTGATCAGTTATACTAGTACTATATATTATAGTTAATAGTTATACATTAAAGACTATAGTAATACATTGATACTAAATATATATAGTTATAGACTTATAATGATTTAGTTATTATGAATTTATGATTGGTATAACTATATAATTGTATTAGTATTAGACTATTAGTAATTCAATTTGGCTATATTATATTAGTAATATTAGTTATGTTGAATCAGTTGGTTAGTATAACTATATTCTACATTATTAGTATTAATATAAATATTAGTATTAGTTATAGCTATATAGCATATATTAGAAATTTAGAATTGAGTCTTAGACTATATAATAGACTAATAGTATTAGTACAACTATATAAATATATTGTATAGCTATATATTAGTTTTAATTATAGTGATTAGTATAACTATATAATAGTAGACTATTAGTATAACTATATATTAGTATTAGTTATACTGTTATGGTAATTTAGTATATTATAATTTATATATTATATTTATACTATAACTCTTATAATATATTAATATATACTAGTACTATATATTATAGTTATATATTAAATAATATAATAATACATTCATACTAAATATATATAGTTATATTTATAGTGATTTAGTTATTAACTTATTATGATTAGTATAACTATATAAATTATATAATAGTATATTAGTATTAATAGTAGACTATTAGTATAGGTCACTATAGCTATTGTTGAAGTATTAGTTATAGTGATTTAGTATAACTATATTAGTATTAGTATAACTATATTAGTATAAGTATAACTATAGTCTACTATTAATATTTTTTTATACCATATATAATTATATAATTAATTATATACAATTATTATATAAATAATATATATAAATAATTTTTTTATTTTTAATTTTCTATTTGGTCCGGTTCGAGGTGAAAAATCCCTGAATCGGGACCAGACCGAACCCTTTCGGTCCCTTAGAAATTGGACCGGACCGAACTGGTTCCAATTCGGTCCGGTTCGGTCCAGTCGGTTTATCCAGTCCGGACCGTCCGATTCTCAGCCCTAGTTAAAGCTCACCCCTAGCGGTGAGGATGACACACCAATCACATCGCAAACATGTTAGCTAGGCTGAAAAAGAATTGAAAATTTAAATTTTTAAGCTTATCTTGCAAGCCGGCATCAAACCAGCCATTGCTATGTGCTATGCAGGCTTGCAAGAACTCAAACAAGGCTGACATCTTTTTAGATATATGGGGATAAAGAAATGATCATTATAGTCATGAGTGTATAAATATTATAAAATTATTTTGAAAAAAGTAATAAATATGAAATTCACATAAAAAATAATTAATTTTTTATTAATAAATCTCTCTCTTTCAAAGGAACTACACGGAATTTACACATTTCACCACTGTATTTATCATTACTCATAAATACCCTTACTACTAAATTAATTAAGCCTTTCATTGAAACAGAGGGTAATTATTAGTTCTACCTTTATTTTATGGAACTATGAGATAATTGACAATCAAATATAAAATCATTAGTAAGAAGTTATTTTGAATCAAAGTATATGGGAATAACCGGCTGACTTGTGGTTCAAAATGATATTTCTTTATAGTAACAAAGACGAGGGTGAGTTTGAGTTGGTATTTTATAGTTTTGAAGTTAGGAGTTCAAGTCAAGACATAAGTTGAAACCATTTGTAATGGTAAAGCATGACATTTGAGCTATGAGATGAGTTTTGAACCAACTGAATATTTTGTAAGTGTTGTGGTGATGGGCTCGCCCTTAGAGTAATAACTATAACTCAAACTGAACATTTCACAACTGCAAAGGATTCCTATAATCACACCTAGAGAGGGTTGCTATGCTGGTCACTCTTGCCTCCCATTTTCTTGAGATAAAAAAAATAAAAGAAGAGGGTGAGGTTGCATGTTCCAACCCCACTGAGGAGTTCTCCTTTTGTAGAAATAAAAAAGAGAAGTAGAAGTTGTACATCTAGTCGCTACGAATGACATGTATGTGCGGCAGAAAGATACAAAATACCATGAAATTGTAAGCCGTTTGACAAATTAATAAAAAAAAAAAATGGGAATGCATGATAATGGATGGTACGTAGTTTGTGAAGAAGAAAACGTATTGAACGTTTTGTTAGGAATATCTTAGAAGGAAAATATTTTATCTACAAAAAGATTACACAAAAGTAAATTTATAAATTGATGTGATTTGATATGATATGTTAAATTGTAAAGTTACTTTTATTATAAAGTATATCTAATAAATTCTATAAAATCACGTCAGTTTGTGAGTTTACTTTGTCTAATTTCTTTATTTCTATAGCAATTCTCGTCCAAGAAATATGATATACATTTCCAAAATTCGATGAACTTTTATGAGTTCTTTGAGAGAATGTTGAGAATAATATGGAAATAATGTTTCCACCTGAGATGAGAGAGAACATCTATGATTATATATATTGTTGCTTATGCGTTCTATTTATTCATGTATTTATTTATTGTAAATGAATCGATGATCTTTAAACAAGAAGAAGATTTTAGTTTTATTTTATATTTCTTATAATTAGCTGGTGAGATTTATATATATATATATATATATATATTCCAATTTCCCACGTCAAGAGCACCAAAAGGCTCTCATGATGCCCAATGCTTCTGACAGTTTATTGGTCCGAATCATCCCTGTCCTTGAGATTTTCCTTTATTATATAAACTATGCCACCGAAAACTATACAATACATAAGAGTCAACTATATATAACAAACGGTGCCTAGCATTCCTCCGTAATTCTCTTGCCTAATACGGTGCCTAATATTCCTTGTTGACAGCCCCCCCTCAAATTGATGCCCGTAAATCAACAAGCATCAATTTGTTACTTAGGAAGTAATGTCGATGACGAGTGAGAGCTTTGGTGAAGATATCAGCGATTTGAAGTTCAGTAGAAATATGTGGAAGAGTGATAACACGAGCGTCAAATGCTTCACGAATAGAGTGACAATCGACTTCAATATGCTTCGTGCGCTCATGATAGACAGGATTGGCCGTGATCTGAATAGCACTTGTATTATCGGCATGTAGAGGTGTGGGATCGGTCTCTGAAAAATCTAGCTCAGCAAGCATACCTCGAAGCCAAATAATTTCAGAACAAGCTAAAGACATCGCCCGGTATTCTGATTCCGTAGAAGACTTAGAAACTCTATCTTGCTTCTTACTCTTCCAAGAGATCAATGCATTACCTAAGAACACACACCAACCAGTGATGGAGCGTCGTGTATCCGCACAACCAGCCCAATTAACATCTTAATAAGCAGCAAGACTAGTAGAGTTGCTAGCCGGGAAGAGTAAACCATGGGCAGAAGTGCCCTGAACATAGCGTATGATTTTACGGACAGCAGCCAAATGAAGATGACGAGGAGCCTGAAGAAATTGACTGACTTGCTGTACAGCAAAAGAAATGTCTGGTCTAGTAATGGTGAGATAAACAAGGCTACCCACCAACTTTCTATATAATTGAGGATCAACAAGTAAGTCACCCTCCTCTTTGCGAAACTTGACATTTAATTCCATAGGTATATCAACAGAAGTAGCCTCCTGTAGGCCAGCTGTAGCCACCAAGTCACTAGCATACTTATGTTGATTGAGTGAAATACCAGAAGGACTACGATGCACCTCAAGACCAAGAAAATATGTGAGAGATCCAATATCGTTCGTATGAAAGGACTCCAAGAGATGAGTTTTGAGCTGGCCGAGTAAGACAGAATCGGAACCAGTGATCACAATATCAACAACATAAACTAAAAGAACAACAATACCCATGTCTAATTTCTGAATAAATAATGAAGTATCATACTTGCTTTGTTTGAATGAAAATTGTAATAAAGTTGTGCGGAATTTATCAAACCAGGCCCTTGGAGCTTGCTTGAGACCATAAAGGGAACGACGAAGCTTACACACATGTGAAGTCGGAGAGGTGAACAATCCCTGGGGTGGCTTCATGTAAATACACTCTTTAAGATCACCATGAAGGAAAGCATTCTTAACATCCATCTGATGTAGTGGCCAATCATTGGAAGCAGCAAGAGCTAGAATCAGACGAACAGTAGTCATCTTAGCCACAGGAGCAAAGGTCTCTTCATAATTGACACCATATTCTTGATTATTCCCAAGTGCAACAAGTCAAGCTTTGTAACGTTCCAAACGTCCATCAGATTGGACTTTGATTGAATAAACCCATTTGCAACCCAGAGGACCAATGGTAGGAGGACATGGCTCAATGTCCCAGGTGTGATTGGCCTCTAAAGCAGCAATTTCTTCTTGCATAGCTTGTCGCCAACAATCTTGCTTGACAGCATGTGAGTAGCATGTGGGAATATCAAAATTAGATAATGTAGCAGTAAGAGCAGAAGCAAACCATCCATACCTATCCGGAGGTACTGACACTCGAGAAGAACGACATGCCAAGTGCTCTGAGGGTGTTGCAACTGATTGGTCTGGGAGCATGGTAGGAGCAGATATCGGTGGAGCCACCGGAAGAGACTGTGGACAGGAGCGTCTCGTATACACAAAACCTGGTCTAAAGCGAGAACTGACGGGATGATGATCTGAGAATGGCTGTTCAAAGGAGGGCAGAATCACAGTAGAAGAGGATGACATAGACGACACAGGAAAGAAATGTTGATTTTCAAAGAAAATAACATTTCTAGAAATCCGTGTACGATGTAAAGTATGATCATAACACACAAATCCCTTTTGACACACATTATATCCCAAGAAAGCACAGCGGACAGATTGAGCAGATAATTTATGTCGCTCATAAGGAGTTAAATGCACAAAACATACATAACCAAATGTACGAAGGTTATCATAACTAGGTTGCGTAGCAAATAAGCGGAAATAGGGAGCGTAATGTTTTAATAGAAGCATAAAATTGATTGTCAACATACGCTAAAAATTTAGTAAAATACGAAAGACCTCAGATTTAGAGTGAAGAAAGTAAACCCAAGTAAATCTGCTATGATCATCAATAAAAGTCATATAGTATTTAAACTTTTCATGTGAAGAAACAGGAAAAGGTCCCCAAACATCACTATGGATAAGATTAAAGCAGTGAGATGCTCTACTAGCATGCAAAGGGAAGGGAAGAGTTTTGCTTTTACCAAGTTTGCAAGAATCACATTCAAGAGATAAAAGAGAACGATTTTTATTACCAAGCAAACTAGAGTTCAATACATGAGATAAGATTTGAGTATGGGGATGACCTAAACGACGATGCCATACCATACTAAGATCTGAAACATTATTACAAGCAAAAGACTTAATAGAAGAAACTGGAGAAAAATTGGGAACAGACAAAAATAGTGGAAACAAGCGCCCCACTTTAGGTCCCTTCGCGATCGGCTTCCCCGTTACCTGGTCCTGCACAATACAACCATCACCAGAAAAATTAACAGCACAATCATTATCAACTAATTGGCCAACAGAAATAAGATTAGTAGAAAGCTGAGGAGCAAGAAACACATCAGTGAGCTTCGAAGAAACATCTCCGACAGCAGCTATGGGCAAAGAGCTGCCATTGGCAGTCTGAATAGCAGATTGACCAGCGTAGGGTCGGACATGGCATAAAGCAGTGGGATTATTAGTCATGTGATTAGAGGCCCCCGAGTCCACGTACCAGAGTTTAGTAGAATTGTTACCTTGGAACCCCATTGCTGATAATGCCGAAATGAGCATCTGTTGCACCATGTCGGGGGTGCAGTAATTCAATGCAGGAGGTGTAGGATTAGAGGTTGCTGCGGGTGAAACAGTAATCGAAGTCTGAAATGCTTGGGCCTGATGATGCTGAGGGCGAGTACGACATTCTTTGATAATGTGACATTTCTTCTTGCAATAAGAGCAGAATTTCTTAGAACAATTGGCAGTAATATGCCCATATTCCTTGCAGCAGAAACATTGTAAGTTTTTAGAATTGATAGAGGGTCCTCGTCTGTGTGCAACATAAGCTACAGTTGACATCCCAAAACTGCCATGAGATTGCTCTAGAATAGCTTGAGTACTAAGATGTTGTTCTTCACGAAGTAACTCTCCAAAACAAATATCAAGAGAGGGAACAGGAGATCTGTTCAGTAAAGCGGAGCGAACAGATTCATATTCAGAACGTAGCTTCATAAGAAACTGATCACGTCGGTTAGTTGCATGAAGAGTCTGAATAGTTGAAAGAGCGTCAACAGGAACATCCGCGGTAACCAAATCAGCATATTCATGCCAAAGAGTCAGAAAGGCTGAGTAGTAGTCCTGGATAGAAAGACTACCCTGTTGAAACATGGCAATCGCATGTTCTAACTGAAAGCGACGAGCATCATTGTCCTGATGATAAACCCTCTTCAAGTAAGCCCACATAGATTGAGCGGAGCGATGGGGTCGCAAGTTTGTGACAATATGGGGCTCCACTGAACCAAGAAGCCAAGACATGATGCGTGCATCAAGCACAGCCCATGACGGAGAAGACCCAACATCCTGAGATTTTTCAGAAGTGGAGGGTTTGGCAACATCCGTGCCATCAATATGACCCCAAAGGTCTTTGCCCTTGAGAAAAAATTCAAACTGAAATGCCCATGTAGAATAATTGTTACCCGTAAACTTGATACACACGTGTAGAATCCATAGAAAAAAAAAATTAGAGCCAACCCGTGAAGAAAGAAACCCACGTGAAGGAGGAAAAAAAAATTAATTAATTAATTTTATTTATTTATTTATTTTTTACTTGAGCTGCCCAAAACTCTCAACAAGTGAAGAATTACTGCATAACACGTGAACTTTCAACCCACGAAGAATTATTGCTCAACACATGAAGACCAAAGAAAAAAATAAATAAATGTGCCGAAATCACCCACTCCAGGAAGAAACGCCCAAACAAAAAATATTTGGAGAAAGAAGGAAATACCCAGAGTTCAAATAGAGGATGCTGAAAAACACCGAGAGAAACCGAGAGGAGAGGAAAAAAATACACTGACAGGGCCGAGAGAACGAAGTCAACAAGATGATGGTGCCGATAATCTGCAGAACCTGTCGAGATGATGATGCCGAGAGGGACAAATCAGTATGCCATGAACCACGAAGCCAACTCATAGAGTGCCGAAAGACACAGAACAGAACCAGGAACAAAACAGAGCAGCGTGGTCGAAAATTTTTGTAAGAAAAAAAAATTCTGTAGGATCACACTACTAAGATAGACCGAAACACAAGAAAAAATTTTAAGAAAGCTCTGATACCATGACAATTTCTTGGTCCAAATCATCCCTGGCCTTGAGATTTTCCTTTATTATATAAACTATGCCACCGAAAACTATACAATACACAAGAGTCAACTATATACAACAAACGGCACCTAACATTCCTCCGTAATTCTCTTGCCTAATACGGTGCCTAATATTCCTTGTTGACAGCTTCAACATGAGAAGCACTCCAATACTTTGAATCTTTCAGAATGCTGACCTACGAGAATGCATGTGGTGCCTTGCACGTTATAACACGTAGTACTACTTCAACTACAAAATGATATCCATCTGTATATATTGAGCAGGGTCTAACCAGCCACCATTAGCTAATGTAATAGCAGCAGAAGGTAAAAATGATGAGCATGTCTTCCTTCAGAGGTTATAGCAAGGTTGAGGCCGCGGCTGAGCAGGCAAGGCTTGAAGTTCGCCGGAAGACCCGAAAGAGAGTCACTGTCATAAGCATATCAACCATCATTCTGGTTTGTGTTATAGTTGCTGCTGTGCTTGGCACTTCTCAGAGTTACGGTGGAAATTCCAAAAGGGTTGGTGCTAATTCTCAGTTTCACTCTACTGTAAAAGCCGTTTGTGACATTACTTTGTACCCAAGTACTTGTTTCGATAGCCTTGCTCCTTTAGCTAAGTCAAAAGACATGCAACTTGAGGAAGTCTTCAAGTTGGCAACCCAAGTGGCCAAGACTGAATTGCAAAGGGCCTCTCAATACTTCTCGGAGCACAGCAGCTTCAAAGGTATAATTGAAGACATCATGACTGCGGTGGCTTTGGAAGATTGTCGCCAACTTTTGAGCCTGGCATTGGATCATTTGGATAGCACCTTGTCCTCGTCCTCGGGTACTACTTCTTTCTCCTTGCTTGAAGCAGCCGATGATCTCAAAACCTGGCTTTGTTCTCCTGGCACTTACCTGACGTGCAAAGATGGGTTTGAGAATGCAAATCCAACATTAAAGATCAACATTGTGAATTGGCTGAAGAATTCTACTGAACTAACAAGCAACAGCCTTGCCATTATATCATGGATTTCAAAAGTACAGAGCTCTTTGAAGCTTAGGCGGCTAATGAGTTTCCCAGAACACCATCAACTTCCAGAGTGTCTAAATCGGCCTAGAGATAGGTAGCTACTTCAAAGTTCTGATCAATTGAAGAAGGCCCAAATTGTTGTAGCCAAAGATGGCTTTGGCCAGTACAGAAATATAACTGCCGCTCTGAAAGCTGTTCCAGATAGAAGTGGCAAGAGGTTTGTGATCCATGTGAAGAAAGGGATATATTATGAGAATGTAAGGGTCGATAAGACTAAGTGGAATGTTGTGATGATTGGTGATGGAATGAATGCAACAATTGTATCTGGTCACCTCAATTTTGTGGATGGGACTCCAACATATTCTACAACAACATTTACTGTATTTGGCAAGGGATTCATTGCTAGAGATATGGGGTTCCAAAACACTCCTGGTGCAATCAAGCACCAGGCAGTGGCCTTGATGTCAAACTCGGATCAATCCGTCTTCTACCGGTGTCTCATCAATGCATTTCAAGACACGCTCTATGCCCACGCCAACCGGCAGTTCTACCGTGAATGCAACATCACTGGGACAGTTGATTTCATCTTTGGGAACTCGGCAGTGGTATTGCAGAACTGCAACATACTGCCTAGAGTGCCCTTACCTGGCCAGAAGAACACCATCACAGCACAAGGCAAGTTCGACCCAAATCAGAAATCTGGAATCTCAATCCAAAATTGCACCATTTTGCCATATGGGGACTTGAGTTTGGTCCAAACATACCTTGGACGGCCTTGGAAGAACCCCTCAACAACAGTGTATGTAGGTAACCTTATGGGGAGTTTTATCGACCCCAGTGGATGGTTGCCATGGACAGGCACATCAGCTCCAGACACCATATTTTACAGTGAGTTTCAAAATTTTGGCCCTGGATCTTTGACAAAAGATAGAGTTAAATGGCAGGGGGTGGAGAACATTACACGCAAACAAGGCAGCAAATTTACAGTAAGTTCATTCATCCAAGGGAACCGATGGATATCAGATGCAGGTGTTCCCTACAAATCTGGCCTCTGACCATGGTGCATTTCATAAGTATAGCAGCAATGGTGATGCATTTGTTTTCTATTGTAATTGTAATTTTTTTTTAATGATATTTATTGATATGGATTGAATGAATTGCACACAATTCATATAGAGTTTACATGAGATTTAATGCTATATTACTTCACAAAAATAGAGATCCATGCCCCTTTTGGCAGCCCATCAAAGTAAAGAATACATTAACAGAATTGAAACTACCTACCAATGCATATCTGATCATCTTGCATGAAATTCTGACAACTCAACAGTCCGTCCTTTGTTGCATTGGAAGTCTTTTTCCTAGGACCAATGTTACCTGCTCTGCTCCTAATGCTGGACAAGGATTAAAAAATAACATATGCTTATCTGTAAAGACGAATTCAGTGAAAGTTCTCATACAACGGACACTGATTTGATATGAATGTCAAATATAATTAAAATGTACTAGCCTAACATACTATAGTTCAAGTCTGTGTTCCTTCAAAATGAAAAAATAAAAAATATATGAGAGAAGAGAGGAAATAAAAAGACCGCAAAACTCAATAAAAGTTGGGGCTCAGTCCAAAAGTTTGTGTTCTGGTTTGTAGTACCAACACTACCATTGATTCCTAAAATCCTATTCGAAGGAGACTGGCCATTTTGGATGCGTTCAGTAACTCGATCATGGCTGTAAAATGTTATGAGTGGAGACAAAATGGTGAACGGTGAGTCATGCACCGTTTGCTCCTTTGGCATACTAGGCACCCCGGCACCGTTTCTCTCTTTGTTTTATTAGGCACCCACCCCTTGGTTTCTGCAGCAGATTGCTGCACCGTAAGTGGCCTGCTCTCTTATAAATAGGAGAGTTTAAATGTGCAGAATGGTGTAGAGTGTGGGAGAGAAAGAAGAGAAAAACAGAGTGGGTGAGCAGAGAGAGTTTACAAGAGAGATTTTTGTAAAAAAAATAATTTCATAGTGAATTACAGCAGCAGTGGACGTAGGCAATTGCCGAACCACGTTAAATTTCGTCCCTCTTTTATTTAGAATCATCTCTGTCTCTGAACAGCTCCCAACAACTGGTATCAGAGCTCTGGTTAGAGCTATCTGAAAATTCAAGTTATTCAAAATCAATTTTTAACAACTCCAAGGTGTTCCTAGCGTCAAGACGAATCCGTTGCCGCAAACAGAATAAAAAATGGAGGTCGGACGAGCCCACACGCGCCCCTAGAAGATCGACGCATCCATCTGCTGCAACCCACGCGCCCCACACACTCCAGGGGTTGAAGACGTGTCATCAACACGCTCCCACGCACCCCCACCCGCTCCAGAGGTTGAAGATGCGTGACAGACATGCGCCCCCACGCGCCCTACAGAAGATCAGCGCGTGAACTACACGCGCCTCACTCTCCCCCACTCGCACACAGTGCTGTAGCGCGTATAATACACGCGCCTCACTCTCCCCTACGCACACACAGTGCTGTAGCGCGTGTAATACATGCGCCCACTTGCCGCCCACTCGCACTGTGCAGCGCGTGCATCATACGCACCAGACAGATCAGAACCGTCCGTTTTTCAGATCTTTTTTGGGCTAGATCTAAGCCATTCGGAGTTCGATTTCAACGATCAAATAGTGCTTTCCAACTATTTGGATCATTCCAGACTCATCCGTACAGTTGAAATTTTGAGATTCGCCATCAGTACATTAGATCTGAACCATCCACGTGTTGCAGATCATTTTAGACTAGATCACGCCAGTTCCATCGCGAGGATCAAATAGTGCTGACAAACTATTTGGATCATTCCGGACTCGTTTCCTGTTAATTAGAGTGTTTCGGACGCAACGGTGATCTTTGTTTGTTTAAATTTGAACTCATTTGTAAAGTTATGGCTGGAGAAGAAGCTAAAGGTGTTGGTATCGAGAAATTTGACGGTACAGATTTTGTCTACTGGAGAATGCAGATAGAGGATTATCTCTATGGGAAGAAACTACATCTTCCACTCCTAAGAAGAAAGTTAGATGACATAAGCAATAAAGATTGGAGTTTTCTTGATAGACAAGTGTTGGGAGTCATTCGACTAACACTGTCAAGATTAGTTGCACACAATGTGGGAAAGGAAAAGACCACAGCGGATTTGATGAAAGCTCTATCAGACATGTACGAGCAGCCATCAGTCAATAACAAAATGCATTTGATGTACAAGCTATTCTACTTGAGAATGGCAGAAGGAACTCCAGTTATTCAGCATCTGAATGAGTTTAACACCATCATCAATCAATTAGCTTCAGTGGGGATTGAATTTGATGATAAAGTACGAGCACTGATTGCTCTAGCTCAATTGCCAAAAAGCTGGGAGGTCATGAGAACAGCTGTTAGCAATTCTTATGGCAAAACAAAGATGAAGTATCAAGATATCCAGGACCATATTCTTAGTGAGGAAGTTCGCAAAAGAGATACAGGAGAAGCATCAACTTCCAGTTCTGCCTTAAACCTCGAGACGAGAGGTAGAGGAGCTAGTAGAAGTTCAAATTGGGGCAGGTCAAAGTCCCAAAGAGGCAGAAGTAAATCTAGGTCTGAAAAACAAGTATAGTGCTGGAATTGTGGCAAGATTGGCCACTTCAAAAATAATTGCAACGAAGCAAAGAAGAAGAATGAGCATGACTCTGCTAATGCCACAACAGAAGATCTCCGAGATGCCTTACTCCTTTCAGTCGACAACCAAATTGAATCTTGGGTGTTAGATTCAGGAGCCTCATTCCACACTACAGCACACCGAGAAATCATGCAGAATTATGTCACTGGTGATTTTGGGAATGTGTACTTAGCAGATGGTGAAGCGTTGGAAATTGAAGACATAAGAGATGTACCAATCAATCTGCCCAATGGAAGTACATGATTGCTACAGAAGGTGCGACATGTTCCCAAACTCATGAGGAACCTGATTTCTGCATGACAACTTGATGCTGATGGGCATTCGGTACTATTTACCGGTGGCACGTGAAAGATAACAAAAGGAGCTATGGTAGTAGCTCGAGGCACAAAAATAGGTACTCTATACATGACTTCAAGTATTAGAAATACTGTTGCAATTGCTGACGCAAATGCCAACCTATGGCATCAAAGGCTTAGTCACATGAGTGAGAAAGGAATGAAAATACTATTATCCAAGGGGAAGTTACCAAAGTTGGAATCAACTGATTTCGACATGTGTGAAGGTTGCATTTTTGGGAAGCAGAAAAAAGTTAGTTTTCTAAAAAATGGCAGAACTCCAAAGTCTACAAAGTTGGAGTTGGTGCACACAGATTTGTGGGGGCCATCCCCAGTTTCTTCTCTTGGAGGATCGCGGTACTATGTTTCCTTTATTGATGACTCAAGCAGGAAAGTATGGGTTTATTTTTTGAAAAATAAATCTGACACATTTGATACTTTCAAGAAGTGGAGAGCCATGGTTGAAAATGAAACAGGCTTAAAGTTAAAATGTCTAAGGTCAGACAATGGAGGAGAGTACATCGACGGAGGGTTCAAAGAATTCTGTGCTGCAAATGGGATTAGATTTCAGAAGACTATTCCCAGGACACCGCAGTAGAATGGCGTAGCTGAACGCATGAGCAGAACTCTCAATGAACGTGCCAGAAGCATGAGGCTGAATTCAGGATTGCCTGAATGTTTTTAGGCTGATGCAGTTAACACTGCAGCCTATTTGATTAACCGGGGACCTTCATTTCTCTTAAAATTTGATCTACCAGAGGAAGTCTGGAGCGGAAAGAAGGTAAATCTTTCACATCTGAAATTTTTTAGCTGTTTATCATATGTTCACATAGATTCTACTGATCGTAACAAGTTAGAAGCCAAATCTAGAAAATATTTTTTCATCGGTTATAGTGATGAAGAATTTGGCTATCGATTTTGGGATGATAAAAATTACAAAATCATCAGAAGTAGAAATGTGATATTTAATGAGCAGATTCTGTACAAAACTAAGTCACAAGCTGAACCTGAGAACAGCCAAAGAAACCTGAGGTTGTTGATTTTAATGTTACTCGAGTCAATACTGATCAGAACGAGGATCAAGAAAATGATGATACACAGATCGAACAACGTACACCACTCACTGTTATTCGAAGATCTTCAAGGACAATCAGGCCACCACAGCGGTTCTCACCATCTCTACACTACATCTTGCTAACAGATAGTGGTGAACCGGAAAGTTATGATGAAGCTCTACGAATAGAAGATTCGATCAAGTGGGAGAAAGCCATGCAAGATGAGATGGAGTCACTAATGTCAAATCAGACATGGGAGCTAACTAAGCTTCCAAAAAGCAAGAAGGCTTTGCACAATAAATGGGTGTACAGAATTAAGGAAGAGCACAATGGTAGCAAGCGCTACAAAGCCAGAATGGTCATGAAGGGATTTCAACAAAAGGAAAGTGTCGACTACACACACATTTTCTCTCCAGTTATAAAATTGACAACGATCAGGCTAGTGTTGGCAATTGTGGCTGCAGAGAATCTACATCTTGAGCAGTTAGATGTGAAGACTGTATTTCTTCATGGTGATTTGGAGGAAGACATCTATATGCACCAGCCATAAGGATTCTCAGTGAAGGGAAAAGAGAATCTAGTTTGCAAACTGAAGAAGAGCTTGTATGGCCTAAAACAAGCTCCACGACAATGGTACCGGAAGTTTGACAACTTCATGTGCAGTAATGGATTTACAAGACTGCAAGCTGACCATTGTTGATATATGAAGAACTTTGACAACTCTTATATTATCCTACTGTTGTATGTGGATGATATGCTCATTGCAGGGTCAAGCATCGAGGAGATCAATGAACTGAAGAAGCAGTTATCAAAGCAGTTTGAGATGAAGGATTTGGGTGCTGCAAAACAAATCCTTGGTATGAGAATTATTAGAGACAGGTCTAATGATACTCTCAAACTCTCGCAGGAGGAGTATGTAAAGAAGGTGCTCAGAAGGTTTAACATGGACAAGACGAAACCAGTGAGCACACCCTTAGCTAGTCACTTTCGACTAACTAAGGATCAGTCGCCAAAGACGGAGGAAGAGCAAGAATGCATGAACAGATACCCTATGCATCTGCTATTGGTAGTCTTATGTACGCCATGGTCTGTACAACGCCAGATATTGCACAAGTAGTGGAAGCTGTGAGCAGGTACATGAGTAATCCAGGAAAGCAGCATTGGGAAGCAGTCAAGTGGATTTTAAGATATCTACAAGGCTCTTCAGATACATCACTATGCTTTACAAAAGCAGGTTTAAAACTACAGGGATATGTAGATGCTGATTTAGCAGGTGACGTTGACAACAGAAAAAGTACTACTGGATTTGTGTATACGCTGGGTGGTACAGCTGTATCGTGGGTTTCTAAGTTACAGAAGATTGTTGCTCTCTCAACTACAGAAGCGGAATATGTTGCTATAACTGAAGCAGGGAAGGAAATGGTTTGGTTGCAATCATTCTTGGAGGAATTGGGAAAGAAGAATGAAAAAGGTATTCTGCACAGTGATAGTCAGAGTGCTATTTTTCTTGTAAAGAATCCAGCCTTTCATTCCAGAACAAAACACATACAGTTGTGATACCATTTTATCCGATTTCTTCTCGATAGTGGACAGCTGATACTTGAGAAGATTTGAGGAGCAGAGAACCCAACAGACATGTTCACAAAAGTAGTTACTGCTGACAAACTGAAGCTGTGTGTAGCTTCAGTTGGCCTCCGTACTTAAAGGACTTGAAGTTGCTGTAATGGTTGCTATGAAAATATGTAGACTCATTTGTCTCCAAGTGGGAGATTGTTATGAGTGGAGACAAAATGGTGAACGGTGAGTCATGCACCGTTTGCTCCTTTGGCATACTAGGCACCCTAGTACCGTTTCTCTATTTGTTTTATTAGGCACTCACCCCTTGGTTTCTGCAGCAGATTGCTGCACCGTAAGTGACCTACTCTCCTATAAATAGGAGAGCTTAAATGTGCAGAATGGTGTAGAGTGTGGGAGAGAAAGAAGAGAAAAATAGAGTGAGTGAGCAGAGAGAGTTTACAAGAGAGATTTTTGTAAAAAAATAATTTCATAGTGAAATTACAGCAGCGGTGGATGTAGGCAATTGCCGAACCACATTAAATTTCATCATTCTTTTATTTAGAATCATCTCTATCTCCGAACAACTCCCAACATAAAATGCTATGGAAATTGATATTCTTTATATACCATCCATAGCCGTTCGTGTTGTGGACATGTCATAAAGAAAAAGATGCATTTGGTTACTCAAATTTTAGGCTACATAATGAATTAAATATGGTTGAGTTACGTGTTATTTCCGACTTGGTTTTGTTATCAATAAATTAATGACAGACGATAGAGCCAAACCACACTGAGAATAGAACCATTCTGTCAAAATCGAAGCTGGCTTTCAAAGTCATGGACCACCTTGGCTTTTGAAAGGAAAAGTCAAAGACGCCTCACAAAATTGGCGAATAAACTCTTCTCTCTCTCTCTCTCTCTCAAACACACACAAACAATTTCATATAATAGAACAATTATTATAAATGTTTTAAGAATGCAAATCTATATATGTTTCTCTCTTTTGGGTTCAAACGAATTTTACATTCGATTTTCTTGTAATCTGGGATATAGATATAACATGCTCAAACCCTCTCAAATTTTATCTACCGCTTAATGTGCCGGTGAAAACAGTTTTATTGGACACCCTTTCACGTCCTTTTAGTTCCATCTTATTCACTTTAGGTAAGTTTCGTAAATATGTTTATGCCGCAGCAACGCCAGCAAAAAACGCCAGGGGACTGGAGCAGGGAGACGCAGAGTAATCAAGTGGCTTCAGTGCTCCAGATGCACACTTATCTTTGTAATCATCCCTTTTAATGTGTTTGTCACGGCACTCGGAACTGCAAAATGCCTTTTCCCCCCTGCAAAAGGTCCATAAATGTTATCTGTGAGAACTTCATGTATGGTGAATTGAGAAGGTGCTGAAGTATTATCCCCAAAAAAAATCTACAGTTCCAATCAGAAATCAAAGGCCCCAAGAGAATCAAGACCACATACAGAAGCAAACAAGAGTAAATGTCTCCAATAAATAGAGGGGCAAAGGAGAAAAGGACTGCCAAGTTGTGAACCTTATAAGAACCAAGTGGTGCTTTTGCAATTACTCATCTGAAGTCCCACCTAATTAAATCTAGGGACAAAAGATGGTCAAGCCACAATCATTCTGTAACTAGTCTCTTAGAAATACCAAAGATTTGAAACGATGTAAACTCATGCTGCAGGTACAATAAAAGAGAATCCGCTTGATAACCCAGCAAAAAGATGTGATAAATATGAATCCCAATCCGGTGACAAGTGTTGGACGTTAAAAAGAAACATGCAAAACATTAATCCATCACTTGGTTGCCAAGAATATCCTTAATGGTTCTTCTTCCCCCATGGGGGTGGTGAATGGTTATGATAATATTCAATTCCAGTGAGTCTTGCGAGAATATTGTCTCTCGTGCAGTTGACTGTGATAGATCATGCAACTTGATAATGTGAATTAAGGAAACAGCAGTCATCCTAAACATATGAATTTCATCTTCAAATGCTATAATAATTCACACCTGGTGAGATTAAGAAGAATTTATATAATTTCAACAAACAGTGAGATTTCTATTGTTCAAGCAAATGACAAGAGAAACCAGCTCCTTCTAACCTTGACTGCATTGTTTGTGAGAAAACATGTGTACTCCAGAAGCCATTTGGACAAACCCTAACTTAATTATTTCTGCTAAGAATTCACTTGGTCCTGCTTCTCAAAGAAATTAACCCTTGACATAAGCTTGTCACAGTATCATCAAATATCACCACATCTCGCTTGTATCAAGACTTTTTATTTATTAACATATTTTATAGCAGCATCACAGCCTTGGGAACTGCAGAAGCTACATCAATCCAAAACCCATAAACTCCATGTTCATTTTGATTTCCCAGATGAAGAGAAGGACATTTAGAACAAACCATTCTGCTGATCTAGTGACATGTGTTCAATAATGCATAAGAAATAAAACGAATCAATAACAGCACTCTGTCTATCTGCAGGGGACTGCCATGCATTTGGAACCTAAGCTCCAAAACAAGGTTCATGGACCAAATTGCTGACTCTCTGGTTTGCTAATATATTTACTTGTAGAAAGAATTCATTTGGAGAAGTTTCAGAGTGACTAGGCTGTATGAGGGGTCAAACTTTTCTAACTATATGGAAGCAATACACGTTCAATTAAATACATCATGAGTCAAACAGCTCTAGGACGAATTATCACAGGCAGAAAGGTTTCTGTTTCTAATATGCACCTTTTGATCAGCCTATTAACAAGGATCTCAAAATTTCACAAAACCTGGAATGGCCTGTACTCAAAGATAGGACTTCAAAGGTAAACCAAAACTTATTCCAATTCAGACCCTCCATTTCATTTCAAAAGCTAAATTAAAACGCATATACCAAGTACCGGTCGACAAATTCACTTGTCAATCATCACTAGAGTAATATCTAACTGTATTTATTTCATTTAAGAAGGACTGCGAAACCAAAAGAACAAGTAAATCCACAAAGACTGCCATTTTCTTTGAATCTTCTAAACTTCAATCGCGTAAAACCCATCCGAACATTAATTTCCACATAATACAATATTAACAGAAAACCAAACAAGAACCATGTTCCAAAATTACTCATGCTCAATCCACTGAGTTAAACAATTAAAATAGTTCAAGGAACTAACTTTTCAACCAAATCAGGCTCCAACTCACACGTCATAGATCATTAGCTATTCCAGCGAAACCAGAAGTATCAAAATAAACAATATAAAGGACAATGAACTCTACGTTTTCTTTACCTGTACATGAAAATGTCCAGCCCATGAAGCTGCTTCTCGCAAAGATAGCAAGTATTAAGAAAATCAGCAGTCCAAAACTCCCTACTTACTTTACCAACATTCACAGCGGAAGCAGAGGACACTCTTGCGGCACAACCATTCGTCCCATATGCATCACCGCACCAATCACCGACAACCCCATCAAGCTTATCATCGAAATACACGCGTTTCTCAACCACGTTGCTCCCCAAATGCGAAATCACGCAAGTGTAGCTCTCAGACATCTCATCCACGTCCTCATCCATCTCTTCATCATTCAGTGGACCTCTAAAGTTAGCAGCTGCCTTCGCAGACGAGACGATTGGGATCGGTGTCGATCTCGGCGACACCACCGCTAAATTCTCAGGAGTTTTGTAGCTCAAATCGGTCATGGCAGCCACTATGCCAAGCCCAACCACGCCATCCTGGAAATTTCTAGGAGATTTGGAGGGATTCAGAGACTTATCGACGGAAAATGATTCTGACAGGGTGGTGAAAAGGGAAAGACTGATGGTGGGTCTCTTTTTTCCTGGGAAATTCTCCATGTTCCGGGAAAATTAACAACTGGGTATCACCAAGAACCCAACTCTTTGCTCAGAAAACCCGAGTTAAAAGAAATTTCTGCTAAAGAAAAGAAAGAGTTCTAGAGGTCTGAGTCTTCTCACGGCTAGGAAACATTGAGGTATAGAACAGATATCATCAGAAAGAGAGAAACTTTAGCTCAATTAGAGGAGCGATGCAGAGGCAAGTACAGTACAGATTATCCTTTTTTTTCCTAAATTGAGAGAGAGAGAGAGAGAACCATTTCAGCCCTCCTCTGGTCTCCAACGCCTGTGGCTTCTGAGAATATAAATAGACAGTTTCCTGTCATAAAATTGCTTCATAAAAGAGAATGTTTGGTTTTTTTTTTTTTTTTAATAATTTAATATAATTTTAAATAATATATTAAATCTATTTTTATAATAAATATAATTTTATAATTTAAAATATATATATATTTTTTTTTTAACATCTGTTTTGATTCTCGTTTTAATTAATGCAACCTGTAACATCCTTTGCATAACAATTACATAACGTGGCAGACAGACATATATTAATTATAACAAAAAAAAAAAACCTTAAAATTAAAAAGTCAGGTAACATCTGTATTGTTTCTTGTTTCATGACCGTTACATCATCACCACTTTTCTTTTTTCTTTCCTTTATAAAAGATGAAATTTTACTGGTTAACAAATCTTACAACACCTCAACAAAACAATAGACTGAATACGTGTTGAAATTTCTTCTAAACCTATAGAATCCTCTTAAAGAGATAATATTTTTCGAGTAAGAATATGAACAGTTTGATTAGCTTTTTTTCTTATATGGACAACGGACCAAATAGTAAAAGAATTAAACAAAATTATGACATCCTCAACTAACCATCTTGTCTATGACCAATCCTTATTTTTCATTGAAAAATTATTCACTACTTGTAGGACGTCTCCCTCCAATATCAATGATCATAATTTTGATTGTGGCATCGTCACACTTCAATTACCCTAACTCATTTCTTTGGTCTCAAAGATTAGTTTTTGGTGTTTCTTTCAAGCTCTTGATTCTTTTCTTTCTGCAATTATTGTACATTATTTCTTTGTGAGCATCAAAAAATCATATGAGCTAAAAAAATCAGTGTTCTTATATGAAAAATCCTATTTAAACTTATAATTTTTACTTACATAGTAATATGTGCTGATATGTTAGCTTTTGATATATTGAGGATTGTTAAATTTGAAAATCAAAATTCCAATTAAAAAAATTGATAAAATTGATCTTTTATTCAATACATATAATATTGTGTGCAAAATTTTAAGTACATATAAAACTAGTCTTATTCTATAATGAATTATACAGAATGAATGAATAGAGTCATTGGATCTTAATTCAAGGTAAGAAAATAAAGCCAAACTTGCTTGGTTGTGAGCTAGGGAGTTTTGGAATGAGATCTTATTTCATGTCTAAAGATAGAAGGAAGACAAGATCGATAAATATTTATTTCGATAGATCGATCTTCTAATCAAGTTAAGAGAAGATATTGTGAGGATGATGTGATGGGCTGGATCTAACGCTCGATGATAATATCGTCGACAAGGAAAAGGCTACATCCATCGAGGATACAGCATGAGAAAAGTTACCGATTGATATTTTATTTTTTTTATTTTTATTTAATTGTTAAGAAATTATTTTTAAATGAGTTTGTGAATTTTTTGAAATGTTTAAAGAGATTTAAAATATATTTAAAATATATATATATAAACTAAAAATATATATTTTATACTTATTGATAGGAATCCTCGAGGCCTACTCTCGATGGCCTAGCAAGACCCCTTTCACAATTATATCATGTACATCACCTTTATAACACAAGTTTGTACCACAAAACTTGTATGGAGAAGTTTGGGATTCTATGAACTACAATCTTTCTATATTATAGAGGTGATGTGATCTCTCTCAAAATGAGATTTTTATGTAGTGAAGAAAATCGAAATATATGAACTTTAGGTTTTTTTTTTTTTATTATTGATACTGTTTAACGAGAACAACGTTTTGACTAATCTTAGAAATATACCGACCGCAAATTAAGGTTTAGATAAATTTATTCATTTTTATAATACTGAAAGCAAAAGAATGTGTGGAATTTTTATTTATCTTAATCTATATATGTTTGTATGTAATTAATTTTTTCCAATTTTAGCATCTTCTATTTTCTGCGTAACGCATGTTGGTTCCCACATAAAATGAATATTGTACGTAAAATTGTAAATAAAATTATAAATACAAATAACACTAGTCTAATAATAATAATTATAATCATGAGTTTCAAAAACAAAACGCTCTCAAGATTCTAAGACATTGGTGTTCCTTTTAGATAAGGTCCTATGAGATTTTGTCATAACATACAAATCTTTCGTCCTTTATCTCTCTTTTTTTTTTTTTTTTTTTACTAATTGAAACATCATTTAATTTGGTTAAATAAATATGTAGAGATAAAAGAACACTAATAAATGCAAATGCATGATATCTCAAAATATGACATTAAATTCCAATTTAATTCTTATACGTAAATTACATCAAAATCAAACATATATTTTGAAAATTGTCACTATTTTCTTGACCAAAATTGACAAATTCAAAGAAGAGAGATATAGACATATAAAATATGTTCCGCATGCAGCATTTCGAGCTACCTGTATAATTTTTTTTTATAAAATTTAAATATTCAATAAATATGGTAAGACTAGTTTATTACACTAAAGTGATCTTCAAATTCTATAAAGAACTTGAGGGAGCTCTTAATTAAATTAATAATATCGATGTAAAGTTGGCTTTTATTATAGAAAATTTTCATATCTCCATTAGAATATAAAACTAAATCTTAAAAGAAAGATTCTATCCACCGTCATCTTGTGTTTGGTTGTTGAACCAAATACAGTTCATCTTAACTCATCTTAAACTAATCATCGATAGAATTCATTATTTTTTCAATTTCTTATAAAAAATTAAACTCATCTCAACCTAAATAAATTAAACTCATCTTAATAATACCCACAAAATACTATTATTCACAACTCAACTCAACTCAACTTATCTCAACATCCAAACGTTGATTAATCTCCATTCTCTCGCCATTCCCTTATATGGCATCCAATAATAAGATAATAAGTAATAAATAATAAATTATTTTCCAATCATATAATGTTGCATTAGAGAATTATGTAATTAAAAATGATAACAATAAGTAATAAATAATAAATTATTTTCCAATCATATAATGTTGCATTAGAGAATTATGTAATTAAAAATGATAACAAAAAGAATGGTGTATAGCATTTCTCTAAAACGCACTTCCGACATGTGAAACACATATATGGTTTTAAAATTGATGGTGTTAGTTTAGGGAGGCAATATCACCAAATTTATTCCTTCCACCAAGAAATAAGAATTCAAGTTGAATTTGAACTCCATTTGGGTCAAAGAAGGAATTTGAACTCCCCCAATATTTCTTTTATAAAAAATGTTGTCATTTTCTTTTCATTGTTCATGTATTTAAATTTTTTTATTTGTTTAATGATTAAAAAAGTAATTTTTAATATATTGATGTATTTTTTAAAATATTTAAATATGTTAAAAAATGTAAAAGAAAAAAAATATAAAATTTATACAAGTGAGCATGCCCCATAGTCAAACCTGAGCGGCACACTAGCACTACCCTTCTTTTATCGAAGTAATTTGCCAAACATTCCCATTAAATAAAACCAAACTTTGTTGAACCACATGTTACATGTCGTCATGTCGACAACATTTTAAAAGAATATCTTCCACCAACACTATAAATCATTTTCATATTAAATTTAGATAAAAAAAATCTTAAAATAAAAGCATTATCAAAAAAATATAATTTTTTGTAGGTTTTCTTTGAGAGTCATTCTTTCAAATTATCACTTAATTTATAATTAACATTCATATTATATATATATTAATAATTTAGAGATAATTATAAAAAATTAATAATTTAAAATTAACTACAATTGGTGTGGTAATTTATTATTTTTCTTTTACTTTTCTATACACATCTAAAGTTGTTTTCTTTTCCATACTTTATGAATGATTGAACCACCTCTAATAAATTTGTTTGTAATTGTTTGGTGCGACTTTACCTGAATTTAAAATTAATATTAAAGCATTACTTTATTCCCATCTATTCGATTTTATCGATTTTATCACCCTCATGATAACCCTATCTCATAGCACATGATGCATTCTGCCTTTCTAACAACATATTGCATTTATAGTATGATTTGTTTTGTAATATTCTATTCCAATTCAAGTTCTTTTTGGTTTTAGGATGTATAAAAATAAAAGATAAAGCATAAAGTAGTAGAATGTGTAAGTATTATACAGTCATTTTAAAAATTAATAAAATTTATTATTAAAAAATTACTTTTTATATAAATATTATAATTATTTATTTTTTTAAAGTGATTGTATGGCACTTACACGCTTACAGTTGTAACTATCATTTCTTTTTATTTAAATATTTTCTTTAATTAAATGTCCACATACTTTATAGCTAATAAATAAAACTATCCAATTTTTTTTTTTTTTAAATTAAGTGTGCAGGACTTGCACGCTCTTTGGGAACCAATACAAATATAAATTCTAGATGAAAGAAGAGATTATCTTATTTGATTATTTATATAACTTAGTAGATGCCATCATCTAAGCTTCTTACTTGTCTATAGCCTAGTCTTTAATCACAACTCTTGTGTGGATGATACCCTTCATTTTTATATTTAAATGTCAAAGTGAATGTATTGCAAAATATATAGATCTATAGCACTAATTACACCATAAAAAAAATGGTCTCAATATAATATTATTTATTTCATGAAGACAAGTAAAGTAATACATATAGTCCACTAATGCCTACAAAAAAAAAAAAAAATTGCATAAACCACCAACACTTTCTGGTGGCAATCCTACCAGCATAGCACACAGATTCTTCTATATTTTATTAGCCAACAAAAAAAATATTATTCTAATATTATTTTTATTTTCTTTTTTTTGCCTGATAACTACTTGGATCTGACTATAAATTACTATATCCTTTTTTTTTAATTTTATGATAATTACTATCTAATATGTAAATTTGATTGAGATTTGTCTTTTCAATTTCCTTGTTGTATGCTTTTAACGCTCCAATAGAATATCTAAATTACATTATCTATATTTTAAAAGGACTAATCTATGATATAATTTGAGTCTTATTGAAATCTTATAAAGAGCAAGAACTTTTTATTCTAGAATCTCATTCACCACCTACTCTTATTCTTATCATATAGGGTATCGCACTGCCTCTTATAATGTAACATTGATTGTTATAGGTATTTTCTTATGCACATTAAAAGAGATAAGAATAATAGTGTTGAAGAAAAGACACCCTTGTTGCCAAGGAATGTGATACTCATATATATTAAGGTGATTAATTGGAATTTATGCTTTCCAAGAATTTTAATATTTTTATGCATAACACTTAAAGCACATTGGTGATTGGTCTTAGTTAGCATAGAGACTTCTAATTGAACTTTATATTATTATTATTATTCTCTCAATTTGATATTGTCATTAGGATAGTGGAGGCTATAGCATTAATTAATTTAATTTTAGATGATGGTTGCCATTAATTGATAAAAAAATTAATCTAGCTACCTCATAAATTAATTTTATAGAACAAGGCTGCTACACTACACTAACCTCTGTCTTTCTTGTGTCCAAACTACTTTCACTAGGTAGTAGCTCTCTCTATTGATATACAAAAAGTATCAATTAAGGTCATCTTTAATTTTTTAATCGACTTGGGTGGTCTAATGCGAATAATAATAAATATGACGTTTGAATTTAAAAATGAGATGAGATGATTTTAAATGAAAGATAAAAATTAAATAAAATATTGTTATTATTGTTTTGTGATTTGAAAAAGTTGAATCGAGATTTGAAAAAATTAAATTGTTTATTATATTTTGTGTAAAAATTTGAAAAAATTATAATAATAAAATGAGATGAGACGAGATGACTTCCCAGTTCAAACGAGGGCATGTGGAGTTTAGGGTTTGTTTGGATGGTAAGATGAGATGAAATAATTTCAGATGAAAGTTAAAAATTAAATAAAATATTGTTAAAATATTATTTTTTAATATTATTATTGTTTTAAAATTTGAAAATATTGAATTGTTTAGTATATTTTATATAAGAATTTGAAAAAAATATAATGATAAGATGAGATAATTTCTAAATCTAAACAGACACAATTCAAAAATCTCACACGTGCAACATTAAATATTATAAAATCTACGTCATATATCTATTTCTCTTCAGAATTGAACCATTCAATAGGGTAAGTAGGTGTTGAGTACTGTGGAGTCTGGTCCACACCGCTCGAGCGGAGTCATTGGCCGCTCGAGCGAAGTCAGGTAGAGTCGAACGCTCGATGTCAGCTCGACAGTGAGCTCGAGCAGGAGGAGTTCGCTCGAGCGGAGGCATTGGCCGCTCGAGCGAAATCAGGCAGAGTCGAACGCTCGACGTCAGCTCGACAGTGAGCTCGAGCGGGATGCGGAAGGGAAGTTCGCTCGACGTGCGCTCGACACGCCGCTCGAGCAAACATGCGATTTAGGGATTCCGCCGTTTGAACTATATATATGATTTTTTGCCTCTTAAGTCTGTACAGAGCAGATACGAAAACATTGTGGATGAACAGTGTTGTGACCCATCTTGTAGTGTGATTCCTCAATAATAAAATCCTCTGCAGCTCCCGTGGACGTAGGCAATTTGCCGAACCACGTACATCTTGTGTCGTGTGTGATTGCGTGTGTGATCGTTTTTCTTTCTCATTCGGTGTTATTTTCAATTCATTGTCATCGTTTTTTCACAACAATTGGTATCAAGAGCCAAGGTTCGGGTCTGAGGAGAAACGATGGCTGGAGATGAATTGAAGGTATCGGGGATCGAGAAGTTTGATGGCACGGATTTTGGATACTGGAGGATGCAGATAGAGGACTACCTCTATGGGAAGAAACTTCATCTTCCACTATTGGGGCAGCAACTGGAAAAGATGGATGATGCTAGTTGGAACCTGTTGGATCGACAGGTTCTGGGGGTTATTCGATTAACCCTGTCGAGATTCGTTGCACACAACGTCATCAAGGAGAAGACGACGGCGGATCTCATGGCGGCTTTGTCAGGTATGTATGAAAAGCCGTCAGCGAATAACAAGGTACATCTGATGAAAAAGTTATTCAATTTGAAAATGGCAGATAGTACGTCTGTTGCACAACATCTGAATGATTTTAATACTATCACAAATCAATTGTCGTCTGTTGAAATTGAATTTGATGATGAGATACGTGCACTGATATTATTGGCTTCATTGCCAAATAGTTGGGAAGCCATGAGAATGGCTGTTAGTAATTCTGCTGGTAAAAATAAACTGAAATATGATGATATTCATGATTTGATTTTGGCTGAGGAGGTGCGCAGGAAAGATTCAGGCAAGACCTCAGGTTTGAGTTCAGCCCTAAATGTTGACTCTCGAGGGAGATCACATGACAGGAATTCAAATAGAGGAAGATCAAAATCAAAGTACAGGGGCAAGAGCAAGTCGAGGCCTGGTCAGCAGGCAACTTGCTGGAATTGTGGCAAAACTGGCCACATAAAGAAAAACTGCAAAAATCCCAAGAAGACGGAGAATGATAGTGCTAATGTGGTAACTGAAGAAGTACAGGATGCACTATTGCTTGCAGTTCATAGTCCAGTTGATGACTGGATACTGGATTCAGGGGCTTCCTTCCATACATCTTCCCACCGGGAATTAATGCAGAATTATGTTGCAGGTGATTTTGGGAAGGTATATTTGGCTGATGGTGAGGCTTTGAACGTAGTGGGGATGGGAGACATTGACATTGCACTCCCTGGCAAGAACAAATGGACCTTGCAAAAGGTCAGGCACATTCCTGAGTTGAAGAAGAACCTCATTTCTGTTGGGCAGCTTGATGAGTGTGGTCATTCAGTGGTGTTCTCAGATAGCACCTGGAAGGTCACAAAAGGGGCATTGGTACTAGCTCGGGGTAAGAAAACTGGTACACTTTATATGACTACTGGTTTAATTGACACTATTGCTACTACCGTTGCAGAGAGCACAGCAGATTTGTGGCATTGTAGGCTTGGCCATATGAGTCAGAAGGGCATGACGGAACTTCTGTCTAGAGGCAAGCTACCAGAACTGAAGACAGTTGATCTCGGTATGTGTGAGAGTTGTGTTATGGGGAAACAAAAGAAGGTCAGCTTCTTGAAAAGTGGCAGGACGCCAAAGACAGGAAGACTTGATCTTGTGCACACAGATGTGTGGGGTCCTTCTCCAGTTGCATCTCTTGGAGGTTCTCACTACTATGTTACGTTCATTGATGACCATAGTAGAAAGGTATGGATTTATTTTTTGAAACATAAATCTGAAGTATTTAATGTTTTCAAAATTTGGAAAGCCATGGTTGAGACAGAGACAGACTTGAAACTGAAGTGTTTGAGGTCTGACAATGGTGGTGAGTATGTTGATGGCGGGTTCAAGGAGTACTGTGCAACTCTGGGTATCAGAATGGAGAAGACCATTCCTGGGACACCACAGCAAAATGGAGTTGCTGAGCGTATGAACAGGACTATTAATGAGCGTGCTAGAAGCATGAGGTTGCACGCTGGACTACCACCCACTTTCTGGGCAGATGCAGTCAGCACTGTCGTTTATTTGATAAACAGAGGGCCATCAGTTCCACTGGATTGTGGATTGCCTGAGGAGGTTTGGAGCGGGAAAGAGGTTAAGTTTTCTCACCTTAAAACCTTTGGTTGTCTTTCTTATGTGCTTGTTGATTCTGATGCTCGTAGTAAGCTTGAGACTAAGTCAAAGAAATGCTATTTCATTGGCTATGGAGACGAGGCATTTGGCTATCGTTTCTGGGATGATCAGGGTCAGAAAATCATAAGAAGCAGGAATGTGATTTTTAATGAGAAAATGATGTACAAGGATAAGTCGAGTACAGTTCCTGCAGTAGCTCCTCAGGAGTCCGAGTTTGTAGGATTGGATGACCTACCAGAGGTCACACTGCAGTGTAGAGATGTGAGTGACGGGGAGAGTGGGTCCAGTGCACCCATTCCTATTATTCCGCAGGCAGTTTCAGAACCGTCTACTCCTACAGTTGCAGTTCGCAGGTCAGTTAGGACTATACGTCCTCCACAGCGTTTCTCACCTACTTTGAATTACATTCTGTTGACAGATGGTGGAGAACCGCAGAGTTATGAAGAAACCTTGCAAGATGAGAATTCTAGCAAGTGGGAGCTGGCCATGAAAGACGAGATGGATTCCTTGCTAGGGAATCAGACATGGGAGTTGACAGAACTTCCATCAGGGAAGAAGGCATTACACAACAAGTGAGTGTACCGGGTGAAAACTGAGCATGACGGCAGTAAGAGGTACAAGGCTAGACTTGTTGTAAAAGGCTTTCAGCAAAAGCAGGGTATTGACTACTCTGAGATCTTTTCTCCTGTGGTAAAGATCACAACTATCAGGATGGTACTGGCTATGGTTGCCACTGAAGATCTATTTCTTGAGCAGTTAGATGTGAAGACAGCTTTTCTTCATGGAGACCTTGAAGAAGACATCTACATGCACCAGCTTGAGGGGTTTGTGGTACAGGGAAAGGAAGGTTCAGTTTGCAGACTGAAGAAGAGCTTGTATGGCCTGAAGCAAGCTCCTAGACAGTGGTATAAGAAATTTGACAACTTTATGCACAGTGCAGGGTATATTAGATGTCAGGCAGATCACTGTTGCTATGTCAGGCATTTTGACAATTCTTACATTATTTTGCTGTTGTATATGGATGACATGCTTATTGCAAGGGCTAGTATTGATGAGATCAATAATCTGAAGAAGCAGATGTCAGAGCACTTTGCAATGAAGGATTTGCGAGCTGCAAAACAAATCCTTGGCATGAGAATTGTCAGAGACAGAGTCAGAGGTACGTTGAGACTCTCACAAGCTGAGTATGTGAAAAAGGTACTCAGCAGGTTCAACATGGACAAGGCCAAACCAGTTGGCACACCCTTGGGAAGTCACTTCAGACTCAGCAAGAATCAGTCACCAGAGTCAGAGGAGGAACGAGATTACATGAGTAAGGTTCCTTATGCCTCAGCCATTGGTTCACTTATGTATGCTATGGTTTGCACAAGACCGGATATTGCCCATGCACTGGGAGTTGTGAGTAGATACATGAGTAACCCAGGAAAGCAACATTGGGAAGCAGTGAAGTGGATTTTGAGGTACCTAAAGGGTTCCTCAGAAACCTGTTTAGGTTTCTCTGGAGAGAGCTTGGAGGTGCAGGGCTATGTTGATGCTGATTTAGCTGGAGATATTGACAGCAGAAAGAGTACCACGGGCTTTGTTTATACACTTGGTGGTACTGCAGTGTCATGGGGTTCTAATTTACAGAAAACAGTTTCTTTGTCTACAACAGAAGCTGAGTATATTGCAGTGTCAGAGGCTGCAAAGGAGATGGTATGGCTACAAGGCTTCTTGGAAGAATTGGGTAAGAAGAATCAGAAAGGCACTCTCTACAGTGACAGTCAGAGTGCCATATTCCTTGCCAAGAATCCAACATTCCATTCCAGGACCAAGCACATTCAGATCAGGTATCACTTCATACGGTCATTGTTAGATGACGGACAGTTGTTACTTGAGAAGATATGTGGAAGCAAGAACCCTGCTGATATGTTGACAAAGGGTGTTACGCTTGAGAAACTGAAGTTGTGCGCAACTTCAGTTGGTCTTCTAGAATGAAGACAGGAGCAGTGAGTCGCAGAGGTGGAGGATATCATGTTTGAGGAAGACGGAGATACAGCGAGTGTACCAGTCTCCAAGTGGGAGAATTGTTTAATACTGTGGAGTCTGGTCCACACCGCTCGAGCGGAGTCATTGGCCGCTCGAGCGGAGTCAGGCAGAGTCGAACGCTCGATGTCAACTCGACAGTGAGCTCGAGCAGGAGGAGTTCACTCGAGCGGAGGCATTGGCCGCTCGAGCGAAATCAGGCAGAGTCGAACGCTCGACGTCAGCTCGACAGTGAGCTCGAGCGGGATGCGGAAGGGAAGTTCGCTCGACGCGCGCTCGACACGCCGCTCGAGCGAACATGCGATTTAGGGATTCCGCCGTTTGAACTATATATATGATTTTTTGCCTCTTAAGTCTGTACAGAGCAGATACGAAAACACTGTGGATGAACAGTGTTGTGACCCATCTTGTAGTGTGATTCCTCAATAATAAAATCCTCTGCAGCTCCCGTGGACGTAGGCAATTTGCCAAACCACGTACATCTTGTGTCGTGTGTGATTGCGTGTGTGATCATTTTTCTTTCTCATTCGGTGTTATTTTCAATTCATTGTCATCGTTTTTCACAACAGTAGGTGCACCACATACATCTAAGACCTCATGCAAGTCCAAGATTTGTGTTTGTGTTTGTATTTTTGATGTGAACAGGCCACTTGATTTATGAGGTCCTTAAACTTTTACAAAGAGTATTCAGCAATGATTTCGCTTTCAGATAATAAATGCCAAGAAACCAATCAACTTAGCTAGAGTGACCATTACCAAAATGAGATTTCACTTTTCCAAAGCTTAGCTTGGAGTATTGGGCTACATGAAATAATTCAATCACTGGCCTCCATGGGGACTTCTGATTCAAAATGAGTGGGATGCAGAAAATGTATTTTTCTTCACAGTTCAAACAATGGCCTCATGATCCAGGACTCTAGCTTGCTATTTTTGGTATTATTCCTATTAAAAATAGAAAAAATATGGTCATAAGTATAATTATGTATTAATATGTGCACCAATCTATTGTGATTGGACAAAAAATAGATTTTATTGAAAATAGTGCTAATTTAAAATTTAAGTATGAAGGAATCAGTATTAGTACGCAAATTAGTACGCAATTTTGTTTGTATATAGTAAAACTCTTAAGAATAATGCTAGCTTCCCACTTTGGGATTTTTTTTAAATTTTTTTTATTTCGTGATTAAGAGAGTATTTTTTAATGATGTTGTGATTTTTTTAAAAAGCAATAGTTAAAAATGTTAAAAAAATACATGTAAAAATTAAAAAAAAAAAAAGAACGCATAAAATTGTACTAGCAGGAGCCCCAGCAGTGAGAGTAACACCACCCTTCTATTAATTCCCTATTGCGTGAGGTTTTGGATTTTTAAAATCTTGAACTTGAAGGGTTAAGGATTGGCCAAGTTCTAAGATTTTTGTATCAATGGTTAGGTTTGTAATAATTGATATCGTAATACATACGTTATGTCGTGAGTCTGAGTCACGGAATGGAGTGATATAGAAATTACATCGAAATATCTTCGTATGTCGTGAGTTTGAGTCATGAAAGGGAGATATAGAAATTACATCGAAATATCTTCGTATGATATATGGACTTGACAACATCAAGTTAATTTGTATTGTATAAGATGGGTCTCCATAGACATCTGGTCAAAATTTAAAATTCTAAAAGTTTAAAATTCAACTCAATTAGCATCAAACAGTTTTAAAACTTTTATATCAACCATTAGACTCTTAACATAGCTCCAAATTGTATTAATAGTGACATGTGGTGCTGCTAACTTTCTCTTCTTTGGTAGCATTAGTCCAAAGAGAGTTTTATGAAGTCCTAATAACAGAAAGCCAAAGACTCCAAGCTGGTAGAGTGCTACACTCATTCTCAAAGCACTAGCATTGACTTCATTAAAAGCTAATGCATTTTTAAATTTTGATAAATTTACTTAAAATAAACCTACATTGGATTCATCAAATAGGTATTTGGGAAGGTTTGAGTTATAATAATTGTTACTCTTCCAATTTGAAGGTCTACTATTCTACATTCAAACTAATATTTTATTCTAATTTTAATAGGTAATGGTTTTATTTTATTTTATTCTAAATTAGTTAGGAATCAATTATTTAAGTACTAAATTAAACTATTAATGTCCATATGGTTTAGTATAATTACAAAATATGAAGAAAAAAATTAAAAATATTATTATTAAAAAAATAATATTATATTATTATTTTGATGAATTTAATGGTTAATCCAATGTAGAATTACAGATATGAAGGTTTTGGATTTATAAAAAATGTGTACTTTTCATCAAATTTTGAAAATAAATTTAATGAGTTCAATGCTAGTGCTCTCAAAATGGCTATTATTTAAAAAAAAAAGGCAAACACAAGAAGGCTGGTTTCAACTAAGAATCTAAAATATAGGAAATTAATTGATTTCTTTAATTATTTTTGGGTGGTCACTAACTAAGCCGAAAGGCTCCACTCTTTTGTTTGCTCTCTGTCAAAGAACATGCATCATTGCTCCTGTTCTTCAATAGGAGACCAGATCTCATTCACCTTTTTCTAACCAATAATAGATTCTTTTGGACAATGGGAAAGAGTTTGATACTCCATCATCATAGATGAATTCCAAGAGAAAAAGAAAAGTAAAAAAGATTTGATTCTAGGCCTAGAATATCATAATATGATTGTGGTCCAGGGCTACAATTTATTTGGGTGGCAGTACAGCCACCGCTGGGAGCTACCTCCAGTTATATTCGTGTGTGTGTGTTTTTTTATAAATATTTTTTCACAATATTATTAAAAAATACTTCATTCATCACGAAGTAAAAAAAAAAAAAAAATTCCCAACGGTAGCTTTCTGTTGGGAGCTACTAGCTGTGGGAATAGCATTATTCAATTTATTTTGCCAATGAAGTACCACAACTACCTGAATTATGTTGGTTAGTCCTGCCAGGTGCCCTACCACAAAAGACCACATATTCGAAGGGGTTGAGCATCTCTATCTAAGGGAAGCAATGCCACTTTAATTGGTGGTCCTTAAACAACTTGGAACCATATTTATGGCACTTTCTTCACCTATAGGACATGTCTTTCTTCCCTTGTCATGGCTTTTATGTTGTCAATGGAGGGACCCCATCAACCTTGGCTAGTTTCACAAACTCCCAATTAAATGATTTGGATTTTGAGCTCTTTTGACATGGATACCAATGTCATGGTGAAAATGATCTTTTGTCATGGCTTTTTATGCTATCAAGGGAAGGAACCCACTAATCTCTAATTGGCTAATCTCCTATTTCACAAAGCGAGACTCAAAATCTCGTGCTAAAAAGAGTGGAAGTTCGAGTTCTCTTCGAGATATAATATTGAGAATTTTCATTAAATGAGCAATTCAATAAGAGATACTTGTCGACATTCCAGGCTTCCTTCTCCTATCAATGTGTATCTGAAAGAAAATACGTACCATTAATATAGATACTAATGTCAATTATAATTTATTTTGTTTATTTAATTTATTTTTTAATGGGAAGACGATGCTATTAACAGGTTATATAAAAGGGGACTGAATGTGAACAAGTTTTTCTTCTCCCGGAAGAAAATTTGGTTAAAGAAAATGGTCCTTAATGGGCTTTTTTAAATTATAATTTGGGTCTGTGACAAAGGCCTATTGGGCCTTACAATATTGGGTTAGCCCTGTAGATGTCTTATTGGGTTGAATAAGGCCCTGCTTTCCTCTCCGAACCCCTCCACGCCATCCCTACTCTATTCACTCTGCTACTCCCTCTCTAATGGCAATTTCGAATGGAAATGCTGTCTCTTCTAGCTGCTGCGGCTAGACTCCCTCCTTCGTGCCTTAGACATCCTTCGAAGACGAGCCGTCCCGCCGTTTTGTGCCATCGGAGAGATTGAAAGAATCGAGTTTTAGCTCGCTCTCAAAGGTATGCATGTTTAGCTTGGAAAATGGTACCATTTTGATTTCTGTGGGAACTTGAAACTGCTCTGATCTTTAACGCTTTATTGGGTACTGAAAATCCTGAGATTTCTATATTCTGGTAAACTGTGGAAGATATGCAGGGATATATAGGAGGTGGTCTTTCTTTGTCTTTGTTTTTTCATCTATTTTTGGGAATTTAGTTCGTTTATGTGTATGGATATTGGATAATCATTTGGATGTCTATGAGATTGATTTCTGATCCTTACTTGAATATCATTTCCGTAAATAACTTGGAAACAGAGGGAATAAACCGTAATTCCACTTCCGGTTAGACTTCACCCGTTCTCTCCCTTCCCTGCGAAATCAAATCCCTAAGTTCTATAACCTCTCTCATTTTTTGCTCCCTGTCATTCTCTCTCCATCCTCCAGTGTCTCTACACTTCGACGATCGACGCTGACGCCACTTCCAAAACACCGTTGCGGCTCGAGTCTCGTGGCTCTTCCGTCTTTCTTCCACAGTCTTTGTCGAGGAACCAGACAAATTTCTACAGGTCTTTTCCTCACTCCCCGAACGATTGTATTTTTTTTATGAATTTTCGGATTAACTTTTCTTAGCATTTCGTTGTGCATTTTATGTATGTATGTATGTATGTTATCGTCGGGGAGAAGCTCTACTGCAAGTATTTTTGTTCAAATGGAGTCATGACTAGTTACTGTAGGCTGGAATTTGTTCATTAAACTGGCACGATTTTTAAATTGAGCATTTTGGTTTTGTATCCCACAATTTTCAACGGAATTTATTACTGGTGAAGGGTCCATTTTCTGGTCATTTTGCCCTTGCCAAGGACTGTGTGTATGGTACTGAAATTACCTTCTTCCATCTCTCTCTGCGCATTTCAAATGAAAACCTTCTTCCAGCATGATGTAAACCATAGAAGTTATATAAGACCAGAGAAATCTTGGAAAAATATCCAAATTCGTGTGCTCACTTGTGCTTTTCTGCAATCTAGATTTTAGTTGATCACAGATCAAGTCTTAATTTCCTTTTTTTTATGTTGATATGCTGTTGATTTTTTTTTTTTTATAAAGAAATAAAATATATTGATCAAAGAATGGCAAGGTCAGTTCACAACTCTAATGCCCTAACTAGGTAGGCACATTAGAGACAAGAAAATCATGAAAGGCCATGCCGTTAAAATCTACAACAATAGCCCAATTACAAAGAGTTCTAAAAAATAAAAGTTTAAGCTCATCTCTCTTGATCTTCAAAAGTCCGCTCATTGCGCTCCTGCCACAGACACCACATAATGCATAGAAGGATCATCTTCCAAATTTCTTTAATTGGTTGCCTGCCTCTTATGTTTGACCAGCTGGCCAGAATTGCCTCCACTGTCTTCGGCATAACCTAGGCCATATACATTCGAGCAAAAACCTCATTCCATAGAATCCTAGCTGTATCACGATGCAAAAGTAGATGCTCTACCGACTCTTCCCCTCCTCTGCACATGCAACACCAATCTGCAATGATAATCCTCATTTTTCTTAAGTTATCAGTGGTGAGAATCGTTCCCAAAGAAGCAGTCCATACAAAGAAAGAAACTTGGGAGGGGCCTTGTGTCTCCAGATCTTCCTCCAAGGGTACTGAGTATTGGGCTCTTGGGTCAGGGCCTTATAGAAAGAACGAACGGAAAAAGTACCTTTGCTTGCTAGAGTCCACCACATAACATCCTCTTGTTGCCTGTTTGGTCTTATGGAGTACAAGAGTCCATAGATGTCTGCAAAGCTGCTTATTTCCCAATCATGTGCCGCCCTACTAAAATTAATGTTCCAAAGTATCTGTCCCCCTGAGATCTCCATGATCTCTGACACTGCAGCATCCTTGTCCCTTGCAATCTGGAAAAGGGAGGGATACAGGTCTTGTAAAGCCCTATTGCCACACCAAACATCTCCCCTGAATTTAATCCTTGATCCCACACCCAGCCACACCAAACATCTCCCCTGAATTTATTTTGAGTTCTCTCTGTTTCAAAGTCAAATTTATTTTGATGAATTTACTAATCTCTTAGGTGTAAGCTGTACATCTTGATTCGGTACCAAGGTAGAGGTTTCTCCTCATGAGCACTTTATGAAGTGGTTTTGCTCCCTATCCCCTCCCCGGAATGGAGAAAGTGAGTTACTGATCACACAACAATATAAGTTATCATTTACAGGAAAGAAAGGGTTCTGCAGTTTGTTGGTTGCAATAAGAGTCCAGATAAGCTCCATAGCAAATTAAAGGGGATTTATGTTATTTAATTTGGGGTAGGGCCAGTTTGACCCATTTTCCAATCTTGTCAAGTTCAGGTGTGTCTGAAATTTTCATTCCCTTTTCAGCCATGGTTTGTCAATACTTCTTCTCTATTACAACCCATGATAACTAGCCGTGTCAATTTTTTTCCTGTATTTTCTGTATCCTTTACATTCTTATTCTCTTTTCTTCTCATCTTATTGCATGGTCACTTTTTTTTTTTTTTTTGAAAGCATTCCATCAATTAGTTTTTAGAATGAAAATGAGGGAAAAAACCCATAGTGGTAATAACAAAAAGAAATCAGACTTTTTCAGTACCATGCACGCGGTCCTTGGCAAGGGCAAACTGACCAGAAAATTTGATTTTTTTGTATGTGATTTCATGACTTTTTTATGTTTGATTTGACTTGTGCATGAGAATTTTTATGTTTTTAAAACTTGTATTGATGTTATTTTAGAATTTAGTTTTTCTATATATATAATTTTTTATTCCCCTAGGGTGGCTCAAGTGATAAAGAAAGGTATTGGGCTTGGGGGTTATGCTCCCCATAGGTTTAAGGTTCAAATCCCATTTGGTGCAAACAATCTCTAGGGGTCATCAAACTGGGGGATTTTTCCCTTGAACTTCCCGAGGTGCACTTGCGGGAAACTCCTTACCAAAGGCCTGTGCATCCCTGGGATTAGTCGAGACGCTGTTCCGGACACTCGGTGCCAATCAAAATATATATATAATTTTTTTTTTATTTATATATAGAATATCCATATAATGACTATCCCAAAACTGTACACCGAAACGGACTGATACTGAAATATTCCATTCCAGTACCTCAACGGGAACAGAATTCAAAACTCTGCCTTCAACTAGCCAAAATTTCACCATCACTAGATCCAGTTGAATCAACGGCCAATGGATTCCTGGCCCATACAAATACAATCACCTCTATTTTTTTATATATAAATTCTGATTTATGTATTTTAATTTTTAGAGCGTAAATTGGGTAATCTAGTGTGTCTTTGTACATTTGATCATACAATAGGTTCACTTTCTATCACCGGATCCTACAGACCAGTTCAATATAAAAGCTTAGGCTATCATGTCAATTTGGCTGATTAGATCATGGAAGGAGGAGAATCGAAGTCAAGGTCGACCTTCCTGTCAGTTCTCCAGTATTGAGTATTGAGTATTGAGAGAGAGAGATGGCCAAGACTACATCGAGTACTTCAATTTGGGATGAAATCAAGTGATCTGAGAGGTAATTTGGTGTAATTTTCTGTTATTGCTTCTGAAAATTATACATGTCTTGGAGGAGAATGAAAGAAACTCGAAGAATTTCCGGTTTTTGTTTTTGAGAAATTTTCCTCCAAAAAGCTCGAGGAATTTCAGTATTTATTTTTTTTTTTGAAATGCTTTTTTCGAAGAATGGAAGAGCACACTGCCATAAGTTTCGTAATATTGTTGTTCTTGTTGTGCTTACAGCTACCTTGTGTGCTCAATGTATGAGGAGGCGGCATGAGAGGAGCTACACTGTAGTGCCAATATTTAACACACCTGGCACACCCTCCACACGGCAGTGACATTGAAAAAAATTGTGGAAACAGAAATACCAAAACAAAAAGCCATCTCTGCAGAAGCCTCACACAAATAGTACTGGCTGAGAACTCATTGCAGACCCAAACCCATCGTAGACTCAAGCCCACCATCTAACCTTCGGCTGAGAACGTGAAGGAAGACTGGCTGAGAATATGACCTTCGGCACTAGTGAAGCACTTACAGGATAAGAAGGTATAACACGTACATTCTATTATCTTCTTCCCACACATCCAAACCTGTAACACCCATTTCCCGTAGGTTAGAGATATTACTAACATACATAACATAATGCCCCATAAAGAGATTCATATCCTGAAATACCTCATTTATGGAAAACATCAAACTAATCAGAACATAATTGTTTTTGAAACGTGAAACTGAAAATATAAAGTAAAAAACATAAATTAAACCTATATTTGACTTTTTATTCAACTAACGTAAAAGAAAATTAAGTCCTTGCTCTTGATCTACTCCTGGCCCTCTAGCTTTACGTCCTCACAATCATCATTTGTGATAGTTAAACGTAGGAGAAAATAGAGAAATAAACAAAAATGAGTTGAATACTCAGTAAATAGCACATCATACCGTAAAATATAACTTAGCATAAACTTAATTTTTTTTTGGAAAACTCTTCAAGCATGCATATATCATTTACAGATTCTTATAGCATGTCTATTCATCATCAACTTGAGCGGAAACATACATAATCATGGCAAACATATAACGTGAACGCATAGAGTTCTTGTTTATCCTGTCTTTCACTTATTATATGGTGAACCATACTTGAGTCTGTGGCACCTCATAACTTGTCATAGCATGGAGTGAAACATGGACTTTGAGTCTGTGTTTCACTTAACATAAGGTGAACCACGCTTGAGTCCGTGTCACTGCATAACTTGTGGTGAACACGCTTAGGTCCATGTCACCCTGAACATAACTTATGACGAACACGCTTAGGTTTGTGTCACCCTTAACATAACTTAGGTCCGTGTCCTTTAACATAACTTAGAGTAAAACACGCTTAGGTCCGTGTTTCACTTAACATATGGTGAACCATGCTTAGATCTGTGGCATCGTCTTAACATAGCTTGTGGTGAACACGCTTAGGTCCGTGTCACCCTTAAACATCTTATCTTTCTTAATGCGTGAGAACTTATTGAATTTCATGAACTTTTCTAGCATGGCATATACTTGTAGATGGCATAGCATAACATGGCATACTCTTAAATCATATATAGAGATAATTTGACTATACTAAGATTACTAAATAATAATATTATTCAAAATTCATAACATATTCCTTAACTCCTTTTTTTTTAATAAGTACATATTCCTTAACTTCTATTTAAAAATATAACTTAATCATTTATAAAAATCTATTAAAATTATGCTTGGTAATAAAATTCTTATTAACTATCAAAAAAATAATTTTATAAAAATCTAGTTAAAAAGTCAATTGGAATATTAACTAAAATAATAGGCTTAACAGTATACAATAAAATATACTTTCAATCCAATAAGTACTTTTTATAAAAGTAAGTTGTAAAACTTTATCTTACTTAAATTTTCAGTCCAGCCCAAGAAAACCACCCATTTAATGTTATTAAAACAGTTTCTGTAAACACAGTCAGCCCAATTTAAACATTGAGTCCACATGAAGTCAACCCACTTGAAAAAATCAGCCTATTTAGAACAACATCCTGGTTTGTGAAAGCAGCCCTCTTAAAAATAGGGAAGCCCAAGGCCAAAGTGAGAAATCAGCCCACGTACAGTACAATTTAAAACACAAATCTGTGATAAGACACCTAAAGGCAAAGATGTAATTACGTAGAAAGTACTTTAAGTTTGGATGATGAGATGAGAATTTTTGGTTTTAAATGAAAGTTAAAAGTTGAATAAAATATTATTTTTTAATATTATTATTGTTTTGGAATTTGAAAAGGTTGAATTGTTTATTATATTTTATGTGAGAATTTGATATGAAAATTTTGTATCTCATCTTAGCTACCAAACCTACCCTAAAGAGGCATTTACAGAAGCTTACCAATATAAGGGTTTTAAGGGCATTTGTCGAAAACCAGTAATAATGCATGGCATTTTGGGAAAGGCTTAAACAAAGAAATAAAGAGAATCTACTTTACGTTACCAACGAGAAAACAATGAGCCGTGCAGCATAGGGGAGTTTTTTAAATTGGGTTAGTTTGTTATCTGGAGGGGTTTGAATTTTACTAGACTTTGGGAAACTACTCCTACAAGGAAAGAAACACTGAGAGGATAAGAGTTTTTTAAATTGGGTTAGTTTCTGACTAGGAAATCAAACACAGAATTAAAAGGGGCGTATAGTTATCAGAAGATGAATCCTATTCAAAACAAAATACCCTCTCACAACATATCTGATAAAAATAACGATAATAATAATAATAATGATAAAATCACACTTTTGGGGTCTGGATGTTACAAAACCACCATTCCCAGAACCCACCTGCACTTGTTAATTACCCTTTATGGATATTTGTTATTGGAGAGAGAGAGAGAAGAGCATAGTGATGAGCTAGGTCCCCATTGGTCTTATAGCATGTTTTCTTACCCTAATAATTGTTAAACTTGCACGTTCCCACTCTTATATCTTACTCCTTTTTGTTTGGATAACCAGAGTATTGAGTTCATTGAAGCATTGCCACTACAAATAGAACTGCAAGTGCTGGAGGAGTTGCTGTTGCTAATTTACTCTCTCGAAAGAGAGGATGCTCCTTTGGATGAGACAAAAGAGATCTAACCAAATCTCTCACTTACCTCAGAAGCTCACCTCTTTGCTGAGTGTTGCTTTCATATCATCCAATTGCTCAAATATATCCACAGAAGATAAAATTGGAATCAACAGCATAGTCAGAATAATTAACGACCATCCATTTCCTGATCAACCACTTCATCCCACCCTTCGCCAATTCATTCCTCTCAATGTCCTTTCCAACACCTTTATGGAGAATGTTCTGGGTCGCCTCTTTGCAGCCCACTCCAATGGTCTCAAAGCACTTGAATTCTTCAAATTTTGCCTCCACGATTCACAGTTCTGTCCAAGTGCAGATGCTTTTGAAAAAACGCTCCACATCCTTGCACGGATGCGATACTTTGATAAAGCTTGGGAACTGATGGAAGAAATCCAACGGAGACATCCTTCCTTGCTTACCCTCAAGTCAATGAGTATCATGTTGTCAAAAATTGCAAAGTTCCAATCTTTTGAAGATACCCTGGATGCATTTCTGAGAATGGAGAATGATATATTTGTTGGCAGGAAGTTTAATACTGATGAGTTCAATGTACTACTTAAAGCATTTTGCACGCAGAGGCAGATGAAGGAGGCACGGTCAGTGTTCCTAAAGATGCATTCGCGATTTCCACCCAATAGCAAGACCATGAATATCTTACTCCTGGGGTTCAAGGAAGCGGGTGATGTTACTGCAGTAGAATTACTCTACCATGAAATGGTTCAGAGAGGCTTTAAGCCAAATAGTATAACTTATAATATTAGAATCGATGCTTACTGTAAGAAAGGTTGCTTTGGTGATGCTTTGAGACTCTTTGAAGAAATGGAACAGGTGAATTGCTTCCCTACTTTAGAAACAATTACTACTCTGATTCATGGAGCTGGGATTGTTCAAAATACAATCAAGGCACAGCAATTATTTGAAGAAATTACTTTGAGAAACTTGCAACCTGATACTGGGGCTTACAATGCTTTGATGAGTTCCCTTGTTAGATCGAAAGATGTGAATTCTGCTGTATCTTTGATGAATGAGATGGAAGAGAATAATTTTGAGCATGATAGTATGACCTATCATATCATTTTCTTAGGATTGATGAGGTCAAATGGCATTGAGAGCGTTTCTGAGCTATACCACAAGATGGTTGAGAGAAATTTTGTGCCCCAAACACGAACAGTGGTTATGTTATTGAAGATTTTCTGTGAGAATAGCCGGCTTGATTTGGGTTTGAATCTGTGGAATTACCTTGTAAAAAATGGCTATTGTCCTCATGGCCATGCATTAGATCTTTTGGTGACAGGACTATGTTCCCGCGGGAGGGTGCAAGAAGCATTTGACTGCTCCAAACAAGTGTTGGAGAGAGGGAGGCATATAAGCGAGGCAGTGTCTCGCATGTTGGAAAGATCTCTACTGCAGACAGGTGAGATGGACAAGTTGAGTACACTCCACCAGATGATGAAAAAATTACAAGATGTTTTGCCCCCATCAAAAGGGCATGCTGTTTGTATTGCTGCATCAACAGATTTTAAGTAATAAGGTTTATTTTAGAGCATATACTTGTCATGATCCATAAAAATAAGTTACTGCATATATGCCTCAAACTAGTAGGTGAGTATTATCTTGCAACATCTTTGGAGAAATCATTAGATCACATGAGTTTCCACCTTGGACTTGTATATGAATCTCCCTCAAAATTTTACAATAGAAGAAAATTTCATTACTTGCCCATCATGAAAACTTGAATAGTGAACCCTGAGGGGTAGTTTAATTGGTCAGGTTTTGGATTTTATTCCTAATGGTCACCAGTTCGAGTCCTCTTAGGGCCCCTAGAGGTTTACCTGGTCATTAACTTCAGGGTCTCGTGGAATTAGTCGAATTGAGCAAGAGTTGGCCCAAACACCCACATATATATATAAAGAAAAAGAAAACTTGAATAGTGTAAATGGGTCATCTTGGCTTTGTTAAAGAAGTCTTTTATTTATTTTTAGTTCTTTTTTTGCCTCTTCCCACTGAGCAAATAAATATTACATGGAGAAATAATTTACATAGTTTAAATTATTTTCTATTTAAGTTATTGATCCTAAAAATCAGTCAGCCTGAATAAAGAATTACTCTATTATATATCATACGAGTCACCAACCCATTGATTCCCATTGAAGAGATAGGCTCTAAGATTCTTAGTTAAAGCCCTTGATAACATCCTCTTTATTATTGTGAAGAAAAACACACCGAAAAAAAAAAAAAAAAAAAGGGTTTTCACTTGATATTGTACTCATACATATTTTTCATAGAATACAGTAATAAATATAAGGAGTAATATTATTCATTATTTTGAATTTTATCATCTTTAATCATATTAGTTGATGTAACACACTTTAAACGGAATAAATCTGTCAATTAATTGAATAAAAATAACTTAAAATACAATATATCAATTGATATGAGTACGGATTTGAATATTTAAAAAAAGAAAATATTCTAACCATAAAAAAATTATATAAAATAACGGAATTTGAAATAGTTAGTTAAATTATAAAATTATTTTTATTATAAAATAAATTTAATAAATTACTTAAAAATATGTCAAATTATAAAATCATTTTTATATAATTTCTTTAGACCGGAACACTCCTCTTTAAAATTAATAATTTTTTAACTTTATATTTAGTACGACAATAAATTTGATTATATATGGCACATGTTGGGTTAAACCATTGTTTGTCTTATTGGGCCGAGTGGGCGCTGCTTTCCTCTCCAACACATCCATTCTCTCTTGACACTGCTTCTCTCTTGCTCAGCCAATGGAAATTCAGTCTCTTCTCGCTGCTACGCCTACACTTCCTCCTCCACGCCTTAGGCCTACTTTGAAGATGGTTCGTCCAAATGTTCTCTGCCGTTGGAGAGACTCAGAAAATCGAGCTTTAGCTCGCAAGGTATGCATGTTCAGCGTAGTAAATGGCAAGATTCTCTTTTATGTAGAAACTTCTGATCTCTAATGCTTTATTGGGTCTTGGTAATTCTATGGTCTTGTAAACTGTAGAATACATATGGGGGTTTAAGATGTGTTTTTTTCCTTATAAATTTCAGCGTGTAACCATGCTGGGGATTTAGTATGATGAAGTATATGGCCAACTGTATCTGCTGGCTTTTATTTTGACTTTCTACATTAGCGGGAAGACATATAATATTCCGCTATTTGTTTTGCATCATTTTCTTAGTCTATTTAATGTTGTCAGAAACAAAAAAACAATATTAAACATTTATCGCTTGAAACTAAATATTGGTTTGTGGAATGATTCGAGGGCTTCGCTTTAAGCGGAGTCATGTGAAGATGTTTTGTAGTGTTTTTCCATGTAACTGTAATTTGTTTTATTTCCACTAAGTCCGATATTTCTTTTGGTGGGCAATCAATCTTTTCCTCGAGAGGGAATATATTTTTCCAGAGTTTATTCATTACAGGCAGTTGTGAAAACTCTTAAAATGATTTGATGTGCTTCGTTATGAGAAAATGATCTAGCTGTGTAAGCACTAGTGCCATATGAAATATCATGCATCAATTCAACAAATCTCGTCTTAACTTATCATAACCAGCCTGTATTAAACAGCGGATCCCCTGAGTATTTGACATTGTTTTACAACTGTTTTGTGAGTGCACATTTTGCAGATTTATTAGCTTAGCTGATTTTTTTTTTTTTTTTCCCCTTTTCTTGATGGATTTAGATAGCATTTGGACTATTATTGTTTGTGAAATATTTAAAAACTATTTAAAGATCGGGCTTTTGTGGGTTCCTTTTTGACAATTGGGTGTGCTTTTGAACAGATAATCCTGCAGTGGAAGCAAGATCGAGGTTTTGATCAAAAGAACAGTGATGCAGCTTGTGCTGCATTAGTACAAGCCTTGAGTCGAAAAAGAATGCCTCATCTAGCTCAAGAGCTTTTACTTGAGATGAAATCTGAAGGTTTTCTGCCTGGCACCTCTACATTGTCAGCTCTGATGCTATGCTATGCGGGTAATGGCCTTATTCAGCAAGCACAGGCAATTTGGGAGGAAATAATAAATAGTTCTTTTGTGCCAAGTATTCAAATAGTCTCAGAGCTATTTGATGCATATGGGAAGATGGAACAGTTTGATGATGTAGCCAAAATTGTGGATCAGGTAAGTTCAAGAGATTTTAATTTGTTACCTGAAGTTTACTCACTGGCTATTTCATGCTTCGGAAAAGGAGGACAGCTTGAATTGATGGAAAATACTTTGAAGAAAATGGTTTCTAGGGGTTATATTATAGATTCTTCCACTGGTAATGCCTTTATTAGATATTATAGTATCTTTGGTTCTCTGAGAGAGATGGAGAATGCCTACGGTCGCCTTAAAAGGTCTAGACTTTTATTAGAAAAAGAAGGAATCAGGGCAATATCGTTTGCATATATAAAGGAAAGGAAGTTCTACAAATTAGGTGAGTTCTTGAGAGATGTGGGTCTTGCTCGGACTAATGTCGGAAATCTCTTATGGAACCTTCTGCTGCTATCCTATGCTGCCAATTTTAAAATGAAAAGCTTGCAGAGAGAATTTGTGAGAATGGTTGAAGCTGGGTTTCATCCTGATCTCAACACATTTAATATCCGGTCTCTCGCATTTTCAAGAATGTCTTTGTTATGGGATCTCCATCTTAGCCTTGAACACATGAGACATGAACAAATCAGCCCTGATCTTGTGACTTATGGTTGTTTTGTTGATGCATATATTGATAAAGGACTTGGGAGAAATTTAAACTTTGCTTTGAACAAAATGAACTTGGATGATTCTCCACTACTATTAACAGATCCATTTGTGTTTGAGGTTTTGGGTAAAGGGGACTTTCAGTCCAGCTCAGAGGCATTTTTGGAGTTTAAAAGTCCGAGGGAATGGAATTACAGGAAACTGATTGCAGTATATCTCAAAAAACAATGCCGGCGGGATCAAATCTTTTGGAATTATTGACAAGTGCTGGCCTGATTGTTCATAGAATTTTAACAAGCTGTTGTAAAAAAAGAAAAATACTTTAGCCTAAAATAGATTACATAAAAGTAAAGCACAAATTAATGTGATACATCAGATTGTAAAGTTATTTTTATCGTAAAATAAATCTAACGGATCTCATGAAGTTAATTTGTAAATTTACTTTTGTGTAATCTCTTTGTGTCTGTAGCAGTTCTTATACAAAAAAGATACTTAATTTCAGTTATTTGATACATAGGACTTTGAGATCAGTGGAAAACCTGCAGCCGCCTACAAGATCGGAGATTTCCACTCAATATATTTTGTCTTCCTAGGCACTGCATATTTATGTCCCCGAGTAGTTTTGATAATTTGATATAATAAAATTATGAAAACAAAATTCGTGAAAGGAATTTTGAGCTTTCAAGTCATTTCCAACTCATTCATTATTTTGAATAGAATAGCAGCATCCCTGTGAAATCTGGGTGTCCAATTATCTGTGTATAGAGTTGTTATTATTTAAACCAACTTATGTGATTCTTGAACAAAACAAACGAAGCTGGTAATTAATTGTGTGAGAACTCATGCATTCCATGGGGAAAAAAAGGAGTTTTCTGGGCGAGGATAGGAGGTTGATACTCCTTTATCCGTTCCAAACCTTGGATTTTTTTTTTTTCTCTCTCAGAGGAAAAATAAGAAAAATTGGCTTGGTGTCAATGTTGTATATGGTGGAAAAGGTATCTTCAGAAATGACACAAGTACTACCATCTCCTCATTTTGTTTCTGTTCTTTTTGGAAATTTCCTTGTAATGCTGGTAAATCGTCTTTTAGGATGAAATTTTCTATTTCCAAAAGTTTCAGAACTCTCTGTTTTCCTTACTCATAAAGCAAAACCAATAAGCAGAGAAAAAAAAAACAATAAGCATACTCTTTAAGAAGTACTGCATGATACATTTCTCTTGATGTTCATTGATGAAGCAGGAATAATAGTAAACTCGAAAAGATTGGTTGAATTTCTTTCTATGCTTATAAACCAAAATTTTGCTCCATGCCATGGCTTTGCTGTGGCAAAAAGTTGTAGCAGATCTGCAGTGCTCCAAGAGGATCCAGGCTAGACAGATCTGCAATACAAAACAGCACAGCCAACAGCCAGAAAATGCAGTAGAGGACTAAAACACAACTATGCAGATCTAAAATACAGAAACCCAGTGTCCCGATACACCAGAGAGGAAATTCCCCTTACAACCAAATGCGCATGTGTGTATGGTATCAACTAATCCAGATTTAAAGCCAAATTCATGTGGCAATGACACTAAACTTAGTCCTTTGGAATGAGACAGTATTGCGAATCAAACTCTGCATATCCTACATCAACAAGACATAGGCCATCAGGGGGTGCTGGGGGAGCAGTGGCACGTCTGCAAGTAGCATCCATTAGCTTTATCAATGCATCCTCATCTGCACCTGCAGCTGCTTCCCTTACCGATGTTGCCACAAGCACTCTAACCATCTGACAGTTACAGTTAGCCGCCGACCAAGTCAGTCACAATGAGATGCAACAAATCCCAAGACTTCCAGCATTCAGCAAGATAACCAAAAACATGGCAGGCCAATGGTGATATGAATATGAAGAAAAATCTAATTTTTTAAAAAATGGAAAGAAAAAGGGCAAAAAGAAGAAGTAAATGACCTGATTAGAAACCAGAAAGCATGGAAAATTCACTGAGCTTTAAGCAGCAAACATGGCCGCCACAAGGAATTGGCACATTTTCACTACAGATATTTGTTATTGTGCTAGAGTTTCTTCCAATTAGTAAACTGACCTCAACTAAAAAACTGGGTAATTTTGAGACAGGCCCAAAAGTGTAGCAATAATCTCCAAGCTTTTTAGAACCTTTAATTTGAATCAGTTCACAAACTAGAAACTTTTGCAATTAGCCCGTATTTTCACAAAAAGAGTCTGTACAAAAACTCTAGTTTTTATGAACCTTTGATTAAATTATATCTCAAACCAGAAAAATTACCCATTACTGTAACTTATCTGCATAAAGCAATGTTGATGTGTCTGACGTGTTTATTTCAGGTTATCGTTGGAAGGTTTAACAGATTATTAAGAGTATGATGGGAGAGGAAATCAATGACAGGAAATTATGATACCCTCTCAGTAAAATCTTTCCCAGTGCATGCACTTTGCCACAATATTTCTTAGCATGATATAACGTAAAACAATTACCTTGCGTAAGAAGCGGTTAGCAACCAGCTCCACACACATAACCTTTCTTCCTTCCCCATGATCCTACAAAAATACAACAGTACAAGCAATGTGAATGTCTAAATTAGGTGTAGTGGTTAAAATGTCACAACCAAGTCCAAACGCAACAAAATTATGGAGTATCCAAGTCCTATCATTTAATGGGAGTATCAGATTTCTATAAAACTAACGATGAAAAAAGGCAAGTAATACATTTGAAGCGCAGAAGACAAACTTGACATAAAACTGAAATGACAAAAATAAAAGCTAAGAGGAAAAAGAAGAACAAAAAGTAGAAAATCTGAAGACAGAAGTAAAAATAGCCATCGAAGTTTGCTTAAAAACATTAGATACAGAGTGGGCAAGCAAAAATGTATTTCAAGTTCAGCCCAAGCAGTGATTTGGAATGCTTCTATACTGCATCATACTGGAATAATAATTGTGTACTTAAAGCTCATCAACCCAGCTGCCACACTCTTGTATTTTCCTCTTTTCACTCTTTCTCTAACAACATTGAAATGACAAGAAAATGGTAATAAGATTCAATGGAAAATTTGTACTTGGATTGTGCCTTTTGTGTTTTTTTTATGAAATTTGTATTTCTGTCAAAACAATTTTCAAGGCAAAATAAAATTACAAAAGGCAAAGTAGGAAAAACCTACAGAGCAGGGCAGGCGGACTTCTGCAGCTCGAGCATGGTAGACAAAACACTGTGTTGGAGGACCACTGAAATAGAAGGTAAAATGATGAAGACATGCTAGCAATTCTATACAATCTGTTCAATTATTCCGAGTACAGAGCATTTTTTTTTTTTTTTTTAAGTTAGTCCTGAGAAACTCAGATCAGGTCAGGTGCATTAAAAAAAAAGAGGGACTTCTAAAGCTTATACAATAACATTATCCAAAGAGGATTTAAATAATAGATCAACAAATTTAGTTTGGCAAGGACAGGATCAGGTTATGGATGCAATCCTGTACATGTACTTTCATTGCAACAGAGAATCAAATGTTATGAACCTACACCATTTCCAAACTAAGATGCATATGCAATTGTGTGATAAGATTCCAAGTCCCACCCAAACCTTTCATGACTTCCTTGTATATTTCGCCCCTACCTAAAGTAGGGCTTTCTTTGTAACACTTGGCTATGCCTATTCTTTGATTGATACAATTTGATTTTACTTATCAAAAAAAGAAGATTCCAAGTCCCACCCAACAGTAAATCTAATAAGATACTATATCCCCCCCCCCCCCCCCCCCAAAAAAAAAAAAAAACAAAAAGAAAAAAACCCCCCAAACACCACTCTCTATAAAAAGAATATGCAGTTCACATTATAGTGAAAAAAGAACCAAACCATTTTTTCCTCGTTCTTTTAGCTTACCTGTATCCTCAAGACTTCTAAACACGCTACAATTGGCATGCTATTCCTGCTAATAGGTCAAGGTAGCCCAAAACATGGGTATAAACTGGTCAAGAGGGCATGTAGGCCATGTGGCAGGAAAAGAAAAGATATGATCATAATTCTAGGAGGTTATTTTTCTACAGTATCTGTATCTGATTAAGTCTAAGTGTGAGGTATTCTCAATAGATGACCCAACACCACTGCTGACCTTAAACATGCAAATAGCCCCAGCTTTCACAGAAACAAAAGAACCAAGAACAACCTGAGTTTTTAATGCTTACACGTTTCTTGAAGCTTTGGTATCACGTGCAAACATCTTGTAGGACAATAGCTTTCCTTCTAGCTGCTGCAGAAGTTGGTTAACCCTGATTATGCTGAATGTTCGTGGTTTCTTCCCATTTTCATGTTCATCCTTGTAATCATTAATTAAGTCTTTAACAGTGTCCACATTGCATTCATCGCATCCAATTCTCTGCTCATCCGTATTTTCATTACATCTAAAATTCTCAGCATCCTGCCCACTCTCACTACCTTGCTCCCCACCCTCCCAATCATTTAATGGAAGGATATAAAAATAATGCCTCCATTTGGCAGAGAAATTTGGATGGAAGGCGCGCGAGACCTACAGCAAGAAGCACCCAATATAAGTGCAACTAGTATTGAATGAGAGAGATGTGCAATGCTAACAAAGATCAAATTTCAAGCACCCCAAATACTGAAGAAATCAAATCACAAATACAAATTTCATTTCCAATATTAGCTTGGTTTTCTGTCAAATCAGAACAAAACTTTACCTCAGAAACAGATCTGACAATAAGATTTCTCGGCACTGCACCGTTGATGGCCTCTTCTATATCTCGAGATTTTATATCCTTTCTCCAAGTAGCTAGGCATAAGAAGTATAATGTCAGCAACAGTCAGAGTGAAAATGAGAAAAGCCGACAAAAATAAATAACTATTAATCTCCCGAGTCCCGGAACCAACCACGCTACTTGTGGGGAAAAAGCTACATAAAGTTCTTCCAATCAAAAAAGACCAATTCCCTACTCATGAACAATCAATCAAACAGCAATTGCTTCAAAAATGTAGAACACCAAAGAAAGAATGTTTTTCTCAAACATTGCCCAAAGATTTACATGATTTAATCACCTATAAAAAAAAAAAAAAAAGATTTACATGATTTAATCAACAGCATTCCTACCAAAGAAAGAATGTTTCGACGAGAATTTTTTTTTTTATGAGTAATATAAAGTTTTATTGAACCAAGTAAATAAGCGTAGCCCAAGTACACAAAAATTATACAAAACAAAACGCGTAATTACAAGTTAGGAGATAAAGATAGATGCAAGCAATGAAAATTTGTAGGAGAAAGATTTTTTTTTTGATAAATAAATAATTATATTGATCAAAGAATGGCAACGCCTGAGTTACAACTCTGATGCCCCACCTAAGTGGACACATTTGTAGGAGAAAGATTACAGTCACTTTTCGTTTTTTATTATTTCTTAGTCCCCAATAAAGGTCAAACATTATCTCCAAGAGGCGTAATTCTTGGATTGATATACTAGGCCTGAGCCATACCTTGAACCCCCAAAAATAGAGGAAAAATTTTAAATGTGCTTATCAAGAAATAACATCTAAATAATGTGGGCTTGCTAGTGTATTTTCCATTTGAAGGGCTTCAGAAAAACTGGATGAATTGGACAGTGGATTAATAACATCTACATTAACATCTTCTCCAAATTCTACCCTTTCCATTTTCTTTTCAGAAACAAGTCCCCAAAAAGGTCAAACATTATCTCCAAGAGGCGTAATTCTTGGATTGATATACTAGGCCTGAGCCATACCTTGATCCCCCAAAAATAGAGGAAAAATTTTAAATGTGCTTATCAAGAAATAACATCTACATAATGTGGCTCGCTAGTGTATTTTCCATTTGAAGGGCTTCAGAAAAACTGGATGAATTGGACAGTGGATTAATAACATCTATATTAACATCTTCTCCAAATTCTACCCTTTCCATTTTCTTTTCAGAAACACTGAATTCCCAAACGTTTAAATACCTTTACCATCATAAAACCTAAACCCCAACTCCTCCTAAACTTTACCATCATTTTTTTATAAGATAAAGTTTTATTAAAACGAGTAAAGAGGCATTGCCCAAGTACACAAGTAGTATACAAAAGGGAACACCTATTACAAATTAGGAACTAGAAAATGATACATTGAGTACAATGACAGAAGCCAAAAGAAACAAGGCATGAAAAAAGAAACTTCTAAGCTCATCAAAAGAGCCCTCCCTATCAGCAAAGCTCCGATCATTCCTTTCAAGCCAAATGCACCACATGACTCATGAGGCATCAAGGAACCATTATCCATATAGCCAGAATGTAGGTAAGGCCTATCTACCATGCAAGAAGATCCACCACCCTCCTAGGCAGCATCCATGTGAGTCCAGTCCTGCCAAAAATATCATCACATAGCCCCCTTGCCACCCTACTATGAAGAAATAAATCCGGAAAAAAAAGGGGGGGAAAAAAAAAAGAAAAAAAAAAAGGAAGAAGCAGTCCGTGAGCCATACTAGGATTGCTTAGCATCTCCTCAAACAACCCAACCAACGAGATGCACATCTCAAGCACCATCAAGACACAACCATGATGCTTTTCAAGCTGAAGCTTAATTATTCCTACTTCTAAGTACACTCATAAAGTTTTGAGTTAATGTCCAACATGCATTCCCATCACAGGGAACCTGCTCGTGCAAGCACAACTCAGTAGAAACACAAACACTACTGGAGTTGAACCAAATGAATAGAAAGCAGCTCCACATGTAGGCTAACCATCCAACCATATCCCAATAATGAGAACAAAAAGCTAAGCAAGAAAGGAGAAGCTCAAGCTTCCCATTGACAGGAGTGAGGCATACACTGCACCAGCCATGCAAATCCAGCATAAACAGCAGTAACCAACACCATGACCACAACAAAATGAACACAACAGTGGAAAAGCTGTCCACAGCATCAAGGTCAACAACATGCACCACCAGGTGCCTGCAAGCTTTAGATTCTACCAAGGGCTTCCAAGGCATGCTGCCATGAAGCCCCATTCCCTTTGTTCCTCCCTCTGATTCTCCCTCTTATATTAACAATAGTTTTCAAGCAAGTAATCATTATGAGAAAATCATAAAAAAGACTATTAAGACTAAATTTATGTTTTAAGGGCGACATTATAGGAACTCCATTCTTAGCTTCTACTTCACATTGTAATCGTTTAATAATTCAAATTAATTTGAAATTGGAGTGTGATAAGTAAACTGCCAACACAGTAACCTTTATATAACTAATGTATCAATAACAACTTGAGTGCCAAAAATTAAGACATCTGAATAAGAAGAATGCCACATTCAGGGAAGATGAGGTAAGAACGTACAAAAAGCACAAACTTGTTGAAGAGCTGTGACTCCCTTATCTGTGCGCCCAGCAACAACAACACTGCCTTCTACGGGTAAACCTTTGTCTTTCAGCAATTGTACTTTATTCTCATCAACAAATTTAGCAAGAGATCTTTCTATTACACTGTCAAAAGTAAAGAACTGTACTAAAGAGTATGATAAAAATGATGAGAGCCAGCAAAGCAGATTCCAGATTCCAAATCATTTTGTAAAGTTCTATGAAGAAAGCTTCAATGCAATGCACATTGAAGCACCCAAAAACAAAAAATTAGGCAGCATTGTTACGTAATAATGAATGAAAAGTTGTCAACCCTTTCAGAGGCAGAAAACCACCACTTTCGAGGAGAGTACCTTTTTTTTTTCTTTTTGATATGTAAGAGATAAATATTATTGATATGAATGAGATAGGCAAAAGCCATGTACACCGGGAGTATACAGAAAAACACCTAAATACATTCTATCTGCGATGAATCGAGGAGAGTTCCTAATACAAAAGGCATAGTAAAAGGGGTGATTCCATTTGTTCCTATAACCCAAAAAACTATGCAAGACTACAAGCATTGCAATGACCAACAAAAATCATTAAAAAAATCAGTTTAAACATCATGTTATGTAATACGGAATACCCTCTTCTCAAAAGCCAAAAATAAATGGCACGTGGAGTATTTCTGCACTGTTCTAATAATTTGACCAAATTGCGCAAGTTAAAAGGAAAACAACTTACCCCTGGACAGTGTTCAAGCCAGGCTGCTTTTGCCAACCATCAAAAGAACCCCCGTGATATGAAAGAACAATTTGGAATGTTAATCTTGCCCATCTCCCAGTCCTATCTCCAGCGGAAACACTCTCCAATTCAGTTTTATCAGAAACCTCTAGAGTTTCAGCATCATTATGAACATTATGTGTCTGTGGAGAAAGTTCTGTAGAATAAATATATAAACTAACTAATTCTATTAAATAATCATTAGTCAATTACCAGCATAATTCTCTCCCAATCAATCAAAAGGGAATAGTTCCAAGCTTTGAATTCGAAAATGCATAATCCCACAATGACAATCAAAACAAATTTTGACTATTGCAACAAATCAGAATCTAATAGCAACCCACCTCAATCCCAAACAATGCGGACAATATTGATGCGCGCCCGTTGACTGAATTTGAATAAAAATCGACGACTTCTTGCCAAGGCCTTGTGTGCATGAATTCGTAGCTTTCCCTAGGCAATAAATAAATAAAAATAAAAATAAAAACCCAAACTTCAAGCGATTTCTCAGCTGAGAAACATCTAAAGATCCATAAAATGATGAAATCACAGGGGAAGTACCTGGCAGTCCACCTTTCATATCTGCAAGGATCGGTATGGTTATAATGTACATAAACCTTGTTCCGAGCTTGATTTTCCATCGCAAATCTCCGAATACCTTCTCTGGGAGAAACCAAACTTACTCTGCAGGACGCTATCATACCCTTTTTTGTACTTACAGTCAGTACAACATGGACGGTACCGGACGGCAAGTGAAGCGAGTTTGATGCATGTCAGGAGTTTACGAAGAAAGAGTTTGATGTCGGGGAGTACGCAAAGAAAAGGGGTTCGAACTCGAAGGAGGGCCCGAGGTGTGGCAAATCCTGTTTTCCGGGCATCTCGTCTAGTAATGAATATTCAATTATATAAATTAATTCGAATTCGAACTATTAAATTAAATGTGTTCGGCTAAGAATTTAATGGCCCCAATGCTTTAAATAGAAAAATTTAAATTCAAAACCTCCACCTCTTTATAAAAATAAATAAAAAGTAAACGTGTCAAATTTTTAATTTGAGGAGTAGTTAAGTTGGTTAAGCCTTGAGTTCGAGTCCCCTCAATGTCAATTGAGATTTACCTGACTATTAATTTAAGAATCTTGTAAAATTAATCAAGATGCGCGCAAGTTGGCCCAAACAGTCCGGGGTGTATATATAAAAAAAAAAGATAATAGGTTGTGTCATATCACCCATTTTGACCCATTTAATAATTAATTAAAAATAAATCAACACGACACGGTTTATTTAAACCTGTTTCATTTAATTGGTTAAATTAACACACATAACCCATTTGACCTTATTAATATAATTTCACATGAGGAATTCTACATATAGTTGTGAAGTGTACAAGCGCCGCACAATTGCTTTGAAAAAGAGTGAGATCCATGATTAAAAAGTTAATTTTTTTCATATAAGTCCCATATTAATTCACTTTTTTCAAATAGACTGTGCAGCGTTTGCACAATCACAACTGCAAATATCATTTCTCAATTTTACATAAAAGTTAAAATTTATATTTATTAGTATCCACAATATTTTTTTAAAAAAAAAAGACTACTTATCAACAAAAAATATTAATATTTTTTAAATCTTCAAATAGAATAAAACCAATATTATAAACCCTACAATAATAAATATGAGTGTTGATGTCATTTTTTTGTCAACAGGCCGGAAGGGAAAAATGATCTATTCTCAGCCCCGTTGAGGTTGTTCTGGGCCTGGATTGGTGTTGTGTGGGCCCTCGATGCGCCAAGCCTACATCGGTGTTGTGTGGGCTCCCAACTATACAATGCCGATGTGTATATCTATGGCGATGAATATTATATAAAGTAGGAAAAATAAAGAGAAATAGACACGCAAATTTATATGGTTTAGCATTGAGCCTATATCCATGGTGGCTTGGGAGGGGGGGAGGGAAGAATCCATTATAATAAGCTTGATTTATAATCTATCATAGTCTCTCATCCTCACTATACAATAGATTTCTTGGATCTCTTTTCCGTATCCGAACTATATTGCTGGAACCCATATCTTGATGTTGAAGAAGCCTTGCCCCTGACATCTAGCCAAAAGTCTACCAGAAAGTCTCCTGATGTCGTAAGTCCCTTGTCTTTTATCTCCTGCATTTTCTTGCTTTATGTCACATCACCCCTCTTTATGTCCCCTCATCTCTTTTTCTCCTAATATTCTGACACCACACCTTGCATTTCCTTACTTCTCCATCCATTTCCCTCTTTCTTCATTTGTCTTCTAGTGATGACATTTTGATGAGCTAGGCATTGAAAACTTTTTTGAGCTCTATGATATTTTACCCTTCAACAATGAGCATAGTTCTAAAATTATAATCCCGATAATAGACATAAACATATTGAGAAATACTAATATTATATCTCAACAATAATAAAATTATAATTTTGTAATAAAATCTAAACGGGTCAAAACGGATTGATTTCGAATTAAGTAGATTGACTCAATATTAACCCATTTATAAATCATGTCTTAACGGATCAACCTGTTTTGACTCAAGCCTATTAACATCAAACTCAAATTTGCTGATTTCTTATCATATTCGTGTTGAGTTTACAGACCGTATCACATATTGTCACTCATATTGAAAAAGTGAAATAATTCGAATAATTTACAATTTAAATAAAATAATTTAATATTTTTAACGAAGTCAGGCACTTACCTCAATTGATAATGATATAGATTTTTAAATAAATAAAAAGAATATCATTAATATTCTCATCATGCAGAACATGTACTACAGCTATAAAAAGATTTTATAAACTAATACAATTTCATAAGATCAATTAAATCTGTTTTAAAATAAAAATAACTTTATAATCTGGCATAACACATCAATTTACATTAATTTTATAAGTTTAATATTTTTATAACTAATACATTTATTATATATAAATATATATATAACTGATTCCATCATCCAATCTTATAAAGCAATAAAGAATCTCCCACCCTTAAAAGTCATGCAATATACAAATATGGCGTGAAAGACGCCACTTAATTTGAGTCTTAGAAAATTGCACTATTGGAAGAGAGGGAAGTGAAACTCTACTCTTACTTGCATTTCATTAAGGTTTATTGAAGAAACTGTAATTTGGTAGAATGAAGTTCCTAACCTTATTAGATTCATAAAAGACAAAATATCAATATATGTTTAAGAAATGGTGTGGCAAGCTTCCATATCCACAGTATAATTGATGTGTCAATAGAAGAGTATTAAGTGTCAAGCTTGCAAATAGCGGCATTACTCTTCTAACAATACACGCTACACAATGAACAGCATTATATCATTAGAGTGCATCTCCTCACAAACCTCCATAATAATTTTTTTTCATAGAACTCGATTAAATGCCATCAAATTTCTTAATCCTAACGCTTCTAGGGGATCCAAGTACAAATTCTATGTCAACTAATTACTTTTTGTTAATACTTTTGTAAGGATTTTGTAGTCAAAAGGCACAAGGAAGAATGCAAATTCAGCAACATAGCAGAGGTGGTTAAAAGAAAAAATGTCCACAACAAATGGTGTTGCGGCTCCAACAAACCATCTATAACTTTGATATAATAAAGACAATGGCTACAGACATAAAGAATTACATAAAAATAAACTCACAAACTTTTTTTTTTGATAAGTAATATGATATTTCATTGATAAAAGGATAGGCATAGCCCAAGTACACTAGAGGTATACAAAAGCATACACCTTTTTAAGAACTAGTAACAGTTACAAGAAAATCATGAAAACTAAGCCCATTTAAATCCAACCCCATAGCCCACATAAATAGAGTCTTCCAAAAGAAACTCCTAAACTCTTCCAAGGAACGTTCATGGTCCTCAAAGAGTCTCTCATTACGTTCACTCCAAATACACCAAAGAATACAAATAGGGGCCATTTTCCAAACAGCTGCAATCTGTGGTGTCCCAGTAATACCTCTCCAGCATGCCAGAAGATCAACCACCCGGCCTGGCATCACCCATGCTATTTCCATCTTGCTGAAAAAGTAGTTCCACATGTCTCTAGCATACTCACAGTGTAAAAGTAGATGATCCACCGTTTCCCCACTCTTCTGACACATACAACACCAATCCGTGATAACAAGGCCCCTTCTCCTCAGATTATCATTAGTCAGTATCTTGCCTAAGGCTGCTGTCCAAACAAAAAAGGCAGCCTTTGTTGGTGCTTTAGTCCTCCAAATGTTCTTCCAGGGGAAAGAATGTCCTTGTTGCCCAGTAATAGAATTATAAAACGAGCGTACTGTGAATTTTCCTTTCCTCAAAGGTCTCCAAATCATCACATCTTCAGTTGTGGCAGCAATAGGAATGTTATACAGCAAATTAAAAAAATCCACCAGCATGTTCACTTCCCAGTCGTGTACCTCCCTATTTAGGCTGATATTCCACTCTTGTGAACCTTGTATAGTTACCCTCAAATCAGCTACCATGGCATCTGGATCCCTTGCAATACTGTAAATAGCAGGATAAGCCTCCTGCAACACTGTGTCACCCACCCAACAATCCTTCCAAAAGCGTATCCTTCTTCCATCCCCCAAGCTCAATCGAGTATTACTAGCAAAAGAATCCCATCCTTTCCGTATGAACTTCCACAACCCCACTCCATAGGACCCCCTTCCCTCTTTTGTACACCAACTCCCCATTTCACAACCATATTTCAAATCTATCACCCCTTTCCATAAGGCTCCACTCTCATTGTTATATCGCCAAAGCCATTTTCCTAATAAAGACCTATTAAGAATCCTCACATTCCTAACCCCCAATCCGCCATCTCTCAAGGAAATGCACACCTTATCCCAGCCCACTAAATGAAACTTAAACTCCTCTCCTATTCCACTCCATAAAAAATCACGTTGAAGTTTTTCCATTCTACATGCAATGCTAGCAGGAAGAGGGAATAGAGACAAATAGTACGTAGGAAGATTTGAGAAAGTGCTCTTAATAAGAGTGAGCCGCCCCCCTTTGGATAAATATAACCTTTTCCAACCAGCCAACCTACGCTCAAATTTTTCCAAAACCCCATCCCAAATAGACTTAGCTTTGAAAGAAGCCCCCAATGGGAGTCCAAGATACTTCATCGGCAAGAAAGAGACCACGCATCCCAATATGTTAGCCAATCTGCTCATGTTACTTACATCCCCTACTGCGACCATTTCTGTCTTATCAAGATTAATCTTCAATCCGGAAATAGCTTCAAAACAAAGTAGAATGGCCTTCAATGATTGAATATGTCCAGCATTTGCCTCACACAATAGCAAGGTATCATCTGCAAATAAAAGGTGAGAAATAATAGTTTGGCTATGTGAATCCCCCACAGAGAAACCAGAGAAGAACCCTCCTCCTACAGCCGCCGTCACCATTTTACTCAGAGCCTCCATGACTACTACAAATAAAAGTGGTGATAATGGATCTCCTTGACGTAGCCCTCGCGAACTATTAAAGAAGCCCACTGGTTCTCCATTTACCAATACCGAGAAGCGTGCCGTTGACACACAATGCCCTATCCACTTCCTCCATCTTTCCCCAAACCCACATCTACTCAACATGTACAACAGAAAGTCCCAGTTAACATGATCGTATGCCTTTTCCATGTCTAGCTTACAAAGTATACCAGGAATTCCTGATCTGATTCTGCTGTCCAAACATTCATTGGCAATGAGAACCGAATCTAGTATTTGTCTCCCCCTAATAAAGGCATTTTGCGATTTAGAGATAATCTTTTCCATTACCGTGCTCATTCTATTTGCCAACACCTTCGACAATATCTTATATACACTGCCAACAAGACTGATCGGTCTGAAATCTTGTACCTCTATTGCCCCAGCTTTTTTAGGGACTAAGGCAATAAAAGTAGCATTTAGGCTTTTTTCAAATTTGCCATGAGTGAAAAATTCCTGGAAAACCCGCATAACATCTTCTCTCACCACCTCCCAACAAGTTTGGAAAAAAGCCATGTTAAAACCATCCGGGCCTGGAGCTTTATCTTTATTCATTTTCCTAAGAACTTTATGTACTTCTTCCTCTTCAAAAGGTCTCTCCAACCACACCCTACTAACTTGGTCAATACTCTCAAAAGTTAGGCCATCCACCTTAGGTCTCCAAGCAATAGGTTCTGACAATAAGTTTTCAAAATGTGCAGCTACATATTCCTTCATTTCCGCCTGATCTGACGAGGTAATACCATCAATATTCAGAGACTCAATGGTATTGAACCTCCTATGTGCATTAGCTACGCGATGGAAAAACTTGGTGCATTTATCCCCCTCCCGAAGCCATAACGCCCTTGACTTTTGCCTCCATGAAATCTCCTCCAATAAGGTAAGTCTTTCGAGTTCAGTTACTACTTGCTCTTTTCGATTGATCTCATCACCTACTCCCTCCAAACTCTGTAATTCTTGAAGTAAGCAATTTTTCTGGTTAGTTATTTCACCAAACTCCTGCTCATTCCATGTCTTCAAATCCTTCTTCAAAGCTTTCAATTTTCCAGCCAACACCTTACTCGGATTACCCTCAAATACATAAGAATTCCACCAATTTCTAACCAAATCCACAAACCCCTCCTTTTTTAGCCACATGTTTTCAAACTTAAAAGGCCTCTTACCCCCTTGCACTCCACCCCCATCTAGTAAAACAGGAAAATGGTCAGAACATAACCTCTGGAGCCTCTTCTGGGTCAGATCTGGAAATTGCATCTCCCACGAAGGCGAAATAAGAAACCTGTCCAATCTTGACCAAGTGTGATTATTAGACCAAGTGTACTCCCCTCCCATCAGAGGAATATCCATAAGGCCTAGTTCAAAGATAAAGTCCGAAAACTCCACCATTGCTGAATTTTGAAGTCTCCCCCCCCCCCCGATCTTTCGGTAGGGAATCTTGTTACATTAAAATCCCCACCAATGCACCATGGGACCTCCCACCAAGAATTAAGTCCAGCCAGCTCATCCCACAACCTTTTCCTCTCCCTATCCAAATTAGGCCCATAAACCCCAGCGAATGCCCATACAAACCCATCTTCCAAATTTTTAAAGGAACACCCCACTGCATACTCCCCCATAAACTCATCAGTACACTCCACAACCCTCTTATCCCACATAACCAAAATACCTCCCGAGGCCCCTTTCGATGGTAAATATATCCATCCTACATATTGACAACTCCAAATGCTTCTAATAATTCTTCTACTAATGATTTTCAACTTTGTTTCCTGCAAACAAATGACATCCGCCTTCCATTGCCTTAACAAAGCCCTTATACAAAGACGTTTATTCGACTCATTCAACCCCCTAACGTTCCAACTCAGAATTTTTGGCTTCATTTACAAACTGCTCCAGCCCTTCCCTTATTTCTGCCCCTACTCGCACTTCCCTCCTTTCCTTCATAATTTATAGACCACATCAAGCGTTTCAGCTCCCTATCTCTTTTTGACCCTACTCCCTGATGTCCTGCTGCAATGGCTGTAATCAAAGCTTTAAATTGCTCTTCATACCCCTCACAAGATATTCCCAAACAGCTTTGAAGGTCCTCAACCTTTTTTAAAAGCCAGTCAGTGGAAATATTAGGGGGAATCACATTTAAAGGTGTGGGATCCTCTCCTACAGCCTCCTCCTCCTCTGTTGGAATACTAGTAGGATCATACAACATCAACATCCCTTCCTCCTTAGCTGAAGAGCACCCTCCCTCCACCTCTTCCACTGTTTTTTCTTGTATCCCCTCACACGGCACCCCCAAGCCCTCTAGTTTCTCACCAGACTGCACTACAGGTAAAAACACCTGCTCTAATGGTTCAGAACAAGTCTCCGAAATGTTCTGTACAAACCCACTCGATGAAGACCCTCCCTGGACAGCTCCCGAACCCTTACTGAAAAAAATAGGCTCAATCCCGTTGCTTAAAGCCTCCATTTCATTTTCCGGCGACTGTACTACCACCGGCGGGACCTCACCTGAGCCGCCGCACATGGTCGATCGGTTCTGTGCCAGAACCACCCCAAGTCTCGGCCCTAGAGGTACTGTATCGGACTCCCCATACAGACCCTCAATCTCGGCCCCCTCCCTTTCCGGCGACTGTACGACCACCGGCAGGACTTCGCCTGAGCCACCTTCCACCGTCGGCCGGTTCTGTGCCAGAGCCACCCCAGGACCCGGCCCTATAGGTGCCATATCGGCTTCAATGGTCAGACCCGAAACACACTGTTTCGGGTCTTTTACACGCCAGTTCAGGCCTGAGTTTTTACTCGGGCCCAGCCCATGCACACCCTTGCCCAGGCCCAGCCCGTGAACCACACCTTTGCCCTTTGGATCTTCCTCTCCCCCCTGGCCCACTTGTATCTGTTTTCCAGCTCCCATCTCATTCTGTCCCTGCTTTCCAATCCGTGGGCCACAGCCCACTATCTGGCCTAACTCTATTTCAATCCCTTTATTCTCCTCAGCACACCGTAACAGCCTACTTAAGTTGACTTGCAAAGCATCAACCTGACACTTTATCTCCTGTAAAGCACTCAACACCGTTTCCTCATTCATACTAGCTCTACTAGCTTCCCCCTTAGCCTGCAACCCATCCTTTAGCAGACCTACCCCTCCTCTAGCACCTGCCATAGTCTCAGAGTGATGTGACCCCCTGACTGTAGCTTGGAGCACCTCCCTGTAAGACCTGTAAGAAGAGCTTTGTGGTGGCTGTGAAGTTGCTCCACCAGTACAGCCAGCTTCCCTCAGTGCCTCCACCATTTTCCTCCACCCCCTTCCTTCCTTATCCTCTGGAATAAACAAGAAATTCCGATATCCACCCCCCCCATATTCCATCAGCTCTAAAAAACTTCCTCTAGAATTAGTACGTTTCTGTGCAACATACCCCCTATCACCTTCTCTATGCCCAGAAAAAAACTCCTTCCTACCAGCTTTCAAGCAATCCTCTAGAGCTTTTAAGAACCACCTTCCCGTGCCTATCCTCAGTCTAACCTTTTTCACCACCTTCCAACCTTTTTCAGTAAGATGAACCCAACTTCCCTCCCTTACAACCTCAAAAATCTTAGATTCAATCGCCACCCGTTTCCTCATAACTCCACTAATCTACTAACTCTCCTCTATAATCACCAAAGCTTCACCAGAATGGAATAGTTTTCATCAGCAGCCTGACATGCTTACGAACATTAACCCACTCATCCTCCTCTGATCCAAAACCAGCAAAACGGACAAGTACTTCCTGAATATCCAGCAAGATTACAGACATGACATGAAACAAACGGTAGGTGAAAAGCCAAGAAGAAAAAATGTAACCCTAAACTCACAAACTAACGTAGATTCGTGAAATCCGCTAGATTTACTTTACAATAAAAGTAACTTTACAATCTGACGTACCACATCAATTTGTGTTTATTTTTGTGTAATTATTTTATGACTAAAGTATCTCCCTATTAAAAAACCATGCACCTAACTGTGAAAAATAAATTTGATGAAACTTGTAATGAGCACAGAAAAATAAAAATAAAACAATGCTAAGGACACTTGAGAAAAAGCAAAGTCCCTTGACACTGCAGGCGTTGTGGGATATGTATTAAGGATATGTATTTCTGAACTTCTCATTTCGTTTATTCATTACAACCATGAAAATTTATGCAGGACAAGGAGATTTTATGGTGAAATGTACTCCCCAATTCATCTAGTTTATTGCCACAAAACCTAGCACAAAGAATTGCACCTGTTCGTTAAACAGAAACTTTGTATCAGTTCATGGATATGATTTCATGGCATCTTGATCAGAAAAACGAAACACAAGAACCGTGTATGAAAATATCATCGGCTCTTCAGAGTCTAGGTTGTTCCATAAAAGATATGTGTGTTTATACCTGTATGAGAGACCTAAAAAGGGCAATTACTGTAAATTTCATCACTGCCCTCCACGTGTTGCAGCGGTGAGAGGTTGAACAGCTGCTAGAGGATTCACTTGGTACGAAAACGCAAGCTGCCACAAATCCATCACGGCCTTCTTCAAGAACAGTACTTGTCTTCCAGCAAACCTGAAACAAAAACATTTTAGTAAATTATCCGAACTCTTCACAGTTGAATTAGATTAGCTTTCAGCCTCTTCAATTCTATTGAGGGCTTTTTCAGCTATACAGTGTATTTTGAGCAGTTTCAACAGAGCAAAAATCAGTTATATTATTATTATTATTATTTTTTGTGTGAAGACAACATCTTGGATTGGAAGAATATCCAACTGCTGTGTCACAACTTTCAGCATAAGAACATTGATAATTGTAACAGAAACCTATTAAACAGGCTTTCCTGAATATGAAAGGTCATCTTAAACAGGCTATACAATTAGTTTAGAAAAAGGGAATCTTAAGCAGTTTTACTTTAATTTTGGGAGAGACACAGCTGCAAGCCAAAAACCAAGACGATTTTAAACTAAAAGTAGAAAAGGAATATATTTTATAATCTCTGACTTTGGAATTCTACATAAATGTAGACCGGAAAGAAGAGAATATAGTACCTCTTCAAAAGAGCCTTTTTCTTTCGGACAACATGGCACATGAGCAAGATCAAACAGCCCAGGAAAATTTTCCCATTCGATAAAACCAATCGAGCATTACCAAACTTCAAAGTGAAGGTACGAAACCACCAGAAACATGGTTCTATCCGCTCAGAAAATTTTAAAACTGCTTGTTTGGCAACACTCCCTTGATTAGGTTGGTATTTGGCTTTCAATGCTTTTCGAGAACCCTCAGGCACATTCAGTTCTTTCAGTGATGAGAAACGAGTGTCGTGACTATCTCCCGGCAAAATTGAGGGTCCTTGTGACAAGTTGGTGGCTTTAATAGAATGAAGGGAATGTAATTTCCTCAGAAGTACCTATAATAAAGGACATGGGAAAATATAAGAACTTATATTTTTTTTAATCAATTGATAAAACAATCTGATGTTTTCAGCCATTTGGAAAAACATGGAAATGAAATGAAATTTCCATCAAGAATGTATATCAACTCACTCATGAAACACAGAGTCATCACCAAGACTAGGAAATATTATCCCAATTACAAACTGGCCTTGCTTGAACATACAGTATGAAATAGCTAGAAACATATTTTATCTACCATAAATGTAATAATAAGGATAGTATGAAATCCCTAATCCATGAATTTACTATTATCAATATGCTTGAGAAATATAGATTGAGGAAGGAAAAAAAAATCTTTTCAAATGCCACCAAAAAGACAAAATAAAGGCAATTCGTAGAAGGTTATCAAAATTTAGGCTTCTAGATAAATCGACGAAGGGTTTTCTCAGTTAACTATAAAATCAAACTGAGAAATGTAGCTTTTGATAAATGGTAAAAATAAATAGTAACATGGAACATGTTCTGTTATATGTTTGTATTTCTACAAATGAAGGGGGAAACGTGAGTAAAATTTTGTGACGTGATTCTTTTTTATACAACTACATTTAAAGTTCAATAAAGGGGGCATGGTGCAAGTATCCAGAAGGTATACAAGACCCCACAAAGAAATACTTTCCATGAAATGATAGGAAGAAATAATGATTAACGAGTTTCACAAAAGAAGGGAAACATATAAAGTAAATTGTGAGAATATAGATGGAATGGTAATATTCGCCTCTTCTTATCGGCTTGAACTTTTGAGACAAGTAGTGATTTAACGTGGTACAAAACAAAGGTCTTAAAGTTCGAATCCTAATCAACACTTTGCCCCCCCAACCCCTACCCCTCATCTAATCTTATTTCATTTTATTTCCTTCCCAAACATCATTCAAACACAAACATTTCCAAACTAATCATTACAATTTTTCCAAATTTTTAAACAAAAAAAAAAAAACAATTCAACTTTTTCAAATACCAAAATAAAAATAATATTTAAAATTAAATTTTAACAATATTTTAACTTTATAATATTTCTTATTCAATTTTTTCTCTCTCCTTTCCCAAAACCAAAAAAATACTTAACTCAAACTATCTCACTACTATTCACAAACCATCTTACTATTATTCACAAAATTCTCACTTAATCTCATTCCTCAAGCATCCTCTAAGTATTCACGTGTTGAACCCCATTTATTAAGGGAGAGTCTGACTGCACATGAGATGAGTGTTAAAATATTAATTAAACGACTAAATGCACCCATTCCCATTAGCTTGACCCTTTGGGACAAGTACATAAATATTTGATAAGGATAACAATAGCAAAGATGATGGGGGTATAAGTCAGAGTTGCAATGGTGAAGGTTTATGAGCACCAACAGAACGAGACATCATATAGATATAACAATGCAAAAAACAAATAAATAACCATCAATTAAGTGCAGACCATTTTTAAGGCATGCTTCTGATTCCCTACTTTAATTCATGTTCGTGTGTGTGTGTGTGTCCGTTAAAAAGTTAAAATGAACACAAAATTTACTGAAGCTTACAGAAAAGCAACCGCAAATATTTACATAAGGGAAAATGTTGAAGGTAACACGAAAAAAAAAAAAGACTGCTCCGAAGTTGAAATGCACATTTACATACCCAAAATTTGCTGAAGTTTACATATAAGAACCGCACATATTTACATAAGGGAAAAAGTCGATGGTAAAACTAGAAAATGGTTGGTAAGCTCATACATGTATGTGCCCTTGTGTCCAAAAAAATGTCAAAGTTTGAAATGAACGTTAACATGCACAAATACTAAATTTTTCAAATAACCAACCCCACATGTTTACAAGATGGAAGTTTTTGAATGTATAACTTTAAAATGACTGGTAGAAATACCATCAGTTAACCCCCAAAAGAAGAGGAGAACAATGAAACAAATGAAGTATAACATTTTAGCCCTTAAATTGCTACCTACCCTTTTCATTCTAAGGTTGACTACGTCAAATAGCAATTGCAAATCCCACATGAACAGTTCAACATTAACATATAATGTTTGGTGAAGGCTTTCTACTGAAGAGCATGTCCTCATAGTTGATGAGCCAAATCTTATTCGAGAAAAGAGTCAACAAAAAATCATGAACCATAGGAATAGTATCAGTCAATCTAAAGAATGGTAATTCTCATTTATACTTGAATTCTACAGCTTAGTCCGACAATGATATCATATGTCATGAAATCAGTTCATGAACACTGGTTGTCATGCCAAATCCAAAAACCAACACAGTTCATTCCAATAAAGGGGACTCCAACTTAGATCTATGACAATATAAAATACCTGTCGTTTTTCCTCAGGTAGTGCAGCTTTCTCAACCAACGAGATGGCAAATTCGAAATCATTTAAAACTGTTGCAAGAATGGTCACGGCATAGACCTCGACAACTTCAAAATATTCATCAACTCCTAGAATAAATCGCCTGTCATGTCTTGGGATACAATCTACATTTGCTTCTGCATCAACAAGAACATAGTATCTTTCATCTACAGATCTCCACTTGCTAAGGAAATCCTCAAGAAATTCCCGAACACCAAAAGAAGAACCTTCTGATATCTGAAAGCATACCCTGAAAGGACAAAAAAATGACAAAAGGTTTGACAACCACTCTTTTGAAGTATTGACATTACTTCCTTCCAAGAATATGTTTGCCAAAACTATGTTACATGCACAACATAAAAAAACTGATTTACCCACGTCTTATTCACAACAGAATGGTGTACAATATGTCTATAAATCCCAGACACTTGAAAACACATTTACAAAAAGCAGAAACCCGAGAACATATTAGCCAGTCGATCCATCCCAATGCTACAGGGATACCTCATTAAGAAGCAACAGAGACCTTACTTTGCCTGACATGCAAAGAATGAAAAGAATTACATAAATCCACAGGTAAGCCATGTTCCATGACCTAAGTTTTAGAGATTGAATTAAAGTTTTATGTAAACCATAGCACATGCTATAAATCAAACCCCATGAATAGTAGTTAACAGAAGAGCATAATGCTTCAATACAAGTTTTTGGAATTTGACTACTTTGTCTTCTTAGGCATATGCATGAAGAAAAAATTCAGAGAAAATGTTATGAGAATTAATGTTCTCTGCTGTTGCCAAGCAATTATTTCATTGAAAAGCACAAAAGGTGCAATCCAGGTACACGGGATGTATACAAGAAAAAAGGCTATCTAGAAGTAGATAGATACTTTTTCTCAGAATTACCAGAATCATTAATTCTAAATATGAAAACTAGTGATTCTCTTACTCCAATGGACTTTTCTCAGATTTCTATGCCTTTGGTATGTAACTTTGGAAGCCAAAAGGACAACTCTTCCAGAATTTATTGATCCTTATTCTCTTTTGTAAGCCTTCATTGCAATTATGTACAGCTACAGGCCTTCAGCCCCAAACCCAATTTTCTTTCAGGACTATACTTCGTTTATTTCCTTAAGATAAGTTTTAAATGAAAAACATCAAATATTTTTTGATCAGTAAAAACCACCACAAATATCAATAAAAGTGATATTAGAAGTGATAAATGTTTACTTTAAAATCTGATATTTAAAGAAATTCTGCTAAAAAGGGAAAAAAAGAAAGAAGGAAAGAAGTTCCTTGAACAACTGTGGTACTAGACAGCTTAATAATCCTAAAACCTCCTTAGACATTTTTACAAATAACTTTATTTTCAGTAGATAATTACATACCAAAATACTTTTGAGAAGGGCCATTTATGGACATTCTAACCATGTTATGGCTGCTTTGACAAAATTAATGTTCCCAGGCTTATTTCTAATAAATTTAAGGTCAAACAACCACTCACACATAAAGATAAAACACTTGTATCTGTGTGTCAAATTCATATCACATGGAGAATTTAGAATATAGGAAAAGTAACATGTACAAGAGATAAATGTACCCAGTAAGCAGAACTTGAACAGGGATAGCAGTGACAAGAACATAAAGTAGTTTAAGTTGATTCAGAATTTCTGATGACCTGCATGAACCCAAAGAAATTATGAATAATATTTTAAGAAATACAGAATATGTAGCATTTGTGCAACACCAAATACTTCATTAAGGGGTAGTTTATGAATTTCGTTAGTTTTGTATGTTTTATTTTTAATTTTCATTGGTCCCTTTTTATGGCTTTAAAGAAGGGTTAGAAACATTATTTTGGGCCCAGAATTAAGGAGTAGCAATGCCCATACCTAGTTCTATTCGGATTAGCCTAAAAGGGTCCAAGAAAAATTAGAACCTAGTAGAATAAGAATTTCTAATCAGATAAAAAAGTATCAGGTCTACACACATATCTTACACAAGGAAGTCTACATGCTAATATGGCTTAACCTAATACGTTAGAACTACTTTAAAATAAAAAGAGTTTTACAATCTGATGGATCTCATATTAAACCATGTCAGTGCGTAAACTTCCTTGTGTAAGATTTCTGTGTAGACCTCTAAAGTTCTCTGGTAAATATGCCCAAAACCTTATTATTTTAACCCAGCCACAATTCCCCTTCCTGATGCCCCTCTTCAAACCCCAAAATTCAAAGAATTTCATAAAATCATAGCCCTTTTCCTCCCTTAACATAAGCCTCGTCCACTGGCCTCCCTTTTGGTGATTTAGGCAAGTATTTTGAACTTTTTCAAGTCTTCTCCTTCAAGATCCAAGTTTAGATGTCAAATAACCTTCTAATCAATTTCAATATCTTTCTTGAATGGTTTTTGTCATGAAAATCAGTGCAAGATCCAATCATTCATACCAAATTCATCAAGAACACAATACTCATTTAGTCTTGATGTTATTCTTAGGGTTTCGATTAAAAATATATTAGGTAAAAGCCTTGATTCACACCTACAGTGTGATTTTAGCAAGTAATTGTAGAGTCGATGATTTTAACTAGAGAAAGGGTGAAGAAAAATGTTTTAACAGTGCTGTTTGGCCTTCTAAAGATCTGCCAACAATATCACTGCAAGGCCTATATCATTAACAAATCCCCTCGACCCCAGTTGTTTTCATGAATATGGGCCTCTAAAGCTTCTGTTTTTTTCTCATGGCAATGCCCAGATATCATTTAATAGAAAAAAGGCCGATTGAACCACCTAATAAACCCCAAAAACATTGGGCAACAAACCATCAACCGTACAAACCCCTTCAAATAAGATGGCTCTTAAACTCAACAACAATAAACTACTCCAATGGACCTTCATGCTCTTTTTTTTTTTCCTTCTTTTCTGAAAAATAATGAAAGTTTTTTTATCAAGTAAATTCTAGGAGTACAAAGGATGCTGCCACGTGTACTCATCCAATCACACAGTAGCATCAATAACATGAATTTAACCGAATTCTAGCTCAACACCTTCGATGGTACGACGAATTAATTGAAATTTAATTAAATCAAATTCTCTATTTTTGGGTCTACAATCACACACCTAATCTACAAATAGAGGAATTAAAATTACCTTCCAAGTTCCTTCAAGGACTGCACCAACACCATACCAGTCGACTCTAACATGTCATAGAATTCAACATCTTCTCCAGCTTCAATGCCTTCGTTATCGTTGCGAAGACGCTTTAATATCGATGAAGCTAAGGATGCTGCCTCCTCATACATTGAGCACACTAGGTAGCTGTAACCGCAACAAGATCAACAATATCATGAAACTTATGGCAGTGCATGCTTCCATTCTTTGAAAAAAATGTTTCAAAAAACAAAAACGAAAATTCTTTGAATTTCTTTCGTTCTCAAGCAAGATATGTCTAATTTTAAGAAGCAATAACGAAAGGAAATTACACCAAATTACCTCTCAGATCGCTCGATTTCTTCCCAAATTGCAGTACTTGATGTAGTCTCGGCCATCTCTCTCTAGTTGAGATGAAGGTAGTGAAGGTGAAAATGTCAACAGAAAATGGAGTGCATGAAGGAGTGCAAGAAAAATTAAAGGAACTTCAAACTGAAAACGGAGTGCAAGAAAATTTTTTGGGCCAAAAGCCAACTATGTTTAATTGGTATCTTAATAAAGAACCCTCTTCTTGTTTGTTTAATCATCCTCTCATCATATGCTAGACTGATTATTATATATGTGTGTGTCCCTCTTTTCTTCAATGGAACCATTAATTGTTAGCAGATAAAATGAACCCAAAGTCTATTTTATCTTTGCAAACTCGGATTCAACTGCATCTCATTCATAATTTTGTGCAATAGAATAAAGAAATCTAAACACTAATTGCAAAAGGCTAGAAGTATTATGAGATTTTTGTGCATATTCGTTAGAATTGAGAGAATAATAAACTAAACTGAGAGGCCAGTTACCTTGATGGTCTATGATTTTCTGTCTGTAATTACAAACAAATTAGGAGTATTTCTCAAAAAGGAATACTCATTCACTGCCACCAATACGCATTCACGAAAGACTCAGCGAAGCCCATCCCCCTCATTCCGAAAACCAACGGGGAGAGAGAGGAATAAAAAGATATGGTAAAACGGGGGAGAGATCAAGAGATTTGAGAGAGAGATTTACCTCAACAATAATGGGCAGAATCGGCAGTATACTGAGGTTGAACGAAGCGGCACCTGGCGGGCAGTCGGGCAGTGGCTGGACCTCAAGAGGACGGCGACAAGAGCGGTGAGAGACTGGGAATGCGAAGCCCTAATTTGTAAGAGAGCAAAAATCAGGGGATTTTATTCCCTGATCGAGAGGATTTGCACGATCAGGGGGCTTATACATACCGATGAGAAGCTGATGCTGGTGGCCGGGAGTGGTTTTAGAGCTACAGACTGCAGTATCAATCGTTGATCTATAAGCTGAAGCCACTGTGCCGCTCGGTTTTGACCGAGCAACCTTACCGCTTGACTTGGCATGGAACAAAGATCAAGTATCTGTCATTTTATTTCGGAAAAAGCCAGAGGCACCGTCGTTCACTCGTTTGGGTAGTAGGATGGCTCCCGACTGAGGTGCTCTAGCCACATGGGTTTTTATTTTTTATATCAGTAATGTTATTTATTATTATATCATCTCATTTACATTTTATTATAAATAATATAACGTATTTATTATTATTAAAAAATAAAAATATATATAATAAATAATTATTTAATAATAATAAATATATCATATTTTATTTAATAAGATAATAGTATAGTATATAAAAAATTTTTTTTTACATAATCTACCTAAATTAAATATCAGGCTAATTATTAAATGCTACGATGACAATTTACTAATTCATATCGAGGAATTATTTTGTCCACTACCTAACAAAGAACGGGCAACCTTGGACATCGTTTGGTTATCGAGAAAGGGAAGGAAAAGAAGTTAAAGAAATCAAAGATATTGTTTTTTCTTGATTTATAAATTGTTAATTGTGCTTGAAAATGTGTGAAAGTTATCTGACGTAAAAATAAGATTAATAATTGCCGTAGTTTATTTTCCTAACCGAAAAAGAAAATTGAAGGCGTGGAAATACTCATTTCCCGAGAAAGGGAAGGAAAAGAAGTTACAAAGCTCAAGTACCTGTTCGGAGGAGCGAAATGCAAATCGATTTGAGCGGCATAAACCACGAAACTAGTGGTAGAGAGGAATCGGATTTCAGTGTGTAAATTCTTGAAGGGGTTAGGGATGCGGAAGATATCTAATTGAATTATTTATTTATTTATTTATTTATTTTGAAACATAGATAGTAAAAAATGCAGAGTTCTTTTAGAGAGAGAGATAACGTAAAAAAAAGAGGAAAATTTTCTTTGTAAGTAATTTTGCGAATCAGAACGCACACCAATATTGACATGTCAAATGAAATGATGCATTTCAAAACATTGAGAAAGTATATTGTGCAACAGGAGCGGGAAAATGATATTGTCTTCATCAAACGGCTGCATCTGGAGTGGGAAGAGAAAAACTTTAAAGCTCCTCCCCCCGTCAACGTCTCCTCCCCCATATGAACATCGAAATATCCTTCCCATCGAAATCTCCACTACCTCTCTATGAACCACGACGCCACTATGAACAACCTCCGTAAGCAACAACGTCTGCAGTCCACACAACATCAGTGGCCATGTTAAGCACAGCCAAAGGGAAGTAAGACCCTAGCCTACGGTAAAGCCACCCAACGCCACCCAATACTACCGTGCTCAATCCCAGATTTTCTTTGTTTTTGCTCCCTGAAATAAAGCAACCCATATGTTTTTTCCCTATAGCTCCCCACGCCAAGCATAGCAAAAAAAGACGACATCGTGCTTAAGAGAGAGAGAAGGAATGGAGGAGGGAATCCGGAGCTTGAGCATATCTTTAGCTTCATTTTGCAACCAACTGGAGTTGAGTTGCTACGCTCTAAAGCAATCCCTTGATTGCTGTCCCATTCCTCTTGGTATCTCCCTCCTTCCCTAATATTCTCTCTCTCTTTCCCTTCCATTATTTTCCTAATTTATTGATTTCTTTCAATCATTCATCACTTAAAATCTTGTATTAAATGCATCTACTCTCATCTCTTCTCTCATTTTATTTTTTGAATTTAAAATTTTCTTGAACATTAACGCTTTGGTTTTTCCCTTTTTTTTTCTCAATAGCTATCATTTTAGTATCTAAACAAAGGAAAACATGCTCTGATTATTACTTTTTTTTTTTATGTGTGTGATAGATTCGATTTCATTGAGTTTTATAAAGAGCTTGAACTGCCGAGTATCGAACGCGAGCAGCGATCTCAACAACTCAATGATCCTTCGTATCGTGTCTTTCGAGGAGCTTTTGGGCCACTGCAATGAGAATTGCAAGAAGAACCAAAGTGATCTTTCTGAGCTCCAAGACAACCTCAAGAGGTTAGGATACTAGTTCCTGGTATCGTTCACACTCTGCTCTTTCTATTAAAAAAATTCTTCACCTAAAAAAAAACTATTTAAGCTTTGCTCCTGTTTGTTGTTATTTGGTGGCTAAGAAAGAATGAGTATAGAGATACTGTTATTTTGTGCTTTATTTAATTTTTTAGGTCTTAGATGTTGAAATTAGTGATAAAGAAAAGGTTCCCAATTTATCTACTCCAAGGAAGGGCTCCACTAGCTTCTTATTTCAGACAAGACTGTACGACAGGTTCTATTATCAAGAATTTGGAAGAAGATGCTTTGTATTCTTGAACCATTTTTTTGTTCGTTATTCGTCAATTGTCTACCACAAAGCCAGATATCTTAAAAGGTGGAAAGGGAGTTTTTCTTGAGTTTCATGATACTCTAAATTTATCATAAAAGGCCAAAACTTTGATGCAAGAGATACCTTGATAGTGAATTCGTAGATCGACTGGGCTCCTTTGTAAGTTGGCTTGCTCAGCGTATAATCTGGGCGGTAGTCGAAGAACTCCTCTCTCAATTTCTATTCGTCTATTCTTTCTATTCTTTTTTCTTTTTTTAATAAAATAAAAAATAAAAAACCACATTAGTAATGGTGCACATTCGATACACAAGTTGCTTGTATCTAGAAGAACTGGAACAAAGAAGTAGAGACCCAATTGAAAACAGTTTTACTACATAGTGTTACATGAACGAGTTGTGTGTTAGTAATATTGCTCTTAGGTTACGTTTAGATATTGAGCTAAACTGAGCTGAATTTTTATGATTAGTAGTGAGTTGAGTTTGAGGAGTAAGTTATGTGGGACCCATCTAAAATGTTGTGGGTCCCATGTGTAAATAAGATTTGAGTTGAGATGAATAAAATAATTTGAGTTAGGTGTTTGGATCTTAGACTCAATTTAAAATTACCAAACTAAGATGAACTCAGTTAAGTTTAACAACCAAACGAGTCCTTAAATGATTCATTCAAAGAATATTATGGTCGGTCTTTGTTTATGCAGAGAAAATATACAATGTTGAACCTAAGGTTTCAAATTTTGTGTAATTATATATCTACACATGAATTTTGATGATAACAAATGAATTCAAAAAATAAAGGAGTCTCAAACTCAAGTTTTCTACACAATAGAATCAAGCACATCAAGAAAACAAGCATAAGCAAGTAAGGAACAACTTCACATTAAAGTCATAGAGTAATGTTGTAAATCTTTTAAAAATTCGAAATTAGTAAAAAGATTAGGTTTAAATTTTTTGAAAAGTAAAGTGTGCTCTTTTTGTTATATGCTAAAAGTAAAAGATTAGATTTGAAATTTTTGAAAAATGAATGATATTATCTTTGACAATTGAAAAAGAAGAACCTTTTATTTAAATTTTTTGAAAAAATGAATGATGTTGTTTTTGACATGTGAATCTTTTTAAATTTGAATATGAAGTCTCATATACCTATAAATAGATCATTTGAGAGCTTCACATTTACAACATCAAGAGCATACAACATTCATTCAAAACTTTCATTCTCTCTTCTCTAAATATTGAGCTATAATCCTTATTCATTTTGAGAGAGATATACTTTACGCTGTATTATTCTTATTTCACTCATTGAGAAGTGTTTTATGATAACCTACCAACTATCAGCTCTTATATCAGTAAAATGGTGTATATGACCCTTGTGCGTGTAGAAAGTGTTCTACACAAAGAATAGTTGAATTACCACATGTAAGGTGATTGTAAGTGTAGAAGGTGTTCTACATGGATTCTTTGTAGCGGTGTTGTTCAAAGGTGTAATAGGTTTCTATCTCCACCTGAAGGAGGTTGAATCGTGAATTTGGGAATTCTCGAGGGATAGTTTGAGGCGAGAACGTAGGCAATAGGGCCGAACCTTGTTAACATACTGAATTTGCTTCTCTCTTACCCTTACTCTTTATATTTATTATTGTTTCGTATTTTGTTTATATTTTATATTGTATATTTGATTTATAATTGTTATTTTTTATAAATACAACTCAATTCACCCCCCTCTTATGTTATTTATTTGGGCAACATACAACATCAGCCCCTAAATGCACCAAATTCACAACTGGCCTTAAATATACCATATTTACAACATTAACCCCTAAATACACCATATTCACAACCGGCCTAAAATATACTAGATTCACAATTGGCCTAAAGTATCAACCCCTAAAATACACCAGTTGCAACAAATATTAAGCTTAGTTGTAGATCAAGCAGTTGGCTAATGGAGATTGATTGAGGGGTGAGCAAGAGAGTTTTGGCTTGAGAGAGAGAATCAAGTGCGATGGCTTGAGAGAGAGAGAGAGAGAGATGAGGTCTATGGGATTTGGTTACCTAAGACCAGTTTTATTTTTCACTTGTTAGAAAGCATACATGTCAAAAGTCCATTGGAGAGTGCAAATTTGATCTTAACACCTCGTTTGAACCCTAGTGTTTCTCAGTTTTGTTGCGACTAATCTCTTTGTATGTGTGTTAATTAAAAAGTTTATAAATATTTTTTATTGTATATTTTTAGTTATTTAAACCATTTAAAAGAGTTTGTAACTGATAAATTGATATGTGATACTATTAAAGTTTAAAATAAAATTAAAAATATTAATACTTTTATACTGATTAATGACAATGTGGCATTCTCTTTCTGCAAATTTATGATGCTTTTCTTTTATTATCATTAGGAGGACATGTGCCCGATTCCCCTTAATTGAAGTGAGAATGCCAATTAGAGTATGCAAATCATGCATTTTTATTTATTTATTTATTTTCAAAATGAATGCATGTGACTTATACACCCTAAGACTGTATCTAATATTACTCATTTAAATTTTGAAGGAAAAAATGATGTTTACTAAACATCATGAAAGTCGATTGCTCCCACTTAGGGGGTGAGCAACAACAGGTTACACCCCGAGGCTACCACCATGAAGAGCAATATTGCTCACTCCTAGGCAAGCACTCTGGGAGGAACATGTAGCTCGCCCCTTCAGCGAGTATCATGAAGAAGCACAAAGTTTTTCCTAAGGGAGAACAAAAGCACTCAAATCTTGGAGAACGAGCAAAAGTGCTAGGTCCCAAGGGCAAGCAGAGAGTGTGGAGCTGAGCACAAGGTGGCAAGGTGCTCGTCCCAGAGAAAAGGTTAATCTATGAGTCGATTTGGATGCATGACGATGCCTAGTCCATTACTCAGCCAATCTAGACCCACGTTGATATCGTGGTCCTGGTTAGATTTGGACCTATGGAGGTGTTGAGGATCTATCCATGGATTGATATCGATACATGGTGTTATGGGTCTCCACACTAGAGATCCACGACGCGTTGCCTTGTGATTGCACTTCAGAGACCCATGCCCTGGTTTTGATTGTGCTGACACACAATATTGCCATGAGTCAATGGTTCTCATACCGAAGACACTATTGTGGGTTTGGCCTTGATGGTTCTCATATCTATGACACCATCGCTCGTTTGTATCTATTTCAAGATTGATTGAAATCTAAGATGGAGAATTCTGGTTGTCGATATTAATGGATATTCCCGATTGTCAATGGGTCGATTGGTTTGGATTGTGGGAGTTTTTATCTAATTTGATTTATTATAAAGGTATTTTATTCCTTTGAATATGTGGTAGGGACATTTTAGCTTTAACTAAAAAATTATAATAAGGCTATTCAGTTTAGTATCTATAACAAGAATATTTTAATCCAATACGTATATATAGATAAGCATTTTGGTCAAAGTCATCACATAAATTCATTTTCTGTAATCCATCAACTCGCTCTATTGATTGATGTTTTCTTCTTTATTTGATCTATATTATATTTTGTTTTTTAAATATATATTTATTATTTTTATACTACTTTTATTTATTTATTTTCCTAAGTAAGCAAACACACACACACCCATATATATCATTAAGATATGGAAAGGAGATATATGAGGAAGGAGTAGAGCTTCCCAAGAAGCACCTCATTACAACAATCACATTGCAAAAGTGAAAAGTAAAATCGGGATTTAGGATCAAAATTTTTGTGCCCACCCATACCATACCAAGATGGTGCTATCTTAAATGATAATTTTTGTGCGAATTGTGATTCTACCGCTAAAGGTGGTGGATGCTGAAAGTGAACTGCAGTTTGCTGTCTTGAGATGTTTCCTGAAGAGACTCGTATTCCCTTTCTCAAGACATCGATTAGAGAAAGCGAAAACATAATAGGGAGACCAGCGTTGAATGGCCTTGACTACGGTTGGCTGAGTTTCTTCAAGTTTAACTGGGGTGATGCATGGTCACCACATGGTGGTGATTGTGGGATGGGGTGAGTTGAATCTGGAAAATCTTGAGGATGCGAATCTATTGGTACAACGCGTGTATCTGTTGGATGCATTTTAGTGTGGAAATGCGTGACGGCTACACGTGGAACGAAATGTGCATGAGTATCAAGAGGTGAGATTTTCGCCATGGTTCCGCTTCATCTCGATAGATCAACAGTTAGGAGTTGTGTGGTGGGGCGCGTACAGGCAGTGGGTTGTTGAAGTACAATAGATGAATGGGGTTGTTGCAGAGAATGAGGTGGATGTTCCCCTTGGAACTGAGGGAGTAAGGCCTAGCACTGTCAGCGAAACCTAGTACTTCACCCTACAAGTTCAGTAATAGATAGTTATGATAGCACTAGAGCTTAAAAGTGCCTCCAATATGTTACTAATCTAATGACCAAAATCGAGCCGGTAGAAAGAAGGGATTAAAAACATTAGCAGATAAACTTATACACAAATGGGTACCGAAAAATGAAAGGAAAAGAGGATGAGAGCCAATTTATACACAAACAAGTACATGAAAACGAACCAAAAGGATAGGTTCTATCCGCATCTCCGTTGGAAACATTGATTAGAAAAGATTACTAACTTTTCTAGATAGAAGAGGGAGTTTCTCTTTCAAAATTTTTTTTTTCAACGAAGTTAGCTCATTTGTGCTGTAGGTTGACTATCCAGTTTTGATACAAAGAGGCCTCCAACTCATCTCAATTCATTTCATTTAACCATTATAATTTTTTTAAATTTTCATATAGAATATAATAAATAATTCAACTTTTTAAAATTATGAAATAATAATATTATTATTAAAAAATAATATTTTAATAATATTTTATTCAAATTTCAACTTTTATCTCAATTTAACTTACTATCTAATAGGGGTGTGCATCCGGATCCGGGTATCCGGCCATAACCGGATCCGGATATCAAAATCCGGGCGGTTATCCGCCCGGATTGAACCCGGACTCAATCCGGGCGGATAATCGGATTCAATCCGGATATCCGGTTACATCCGGTTTGTAACCGGATATCCGGATTTTTTTTTTTTGAGCTTAAATCCCGGATATCCGGGTTATACCTGGATTCAATCCGGGTTTTGTAAAAAATAATAATAATAATAAAAAATTCTAAATATATCTTTATAACTTTAAAAAGAAATTATAGCACTTTTTTTTAAAAAAAAATCTAATCTCATATTTAAATTGCCCAGATTTTTTTAAAAAATAATTACAACACTTTAAAAGAATTTTCTAAAAAATAAATTGAAGAACAAAATAAATAAAAATGCAAACTAGATATTGTTGTTACATCACAATGCAAAACATAAATTTACAAATAACAAAATAAATAATAATACATTACAACTAATTAAACTAATACAATATCATAACTCTTCACATCTTGAATCTTGAATCTTGAATCTTGAATTTGGGGGAAAAATTGATTTCTTTCACCTTGATCTAATAAATGGATGGCATGTAATCAACAAATTAAGAAGTAAATCATATAGACACATGAATCTCTTATAAAATATAGTTTCCAGGTGATATTGTTTGAACCTTTTTTTTTTAATCAACACGTTAATTATAAAATATACTGATTATTCGTAAAAATTGTTTCTATCAAGGGTTCTCCAGAAAAATTCCACAAAGTTTATAAAGATATGTTCCAGAATGACTCTGCCTCTTCCATTTTACTTAGCACTCACCAAATAAAGATTTATTTACATATCCAGATGATGCATGAGTTTCCCATTTATCAGTATTTTAATGGGTTATTGAATAAATGCAAAATAAACCAGAAAGGCATGAGCATCATTAACTTATTAATATAACAGTTGAAAAACAATGAAGCGCATGACCCAAGAATCAAAATAATGGAGGAATGATAATGAAATAATAAAACTTAAACAAGACAAAACAAAACCAACCCAGAAACAAAAACCAAGAAAAATTAACATATGACTGAAGCAGGAACAATTAATAGAAAACTTCTTCAACGAATTACCTGAAGTAATTTCCTAGATGACAAGCATAAGCATAAGCATGAAACTACTACCAGCAAACCAAATAATAAGCATAAGCATTGAAGCATGAAAACAGAGAAATTCATTTTAGTACGCAATTAACGGTTAAGTTAAATGCATCTCATCCGTTTGAATTAAATTGACCATACTTAAAACAGCAGTTGCTCTATAAAAAAAAATTGACCATACTCAAGATATGTATCCTTAGAGAATGTATCAATGTTAGATCCTTACATTTCTTTCAAAGAAATAAATTGATTCTCTCGAGCAGTCATATTGGACGCTGCATAGACTCCCATGTCTAATACATGCTTCAAAAATTCTATAGAGTTTTAAATAGGTTAATTTTGGGTATTTTTTTCATTTTTTTTGAAGTAAAAAATGACTTCATTAGTTTTATGATTTAATATCTTGCATACAAAAGATTACATTATTTCAGAACCATAAAATTTGGTTAAGCTACTATAATCATCACAAAACCTTATTCAGTGGTTAAGCATGAAAACAGAGAAATTCGATGTTGAGATGAGACATCAAGGTATTTTGTTTTTGCCAAACAGGACGTGGTTTGGCATAAAAAGGAAAATAATAGGCTAGATCTTTTGACTCTTCTCAGGAAAATATTTGGGAATTTGTTCTATAATAGATACCATCAAAGCAAACTGAGAAACCCCGGCCTTCCCAGCTTTAAAAATCCATCTAATTTATATACCAACAACTGCGGCACTTTTGGGAAATAGCATTTAAATCCATCTATTTCTCAAATGCTATTATGGAGATAGCGAGAAATAAGATCTTCTAACCCAAGCGAAAATCAAACATAAACCCAGAAAAAGGGATCCACCCAAACCGAGAGAGAGAGAGAGAGAGAGAGAGAGATTCAAATACCTTAGGTTTCGAGATAGAGACGGACGAGCGAGAGACGACAGACAAGCGGCTAGGGTTGAGAACTTGAGAGACGACAGACGAGCGGCTAGGGTTGACAGACGAGCGAGAGAGAAGACTGAAGAGTGAGATTTCTTCGAGAGAGTTCAATTTCGTTCGAAATGTGAGAGAGACGGTGTCGTTTCGGGGGAGAAAAAAAAATGAGCGTGTGTATAGCCCGGTTACGGATTACCGGGTTATAAAACCGGATCCGTAACCGGATCCGGATTTATAATAATCGCCCGGATGTAATCCGGGCGGATAACCGCCCGGATCCACCCGAATCCGGATTTCTGGACCGGACCGGATAAAAATCCGGTCCGGATGCACACCCTGTATCTAAAAAATATAACTCATTTGAGGATTGAGATGAGATAAAAATTTTATAAAGAGTAGTAATAAAATTTGTGAATAGTAGTAAGATAGTTTAAGTTGAGTATTTTTCAGGTTTTTGTGAAATTAGAGAAAAATGTTGAATAAAAAATATTATAAAATTAAAATATTATTTAAATATAATTTTATAATATAATTTTTTGAAGATTTAAAAAAATTGAATTGTTTTTATTTTTTATTTAAAAATTTAAAAAATTATAATGATTAATTTGAAAATATTTATATCTAAATTATGATTAAAAATGAGATAAAACGAGACTATGCAAGAATTTTAAAATGAAATATATTTTCAAACAACCTTTAGTGTTATTTTTATTTTTTATAACGTTCTTAGACACGTGGTGTCAACATTGCTTGATAATTTTCAGGCGAGTGATTCTAGAGTCACTGAAATATTTCCTGAAAATACACCACCATGCATTTTATTTTTTTTATACATTATTTTAATCATCATTAATATTTAAAAAAAATCATAATATTATTTTAAAAAAATTTCTTAATCACTAATTTTTTTTTTTTTTTAAAAAGGCAGAGTTTTCGAAAGACACGTTCGGGACACTATTTCGATGCAAATTGTATTTCTCTTTCCAGGCTCTTGGTGAGCGGATGGACGGGGACTCTATAAACCCCTCTCTTGATATGATATATACCCGGAGTACGTTCAAGCTCGCGACGGATTTTACCTAGAAACTTCGTGTATTTCTGAAGGTCCGAAAATTTTTATAATCATAAATCTGATACAAACTCCTTTCCCTCTGTTAGGGTTTTGGTTTTCAATCTGGGTTTTATTTGAAGAAACGAAAAGAAAAAACAAAGATCTCTAACTGTTTTTTTACAAGTTAAATAAGCAGTGAATTTACCTTAATTCATCTGTCTATTCTTTCTTTTTTAGTTACAATTGGAAATAAAAATAAGGAGATTAGCGGAGCTATGGGTTCGTCTTCAACCGAAGTTTTTCCACAAATGCAGGTACGTAATTTTTTGGGGCTTTATTAAGAAATTTGTTTGCTCGCGCGCGCACGCGTATGCATAAAATAAGTACGTATGTGTTCGTTTTAGGTGGTGTTTGTTAAGATTCTTGTGGTCCCATGGTATTTGTTGCATCAATTCATCACATAAGCTTCAATTGACAGGAAATCATGCTGGAGTTTCGAGCTGGTAAAATGTTTTTTGACGGGAAAAGGGTTGTCCCTGATACTCGCAAAGGGCTTGTTCGCATAGCAAGGGTATGCTGAGTAAGAAAAAAATTATGTTTTTTTTTTTTTTTTTTTTCCCTTTAGCATTCCATTTGTCTAAAGATCCATTTTTTTAAAAATTTGATCATCCATGTCTCTTAGTTTTGGTTCATCTTTTGAACCTATGTCTTGGCACAACTTTTGAAGGTAAAATCTATCTTGAATCTTTTGTCAGGGGGAGGAAGGCTTGGTCCATTTTCAGTGGATTGATCGGACAAAGAATGCTGTCGAAGATGTATCCTTACTATTACATTTTCTTTTTATTGGCTGCTTTAGCTTCAATTTCATTCCCTTGAATTCTTGATTTTCCGTGAAAGTATTGTGTGGTATATATGCATATGAAACATTTATATGTGGTCATTCAGTTTGTTGGGCATTTGGTCTCAATTCCCATGTCTCAGAATTGCTAAGGTTTGGTATCTTTATTGAAGAACCCATTTATTTGTTCCTTTTTTTTCTTTCACATGTTATCATCTGAGAAAGTGCATAGGCATCCCTCGTAAACCTTTTCTTGTACCATTATATCACTATTTACTAATTTCTACTAATTATCATTATCAACAGTTTTGGATAATTTGTTTTGTGCTCTAATTTTTTTATTTAGATCTACTGTTGGTGAGGCTAGAAACCACAGATTCCTTAAAGCATTCGTTGTTTGATATTTACCAGATACAAATCTGGTTTGGACATGGTTTGTTCTTTTCTAAAAGGGAAAAATAATTTGAAATTACAGAATGGCTACATATGGGTGGGCTTTGTATTGCGGTTAGAGACATTATCGGGTCAGCAGGTTGTCATCCATGTTAGCTTTATATTATATTATAAAATGAGCATTGAACTCATTGTGTCTTTTCTTCATTTCTTCTATGGAGGTTGAAACTAAGACGATGAGATTTGACTTATAAGAAAAACTAAGACGATGAGATTTGATGCTCTTACTATTAGCAGCTTACATTCTCATTGTTTTCATGGTGGTATTACATTATAGCTCTGTCCTTGCCCTTCCCTTTGCAAGTCTGCTGTATGTATGATGTATGCCACCTTCCTCTTTTACCTTTTGTACTAATGTTCTCTGATCCTTAGTCTTTGCTCTTTTTATTACCGTTTCTTATGTGGCTATTGGACATATGCTTCCTGGCTTTCCATGACACAAGTTATTGTAGGATCAAATTGTATTTCCTGATGAGGCATTTTTTGAGAAGGTATATCATTTTGTATTTATTGTTTGCCCATTGTAATCGTGGTATGTTTGAGTACATTAGTGATCATCAGTGATGCCATTCTTGTACTTAGGTTAATCAATCATCAGACAGAGTATACATCCTAAAGTTCGATAGTGACGACAGGAAGTTCTTTTTTTGGATGCAGGTCAGGTTTATTGGTCCTGATTTTTTTTCTCTCCTCCTTTTGTAAGAATTAGTTGTGAGATTATTCCTATGATTTTGACATGTTATGCCTTAAATTTTTTTCAGGAGCCCAATTCTGATGGTGACTCACAGCTATGTAGTGCAGTCAATTACCACCTCAATCGACCGATAGGTATATAATTTCTGATTAAAGTGATTCAATTGTCTCATCTATAATAAGTATCTCTCTCTCCCACTCTCTCTCATGAGTCTCCGTTTTCCTTTTTCTGGCACTCCTAGCCTAAATTCGCCTTTCCTTTTCCTTTTCCTTCTTTCAGCCTCTTCTCTACACTTTAATTTTTTCTCTTTTTTTTTTTAGTATTTTCCCGCGATGGGTGTGTTAGTAGGAAGTTGCTCATTCACTCTTTAAGATTTTTTAATTTTATCCTAAGAATGACAAGTGGTGGCGGATCATGGAGAAAAGTTGTAAGGTTACAAAGTTCATTACTGTGGATGTTTATGCCGTGGATTGGTTGGCCACTGTATTGATTGCTTGTGGTGCGTCAATTGGTCCGTCAGATTTTTATAAGTCTAGACGTAATGGGAATCAAGTGTTGCTTACCTAGTGTTGCCATAACAAATATGGCCGCTTCTTAACATTGTCTAAATACGGGAAAGAGGTGAGGCGTGGTTTTATTGCCGTCCAGGAAGGATTGAAGGATGAGGGGTGGAGGTGATTTGCTGCCATGTTGAAAGAGTTAGTTTCCATGTCCTCTGTTTCGGGTGTGAAAAACAGACCAGCTCCTTAGAGGGTTTCTTTGTCTTCTCGTGCTCAAGCAATGTTTGGTCTGAAGGGGTCTTTTGTGGAGGTACTGAAGAAGCTGTCATCTTCTTCGGAGACTCATGGTTGCTCGAGGAGCAAGCGGTATGTTCGCGGGGCAGACGGTGGGGAGGTGGTGCAGCTGGAATTCAATTTTCTCAAAGATGACGCTTGGGTTTCCAAGGGTGGTGTGTCAAGGGCTGAAGAAGGCATGTATTTGTTGTGCATGCAGAGTACCTTATTGGATATGAGGGATAAAAGTGATTTCATGTTACGTTGGTTGAAAATGGGCTTGGGCTCGTTTAAGGATGGAGTGGGTAGAGAGTCTGGAGGAGTGGATAAGCAGGTGTTTGACGATACACTTGGGCCGGTCTTTGTGGGCCCAAAATTGGGCGAGGAGAAGAAGGGCAAACAAAGAGTTGGTCTGGGCTTGGCTATGGAGATATCAATTGGAAGGGGAGTTGCTTTGGAGGGAGTTCATTGATTGGAAATATGGTAGTGCTTGGGGGTTTGGTGTTCTAATGCCGTTCGGGGGGCTTATGGTGTGGGGCTTTGGAAGTTCATTAGAAAGGGCTGGGAGAGCTTTGTTAGTCATGTAAACTTTGCTGTCGGTGAGGGATCTAGGATCTGTTTCTGGTTGGACATTTGGTGTGGTGATCGGGCCCTTAATAGTGTGTTTCCGGCTATTTTTAGATTGGCTTCAGATCAGTTTGCTGCCATTTCAGATTTGATTTGTAGTTATAATGGTGCGATTAAGTGGGATATTTGTTTAACTTGGAATATTCAGGATTGGGAGATTGATGAAGTTTCAACTATTTTTAGCTTTTTATACTCTTTGAGGCTTGGTGGTAATGTTGTGGATAGGATATTGTGGATGTCGAAGGGGTGTAAAAAATTCTCTTTCCGTTCGTACTGTTAGCTATTGTCTTTTCAGGATAATCTTCCTTTTCCTTGGAAGTGTATTTGGAGGTCATATGCGCTAGGGGTGTACACCGATGGTTTCGGTGCCAAACCGAGACCCCACCGATGTCTGCCATGAGAGCTCAACATCGGCCGAAACCGCTCAATTGGGGAGAGAAAACCGATATTATTGGTCTCGATGCGGCGTGGTTTGGTTCTTGGGTCTGCCGTCGGCGTCTCTGTGATGGAGGAGGGATGCCGCGTCCATTGTCAAGTGATAGTAGAAGGCATAGGGTTTAGGGTTGCAGAGGAAGAAGACGACTCGAGGAAGAAGAAGAAGGGGAGGGGCTAATGAAACCTAATTCAAAACGGCGTCGTTTGGTTTTAAACCAAAATACACCATTCTATATATATATATATATATTTTTCATTTCCACTTGGAAAAACGATGTTGTTTCACTCATTTAAGTGAAACGGTGCCGTTTAATATACATATATTTAGAAAAAAGAAATGATCGGTTGGTTTAGTGATTTCCCAGGGGCTCCAACCGGCGTAAACCGCCGACATCGGTTTTCCCTCAAATCCTCTCGCCCTCCGACCGATTCTTCACCGGTTTTGGCCGGTTCCTAAATCCGGCTGCCAGTTTGCTTCGGAGACGGTTGGTCCGGCCGGTTTCTATACAGCCCTAATATGCGCCTTCCAATGTGCCTTTTTTCACTTGGACTGCATCCCTTGGGAAAATCTTGATGCTGGATAATTTAAGGAAGTGTGGTATTATTGTTGTGGAGTGGTGCTTCATGGGCAAAAAGAATGGGGAAACTGTAGATCATCTTCTTTTGCATTGTGAGGTGGCAAGGGCTTTGTGCAATGTCATTTTTTGTAGAATTGGTTTGGCTTGGGTGATGCCGTTGAGAGTGGTTGACCTCTTTGAGTGTTGGAAATGGATTCATGGTTGTTCTGAAGTAGGCGCGGCTTGGAAGATGACTCCTTTGTGTCTTATATGGTGTATTTGGATGGAAAGGAATGAGCGGTGTTTTAATGATAAAGAGCGTTCTCTAGAACAAAGCTGGAACTTTTTTGTACGATCCTTGCTGTCTTGGATTTCAGCTTTAGGGAATAATGGATCCGCTGTTCATGATTTTCTGATGTCACTTTCCATCTTCTAGAATGTACTTAGGCATTTTCTTTTGTATACTTCCTGTGTACATGGGTTTCACCTATACATTCATTTCCAATAAGAATCTCTTATTAATTATTAAAAAAAAAATCTTTAATAAGTTCTATTCTAACTTTTTAAGGTCCATTTTGCTTTGGGAAAGCAAAAGTGAAAACAGAGTTCTCAACGTTATTTCTTTTTATTATTGTTTTTTTTTCTACACATCCTCTCTTTAGCCATGCTTGTCTTATCAAATAGTTTCCTTCCCATCCTGCCAATAATATATTGTATTCCATGCTTTCCATTCTTTGCAAATATATCGTTGTGCAGTGCAAATTTTAATGATATGCCTGGACTTCATATTGATTTCGAAAAGCTGCTATGTTGAAATTGATAGACATGCTGCTTTTTTTGTTTTTGGTTTATGATTTCCGTGAGTATGTGCTCTTATTTTGCTGTTTCTAGCAGAGGAGTTCCCTACTGATGAAGATCCTGATCCTTCTGTTCCTCTACAAGTGTCTGAAGATATGATTGAAGATGATATCTCATCAAGGTACAGTTCTTATAGCAAATTGATGTTAATGATTGAAAAATAGTAATGATAATAATAAAAGACCAGTCAATATGATTGCTTGTTAATTAGGTCTGGTAATGGGTTCAATTGGATGGGGTTCAAGTTGAGAGTAATGAAGTCTGCACCATTGAAAATCTCAATTAGAAAGCAGATACCATGTTGGATTTGTAATATCTCAAGCCAGACAAGTTCTTTTAATCATTTCACTTCTTTATAAGATATTTTGAAAATCTGAACAACTCTGTGGTACACATAAACACACACACCCCATGAAGTCCAGCACATTAATGGATTCATTCAAGGATCATATTTATCTGAATAGATAAAAGCTGAGATTCTTGAAAACACTATTAATGGTGGTAGTTCTTTCTAAGGAGAGAGCAAGGCATTCACGATGCCAGCTAGGCAACTACTGTCTACTAAAGCATATGACATATGAAAATGCATCCTGTTGAGCACGGTGGTGGGTTAAGGTGGCTTTTGACAGGAGGGTTTGGGATTAGAGTTTTGTGCAGCGTAGAAACTATTTTTCTCTCTAATGTATCTTTCTGATGATTTTCTTATATTTTATAAGATTTATATTTGATTTGTTGCCATATGCTCTTTGAATGATCATTGGTTCCCCCAAGTCCTTTGGGACATGCATCATTTTGGTCATGTTGTTTTGTATGCTATTTTGTTCTATTTTGATAGTCATCTATTAGTTGATTCTTCTGAAGCAATCTGGACTGAGATAGATGATGTATTGCGTCCCTAAAGTAACTAAGTTTCCGTAATTTCTTTCAAATTGCTGGACATTGCTTTAAATCAATCTCCATATTCTGGTTTACAGAGCTGGAAACTTGGTCAGCACAAACTTGGCTGCAAATATAACTAGTGAGGTCACCTCTTCATCTGGACCGGTGAAACTGGAATACCTGCAACAAATCTTAAGTAGCATTGGGCCTGCAGGTATGAAGCTGTCTCCTTAAAGAATGCTTTATATTTTCTTTGCCATTAATGCTGTAAAGTCTCACTCTCCTGTTATTTTATGATATATGTTGCAGATAATGCTGGGGATCATGATGGAGGTGATAATTTGATTTTCTGTTTTATGTAGCAATCTCTGGTATCAGCTAGACTGTAAAGAAGCCTGTCAATCATGCTATTATATGCAAACTTTTGAAGCTGTACATTATTGACACCAAAAAAGAAAAAAAAAAAAAAAGAGAGAGAGAGAACAAAAAATAGAGAAGAGGAAGAAAAGTTAATACAATGTGTTGGTTAGTGTGAGTCAGATGAGAAAGACTTAAGTTGGATAACAAATTGTAGCATGATACTTCCACCAGAACTTTTTTTCTTCATAATTTCTGTGAAGGGTTACTGAGTTAAGCCACTTCTTTGGCCACTTCCCTTTCCCAAGAATGCTTTATGTCGTCCTTTAAGACGTGTGTGAGAAACCTTTATTGAGGGAAAACTACCGGTGATGCATATATTGGAATTTAAAGATGTGATGAAACCCTCAGATATTGAGACTATATTAGGTTTCAGATATTGAGACTACATTAAAATGCTGCCGAGAAGTGTCTGTGTCACATGCCACAATTACAAAGCATACACTATCACATGGAAATAAAAAGACTTAACAGCTATTGTATATTTCATTTAACCTATGAAAGATTCATGAGTCTTTGTATAGCTTGCCAATAGAAAAAGAAGGGCAGGCCTTATCATCATATTACCATATGCATTTCTTCCTTTCTTGTCTGTTATCTATGACAGATGCTTCTGCTTGTGGGATTTAATTCATTGTTTTGAGTGTGTTAAAATGGCACTTAAAAAAGGGTGTGTTAAAGGGTGATTTCTACTGGAAGACCTGGTTGCAGTAGATTCTTAAGAGGCAGGTTGCATGATGTTGGTTGTCCAGGATATGTCTTATTGGCCAGATCGTCTCTATTTACTGGCTTTTTGTTAACTCTTACGGTAATGTAATTAGGTTTAGGTTAAATTTATCTGGAAAAACCTACAAGTAGGATCTATGAATGAGTCCCCAAAGGAGATAACAGGCCTGTTGAGATTGGATAGGATAGGATTGCTGGTAATATGTTGTAAGTAATAGGGTTTTGAGCTTTTCTTATTAGTTTTTTTTTTTTGGTGCGATGAGGGTTGTTTCCACGGTTTTCCTCCACCATCAGTGAGGGTTTTCAATAAAAATACTTATTTAAAAAAAAAAAAAGGATCTATGAATGATTCATGAACATGTTAATTTTATGAAAGGCAAATGTTAATTTTTACTTCCATCAACATCTGTGTTTAATTTTCTCTTTTCTTTTGTGACTAGGCTTTGGATTGAGAGAGATTTTGAAGCCTGATTTGATCATGCCATTGATCGAGACGTTGCCATTGGAACAGTGTTTAGCATCATACTTGCCTGAGGTGTATAGTTTTCTGGAGTTAATCCTTTATTCCAGTGTTGGTCCATTTTACGAATTTTACTGTTTATATGACTGTAGGGTCACCGGACTCCAGAAGATATATTGGAGTTGCTGCAGAGTCCATCTTTCTGCCAACAAGTGGATTCGTTTACTTATGTGAGGATCTTTAGCCCCACCTAGTTAGTTTTCTATTTTTGCAAGATGCATTGAGTTCTCTTAGATGACCTGTATTTCATCAACAATTTTTTTGTAGGTACTTCGAACTGGACAGATAGATTTGTCTCAGTTTGGTATTGACCCAAGTAAATGTAAGTTGTTAGGTTCCAAAATCTCTTAGCTTTGTTTTTTATTCCCATGTTGACTCTACAAGATCTTGTGTCCATCATGCTTGTCATGCTGGTTATGTAGAACTTCAGTATACAAGGCAAATCCTTCCCTTTTATCATGGGCTTTAGTTTCTTCTGTTTTCCACATTGAACCTTAGGGAGCTCAGTGAAGTTTCTAGATGGAGAATTCTGAGGGTGACATAAAGTCTGTAGGTTTGGGTTATATGCTTGTTTTAGGACTTGGATGTTGAGAACAGTCTTTGAAACCACCTGACACTCCATGTTTGTTAAAAGACCATCTGTGGATTGAAACATGTAAAGAGCTCAAGCTTTTAATTTGCTGCCTTCAGAACCCATTGCTGGAAAAAAATAAAAAGGAAGTGAAAAAGAAAATAATAATAAAAAGATGGTTTTAAAATGACCTCATTTATGAGGGAGATTGTTTAATCATCATTTGATTTATCCACTCATTACGTCATGATCCGATGAATTTTTTATGTCTTTCCTCTTCTCTTGCAGACAAGTTCACTGTTTTATCTTTTCTTGAGGCACTCGAGGCTTCTGTTTCTGGAACATCTGAGTCTGAGGAGTCAAGGCAAGATGACAAGGATTTAAGACCTCAATCTTGTAGTCGGACTGACCACATGGATGAGCCCCAGTAGTACAGGCGCTTTTATTCATCTCTGTTCGTTTCCTTTTTCCTTAATTGTTATAGGCAAATGAGACTTACATGCTCACTCAGTATTTCTCGCATACATTTTTAAATTGGGGAAGGAGGAGGAAAAAAGAGGGTTTAAGGGTTGGGGAAGAAGCAATGAAAGGTCTTGATTTTAAATTGGATACATGACTCCTTTACACAGATCTGAAAATATCATATGTTGCACTGAAGACATTATACTGAGAACTGGATTTGACTTACCATCATAGTTTGTTTTGAAACCGACGGTTGGGCTGCTGATGTGTTCTTTAATGCTTTAGAATTTAAATAGTTTATGTTCATTTTGTTTGTGGTATTTGACCTTTTGAAGGTGCAAAGCCATCATAATGGGGCCATCACATAGGACCGACACACGATGCTCTAGCATTACTTCAGGAAAAGTGTCACCGTTTTATGATATATTTTGGACACTTTCTTGCCACCCTAATTTGATAGGAAAGGTGGCATGCTAGTAAAGGATCAATTAGGCTACTTAGACCATTGTTGAAATAGACCCTTTTAGGATGCTAGCGTGGAGATGTGTAAGGAATTTTCCTAAAATATCTATAAAGAAATGATATTTGTAATTGTGAAGTGTGCTGCATAATCTCTTAAAAAAAGGGAGTAAATACAGAATTTACATAAAAAATTAATTTTTTAATAATAGATTATATTCTTTTTTAAAATTATTACGCGATTTTTGCATACTCCACGACTGTACGTAGAATTACTCATATCTATATACATTCACTTAAGATGATTTTTATTTGGGCCTAAGCCTAGCCCACCAAGTCACGAGAGGACAAGAATGGATAAGCGGGGAAGGGAGGCCTGGAGGTAACGTAGGTGTTAGGGATGGCAGGGAGTAGGGTGGGCTATCAAAGGGGTGCATAAGGCATGGGTTTGTCAGGGGGTGCATAAGGTATTGGGCTGTCAGGGGAAATGGATGGTAGGGGAGACACGAACAAATGGATCATCTTAAAATGGTTGGTTCTTCTTCTTCCTGGGGACCTTGGATTTCTTTTTCTTCAACTCCACCTTCAACCTCTAGATAGAGGGCTCCAGCGCAGGTTTTCATCTCTAGTAAATGTGTCCAAAATCATTATTGTGCAGTGAGGAATCAAAGACTATCAGAGATTGTAAACAAGAATATAATAGTTAATTTCTCATCCTCAAATGCTAGTGGACGTAGGCATTATACCAAACCACGTAAATATGTGTGTTCACCTTTTTTTTTTTCTCTCTCTCTACACTTACTTTTCTTTAACTGTCATAGATATTAGGGGTGTGCATCTGGACCTGGACCCGGGTATCCGGTCATAACCAGATCCGGATCCGGATTTCAAAATCCGGGTGGTTATCCGCCCAAATTGAACCCGGACTCAATCCGGGCGGATAACCGGATTCAATCCGGATATTCGGATTTTTTTTTTTTTTTACTTTTAATCCCGAATATCCGAGTTATACCCGGGTTTTGGGAAAAAAAAAAAAAAAATCTAAAAAAATCTTTATAACTTTAAAAAGAAATTATATCACTTAAAAAAAAAATCTAATCTCATATTTAAATTGCCTAGATTTTAAAAAAAAAATAATCAAAACACTTTAAAAGAATTTTCTAAAAAAATTAATCGAAGAAAAAAATAAAGTAAGAACCTCTATAATTCGGTACAAAGTAATACTAACCTACTAAAGCAAGACAGAGACAAGCCACTGGATAAAATATATTACAGACAATCACTAGAGGGGAGTGGATATTTTTTAAGTGCAGTATCTGTTAGCATAAACAACCAAATTCATAGCTCTTCATTTCTCTCTTCGTGAATCGTCATTTGCACAGAGTCTTCATTCTCTTTGCAGCCTGAACAAATCCCACAATGACTTGCAACTCGCCGATTTGCTTCACCAATAGATAAAAAAATGCATTTTTCATAACAGAATAATGGCAACTATAATCCAAAAGCTGCTGAACTAACAATGTCATTACCGGATTAATGTACATATGTTATTCATTCAGTATTTTATAAATATAAAAATAGAAAATGGCTAGAAAAGGATCGAAGTGAACACATTTTGAAAATACCTGTGACATGAAATGCCTCTGAACAACATCTACTAATTGCTCTTTTGATGGGTTGGGTATGGCATCCACCTACAAATCCAAGAACATGTTTGTCACTATTGTTTCACATGAAAGCTGGATGGCACAAAGGCTAAAACTAAGATTAGATAAATGTCACATACCATCGACCCACGAGGAGTAGAAACATACCCCTTAGACTGCGAGTCACAGGAGAGAGATATGCTCATAGTCCTATGAGATGACCCAGACGATTTATGTATTCTATGCCTCAATCTGTGGGACTTTTGAGTGTCATCCGACGCTGGAAAATCAGAAATAACACTACTAAATGCCAGTCACTAGCAAAAACAGAACAGACCCAAATGCCAGTCACTAGCAAAAACAGAACAAACATACCCACCAAACCCAGAACATCAAACACAAACCCAAACAAATCTAAGTGAAAATTAAACACAAATCCAAACAGACCCAAGTGAAAATCAAACACAAATCCAGAAAAAATGAATCCAACTAAACTGAGAGAAAGAGAAAGAGAGAGAGATTAACGTACTGTAAGTTTCGGCTAGGGTTTTGGATTAAAAAAACTTCAGAGTCGTGAGAGACGAGGGTTGAGACGAGAGACGAGGACTGAGACGAGAGATGATTTGAGTCGAGATTTGAGAGATGAGCGATGAGAGATAGACAATGAAGACTGAAGAGTCTGAAGCAGTGAAGACTCAAGAGGATTCGAGAGTTGTCTGAAAGTGGGGAGGATTCGAGAGTGGTCTGAAAGTGGAGAGGAAATCAACCTAAGGAAGAACGGTGTCGTTTTTAGAATGTTTTTTTTTTTTTAAAAAGTTATAACCCGGTTACGGATAACCGAGTTATAAAACCGGATCCGGATTTTCCTCAACCGCCCGGATTCCAGATTTCCGGACCGGACCCGAAAAAAATCCGGTTCGGATGCACACCCCTAATAGATATATGCATCGTCACCATACAGCAGTACTAGACTACTGCCAAGGGCATTAAACCACCCGTTTGAGGCTTGAATCGCCTTAGTAGGTTGGAGATGACTCTTTCTCCCATTTTGGCATGTTGTGCAATTTTTAAAACATTAACAGTACTGTGAGGGGAATAAATAAGAATATTATAGTGAATTTCTCTTCCTTAAACGCCAATGGACATAGGCATTATACCGAACTACGTAAATATGTGTATTAACTTAATTTATTTTTTTTGTACTTACTTTCTTTTTATCGTCATGGATGTATGCACCATCATTGTACAACAACACCGGACCGTTATTGGGGGCACCAGACCATGCCGTTCAAGGCCCAAATCACCTTAATGGGCCGATAATGACTATTTCTTTCCTTATGACTTGTGCAATTTTTAGAGCATTAACAATCTTCTTGTTAAAATGGTTGATTTGGGTGGAAGGCTCGAGCTTGATTGAATCTAGTGTGGAGGAGGTGAGAGCAACAAACATGATAGCTCTCGTGGGAATGAGATGGATGAGTTGGATTATTGGTGGATATTCGATTAAATAAAGCACAACTTCTAGGAAATGAGACTCTTTAAATAAAGGCAATATTTAGAGAACTTATTATTAAGGATGATGAACAAAAATGCTTACCTTCTTCATGTTCTTCAGTGGTAACGAAGACACCCATTAAAGCCCATAAGCTAAAAAAATTACAAATTTACAATAGTGAAATTTGAAACTGTCAACGGCCCAATTTCAGAATTTGGCTTTAATTAAATTGGCATTAATGGATCTTTAATGGAAGAAACCAAATTCAAATTGTGATGATCCACAGAAAATGCTCATCCAAAATTTGAAAGAAATGTCAGAAGAAGAAGAAGACAATGCTGAATTAGAAATGGGCTTCGGAGTTCTGAGATCTAAAACTGTTATCTTTATCTTTTCGATGATTTGCTCTTCCTCACCCCACTGTTAATTTCATCTCCCACTCAATATTAAAATGCTTTGTTTTTATGTTGCAGGTGACATGCCAGGTAATGGGTGCGCAAGGAGTGCAAAATTGACTTCCTTTATATTTTTCCTTAAAAAAACCCTATTCAGCTAAGGAAAACTCTGGGAGTTTTGCTATATACAAGCACAATCGCATACTAATCTATGTACTAATACTGATTCATTCATATTTAAAATTTAAATTAACACTGTTTTCAATAAAATCTACTTTTTAATCAATCACATCATATTGATGTACAGATTAGTGCACAATTATGCTTGCAATTATATTTTTCCAAACTCTGGAGTAAGGTGAATACGCGGATCGATAGTGTACCGAAAGGGGCATTTAAGTAATTGTAAAACAAAATAAAAGGAAAAGAAATGGACTTTCAATTAGACACGTACTTGGGGCTACATGGGCGGGAGAAACGAAGGACTTGGTGTCCGTACAAACCAATCCAGGAGGCTCAAACTCAGGTGAGCTTCATCTTTCGCATCGACTAGAACTTTCTCTGACAATAGGAGACCGACCATAACACTCAGCTAACCATAGCCATGCAAAAATTGTAGCGCTCTCGCAATCCCAATGGCAATTTTACATCCTTTCTCCTAACTCAAGTCACGAAGAATCTCACTCAAAATTTTACCTTTCATGTAGTCGTAAACCAAAAACCCACCCATTTGGGATCGGCATACTCCAATCAACCTTATGATGTTTGGATGCCTTAGCTTACTGAAATTAGCGACAAAAGACCAATAACCCGATTGAATTAAATTGGCATCATGGATTTCCTTCACGACGAACTGCATCATGTTGTTCATGAAAGACTTCCCTCTATATGAAATCTCTTTCCTCCCACTCATAATGGCATTTTCTTGTTTTGTTAATGACAAGATATCGTCAATTGTTATGGATCTTGACGCCTTGGAGTCAAAGATCTACATTTCCTACATTCCATCTTCGTTTTCGACTCTTTCCTTTCCTCGTTAAATGAAAACAATGACAAGAGTAGCAAGAGCAAAGATTGCCAACGTAGCTAAGAAGCAAGCGAGAACATACCACCACATGGGACTTTTTAGGTCTTTGCATGGCGGTAAACCGCTGGAAGTATTGCCACCACAAAGATCGTTGCCAGCAACCACGTTGGCATTTATGGCAAGAAAGCTTCGGTGGACGGTAAGCTTCCATGAAGTGATTTTGAGAGAGATTCACTTCCACAAGGGATTCAACTCTTCCTAAATTTGGTGGAATTAATTTCTCTGGACAAATGGTTTGCAGACAAATCAAGCAGGCCGAGCGTTGGTAGTTTAGCGAGATTGACTGGAATTTGGCCACTTAGCTGATTGTGATTGAGGTCTAAACTCACAAGCTTGTTGCATGAAGAAAATTCTTCTGGAATATTACCAGAGAGCATGTTTTCACTTAGCTATGATAATCTTCCAAGAGTTCTTCTAGGTACAGGCAGGTCCGCATACCGATTGCACACTGAAAGGGACATTTGTGTAATTGTAAAAATAAAATAAAAAAGATACGAAAGACTTTCAATAGACACGTGCCTGGGGATATGTAGGTGGGAGAAATGAAGGACTCAGTTTCTGTACAAACCAATCCAAGGAGGCCCAAACTCAAGTGAGCTTCATCTTTCCCGTCGACCAAAACTTTCTCCAACAATAGGAGAACGACCAGAACACTTGGCGTCTAGAGCGGGAACAAATAACCAAAATCTTTCCGACATGATCGACGAGCAAAGGTGGGATATGCCGTAACTGGAAATGATGAATTTGGCGAAAACAAGCTTTTCGGGGAGTTGCTGGGTTCATTCGGTAGCGACAAGCTCTAGAACTTGGACTTATCGAAAAATCAGTTTTCAAGAGAGATTCCCCAAAGCTTTGGAAGATGGAAAAATATAGTTGCAATCATAATTGTGTACTAATCTGTGCACTAATATGATGTGATTGGTTAAAAAGTAGATTTTATTAAAAACAGTGTTAATTTAAATTTTAAATATGAATAAATTAGTATTGGTACACAGATTAGTATGCGACTGCGTTTGTATGTAGCAAAACTCATAAGTAAAATTATGTATTAATTTACGTGTTAATATTGATTTTTTTATATTTAAAATTTAAATTAATATTATTTTTTAATTAATCACATCAGATTAATATACATATTAATACACAATTATATCTGTAAATATATTTTTTCAAACTAAAAGGGTATACAAGTAAAATAAACTTAAGCTCATATAAAACAAATCCAAAATACAATTATGAAACCCACGTGAAGAACTTGCAGCCCACGTGAAACCCTCTCATTCAAAGCACAATTGTGAAATGAGCCGTGCTACATCGCTGAGAAGAATAAAAAGGTTTTATTTTTTATTTTTTTCTTCATTTATTTTTTTATATTTTTAAATATATAGTTTTTAAAAACATTTATAACAATACTAAAACACACTTTTTTAATCATTAAGTAAAAAAAAAAAAAAAGAGACCTAACTCTAGATGAGACTAGCATTTTTGTTCTGAAATATAAATACATAATAAGGAAAATGCAAGTATGTCGTTTGAATTTACCTTCTTATTTTGACCATTCATATATTTAATTTTTCTTTTACTTAATGATTAAAAAAGTAATTTTTAATATATTGATATAATTTTTTTATTTTTAAAAAATATTTAAATATATATATAAAAAAAAGAACAAACATATTGTTACTAGGCGGCACACCAGCGATCATTACTAGACGGCAACCTAACACTATTCCCATAATAAAAGTCATAGGAGTAAAATAATAGTACTAGGCTGCCGCCCAACAATGATCGCTGGGCATACTGCCTAGCACATTTGTATTTTTTTAAAAATTTTTTAATACATTTAAATATTTTAAAAAAATAAAAAAATACACTAATATACTAAAAATCACTCATTTAATCTTTCAATAAAAAAATTTAAATGATGAGCGAAACAGTAGAACGCAAATGGCATTTTATTATTTCTGTGACTAGCATGTAGGAAACAAGCAAACTCCTAAGTAGCCGAAATCAAGGAAAGAGAGCTAGCGGCTGTTGAATTTACTGAGCATTCAGGAGGCGGACTCCGTGCAGGATGAAGGGCACTGTGAGCCTACTGTAGTGGTGCATGCGACGATTCCGTCGTTCTGGTAGATGAGCATGAGAGAGAAATCACGGAGAGAGAGAGAAAACTAAGTTGAGCAGTTGGTCATTGAAGAATAAGGCCCTACTTGAAACTTAGATCAAACTCATTTTAATTTAATTTTAAATTAAATTTAATATTTAAATATTTAATTATTAAATTTATCTCAAATTAAAATTTTTTTATATATAAAATTTATAATTTTTTTTAACTCAACATTTATTTATACGTAAAATCTATAATATTTTTTAACTTTTTATAAATAATCTAAACTTATATTAATATTTAAATATATTTAAATTTATTTTAAATAAATCCTATAAAATTTCATCTATCATCTCAATTTATTACTATTCATTAAAAAAAAAAAATTTAACTCATTTTCATTCAGCTCGGATTAAAAGTGTTTCATTCAGCTCGGATCTAAAACTGCAAGCTGGGGACGCAAACTCGCCTGTCTGTAGCGGGACCCATTCAGAATCCAATTAATTGCATCGAAGCGCACCGTATTGTTTTCTCCACTGTCCTCTTTAATTTTGCGGCTGACCCCAAAACCCTAAACCCTCGTACCCACTCTCACTCCCTCCCTCCCTCTTCCTCTGGTTCGTAGAATGGGAATATTCGAACCTTACAGAGCTCTAGGGTACATAACGACCAGCGTCCCCTTCTCCGTCCAGCGACTGGGCACTGAAACCTTCGTTACTGTCAGCGTCGGCAAAGCTTTCCAAGTTTACAATGTATTCTCACCTTCATTATACATTTTTTCTTTTAATCCTTTACATACTTTCCATTTTTGTAAGTACAATTGATTTAGCGGGAAATCTTTGTTTTTGTTTGTTTTTTCAGTGCGAGAAGCTTAATCTGGTTGTTGTCGGTGAGTTTTCCGCACATTCAATTTTTCTTTTGTTATGTTTCCACTGCTGATTTTTAGCTTTGCATTTCAATCAGTAATTTTGTCAATAAGTAAACAAATATGTGGGAAAACATGTAGCAAAGTGCGTGATGAGGCGTTTAATTATCTTTTTTTGTATGATGCTGTGTAACTAAGGTCCTCAATTGCCAAAGAAGATTCGCGCTCTTGCTTCCTATCGTGAGTACACATTTGTTGCCTACGGGAATGAGATTGCGGTTTTTAAGCGTGCTCACCAGGTTTGTGTAGAATTATTTTGTTCGGTGGTTCCCTGTGTTTCTTTGACAGTAGTTGCGGTGATTGTTCTTTGATTTAAATAAACTCATGCACGACTTATTGGAAATGAAGAAATAGACTGTTTCCCTTGTTTTATTTTTTAGTGGAAGTGTGCAGTTATTTTGTGAGTTTGGTGGAAAACGAGGCAAACAATTGTCTCTATGCTTTATGATTCTTCTGAACATTTAAGATCTTAGGATGAAAAATCTCTGAAATGGTAACAAGAATTTTATGTTTGCTATTAACTAGGGTTAAGACGGTTCAGTTTGGTTGGGTTTTGAGCACAATGGCAAACCAAACCAACCGGTTTGGTCTCAGGATTTTAGAAACCAAAACAGACCAGTATATTAGGAAAACCAAATGGTTTGGTTTCAATCGGTTTCTGTTCAATTCGATTTTATTCGAATGGAATGGAATGATTTTTCATTTTAGTCATGGATATCCAAATAAAATACAAGAAAAAGCTACAGGTTCCAAAGCTTAAAGTCCAGTCTGAAATTTAACTAGAATATGTATAATTAGGTTACGATTTTATGCTTTATGATATGTATAATATATATAGTATATATATAAAAAAACAAATAATTCATTTTGTTTGATTTGGTTCGGGCAAAAACAGGGAACCAAACTGATTTTTTTTTTTTTTGATTGGGTAAAAAAATTTTTATTGATAATAAGAATAGGCGAAAACCTAGGTATATGGTACATATACAAGAGCATCACTTTTTTTTTTTGATAGGTAAATAAATTTTATTGATCCACGTAAATGGGCCAAGCCCGAGTACACAGGGAGTATACAAGAAAAAAGCCTATTTACAGTCTAAGTGCTACGGATAGTAGTGGAAAAGTCACTAAGACTTGTTCCATTCAAAACTATAGTAGATGCCCAAAGGAGTAGAGTGTGAAAGAAAAAAGCTCAAAAAGCATCCGGAGAGCATTCCTTATTCTCAAAACAGCAGCCATTTCTCTTGGTCCACGTGCACCACATTAAGCATAAAGGTACCATCTTCCATATAGCTGCAATCTGGCGATTCCCTCTTAGCCCTTGCCAGCAAGACAGTAAATCGATCACCCTCCGTGGCATGGCCCAAGCAATGCCAAGCCTCGAGAAAATCTCATACCATAATACCTTTACTGTGTCGCAATGAAGGAGGAGGTGGTCCATTGATTTAGCATTGTGTTTGCACATAAAACACCAATCCATTATGACGAGTCCACGCTTCCTTAGCTGGTCTATGGTTAGTATTTTACCATGAGACGCCACCCACCCAAAGAAAGCGACCTTGGGGGGAACCTTGTTTCTCCAAATGCTCTTCTAAGGGAAAGCGTTGGGGGAGTGATTCGTCAAGGTCTTGTAGTATGAACGGACTGAAAATTCTTATTCCTTGTGCATGTCCATAATAATCTATCTTCCCCTCTAGCCTTGATCTTCAAGTCATGTAGCGCACTGTAGAAGTCAGTGATAGCGCCCACCTCCCAATCTTGTGCTGCTCTAGTGAATCTCACAGACCAAAGTATGGAATCAGCGGTAAGACACATCTTTTCAGCCATTGAGGAATTCTGATCAAAAGCTATCCTATAAATGGAAGGGAAAGTATTTTTTAGAGCAAATATCATGCCAAAATCTAATTTGTGTGCCCCTTACCACCACAAAACTACAATGACCCCGAAAACCATCCCATCCACTCCGGATAAATTTCCAAACTCTCAAACCATAAGCTCCTCTTACTTTCTTTGTGCACCAGCCACCCCACACACTTCCATATTTGCATTCTAAGATATTTTTCCATAAAGCGCCTCCCTCAAGATGATTCCGCCATAACCATTTACCAAGGAGAGCCTTGTTAAAAATTCTCAAATTCCTTATGCCCAAACCACCACAAGACAGAGGGGTGCATACTGTATTCCATTTGATCAAATGGAATTTCCTTGTATCCTCTAATCCTCCCCATAAGAAATCCCGACAAATCTTCTCCAGTCTATTTGCCACTCCTGCTGGCACTGGGAATAAAGAGGTAAAGTACGTTGGAAGGTTAGAAGACGTAATTTTAATAAGAGTGATTCTCCCCCCCTTAGACAAGTAGATTCTCTTCCACCCTGCCAGTTTTCCTTCAAACTTCTCAATGATCCCTTCCCACATAGACTTAGATTTATTAGGGGCCCCCAAGGGGAGTCCAAGATACTTCATAGGCAAGGATGAAACCTTGCAACCCAGGATGGCTGCCACTGTACTTAGGTTGTCGACTGAGCCCACAAGGACTACTTCTAACTTGGATAAATTCACCTTAAGGCCTGATACAACTTCAAAACAAAGAAGAAGTGCCCGTAAGGAGCGGAACTGTTCCTGGTCTGGGTCACAGAAAATCAATGTATCGTCGGCAAAGAGAAGGTGGGAGACTGTGAAGCTGCCATGTGTGGGACCGCCCACCGTGAAACCCGAGAGAAAACCCCCTTCCACCGCCCTTCTCAGCACATCCATGACAAGAATAAATAAAAGTGGGGAGAGAGGGTCCCCTTGTCTCAAGTCCCGAGAGCTGTTGAAAAGTCCTTCAGGAGTGCCATTGACCAAAACAGAGAATCTGGCTGTTGTAATACAGTGCTTTATCCACTGGCACCATCGTGCCCCAAAACCGTACCTACCAAGGATATACAACAAAAAATCTCATTGCATGTGATCAAAAGCCTTTTCCATGTCTAGTTTACATAAGATACCTGGAATGCTGGATCGGATTCTACTCTCTAGGCACTCATTGGCGATGAGGGCTGAGTCAAGAATTTGCCTTCCTTTCACAAAAGCGTTTTGGGACTTCAAGATGATCTTTCCCAGTACTTTGCTCAACCGCTTCACTAAAATTTTGAAAATGATCTTATAGACCCCACTTATCAAACTTATGGGACGGAAATCATTCACTTCCACCGACCTTGCCCTCTTGGGAATGAGGGCGATGAAAGAGGCATTGAGGCTCTTCTCGAATTTCGTGAGAGTATGAAATTCGATAAAAACTTTCATAAGATCCTCCTTGACAATGTCCCAACAAGTATAAAAGAAAGCCATTGGAAAACCATCAGGTCCCGGGGCTTTATCTTTATTCATACCTTTTAACACTCCAGGAATCTCGTTTTCATCAAAAGGCCTCTCCAACCAAGCCGCGCTTGAGTGATCAATGGAATCAAAGTCTAGATCGTTAACCTTGGGCCTCCAAGTGTATTGCTCCGTCAAAAGCTTCTCATAAAACTGGACAATATGCTCCTTGATGACATCTCTACCCAGTAAAACTCTGCCATCCACATGGAGAACCTCTATAGCATTATTTCTTCGATGGGAATTGGCAATTCTATGAAAGAACTTTGTGCTCCTATCCCCTTCCTTCAGCCAAAGGGCCCGTGATTTTTGTCTCCACATAATCTTCTCCATAACAGTAACTTTTTCTAAATCAGCAACAACCGTCAATTTTCTTGCCCTATCATCATCTGATAATGTCCTTTCTACTTTGTTTTCATCAAAATGCTGTAGTTCCATGAAGAGTTTGTTCCGCTGGTCGTTGATGTTCTCAAAGACTTTTAGGTTCCATTTTTTTAAGATCATTTTTCAAAGCTTTTAGTTTCCCAGCTAGTATAAAGCTAGGAGTGCCTGTGAGCTGGTAAGATGCCCAGCATGCGCTTACTTTCTCAACGAACCCATCCACCTTTAACCACATGTTCTCAAACTTAAAGTATCTGCGTTCCTCTTGAATACCCCCACAGTCTAGTAGAAGGGGAAAATGATATGAACAAAGCCGGGGGAGCCGTTTTTGACAGTGTGGGAAAGTGGGTTTCCCAAGAGGAAGAAACTACGAATCTGTCCAAACGCGACCATGCGCAAGAGCATCACTTGGGCGTGCTAGTTTACTGATATAAGAAATTCATGGAAGCTCATTCCATTAAAAACAATTACAACAGACCAATGGAGTAAAGTATTGAAAAACATTTTTCTAAGCTCATCCATTGATCACTCTCATTCTTCGAAACTTTGTTCGCTCCTCTCTCTCCAAAATGCACCACCATGGGCATATTAGGATCATCTTCCATATTGCTACAATATGAGAGTTACCTTGAAGGTTTTCCAAGAAGCTAGGAGAACAATCACCCTTCTTGGCATCACACAAGTTAGTCCCACCCCGAGTGAAGAAATCATTCGATAAGGTCATGGAAATCTTGCTATGAAGTAATAAATGATCAATGGACTCCCCATTCTTTTTGCATTAACAACACGAATCCATGACAATGAAGCGACATTTCCTTAAATTGTCTAAGTTTGAGGATCTTTCCCAAGGAGGCTGTCCATTCAAAGAAGAGTGCCTTTGTCTTCCAAATACTCTTCATGGGAATGGATTTGTATTATGCATGTTCATAGCTTGGCAGAAGGAGCGGACGATGAACTTCCATTTCTTGGAGTGATGCTAGAAAAGCTTGTCATCAACTTCCCCCCTCATACGAGTAGAGTATACTAGGTCATAAAACTCCAAAAATGCATCAGCTTCCCTGTTGGGTGCATTTCTATAGAAATTGACATTCCATTGCGGAGCACCATTAGATAGAACCAAAAGGTTTGCAATTGAGGCTTCTTTTATTCTTGCTATACCATAGACTTCTGGATAAGATTCCTTGAGTGCTAAGTTGCCACACCATATGTCATGCCAAAATTTGATTTTTTTCAATCCATCACCCACCTTAAGCGGGAATTTCTAAAATATGTATCCCATCCTCTTCTTATGTGCTTCCAAATCCCCACCCCATGTGGAACCTCATTTGAACACCATCCTCCCCATGCTCCACTGTACTTCGATTCTATGACATTTCTTCACAATGCTCCCCGTTCTTGATGGTATCTCTAAAGCCATTGGCCCAACAAAGCCTTGTTAAACACCTGCATACTTTTTATACCTGGTCCTCCTCCTAAGATACCGTTCAATACTGTGACCCATTTGATCAAGTGAAACTTAAACGCATCATTCATGCCCCCATAAGAAATCTTGCTGAAATCTTTCCATGTGTTGAGCCACCTTGGTGGGAAGCGGGAATAATGATAAGAAGTAGGTCTGCATGTGGGAAAGAGTACTTTTAATTAAAGTGACCTTACCAGCTTTGGATAAATGCATCCTTTCCAATGAGCCAATTTCCGCTTCATTTTCTCTAATACACGATTTGAACGGAGCACCCTTCCCGGGAGGCTAAGATCTTTCATTGGCAAATGAGATATCTTGCATCGTGAAATGGAAGCCATATTCTCCACATTAGTAACATCTCACACCAAAGCTACTTCTGATTTGGTCAAGTTCACCTTCTAATTAGGTGTATAATTATCCTATTTTTTGGTAAGATGCTGTATAACTAAGGTCCTCAATTGCCAAAGAAGATTTGTGCTCTTGCTTCCTATTGTGAGTACATATTTATTGCCTACGGGAATGAGATTGCGGTTTACAAGCGTGCTCACCAGGTTTGTATGTAGAATTCTTTTGTTCGGTGTTTCCGTATGTTTCTTTGATAGTTGTTGCGGCGATTGTTCTTCGATTTAAATAAACTCATGCGCAAATTATAAGAAATGTGTACTCCAAGGGGGCTCCTATGGCCCAGAGGGATAGATTGAAGTCGAGATCTAATAATCATAAGAAATGTACTGTTAAGGCGTACTATAAAATTTTGTCAACACAAGATCATTCTCTGTTCCCTTGGAAGAATATTTGGAGGTCTCCTCCAAAGTGGCATTTTTTGTATGGAATGCCGCCCTTGGGAAGATCTTGACCACAGATAATATGAGGAAGAGGGGATGTGTAGTGATGTATTGGTGTTATATGTGAAAGAAGAATGGATAATCTGTGGATCATCTTCTACTTCATTGTGAGGTAGCAAGGGGGCAATGGGATGAGATCTTTCAAAGGGTTGATGTTGCTTGGGTTATGCCTTTGAAGGTGGTGGATTTGTTGGGGTGTTAGAGGAAGATGCAAGGTTGTCATCAAGTGGTAGCGGTGTGGAAGATGATCTCATTGTGTATCATGTGGTGTATTTGGTCAGAAAGGAATGAACGTTGCTTTGAAGATAAGGAACCACAATGGAGGAGCTGAAGAATTTCTTTCTTCATACTTTACTGCTTTGGTTTTCCGCTATTGTACTAATGGGGACAATATTCATATTTTTTGTCTTTAATTCATCACAATTAGAATGCATTTAGGTGTGTTTTTTTTTAATTTTTTTTTTTTTTTATGTATACCTCCTGTGTACACGGTCTATGCCTATTTCATTCACATCAATAAAATTTATCTCTTACTTATAAAAAAAAAAATCATTGGAAAATGAAGAAATAGACTGGTTCCTTTGTTTGATTTTTTAGTGGAAGTGTGCAGTTAGTTTGCAAGGTTGGTGGGAAACAAGGCAAACAACTGTCTCTATGTTTTATGATTCTTCTGAATATTTAAGATCTCGAAGAAATCTTAGGATGAAAAATCTCTGAAATGATAACAAGGATTTTATGTTTGCTATCAACTATGGTTGAAATCGGTTCAGTTAGGTTGGGTTTTGAGCTCAAAATCCTAACTGAACCCTATCAACTAGGGAGGAATAAGAGAGGAAAAGAAGTTTCATTTTGTTAGTTTTTTTTTGATTGCCATCGGGTGTCCAAGAACGATGTCCCGACTAATTCTTGGGGTCTACAGGCCCTCGGTAAGGAGTTTTCCGCAAAAGTTTCATTTGGTTAGTTGGAACAATGTTTGTCAACCGGTTTCTTTTGGAGATTGGGGGAGAGAAATTTGGGGTTGTTTAATAAAGTACTCCTTAGAAAATGGCTTTGGAGATATCATGAAGAGAGAGATGCATTATGAAAGAATGTTGTTGCTGTTAAATATGGGAGTGGGTGGGAGGATCGGTGTTCTAATGAAGTTAGAGGAGTGTATGGGGTGAGTTTATGGAAGTTTATTAGAAAATGTTGGGGGGGGGGGGGGGGAGTTTTCCAAACATGTTAAATTTAAGGTGGGGGAACATTCACCAAGATAGAAAAGCAAGTATTTGAGATACAATGGTTGATCCATGAACACCATCTCAAACCAAAGTCACATTGCTCGAGCATGCGAAGCCAAAAAATCTCCAATTGACACTGTCACAAGCCTTTTCTATGTCAAGTTTGCATAAAAGTCCCGGCTCTCCCAATCTGAGTCTACTATCCAAACATTCGTTGGCAATAAATACTGAGTCAAGAATTTTCCTAACAAAAGCATTTTGAGGCTTTGATGTTAGCTTCTCCACCACCAAGCTTAATCTATTTGCTAAGACCTTCGTTAAGATCTTGTACATCCCACTCACCAAACTAATAAGTTGATAATCTTTTACCTCTACCACATCGGGTTTTTTGGGAATGGGATCAATAAAAGTTGCATTAATGCTTTTTTCAAACCTTCCATTTTCATGAAATTCATGAAAGAGTCCAATAATGTCATCTTTGATCACTTCTCAACAAGTTTTAAAAAAAGCCATAGAGAAGTCATCTGGACCTGGAGCTTTGTCACCCTCCATACTTTTTACTGCCTTTTGGATCTCCATCTCTTCAAAGCGAGCCATCCTACTTCTTGCGAATCGAGAGCATCAAAAGTAAGTCCATCTAAGTTCAGTCTTCAAGAGAATTGTTCCGAAAGCAAATTCTCATAGTAATCTACAATGTGATCTGTGATTGCTGGTTGGTTTGAAGTAGCCACCCCATCCACCAACAATGTCTCTATGGCATTGTTTCTCCTATGCAAATTAGCTACCTAGCGGAAAAAGTTGGTGCATTTATCCCCTCCTTCAACCAAAATGCTTTTTTTTGTTTTTTTTTTTGTTCCCTCCAAGATATATCCTCCAATAAAGAAACCCTTTCAAGTTTCGTAGACACTTGGGACTTTACAAGCTCTCTCTATTTTAGATAGTTCCTTCACCTCCTCCACACCCTCCAATCCCTTGAGTTCTTCAAACAAAGTATTCTTTTGGCCTTCCATATTTCCAAACACCTTCTCATTCCAAGCCTTCAGATCTTTCTTCGAAGACTTCAATTTACATGCCATGACATAGTTTGGTTTTCTATGAAAATAGTAAGAAGACCACCATTGTTGGACTCTCTCAATGAATCCCTCTGATTTCAATCACATATTTTCAGAGTTGAAGTACCTTGGACCTCCATGAATACCTCCACAATCAAGGAAGATGGTAAAATGGTCGGAACATAACTTGGAGTCTCTTTTGAATAAGATTTGGTTACTGTGCTTCCCATTCAGATGATACCAAGAATCTATCGATCCTTGACCAAGAGGGGTGTTCTTGGTTGTTCGACCAAGTCTTCCTTTTCAACACTTATGTTCCTTTAGGCAATCGCAATTGATAATAATGGACTGTGTCCATAATTTTCTTGTAGCTGTTGATCATTTTAGGAAATCTTTTTTGTATATTTCCTGAGTAAAACAGCTTTGATTTTCATTTTCATTAATAAAATTCTCTTTTGTTTATAGATGTGTGCTTGTATGGTACTAAAGTGATACATTATAACAGGTAGCAAATTGGAACAGGCACAGTGCTAAAGTCAATTTGTTGCTGTTGTTTGGAGAACATATCCTTAGTGTTGATGTTGAAGGTAACATGTTCATGTGGACATTTAAAGGAATCAACCAGACTTCTGCTCCCTTTGGACACATCTCGCTAGGTGAAAAATTTACTCCTAGCTGTATAGTGCATCCAGATACTTATTTGAATAAGGTAACTGCTTCTTCTTCGTTCTTACTAAAATTTAGCCTTTTCAAGAAGTTATAAGGCAATGTATGTGCTCGCCAGTTTCTCATTTCCAGATTAATCATTTCTAAAAACAACCTCATATCAAGAAGCATGTAAACAGGTTATTCTTGGGAGCCAGGAAGGTTCTCTGCAGCTTTGGAACATTAGTACAAAGAAAAAACTCTATGAGTTCAAGGGCTGGAACTCAGCTATATCCAGTTGTGTTTCATCACCAGCACTTGATGTTATTGCAGTTGGCTGTGCTGATGGAAAGATTCATGTTCACAACATTCGTTATGATGAGGAATTGGTTACCTTTACACATTCTACACGAGGTGCTGTGACTGCCTTATCTTTTAGCACAGGTAAGAAAAGAACTCAATGTATCTGATTTATTCGTAAGAATCGTAACTCCACTTCCCATCGAACTTGCAGGTGTTGTGAGGAATCAATAATTTTATAACAGTAGCATGAAAGATAATATGCTAGATAAGGTGTTTCTTATGTTGACTGTTCTTTTGCACCATAAATCTTTACCGTTTGGAAATTAATCAAGAACTTGGTTCTAATCATTATGACTGTTGGCTTCTAGTAATTGGATAGTATGCTTTGTTCGTGGTATGAGATATATGAGATTTGAGGAACTGGCAACTCTTAAAGTTGAAAAGTATAATTTTACATCCATATTCTCTGGTTACATTAATATAAATGTTTAAAGTGGTTTGTGCTTATGTTCTTATATCTTGGTTTTTAGATGGACAACCTCTTCTAGCCTCCGGAGGTTCATCTGGTGTTATCAGCATATGGAATCTTGAAAAAAGAAGGCTCCAATCAGTAATAAGAGAGGCCCATGATAGTTCGATAATTTCACTGCATTTTTTTGCAAATGAGCCTGCCTTATTGAGTTCCTCTGCAGACAACTCTATTAAGGTAAGATCAGCGAAAAATCTTTCTTGGCATCTTAGTGAAACTTAGTAGGGTTGGGTTTGGATGTTGGGTTGAGTTGAGTTGAATAAAATATTGTTAGAATATTAGTTTTAAATATTATGAGTGTGTTGGGATTTGAAAAAGTTAAATTTTTTATTATGTTTTATATAGAAATTTGAAAAAGTGTATGGGGATTTGAAAAGATGTAATGATGAGATGAAGTGAGTTGAGGAGGGTTTGGTAACCAAACGGGGCCAGGGTTGCGTTTGGATGTTTAGTTGAGTTGAGTTGTGAATAGTATTATTTTGTGGATCCTATTGAAATGGGTTAACTTTTTTAGGTTGATGCGAGTTTAACTTTTTAGGTTGAAATGTATGAAGTAGGTTGAGATGATTTTAACTTTTTTTAATTTTTTAATTTTTTTTATGGGAAATTGAAGTAGTAGTGGGTCCCATCAATTATTGGTTTGATATGAGTTGAGATGAGTTCAACAATCAAATATAGCATTAGATGTGGCCTAGACTTTCTTTGGCTCGTCAGGATAGTAATTAGCTTCATCATCTTCTTGTTGTATTTTGATGAATTTTACATAGGAATTGAAACATGAGGCCAAATGCTAGAGCATAGCATTATAACGGTTTATGTTTTGATTAGTATGTCGTGTTCTCAAGATATGTAGGTCCATTGGTCAAAGGACTTAGGTATTGATGTTGCAGTTCCTTATGATTGTGGAAAAGTTAGGAGATGAAGGGATAAGCCTTCTGTTACGGAGTTTTTTTTTTTTTCAGTTTATAGTAGTTCTCAGGGAATCTAAAGGTGGGGGAATATGTTGCAACATAATCTCTAATAGCTTTGATAGCAGAGAAGCATTACCATGAATGGAGGAGCAAACATTAAAGGTAAGGAGATCTTTGTACAGGAATTAGAAAACGAGTATTTGGATGTTAAAATGATTGTTGAAGACACTTAGTTGGTAAACAGTGTCTCCGATTTTGATTAGTCAACAGATAGTGTGTGAGCATAAACAATGATATCCTTACTATGGCACACTAGACCTGAACCTCTATGGTACAGGATTCTAAGGGGACGGCCATGAATATTTCGCTTCAACGCATGATGGAGACAGAAGTCCTTTGAACATGAATTTGGTTGATTTCTTTATGTAGACTATGAAAAGAAATCCTATCCTCTCTGTAGTTGGGCTATTGCTGTTGATTTTAACGGCATGGCCTTTCATGATTTTCTTGTCTCTAATGTGCCTGCCTAGTAGGGCATTAGAGTTGTGTACTGACATTGCCATTTTTTGATCAATATACCTTATTTATTCATCAAAAAAACAAAAAAAAAGAAATCCTATCTTACCTCTGAGAATAATTGAGTGATTTGCTCCTTCATTTTAAGATGGTGTCCAAAATAGTTCTAATAATGGTTAAAAAAAAACAAAAAATCAGTGGCATCCTCAAAGCTCTTTAGTTCCCTCTCACCAGAGAATACCCGCATGTTTTTTGTTTTTTTAATTGATAATGGAGAACCACCCCACAGCAGAGTCCTTAGGACTCACCCATTGAACCCAAACCCTTGGAGAGACTAGCACAACAACCCACCCCCATGACCTCCCACTTAAATTGCAGTTTGATCACAAGGAGAATTGAACCCGTGACATGGGGCACATGCACACAAATTCGCCCTTACCACTCGGGCTACCCACGGGTGGGTAGAACCTGTGATATCCCCGTATGTTATCATGATATATTTACTAAGATGAGATGATATTATCAGTTTTTTCTATCAAAACTTTCAATTTTAATGCTTGATGTTGTATATATATGCAATCAAAATTTGATTCTTTTATCTAATATTTTCTCTTGTTAGCATTTTAAGCAAGATTTTGTATGCTAGAGTCAGAGTCTATATCCATTGAAGAACATTGATTTTCCTCAATGGATATCAATTTTCCTCATGGATGTCATGGATATCAGTTGCTTAATTACTAGAGTCAGTTTATCTTGCAACTTTTCCTTGTGTGGTGCCCTCTATCCTTCATGTGAATTATATTTGACTTCTTTCCTCAGAAGTGGAAATTTGGCACGAGTGATGGAGATCCTATTCTTCATAGCTTTAGATGTGGACACAGCGCTCCTCCACTTTGCATAAGGTAATAATGCTTTTCCATGAACTTGGTCTCTCCTTGTTTATGGCATTGAACTCTGGAACCCTCCATCAACCATAAATGATTAAATGGTTTATACTTGCTTTTTTAATAAGTTTTATTTATATAATTTTTTTTTATTTTTTATTTTTATAAGAAGAAGATATTTTATTGATATATTGAAATAGGCATAACCCTACTTGCTTTTTTAACTATTAAACGGTATATATGATCAACCTAGTCTCACTTATATAAAAAAGGGTATATATGATTAACGGGTTTATACTTGCTTAGGAAAGGCTCTTACAGGGTTCGAACTTGTCTAATCGTTGATCCGATGCTCTAAATTTTCCATCTTACATTTTTGATACAGAAGATTGAGCACGCTTTACTAACCTCTAATGTAATTTCCATATGAATGCCGTTTTGCTGTCATTTTTTTGTCTGTTATTATCTAGCTTAATCCATCATTAACTTAAGACTCTTAGATAGCTTATCTGCATTTCCTCTTGGTATCTTTTCTGGTTCTGATTTTAGTCATCTATTGCAGGTTTTATGCAGATGGGAGGTTCATTCTATCTGCTGGACGGGATCGTGCCTTCCGCCTTTTCTCTGTAATTCAGGTTTGGCATCAGTTACTAATACAATATAATACCTTTTCTTTTCTTATTTTGGATGTGACTACTTAGCTTTATGGTTGGTGCCTTTAGTCTTTTGATTAAAGTAGGAATCGAAGAGAGCAGAGCATACCACCCTGTCTTGGATGCAGCTTGGTATGCTTATGAAGTTCTAGAAGGAAATATCAGATGTTCTTGTTACAGTCACATAAATGATTAAGGGCTCATTTGGATACTTAGGTCCTGTTTGTCTACTTAGAATACCTTAGTATATCTGTGAATAGTAGTAAAATAGTTTGAGTTAAGATATTTTATTGAGTTTTGGGAAAGGAGAGAAAAATTTGAATAAAAATATTATAAATTTAAAAAATTGTTTGAATATAATTTTTTAATATAATTTTTGTTTTGGAACTTGAAAAACTTGTATTGTTTTTTGTGTTTTATTTGAGAGTTTGGGAAAATTATAAAGATTAGGAAATGATTAAATGAAAAAGTTAAAAATTTGAAATTAAAAAGTGTTTTGTATTTGAGTGATGTTTGAGAAGGAAATATTTGATAATATCTTAGAACACTTATAAAAAAAATCTTAGAACACTTGAGAACAATTATGTTGCTAACATCTTATGTACTTGTGCTGTACCTATTCTTGGTAATAAAATTTCTTATTAATTATCAAAAAAACAATTGTGTTGCTAAACGAAGCCTTAGAATATCTCAAAATATCTGTGAATAGTAGTGAAATGGTTTGAGTTAAGATGTTTTATTGGGTTTTGGGAAACGAGAGAGAAAAATGTTGAATAAAAATATTATGAAGTTTAAATATAAATTTTTAATATAATTTTTGTTTTGAAATTTGAAAAAGTTGTATTATTTTTTGTGTTTTGTTTAAAAGTTTAGGAAAATTATAATGACTAGGTAATGATTAGATAAAAAAGTTGAAAGTTTGAAATTAAAAAATGTCATGTGTTTGAGTGATGTTTAGGAAGGAAATATCTGAGAATATCTAAGAATACTTGTGTTCTCAAATGAATCCTAAATTTTGCCCTACTAGTATTAAAATAGGGCGAACAGTGAGGTTGTGGGTTTAAGGCTCTTCGGGTGCGTGATTGCAGGTGTACTTGGATACACCTTTTGAGTTTTTTTGATAAAGGTTTGATCACTTATCATAAAGAAACTAAGAAAATTCCTACTACATAATAATTTAAGATTTTGGGACAAGTGGTGATTTGATTCCCACTACCCATTGCTATTTTTTAGTAACTTCTGTTGTCTGCATTACTAGTTGTGTAGGATTTGGACACGGTTTTCTTTTGGGAGGTTCTATTGAAAATTTGAAAATTTAATCATTTTTTTTATAAGTAGACGATTGTATTAATAAGAATAGGCATAACCCAAATACACAAGATGATATACAAGAGGTAACACCTATATATGAAGCAACAATGGAAACAAGAAAGTCGTGACCATTGAGGCTATTAAAATCTACAGCGATGACCCATAGAAATAAAGTTCTAATAAAAAGAGATCTACGTTCCTCTATTAAGCCCTCATTGTCTTTGAATGTCCAGTCATTACGTTCTTGCCATATGCCCATAAGCACGACAAAATACAAATAGGAACTATCTTCCACACGGTTTTGATTTGTTGAATACCTTCTAGATTTGTCCAGCTAGCCAAAAGCTCAACGACTGTGACTGGCATAACCCAAGCTAGCTCTAATTTGCTAACACCATCCCATAGCTTTCTAGCGATCTCACAATGCGGTAAGAGACGATCCACCATCTCACCAGTTGTCTTACACATGCAACACTAATCTATTATGATCACTTGACATTTCTGCAAGTTATCTATTGTCAAAATCTTGCCTAAAGAAGCTGTCCAAGCAAAAAATACTGCTTTGGGAGGTGTCTTATTTTGCCAAATCCTTCTTTATGGAAACTGATTGTTCTACGGATGTGTGAGAGGCTTATAGAAATAGAGAACTGAGAATATGCCTTTACCCACGGTTACCCACTACAATGTGTTAGCTTTCTAAGTTCTTGGTTTCATGGAATACAAGAGGCTAAAGAATTCCTTAAAGCTGCCCATTTCCTAATCTTGAGCTGATCTACTGAAGTTGATGTTCTAGTGGACTTGATCCCTTGGTATGATCATAAAATCCTTATAAAAAAATGATCATAGAATCAGCCACTGAAGCTTTTTTCTCACATGCAACCCGGTAAACTAAAGGGAATGAGTCCTTTAAGGCCTTATTTCCCCACCATTAGTCCCACTTACCTCTCTAGTGCACCGGCCACCCCACATACAACCATATTTATAGTCAATGACTGAATTCCATAGCTTCTGGTTCCATATTATATTGCCACATCCATTTCCCAAGTAATTCTCGATTAAAAGTTCCCATGAGAGTATACTGACTATCGATAAACTGAGAAGACGTGGCCTCTATCTAACGGATTGGTGCTTTATGTGCAAACACAACAGTGAGACAGCGGATCGTCTATTTCTTCATTGTGAAGCTGTCACGGCATTGTGGGATAACGTCTTTACAAGACTAGGCTTGGCATGGGTAATGCCTAGAAAGGTGGTTGATCTTTTGGCTTGTTGGAGAGGAATCCGGGGCAAGGGGCAGATTGCAGATATTTGGAAAATGGTGCCACTTTGCCTAATGTGGTGCACATGGACCGAGAGGAACAATCGCTGTTTCGAGGATAAGGAGCGATCTCCGGAAGGCTTTAGGGATTTCTTTTACCATACTTTAGTCTTATGGGCATCCTCTATTGTATTGAATGGCACTTCTTTTGCTGAACTTTATGCTGCTCTTCGCAGCTCTTAGCCTGTAGCAAGGCTCTTTGTATACCCCGTGTACTTGGGCCTTGCCCCTTCTTTTTCTAATATATTTCTTCTTACTTATCAAAAAAAAAAAAAGTTCCCAGATTTCTAATTCCCAACCCACAAGAGGAGATTGAGGAGTATATCTTGTTCCAACTGACTAGATGGAATTTGAATTCATCCGCCACTCCAAAGGAAATCATGATGAAGTTTCTCAATCTGGGATGTCACACTTGTTGGAATTGGAAATAGAGATAGGAAGTATGTTGACAAATTAGACAGAGTGCTCTTGATTAAGGTGATCCTTCCACCTTTTGATAAGTACAGTCTCTTCTGTCTTGCCAATCTACATTCTATCCTCTATCACTGTATCCCAAATTGATGTAGCCCTTGAGGCAGGCCCCAACGGTAGGCCAAGGTAATTCATGGGGAGAGAGGAAACTTTACATCCAAGGGTGTTAGCCAACTGTCGAATGTTACGAACATTGCCAGCTGGTACCAACTCTGATTTATCAAAGTTTCCCTTTCAAATTTGATGCCGCTTCAAAATAGAGTAGAAGTGCCTTTAGTGCCCGAATCTGGTTTTGGTCTGTCTGACAAAATATTAGAGTATCATCTGCAATCAACAAGTGAGAAATGTCAATAGTACCTGTTGAGTGTTTGTAATCTCATACAAACTCAGTGAATTTTGGCTCCAGTGGATGTAGGCAAGTGCTGAACTACTTAAATATCGTCTTGTGTGATTTTGGATAGACTAGAGGCGCAACAATTGGTATTAGAGCTTTGGCTTGCGCTGTCTAGAAATCAAGTTGATCGAAATCAACTTTTGACAACTCCAGGGTGTTCCTTGCATCAAGACGAATCCGTTGTCGCAAACGAAATCGAAAATGGAGGTGGGAGGAGCTCACACGCGCCTCGAGAAGTAGGACGGTGAGTCCACGCGCCTCATTCGTAGCTAGAGGTTGAAGACGATTGAAGAGCACGCTCCCACTCGCCACCATGCGTAGCCACGCGCCCAGAGGTTGAAGACGCATGGACATGCTCCCCACGAGCCCCCACGCGCCCTAGAGGCTCTCAACTCATGTACACCACACGTCCACCAGACGTCCTGCTGCAGCACCTGTATCTCGCGTTAGGTGATCAGCACTGTCCGTTTTTCCAGATCCTTGTTGGGCTTGATCTAAGCCATTTGAAGTCCGATTTCAACGATCAAATACTGTTTTCCAACCATTTGGATCATTTCGGACTCATCCGTACGGTTAGAATTTTGAAATTTGTTGTCTAAATTTTCTTAATTCATATGGAAGGTTTTGGAAGAGATGGGAGCTTTGGAAATGCTAGTAGCTCTGGGCGTCAGTTCACAGTTTCAAATGCCAAGTTTGAAGTTGATAAGTTCGATGGAACAAGCAACTTTGACATGTGGTAGTACGAAGTTATGAACGTTTTGATCCAACAAGAGTTGAATATTACATTAGAAAAAAAACCATATGATATGACTGAAAATGATTGGACGAAACTTCATACCCAAGCTTGTAGTACAATTCGGTTATGTCTTATCAAAGAACAGAAGTACTTTGTCAGGAGAGAGACAAATGCAAAGGAACTTTGGTAGAAATTGGAAGATAAGTTCATGAAGAAAAGCATTGAGAGCCGTTTGCAGTTCAAGAAAAAGTTCTTCAGATTCCAGTTTCGTGAAGGTATTACTATGCCTGAAAATTTAAATAGTTACAATCAAATTCTTGCTGATTTATTTAACTTGGATGTTGAAATCCAAGATGAAGATAAGGCTTTACTTTATTAAATTTCTTGCCTGATACATATGAGCATTTAATTATTACACTATTGTATGTGAAGGAAAAGATCAATTTTTGACGATGTATCTACTTTTTTAATTAGCAATGAGTACCGCAGAAAAGATAAGTAGGTATAACTAGATACATCAAGTAAAGTGTTAACAACAAGGAGGAGACCACAGTCTATGTATCTTGGAAAGAAGAAAGGTTTTCAATCGAAAACCCGGGCCACATCATGTGGTTCATTAGTCAGGCGAAAACTCGCTAGAGACGAGTGTTCCCTTTGTCGCAACAAAGGACACTGGAAGAAGGATTGTCCCAAGCTGAAGGGACAACAGCAGAATCAACCCACCACAGTCAATGTCGTGGACATAGATGAAGATTCAGATTTTGCCTTGACAAGTTCATCATCCATTTGTTATTCCGATGAATGGATTATGGATTCTGGATGTACCTATCACGTGTCCCAATCGGGATTGATTTATTGACTTGACAAAGATTGTGGGTGGAGCAGTACTTATGGGCAATGATAGTGCCTGTAAGACTCAGGGAATAGGAAGCATTCGGTTAAAGTTGCACGATGGCATTGTCAACACTTTGACAGAAGTTCGGTACTTTCCGGACTTGCGGAAGAATCTCATCTCACTTGGATCTCTAGATTCAAAAGGATTCAGAATCACCATTGAAGACAGAACTTTCAAAGTAGTAATGGGAATTCAGGTGACTATGAAGGGTTTGAAACGAGGAAACTTGTACTTCTTGCAAGGAAGTACTGTTGATGGAAGAGCTTCCACATGATGTAAGAAGCTAGATGAGACTGGTGCTGACACCACCAGTCGTTGGCATATGCGTATGAGATATGCTGGAGAAAAAACTTTACAAACACTTATAAAGTAGGACTTACTCAAAGGTGCCAAAACTGGTAAATTATCTTTCTGTGTGCACTGTGTATTGGGGAAGCAGAGGCGGATCAAGTTTAGAACCGCTGTACACAATACAGAAGGGATACTTATAAAGGAACTGAATACATTGCTGAAACAAAAGCCGTAAAAGAAGCCATTTGGTTACAGGGACTGGTAACAGACTTGGGATTTAAGCAGCAAGAGGTTACCGTTTACTGTGACAGTCAAAGTGCAATTCATTTGGCCAAGAATCAAGTGTATCACTCTCGAACAAAACACATAGATGCCTGATTTCACCTTGTACATGAAATATTAGAAGAAGAGGACATCAAACTTAAGAAGATTGGCACTGAAGATAATCATCCAGCAGATATGTTGACAAAAGTCGTCATGGGGATCAAGTTCCAACATTGTTTGGACTTGATCAATATTGTACTCTGCTAGCACCCTCGAGTGTATTGGAGTGCATTTGATAGCGGAAGTCTCTCATGTCAAAGAAGGAGGTGCATTCATTTGAAAAATGAATCAGTTTATAAGTAGCCTAGTATGGCATACTTGGGTGGAGGGGGTGATTGTTGAAATCCTCCCAAGTATGCATACCCATACGCAGCTACCTCCTCATGTGTAGCCACCCACCCACCGAAAGTCCTTTGTCATATTAGGACACCCAATTCTCTGGCAGTACCGATTCTCTTAGTCAACAATTGCAGATGTTTGTCCTCTGAAACTTATCTTATAAAAGGAAAGCTCATTTGTGTAAATTGATGTGGGCAAAACAGAGAGATAGTGGACGTGAGAGAGAAATTGTTGAGTGTTTGTAATCTCATACAAACTCAGTGACTTTTAGTTCCAGTGGACGTAGGTAAGTTGCTGAACCACTTAAATATCGTCTTGTATGATTTTGGATAGACTAGAGGCACAAAAATTGGTATCAGAGCTTTGGTCTGCACTGTCTAGAAATCAAGTTGATCGAAATCAACTTTTGACAACTCCAGGGTGTTCATTTCTTCAAGACAAATCCGTTGCCGCAAACGGAATCGAAAACGGAGGTGGGAGGAGCTCACACGTGCCTCGAGAAGTAGGAGAGTGAGTCCACGCGCCTCACTCGCAGTTGGAGGTTGAAGACGACTGAAGAGCACGCTCCCACATGCCGCCATGCTCCTAGAGGTTGAAGAAGCGTGAAGGACACGCTTCCCAACTGATGAACCATGCGATGTGGTCCGGGTTTTCGATTGAAAACCTTTATTCTTTCCAGGATACCTTGACTGTGGTCCCTCCCTTGCCGTTAATGCTTCACTTGATGTATCTAACTGTACCTGCTTATCTTTTCTGCGGTACTCATTTCTAATTAAAGAACTAGATACATCGTCAAAACTGATCTTTTCCTTCCCATATAGTAGTGTAGTAATTAAGTGTTCATATGTATCAATCAAGGAATTTAATAAAAGTAAAGCCTTATTTTCATATTGGATTTCAACATCCAAGCTTAATAAATCAGCAAGAATTTGATTATAACTATTTAAATGTTCAGACATAGTAATACCTTCACAAAATTAGAATTTGAAGAACTTTTTCTTGAACTGCAGATGGCTCTCAATGCTCTTCTTCATGAACTTATCTTCTGATTTCTGCTAAAGTTCCTTTGCATTTGTCTCTCTCATGATAAAATACTTCTGTTCTTTGGTAAGACATAACCGGATTGTACTATAAGTTTTGGTATTAAGCTTCTTCCAATCATTTTCAGTCATATCATATGGTTTTTCTTCTAACGCAATATCCAACTCTTGTTGGATCAAGACGTCCATAATTTCGCACTGCCACATGTTGAAGTTGCTTGTTCTATCGAACTTCTTAACTTCAAATTTGGCATTTGAAACTGTGGATCGATGCCTAGAGCTACTGGTATTTCTAGAGCTCCTCTTTTTTCCAGAACCTTCCATATGAATTTTGAAAATTTAGACAACAAATTTCAAAATTCTAACTATACGGATGAGTCTGGAATGATCCAAATAGTTGAAAAATACTATTTGATCGTTGAAATCAGACTCTAAATGGCTTAGATCAAGCCCGACAAGGATCTGGAAAAACGGACGGTGCTGATCACCTGGCGCGTGGGATACACGTGCTACAGTTGGGCGTTTGGTGCGCGCGTGGTGTACACGCGCTGAGACTCTAAGGCGCGTGGGGAGTGTGCTCTTTAGTCCTCTTCAACCTCTAGCTACGAGTGAGGAGCATGGACTCACTCTCCTACTTCTCGTGGCGCATGTGAGCTCTTCCGACCTCCGTTTTGGATTCCGTTTGCGGCAATGGATTCGTCTTGACTCGAGGAACACCTTGGAGTTGTCAAAAATTGATTTCGATCAACTTGATTTCTAGACAGCACAAACCAAAGCTCTGATACCAATTATTGCACCTCTAGTCTATCCAAAATCCCTCATGACGATATTTAAGTGGTTCAGCAACTTGTTTACGTCCACTGGAGCCAAAATTCACTGAGTTTGTATGAGATTGCAAACACTCAACAATTTCTCTCTCACGTCCACTATCTCTCTGTTTTGCCCACATCAATTTACACAAATGAGCTTTCCTTTTATAGGAGAAGTTTCAGAGGACAAATACCTACAATTGTTGACTAAGAGAATCGGTGTTGCCAGAGAATTGGGTGTCCTAATATGACAAATGACTTTCGGTGGGTGGGTGGGTGGCTACACATGAGGAGGTAGCTGTGCATAGGTATGCATACTTGGGGGGATTTCAACAGTGTTCCTATTGGGGTCACCGACCAAGAATCTAGCCATAAAGCCATTATTAACCAAAGATGGGATCATTCTAGTAAGGGCATCCATAACGATGATAAAGAGGAGTGGGATAATGGATCTCTTTGTCTTAGGCCTCGGGAGCTGTTAAAGAAGCCAATTGGATGACGACCATTCGCCAAAACTGAAAATTCTGCCATTGATATGCACTATATGATCCACGAACACCATCTATCCCTAAATCCACACCTCCCAAGTAAATAAAGTAGGAAATCCCAGTTAAAATGATCATAGGCCTTCTCCATGTCCAACTTACAAATGATCCCTATGTTTCCAGATTTTAGTTTACTATCTAGGCATTCATTGGCGATGAGGATTGAGTCCAAAATTTGCCTACCCCTTACAAATGCATTTTGGGTTTTTGTAATAATCTTCCACAATACCTCCCATAGGCAATTTGCAAGGACCTTGGAGATGATCTTATACACTCCATTCACAAGGGTAATGGGCTGATAATCTGTTACCTCTGTTGCCCTAAGTTTCTTAGGAATCAGTGCAATAAAAGTGGTATTGAGACTTTTCTCAAATCTTCTATCCAGGAACAACTCCTAGAACACTTTCATTAGATCCTCCTTCACTACTTCCCGACGTGATTGGAAGAATCCCATAGAAAATCTGTCTGGACCTGATGCTTTGTATTTGACCATTCTCTTCACCACTCCACGAAACCTCCGCCTCCTCAAATGGCTTCTCCAACCAAGAGACATTTTGTGGCTCAATAGACTCAAAACGGGCATACATGGGGAGTGAGATGAAATGAGAATTTTGTGAATAGTAGTAAGATAGTTTGTGAATAGTAGTGAAATAATTTGAGTTTATGTTTTATGGGGTTTTGGGAAAGGAGAGAGAAAGTTGAATAAAAAATATTATAAAGTTAAAATATTGTTAGAATATAGTTTTTTAATATTATTTTTGTTTGGGGATTTGAAAAAATTGAATTCTTTTTTATTTTTTGATTGAAAATTTGGAAAAGTTGTAATGATTAGTTTAAAAGTATTTGTGTTTGAGTGATGTTTGGGAAGGAGATATGATGAGATAAATGAGATGAGATGAGAATTATGGGATGGAAACTTTTTCCAAATAAGCCCTCCATCAAGCCTCTTTGACCATTCTCCTCACCACCCCGTGAATATTAATCATTTAGAGCTTCTTTGCAACAAATTAGACTTTTTTTATTTTTATTTTGATGATGAGGTATCTAAGAACTTTTACTGCCCTAGATAAGGCTTTGGTTCTCAACTAATCCCCAAGGTAAAAGATGTCTCCGCCAACAAATTTGTCCCCTTCACCGTGATGCCTTGTTCGCAAGGACCAGAGATTAGCCAAGAGCAACCCATCTGTAGGGTCTCCTTTCGATGCCTTCCTCGCCCAAATTGGGGTTTCTATGGAGCCTTTTAACCTCCTATAAATAATAAAAATGGAAAAAACAATAGCCAACCTTTTTTTCAAGTTCCTCGTATTTAGTTCATCAATCTTCTGGGGACATATATGTATAACAGAGGCTGTTATCTGTCTTCTTTTTTTTTTTTTTGGGGGGGGGGGGGGTGGAGGAACTAATAGAGGCTGTGAAATAATCAATTATACTTGGAAAAAATCAAGTGTCTCAAACTTAAGCTGGTGGGAAAAGATGAATTTAATAGTCAATTCACCTTTGGGCAGAGAGGCCAATGACATGTGCCATTCTTCATAGTCTCTTTTCTTTTTAATTTGTCTTGGGGTTTTGGGTTTCTCTTTGCTCTTGTATTGCTGTCATACTACCTCCAACCCATTCTGCCTTTATTGTCACCAATGTAGGCTGGATGAAACAAACCAAAAGATGTGGCCAGTGACTCCAACTACCAATCTTGCATTCTAGTGAACATCAAGAACCAATGGAAGTAACTTCCGCATAATTTGTTAAGCATCTAGATCTTGAATGCTAACAGCAAAATAAATAAAGAAAATCTCCCAACTGCTTCTAGTGTTTTTCCACTGCCCCATGCTAAAGCTAGTTCCTTCCGATGTGCATTTCCATAAATACATAGGAGGCCTCATTAAAATACTTTTGCTTCCCTTCTTTGTTTGCTTCCCTCATGCATGTGGGCCCGTGTCCTTGTGCGTGCATGCACTCATGTGTGCCTCTGTTTGTGCATTTGCATGTATTTTCTTGAAATTTTTGTTCCCCTGCAAAGTTACTGGGTACAGAGAGACTTTCATTCAGAACTTGGGTTAGACTATCCTTTTTCTTTTTTTAAATCTAAAATGTACGCTTGTAAAATTTATCTATTTACCTTTTAATGTGCACCAGTCATACCTTGTAAAGAGTGGAATTTGTAAACCACCTTTTACTCCATTGTGAGATCATCAGTAAATTGTGGACAGATTGTCTGTAAATTGTGGAATGACAATTTTAATTGATTTGGGTGGGCTTGGGTTATGCCTAGTAGGATATTAGACCCCTTAGTCAATTAGAGAGGGTTATATGGTAGGCCGTGAACTGAAGCAGTATGGAAGATGGCACCTATTTGACTAGTGTGGTGAGAGAGAAATGAATGTAGACATTTTGAGGATTGCAAAGCTGACGTTGGTGAACTTAAATTTTTCTTTTTTAACACTTTGTTCTTTGGATAGCTTCTGTAGACTGTTATGGGCTCAGTTTTCATGAATTTCTTTTCTCTTTTACTCTTTCTTATTAGGTGTTCTGGTTCTCTTCTACATGTGTACTTGGGCTATGCCTTCTGCTTTTACAATAAATCTTCAATCACCAATAAAAAAATTTATTTATTGACTTTTTTAGTTTAACTTGTGATTAGGACAAGCAAAGTAAAGAGCTTTCACAGCACCATGTATCTAAACGAGCCAAGAAACTGAGGGTGAAGGTATGACTAGGATAATGATTGGTACTTTTCACCCTTATTGAACACATTGAATATTTTGGATTTGGTTTGTATTATTATTTTGTTTTGCCGTATATCTATTGTAGATCATTATTTTTGAGTTTTGAGTGTGGCTTACTAAAAACTGCATTTAGAAATATTAAAATTTTGTCAACATTTAAAATGAACAGAATTAGCGATATCATATTTGTAGTTGGTTATACCATGATCCTTCACATGAATAATCATGGAAAATTAAGCAATGAATATGATCGTGAGTTGTATGCTAACTTTTGTGACATCTCAATCATTTTTAGCTGTTTTCTGGAAAGAAAAAGAATCTTTTGTTTGGCTGTGCCTGGGTCACGTGACAGTAGACACACGGCCAATGTTTCTTTTATGAGTTTCAAACATTATATTTCTGATCACAACAAAGATTTTTCATCATTTGGAAGTCGTGTGCCCATATCATGTTGTCTCATCACAATTATTCTAGGTGAAGCAGATGATCTTGATGATATGTAGTAACTAAGAAATATGCCAACTTTCTAAGCTATTCTATTTTACTTGTTTGTTATGAATGGTTAGGGACTTGCGCTCTATATGTTTTGGTAATTTGTAAGCCAAGCCCATGTGCCATGGCCCTTTAAATCTTTTCAGAAAAATGCTCTATGGATAGAGATTTCTCATTTCTCGTCTTTAAGCTCTGAACTGACATCTTGGTTCAGTTGCTAAGTTTTACGAAGAACTCAGTTTCTAATTTTTCTATTTGAGAACTTAGTTTCTAATTTTTCTATTTGATTATTTTTCAGGAAGAAGAGATAAAGTTGAAGCCTGTTATTTCATTTGATTGTGGTAAGGAGTTCTTTTCGTGCTTGTTGGTTGCATCTTGACGTAATTGAAACTTTAAAGATTGATCCATTCACTTGTACTAACTGGACTGTTATCTTGTTTCGTGACTTTCATTTACATGGCTTCTTATGTGGCTGTTTATTTTGTTAGAGGCATTTTAGATTATTGTACTTGATTCACCATTGTGTATGGTCATCAGAGTTGGCTGCATGATAATTTATTTTTCTTTCTCCCCCAATCTGGTAGTTTTCAAGTCATCTATCTCTGTCAAACTAAAGGCATTAAATTCATCTGTAAATTCACATCCGGTTTCTTTGTCATTCTTTTCTGCCCTCTATTTCCTGTAGTCTGTATAACTAAACCATCTCATCGGTAATTGCTGTTGTTGGGTCAGATATATTTTTGGTAAATCTGATGTTGGCCCATGCTTCTATTTTTTGCACCATCCTAGTAACTAATCATGAGAAAATGAATATTCTTGTCAAACATCTGATTTTACTTTCAAATGTTTCCAAAAGTTATTTTATTTGACATAATTTCCTAAAAGTTGATTGCAACTAGTATTTAGTTCATGTATACACTCTATGTAGATGAGTAATATCACCTATCTTCATTAATAAGTTTCTTATTGAAAATATATTTTCCTAAAGAAGTAATTGTTAGAGGTACTTTGTCATCTGATTGCAAGATTGTATATTTATAGTCAATCTGGAAGATTTTTCAAATTACTGACTTAATCTGTGGTTTTCACTTGTCAATAGTTGATATATTGTTTTTCTTTATGTCATAACAACTTTAGCTGAAATTAGAGAGCGGGATTGGTGCAATGTGGTTACATGTCATATGGATACTGCACAGGCATATGTGTGGAGACTTAAACACTTTGTTCTTGGTGAGCATATTCTGAATCCATGCCCAGAAGATCCAACACCTGTTAAGGTTAGATTTTCACATTTTCATATATGATCTTGTTATTTGGAATGATTATTAATGTACAAGATGTTGAACCTCCATTTCTATTAATACAGCCATTGATTTTTTTTTTTTTTTTGGCTTCATCTGACTAGCAGAACTTTATGATCTTTTTTATTTTTAATCAGTAAACAAAAGCAGAACTTTATGCTCTTCGAAAGTACACAAATCTTGATTAGACAATTTAATTTTCATAATTTCTTTGAATATTAACAAATGACATTGCTGACACTATAATTAAAATGTAAAACCTTTTTTTTTTTTTTTATTTTATAAGTAAAATCAAAGTATATTAATGAAAAGAATAGGCAAAGTATATTAATGTAAAACCTTTGGGGCAAAAGTCATGTAGAAAGCTTCATCCTTTTGTTATCAGGTAGTTGTATTTTGTGGTGCATTTGGAATAAGAGGAATGATTGGAACTTTGAAGATCATGGAAGGACAATGGATGAACTTAAACATCTCTTTTTCAAACTTTTTTCCTTTGGCACTAGCTATGGATTTCAATGTACTAAGTTTTCATGATTTCCTTGTATCTATTACTACCTCTCTCTCTCTCTCTCTCTCTCTAAGAAAGACAATTTTATTAATACGAATGAAATAGGCAATGCCCATGTACAAAGGAAGTATACAAAAGAAACACCTAAATACATTCTAAGAAGCATAAAACGACTACAGAAAATCATGAGCAGAAGCTCCGTTAATCACTACCGCAGAAAATCAAAGCAGTAATGTGTGCACAAAAAAGTTCCGAAGTTCCTCTGAAGTGTGTTCCTTACCATTGAAACACTGATCTATTGCTACCTCTTAACTAGGTGTCTTCTTTTGTATATGACGTGTACTTGGGTTTCTCCTATACTTTATTATCAATAAAATTTTTGATTACCTGAAAAACCTTTTTTATTGGTGACAGGCCTGTGCCATTTCTGCATGTGGCAATTTTGCCGTGTTAGGGACAGCAGGTGGTTGGATTGAACGATTCAACCTTCAGTCAGGAATCAGCCGAGGCAGCTATCTGGACATGTCAGAAAGAAGAAGCTGTGCCCATGATGGGGAAGTAGTTGGAGTTGCTTGTGATGCAACGAATACTCTCATGATAAGCGCAGGATATCATGGAGACATAAAGGTGTGTATTTTATATTCCCAAATATTCCTGTTTTATTTGGATGTAATTTGAAGTTTCAGTATGGGACAAACATCGGGGAGTGAGTTTACGGGAAGAAATAACAAGAAAGTATTAATGTCTTGGTCCATATTACATTACCCCTTTTCTGGGCTTCCTTTGAATTTCCTCGCTGTGCTGATCAGAACATTTTCATAAAAATGTCGTCTTGTATATATATTTGACCAAAACCAAATTTATTACTAAGAATCCTTTTCTGCTTTACTAAATTGGCATATTTTTAATTTGAAAGTTCAAGCATATGTTCTTGCGCTGAATTCTGCATCTCTAAGTGCGTCTTGAAACTTATCTGAGCCCTGTAATTTTTTTTTTTTTTAATTTTTAATTTTTTTAATTTTTTATTTATAAGTAAACAAATTTTATTGATCAAAGAATAGGCATAGCCAGGTACAATATAAAAGTATGCCCTAACAATGTAGGTGCAATAGAGACAAGAAAATTAGGTAGTTTCAGGCCATTAAAGTCAATAGCAATGGCCCAAGTACACAGAGTTCTAATAAAGAAAGCTTTTAGTTCCTCCAGTGATTTCTTCTTGTCTTCGAATGTCCGATCATTGCGCTCCTACCACAAACACTACATGGTGCATATAGGGGCCATCTTCCACACAACTTTAATCTGTTGAATGCCGGATTTGTCCAGCTAGCCAGAACTGCCACCATTGTCTGGGGCATAACCCAAGTCTAGTCTACTAAACACCTCATTCCATAACCCTCTAGCTGTCTCATAGTGTAGTAGGAGATGGTCCACAGATTCACCCCCGTTCATACTCATGCAACACCAATTTGTGATGATCACCCTATGTTTCCTCAAATTGTTGGTTGTGAGGATCTTACCCAAGGAAGCTGTTCACACAAAGAATGCTGTTTTGGGAGGAGTCTTATGTCTTTAAAGCCTTCTCCATGGAAACTGAATATTGGGCTCTTGTGTGAGAGACTTTTTGAACCGAGAATGAACCTTTATCTGCAAGTATCCACCACAACATATCTTCTTGCAGGTTGCTCTGATGGAGTACAAAAGGCTGAAAAAGGCTTCGAAGCTGCTCATTTCCCAATCTTGTGCTGCTCGACTAAAATGGGATATTCCACTGGATTTGCTCCCCCGATATCACCATTACTTCAGCCATTGAAACATCTTTAGCACTTGCAACCCGGAAAAGTGAAGGAAATAAGCATTATTACCACACCAAATATTGCTCCAGAATTTAATCCTGGAACCCTCACCCAGACAAAATCTTGTGTGTCGAATAAAGACCCCCCATCCTCTTCTTATGTGTTTGCACAACCCCACTCCATATGCCCTTCTCACTTCTTTAGTACACCATCTCCCCCATAAGCCTTCATATTTGCTCTCAGTCTCCAACTTTCATTGGGGCAGATCTCTAAACTCATATACATCCAGATTATATTTTTAATGCTTAGTAAATCCCGCATTAAAGTCTTTGTTTATAATATGTATCTGCTGGAAATTCCAATCCTCAAGTGTTCTAATGTGCAGGTATGGGATTTCAAGGGACGTGAACTAAAATTCAGATGGGAAATTGGTTCTTCTGTTGTTAAGATTGTTTACCATCGCATTAATGGTAACTTTTGTGTTTTTATTTTATTTTATCCTTTTGTTTTTTATATTATCTTTATTTCTTTTGGTCTCAACCCTTCTAGCTTGTGTCCTTGGTTTGCTTTGTGATGAAACCAATTTTGGATTTTCAGGTCTTTTGGCTACTGTAGGTGATGATTTCATTATCCGTTTGTTTGATGCTGTGGCATTAAGAATGGTACGTAAATTTGAAGGCCATATGGATCGCATTACAGATTTGTGTTTTAGTGAGGATGGAAAATGGCTCGTGTCATCAAGTATGGATGGAAGTCTTCGAATCTGGGATGTTATCTTAGCACGACAGATAGATGCGATGCATGTTGATGTTCCCATCACAGCGTTGTCTCTGTCTCCAAATATGGATGTTTTAGCAACTACCCATGTGGATCAAAATGGGGTCTACTTATGGTAAGTTTTTAGTGCTGTTTTTATGTTTGCTTTAGATTTGGGTTCCTGATTCGTAATTACATGCTAGAAGGGGAAACAAATGTTATTAGTGTGATAAAAACCATATCTTTGCTTTTAAGAACTACAGAAAATGACCAAAGTGACAGGAATTTTTTAACAAATAAAGAAACAAATACTTTTCAGACATTCTCATGTGTAATACTACTGTCATGGCAGCTTTTTATTGTCCTGTTATTGTAATAAAATAAGAAAATTCATTAGCAGACAAATTTAAAGCGGGCAACCTTTTACCAGGGTAAATCAGGTGATGTTTTCTGGAGCTTTAAATGCCAATTCCTACGGAACCGGAAAAGAAGTTGTGAGCGTTAAGCTGCCCCCCGTCTCTTCCATGGAAAGTTCCCAAGCTGAAGATTCTGATGAACCTGTTGACTTGCAGTCTAAGGATGCTTCTGCTTTCCGGTCTCGAGATCAGCAAATACCTGATCTAGTTACACTCTCACTATTGCCTAAAAGCCAGTGGCAAAGCTTGATCAATCTAGACATCATAAAGGTCTCTCTTTGCTTCCATTTTTAATTGTTCTCATTCTAACTAAAAAGCTACTAAAAAAAAGATAATATTGATAGGTAATCATGAAGTTTTATTCATAAGAAAATGGGCAAAGCCCCAGTACACAGGACATATACACAAGTGAAAAAAGGCATAATAATTTCCGTCTTTTTCTTGTTTTTCTTTTGGTGTGTATGGTAACTTATTACTAGTTTTTAATAAACCTGCAATTTCCAGCTCCGCAATAAGCCAATCGAGCCTCCAAAGAAACCTGAAATGGCTCCCTTCTTTCTGCCTTCTGTTCCATCTCTCTCTGGTGAAATACTGTTTAAGCCTAGTAAGATGGCAACTGAAGAGAGAGATGCAAAAGTTGATGAGGTGGAAAACAACAGGAGGCAATCTGGCATGCCACCATCCCAATTTCTGCAACTCCTTCAGTCTTCTATGGAGATTAAAAATTGTAAGTATACCAACTCTCTCTGTATTTATTATGAATCTTCTGTTCCATCTCTCTGTGGAGAAATATTTTTCTTTTTTGATGGTTGTGAAACATCTTTATAAGAATGGAAGCACAACACTGGTCTTATATATATATTTTCTTTATATATGCAGTTTCGGCATTTACTGAGTATATTAAAGGTTTGTCTCCATCAACTTTGGATGTGGAACTTCGAATGCTTCAAATTATAGATGATGATGATCAGCAAGAACCAGATAAGAGGCCAGAGTTACTTACGATTGACTTACTTTTGGATTACTTTATACACGAGATCTCCTGCAGGAACGATTTTGAGTTTATTCAAGCAGTCATCAGGTTGTTTCTGAAGGTATAGATCCTTTCCTCAAGTCAACCAATATAATTATTATTTTGACCAAGTGTTTTGAAAAAAGGTTATATTCTGAGTTCATGTCGAATTCCCATTTTTGGGTGGTTCATGTTGGTACTCAATTGCTTATTGAGGCTGTCTAACATCTTCTCTCTCCGGTTATAGATACATGGAGAGACGGTTAGGCGCCAGTCAAGACTACAGGAGAAGGCGAGGAAGCTTCTAGAAATACAGTCCACGGTATGGCAAAGAGTAGACAAACTGTTCCAAAGTGCCAGATGCATGGTGACCTTTCTTAGCAATTCACAATTTTAACTGTCTTGAGCTGGCAGCTCGTGTTTATCATAGCTCAAACCAAATTTTGTGCCCTAATTTGGTTCATTTAGTTTCCGCCATAGGCTCCATGCATTTTAGGATACAATTGTATGAGAAAACGTAGTGTGGTTATTGCTGGAGGATGTGTTTTGTTGTGAGCTATTTAGCTGAGTCCTTGACAATAAACTAAACCCCATACAGAATTTTTTTTTTTTTTTTTTGATAAGTAAACCCCATACAGAATTAAAGAAAAAGAAAATTTAGAATATTTATCCCTGGCCATATTTGGTATATATATGTATATATATAATTTTTTTTTTTCGCTCTTCGTATTGTGTAAAATGCGTTTGGGTTTTCGTGTGCCTGAGACTGAGAGCATGACATAAACATAATTCAAACAAACCGAAACCATTCTCAATTTGAGTATGCTACTGCTGTTTCCCAGTAGGAGCTAACACTTAACAACAAATTTTCATTTGCTATGAGCAAGAATCTCTCTTTTTCTCCAATATGGTAAAATCTGCCTTACCAACAAGAAAAAGGAAGAGGTAAAATCTGCCTCTATACTTTTTAATTGGAATTCTTGCACAGTCGATTCAGGAGGGATTTTAGGACAAGAAATCACTATTGGTTTGAGTAAATTACATTTTATGCTCCAGATTAAGATAAAGTGGGTGTGGAAGGCTCCTACAGCTAGTCCAAACAAACAAGTTGTAGAACACACTGTCTCACCGCAACTTTTGGTTGCAGTTTAATAGTTTGTTTATTAGACTATTCAAAAACCGCTTCAAGCAGCTTCCCCTTGGTGGAAAATGGTTGGAAGCTAAATTTTGGCTCTAGATCCCTCTTTTTTATTTTCTCTGGTGTTGCGTTTTGTTTGCTTTGAGATGATTGTTGAGGACTCTTCACTCTATTGAAACTTGTATAATGTAACTTTTAGTTTTATCTATGAAACTACTTGCTTAGAAAAAAAAAAAAAAAGAAAAAAAAAAGAAAAAGAAAAAGAAGAGAGACATTTTATGCTCCCAAAATGACATCCCTTTGTAGATTACAAAAATTATAATATGAATCCAATAACATCATTACATTTCAATTTGTTTATCAGCCTTCATTTCTAAGCCAAGAATAAAATTTGCTTTATATCCTTTCATAAAGAGTCAAAAGCCTAATATCACCTGAAAACCCATCCTACATAAGGGTGAGTTGAGGGAGCTTCCTTCTCATGTTACAAGGGTAACCAACCATCGTTCAAATGACTACTTTTCTGGATACCAAAGTATTCTTGTGTATGGGATGATACCATTTGCAATGCCATCATTCAGTAAGACCAAATCATTTGCGCGGTTTGATTATTTGTGACGGGATTTTGTGCTTCATTATTTGTTGAGTTTCTTTCAGCAAATGACTTCAATCAGTTGAAATGGCAGAATACGTTTGTTGAATGCGATGTGTCAATATTGAGTTCAAACTATTGAGGTTGAAGTCTTCCATCAAATGCTCTTACCACAACGTAATGGCTAGTGATATGATTACCATCATAAAGTGGACATGCTGCCTAGCAGTTCTACATTGCCTTCATGTCTACATCTCCTTCATGTTCCCCCCCCCCCCCCCCCCCCCCCCCCCCCCCGGGCAAAGAAGATATAATCACGAAATCATGAAAAAGGCAGAATTCTCAAATTTTGCCAGTGGGAGGAGAATAATTACCTCTACTTGATCGTTAAACGAGAATTTTATTGATGAAAAAGATACAGTTTAACCACACAGGACTTATACAAGAGCAACACCTAAACATGATTAACAACTGTTACAAGGAAGTTGTGAATGTTCAACCCATCAAAATCTATTACACGGAGAAGAAATAATTTCAAAAGTCTTCGACTTTTCCCTGACAGGACATGAAACAGAGCACAACAAAAAGGGAATGAAATCTACAATTTCATTAATGGGACAATAATAGTGATCTCCAAACACCAAATGGATACACAATTACTAAATCTTATACAAGTTCAACTTCAATCCATATTTGGTGAAGGTTCAACTTCTGAAAGAGTAGAGGTTGAAACCCTGGAAGTTGACTTCTTGTCAGAGTAGCAAGTCTGGAGAAGGGCTATAAAGGTCACAATCATTGGAAGGCTCACTTTTGCTCCTTCCTTTTCTGGGTTTGCTCTGCTGCACCTTGGGTTCCCTCGCACTTCTGGATGGGAGTCCCTTCTCTGACTCACAGGCAGGGGTATCCTTTGGAACCTCATAAAGGGTTAGACTACTGCCTCCTCCACTTTGAAGCAGTGCCTCCTCCTGATTTTCTATGTTCGACTGAAAATTTTCGAGGATGCCAACAACATGGCTCATGAGAGGTCGTCCTTTTGGGTTTTGGCTAAGGCATTGGTATGCCAAATGGGCCACCTTCATTGCTGCTTTAACTGAGTACTGCCCCTCCAGTCTAGGGTCTAAGATCCTCAGGAGCTTCTTATTGTGGTTCAACAGTGGGCGGGCCCACTCAACCAAGTTGTGCTCTCGGCTGGGCCTGCTCTTGTCCAATGCTTTCCTTCCGATGAGCAACTCAAGCAGCACTACTCCAAACCCATAAACATCGCTTCGAGATGTTAAATGCCCTGGTCAGGATCAATAAAAATTTAAGCCATGGACCAAAGTAGTTTCTATTGACTATTAGCAATCACTTATAAAAAAAAGTAGTTTCTAGTAGCTATCAATAATGCTTAGTTTGGCAAAGGTTATCAAAAGGTGGAAACAAACAACCATGTGACAAAAGAATTCATCACACTTTGCTATTTTGTTTTTCAGAAAAAGACTCACCAGTCATTACATACTCGGGAGCAGCATATCCATAAGTACCCATCACTCGTGTTGAAACATGTGTTTGATCTCCCATTGGCCCATCCTTTGCAAGGCCAAAATCTGAAAGCTTTGCATTAAAATCCTGCAGTTTAAAAAAATCATTCCTTAGACATGATGTGCATGTCTTATCTTTGTTTCATAAAATAGATACTAGCTTTTATCATGTGGCCCTTTCTTGACTAAAGAGAATGTGTTCAGCATGTAGCCCTTTCTTTTTCTGTCTTTACTAGTATATTTGTATTCTGGCTTGGAACTTCGCTGGTAGAAGCAAATTGAAATTTCATCAGGCTTATGCTCAGGCAGCTAGTTTTCCTAATTTTTTTAGATTTTAACTAAAACAAGACGGTCCTGGGTTGGGTCAAAGGGCAGTCTAGTAGTCAAAGGATAGACTTGGGATGAGTGGTAGACTCACATATCCTGGGTTCGGTTCTGCAGTAGGAGTTCCCCTGGACTGCCTGATACATGGTTCTTTTGAGGGGTGGAGTATTATATCTGGAGTTTACTCCCTAGGGATGAGTCCCAAGGGCCCTACGCATTGTTTTCTTTAAAACAATATCCATATATCAAGGACAAGACAACTAACCGCATCCAGCAAGATGTTTGACGTCTTGAAGTCACGGTATATGACAGGTCTTTCTGCACCATGAAGAAAAGCAAGTCCTTTTGCAGCATCTAATGCAATCTTCATTCTTCTTGACCAATTTAGGGTAGAGCCCACTCCTACCATCATAAATAAATAAGATAAGAAGACACAATAAGTAACAAATCATAAAGGATTCATTTTCAATAAGATACTTACTACGAAACAGATGTGTTTCTAGGTTCCCACTTGCCATATACTCATAAACCAACAGCCTGTGCTCATCCTCACAGCAATACCCAATGAGTTTCACAAGATTAGAGTGACGGAGCTGCCCTAAATAGTTAACTTCTGCCTGCAAACAAACAAAGATATGGTGAGTATGAGCAAATTAGAACCCCTCTGTACATGAAATGGTCACCAGTGATTACAATCTTAGTTTCTGGCCACTATCAAAAACGAGTGATGGCGGGTGCCAACCCATTCAGCGGGTACAGTCTCTTGTAGTTGTATAAAAGATATGGGATAATATCATGGGAATGGCAGTTTAAGGAAAGGAAGTTTTGCTATGACCTAGTGAGAACATTAATCAATTTCCACTATACCCCAAAAGTATTAGTTAGACTTACAATTAAAGTTACCTAGATCACTTATAAAATAAATATCAACGCATAACATTATTGATGTCAAAATGATTTTTTTTTCCTTTCACATTCATCAATAGTTTCTCTACCTCTACTACTTAAGTTGTGTTCAATGTAATCATAACTAAAATGAAAATGGAAAACATGCAAAACCTAATATTGGAAGAAATAAATAAACTAAGAGAACAAGGTTAGTCAAATACCAGCCATTCCCTGTCACCTTGGAACCCTTCTCGATTAAGCTCCTTAATGGCTACTTGGGTATTCTTGTATCCCAACCTCACGTTCTCATCAATTAGTCCTTTATATACAATTCCAAATCCACCCTCGCCTAGAATTAAATCTGGCCGGAAATGTTTTGTGGCCAACCTCATTTCCTCGTATGTGAAGATATCAACATTACTGTACCCAGGACTTTTGCGGAGATCTTTGACATTCCTGGGAGTTGTGGGAGTGCGTAGCACTCCTTTTTCTGGTGTCTTCGGAGATGTAGCTGTTTCATGCCCTACTTTAACTGAAATGTCACATGAGAAAGAAATATTTTTGAGCTAAACATCGAAAATGGTATCAACTCACTAACGTTTAGCTGCTTATATCCACACCATTTTATTTGAAGGACAACAGCCCCAACATGCAATTTTAATTTCATAAACTTTTAAATTTGCTTCCCCAAGTATTATAAAATATAAAATTTGTTCAAGAATTAATACAATAACTACAAATTCTCATAATTTAAACAAGTGTGGAGGAACCAACGGATGTAACACACTACTATTCTCAAAGCAATGCATACCAAAATGCAAGCCATTTTGACTCTCTCTCTCTCTCTCTCTCTCTCACACACACACACACACACACACACACACCATTTTAGAAACTATCGTATCTCTTATTTAGTTGCAAAATATATTAAAACCACCCAGTATTGATCATTTATGGATCCCAGATAAAACCAAATTGGCTTTAAATGGAAATAAATAGTTCAACAGAAAATATAATTAATATAAAAGTACATCAATGATAAAAAGATTTAATTAAATGTCAAAGGCGTAGATTTTCATGATTTTCTTTACTTGGGCCATGCCTGTTCTTATCAATATAATCTTTTACTCAAAAAAAATAAAAATAAAAATAAAAATAAAAATGAATACCTTGATTTCCCTTAACACACTGCGGGCTCTGTTCTTGCTTTTGGAGTTGCAGTTGTTGTGATTGTTGTTCTTCAATACTAAAACAAATCCCCATGAATCCCGAGCTAAGCCACAACCTTTACATTTCCATCTTCACATCACAAATCTACGACATACATTTATTTTTTTATAATCAAAGTAAAAACTCAAAACATCTTCTGTATTTTATCTTAAAAGCATTGGAAACCTCAATGTGGACCTAAATGTTTCCCTCACCGACGGGTCCGGACTCGATCTGGGTAGGTCCAAATCCGAAATGGGCAACCAGGATTTCTGTAGCTTTAACTGATTCAGAATCAAGCATGTGGGTAAACAACACCAGTTTCGTCCCAAAAGAAAAAAGACAGATATTTCAAGAGGAAAACCGACAAAGAGAGAGAGAGAGAAAGCGTGTGCGACTGTCTGTCCGCGTCAGGAAGAGAGAGAAAGAGAGAGAGGGAGATGACTGAGAAAATGAGATGATTTGGTTCCGTTGGTTTGGATGATTGGATCAATAGGCGCCGAAAGCGCCAACCAAATCACTCCAATCCCCAAGCCAACCTTGTTGAATTGGTTGGTCTTTTGGGCCTTTCCATTCTCTGAACTGGGTTTGGGTTTGAGACTCCGAGCTTTGATCCGTAATTTATTTATTTATTTATTTTTTTTTTCAGCCAATAGTTAATATGAGACATTTTATATAATTTTTTATTTATAATTTTTTGTTTATAAAAGTTATTTAAAATAAAAAATATATATATATATTTGCCGTAATACTATGAGATGATATTGGGATTGCATATACATTTACTGACCAAAAAATTTTAAAATAATTAGAAAATGGATCACAGACTTTTTGACAACTTACATGTCTCAATTTATTTCTCTTGTAGCTAGAAATGTTTGATTTACAAAAGAAGTCTTACATGGTTTTGTAAAAATAAAATTATAAATTGACATGAATTTATGTGATTCGTTATATTTATTTTATAATAAAAATAATTTTATAATTAAATATATCATAATAAAATATGTTAATTTATAATTTTACTTTTATGAAATTCTTTTATAAGTTTGGTGTATAGTTATTCTTTATCCTTAAGGTAAAAAAAGGAAAGCTGTATCTGTTAATTTCAACTCATTTAAAAGTATATATATTTTTATTGTTGTAATTGTACTTAGGTCTTATTTAATTATAATGAGATGAAAATTAAAAATTAAAATATTAAAAAAATTATTATTAGAATATAAATTTTTAAAATTATTTTTATTTTAAGATTTTAAAATATTGAATTTTATTTTGATACATTGAAAAAATTGAATTAATTCTGTATTTTGTTTAAAAATTTAAAAAAATTATAATGATAAAATAAAATAATATGAGATAATCTTTAAAACTAACTAGAATTTAATATTATTAGACCCAAAGATTAGGTTTAGATGTTGAACTAAGTTGAGATGAATTAAATTCTTTATAAATAGTAATGAGTTGAAATGTGAAGTGAGTTTTATAAGATTTATTTAAGATAAATTTAAATATATTTAGATGTTAAATATAAGTTCATATATATTTATAAGAAATTAAGAAAAAAATTGTGAATTTTACGTATAAAATGATATTGAGTTAATAAAATTATAGGTCTTACGATTTTAAATTGAGAGAGAGGAGTTTAATAATTTAAACTATAAGTTACAATTAGTTACGAACGGGAAAATGATTTAGGGAGGCCATATCCGCTATCAAATCCCTAAATCTGGACCTCAGTACGCCAAGACAAACTTATTTATCTACTCGGACACGCCGAATCCGTGTTCTCACTCTTCTGCAATGGCCGACGAAGCGAACAGAGCTGTAAGTTTTGGGACTTTTTTTTTTTTTTTTCTTTTTCATTTTCGTTCTTTCCGTTCTTTTTTCCTTTTTTTTCCCCGCAGCAACCTAATGCGTACTCAAAAGCTATTTTGTCAATGAACTTCTGACGATTCTCGTGGGAATCATAGGCTTTTATAGAGATTCAAGGTCGCATGATTGAGATCACTGGAAAACTGAAACAGGTCAGCCTGCTTAAGTTTTTGAATTGTAATTCCTGTATAGTTTTTTGGGTCTGTTCCCTTAGCTAGAATTTAATTAGGTGTTTCTTTTGTATACTTCCTGTGTACACGGGCTAAGCCTACTTCATTCGTATGAATAAAAGTCTCTTATTACTTATAAAAAAAAAAAGTTTTTTGGGTCTGTTTTGGCTCTTCACTGCAACGTATAGCTTGGTTTTTACCAGTTAAATCATCGTATAAAGAAGGTGATGCTCATTGTTCATTGTAATGCCATATACTGATGCTATGTTTCCTTTTATTTTGTTTAAATTTTGGTATTTGTGGAGTTAGTTTCAAACCTATTTTTGATCGGTAAACAAGAATAAGTTGCAAATCTAGTCATGCTTTACGTTCAATAAAGCAAGAAACGAGAAAATAGCAATTCGAGGTGGTAAAAACTTCTGCAATTAAGCTTTTTATTATTTTTTGGTGCTTTTAGCTCTTGCTTGATGTTATTGTAGTTATTTCCTGCTATTATGATTAGAAACTGATTATTGTGCCTGATGTATCTTTGTTTCAGTCAAAGGAGGCTAGGAAACAATGATAAATGAAAAATGACAATTAGTTTTGAGAGAGAATAATCTGACTGGTAACTCATTGAGTTAAGCCCCAGCAGTTGCATGCATTACTATTTTTTTTGGTCGGTAAAAAAAAAAAAAAAAAAAAAAAAGGTATGTATGCAACTGATGGGGCTTAACTCAATGAGTCATCCCCCGTCTATAGTAAATTGAGATTCTGTATAAATAATTGGTCATTGATGCCAACTGGGAGACGTTAGCACTAGCTTTTCCGTAATGTTGTGAGGACGCTGTATGTTTTTCATAATTTGATTTGAAATATATATGTTCTCCATCCATATATCTTGAAATTAGATCTATAAGCAACTTAACTCGAGTATTTTTAGCAGTCTAAATTCTAATTCTTCCTTTGCTTGTGGGACCGGCAATGTTCTTATCAATTATGTTAATCCAAGCTTTAGTTTTGATCTTGTGGAGGTTTTCATTATATATGTTAGTTGAAATTATAGCTTGTTGGAACAGGGGTAGTAGTTTCTGGAGGATGTTACCACTGTTCCTCATGAGGAGCTTATGGAGAGAGAGAGGCTCACACTCTTGAGGATCTCAAAATTTTTTATTTCCTTTTTTATGTTTCAACTTTATGTACTATGGTTGTCCTTTTGCATTTTTAGATAATATCTAATAAAAAAAGAAGTTCAAGTTTTCATTAGAGCAAACTTTGGCAGAAAAATGTCATCAATTTTTTTTTTTAAGAGCGTGAAAGAAGCTAATAGTAAACTTACTGTTTGTGCAAAGCAGGCATGGGACCATGGCTCATCATGGTATCTATTTCCTTTTGTGGTAACCCTTGTGTAGAGGTTGGTTGTGGATTTGGTGGGAGAGAAATGATGGAACATTTGATAGTAAGAAGCTTTCAATGATTAAGTTGCAGTTATTGTTTTCAAGATTGTTCCTTGATTGGATGAAGACAACTAGTCGTTTCTCTTTAATTTCTTATGAGGAGTTTTAGGATCTTTATAAACTTATAGGCTCTTCTCTTTGGTTTTTTATGTGGTCCTCTTGCGTACTTATTTTTCTAGTGTTGCGCCCCTCTAAACTTTTCTCTTGATGAAATCTGTTACTTATCCTGTAAATACTTTGAGCTGAAGTTGGCTATCACGTCTTTTCAGGTGCAGATCCAGCTGCGAAACAAAGAGGGTGAAAAAAAGCGAGCTTTCCTAACCTTGGAGGAGCTGCGACAATTGTCTGATGATGCAAATACCTACAAATCTATAGGTACTTACAGAGAACAGTAATCTCATATTGCCATATGGTGCCCATGCTAGTTTTCTGAGTATATTGTCGGTGAAGTGGCTTAATCCCCAAAAATATTATTGCCTTCTTCAGTTCATTTTAGAAAATCAATCCCTCTCATTATCGGGTTCTCTTAGGAGGCTGTATGGATTTTTTTTGAATCATGCACAACATTCATATCTGGCAATTATTTCTATGACTCTGCTACTTTGGTTGACCCATCCCAAAATCTGATATACTTTTTTTTTTTTTGTTTTGCAGGGAGAACGTGAGTTTTGCATCATCTATTTGATCTCGTGAAAAGTTTACAGTTCACATAATTCTTGTTTCTGGGCTGCAAGATTAGAAATGACATAGCAGGGTTTTAAACCGATGTTGGACCTGCTGGACAGACTGGTTGAACCACCTCTGGCCTCAAAAGTCCAGTCATCCCCCTCAATTCATTTTGGTCAAAGAACTGGGTTGGGCTGTTGTCAGTCACAGTCCAGCCATTGACCTGTTTGTCCTGTTCTTGGATCCTGTCACTCACTGACCTAACATAGTTAATTGCTCATTTCAAACCATAAAACACACGGGGAGAGAGAGAACATTAGGGTGTGTTAATCATTCCATGCTTATTCACTTGTAGTATTGGTGTGCTTACCAACAAACCACCAAGTAGTTTTTGTTTGTTGTGGTGCAAGTGATTATCACCTGATATTCATTACGTTTGGAATACGTTGATTTCAAATCTGAAGTAATTAATGAGACATATTTTGCACACATTTTATGTATTTTATTAAACAAAATTTGAGATAGAATTAATTTGGGATAAACCAAGATGACCAGTATACTATGAAGATTGATAGTGTTTCAAAACTGAGAAAAAAGAAGAAGAAGATTTATAGGGTTTCACACAATTTTGGTTGTAATTTTGCTCATCCATGGCTTAAGGTCACTTGTTGATATTAAAGTTTGAGCAATAAATCAATTGCTCCTGCATCTATACACCATACAAAGTAAAAATATGTGTATATTTTACAAAGCAGAATTCAGAATATGTTAATCATTTAATTTATAGATTTCTTTGAATGTCTGTACTTGGTCATTACATTATTGATTTTAGAATTTTCCTGTATGATTATCTTTTAATGTTGAAAATAAAAAACCTATGACTTCATGGTTCAGCAGTGGTTGGCCTAGCGGTACCTTTTCCATTTTCAGTTTTCTGGTTTATTGAATGATCTGGTTTAAAACATTGTGACATAGTCTGATGAATTTCTCTTTGATATGGTGGCTAGGTTTTTTTTAGAGCCCAAGTCAGTTTTAATGAATGAGCAGGAGCAAAAGCTGAAGGATAGTGAAACAGCAATTGCCTCATTCCAGGTGAGTTCTCTGTCTCTGGGAAAAGACAAATCATAAATTTTATTTGTGCCAAAAGAATATCAAAGATGAATATAATTAAAAAGGGTGCTTTAAAAATTGTACTACCATTATCACCTAACGTACTTGAGTAATCTTGCATTATTCATCATCAGGAATCTAGTAACATTATGGTGAAATGTAAAACAGCCCAATGAAATAGGTATTGAATTGTCACTCCAGGGGTTCTGTAAGAAAAACTTGCCAAGTTTATAGATGAGAAAACAAGTAGAAGAATTTTTAGCAATACCCCTGGTCATGGCTGGGTGGGTGGATTGTAAAGACTTTGTGTTGGTGCTGAGTGCCACATTAGTTGTCTATGGGGTGGAACTGAGCTTTATAACCGATCACATGGGACTTTAAATTATTCCTAATGGAATATAGCGTAGATATGGTTAGTGCGTTCCCTGGATTATGGCTATTACGGAACTTTTTTTTTTTTTTGAACAAGCCAAACTCTCCCCTACTTGTCCAAACTGGCTCAAGTTCTGTAGCTAATCACCATAGCATCAAGTTTCTGTACTAAAATTTTGGTGAAAATATTTTTTGCTGGACTCTGGACAGACATCAAAGGAATATTTAGAGAAGCAGAGGGCAGAGGTGGAGAACAACTTTAGGGAACTGTTGCAGCAAGATCCAGGCCTTGCTCGTCAGATAATGTCTATGACTGTAATGTGAATCTGACATCTCTGAGAACTTCTGCCGTGTGGTTTTTTGCAAAAAGAAAAATGTGATATTGGCAGATTGTAATGTTTGTTCTGAAAAGTCTGGTTTTCCTTATCCGGTGAGACTTTCTGATGAATGAAGCCAGATATGCTACTCTTACAAGACCTTGTTCGTTATTCCTATTTGAGAATCTTCCCATAAATCTATATTCAATAGTTACAATAATCTTTACAATGTGACAACTTCTTGATAAAATGGTCTTTTAGCTTACCCCGGAGAGAAAATTATCAGATAGGAGTATGGAGGACATGCAATTCTCATCCTATAATAGCATGCTATGTAATTAAAATTAATTTTAATTGGCAGAGCATTATAGGATAGAATGAGAGTCTCGCGTGTTCGTATCCCGAGACTACATAATAATTACCCATCCTAACAGGAAATGGCATGAGAAACTTTATACGTCATTGATAATAGACTAGAGATCACTTGGCTCTTTGCAGTTGCATATGTTATTTTCTTCTTTTTTGATCAATATTAAACACTGCATATATGTGACCATTGATTTCTCCTGCTGAGTTTGGAGAAGATATCCTCATTGTGATGGACCTCCGACCTTTTAAACTAGTTAGTCGGCATCTGCTGTTCGATATGGAAAAATTGTCACCATCATTTTTGTTATTGTTTCCGAAATCAACTTCCATAATGCTAATAATAGAGAAGAACGTCAGAAAATAGATTTAACAAAAAGAAGGTCGGGTGCAGTAATTTGTTGGCCCAAAGCTCAAGAGAGGAGCGACTTTGATTGGTGGTTGCACCAGCAAACTTAGAAATTATGGGTAGCTTGAAAGAGGGGTAGTGTCTAGTGTAAATCTGTGCTGTTGTAGAAGCGTGGTTATTGGTTGGAGGTGGTTCTCTCCTTTGATTGATATCAAAGGAGTGTGGTATTTTGGTATCAATCACAAACAAACAAAAGAAACTAGTAACAGCATTCGATGAAATGGCACAGTGGCCGTGGCGTGGCTGGCTTATGCACCAGCTATGAGGCACACCAAAAGACTTGTCTGATATAGCAAAAGGTTGGGATTGTCGTGATCTGTGGCATCAACTGGAGGGAGGAAGAGGAATTGGAAGAAAAACACTAGAAGGAAAGAAGATGAAGTAAAAAAGAGGAAGGAAGAGTGATAAGGGTGAGGGAAGAGAGAGGTGGTGGTTGATTGGAGCTCTGCTAGTGCCATTGGCCGCCCAAAATAACACGAAGGGTGGGGGGCTGGTAGCTTTGAAGATCAGGGAGGTAGGGGGGATTGGAGATCAGCGGGTCTTGGAGTAGACATCACCTCCTCATGATAAACCAACATTCCAAACCTATGGTAAAAACAAAGATCTCTCTCCAAAATATTAAGGTTAACTACACTGCACTGCAGTATCCTTGTTGGAAGTTGAATCCTCCAATATTCTCTTACATTATTCAGAATAAGAAATTTTTTTAAGAGATGCTTAATTATGCAACAAAATGCATTATGAAATATATTCCAACACCTTTCAAGTAATATAATATGATATATATATGCTGGAGAGAGCAGTGCTGCTATCTGTCGAATTACTTCAATATGCAGAACTTTTGTTTTGCATTACAAGTACTATTATGCAAGCAGAACTAGCCTTCGATATTCCCCAAGAGCCCATAAGGGGAAAATGTCTCTAAATGCTGCATAGTTTAATCCACAAAACCTAAAAAATATCCCAGTGATTTCCTGCATGTTGTCAATAAACAAACATTAGGACTTCAGAAAATTCATGTTTTTATGGAAGGAAAAGGAAAAAGGATTAAAAAAAAAAAAAAAACATTACTCGTGACAAACACTTGAATGGGCTACTAACTAAATGTGCTTGATTTGGTATAAATTGCATGAAGAATTACCTGTTGAGGGAATTCACCATCTTCCAGTTGTGAGTTGATCAGTATCCTTACTCCACGATGAATTGGTGTTGGATCTCTCTCAGCCTGAGTTTGAGGAAAAAAAAAAAAAAACTGTGATTTTGTTTGTTCTTTCCTATAATAGTTACTTACTTTTTAAATCTCTTAAGAGAAAAATGTTATTTATCGTCATTTTAACCATAATTCTTTCAATATTTCTTGAAGTGGCATCAAATGATTGGTAGATAGGTGAAATATTACAAATATTTTTTCAATCATTTAATGCGACGTTATCGGATGATGAGATCAGAATAATAAATAAAAACGATGACGACGAGTAGCATTACTTATTAGAAAATGATAGACTGACCTGTCCTGCGTTAATGAGTGTTAACACTGCCCAAGCAGTTTGGACAACATTTTCTCGGTTGCCTTTAATATTTGACCACACCTGTTCAACAGTCAAACTTTATTTCTCTATTTTCATCTTCCTTATTTTTTTTTTTTTTTTATGTTTTGTTTTTCCTTGTGGTTTACACATTAAAAAATGGAACAAGTTGTCAAATTATATACCTTGTTGTGGCATGAAAGGTAACTCTCTCCCCATCCACCATTTGGCAACTGCTTTGACAGCAAAAATTCACAGGCTTTGCGGATTGCAGCACAATTTTGGTAGTTTTTTCCAGAGGCTGTTAGTGCCCCTACAGCAAACCATGTGCCATAGGTATAGCAAATCCCCCAATTACCATACCTGTGTAAGTACTAATCTTGCATAAATATCGATGTTTCCTTATGTTGCAAGGATACTAACATGACAAAAAAATTATAAAAAGAAAAAAGAAAAAAGAAATTGATGCACTGTGCAGGACTCCAACTACTATAACCATAAACAAAAAATAAACGAAAAATTATATTTGCGAGTCAATATGAAAAACATACTCTATGCATGCACTAATGACAAGACAAACCTTGATTTGCAAGAGAAACTTAAAATTTAAATCTCTTACGAGTCAAAATTGTTATTGTTAGCAATGTATAAGAGAGTATATATAATGCTATTGAAGAAATTCATGACCCAACTCATCTTATAAAATCAACTGATTCAATAAGAGAGATACTCATTCCTTATAAACATGTTCAAATTCTTGTCCACACGTATAGGCCAGTATTTTTTCTGGTTCTTGTCACTGGGTAAGAAGTGTGGGCCCCATTTACCATTTGTCCCTATGGTTGGCTTTAATACCATGAAGAAATTTATTGTCTAACTCATCTCATAAAACAAGTTCAATAAGAGAGGATTTTTCATTCCTTATAAACATATGCAGATTCTTGTCCACAAGTAATGTGTGATACCCTTCTCAACAACTATCCACACTGGCTTGTGAATAGAAGTACTCAATAAGTATTGGTGACTCGCTTTTTTTTTATTTTTAATAACTGGAATAGATTATCTCATAGTAATTAACTAACGTATTTAGTTATAACAGAAAATTAATGTTTCTTTTATAATTTTTCAAGGTCCATATATATATACATATAGCAAGTTAAAATTAGTTAAGAAAGAAAGGTCTTGCATGTGTTACCATGATCCATCAGGTTCTTGTATGTCTTGAATGTATTGAATGGCCTTGGAAATGGAATTGTCTATCTCCATCCGACGGTGCTTGGGGTACAATTTCCTAAAGAGTACGAGACCTTCAACTGCTGACGAAGTGCACTCTATGTACCTATAATTGATTTTTTCAACATGTTAGGAAGCGCATATATATGACCAATAATGTGGGAATTGCATGCTGTTGTACAGATGTGATCTCGTCTTACTCTTTTTCAAAGAGACAATCCTCATAGACCTCAGTTGGGTTGAACTTCTGCATAAAGATAAATAGAATTTATTTCACGGAGTTGTACTACTGAGTTAGCATAAAAATGCATGGTTTAATTTTTCTCATTAAGTAAGAACAGACCACCAACCTGCATCCAGGGGGATGCTTTCACAGGCTCCCATGCTGAGAAACCACCATTACCATTCTATAGTGGAAGTTGAAAGAACGTGAGTTACTCAGGCAATGCATTAGAAAAATGAACATAATGAAGTTAATCCCATATATACGTGGAGAATTATGTACATTTGCAAGCTGATGTGGAGAACGTATTGATCTTTACGCCACTGATACGATATCATATATTTAATTTATTTATCATGTTATAGCGTAGGATGTGCTCACACCAGCTTGTAATTTTCCTATACGTTAACGTAGTGAAAAACAAAATATGGGAGTTGAAGTCCTACTTGTAGAGAAAGAACGACATTCACTGCATCATAAAATCGTTCAGTCTCCATTTTTTCCCCAACTAGATCGGCGGGCAATTGTGATAACATGAGTGTAGCCTGGAGAAGAGAAAGGTTTTGCAAAAAGACAAATTCTTCTGAGAATGTGGAATTTTGTATATATGAACATATATATTTTGAGATCAGATTTCGGACATTTATACCTTCAACCCTTCTGCTGTGACATCAGAGACTTGCCAACCATAGTCCTGTGTTGCTAGTGTCCATGATCCTTTAGTTATGTGTCGGTACATATCCTTGAAGTCCCCAGGAGGATTTTCTTGCACCTACATAGAATATTATTGATACAATTTTCTTATTAAAACCAGCTCGTGAAACAATATTTAATAAAATCAGATGAAATATAGAGTCAAAATTCCAATTTAGAAACCTACTCTAATACCACGCTAAATCACAACATGAGATATATATATATATATATATATATATTCTGATCACCTGTGAAGCCTTCATGAAATCATATGCTTTGCGAAGAGTTGGCGCGCACTCTTCGTTTAGATTACAATGTAGGATTGCTTGAATAGCAAAAACTGCAGACCACGTTTGACATCCCAAACTCTGCACCAAAGGAATATTGCATCAAATTCTGAGTTAGTTATAAGTCTTCATTACTAGAGAGTAATTCTTCAAGTATTTGTGATTGCATGAGCATGATATTGGCTCACTTAATCATAGATATATGTACTTATGCATGCATGCTTTTGTTCTTGTTCCACAGAAGATCAGGCTAGGGAAGATAATATCACCTGAAGTTTTAAGCCATCTTCTGCAACCCAATAGTAGTCAGGAAGTCTGGCTAAATGACGCTTGTATGCCTCTGAATATGGGTCTTCAACCCACTGGGCCATCAAGCATAACACCTTATATAAAAATAAATAAATAAATAAATAAGAGTTAAGTTTTTAATGTGGATGATCTTCTTCATTGAGATTGAATTGCAGCAGCTAGCACTAGTTATATATAAACCTTTTCAACGCCTCCAATGCATAAATATCTACTGGCCTCGTCCTCATAACGTATGTGATCAATGGCAATTTTCACCGCCTTCTTTCTCACCATTGAAAAGGGCCAAAGTGACAGGAAAGGCTCCACTATGTATTGAAGAAAATCCCATGCCAAATCTTGTACCAGAGGATGTGGAAAGTAGAGATCCTCCTGGGTGTGTATATATATATATATATATTATTTAGCACTTTCGATTAGTTCTTATGTAGGCAAAAAATATATGGCCACGTACAAAAATATATTATCTCAACTGAACATGCTATAATGCTATAAGAGACAAAAAAGAAAGACCTAAAATTAAGGACGGAGATTGATCATGCATAGTACTAACCTTTGCAATTGTATTCCTCGCTTTGTTCCAGTTAACCAGTTCATAAGGCACGTTGTACAACTCTTGTCTTAGCGATTTAACCAACTCAGTGATTGGACCAACAAATCTCTTCCCATATAAGTAAGACATTGGCATGTAAACTAAGCGAGCATAGCATAACATTTTTCCTGCAATATTAATAATATAAATTCATAAAATTAAGGCCATGTAATTAGTCATGTTCATCTAATTAATAGTGTAGTTTTTAAAAGCTAAAATAGAAGAAGAAACTAAGATAAATATATACAAGTGAAAAAATCAACCTGGATTAAGGGGGCTGAAATTAGGAAGAAGCCAGAACTCTGGGGGTAATGGATTACATCCCGACCACTCATATGCTCCTAGTACCTGTAATATATATATATATATATATATATATATATATATATATGATTAGAAGACTAATAGAAGTTAAGAATAATTAGTTGATTGATTTTCTTTATATTATTTTTTGCTTATTTGTCTCTCATTAATTGATACTACATAAAAAATGATGAAAAGATGATAGTTAAAAAGACAATGAATGCTATCTTTTTGTAAAGCATTGGGTTCATAGTTCATACCGAGACCCAAAACTTTCCCCATGATGGCATCGCCACCAAACCACCATGGTCAAGGATCCATTTTCTGCCTCTAGCCATGGCCCTATCTTCACCATCTTCGGGCCCCTCTCCAAGTATTCTCAAGGCAATATAGCTCAAAGCTGAGCCAAACATTGTGCTGTCTCCCACTATATGAAAACTCCATCCTCCATCTTCATTCTGTCCAAACACAGACAAATATGTGTATATATATATTTATTTAATATCTGCCAAAAATCTCAGCTTCCTAGGCCTTTTATTGAATCCAAACCTGAGTATTATATAAGTATCGAATGATTTCCTTTCGATGATGTGATGAGAACATGCAATTGAGATCCCCAGTAATAGACAATGCCATCACCTGCAAATGGGTAATAACTTCAAATTAAAGTTGCCTATAGCTAGCAAGTAACTTACCAAGATGATTTATTTATCCATTTAAATATAACAAAACATAATAATTACAAAATAATACTCCTATGATTATTTTATTTGAATAAGAAAAATTGTTGCAATACCAAGGGCCCAACAAAAACCAAGGGTCCACCAAATTCAGCGGGCCAGTGACCATCATGGGCCTGAAGGGAGGAAATGGAGCTTAGTGCTCTTCTCAGTGTAGTTGTCACTGCTTCCTCTGTTATTTCCTCTGATTCTTGGACTTTCACTGGTGGTGGTATTGGCCGAAGTTGATTCTCCTTTCTAATCTACAAGTTCAAAAGCAAAAAATAGGCCCTCATAATTGAAATTTCACAACAGACAAAAGTCATTCTAATCATGCAATATCGTTAGGGGTTAGAAAACCATCTGAGTATATGACTAAAGGGATAATCTATAGGATAATTATTATTTTTTAAAATCACTAAAATTCTCAATATTCTACCTCAAATTTTAAAGTTACATATTTATTGAGATTTGGTCATTAAAATAAATAACATATAACTGCTACAAACTTAAAGAGATTATATAAAAGCAAGTTCATAAACTAACGTAGTTTTATGTGATCTGTTAGATCTACTTTATAGTAAAATCAAATAAGTTTACAATTTGACGTATCGCATTAAACCACATCAGTTTATGAGTTTATTTTTATATAATTATTTTGTAGCTAAACTATTTATGTTCTTGTGACCCATAATGCCATCTAATTTCTTTTGTTATTTGGGTTTACAGGTAAGTTTTCTCAGTTCTTATGTCGTGGGAAAGGAAAGAAAAAAAAAGGGGGGGCAAAAAGGGAGAAACTCTATTTGCACCCGGCAATGCATATCCCCTGCGTACACGTCCCTCCACGTGTGCAAATGAAACGGTGTGTTTCGTATACACCCGGTTCTCCCCCCCTTCCCTTCGTCACAGTGAGAGCAAACAGATAACGAAGCTCCATTCTCTCCTTGTTACAAAACGCAATACTGATTTTTCACATAATAACTGCTTCTCTCACTGAAACTTCTCTCTCTCTCTGAGATCAAGCTTTATCATCTCATTCCCGAAACTTTCTGGGTTTTTTTAGTCGAGTTTGATGAATTTTTATTTCAATTCTGGTTGGAAAGAGACCCATTTTGATTTTGTTCAGTTTTTTATTTTCCTTACCTGCTTTGTAAATGGTGGAGAGGATGCCGGCGATGGGAAGTGGAGGAGAAGAGCACTGCGACGTCGATGGTGGAAAGAGACCGTAGCAAAAACTTGAATCTATTTGGAAAGAGACCCAGTTTGCTGCTTTTCTGTCGATGGTGGAGGAGGTCGTCCCGTTGGAGGAGTCGTCGTCGATGGGCACAGCGCAGGCCATCGCTGCTGATCCGTCCCCAGCCTCGAGTTTTCAGTCTTATCGACAGCTCTGGCCGGTGTCGTCGCCTTCCTCCTCTCCGGAGTACCCTTCCTCACGCTCGGCAATGGAGACGGCGTAGGCTTCGCCTTGCTGACTTGGAGCGAGAACGATTCACCCTGAAACGACACCGACAAGCTCCTCGCCGAAGTGAACAATAGCTTCTGAGCCGCAGACACTTCACCATTGCCGCTCCCAGCTCTCGCGTCCAGAGAACTGGGCCGAGGAGTGGCCATCCTCCTCTCCACTGACTGTGAACGTTTAGCCAGAGATGATACCGAAGGCATCGGCGTCATCGTAGTCGTCCGAGAAACCAACGGCGATGGACATCGTCGGGAATTGGAAGTCGAAGAAGGCGTAGAAGTAGAAGAAGAGGAAGAGGACATGTAGCGAGAGGTGACTTGTCGAGATTTCGACCGGCGGTGGGGAGAGACTGCATCCCCAAAAATTTACAGTTTTTTTTTTTAATTTATTTATTATATCGGCTGACATGGCATTATGCCACGTCAGCCGATTCCGCAACAGGTACCTATCGCCGGGTACCTGTAGCAGTTCTCGCAAAAAGGATAGCAACAAAGTGGGAGGGAAGGAAAATACGTTGCAGGATATTTTAGATAATAATCTGATCATGTAATCATATTCATTCTTTTCTTTTGAACACTTGCTGACATGTCAGTGTGTTATTAGCTGCTGGCCTAAGGTTTAAAACGGTCATGACCGTTCCAAAGCGGTACTCTGATATATATGCATGGGTTGGTCGAATGCATTCACTTCATGTCCAATTTAATATATACACACCGAAATACACCGTTCGGTGTAGTAAATGCATGCGCACTTCAAATATTAATAGTATCCCTACTAGTACTCTTATATATATATATATATATATATATCATGATGGTATTCAAGAAACTACGTACTATATCATGTAAGAGATCGATCAGATCAGAAAAAGGAATTAAGGAAAAAAAGATGAAGAGAAAAACCTGCATCCTCATCAAAAGATCACAACTTTGTTTCATCTTAAACCGATTTTTCTTGTATTCCTCACGGACCCTTTCAACTTCAGCATGTTCTTCCGGTGTACCGGCATTAGGATCGAATTCCCAGTGTTCTCTCCCGATGAAATTGTTTACGCTCACCAAATCGGGGCCTCCTTGGGATACTTTCAACTTCCACATCCTGATCTATATATTATATATAAGTACAGATATAACACAGATATAACCCTATCTCCAGACGGACAAGATCATCACTGAAATATATAACGCTAAACAACTAGCAGCTAGGAATTAGCATTTCATAAAAAGATGAGGGAATATTGGCAAAAGGCAAGCAAGAAGAAGAAAACAAATTAAATACTGGGGAAAATACAGCTAGGAATCAATGCGAAGTTCAACTGTAAAGCATATATAATGAGTTATATTTATTTTTACAGTTTCGATTCGATGAATTTATGAAACTACAAAAATTAGTCTTTTTTACGTGACTTCTTCTCAAAAAAAGGTTTAAGATAGTTATATTTGATCAAAAGGATTAATCATAATTAAATTAAGTTATTTAAATTATTAAAAAAAACTAAAACTTCTCCATTGCAAGCCATGTGTAAGCTCATAATCACTAGCTAGCTGTGTACCCGGCCTCATGATATATATGGAAGGAAGCTTGAACCTGAAATTAACTAGCATTAACTAGCTAGCTAGGCACCTTGTTTTAGCGAAAGTTTGAAAAACAGAAAAAGATTACACACGATGAATTAATTTTATATATATATATATACTTGAATTTTAGAAATTTATACGGAAAAAATAATTTAAAAAAAAAGATTTAGGGTCAGATTGTAATTTTTTATAGGAACTTGATCGATATATATATATATATATATATGATTTCTTCTAAAAAATATATAATTATCATAGACTTAATTAGGGTTGTTAAGGGGGTTATAATATTAGCTTTGATAACACCAAGAACTGCAAAAGTTTACAAATCTCACTGCTAACATGTTAATCACTCAAACCTAGTTGATAACATGCTTTACTAAGCAACAAAACTCAGCTTATACATCAAATGAGACTCGGCTTGATCAATATATATATAATGATTTCTTCTACAAAATATGATTATTATAGACTTAATTTGGGTTGTTAATATTAATGTTTTTTGCGACAAAAGGGAACAAAAGACTCAAAAAAAAATAAAAAAAATAAAAAAAAATTTGAGGAGCCTTGGCCCCCCAACCGTCCCTGATCTTTACTGTGCAAGGAGCATGCATGCATGGCTTGTTGGCTGGAATGAATGAACTATGCATGCATACATGCATATGAGATGGATTGGATCGATGGAAATCATGATCATCATTTGCATATTTTGATCCATCATCAGCTAGCATCACATTCTTCAGTAGTCGAAAGTATATATCATCAGCAAAGTCTAATATTATATATATATATATATATATATATATATATATATATAATGCAAATTATATAATTAAGAAAGATCAGAACAATGAAATTAATTTGTTGTCATGAAAAGTGGAGATCGATCGAGAAATGAATGGAAAGAATTAGCAGAGAGATATTTCTTGAATACCTTTAAATTAGGCTTAGAGATCAGCAAATCTACAAGAGGCCGATCAAGGAAGAACACATTCGCTAGCAGCTACTTCTTTTGGGATTGCAATAATATTAGCACAAGTACGTAGTACTAGCACTTGGCCTTTGGTAAGAGGCTTCTCCTCTTTATTTAAATAGGCCAGAGAAGTGTTAATTGTCAGCAAGTCCCAATCCATCCATTTATATTATATTCTTGAACCGGAAGATCAAATGCATTCACATTATCCATTAATATCCCTATTTAAATTATATTTTATTAAAATCATTAGATTATAAAACTATTTAATTAAATATGTTGCATCAACTGATACCGTAAAAAAGTTGGCACGCCGGCGTTTCAATGCGGTGAGACCCCTTTAATTAATACCTATTAACTTTGCAATAAATTTTAGAGTCAAACAAAGACAGTTGAGTTAGCTGATAAACCCGTCCATATTACATATATAGAAATTCTTTTAGTAAAAAAAAATTATATAAAATTAAATCTATAAACTAGGATAATTTTATGAAATTTATTATATTTATTTTATAATAAAAATAATTTTATAATTTGACGTACTATCTCAATTTTTAAATTTATTTTATATAATCCTTTTATATTTATAATAGTTATATATATACACCCACATAGTTATTATATCATGTAAATAAGACCCACATACTATACAACAATCCAACTTAATTATCAAGTGGACTTTGCAGAATCTCGAAGCTGATATTCAAAGCTGGAGGAGTTTACGAAAATTACTATTTGTGTGCTATATGTAGTTATGATCTAGTAGTCATCGAGGCTCTCTCTCTCTTTATTCTCATGGGCACATGGCATGCATGCAAGAAGTACGTGCTTGCTTGGCCCAAAAAATGAAAGTAATTAATGAAGAGAAGTGGGTAAATTTGCGGGTAAGTACGTAGGAATGATTAATATATAGCACGCAATATGAAATGCCCTACGCCGTGGACAAGTACTATGTACGGATCACGATCTCCATCCATAACTCAATTAATTAAATTATCGAGTTGACTTTGCAGATCATAATCAAAGCAAGCAGCTGAAAGCCTGAGAGCTAGCTGCTGCTCTGTGGTGATCAGTCTTTGCAGCTTTGAGTATTGATGAGTACTCTTAAAAAATTGTAATAATCTTTCTATGTTCTAAAAGATGTGAAAAGAAAAACAAAAAAAAGATATTTTTAAGATATATAAAAAAATCGTTTTTTAATAATATATTTTAAATTATTTTAAATAAATATACTAGACTTATATATTTTAAATTTATATCTAATATTATTAAAAATGTACACACAAGTTGTCAGAGAGACGGAATACTAAGCTTCTCGCCTTCCCTTTTTCGACTCAAGCATGCATGTGATCGTGATCATACCTGTTTTCTGTAATTTAAATTGGAAGTTTTTACTTACCATTTCCACCCTCTTTTCGGAAAGAAATATGAATCATTATTTTTCCTATAAGAAAATTGTTTAATTATTATTTATAAAAATGACTATTTTATATTAAAAAAAATTATTTTTATTGTAAATAATCATTTTTATAACATATAGTCCATCATAATTAGTAATTTTTCTCTAATATTTATAAGTTCTTGTCATATTTTGAGTTAGGGCCCAAATTTAGGGGATTAAAATGGAAGATAGATATGTATATCAACTAACTAGTCGGTCCTGGAACAATTTATGTGAATTTTTCCAATGGCATTAAATATATAAATGTTATAGGCCGACCTACCTATATATGTCTACCCTCATTTGAAGCTTTCATTAATTTCGAATATAATTAATTTGAGAGGTTTTTGAACTCTCGACTTGGTGTAATCAGCTTCATCACTATCAACTCCATCAATGGCTTTTACATTAAACGGACTGGCACATATTGTAGCCCACCCATGCAGCTCTCTGGGGAGAGTCGGAATTAGTGCAACTTTTGTGTGCGTGTTTTTTTCTTATTTTATCCTTTGTTGATATTTTGCAAGAAGGGAACTAGACATCTCCACTCTAATATATGAGAAATGCTATCGTTAGAAAAAGATTTAAAAAAATAAATTTCCGCTTTAATAGTATTATATAGTAACAAATCTGTTTCTCTTACAGACTGTTGGTAAATCTAAATTTTGATATCATTAGTGTTGGGCGGTTATGATTTCTCTCAATCCTAAAAACTAGTTAAGAGGTGAGATTTTCCTAATTTGCACTTCTAATCTGACCACTAGCTTCGATAATCAATATGGGATAATCTCAATAATTTTGTGAGATCTTTTGGGTGTCCCCCCTTGACTTGGATAAGAATTTAACATGGGTCGGATCAATTTTGATCTCCATTGTCAAATTATTTTATTTTATATTTATGCACTGCATTTACTATGTATATATATATATATGATTTTTGTTGAAGCTGCCCATTGTTCCTTTTTGCTTCTTTTTTTTTTTTGAAATTTTTTTTATGTATCTTTTTGGAGATTAAAGTAAGAGAGGCATTGATATATAAAGTTTCTCTCATAATATTTATGAAATATTTAATATTATTTTAAAAAACCCAAATAATTATAAATGATGTAGACGAACTATAAAATCTGGATAAAGATTTTGAGAGATGTTAACCATTTTAAATTAGTACTGTTAATTAATTAATGACAAAGAGGCTGTCTGCGACAGATATTAATGACAAAGATGTTAACCATTTTTATCTTTCATTTTTGTTCTTTCCGTTCTTTTTTAATTTTTTTTCCCCACAACAACCTAATGGGTACTCAAAAGCTATTTTGTCAATGAACTTCTGACGATTCTCATGAGAATCATAGGCTTTTATAGAGATTCAAGGTCGATCGCATGATTGAGATCACTGGAAAATTGAAACAGGTCAGTCTGCTTAAGTTTTTGAAGTGTAATTCCTGTATAGTTTTTTAGGTCTATTTCCTTAGCTAGAATGTAATTAGGTGTTTATTTTGTATACTTCTTGTTGGAATGTACAGAGTTATATAGAGGAATTAGAATTGAAGTCCCGAGAAGCCAAACAAAAGGCTTCATCTAAAGATAGTTAGTTAGGTTAGTTACAAGGGTAGCCAAGTAAAGTTGGCTAGATATCAAGAATTGTACAGTCAGATATCAAGAATTGCATAGTCATTATAGTCCATCACAAGTCTATAAATAGTCCTTTGTACAGATACATTCATTAAGCATTTTGATAATGAGAATGAGTTCAGTTTTATTTTGATCAAATCCTCTGCTTTCATTTACAAATTTTACATGGAATCATCGAGAAAATAAAGATTCTTCCGCTGCTCTTCTTGATCTTTTCTTGCTTTCTTCTATGGAAAATTCCTCTGCTTCTATGGAAAATTCTTCTCCTACTGTGACAAATCCTTCTGATGATTCATCAAGTCACTATTATCTGCATCCATCTGACAATCCTGGCGCTCTTCTTGTCTTTGAAATCTTCACGGGTGAGAACTACATTGCATGGAGTATATCTATTTCCATTGCTCTCATTGTGAAGAACAAGATAGCCTTCATTGATGGAAGCTTGGCTCAATCTAATCCTGATAATCCTAGCCTTCAAGTGGCTTGGCTGAGAGCTAATAATCTGGTGTTATCCTGGTTGATGAATTCAATTGCCAAAGAGATTCGTGGCAGTCTCCTCTACTTCACAAGTGCATTTGATATCTGGGAAGAACTCAAAACTCGATATCTTAGAAGTGATGATCCAAGAGTTTTCACTTTAGAAAAGTCTCTTAGTTCCATTTCTCAAGGCTCAAAATCTGCTAATGAATATTTCAGTGAATTCAAGGCTTTATGGGATGAGTATATTAGCTTTCGTCCTATTCCATCCTGTAAGTGTGGAAATCTGGTTAGATGTTCATGTAACATTTTAAAGAATCTCACTGACCGTCAACAATCTGATTATGTAATGAAGTTTTTAGTTGGCTTACATGATTCTTACTCAGCAATGAGAAGTCAATTATTGCTTCAATCCCCATTACCTTCCATGAGCAAGGTTTTTTCTTTGTTGCTTCAAGAAGAAAGCCAAAGATCATTGACTAGTGCAGTTGGCATCAATCTTGACTCCCATGCTATGATTGCTGCACAACCATCAAGACAAGCATCAACAAATGGAGTTAGATTCACAAAGCCAAAAGGAAAAACAGATGTGATATGCTCTCATTGTGGCTATTCTGGCCACCTTGCAGACAAATGTTTTCAGCTAATTGGTTATCCACCTGGATGGAAGGGTCCACGAGGCAAAAGATCTTTTCCTACATCATCTGGAGGTGCTGTTCCAAGATTGCCCATTGCTAACAATGTTTCTTGTTTGGAGCAGAATCCAAGTATTTCCAACATGATTTTTTCTCAAGAGCAAATTCAAGATTTACTTACACTTGCCAATAGCCTATCAAACTCAAATATTAATCCTATTGCAACAGCTAATGTTGCCTCTACCTCAGGTAATTTTTTCTCTTGCAACACAGTTTCATCATCAAAGAATCATTCCACTTGGATTCTTGATACTGGGGCAATAGATCATATGATCTGCTCCCCTCATCTTTTTGATTCCATTACTATTCTCAGTACACCTTCCACAGTTCATTTACCTAATGGTCAATCTGTTCCTATTATCTTTACTGGAAATGTGAAATTTTTACCCAACATAATTCTGCATAATGCCCTTTATGTTCCTGCTTTCAATATCAATCTTATTTCAGCTTCAAGATTGACTAAAGATAATTCAATTGGATTGTTCTTTCTTCAATTCAAATGTATTCTGCAGGATCTCAGCAAATGGAAGATGATTGGGCTTGCTGAAGAGAAATCTGGTCTATACCATCTACAAAACTTCACTGCTGAAACAAACAATACAATGTCTGATTCTGTTATTTCTTCTACTTCTTTAGCTGAAACTTGTAATACAAATTCTGATGTATGGCATTTTCGATTAGGACACATTCCATCTGCAAGAATGCAAATCATTAGTTCATTTGATTCTTCTATAAAAGCTGCTCACAATCATGTCTGTGAGATTTGCCCCTTAGCTAGACAAAAGAAGCTATCATTTCCTGTATCAAACAGTCATTCTAATAAAGCTTTTCAATTAGTTCATTGTGATATTTAGGGTCCCTTCTCCACTACATCATATTCTGGTTATAAATACTTTCTAACCATCATAGATGATTATACAAGGTTTACTTGGTTGTTTCTTATGAAAGCAAAAACAGACACTCAGTTTCTACTCAATAGCTACATTACCTATGTTCATACTCAATTCAACACAAACATTCAAACTCTTAGAACAGATAATGGTCAAGAGTTTAATATGCCTTCTTTTTATCAAGAGCATGGCATTATACATCAATTATCATGTGTTGAAACACCTCAGCAAAATGGTAGGGTTGAAAGAAAACACCAACATCTATTGAATGTAGCTAGAGCTCTTTTGTTTTCGTCAAAACTACCTTTGCCTTACTGGACAGATTGTGTCTTAACTGCCACACATCTTATTAATCGTACTCCTTCCTCCATACTCAATAACCAGACCCCATATTACCTCTTATTTCAAAAACTACCAGATTATAAGCATCTCAAAGTCTTTGGATGCTTATGTTTTGCAAGCACAATTACAAGCAATCGAGACAAGTTTCAACCAAGAGCTTCCAAATGTATATTCCTTGGCTACCCACCTCACATAAAAGGATACAAAGTTCTTGATCTACTCACCCTCAAAACCTTTGTATCTAGAAATGTGGTCTTCCATGAGTCAATTTTTCCTTCTATTCCAAACACCATCCATACATCTTTTGTTTTTCCTGATTTCCCTCAAATCTATGACTCAACAGTCCCAAATACTTCTTCTATATCAATTCCCTCAAATACTTCCTCCAATACTTCTGCTAATACTGAGACTAATACTCTTAGAAGATCTGAAAGAGTTAAGCACCCACCTACATATCTGCAGAATTACTATTGTGGTAACATGACTATGATTGCTTCAGCAGCTCACGTATCTCCCAACTGTTCTCCTAGTAAGCCTCATTCTATTCTCTTTTTTCTTTCTACTTCCAAATTATCTCCTAAACCCAAAGCTTTTGTCTCTGTTGTTTCTTCTATCTTTGAGCCCAAAACTTTCAAACAAGCCATTCCACACCCTCAATGGCAAGCTGCTATGGCAGATGAAATAAAAGTTCTTGAACTTAATAAAACTTGGGATCTTGCCATTCTACCTCCAAATAAAACTGCAATAGGTTGCAAATGGGTATATTGTGTGAAATTTAAAGCTAATGGTATAGTTGAGAGATACAAAGCTAGATTAGTATCAAAAGGGTATACTCAACAAGAAGGCCTGGATTTTTTTGACACTTACTCTCCTGTTGCAAAAATGACAACTGTGCGCGTCTTACTTGCTATTGCTGCCATAAAACAATGGCATTTACATCAACTTGATGTAAATAATGCCTTCTTGCATGGTGACTTGAATGAAGAAGTGTACATGCAATTACCACCAGGATTTTCAGCCCCTAATGATCCTCGAGTTTGCAAACTCAGAAAGAGCTTATATGGTCTGAAACAGGCCTCAAGACAGTGGTTTTCTAAACTATCTTCATCCTTACTTCAGTTTGGTTTTACTCAAGGCAAGTCAGATTCAAGTCTTTTCATAAAACAAACTTCAACTAGTTTCATGGCCTTATTGATATATGTGGATGATATTATAATTGCCTCTGATAATCTTGAGCAAACAGCTACTGTAAAGAAATTTTTACATGATTCCTTTACCATCAAAGACTTGAGTGAGTTGAAATATTTCTTGGGTATTGAGGTGGCTAGATCAAACAAGGGCATCACTCTCTGTCAAAGAAAGTATGCTCTAGATATCCTCCAAGACAGTGGCTTCTCTGGTTGCAAACCTGTGGCATTTCCTATGGAATCGACTTTAAAGCTCACTGCAAATGACTCCACTCCTCCTTTATCTGATCCTGCCTCTTATAGAAGACTAATTGGCAGACTACTCTACCTCACAATCACAAGACCTGATCTAGCTTATTCAGTGCAAGCACTCAGTCAGTTTATGTCTAATCCTAGCACCATGCACCTTCAAGCTGCTGAAAGGGTTCTAAGATAAATAAAAGCTACACCAGGTCAAGGCATTTTTCTATCTGCAGCATCTACCTTGCACTTAAAGGCCTATTCAGATAGTGACTGGGGGGGCTGTCTAGACACTAGAAGAAGTGTCACTGGATTTACAGTTTTCATAGGTGACTCTCTTATATCTTGGAAGTCAAAGAAACAACCTACTGTTAGTAGATCCTCAACAGAATCTGAATATAGAGCCCTAGCTTCTACAACTTGTGAACTTCAATGGCTGGTTTATCTTTTGGCTGACTTCAACATAGTTCATTCTCAAGTTGCACTACTTTACACTGACAGCAAACCTGCCTCTAATATTGCCTCAAATCCTGTTCATCATGAAAGAACAAAACATATCCAATTGGATTGCCATTTGGTTCGAGAAAAACTACAAGAAGGCCTCATCAAGATCATCCATATTCCTTCCAAACATCAGCTAGCAGACATCTTAACCAAACCTCTTGGATCTCTTAACTTTCATCATCTTCTTTGCAAGATGGGAATGATTAACATCCATTCTCATCTTGAGGGGGGGTGTTGGAATGTACAGAGTTATATAGAGGAATTAGAATTGAAGTCCCGAGAAGCCAAACAAAAGGCTTCATCTAAAGATAGTCAGTTAAGTTAGTTATAAGGGTAGCCAAGTAAAGTTGGCTAGATATCAAGAATTGTACAGTCAGATATCAAGAATTGCATAGTCATTATAGTCCATCACAAGTCTATAAATAGTCATTTGTACAGATACATTCATTAAGCATTTTGATAATGAGAATGAGTTCAGTTTTATTTTGATCAAATCCTCTGTTTTCATTTACAAATTTTACATTGTCTACATGGGCTATGCCTACTTCATTCGTATGAATAAAATTCTCTTATTACTTATAAAAAAAAAAAAAGTTTTTTGTGTCTGTTTTGGCTCTTAACTGCAACGTATAGCTTGGTTTTTACCAGTTAAATCATTGTATAATGAAGGATATGCTCATTGTTCATTGTAATGCCATATACTGATGCTATGTTTCCTTTTATTTTGTTTCAATTTTGGTATTTGTGGAGTTAGTTTCAAACCTTTTTTTGATCGGTAAACAAGAATAAGTTGCAAACCTAGTCATGCTTTACGTTCAATAAAGCAAAAAACGAGAAAATAGCAATTCGAGGTAGTAAAAACTTCTGCAATTCCGCTTTTTATTATTTTTTGGTACTTTTAGCTCTTGCTTGATGTTATTGTAGTTATTTCCTGTTATTATGACTAGAAACTGATTATTGTGCCTGATGTATCTTTGTTTCAGTCAAAGGAGGCTAGGAAACAATGATAAATGACAATTAGTTTTGAGAGAGAATAATCTGACTGGTAACTCATTGAGTTAAGCCCCAGCAGTTGCATGCATTACTATTTTTTTTGGTCGGTAAAAAAAAAAAAAAAAAAAGTATGCATGCAACTGATAGGGCTTAACTCAATGAGTCATCCCCTATCTATAATATTTTATAATTATATTTTAAGTATTAATCTATTTAATTAGAGTACTTAAATAGAATTAATAATACATTATAATTCTTTAATTAAATATTGTATAAGTATATTTTAAGTATTTATCATCTTAATTAGAGTACTTAAATATTTTCAAATATTTAATTATAATTTTTTAATTAAAAATTTTATAATTATATTTTAACTAATTAATCTATTTAATTAGAGTACTTAAATATTTTCAATAATTCATTATAATTATTTAATTAAATATTTTATAAGAATATTTAGAGTATTAATCTATTTAATTAGAGTACTTAAATATTTTCACTAATACATTATAATTCTTTAATTAAATATTTTATAATTATATTTTAAATATTAATCTATTTAATTACAGTACTTAAATATTTATAATTATACATTATAATTACATTTTATAATTACATTATAACTATCATCTAATTGATACTGTTCGAACAGAATTCTAGCCTCAAATGATTCCGTTCAAACTGAGTAAATTCAATTCGAACGGTATTCAGAGTGTTTGAATGGGACAAACCCAGAAACCAGTCACAAAAAAGAGTAAAAAATTGAACCACAAAACACAATTTTCACATACATGATAGCATATTTCAATACAATATATTGAAAACTATATGATTATCCCTAAATATGATTATTAAATAACTTAGAAAACTATAAAAACTTACTTCTAATTTTTGCAATCCAATAAAAATATCAATCCACAACCTATATATGCATAAAACACAATAAACCACTATTCTATCCCAACAAATAAATGCAACAAATATCAAGATACTTGTAAACGAAAATCGGAATGAAAAATAACAAAAAAAACATATTACCTCTTGTCCTTGTCTTTTCTCTCTCAAGAATCTCTTCTCTCTCACTTCTTTCAAGCTCTCTCTCTCCACAACACTCTCTCAAAGCCTCTGCCACCCTCTCTCTCCCTCTCTCAAACTTCAATCCAAATGAAAGTGAAGTGAAAGGATCGAGTCAATTATATAAACTGCGAATTCTTTCCACAATATTTTTCCGTTTGAACTAATAATATTAAAATAAACTGTCTTAATAAAGCATAACTCAATTTCTCAAACTGATTGAAATGAAAATCACACAACAAAGTCACTAAGTTCATAGTCTGCTTCTTCTAAGCCTGACCCACTTGCTCATATTGATCATCATCCTAACCTAGGTGGAGTTTTAAGAAAAATAAAAATAAACAAAAATGAGTCGAAGACTCAGTAAGAAACTCATCACAATGTAACATAATAACTGGAGGATTTTTCATAAATCATTTCATTCATGCTGAGAATCTTTAAAACATGACTGATTATGCTTATGCTTATGCTTATGATGTGCATGACTTGTCTTAATTATCTAAATTAACTAATTATTCTGACATATCTGACTGATCTAATTTTACTGAGATGATTGGCCAAGACATTTAACTCTGTGTGTAAGATTATGCACAGTCCCACATCCTACTACAGCAAGGGGAGCTGCTGAGTAGTACTCTGGTATACTACGGTAGACCACACTTGAGTCTGTGGCTTGCACTCCTACCCCCATCCGAACTACATGGTCATTTGATTAATTAATCTGATTTAACTGTTCTGATCTTATCTTGTACTTGAACTTAAAATAGCTTATGTGTGTTATGCGAAATGAGATGTATGATATATATACTGATATACATAACTTGTAAGTTCTGAATCTAAACATGATGTCCAATGACATGATCATGACCTGTGCTGAGTGATATGCTGGCATACATCATGACATGCATGGTACATAAAAATGGCTATCAATAAACTGGCTTGAATAATACATATATGAGTTAAACTGTAATGATCCTAATTCATGATCCAATTACTTACCTCGCTGCACTGCTTCCTTAATCTCACTTCGTAGATCGTCACCTATATGAAGTATTTAAGCGTCACCAAATCTGTCTGAAACAATGTGTCTTAACATTCTGCTGAATTAATACAATCAAGCTTTATACAAAAACATTGAATCATACTTATCATATAATTAAGTATGATAATTATACCGATAATTTGGCGCGAATTTTCCCTCCAAACAAAAAAAATTCGTTCGAACAGACTTTATCTCTATTCAAACTATTTTATATTCATTCGAACAGATAATTATAGAAATATATAAATATACACATAATGCACCCAATATTATTATTAGTATATGTTAAAATACAATACACTATATAACACTAAGTGTCACTAATAGCAAAATACTAAGTTTCTTATCAATCTATAATATTAAGTATTACTAATATTATAATATTTTATTTAGTTTCACTAATAGTGTTATACTTATAATTAGTATCACTATAAGTATAATACTAAGCGTCACTAATAGTATAATACTATCTATTATAGTATAGATAGCATAAATATATGAAAACTAATAGTACTATAATACTTTATAATATATTCTAAATACTTGGTTTATTACTAATATACAAACTAAATATATTAGATATATGTATTTTATACTTCTATTTAATGCAATGTTTTACCTGAGACTATTTTATACTCATCTAATGCATAATATATATACTATTATATATATATACTAGTATTAGTAATATAAAACGTATTGTTTTACCTCTTGTACTTATATATATTTTTTATGAATTATTATATAATTTATTCAAACTTATACTCTTTCAGTTCGAACTTATACTCTTTCTGTTCAAACAAAATTACGTTATATAAGCCGCGATACAGTTTCTTCTCCATTCATTTCGTGCATCCTCTCATTTGAACCGTCCGATCGAATCCTCCGCCTTTCGCAACCACAACGCCGCCACCAACTCTGACCAACTCCTCAAATCTCCTACAACAAGAGGTATGGGTTAAATGAGTTTTATTTTAATGGTTGTTTCGTTGGTTTTTGGGGGGGGTCAGATTTTGAATCAATCCGACCCCATTTTGTTGTTTTGGAGCCAAATGACACAAAAGTAATAGGTAGAAATGATGGGGCTTTACTCTAAATCATTTCTACTAATTAAAATCTTGGATTATGGTCAAAAACTAGTTTGTAGATTTGGGACTGAGTTGACTCAGTCATGTCTGTTTGGCTCAGTCCTGTTCGAATGAGCGTAAATTCCATTCGAACGAAATTTAAGGCCATTCGAATGGAATAGAAGTTCATTCGAATGGAATTTAGGCTCATTCGAATAGAGTTTTATAAGGTCATTCGAATGACGTTAAATTCCATTCGAATGGACTTTCACTTCATTCGAATGAAATTTTAGACCATTCGAATTGAATTTTAATCATTCAAGCTAAATATGATATTTGGCAACCCTTATTCGAACGGATTGGAATTCATTCAAATAAGGGCTTGCCAAACACTGCAGCACAACATTTATGTCCTCTAATTCACTTTAATTAGATTACATAATTATTTTATAGATCAGCAGTAGACTAATGGCAAGCAACAACGGAAGAAAACGTTCCAGACCCCAGACATGCCAAAGTAGCGAAGCAGCTCCTTCTCAGCCAGCCGTGAGGCCTATATTAGTTGAGCGGAAGATCATTCTGGATAACTTTCGTGATCTCACTTAGGAGGGACGGAGCATACATGCCATCATCACCGATCGTGGATGGACCCCGATCTGTCGGCAAAGGGGCACAACATATCCTGAGATGGTCGGTAAGTTTTACCGTGCCATGGGAGAGCAGTCTGGTGATGCTCTGTGCTACAACTTAGTAGTCCGGGGAATAAATATTATCTTCTCTCCCTGCGTTATTACTGAGTTTCTTAATCTGAGGCGGGAGCCCGGTGCATATCCTGCTGCAGCAACAACGAGAACAGCGAATGCACCATCTGGAGAGGACACACCAGTCTCATCCTCATCGCCAACGTCGGATGTACAGACCGCAGAGCTAGATGCTGGCTTGGATGATAGTGAGAGCGGCGATGAGGTACCTAATGATGGTCTCACAAACGATCAGGTTCATGACCTTGTACGAGACCCTTCGGCTCCTCCATATGATGGCAGTAAAGTGATCCGACAGGTCGACTGTATAGCATTTTTCAGAATGCTTAATCTGATTGTCGGGTATAATATTGATCCGAAAAAATACAAGACTGATTTGGGATTAAGTGGGCCAGATTTTTGTTACGGTTAGGACAGGGGGAGCCAATTGATTTGGCATTATATTTATTTCTCCGCATTTAAACAGAGTCAAGCTATTCGGGTGGAGGTAGTCTACCATTTGCACTGCTGATATCTAACATTCTACTCCAATCGGGGGTTGCAGTGACTTCGACTGAGCGAAGGTCACCACAGATAGGGCCCATTAACAAGATCACATTCAGCAAGAGCAAGGGTCACTTGTCGAAGACTCATGCAGTACAGGATCAGCCTCCGCCTACTGATCCAGCTTCTACTATTGTTGCCCCTGTTGAGAGACAGCCTGCTAGGGCTATTCCGGATGAGGTACGAGCTATATTGGTAGAGCACCGCCAAATTATATTGAGGGACTTCATTCAGCCCATCATGAAGAAGTTTAAGGACTTGGAAGGACGCTTACATATCTTACAAGAGGATTCTGATTTATTTAATAAGTAGATATTGTTAGTTATTATTTTACTTTTTTTATGTTGTATAGAACGGCTAACTCTTTTTGGGATGTAATTAATGTATGGTTTTTATTTTTAGTGTTTGCTAGCCTCTTTATTGTTAATTATATTTTCTTCTCATTATACTTAATGTTCACGATAATTGAAAAAATGACACTATCTTTAAAGTAATATTTATTTAATTAAAATATTTTTAAATTAATTACATAAAATTAATTTATGAATTCGTAAATATTTTAATTCATTGTAAATCATAATATATAATATATAGACATTTTTATTTACTTTGAAAATGATAAAAAAATTAATAGAAAAAATATGTATTTTTACAATCTTAACAATATATCTTTTCAATTAAATAATACCGTCCGAACAAGGTAATATTCATTCGAACCAATTATATTGAATTCGAACAGATTAATTATCTGTTCTAATTAAATTTTATTAGTTCGAACGATTTAGATTTTTAGAGACGATCTAATTTGTCCCAAAATTTTCGGTTCAAACTAATATGTATTAGTTCGAACGGATTTATAAGGTTCTTTATGTTTTGAGACGAATTTCATATCTGAAAAGTATTTTTATGAAGGAAATTTATTTCATTCCTAATAAATTTCATCTCTAAAAATTAAATTTCTTGTGATGAATAATGTAGACGAAGTATAAAATCTGGGTAAAGATTTTGAGAGATGTTAACCATTTTAAATTAGTACTGTTAATTAATTAATGACAAACAGTCTGTATGCGACAGAAATTAATGAATTTAATTACCAACCCTAGAGTACAGAGGATGGGTCCGGCCATCTTTGCCATAGCTTAATACGGCCGACAACGTTAATATCTTCATTAATGCAATGCAAAAGTAATTTTGGAAGGACTAAATTTTCTCTATAAAATATCTTTATATAATTCTATTTTAAATAACACATTTTTCTTTATTTCTTTTTTTTTTTTTAAAAAAAGCTGAAACTTTTATAATTATTTTACAGGTTATTTTCTAAAAAATACTCTTCAATCTTCTTTAAAATAAACTTGTACAAATTGTTGTAAAAAAATTATGGCCGTTGTATCGTTACTTTTCTTCCGCTTAAACAATTATTTATTAAAAATGAAAAACAATTATATATTAGTTGGTTAAGTATTAAAATTAAAAATATTTTGCCGTTCCGTAAACATTACTGATTTTTTATATTTATGTAAATTTTCATTATGTGCATGATATGAATGTGGATGGTATGTTTTACACACCGATTTAAGAAAAGTACAATTATTTTATAAATTAATAAAATATTATTTAAATTGATCCCCTAAAATCGTTTATATACCGAAGCTGCTGATAAGAACATAAACTTGATAGCAAGTTTTGCAAATAACAATAAAAATCCGGGTTTAAAGAGATATAAATTAGGAAAAATATAGTTGTAAGCATAATTATGCACTAATCGGTGTACTAATGTAATGTGATTGGTCAAAAAATAGATTTTATTGAAAACAGTATTAATTTAAATTTTAAATATGAATAAATCAATATTGATATATAAATTAATACGCGACTGTATTTGTATGCAACAAAATTCTATAAATTAACCACAAGTTTTTATCGAGTCACAGTTCATAACAGGGTAGTTGTCCCCTCAATTTGCGCACATGGTGTACTTGGCCTAGTGCAAAATATTGCTCTTTTCATTTTTATTTTTGCCTTTTATTTCAAATATTTTTAAAAAATAAAAAATATTTAGTCACTTCTTTAATTAATAAGTAAAATAATTTTTTTTTTAAAATAAATAAATGCATTAACGGTCAAAATGAGTAGAAAAAATGAGAGTATATTAGCATTATTCTTCATAATAAGTATTTACCACTAAAGTCGGCGACTTGGCATAACTATTTATCGACCAGTCGTACCAAGCTACATTCATATCTTACTTTCATCTTTATTTTTTAGCATGACTTAGAGGAAGCTTAGAGAGTGAGATGAGATAAAAGTTTTATGAATAATACTAGTTAATAGTAATGAGATTGTTTGAGTTTTGTTTTATGAGGTTTTAGAAAAGGAGTAAAAAGAACTTGAATAAAAAATATCGTAAAATTAAAATATTGTTAATATAGTTTTTTAATATTATTTTTATTTATAGATTTAAAAAAGTTTAATTTTTTTTATTTATTTTATGTTTAAAAGTTTAGAAAAATTGAAATGATTAATTTGAAAATATTTGTATTTAAGTGATGTTTAAAAAGAAGATGAGATAAAAATTTTGAGATGAAAACTTTTTCCAAACAAGCCCTTAGACATAAACTTTATCTATCAACTACTCTTCAAACTCACCTGAAACTCATTATTTTTATTTTATTTGAAATTATTAGTATTCATTTATTCTAAAATATGAGATATTTTAGACATTTTATGTTACGTTGACTATTAAAATGTCTAGAATATATAGCTCACCTTTTATTTCACTGTTGCGAGCTGGATAGGTTTTCTAGTTGTGATTAGGGGTGATAATATGTTACACGATACGATAATAAAGAGTTAGGATTTAATTAGTCTTAACGGGTTCGGGTCAAAACGGGTTGACCCGTTAAGACACAATATGACACGTTAAAAAAGTTAAAGTTACAATTATATCATCTACCTAAAAGTAAAGTTGTTAGAATTTTAATTTTGATATTTTTATTATTTGAGTTGTAATTTTAGACTTGTAGTTAGTTTTATAATTTTTATATATATTGTGATTTTAACATTTATATATAATTATGTTAAATTTAATCAGGACAAACGAGTTAATGTCGAGCCTATTTAACCCATTTACGTACCTAAATAGTTTGAAACGCTATTTCGTAATATTTACTAATGGGTCAAAATAGGTTAACACGACACGACCCATTATGTTAACGAGTCGTGTTAGGATTTGAGATTTTGACACGATAAACTTAACGAGTTGGGTTAGAGTTGAACTATATAGTATAATATATATGTTTTGACATGACACGAACACGATCCGTTAACACAATTTGACACCCCTAATTGTGATGCACATCAACAAACTGTTCCTTTTCTCTGGTTAGATTTCATTGGGCTTTTAATCAAAATTAACTTGTTTTTTTTTTTTTTTTTTTTTGGAAGATAGCCGTTTAAGTGCTCATCTAAATTAGAGAAACACTTTAGTTATAAAGTAATTTTATAAAAGTAAATTAACAAATTGACATGATTTGATGTGATATGTTAGATTATAAAATCTATTTTTATTTTAAAATAGATCTAACGTATTATATAAAATTATAACCGTTTGTGAATTTATTTTTATAAAATCTGTTTATGATTGTAGCTCTTATCAATAAAGTAACAAGAGACTCTTGTCACGGGACTCTTGATACCCGTATGGACTCCATGAGAGTCCTGTGATTCTATCATATTTACTCAACTCTGACTAACTACTAGAAAATAAACAGAATCAAGCCCGAAAAAATGAGTGAGCTTTTTGAAGTTGGTTTTTATGGGCGATTTCAATATATATTACAAAATTAAGTTATGGCCAATTAATTACTACATGTTTACGTGCGTTATTGTCCCATTTTCATCCATTTACATCGTAGTCATGAATTAATTTTATCATCATTGCGTTTGTTTTATCATTTATTTCAACATATTCTAGCACCATTAACTTTAAAATGTGACAACCCGATCTACGTTTGTCAATCCAACGGTGCATGTTTCCTATTTGAATTTAAGTTAAATAATTTTGGAGTGGGGTTATAACGAGAGTGGCTAGAGTTGGGCTTGACTCTATTGGGCTGCTTAAGTTTGGCTCAAGCCTTTAGACTTTTGAGTTGGGTTTGATTGGGCTGCTTCACCCAGAATAGATCTAGTTTTGTTTTGGGCTTGGACATCATGTTTAGTTTTAAATTGCCATGTAGCTAGAACATGCCTGTAGCCACCACCACAAGTAAGACATAGTTATATATATAACAGAATAATATTACCCATATATAATTTCTTTTACTTGCATTCTCCCACCATCATTAAATAATTGAAGACTATATGTTATATTTCATTTGTGGACTAAATATTAATTAATATCACGTCAAGAAATGTCGAGAGAATGGTATTAAAACCAATGATAAATAGAATATTTCTACATAAAAAGAGAAAATCAAGACCCACATTGGAGAGAGAGAGAGAGAGAGAGAGAGAGAGAGAGAGAGAGAGAGAGAGATCATTTCATAAACTAAAGGTAAGTATGTACATTGAAGACTCTTTTATTTGGAGTAGCTCCACAAAAAAGTATTATTACATCACATTATTGAGAAGTGAAATGTTTTAAGAGATGTTTACAAAAGAAGCAGCATTTATGAGATATTTTACACTTTCGATCAAACAGGACATGCATATTCTAGGATTGGATCTAACATTATCTTCTTGCATGCGCATTGAGATAATTTATTTATTATGCAAGTAAAACTCGTACGCGGTATTCCCCAAGAGCCCATAAGGGGAATATGTCTCTATATGCTGCATAGTTTGATCCACAATACCTAAAATACACCCCTGTGATTTCCTGCAGTGGTACATTCCCAATAATAACCTTCATTAATGCTTCTACTTGGGATATCATAAAATTGTTTTTATAGACATGATTTGTATAGTCATAGGTTGCGCAAGCCTTGCACTAAGTTAGCAAATCTTTAATGGTGAGCTCCACTTTTTTTCTAAGGTAGTGTATTGGATATGCATATCCTAGATCTGTATCTAAGATTATTTTGGATAAACGTGAAATAATTAATACCTGTTGAGGGAAGTCACCATCTTCCATTTGTGAGTTGATCAATACCCTTATTCCACGATGAATTGGTGTTGGGTCTATCTCAGCCTGAATTTGAATATTTAAAAGCATTCATAATTAATCTACATATGCAAGTGTATTTGTTTTTCGAAGTGTTAAGATTGAAGAAAACTTTGATGGAGAAAAGTAAAGACCTATACCTGTCCTCCTTCAATGAGTGCTAATAATGCCCATGCAGTTTGCACAACATTTTCTTGGTCACCTTCTACATTTGTCCACACCTGTTTCAAAAAGATACATGATTTCGTGACTCCCTTCATTTTGCATCCCTTTTTTTGGATATGGCTTAATCTGAGACAAGTTGTTGATACCTTGTTGTGGCTTGATAGGTAACTCTCTCCCCATCCACCATTTGGTAGCTGCTTTGATATCAAAAACTTACAAGCTTTGCGTATTGCTGGACAATTTTGATAATTTCTTCCACAAGATGCCAATCCTGATATAGCAAACCATGTACCATAGGTGTAGCAAATCCCCCAATTTCCATACCTGTTTAATAGCTAAAAGAGTCAGTACTTCAGGTAAAAAATCAATTCTGCAACTATGCATAAAAGATATTATTTTTTCAAGAATCCAATGCTCGAGAAACATAGAGTTACCATGATCCATCAGGTTCTTGTACGTCTTGGATGTATTGAAGGGCCCGAGAAATGCTACTGTCTATCTCCGTCCTTCGGTGTTTAGGATAGAATTTCCTAAAGATTGCAAGACCTTGAAGTGCTGATGAAGTGCATTCTACATACCTATATATATATATATATATTATATGGTGACAATTCTCATGTTAGGAAGAAAATATGACCAATATTGTGGCAATTATTGTTCTGATAAAGTCATGTCATCTTACTCTCGCTCAAAGAGAGGATCCTCAAAAACTTCAGTAGGGTTGAACTTCTGAGAAAAATATAAACAAAATTTATGTCAATAAGTGCAGAGTTAGCACATTGATTTCTTATCATAATTATGAACATATTTGTGTTTTATGAAATTTGAGATATTAGAAGCCTTATCATAAAGCTAACTTGCATCCAAGGGGATGCTCTCCGAGGCTCCCATGCTGGGAAACCACCATTTTTACTCTGTAGTGGCAATTGAAAGAAAGTCATTACTTATAAGGTGAAACATTTTAAAGATGAAAATGAGTAAAATACATAATGTATAGGTGGGTTGAATTCTTACTTGTAGTGAAAGAATGACATTCACGGCATCATAATACCGCTGAGTCTCCATTTTTTCCCCAACTAAGTCAGTGGGCATTTGGGAGAACAGGAGTGTAACCTGCAGAAGAGAAGATTTTGCTAAAACTCAAATTCTTCCTTCCATACAAACCTTGCTCAGAATGTGTAATTTTTGTATAAATGTTTATCGATAGCATTGAGACATTACCTTCAACCCTTCTCCTGTGACATCAGAGACTTGCCAACCATAGTCCTGCATTGAGAGTGTCCAACATCCTTTAGTCATGTGTCTATGCATAGCTTTGAAGTCCCCAGGAGGGTCATCTTGGACCTAGAAAATAACCATAATTCAGTTCATAACATTCTATTCCATAAAACAATGTAATTAATGGATATTTGAAAAATATTATGACCTGTGAAGCCTTTATAAATTCATGCGCTTTACGTAGTGTTGGCCCGTACACTTCACTTAGATTACAAGACATAATAGCTTGAATAGCAAAAACTGCAAGCCATGTCTGACAGCCTAAACCCTTCATCACCCAAATCAAGCATCATTCAGTATATTTCTAGGAGAAGATAAGTCTTCAAATGGGTTCTTTAGGCTTGACTATGCAGGAATGATTTAAGTATATGTGATTGCATGAGCATTCTTACTCATTTATGGATGATCATTTTACCTGAACTTTTAATCCATCTTCGGCAATCCAATAGTAGTCTGGAAGTCTGGCTAAGTGAAGCTTGTATGCCTCAGAATTTGGATCATCAACCCAACGGGCAAACAAACATAAAACCTTTCAAAACCGAAGTTACCTTTACAAATTTAGTACATTGAGTACACATCAAATACTTTGATTAAAAGTCTTTGATTCTGGTATAATTGAAGTACTAGTTATTGACCTTTTCAACGCATCCAATGCATAGATATCTACTGATCTCGTCCTCATAACGAACATGACCAATGGCTGCTTTTATTGCCCTCTCTCTCACCCATGAAAAGGGCCAACGCTTGAGAAGAGGTTCGGCTACATGTTGAAGAAAATCCCATGCCAAATCTTGTAATAGAGGATGTGGATAGTAGAGATCCTCCTATTTTATTAGCACTTCAAATGAGATCTAGGTATGCATGTATGAGTTTCACCATAAGACTTTTGATAATTACTTATGCAATTAAAAAATCTATGCCCACAATAATATTATCTGAGTCGAACATATTCTTTTTTGAAACGTTTGGAAAATTGCTCATAACCAGGTTAGAGACTGGAAAACAAAGACAAAAAAGAGGACTATTCTACAAACCTTTGCAACAGTATTTCTGGCTTTGTTCCAATTAATTAGTTCATAAGGCTCGTTGTATAACTCTCGGCGTATTGATTTAACCAACTCAGTGATTGGACCGACATACCTCTTCCCATATAGATAAGACATTGGCATGTACACTAAGCGACAATAGCATAACATTTTGCCTACATTTCACATAAGTAAAGGCCAAGAGGATTAATTAGAACAACCAGACTTGCTGTGACATATTTGTTCTTGAAATAAAGTGTAAGAATGAATCACAAAAACTAACTTGGACTAAAGGGGATGGAATTAGGAAGAAGCCAGAACTCTGGGGGTAACAGATTACATCCACACCATTCATACGCTCCTAATACCTATACATGAGAGGAGAAGTTATGAGTTTTCACTTGACAGATAAAACAATAAGATTGCTGTATTATGATAAGGTAAATATATTTTGTAGAATTCAAAGTGGAAATGCCTCCATCATTACGAATTTAGTCTTGGAAATGCATGAACTTTTACTGTATGCAGCCATTACTGCTGCATATTTTTTTATAAGAATCTCGGCAGTGATATTTCATTACATATTTTCTTCTCTTAAATAACTTTTTTCTTGGCTACTGAAAATGACATGCTTGCTTACTTTTGTTTCATATATATATGTATATATATGAGATGATTTCGTGCTTATTATTTAATCTTTCAACGAGGTAAACTAAGATTCATAGCTTTAGTTCCTAAAATGATTGAAACTATTAGTGGTTTATTTTTAAAGAAATGAAAAATCTGAGTTTTGTTTCCTAAAATCATGAAAACTAATTCTGGTTCCCTAATAAAAAAATATAATCTGTCTTAGTTTCCTAACATATTGAAGCAAGTTCTAAGTTACCAACATATCCAATTTAGTGAACAGAGTTATAGGAACTCCTAACAATTGTTCATACCGAGACCCAAAATTTCCCCCATGATGGCATCGCCACAATGCCGCCATGGTTGAGCATCCATTTCCGGCCATTAGCCATGGCCCCATTTTCACCATCTTCAGGTCCCTCTCCAAGTAACCTTAAGGCAATGTAACTCAACGCTGAGCCAAACATTGTGCTTTGGCCCACTATATGGAAACTCCATCCTCCATCTTTATTCTGTCCAACAAACACAAATAACTATGTAAGTTTAATATCTAGATAAAATTCGGTTTACTAGGTCTGTTTTATTTTTCAAGAATAAGTTTCCTAAACCTTTTTTGGTTGGCCAAATGGTAAGTAACTCGAAAACAAACCTGAGTGTTATACAAGTATCGAGTAATTTCCTTCCGATGATGTGATGAAAGAACGGTACTAAGATCTCCAGTAATGTACAATGCCATTACCTGCATTTGGTAATAACTTCAACTAAGTAACTTGGAAACAAACTACTCAAGATAATTCATCTTTGTGCAAGTTTTTGGACTAAAAAAAAAAAAAAAAAGCAAAAAAGAAAAGAAAAAGAAAACATTTCAACAATGATTTGAGAACATACGTACCAAGGGTGGAAGGAAAAACAATGGTCCACCGAATTCAGCAGGCCAGTGGCCATCATGAGCCTGAAGGGTGGAAAGGTTGTTTAGTGCTCTTCTCACTGTAATTGTCACTGCTTTCTCTGTTATTTCCTCTGTTTCTTTCACTGTTGCTGGTGGTGGCATTGGCCTACGCGGGTTCTCCTTTCTAAGCTGTGAGTTTCAAGTGGAAAAATCAAAGACTTCAGAGTTAGAAATCTTCAAAATCTCAACACAGAGCACAATCCATAAATTCGAGCAAGAAATTAGTTTGACAAGCTGTCATGTCATGGTCTTCTTTTCAAGTCAATTACTGTTTCCTTTCTACATAAGTTGGGAGAAGGGTGTAAATTTTATGTAAAGACAAACCATAATATTTTTTTTTTTTTTCATTACGTTCAAATCTTTACAGACCCAACTCTTCAACTTCGTACTTTCTCGAGGATGACATTATTTTTAAGGGAGTAGTCATACCCGAGATCTACTAGGAAAAACCTATGTTATTAATTTATTTAAGTTTCTTTTATGTATTTTAACTAAAGGGTCTTCATTAATATGATTTTAACAAATATAAATTTTTTTATATTTAAATGAGATTTAATTTTCAGAAATGAGATGAGATAAGTTGATATAAGTTAAATAAAATATTATTAGAATATATTATTTTTGTATTGAAATTTAAAAAAGTTGTATTGAGATTTAAAAAAGTTAAATTATTTATTTTATTTTATATAAAGATTTAAAAAAATTGTAATAATTAAAATAAAATGAAAATTTTGTAAAAACAAATAAGTCCAGAAAAAAAGAGAGAAGAAGGGTATACTCTTATTTTTGGTGTTGTAGATCTACCCTTTTGTATTATTATTGTGCATTATTAAGTTTAATCAATCCCCCGTTGACTTGGTAGGCGAGGAAATATCTTCCCCTTACTCTCATTTCAGCCGTTCATCTCTAGATTACTTAGCCCAATCGAGAAAAGCCACTTGCTTATACGAAGCCCTTTGTTGTCGGTTTCTCCTCTTCGTGCGCTTCATCCCAAGCACTCCTGTAGCCCGTCTCTTGCATTCCAGAGACTAAAATGAGGTGGGCAGCGGGGGCCCGTACCCCACTACCTGGCCACCGTCTGCTGCTCGGCTCCACATTTATAAAAAAATATTTTTTATATTTATATATATAAATATATTGTATATAAATTTATACAATTTATTAAGAACTTAAAATTGTATTCAAATTATTAAATTGTCTTAGCTTCCTATATAAAGATTGGTTTAGAGGTCAAGATAATTCAAAATATAACTTTAATGAGTTTAAATTTTTTTGTATTTATAAATCTTAAATTATAATTTAAAATTATATTATAATTTAGGTCTAAAATTTTTTTAATCCAAAAATAATTTTTTAGACCCAATGGGTATGTTGGCCTAGGCGGGGGTGGGGCGGATGGCCTTTTCCCCACCCTGGTAACCAGACCCTTTCCCACCCCGCACTATGTGAGTATCACCCCTAGTAAAATCTAACCAAAATCTCTTCAAGAAGAGTAACCAATGCAGATAAGCCTCTGATTTTGAGTTTTTGTTTAGGGATTTTGGATTCTGTACGTGCAAGATGTAACCTAGGGTTTTCTCAAAAAATAAATTATGTTTGTGTTTCCAGCCGGGAGTCCTTCAAATTCCCTTCTATTTCCTTGTTTTGATGCTTAGATTTGCATCTTGAGAGGAAGAACAAGCCAGGTAATACTCTTAATCCCCAAGATTTTGCACGGTTGATTTTATGCTAAGCAAACCGTGGCATGCTTTTGGTTTTCCAATTTTTCTGCTGCTGGCCGATTGATGCGAAGTGGCTTCTAGATTGATTTCTCACTTGTTTCCTCTAATATTTGTCCTAGTTGGGTGGTAACCGAGTAGAGGAAGAGTAGCTAGTGCCCAAAAACCGTGCACCATAGCTTGAGAAGGTAAAAATGGAATTTATGCTCTATTTTTCGTGAAACCATGCACCTTCCTTGCATTTTCTTGAATTTAAATCAAGTTTTAACTATGTCAATCCTTTGTTTTATGTGTTAAATTAATGGAGATGAGAATGTATTTATTTTTAAACACTTTCCTCAAGGTTTATAGCCTTAGTAGGCCACTAATTATAAGAATTTTAATTAAACTAGTAAGCTTACCTTGGGAATTATTTCTGAGTTGCCGAGGGCTATACTTATTGTTTATGCTATGTTTTTACAAAAATATGATGCTTCTTCTCAAGTTTTCTTCAACTCTAGCATTGTTTATTTATGTAGTTGAGATTGTGGTTAAGTGAGGGATGTTTAAGAGCATGAATGTTCTAAAGCTACTAACTGTCCTTGAAAGTGTAGAAAATTCTGCTTTGCACTTTTTTTTGGAACTTAAATCAGTCCATTTCATTTCCATTTCCGTTGTTCCTTTGCATCCTTTGCTCAACCAAAGTTAACTATTTGTATGAAAAAATTAAAAACAAGGGACAAAAACCAACCATCTTGCAAGCTTTAGCTCTTTATTTAATTTGGTTCCCACATGTTACTAAAAAGCTTTCAAATGCATGCCCTCTTTGATGAAAATTTCAGATTTGTGATACCCCCTTGTTCCATTTCATTCCTAAATAAATTCCTATCATTTGTACGTTCTTAACCCATAATCCGCATCTATCTTTCATATAGAAAATTCAATGGCCTTTACTTGACAACAAATATGCTATTAGTCACTTTCATGAATTTCTTTAGGATGCTTGAAATGAAGAGTTTGAATGTTTTGATTTAGTGCCATGTGTGGTCGAAAGTTAAATGGGTTAAGGTTGTGTTTGTAGTTGATATTCCCTAAGTGAAGAGGAGTTAAGGAAAGTACTTAATTCCTTATTGGAATAGTTAAGGGTTTTGGTTATTGAAGCTTAGAGTAAAATGGATATTGATATATTCATTCCATTTCAATGAATAGGAATTATTCAAATACAAAAAGGGACCAAGAGTGGGGCTCGGAGGTAAGTAGCTACGATAATGAGAAACAACATTTTCTTCTATTAAATACTTGTTTTATTCAAATGCTTCTTTGTGATGAAAAGTTAAATGTATATAATGTATAAGCCTTCTTGGTAGCCCATTCTAGGGAGGGATTGTTACACTACTTAATTAAATATTATTGGCCCACTAATTTATTTGTTTTTTCCTTAAAGCATCTAATATATATTAAACTATAAAGATCCACTGGCTGACTAAATTAACCATATTATAAGAGAGATTAATACAAGAGAGATTAAGGGAGAGAGAGAAATTGACCTGCATCCTCATCAAAAGATCAGAACTTTGTTTCGTCTTATATCGATTTTTCTTGTACTCCTCACGGGCCCTTTCAACTTTAGCATGTTCTTCGGGAGTACCTGCATTAGGGTCGAATTCCCAGTATTCTCGCCCAATAAAATTGTTTATGCTCACCAAATCGGGCCCTCCTTTAGAGATCTTCAACTTCCACATCTTTTATGTTGTCACAGATGACCTAGCTAGTTAGATTAATCATACAAGATGATCAATACCTTATAATTAACTCTTAAAAAATTATATTAAAAAAAATCTTCAAATATTATATCCAGGAAGCAAATTATGTTTTAACAATTTTTTTATTAAAAAAATCTCAAAACTTACACAAAAAGCAATAAAAACTACTTTCCAAAACTTTTCTAAAAAATACTTCAACAATTAATAATTGTCCAATCAAAAAAATGAACTATTTACAAAAATAAAAAATCTCCAAACTTTATTTGACATCAAATTAAGAATTATACTTCATTTGTTTTAAGGGCTTTGCATAGGATAGGTCAAATCATATCGCATGCATGGTAGTCTGAGTACTCTCGGCGTGGACGTGAACGTACGTGGGGCGTAGTTGGATGCATGAGATCCAAAATAAATTAATAATCGACGTATATGCAACAATTTACACTACAAAATAAATTCATATACTAAATGCATGCATTGGTCAGGTGTCACAAGTAATGACAAATCATTAAAAACCTCAAAATTTAGACCCATCAAACAATTATTGGGTGGTTTAGGATGTCAAAAAATTTCTAAAACTATAAAATCAAAATTTTATTCGATTATATAATTCGTCTAGCCTATGCTTTCTTTTTTACAAGAAATTTGTTTAATCTATCCTTTATTTTTTTACAAGAAACTTGGGAACTTTTGTTTAACTGATTGATCATTACTACTAAATACACGTGCGCAAGTGCCACACAATCTTTTTAAAAAAGAGTTGAGTCTACTATATATTAAAAAAAAAATCATGTAGGTCCTGATTTGCTCATTTTTTTAAATGAATTGTGCTGTACTTACATACTCTATGGCTACAAATATCATTTCTCTAATTTATTGCAAGAAATATCATGTTTTTTCATAAATGTTTTTGGTGGCAAAAAGAATCATTTTTTAGGGAAAAACCCTACTTCCACCAATTTTATTCAGGGAACGATTGTGGGATATAAGTCGTTGTAAAAAGGATTTTATGCCACAAAAGGCCTAACTCGTGGAAAATACCAAGCTATTCACACGCGACAATAGCCTACTAAGCTCGCAGCACAAGCACGTTTACATTCAAATTGCTCGTGGGAATAGGACCAATTACCAAGAGAAATATTGGTAGGTATTAGTATTAGTCACTAGAAAATTTGGTAGAAAAACTTGTTTTGACAAAAAAAAAAAAATATATTTGTCACGAGATGTATTCATGGCAAATGATGAAAGAATTCAAAAAAATAAAATTGTAAAAGCAAAGATAGATAAAGTTTAGTGCTTTGGCACTAATGAGAACATTCAAGTGGAAATAAAATATGCTCCAACCAACCAGATTAAGAATAGGAGACAAGCGTCATGAGAAATGACAGAAAAGAAAAATTATAATTAATTAAAAGAATTGATATTCATCACTTAAGTTGAGAATAGCCAGAAAATATTGAGCAATTTTCCTTTCTCTTACTAAGCAATCTATGATTGATTCTACATTTGGTAATAAGCAAATCTGAGCTAAGAATACTGGAAGCTTTTGGAATTTTCAATAACCATTCCAAGCATCCAACAAGTTGCACTTCAAACCAAAGTAGCTAACTGAGTTAGACTAGCAATTGCAGGACTCATCCAAATCTGTGGATCAGAAGAGAAAAACATAGCAGGTATTTTGCCCCTAAGAATTATAGCCGTGTATAAAAACAAACTTTAAACATATCAAGGAATTAGAAACTATAATGATCAATTGCAACCGTACAAAGAAATACTATAACTTGATTAAAGAACATGTAATATTAGGCTCAATTAGGAGAAGCATTTCTTACCTAATCAGGAGAGAGTATTATAACATATCAGCATAATATATGACGAAATCCTATGAAGCAGACCACAAACACACCATTCAAAATCCACAGTTGATCACAACACAGCATATTCACAATAGGCCAGAAGCTCAGATGATGAACTATAAATTCATGATAACAAGTACGTACGGAAGTACGTCTATTGATAATTATTAAATACATCCTGACTTTTTTAAAGGAAAAAAAGGTATTATTGATTAAATATTGTAAGGGTAGAAAATCTATTTGCAACTTAATTTAAACCAAACGAAATGTTATGAACTCATGCAGACTTATATATATATACATCTTGAATTCAATGGTGTTAAGTGTGTTTTGAATTACTTGATACACAATTTTGACGTGTGGACTAGTAGTCATGTATCATATGGGTTTACTTTAGAATAACGTAGGTATAGTTCTAACATGTACAAATTTTGCGCATTTCTTTTAAAAAAATATAGACCATCATGAAAATAGTTATTTATTTTCTATTTTTTAATGTGATTTTCAGATTTTTCCTATTTTTATTAGAGGAAATACACAAGCTTTCACACCTTAGTATGATCTAGTATTACTCTTTACTTTAAGGATTAGATCATGGTTATTTTATGTCAACAAAGGACAAAAAGAAAATCAAAAGGCTATAGAGCCATTTATGAAGGGAAGGAAGGGGACCAACTCCACCGAACCACCCTCTGTCTTAGCTGCATGCATTCTAAACCCCTTTAATCCTCTCAGTGCCGTGTGGAAGCGGGCATATCATCATCAAGTGGAGGAGGGCAAGCGTCTATCGTGAGAGATGGAATCTCCTCCTCCTATATTTTTCTTCTAAAATTTTAAAAAATATATATTTTTCTTTATTTCAATTCCAGGGTTTACCCTTTTTTGGATATGTAATCATTTAATTTGTGTGGTTTTAATTACTTCCCGAGGAAAGGTTGAGATTTATGGGTTTGGCTTACATGGTGTTTAAAAACGAATGGATAATATTGTGTGGTGAATTCTGCTTACTTACTACAGAATTGCCTAGCCAATATTATCGAGAAACTTGCAAGAAATGTAAGAGCAATGAAACTTAAAAGTAATCAAAACACAGAGATTTTACATGATTTGATCCCAATAATCTACATCTACGACAGCAACAGTCAAGAAACTTTCTTTATTGATGATAATCAAATTCAGTATAGAATTTACAATTAAGAACACTCTCTTATGCACACCTTTGAATCTTGGAGTCTTCTTGCACACAAGATTTCTTCTCTCTAATATCTCTCCTGTATTCCCTTGTGTATTACATGCCTCGAGTACAAGCTGAAGGCCTCTATTTTTAGATTACAAATGTGATTGTACAAAATAAACTTTCTGTTCCACCTTAGAATTTTAATACCCGAGTCTTTCTACATGTGCAGCCATATGTTGCCTTGTGCTTTATTCTAAATGGTTGACACTTATCATAACATATTGCTTTAAGTAAAAAAATAAGTTGACCTTTCATACATATTAACCCAAAAATAATTTAGAATGTGGGCTTGGTGCTAGGCATGGGTGTTACAAGAATGGTGAAATTGTGTTGTATTGGTGTCAAAACACTAAGGTAGACATCATCTATTATTCTAAACATCATTTCAATACTTGGTTAGTGGATGCAAGTTGCCAAACAAAATGGAGAATTATTGCTATTTATGGACACCTAGAGGTGAGGAGTCGAAAGGAGATTTGGGTTTTGATGAAATACATTTCCCTATCTGTTGAGGGGCCATGGCTTTATTTCGGTGATATTAACGGCAAACTGTCAAATGAGGAAAAGGGAGGAGGTAGAAATCGAAGTGAATGGCAGATGACAGATTTTAGGGAGGCGGTGGATTTTTGTCAGTTGCAAAGTATAAATACAGAGGGGCATTACTTTTCTTGGTCTAATATGAGAGATGTGATGGCTAATATTCAGGAGAGATTAGACAGATTTATGGCTAACCCTGAGTGGTTTTCGTTGTATCCATCTATGAAGGTCAGCAATTTTGGGGTTGCATATTCTGATCATAATTGTTTATTGCTATATACAAATGGTTTAGTTTGTGAGAAAAGGTGTGGTAGAAAACCTTCCAAATTGGAATCTATGCGGATTTGGGCAATAGGCTATGAAGAAGTTATTGATTCTGCATGGGGTAACAACACTAATGAGGTATTAGTTAATGATTTGAAGGAAGTTATTTCTTGCTGGCAAATCTGACTCAAGTCTTGGGAGTTTAAACATTTTGGCAATATTTAGAAATTATTAGCAAAAAAGAGGGCTAAGCCGAATAGTTTAATTTCTGATCTTGATAAATTGCAGAGGTTAGGGGGCTTAAATTTCATATTAATTTGTTGTTGGAGAATGAGGAAATGATGTGGAAGCAAAGATCCAGGACATTTTGGTTACTATCGGGTGATAAAAATAATCAAATTTTCCATCATAAAGCCTCTCAGCGAAGAAGTACAAATCATATTTTCAAACTTCAAGATGAAATGGGTGTTTGGAGAGAGGAGAGGATTTGGAGAGGGTTATAGTCCCATACTTTTCAGAGTTGTTTTCTACTGTTTGTCCTAATATGATGGATTCAGTTATTAATGTTTTACAGAGAAAAGTTACTAAAGAGATTAATCAATCCCTTTAACAGCCTTATTCTACTAGGGAAGTTAAAGAAGCCTTATTTTAGATGCAACCTATGAAAGCACTAAGCCTCGATGGGATGTCGCCGATCTTTTTTCATAAATATTGGCATATAGTGGGAAGAAAGGTTGGCACTGTTGTTTTATCTATTTTGCATCATGGGATGATTCAAACAAGCTAAATGATACTTTTATTGTGCTTATTCCAAAGAAAAACAAGCCTGAAAAAGTTCAAGATTTTCAACCTATTAGTTTATGCAATGTGATCTATAAGATCATTTCTAAGAGGATGGCTAATAGGTTGAAAAACATTTTGCCAACTATCATTTCCTCTAGCCATCAGCTTTTTTGCCAGGAAGAATTATTAATAATAATATTATTCTTGCATATGAGGATGTACATTCCATAAAAAGGTGAAGGAGGGGAAATTGGGTGTTATGTCAATTAAATTGGACATGAGTATGGCGTATGATAGGGTAGAGTGGAAGTTTCTTGAAGGGTGTTGGTTAAATTGGGGTTTGATTAAAAATGGATATCGTTGGTTTTGTCACGTATATCTTCATCTCTTATATGATTTTAACAAATGGTGTGCCCTCTTCGTTAATTGTTCCCTCAATGGATATAAGATAAGGATATCTGTTATCACCCTACTTGTTTGTCTTGTGTGTGCAGAAGGATTGTCTCCTCTTATACAGGATGCTGTGCAAAGGAGGGCTATAATGAGGATTAAAATTTGTAATGTTGCACCTATTATTAGCCATTTGTTCTTTGCTAATGATAGTTTATTGTTTTGCAAAGCTAATAAAGCTCTTATGAGGTTGTTTTAGATTTATAAAGGGGCTTTAGGACAAAAGTTAAATTTGGAAAAAACTGAACTACTACTAAGTAGAAATGTGAATTTTGTAGAAGTGGAAGCTATAAAGGATATACGGCATGTGGCCTCTATTCAAGCACATGATCGTTATTTGGGACTACTGTCTTTTGTTGGATAGCAACTTTTCAAGACTTGAAGTATCGTATATGGAATAACTTAAAGAGGTGGAAAGAGAAATTGTTATCACAAGTGGGTAAAGAGATATTGATTAAAGCTGTGGTTCAAGCTCTTCTTGCTTTTACTATGAGTTGTTTCAAGCTGCCCAAAGTATTGTATAAAGAATTGGAACATATGTTTGCTCGTTTTTTGTGGGGACAAAGAGAATCAAACCGTAAAATGTATTAGCTTAGATGGAATAAATTATGCACTTCTAAAATGTATGAAGGCATGGAATTGCGGGATTCATAAGTATTTAATTTTGCTCTTCTTGCAAAGCAAGGTTGGAGAATTATGACCAATCCCGATTCATTGGTGGCAAAGGTATTGAAAGCAAGGTATTTGCCACATACTTCTTTCTTATAATATTATATTCCTGCTAATTCCTCTTATGTTTGGAGGAGTTTATGTCCTGCAAAGGTTCCATGCTCTAATTTACTGCCTTTAAATGCTTTAGTAAGTTTGTTATTTGATGCACAAGCTAAGTAGTGGCATGCTGATTTAATACAAACAGTCTTTTCACCTAATGTGGCAGTTTCCATTTTAAAAACTCCTTTGCATTTTTGGGTTGTGGATAAATTTTTTTGGGGAGAAAATAAGAGTGGACAATACACTGTCAAATCTGGTTATCATTTTGGTTTAGGCCTTCATTCACAATTAAATCAAATGGATTGTTTGGAATTTGGAAGCTGTTCAAAGTTCTAGAAAACATTGCTGCAGTTGAATCTTCCTCCAAAGGTCAAGAATTTTGCATGGAAGACTAGCCGAAATTGTTTACCCACAAGGCACAACATGATGAAGAGGGGTGTTTTGAGAGAAAGTTTATGTGGATTGTTGTAACACCCCTTTCCCCTATTGAGGCCAAGAATGTCACTTGCTTACTTACATAAAGCTAAGAAAGATATTTGTATAATTTGCAGAAATACTATTCGTCACTTAAAAGAGTTTATAAAAGAAGTTGTCTTAATAAAGCATAACTCAATTTCTCAAACTGATTGAAATGAAAATCAGACAACAAAATCACTAAGTTCATAGTCTGCTTTCTAAGCCTGACCTGCTTGCTCGTATTGATCATCATCCTGACCTGAGTGGATTTTTAAGAAAAATAAAAATAAACAAAAATGAGTCGAATACTCAGTAAGAAACTCATCACAATGTAACATAATAACTGGAGGATTTTTCGTAAATCATTTCGCTCATGCTGAGAATATTTAAAACATTACTGATTATACTTATGCTTATGATGTGCATGACTTGTCTTAATTATCTAAATTAACTGATTATTCTGACATATCTGGCTGATCTAATTTTACTGAGATGATTGGCCAACACATTTAACTCTGTGTAAGGTTATGCACAGTCCCACATCCTACTGCAGCAAGGGGAGCTACTGAATAGTACTCTGGCATACTACGGTAGACCACACTTGAGTCCGTGGCTTGCACTCCTACCCCCATCTGAATTGAATGGTCATCTGATTAATTGATCTGATTTAACTGTTCTGATCTTATCTTGTACTTGAACTTAAAATAGCTTATGTGTGTTATGTGACATGGGATGTATGATATACATACTGATATACATAACTTGTAAGTTTTGAATCTAAACATGATGCCAAATGACATAATCATGAGCTGTGCTGAGTGATATGCTGGCATACATCATGACATGCGTGGTACATAAAAACGGCTATCAATAAACTGGCTTGAATAATACATATATGAGTTAAACTGTAATGATCCTAATTCATGATCCAATTACTTACCTCACTATGCTGCTTCCTTAATGTCACTTCGTATATCATTACCTATACGAAGTATTTAAGCGTCACGAAATTTGCTTGAAACAACGTGTCTTAACATTCTGCTGAATTAATACAATCAAGCTTTATACAAAAACATTGAATCATACTTATCATATAATTAAACATATTATAATTTATTAAAATACTTGGGCTAATTCAACACCATTAAAATAAATCATGCAAATATAAATTCTTAAATAGATTTACTTTCTTCTATTTAACATAATTATTCAATCTTTACAAGAAATCATAATAAATACTAATATCATTTAAATATTCTTAACATATTTCTTTTAAATTCATAACTTAATACATAATTATAATAAAATCTGACAAAGCCAATTGCTTAATCTTATTTAATAAAATAGACTTAATAATAATTAAAAATACTTAGTAATACATTTTAACTCCCTTAAATATTTTCTGTATGAAATGATATTTTATTATATCAAATAACAACGTAAACTAGTTTATTAAAACATACTCATTATCTACTTAACCAAGTCTACTAAAAATAATATACAGTTTCTTGTAAGAGAAAAGCTACGCTTAAGCCCTTTGTTCCGCCCACACCACACACCGCCCCACGTGGATTTTAATTTTTTTTTTTCTGTACAGTAAATTCACTTTAGCATTCAACTTTCTGTATGCCTCACTGAATCCAGTTTGATTTTCTTGTCCCGTCCATGAAGATTTTATTTTCTTCTTTTTTGTTTCTTTCTTGTACGTTTCACGTTCCCGTCTTGGGTTTTCACTTTCAGAATTTGAAATTCCCTCCAACTTATGCGAAGATCAGTCCCTTTCGATCGTCTCCTCTCCTCCGATCTCCCAACTGAACAAGAAATGCAATCAAAGTGCTGGAATTGATTTCAGCACTCTCCATTTTACGCCATCTGCAAGGTAATCTATTTTAAGAGTTGGGTATTTGATCTGGGATGGGATTTAGAATGGAGATTTATGAGATGGATTTTTCAATGTGCTTATAGTTTATAGTTTGGCTTCAGCAACCCTATTTTTCTTCTATGGAAAAAATTTTACTTTTCAAGTTATTGTCATATTTAGAAATAAATATAGCAGACCACTGATAATGAGAAAGGCTTTGGATTGAGCTGAGAACTGGTTCTGAGTTGAGAAGCTTGCAATATATGTGGTTCACTAATCTGTGAAAATTAGCATGTGGTTATGTAAAGATTGGGTAATTTGTTTGTCCTCGTGTGGAGAACAGTTTGGATCCTGTATTGTTGGAAGTTAATGTAGTGAGATGTTATCAACAGATGAGACTTTGCTCTTCTTTTTTAGATTTATTAGTCCTTTTTTTTTTTTTAGTTTAGGTTCAGGCTTTGCATTAGTTTGCCTAGAAGTGGAGACTGCAGATGTCTCTCTATGTTGTTGCTAGGTAGGCAGATCACAATTTAAGATGCTCCAGTCTCTCAGACCCCTTAGTTGGGTCATCCATTCGTTTGCTTTTAAACGGAGAAATGTCAAACAAGTAATTGACTTCAGATCTATGTGGAGTCAACTCTCCTTCCATTTTCTATATTGCAATTTTAGTTTAAAGTGCATGCAACCGAACTAGGTGTTGCTTTGAAATTTTTATAGTTAAAGGTAGACTGCAAATATAGAAAATAATTTTTTTTTCCAAATGTTGATGGCTAGATTTGGTAAAATATTTGTAGAATTTGATATTTAAAACTTGAGAGACAAGAGACGATCGTTTCTTAATTAATTCACCGAAGGGATTGTATCATTTTCAATAACATGATGGACAAAGAAGAAGATAAAAGCAAAGTTGTGCCTTCTACACCAATTCCACCGACTCAGGTATGATACGTTGGTAATTCAACAAAGGAAGGTGTCTTGATTTGAACTAGCTACTGTAATTTATATATATATATATATATATATATTGTATTGTAGGGATATTATGGTCCAAGAAATGCCTATTGCCCGATTTATGATGCATCCAAATGTATATATGAATTCATATACATACACATGGGGTGGCCAAGTATGTTGGTTCCTAAACTTTCGTGCATGTTTCGATGTGTTAATTGTTACGTATTCTAACATTGGGCTTGATTGCAGTCCCCACCAATGCCATCATTTCCAACAACGTTGATCTACCCTTCGTCGAGTAATGCGGATGAGTCGAGCCGTGTTGAACAAACAAGCCAGGTACGTACATAGCTTTGTAAAGTTAAAAAAAAAAAAAAAATTCCTTAAGTTATCTATTACCCATTTTAACATTGTGTCTGATTACAGCTGTCACCAATGCCACCGCTTCCAACAACGTTCATCTACCCTTCGTCGAGTAATGCGGATGAGTCGGGCCGTGTTGAACAAACAAGCCAGGTACGTACATAGCTTTGTAAAGTTTCAAATAATTTTTCCTAAGTTGTCTATTACCCGTTTTAACATTGTGTCTGATTACAGCCGCCACCAATGCCACTGCTTCCAAAAGGATTCATCTATCCTCTGTCGACTAGTGCGGAAGAGTGGAGACAAGTAGGAGATTTTCAACCTTGTATTTTTCTTCCTTACGTACATTGATACATATTCTAATATTGTTCCTGATTGCAGTCCCGACCAATGCCACATTTTCCAACACCGTTCATCTATCCTCCGTCGACTAATGCGGACGAGTCTGCCCATCTTCAACAAGTGATCCAAGTAGGCATTTTTCGAACCTTGTATTTTTCTTCCTTGCGTGCATTGTTACTTATTTTTTACATTGTTCTTGGTTCCTGATTGCAGCCCCCACTAATGCCACCTTTTCCAACAGCGTTCATCTATCCTCCGTCGACTAATGCGAACGAGTCTGGTCGTCTTCAACAAGCGATCAAAGTAATATTTTTCCTAAACTTCTATTTTTTTCCGTACGTGCATTGTTACATATTCTAACATTGTGCCTACTTGTAGCCCCCACCAATGCCACCTATGCCAACTAATTTCATATGTCCACCATCGAGTATCGGGGTGGAGGAGTCGGGACATGCGCAACGAAGTAGCCAAGTACAAATTTCTACTTTAACCTTTTATTTTTTTTTTATTGGGTGTTACCCGTTTTAATATGAGTTTGTGATTATAGCCCCCACTTATGCCAACTATTTCAACAACGTTCATTTGCCCTTCGTCAAGTAATTCAAAGGAGTCGGGGCATGTTCAACAAGCGAGTCAGCTACAGTAATTTTGCCCCTTTTTTTTTATTTACATTTTAACCCATTCTTTTGCCTTACGTGCATCGTTACATGTTCTAACATCATACGGTATTAAAGCCCCCATCAACTTCATGCCCTCCATCGAGTACCGGAGAAGAATTGAGAAGCACCGAAGATGAATTGAGAAGCACCGGAAATGATTCAAGTAATGCGGAGACTGCAAGTAATGTTGGAGGTACATTAGTTTCTTGACATGGCTTTGTACTTTCATATAAATATCGTATTACTTGGAGGGTAATATAAATTTTTACATATCCTAACTGAACATTTTCTTTTTCAGATACATCATTAGATGTGGAGACAGAAGCCGGGGATACAAATATAGAAAACTCTGATAAAGACTGAGTTGAGGAGGAGCCCAAACCTGGTATGGAGTTTGCCACTGATAATGAGCTAATGGCATATTATAAGCGATATGCTAAGCAAGAAAGTTTTGGTGTGATAGCACAAAGGATGAAGAGAGAGGCAGATGGAAGGGTAAAGTATTTGACGATTGGGTGTGTGCGAGGTGGCAAGTACCAACCGCGGGATAGTAATATGTCAAGGCCCCGACCAACGATTAAAACAGATTGTAAGGCAAAGATCAATGCTTACTTGGTGAAGGGTACTTGGGTGGTGACCACTGTAGAAAATGCTCATAATCATAGTACTGTTAGCCCACAAAAGTCTAGATTCTTTAGGTCGCACAAGTATTTAGACGAATACAGTCAGAGGATGCTTGACTTGAACGACAGAGCAGGTATTCGAATGAACAAGAATTTCGGGGCACTTGTTGTTGATGCGGGTGGGTTCGAGAATCTTCATTTTCAAGAAAAAGACTGTCAAAATTTTATTGACAAAGCCAGACAATTAAGATTGGGTAAAGGAGGTGGCGAAGCACTTATTGAGTACTTCAAGAGGATGAGGTTGCAGAATAATGGTTTTGTCTATGTGATTGATGTGGATGAGGAGTTGAGACTGAGAAATGTGTTCTAGGCTGACACACGTAGTAGAGCAACGTATGTGTATTTCAGAGATGTTATTACCTTCGATACGACATACCTAACAAATAGATACGGTATGCCGTTTGCACCATTTGTTGGTGTAAATCATCATGGGCAGTCTATTTTGTTAGGGGCGGGGTTGATTTCAAGCGAGGATACGAGTACTTTTGTGTGGTTGTTTCAAGCATGGTTGGAGTGCATGGATGGTCGGGCTCCAAAAGCGATTATTATAGATCAAGATCGAGCAATGAAGGCTGCTATTGCATTGGTATTCCCAGACACTCGTCATAAATATTGTCTATGGCATATAATGCGAAAACTGCCTGAAAAATTGGGATCACATGCTGCCTTCAACGCAGGGTTGAAGACCTCTATCCAGAGTGCCCTATATGATTCACAGACATGGGAAGAATTTGAGAATAAGTGGGGCCAACTTATTCAGAAGTATGATCTTGGTGATAATCCATGGCTGCAAGGGTTGTACAATGAGAGGGCATTTTGGGTACCGGTGTACCTTAAAGGAGTATTTTGGGTTGGCATGAGCACAACACAGAGCTCTGAAAGCATGAATGCTTTCTTTGATGGGTTTGTGCATTTTGGTACGACGTTGAAAGAATTTGTCGATCAATTTGACAATGCGCTCAGGAAGAAAGTGGAGGTCGAGACGACAGCTGATTTCAATTTTGCAAACCAAACTATCCCATGTTCATCCGCATTCCGCATTGAGAAGCAATTTCAAGCTGTGTATACGAACGCAAAATTTAAGGAGGTCCAACGAGAGGTGTGGAGAATGATTTTATGTAACTGCATACTTATAAGTAAGGATTGTTGCATTTCCACCTATAATGTTTTGGATGAAATTACCACTGATGATGACCATGTCAAGAGTGTGAAGTACACAGTTTACTTTAACGAGGAGGAAGTTGATGTTAAATGCACATGTGTGTTATTTGAAATGAGGGGGATTCTCTGTAGGCATGCATTGAACGTTTGCTAGACGAATAAGATTCATGCATTGCCGGATAAGTACACCTTGGATCGCTGGAAAAAGGACTTAAAGAGGAGATATACAGTTGTAAAAAGTAGCTATGACGACTTGCGGCATAATGCAGACTCACGGCGATATGAATTCGTGGTTAAACGATGTCTAAAATTAGCAATTCGTGTATGCCCAAGCGATGACCATGTTGATGCATTCATGTGCCACTTGGATGAGTTTGAGGTTAAATTTAAAGGATTAACACTTGAGTCCGGTTCAAGTAAGGTAAAAGAGACTGCAGCCCCCACTAAGGGTAAGAAAATCTTAAGCCCACACATTGTTCGAGGGAAAGGGAGGCCGCCAACGAAAAGGAAGGTTCCACCTTTGGAGAAGGCTGCAACAAAGCGAAAGAAGAAATCGGTAAGCGATTATATATATATGGTAATTACTTTAATGAGTACATGTATATTTGTTTCTAATGAATAATACATTTTTTGGATGAAATTTATTTAGACTTGTAGGAAAATATTTGATGAAGCATCACATGATTCAAATGTATCAGAAGCTCCAACAACTGATCAGGTAATACATTTACACAAGGATGATGCAAAGCAATTTTTAGGTTCTCAGTGATTTACCAATTTTTTTGTAGTGGGTTTTTATTTATCGCTGCCACCAATTTTTTTAGGTACACAGTGGAAGCAAGGATGATTTTGTTATTCTAACACAGTGCAGTACGTTCACAAACCCAATGCCATCGGAAAATGAGGAGAACTGATGTCGTAGCTACTACCAAGTATTTATTTGTATTATGGGGGTATTAATGTAATTTGACATTTTTTGAGAGTTGTGGAGGAGTTGATGTAATTTTGGGAGTATATTGGGCTGTAATGTTGGGGGTTGGGGGTATTGATGTCATTTGATATGAATTTTGTATGATTCAAATATATGTCGCCTTTTATTTTGGAGATTTCTACATTGTAAGATTAGGGAGAAAATTCAGGTATTAATGATAGTGGTATTTGTTTTCTTGATTTATCATATAATTCTGGGCTCTATGTCATATCAGGTTGTAATTTAAGCAATTATTTGGTTAATTTATGGAAAATATCAGGTTGGTAATTACATATATGGTTATTTGGTACAATTCACCTGTTAAAAATTTTTCAAATATCAAGTCATGTTCAACATCCAGGAACCATCAATTTTCATTCAAGAAGCATCCATTTTCATTACCAAAAGTTTACAACTACTAGCCCACAAAATACATTGGGTCATGTTCAAAATACAAAACGTCATATTAAATGCCTACTATCCATTTACAGCTAACTTCCACCAAATACATTTATGGGCCAAGCCAACCAGAGAAATGATTACAATCGATAACACCCAATACATACACAAAAAGATGCGTAAACATCTATTCTCTACAATCTGCCTCCCAATTTTCTCCTCTTGCTTGTAAAGAACATTCTCTTTTTCTTCAAGTTTATCTTTTTTTTTTTTTTTTTTTTTTTTTTTTTTTTCTGAACTTCATACTCGCGCATCAATACATCGTCCTCCCTTTTTCTCACTGCATTCTCTCTTGAGCGAATTTTATCCTCGACTAGTTGAAGTATATCTGCCCATATGAAGAATTGGCACTTTGCTTCTCCCTGCAGTGCAGTACAAAAGTTATAATTGACAGATGTAAGTAAAGTAACTATTTGGAGTGCAATACAAAACATAATCAGAATGTGGATGTTTTACCGTGTTGTAATTTGGGCATGCGTAAAATTTTCTACCAGGATTTTTGTTAGTTCGGGAGGTCTTCAATGGGGCTTTCAAGCCACACCAACATGTTGGTGATTCCAAAAAATCATCGACTACACATGATGATGTGCTCGATGCCATAGGTTATCTAACTCAAACAATCAGAAAAATTGTTAAACCAGTTCATCCATGTAAGTACAAGTGACCATAATGTGATGTTCCAACAAGCTGTGTAAATGTGATGTTAAAATGACTACAAAAATTATATGTCGTTTTGACTCATGCATATGTTCACTGTCTACTACAAGCTAAGGTGTGTAATTTTTTCGTTACCTTCCTATCATTGGGTGCTATTTTCTTATATACCACATATAGCTACCTAGAAAATAAATATCTTAAAACCACATGTAGAAACACATTGGAATTGATTCCATAACATGTCAATGAGTTTATCTGGTCTTTCCGAGCTAAGGTTAAAAGTAGTGTTGAATATGAGTTTCTTAAATGTTACAATACTCTGAAAGTTTTCTGCAACTTGCAGTGTGGACTAGGGGATGCTTTTTGGTGCAGTACATGCCCTTACAACGGTCTTCCACCATTCAAACTGGGCGAGAAGGTACTCCATGAAATTCATAAGCGCACCCCCCTCTGTTCCCTCAATTTTAGGGATGTATTTAATTGAGAAACAAGCATTATATACTTCTTGTCTCTTTAGATACAATCAAACAATCTTGGATAGGGTTTTTGATTGCATTTCTTGTTCCTAGCAGTGGTTCTATCATTCTTTAATTGCCCAAAAACTCTAGATGTTGAGATGCTGTCTCTTGTTTGGTTTTGAACTCTTGGATGGTTTAAGTCTAGAGTAGAAAAATACATGGCAGAAGCTTCATTCAACAACCAAATCAAACTATACACAACCAATGCAATCCACAACTTTCAACAACAAAATCAGGGGTAAAATCCAACTTTCAAGAGTATAATTTAACAACCTCACAAACCATATCTATATAACCTTAAAAAAGAAAATTACCTAGTCTGACCCACATGAACAAAAATACATAATAAACCCAACACCAGTGATAAAATACAAGCAAGAAAATGATAACATAGGCCGCCGAGTATGAACAAATCTAACACAAATCCAGAGTGAGAAAGGGATTACCTTACCGTCGTGGAGTGGAGTGGAAGATCTTGCACCAGAGGAGAATGGGTTTTGGAGGAGAGGAGGAAAATGGGTTTCGGAGGAGAGGAGGAGAATGGGTTTCGGAGGAGTACAAAATGGAGGAAACTTTCAGTTGGTTTCAGAGGAGAGGAGAGGAGAGGAGAGGAGGGTTTCAGTTGGGAGATCGGAGGAGAGAAGACGATCCATTTCAGGTGGGTTTCAATACAGTACAAAATGGCGTAAAATGGAGAGTGCTGAAATCAATTCCAGCACTTTGATTGCATTTCTTGTTCAGTTGGGAGATCGGAGGAGAGGAGACGATCGGAAGGGACTGATCTTCGCATAAGTTGGAGGGAATTTCAAGTTCTGAAAGTGAAAACCCAAGACGCGAACGTGAAACGTACAGGAAAGAAACAAAAAAGAAGAAAATAAAATCTTCACGGACGGGACAGGAAAGTCAAACTGGATTCAATGAGGCATACGGAAAGTTGAATGCTAAAGTGAATTTACTGTATAGAAAAAAAAAATTAAAATCCACGTGGGGCGGTATGTGGTGTGGGCAGAACAGAGGGCTTAAGCGTAGCTTTTCTCTTCTTGTAATAACAAAACCCATCATAAAATACCCATTTGAATTTAGCCCCCTTTAAAACACACAGCTCTCTTAGAAAAAATAGAGAGGCCCAAGGCCCATGTAAAAACTAAGCCCATTTATTAAACACAAACCCATAAAACTAAGCCCACGTAAAAACTCACATAAACACCATTAAAAACACATAATCTGATATAGCTAGAAAAATCAAGGGTACAATTGTAAATTAATAAAACTACTCTTGCACACTAGGTTTACTGAGATATAAAATTGCCTTATAAGGAAATCATACAAGATGGAGAAATAGGCTTGGGCGGCGGCAGATGCTTACAAGAGTGCAGAGATGCCGAAGCATCAAGTAACGGAAGAGGTGCAACAGTATTGATGGCTAACTGGGTCAATGGTGGGTGGCGCGGCTGAGCTTGGATCTGGACAGTGGAGAACTGACAACAGCAGTGGCTAAACCGCATCTCCATGAGCTTCCACATACAGCGACTTTAGTTGATTCCAGCGTTGAGAAAGGCCAAAGGAACACAAGGTGGTGCTGAGACAGCCTTTTAAGAAATTTAAAATAAAAGAATATGTCAAGAATATTTAAGTGATATATTCTTGAAAAATTATGTTAAATTCAATAAAGTAAATCCATTTTAAGAATTTAGATTTTCATTTAAAGTAGCCTAAGTATTTTTACTAATTATAATATGTTTAATTATATGATAAGTATGATTCAATGTTTTTGTATGAAACTTAATTATATTAATTCAAAAGAATGTTAAGACACATTATTTCAAACAATTTAATAATATTAATACTTTGTATAGGTGCGAGCTACGAAGTGAGTTTAGGAAGCAGTACAGCAAGGTAAGTAATTTGATCATGAATTAGGATCATTATAGTTCAGTTTATATATGTATTATTCAAGTCAGTTCATTGACAACCCTTTTTATGTATCATGCATGTCATGTTGTATGCCAGCATATCACTCAGCGCTACTCATGATCATGTCATTCAACATCATGTTCAAATTCAAAAATTACAAGTTATGTATATCATGCATCTCATATTACATAAGACACGTAAGTTATTTCTTAAATCCAAGTGCAAGATAAGATCAGAGCAGTTAATCAATTAATTAGATGGCCAAACTCAATGTGGATGGTTGTTCTCTTGGCAATCATGGGATGGCTGGTGGGGGAGGGGGGGGGTGTGATTTGGAATGTGCAAGGGAGGGTGCTTGGAGGCTTTGCCTATTGCTATGGCCAAGCAACAAATACCATTGCTGAATGTAGAGCCTTTGTGGGTGGCCTTCATCTTTGTCAACAATTGGGGTTGAGAAATGTGTTGATGGAGTCGGACTCTAGCATGGTGGTGGGTTGGTTTATCACATGAACATGTAAATATTGGTATTTGTGAGATTTTTGAGAGGAAGCACAATCTATTATTTCTTTTATTAATGTTCAGTTTAAACATGTGTTTAGGGAAGTGAATATGGTTTCTGATTTTTTATCAAAACATGGGGCTAGTGGCACAACTTACGATTTTGTTGGAGAGGCGTTTGGTCTGGGGAGACTCAAGGGGCTTTTACGTACGGATGGAATGGTTTTACCTTATGTTAGGTGTTGAGAGTTTTGGTGGTTTTTTTTTTTTGGGAGTTATTTATGGTTGTAATTATGGTGATTTCTCCACTTTAGTGAGGTTTTCTAATAAAATATTGAGGTACTGCCCTCCTTTCTTCAAAAAAAAAAGAAAGAAAAAAAAAGTTAATTAGATGGCCATTCAAATGCATGGTACCAATGCAGTTCAGATCAGGGTGGATGTGTAAGCCATGGACTCAAGTGTGGTTCACCGTAATAAGTCAGAGTACTACTCAGTGGCTCCCTTTGCTACAGTGGGATGTGGGACCAATGCACAACCTTTCACATAGGGTTAAGTGTGTTAGCCAATCAGCTCAATAAAATCATATCAATTAGACATGTCAGAACAGTCAGTTAATTCAGATAATCAAGACAATTCATGCATAACATAAGCCTCAGCATGATCAGTCATGTTTTAAAGATTCTCAGCATGACGAAATGATTTATGAAAATTCCTCCAATTATTATGTTACATTGTGATGAGAATGTTCCCTCAAGGGGATGTCGGCTACAAGAAAACATGTTGATTTAATACAAACAGTTTTTTCACCTAATTTGGCAGTTTCCATTTTAAAAGTTCATTTGCATTTTTGGGTTGTGAATAAATTTGTTTGGGGAGAAAATAAGAGTGGACAATATACTGTCAAATTTGGTTATTATTTTGGTTTGAGCCTTCATTCACAATTAAATCAAATGGATTGTTTGGAATCTGAAGGGTGTTCAAAGTTCTAGAAAAAATTGTGGCAATTGGATCTTTCACCAAAGGTCAAGAATTTTGCATAGATGGCTAGCTAAAATTGTTTACCCGGCTCAACCTGATGAGAGGGGTGTTTTGACAAAAAGTTTATGTGGAATGTACAATACCAAAATTGAGGATCAATTTCATGCTTTGTGTTTATGCTCAAATGTAACTCCGATTTGGCAATCTCTTTGTAGACAATTGTTTTCTTCTTTCTTTGTTGCAACATGCTTTGATGGATTAGTGTGAAATCTTATCGAAAATAATGTCTTTGGTTCCTTTATGTATTACAACTGATTGGGGTGTGTGAAAGTTTAAAAACCAAAGCTTATTTGAGACAACCAATGGCACCATGGAAGTATGTGTTGATCATTGTGTTGAGTATGTAGCTAGCTTTAAATGTATAAAGCATGCTGGTGGAGTGCTGAGAAAAAAAAAGATTTTGTCATGGAAATCGCCACTAGTTGACTATGTAAAATTGAATTTTGATAAAACTTTCTTTATGGAGGTGGGCACTACTGGAGTGGGGATAATTCTTAGAGATGAAAAAGGGATTGTTTTGTTTGCTTCAAGTAGGACAGAAGTTAAGGATTATTCAGTGGATGCTATTGAAGCTTTAGCAGCATTAAAAGAGTTACAGATGATTTTACATTTGAGATTTAGAAACTCAGGAAGTCTATCATATTTGAATGTTATTTTTGTAGGATTTCCATTTGAAACTTGGGAGAGAAAAGCCATCGGGAAGGGGCTTCAAAGTGTCAATTTCAACCCTTATTCTAAGAAACCTTGTAACAGAAATTGCGACGTGAACAAATTCAAACAGATTGCCCATTACTTTCTCAATCTTCTTTGCATTGTCTTGTGTCATCATTTCCAAAGGAAGTCTATGTATTTGAATCCAAAAAGATGAGTATTTGAGATCAACTTCTTGTAGACTTTGGCCTGGCAGCCATTATTTAAGGATCATGTGATAACCTTTGAAGTTCGAAGGTCTTTAGCTAAAGATTCTGTTTTTGTTCTATAAGGTGGGAAATGTGAAAAGGAATGTATTCTGATCAAGGTTTTCTATATTGAGTCCTATGATGAAACTCCATATAGCTTTTATGGTGGTGTGGGAGGTGTATTTGTTTAAAGGGTTTGATGAGACAAGCTTTCCAACGAGAGTATAGTTTGTACTATTTCAGCTGCTTCTGTGGCTGGTTTAAGGATAATATCATCCTAGTACAAAACTTCTATTTGTGAGATAAGGAAGTCTATGTCAGGTGGCTTATAAAGGATAATTCCTTAAATCAAGCTGAAGATTTCAACAGCAGCAAATCTGTCAATAATCAAGCATGTAATAGTTAGGAAACAATAAGGAAAGTTGACTCTATTTTAAGCTTGTAACCGTTAGAAGATACGGTCTTATTTTTACCCTACTTTCCTAGAATAGATTTGGAAAGTCTTGTATATATGTGATACTGATTTGTGTATTATTAAAAAGGGCAATATAATTGTTTCCTTCGTAACAGACAATCTGTGCACATTCAAACTCTATCATGGTATCAGTAGAGCTCCACTCCACCGAGAATTCAATCCCTAACTCAGAAACTTCCCCTCCTCACATCACAAATCCGCAATCCTCCATAGATGGTCCACTCATTGCTCTAAACATTGCAACCCAAATCAATGAAAAAATCACTCCATCCACCTTTCCTTAGTGGCGTGCACAGTTTGAAGTCCTACGTAATGGCTACAATCTCATCAACTATGTTACTGGTGACAAACCATGTCCCTCCCCAAATGATCCCTCTGTTTCCTCTCTTCAAAAATCACACTGGGTCCAGCAAGACAAGCTGATCCTCAGCGCTATCCTAGCATCCACCATACCCACCATAACCCCATTTATCTCCGCTGTTACGACATCTCAAGCCGCATGGTGCAAATTAAACACCATGTATGCAAGCCGGTCCTGTAGCCGTGCCATGCAACTAAAAGAGGAACTTACCTTGATCAAGAAAGATAATTGGTCGATTCAAGACTATATGCACACTGTCAAGGCCCTTGCCGATGAGATTGCACTCATTGATCACCCCATTTCAGAGGATGATCTTACACTCTACATTCTGAATGGATTGGGACCAGATTTTTGAGAAATTGATGCACCTATCCGCGCAAGGGAACGTCCACTGTCTTTTGAGGAGCTTCATGATTTGCTTGTGAGTCATGAAACCTACCTACGTCGTTTTGAGGCCAGCACGCAGCAGCTCATCGCTACAGCAAATTTCTCCCATCGCAGATCTTTTTCCAATCCTTCAGCTGGAAGTAATGGCTCTAGAGGTTTTACCAAGTCAAGAAAAGGGGCAATTCTAAACCTAATGGTACTTCGGCCCCAACCCACAACACTGGAAGTCCACGGGACAATAAAAGGCCTAACAAATCCAATGGCCAGCGCAGGTATCAACCTAAATGTCAAATATGTGATCAATTAGGCCATATTGCTAAGTATTGCCCGCGGTTGAATTTTTCTGAAGCAACAATTAATTGTGCTTCCACCTCCCAAGCCAAGGACACTAAATGGCTTATTGATTCAGCTGCATCTCATAATATTACTGGTGATCTTGCAAATTTATCTGTCCACTCCGAATATGATGGAACCGATGAAGTTGTCATTGGTGACGGATCAGGTTTGCGTGTCTCACACATTGGTTCTTTGGTATTTCATTCACCCACCCGCACATTTCATTTACATGACACCCTCTGTGTTCCAAGTATATACAAAAATCTTATTTCTGTTCACCATTTCACAACCCAGAATAATGTTTTTGTTGAATTTCACCCCTCTTTCTTTCTTGTTAAGGATCAGATCACGGGGGCGGTTCTCCTCAAAGGTGCATGTGAAAATGATGTCTACACGCTTCCGAACTCATTGGTATCCACTCCAAAAATGGTTGCAAATGTGCATGAACGGACGTCACTTGATGGGTGGCACAAACGTCTAGGACATCCGTCTCAAAAAATTGTTCGACATCTTGTTCATTCTTTTTCACTTCCAATAAAAAACAAAGACCAAATGTCTAATCTTTGTACCTCTTGTTCTATCAATTAAGCTCATAAGCAACCATTTCGTCCAACAAGTTTTCAAAGTAATGCACCACTCGATCTCATTTACACTGATGTTTGGGGTCCTTCAAACACGGTTGGTCTTGATGGGTCCTGATTTTATTTGATTTTGGTTGATCATTTTACCAAATACATTTGGTTTTATCCCATGGCAACTAAATCTGGTGTAAGCAACATCTTTCCCCAACTTAAACACCTTGTTGAAAACAAATTTCAAACCAAAATCAAAAGTATCTACTCAGATAATGGTGGTGAATTTGTTGCTCTTAAACAATATTTTTCTATACACGGGATTAGCCACTATATCACTGCCCCCATACACCTCAACAAAATGGAGTCTCTGAACGTCGTCATCGTCACTTAGTGGAGACCGGCCTCACTCTTTTACATGATGCCTCTCTTCCACTATCTTATTGGCCCCATGCCTTTTCCACAGCCGCTTATCTTATTAATCGGCAACCCACTCCTTTGTTACAAAACAAAATTCCATTTGAAGTCTTATTTCATCAACATCCAAATTATCTCAAATTAAAAAATTTTGGATGCCTTTGTTTTCCACTTACAAAACCGTATAACACTAATAAGCTTCAACCAAAAGCCATTCCGTGTCTGTTTGTTGGCTATTCTCAAACTCAGAATGCTTACAAATGTTTAGATCTATCCACAAATCGACTCTATCTCTCTCGTCACGTTACATTTGATGAAACCCAAACCCCTTTTCAGACTCCTTCTACCGTGCGTGAAATATCCCCTTCGTCGTCCTCAACTACTGCTCCACCCATCTGTGTGCCCACTCTGCCGCAACAGCCACCAGTGACGTCGGATCGTGCCACTGCTTCCGCATCACCTTCAGGTAACACATCTGATCTTCCCTCTTTTGTTTCTGAATCGTTACCTTCAAATTCCTCATGTTCTCCTCCACTGGTTCTGCATCACGATGAGGGTTTCTCACCCTCAAACCACACGGACACCCCTGTTTCTCACACCCACCCGATTGGACCCTCCCAACAAACAAACGGAAATTTGCCCTTCACGGGCCATTCTCCTACACACACTCACACGGAACTTACAATTTCCACACCAAGTTCATCTCCTGGTTCTACTGCTCAGAATGTATCCCACCCACAAAGAACAGATTCCATGGTCACCAAGTCGATGAATCAAATTTACAAACCTAAGCAATTTCATGCTATCACCAAACATCCTATTCCCCATACAATTGAACCCAGCTGTGTGAGTCAAGCACTATCTGATCCTCACTGGAGACATGCCATGTCTGAGGAACTTACAGCTCTAATGAGACACGGCACATGGGTGTTAGTTCCTCCACCCAAAAACTGTAACCCCATTGGCTGCAAATGGGTGTTTCGGGTTAGGAGAAAAGCTAATGGGTCGATTGATCGCTTTAAAGCGAGACTAGTTGCAAAAGGCTTCAACCAACGTCCAGGTTTGGACTGCAAGGAAACCTTCAACCCAGTTGTGAAACCGGCTACTATTAGGACTGTTTTAACTCTTGCTATTACCCAAGGTTGGTTATTGCGACAACTTGACGTCAATAATGCGTTTTTGCATGATATGTTGACTGAGGATGTATATATGCTTCAACCTCCGGGTTTCAAAGATGATACAAAACCTAATCATGTTTTTCGGTTAAACAAAACCATTTATGGTCTCAAGCAAGCCCCAAGAGTATGGTATTCAGCTCTAAAAAGTGCCATTCTAGACTTTGGTTTTGAGAATTCCAAAGCAGATTCCTCTTTGTTCATCTATAAAACCAAATCTGTCACTTGCTATTTCTTGGTGTATGTAGACGATTTGGTTATCACAGGAAATGATCACATCTTTGTCTCATCCATTATTGCTCAACTTGGCACTCGTTTCTCCTTAAAAGATATGGGGCAGCTACATTTTTTCTTGGGTATGGAGGTTATTCCTACTACAACAGGTCTTTTTTTGTCCCAACATAAATATATTAGAGACTTATTGACAAAGACCAATATGCATGGAGCAAAAGATGTTACCACTTCCTTGTCAACCAGCACTGTACTCGAGCTAATTGATGGCACCTCCTCATTTGATAGCACTGAATTTTGAAGTATAATTGGGGCTTTGCAATACTTGTCACTCACTCGACCGGATATATCTTTTGCTGTTAACAAGTTATCACAATTTATGCATAAGCCCACAACAACTCACTGGTCAGCTGCAAAAAGGTTACTTCGCTACTTGAAGCATACCAACATCCATGGGATTCATATTCGCAGGAGCTCAACATCCAATCTTCTCACCTACTCAGATGCTGATTGGGCAGGTAACTTTGATGATCGCAAATCCACTTCAGCTTATATATGTTTTCTTGGCTCTAATCCCATTTCTTGGAGTTCAAAAAAACAACGGGCTATAGCACGCTCGTCTACTGAAGCTGAATATAGAGCACTTGCCAATGTTGCTTCTGAAACATTATGGCTTCTAGCTCTCTTTGCTGAACTCGGATTCTGTCTTTCAAACTCCAAAGCTTTTGTGTGATAATTTGGGAGCAACACATTTGAGTTTCAATCCATTTCAACATTCAAGGATGAAGCATATTCAGATTGACTTACATTTTGTGCGTGATATTGTGCAAAAAGGTACCCTCCAAGTTCATCATGTCCACACCCAAGATCAGCTAGCTGACCTGTTGACAAAACCCCTCTCAGGACAACGAACTGAATCTATTAGAAACAAGATTGGAGTAACCGATGGTGACTCCATCTTGCGGGGGCGTATAAAGGATAATTCCTTAAATTAAGCTGAAGATTTCAACAACAGCAAATCTGTCAATAATCAAGCATGTAATAGCTAGGAAACAATAAGGAAAGTTGACTCTGTTTTAAGCTTGTAACCGTTAGAAGATACGGTCTTATTTTTACCCTACTTTCCTAGAATAGATTTGGAAAGTCTTGTATATATGTGATACTGATTTGTGTATTATTAAAAAGGGCAATATAATTATTTCCTTCGTAACAGACAATCTGTGCACATTCAAACTCTATCATGGCTTTCTTTCACGGTTGAAAGTTTGGTGTAGTGTGGTTGGTGTTTTCGTGTGTTGGGTAGGAGTTAATTCTAGGTGTTGTGGGGGTATGGATGGATTTGCTTTGCAAGGATTAGTTTAGGTTAAAGGAGTTGGTAAGGAAAGGTACTTAGAGAGAGGAGAACACTATCTGGAGAGAGTCGGATTTTTTTTTTAGAGGGAGGAGGGTCTTTCTTACTGTTAATAGATAAAAAAATATATATCTCTAGGAATCCAAAGTCATTTAATTTTATCATCATTGCGACGGTATTATCATTTATTTTAAGATATTCCAACACCATTAACTTTAAAATGTAACAACTCGATCCACATCTATCAATCCAACGGTGTCAGTTTCCTATTTGAATTTAAGTTGTTAAATAATTTTGGAGGGAATTATAATGAGAGTAGCTAGAGTTGGGCTAGGCTTTATTGGGCAGCTTAAGTTTGGCCCAAGCCTGTAGACTTTTGGGTTGTGTTTGATTGGGCTGCTTAAACATAACTAGTTTTTGTTTTTTTTGGGGGTGTGGGGGCGCTTGGACATTATGTTTAGTTGTTGCTATGTAGCCACCACCACCAAGTCAAGACATAGTTATATATATATATATATATATAGAAGAGTAATATTACCCATATATAATTTCTTTTACTTGCATTCTCACACCATCGTTTAATGATTGAAGTCTCTATGTTATGTTTCATTTGTGGGCTAAATATTATTTAATACCACGTCAAGAAATGTCGAGATGATGGAATTAAAAACGATGATAAATAGAATATTTCTATAATAAAAGAGAAAAATCAAGACCCACATTCGAGAGAGAGATCATTTCATAAACTAAAGGTAAGTACGCATATTGAAGACTCTTTTATTTAGAGCAGATCCACAATAAGTGTTATTACATTACATTATTGAGAAGCAAAACATTTCAAGAGATGCTTACAAAAGAAGTAGCATTTATGACATATTTTACACCTTCGATCAAGTAGTAGAAACGGTATATAATTTTGTTTTGTTTTGGGAAGACATATTTTAAACTTTCTTACAAGACACGACTTCGTTTGTGTACTTATAATAATATTGGAGAGGCTACAGCCATCATGAGAGAGCATTTATCTGTTCAAAACTGATCGATCTTCTTGCATGCGCATTGAGGCAATTTATTTATTATGCAAGTAGAACTCGTCTGCGGTATTCCCCAAGAGCCCATAAGGGGAATATGTCTCTATATGCTGCATAGTTTAATCCACAATACCTAAAATACACCCCTGTGATTTCCTGCAGTATTACAATATTCCCAATAATAACCTCGTTAATGCTTATACTTGGGATATTAGAAAATTATATTTTATAAAGAGACATAATTTGTATAGTCACAGGTTGCCAAGCCCTGCACTAAGTTAGCAAATATTTAATGTTGAGCTCTAATTTTTTTCAAAAGTAGTGTGCTGTGTATGCATATCTTAAAATTGTATTTAACATTATTTTGGATAAACGTGAAATAATTAATACCTGTTGAGGGAAGTCACCATCTTCCATTTGTGAGTTGATCAATACCCTTATTCCACGATGGATTGGTGTAGGATCTATCTCAGCCTGAATTTGAATATTTAAAAGCATTCATAATTAATATATATATATATATATGTAAGTGTATTTGTTTTTCAAAGTGTTAGGATGGAAGAAAACTTTGATGGAGAAAAGTAAAGACCTATACCTGTCCTCCTTCAATGAGTGCTAACAATGCCCATGCAGTTTGCACAACATTTTCTCGGTCACCTTTTACATTTGTCCACACCTATTTCAAAAAGAAAATTGATTTCATGACTCTTCATTTCGCATCCCTTTTTTCGAATATGGCTTGACTTGAGACAAGTTGTTCATACCTTGTTGTGGCTTGATAGGTAACTCTCTCCCCATCCACCATTTGGTAGCTGCTTTGATATCAAAAACTCACAAGCTTTGCGTATTGCTGGACAATTTTGGGAATTTCTTCCACAAGATGCCAATCCTGATACAGCAAACCATGTACCATAGGTGTAGCAAATCGCCCAATTTCCATACCTATTTAATAGCTAAAAGAGTCAGTACTTCAGGTAGAAAATCAATTATGCAGGTATGCATAAAAGCATTTCTTTTTTCAAGAATACAATGCTTGAGAAACATAGAGTTACCATGACCCATCAGGTTCTTGTACGTCTTGGATGTATTGAAGGGCCCTGGAAATGCTACTGTCTATCTCAGTCCTTCGGTGTCTAGGATAGAATTTCCTAAAGATTGCAAGACCTTGAAGTGCTGATGAAGTGCATTCCACATACCTATATATATATATATGGTGACAATTCTCATGTCAGGAAGAAAATATGACCAATGCTGTGGCAATTATTGTTCTGATAAAGTTATGTCATCTTACTCTCGCTCAAAGAGAGGATCCTCAAAGACTTCGGTTGGGTTGAACTTCTGAGAAAAATATAAACAAAATTTATGTTAATGAGTGCAGAGTTAGCACATTGATTTCTTATCATAATTATGAACATATTTGTGTTTTATGAAATTTGAGATATTGGAAGCCTTATCATAAAGCTAACCTGCATCCAAGGGGATGCTCTCCGAGGCTCCCATGCTGGGAAACCACCATTTTCACTCTGTAGTGGCAATTGAAAGAAAGTCATTACTTATCAAGTGAAACATTTTAAAGATGAAAATGAGTAAAATACATAATGTATAGGTGGGTTGAATTCTTACTTGTAGGGAAAGAATGACATTCACGGCATCATAATACCGCTGAGTCTCCATTTTTTCCCCAACTAAGTCAGTGGACATTTGGGAGAACAGGAGTGTAACCTGCAGAAGAGAAGATTTTGCTAAAACTCAAATTCTTCCTTCCATACAAACCTTGCTCAGAATGTGTAATTTTTGTATAAATGTTTATTGATAGCATTGAGACATTACCTTCAACCCTTCTCCTGTGACATCAGAGACTTGCCAACCATAGTCCTGCATTGAGAGTGTCCAACATCCTTTAGTCATGTGTCTATGCATAGCTTTGAAGTCCCCAGGAGGGTCATCTTGGACCTAGAAAATAACCATAATTCAGTTCATAACATTCTATTCCATAAAACAATGTAATTAATGGATATTTGAAAAATATTATGACCTGTGAAGCCTTTATAAATTCGTGCGCTTTACGTAGTGTTGGCCCGTACTCTTCACTTAGATTACAAGACATAATAGCTTGAATAGCAAAAACTGCAAGCCATGTCTGACAGCCTAAACTCTGCATCACCGAAATCAGCATCATTCAGCATATTTCTAAGACAAGATAAGTCTTCAAATGGATCAAGATGTTGGGTTCTTTAGGCTTGACTATGTAGTGATGATTTAAGTATATGTGATTGGATGAGCATTCTTACTCATTTATGGATGATCATTTTACCTGAACTTTTAATCCATCTTCCGCAATCCAATAGTAGTCTGGAAGTCTGGCTAAGTGAAGCTTGTATGCCTCTGAATTTGGATCATCAACCCAACGGGAGAACAAACATAAAACCTTTCAAAAAAGAAGTTACCTTTACAAATTTAGTACATTGAGTACACATCAAATACTTTGATTAAATGTATGTGATTTTTGTAGAATTGAAGTACTAGTTATTGACCTTTTCAACACATCCAATGCATAGAAATCTACTGATCTCATCCTCATAACGAATATGACCAATGGCTGCTTTTATTGCCCTCTCTCTCACCCATGAAAATGGCCAACGCTTGAGAAGAGGTTCGGCTACATGTTGAAGAAACTCCCATGCCAAATCTTGAAGCAGAGGATGTGGATAGTAGAGATCCTCCTATTTTATTAGCACTTCAAATGAGATCTAGGTATGCATGTATGAATTTCACCAAAAGACTTTTGATAATTACTTATGCAATTAAAAGCTATATGCCCACAATAATATTATCTGAGCTGAACATATTCTTTTTTATAACGTTTGGAAAAGTGCTCACAACCAGATTAGAGACTGGAAAAGAAAGACAAAAAAGAGGACCATTCTACTAACCTTTGCAACTGTATTCCTGGCTTTGTTCCAGTTAATTAGTTCATAAGGCTCATTGTATAACTCTCGCCGTATCGATTTAATCAACTCAGTGATCGGACCGACATACTTCTTCCCATACAGATAAGACATTGGCATGTACACTAAGCGACAATAGCATAACATTTTGCCTGCATTTCACATAATTAAAGGCCAAGAGGATTAGTTAGAACAACCAGATTTGCTGTGACATATTTAAGAAGTGTAAGAATTTAAAACAAAAAGGAAGAGTCACAAAAACTAACCTGGACTAAGGGGGATGGAATTAGGAAGAAGCCAGAACTCTGGGGGTAATGGATTACATCCGGACCATTCATACGCTCCTAGTACCTATACATGAAAGGAGACGTTCTGAGTTTTCACTTGATAGATAAAACAATAAGACTCCTGTACCATCATAAGGTAAATAAAGTTTGTAGAATTCAAAGTGGAAATGCCTCCATCATTACAAATTTAGTCTTGGAAATGCATGAACTTTTACTGTATGCATCAAAATGGAAGCTCAGCCATTACTACTGCATATTGTTTTATAAGAATCCAGGCAGTGATACTTATCCGTACACTAGATATCTTTCACTACATATTTTCTTCTCTTAAATCACTTTTTTCTTGGCCATGCTAAAAATGACATGCTTGCTTACTTTAGTTTCTATATATATATATATATGAGATGATTTTGTGCTTATTATTTAATGTTTCAACAAGGTAAACTAAGATTCATGGTTTTAGTTCCTAAAATGATTGAAACTATTAATGGTTTATTTTTAAAGAAATCAAAAATCAGATTTTTGTTTCATAAGATCATGAAAAGTAATTCGGATTCCCTAATAAAAAATACAATCTGTCTTGGTTTCCTAACTTCATTGAAGCAAGTTCTAAGTTACTAACATGTCCAATATAGCGAACAGAGTTAGAGGAACTCCTAACAATTGTTCATACCGAGACCCAAAATTTCCCCCATGATGGCATTGCCACAATGCCGCCATGGTCCAGCATCCATTTCCGGCCTTTGGCCATGGCCCCATCTTCACCATCTTCAGGTCCCTCTCCAAGTAACCTTAAGGCAATATAGCTCAAAGCTGAGCCAAACATTGTGCTGTGCCCCACTATATGGAAACTCCATCCTCCATCTTCATTCTGTCCAACAAACACAAACAACTATGTAAGTTTATTATATAAATAAAATTCAGTTTCCTAGGTCTGTTTGTTTTTTCAAGACTAAGCTTCTTAAGCCTTTTTTGGTTGGCCAAATAGTAAGTAACTCAAACACAAACCTGAGTATTATACAAGTATCGAGTAATTTCCTTCCGATGATGTGATGAAAGAACAGTACTGAGATCCCCAGTAATGTACAACGCCATTACCTGCATTTGGTAATAACTTCAACTAAGTTACTTAGAAACAAACTGCTCGAGATAATTAATCCTTGTGCAAGTTTTTGGACTAAAATAAGCAAAAAAGAAAAGAAAAAGAAAACATTTCAACAATGATTTGAGAACATAGGTACCAAGGGTGGAAGGAAAAACAAGGGTCCACCGAATTCAGCAGGCCAGTGGCCATCATGAGCCTGAAGGGTGGAAAGGTTGTTTAGTGCTCTTCTCACTGTAATTGTCACTGCTTCCTCTGTTATTTCCTCTGTTTCTTTCACTGTTACTGGTGGTGGCATTGGCCCACGCGGATTCTGCTTTCTAAGCTGTGAGTTTCAAGTGGAAAAATCAACGACACCAGAGTTAGAATTTTTCAAAATCCCAACACACAGCACAATCCTATCCTTAAGTTCAAGCAAGAAATTAGTTTAACAAGCTGTCATGTCATGGTCTTCTTTCCAAGTCAATTACTGTTTCCTTTCTGCATAAGTTGGGAGAAGGGTCTAAATTTTATGTAAAGACAAACCATGCTATTTTTTCTTCGTCAAAGACCAACTAATATGAACGTAAAACACTCTAAATGGACGTGCTTGACCCGTAACAAAAGAGAGAATGTTTAAGCACTACGAAAAAGGAACCAGACCCAACGCATGAGACAAAGAGAGGTAGTTGGTATGGCGTGAAAAAACAGAAAAGAGTTTTCGTAAAAATAAACTCATGACGTAATATTTTGTAAAATAAAAAATTGTGAGTAAAATCAGAGTATTACTATACGAGGGAAACTTCCCATGCACTACAGAGTATGACCATACGAGGGAAACAGAGCAAGCTGTTGGTGGAGAGATGCTGGCCAGAAAACGTGATTCTTGTGGGGGTGAAGCAGTATGGTTGTGTTAGCGGAAAAATATATATATATAATAAATGAGAGAAAAATAAACGTATAATATAGTTTTTATAGTATTTATTGCTAATTTATATATATATCAATAAATACAATATGATAAATCTCTCTATTAAAATTCATGCTAGTGATGGAATTATTTGGAAAGTAATAACTTTAAGATGACTCTCAAAATTTCTCCAATTTAGAAAATTAGGTACACAAAGGGTTGCAACCAAAATGCTATTTTTAATTTTCCAAAATTTTAAATTATTATCCTTTCTAATATATTAAAAATTATTTTTTTAATTATTAAATAAAAATATTTTTAAAAAAATTAAAATAATAAATAGTACAATAGAGCGGTACAATGGGGCAGGCGGCATTATATCATTTCTGTAAAGAGAAATTGTCGTATGAAAAATGCAATTAGTGCTGCCATGGACTTATGCATGCATTTCCATCTTCGACACAGACATTTTCAAGGAATATGGATTGAAGTTGACAGCATTAATTAATTGTTTGGCATGGCAACATTTTCGGATGAAAAGGAAATCCCTATTAATTAATTGGTTAGGTGAACCGTGATCTAAATTTTCTCGAGAAAAAACTTGAATCCATAAAGGCTGGTGGGCGAGAATATTCTTGTACAAAAAGAAAAAAGAAAATATTTTAAATCACTAAAAAATTTTATAAAAATAAATTTTAAATTAATATAGCTTGATGTAGTATATGTACGTGCATTACATAATAAAACTAACTAATTATTTTTATTATAAAATAAATCTAACGTGTATATCATATGAAACTGCACTAATTTTTATAATTACTTTTATAAAATATATTTATGAATTTACTATTTTCTATGCAATTGTTGTTGCTGTTTTATGAAACCAAAAATGCAATTTAGTCCAGTACGCATGCACGTATGTTGAAGTATTTCTTGTGTAGTAATTAGTAAGGACTAATTATAAGAAAAATGATATTTATAGTATGTATATTAATTCCTTTCGATCCTACATAATTTAGTCACTAAGTACTACTTAATTAAATATTACCGACTCACTAATTAACTAACCATATAAGAGAAAATACAAGAGAGATTGAGGGAGAGAGAGGAACCTGCATTCTCATCAAAAGATCAGAACTTTGTTTCTTCTTATATCGATTTTTCTTATACTCTTCACGAGCCCTTTCAACTTCATCATGTTGTTCAGGAGTGCCTGCATCAGGGTCAAATTCCCAGTGTTCTCGCCCGATGAAATTGTTTACACTCACCAAATCGGACCCTCCTTCAGATATCTTCAACTTCCACATCCTTTATGTTGTCACAAATAACCTATTTAGATTAATCATACAAGATGATCAATACCTTATTATTATCGAAATATGTTACAAACCCTAAACAACTATATATATAGCTATGTATATGAACATAAAATAAAGGTCAACACAAGTATTAATTAAAGATATATATAATCCGAGGAGATAATTCGGCCTATAAGCTTGATGTTAAAACTTGCATTAAATATTTATGTACTGAATTAAGTATACATTCTCGAGGTTAAAATGAAAAAGAGATAGACGCATAAAATATTTTGAATATTTAATATTAATACATGCATTAGAAATTCAGAAGCCTCTAATTTGACATCTCTTCGTTTGCAAAGAATTCTCAAAGTGAAAACACAAAGATAAATGGCTAATTTTTTAATAGGAAAAAAAAGTAGATTTGGAGGGTCCCAAATGAATTGACTTATTAGAAAAAAATTAATTAGCCTTGTTCTATTCTTTGGAAGATCTATCTCTAATTGTCTGGTTTTGCACGATTCTATGGTACAATCTCTTGGACAAACGTGCTCTCCTAGACAACATTAATCTACTTCCTTATATATAGTGGCGGACATAAAAGACAATATATATATATATATATATATATATATTGTGTGTATGAATATTTTAACATATTTAGGAATTGAAAAATTAGCTTAAAAGTTTTTTAAATTTTTTTTAACGAAATCTTCAATTTCAATCCAAACATTTTTAAATATATATAAAAACAATCTAATTTTTTTCTCATCAAAAGCTTTACACATATAATCACTTTCCTAGATTTAAGTAAAAATTAATTAGGTGAAAAACACAAACCAAATCAACTACGTACTTCTACAAATACTAAAAATGGAAAAATAACTATTAAAAAATTATATACAAATAAATCAAAACAGCTTATACAAAAATCAATAAAAACTTTTCTGAAAAATACTAATTCAACAATTATCTAATCAAAACAATGATCAACTATTTACATGTTTTTTTTTTTAAATATAAAAAATAAGCTTCTCCAAACTTTAATATTGGACATCAAGTTAAGAAATAAAAAGTGTAAAAGCTTCTTTTGTTGGGCAGCCCAACATAAGATTTCTTTGCGTTTGCAATATATTACTGATCAATCGATCAGTTCAACATGAAAAACTCCCGCAAATTTCTTATAAAAAAGAAAGCATAGCCTACACGAATTATAGAATGTATAAAAATTTAAATTTATAGCTTTAGAAAATATTTAACATCGAAAACCACCCAATAATTATTTGATGGGTCTAAATTTTGAAGTTTTAAATGATTTTTCATTAGTTGTGACACGTAACCAATGCATTTAGTATATATATGGATTTATATAAAATAATAAAAAGTAAAATAATAAATTTATATTTTTTAATAATATAAAAAAGTACGAAACATTTTCTATTATTTTTTTAATATGAATTGTTACACGTCTATTAATATTATTTGTTGTCATAAAGGTCAAATCACCTTAATAACTGTGATTTGATCTCATATATACTTCCAACGAGACTTGACCCCACGTCATTTAATCTATTTCGCACCCACGTAGCTAGCTAGTTAGATGCATGTACGAGATGAAATCACAGTTTCATTAAGGTGATTTGACCTTTAAGACAACGAATAATTGACATGTAACAATTGAGACTACAAAAATAAATCCATATATATAATAAATTCATTGGTTACTTGTTACAAACAAAATATCATTTAAAACCTCAAAATTTAGACCATCAAACAATGATTGGGTGGTTGCATTGGCTAGGTGTCACGACTAATTATGATAAGTCATTTAAAACCTCAAAATTTAGACCCATCGAACAATTATTGGGTGCTTTTCGATGTTAAATATTTTCTAAAACTAGAAATTTAAATTTTTATACGATACTATAACTCGTGCAGGCTATGCTTTCTGTTTTTATAAGAAATTTGCGGGAGCTTTTCATGCTAATCGATCAGTAATATGGTATATATGCAAAGAAATTTTTTTAATAAAAAAAAATTATTATTAAAAAATTAATTTTTATATGAATTTTGATTTCCACCTTTTTTTTTAAATAAAATTATAAATTTCATAATTATAAATATTATTTTTTTGACTTATATTAGCGTAGTTCGGTCCCAAAAAAAGAATATGTTTATTCCTACTTGGATTCGTTAGTTTGTCCTACTTGGCAATTAAACTAGGAACTCGGGGAGAGGAGAGAAAGAGGAAAAAAAAAAAAAAAAAACCTGACTAGCTTGGAGCCAGAAAGTGGCCTGCATGGTGCTCTCGACTAGTTCTATTAATGAAAACATAAATAAATAATGAAGATATTCATGACTGCAATAATGACGCACGATATATATATATATATATATATAAAAGAATGCATGTTGGCATTACTAAAAGCTATTTGGAAGTGGGAAACATTAATAATAATAATAATAATAATAATAATAATAATAATAATAATAATAATGCTAGGAATTACTGTGTTAGTTTCTGCATGCCTTGGAGACGGCTGGCCTATTTCAATGGTAGAAAACTTCAAATGCTACACATCTTTATTTTAGATATTAACTCGATGGCATTAATTTCTTCAACAAACATAAAATATATATTTGAAATATTTTTATCTGCATCACCTTCAGCTTAATTTATAGAATTATTACACAAAAAGACCTTGCTACGTACCTATAATATATTAGTTTTATTTATTTAGAACCATGCTAAAAATTCTCAATATAAGGTGAAAGATCAGGTCGTTTTGCAGAGTCACAAAGAGATCATCAACGCAAGGGGTGCAGTACTGATAGTGGTAGTACTGTGCATATATACTTAAAAAGTTTGATGAAAACCAGTAGCCAGCAGTGCCGATACATGATGATGAACGCAAAGAGATCATCAACGCAAGGGGCGCAGTACTGATAGTAGTACTACTTTTTTTTTTGGAAAGAGGGCGGGGCCTCCATCAAACTCGGCGGAGGAAAATCGTTATACACAAAGCACAAGACTAAAACAATTACCCCAAAAACAGGTGAAAAAAACTCTACTCCAAAGATAAAAACAAAGTTTGATATATGATAGTAGTAGTACTGTGCATATAGACTTAAAAAGTTGGATGAAAACCAGTAGCCAGCGGTGCTGATATATGATGATGAACGAGCATCGCATAAGATTTACAGAACTGTAAATTCATTATAACATGGTAAATTAAGTTGAATTCTGGAGAAAGTTACGGGGAATAAGAAATGAATACAAAGAAGCAGAGAGACAGAGAGAGAGTACCTTAAAAGGTCTTTGATCAGAGCTGGTTGTTTCCCTCTGAGAATTCGTTGGTTGTGGTTGAGGTTTTTAAGCTTCCCGGCTCCTTGTATTTATATTATAAGTACTGTACTGCTAGTTGATGATTCCTCGGTTGATCAATTAAAAAATTAGCTTTATTTTATTATTATTTTTTTTTTCCACGATTTTTTTTAGCACACCGCTCCCAGCTCCCGCTGGGAGCCACCGCTGCAAATATCCCCGTTTCAACGCTAATTTATGTAGTGCTTCCCTTTTTTTTAACGCAGCATCTGCGATCAGCAAGGGGGGCCTTTGCTTGTCTTCTGGTGCAGGGTTTCAATCTAAAATATCCCCGTTTTAAGTGTGTTGGGTTTGACTGAGTTCTCAATAATCTGAGAGTCAAATTTAGAGGGCTGCTCTATTAGCAGATGGTGATCTCAGCTGTCTTTGGATTATGAGGAGGACTATCTCTTTTTTTACAATTTCCGCGACCTATCCTTCCTTTCCTTTTTTCTTTTTTTTTCTTTATAAATAAATTTTTTTATATGTTTTTTCCTTCTTTGACTTTAATAATAATAAAGAAAAAAACCAGTGGCCCCATATATTCAAAGACAGATTCTGACCTTCTTGTTTTTTTTTCCCCCCCTTTACTCGAACTGTTCACACTGCCCAAGATCTGATCATCGACCTTCCGTATTCCCGGCCACCTTCTTAATTGCTACCATGCATTTTCGTACGGCATGTGAGATCACGACATGCCGTCCAACCTGCCTAGCTCATTCGTGTATACATCTCTTCTCTTATTCTTCAATCTTTTGACTGTCCTCAACCGACTAATAAATGTTAGTTTTCCCACCGAAAATGGATATTTTCATTTAGAACGAAAGATTTTGTAAATATATATATATATATATATTAAGAATATAATATAAATAATTAGTACTACAAATGCACTAATTTTTATGTATATATATTTGGTTATTTGTACATGGATCATGAACTAATACGACTAATACATTATATTTGATCTATAATAAAATTAACTTTACAATCTAATTAATATATAATATCAACCTACGTCAATATATAGATAAGAAATATTTTAAACATCAATTTATAGATGAGTAATTCCACAAATATAAATCCATGAAGTTATACTTATATGCATGTATGTTTGAAATTTAACCCACGAAAGTGGCTGTTTTAGTGGTTGACAATTTATCGTGTTCGGAAGCTGGGATACGGCCTAGCTAGTAGTTATGAGTAAGCATTAATGTTAGTTTCTTCCACGACCTGCACATGCACCTACCACCACTTCGCATAATTTTTTATTCTTTCCAACATGTTCTTATTACCTGCATATACTAAAACATAAATATTCATACGCGCACTTGGACTTAGCTATAAATGTACGTATTATAGCTAAAACTATACGTACTTTATTATAATACGTACAGTTGGCCATAAACCATTCTCAAAAGTAGTACCCAAAGGAAACCATAAACCATTATAAGTTTGCCCATTGAGAGAGAGAGAGAGAGAGAGAGAGAGAGAGAGAGAGAGAGAGAGAGAGAGAGAGTTGTGTTTTTTTAAAATTAGTGTTGAAATCGAACGAGTTGTCAATTTCAAAAAATTATACGATATATCTATCCATCTATAGATACAGCGCGCGTTGAAAACTTGTGAATATATAATTCCGTGAATCGGGGAAGTATCGATTGCAACATTAAAAAGTCTCCTGGTTATTTGTGTTGAAATATTAAAAATAAAAATGGTGGGCTGACTGATTAAAGGTGGGGGCATTCTTGATCAAATATTGCTAGCTAGCTAGCAATTCCCTTGCTCATCATAATCATCTGCATGCGGAGAACGATTAATCCAACATCTTGACTGACAGACAAGATTGCAAATAATTTAATTTGTAGTAGTGTATGTAAGATCATCGTGTTTTGGACATGATCAGAGCATTCACACTTTCAACTTTTTGGCCTGTATGAATGCTGATCCATGGAAGAAAACAATAAAATAACATGATAAATATTCGTTTCAGAAAGAGTTGACATTGACAATCTTGAGGTTGATGAAGTATGAAATCCCTGCATTAAGATCATCCCGCGTCTAATTCACGTTTATAAGGGTTTCGCTGAAGTTTCCTTCGCCATCAGTTATTACATAGATCAACATGATCTGTTTAATGTATTTGCAGCTTGCAGTTGTCTACAAAATTTGAAAGATCGAGAAAAGAAAATGCTATATACTGTGCTCTAATATTATTACTTATATTCTATCGTGTGTGTGTGTATATATATATATGCTAGCATCATTCATAATTCTTGAAGACAAATACTTTAATTACAAATAAATTTCACAAAAATAAATTTATAAACTCATATAATTTGATATAGTATATTTAATTATAAAATTATTTTTTATTATAAAATAGATCTAACATATCCTATAAAACTATGTTAGTTTGTTGGTCGTTTATTTTTACGAGATCTTTTTGTAACTATAGCACTTATTATTCTTGAATCAAAACTTTTAATATATATATATTTATATATCAATAACTAATGGATAAATGCCATATTGGTAAGCGAAATGAATGGGAGATAATAAGAGTATGGTATGTAACATAACTTCAAAAGAATTAATGAGAGAATTATATAATATTAATCAAATAAAACCTTTCAATTCTACTTGGAATGAGGAAACTTGATCCTGGTTTGGTTACCGAATACCAAACTATCTCATCTCTTCTTATCTTATCTAATCATTACAATTTTTCTAAATTTTTACACAAAATATAACAAATAATTCAATATTTTTAAATTCTAAAATAAAATTAATATTAAAAAATCATATTATAATAATTTTTATTCAACTTTCAACAAAACACATCTTCTCATTTTATCTGAAATGTGTTACCAAACAAAAAATATTTTGGTGATCCTTATGTATTTATTTTATAAGTAAAAGTCATGATCAGTTCAATGCATGCAAGACATCAAAGATTGTTATATAAATTGCAAGTATTTAATTAATAATCTGAAGACAACGTCTTTGAATGGTAACGAACTCCCAAGATGAAATATAATATATTCTTTAAAAAAAGATGAAATATAATATTTACTTGCAAATCAAGGTAAAAATAAAAAATGCATAGAAATAATAGGTATTAGGTCATAAGTCACGCGCCGTACAAAGAGGAAGTCAAATGTGGCTAGCTGCACATGCTGGCCGTTGAAACTCGCAATTCAAAGCAGCAAGATCCGCAGCAAGTACGTATATATATGGAAGGCGATCGATCCAGCATATTATATAGATATTGAAAAATTATATTGTCATCACTAGAGATCAAGGCCATGTACGTCTATTGATAATTATTAAATAAATCTTGACTTTTATTTATAGGAAAATAATTTATTATTGACTAAATAATGTAAGGGGAGAAAATCTACTTGCAACTTAATTTAAACCATATGAAATGTTATGAACTACTCATGCAGACTTATATATATATATATACATGTTGAATTCAATGGTGCTTGTACAGATGTTCTGATCTTGAATCACTTGATACATAATTTTGACGTGTGGAGTAGTCATGTACGTACTATATGGGGTTACTTTAGAGTAACGTAGATACAGTTCTAGTTCTAAGTTGTACAAACATCACACGTACATTTCCTTTTTAAACAAATATACCATCATGGAAAAGTTTTTTTTTTTTTTTTAACGTAATTTTCAGATTTTCCTATGCACAATTTAGTAAGATCTAGTAATAATTAATCTTTACTTTATGGATTAGATCATGGTTATTTTATGTCAACAAAGGACAAAAAGAAAATCATCATTAAAAAATATTAAGGTTAATATTAAGGTTACCAAGGGAAAGAATTTTAAAAAGGTACTAATGAATTAATGAGAGCTAATTAAATGGGAAGCGAAGCATGCGTTCATTAAAATGAAAATCAAAAGGCTATATAGCCTGGCCTTTATGAAGAGATCGAAGGAAGGGGACCAACTCCAGTACCTGACCACCCTCCGTCTTAGCTGCTTGCATTCTAAGCCCCTTTCTTCCTCCCTGCGCCGTGCGGAAGCGGGCAGATCATCATCATATCGTGGAGGAGTACAAGCGTCGATCTATCGTGAGAGATGGAATTATTTTGTTGGGCAACTCAAGTTCTGATTTGAAAGAAAGGAAAAAAAGACAAAAACAAAATCTCAGTCGACCTCGCAAAGGACGTAAAAGTCAACGACGTATCGGTCAGGTCAATTTCCCGTTACGTTAATGCGTTGTTTGATTGATAATGTTGATCGATTAACGGACGTCGAGGGTGACAAATTAAATAATAGTCTTACGTGTTGTTCTTAATATAAATGAGATTTGGTTGGCCGGAGTGTTCAATCCAAAGGCTCATTCAATATGTTCACACTCTATCGAGTCATGATAAGGATTCCTCGATTGCACTACTACAACAACCTTTTCTTTTTGTTTTTTATAATAAAGATTTTTTGTGGATAGTGTACCTTACATATATGATTTATTAAAAAAAAAAATTAAAAACACAATCATAAAATAGTAGAGAGAACTTAAGAGTTTCAATTTGTCCCTTTTTATATTTTTAGACGTACTTCTTTTTATTTGAATATATAGTAATTTTTTATATTTTTCTATTTTTAATAAACCATGTAATATTACGTGTAGTGATGTCATGGCAAGAGGTCTATCTTAAAGATAAGTTTTAGAGAGCCGTACTCATTGCTATTATGCCGACCTAGTTATATCGCTCATTTTGTCCCATTGATATAGAATCACACCATCACACATGTTGCCATGTGATTTATTAAAAAATTAAAAATAAAAAAATATTGGTTACGTAAAATTAAAAATTTCATCTCATCTCAATTCATCATTATAAATTTTTCAAATTTCTATATAAAATATAATAAATAATTTAACTTTTTCAAATTTCAATACAAAATTAATATTAAAAAATTTTATTATGACAAAATTTTATTCGTTACTATTTAAAACACCTTATTTCATTTTATATGTGTAACTAAACGGGACCTTAGTTCTATCTACTTCTTTTATGTTTATATTTTTAATAGAAAGATTTTACTAATCATCCCCACATGTATATATACTATACACTACACTTATTTTTATTTTATTTTCTTATCAAATATATGGTATATAGATGATGAGTAGAATAATTTAATTAATTTAAGAAGAATAAAATAAAAAATAAAAAATAAAAATAAGTATAGTGTAAAATACTATATAAAAATGATGAAGAGCAAAACTCTAAATATTATTCATTACTCCAATATAACTAGTAGAAAATAACCTTTAATTGATCCACACGGCTGGTATATTTTATTTCATCTGGCGAACATCATATCATGCATGACTTTCCGTGCTAATCAGGTAGTGGTGCATTGTCATGTCTTTGATCATCTGGTGAACATCATATCATGCATGACTTCTGTGCCAATCAGGTAGTGGTGCATTGTCATGTCTTTTATCAGCTTCTAAGTGTCTATATATATATATATATAATGGATGATGCTGCAATAAGTTAATTAGATCGACATTTTCTTCACAGTGAATATCTAGACTCGTCGAAAATTTCAGTATGATTATATCTATATATTCTGGATCTATCTTCCCTTGTAACATGCCAAAAAATGGATTAAATGAGCGTATTGCTGAAGGAAACATGCACGTTGAAGAATAAAGGAAAATACGAGCTTGAAGTTAAAGGGAAATTAAAAAAAAAATTAAAAAAAAAAATGTGTGCAGTACTTAATTGTAATGTGCAAGTAGTCCTGTATCAAGAATATCATGTATGACATGTTAAAAAAATGAGAATTGCTATTTGTAGTGATAAAGTATAGAAGTGTTGTGTGTTTTTCTTAAAAATGAGAGTAAATATAACATCTATATGAAAAAAAAAATTAATTTTTTAATAGTAGAGTTCGCTCTTTTTAAAAGAAAGGTGCAGTACTTGCATAACTCTTGAATACTGTATTTAGCATTACTCAAAAAATATATATACTTCAAGTTAAACAAAAGATCACAAGGCGTAGTCTAGTAATTAATGAAGTACATAATTACTCTTTGATGAGAAATGTTATAAGGAACTTTTACACCACAAATATCTACTTAACTAATCCGTGATTTATAATTTTTTTCTTTTTATTTAAACACACATATATTTAACCATTAAAATAGAAGGCCGACAAAAATAATAATTCACATATTAATTAGGTGAATGTGTGCAGTGTAAAAATTTCATGTATAATTTCTCTTCTCTGATAGCTGGTGTGCATATGGCGAAGAAAAAATAATTAGAAAAAACGAAGAAGATAATCAATAAGATATTTGATGATTGTAAATATAAAGATATATGTTTTGAAGCATTAATTAATGGCCTATGGTAGCAAATTAATAATTAGAAGCTTGACTGGTCTGTAAGCGTCATTCATAGAGAAGGGAATTGTGTGGCTCATGCACTAGCTAAGAGAGCATTGAGAATGGAAGGAGAGTGGTACTGGATTGAGGAAGGACCTTCAGAGATTATTAGTATAATTGCTAGAGAAATGTCTTGTAGTAATAAAGGGAATTAAGTGAGTGATAGTGAATTGAGAGGTTAAGTGAGTGTTGTTGCTTTATAACACAGATTTTATAAATGAATGAAAAGTACTGATTCATATTTAAAAAAAATAAAAATTAGAAGAGTGGTTGAGGGATTTATTTAAAATTCATATTTGATCTAAATCGATTTCATTTCTTCTATCTTTCGATTGTGACAGCCAATAATTCATTGGAATAAGAAAAAATTGAAGTATTGAAACTGTATGCATGGGCCAATACCACGTCTTATTCTCATATAAATCCATAATATATATTGCAACCATGCACATGGATCATGGGCCATGCATTTAACCTTTTACTGCACCATTTTACAAAATCATGGGTCCGTTTTCCACAAAAGATTCATGATATATCAAACTCACTGAGGTTAGACGTGTCGTCCATTAATTTAAGAATAATACTATATATATTCGTATAAGTATAAATACCGCATAATCGTTTTGAAAAAGAGTAGGGTCTACGATTAAAAAGTTAGTTTTTTTTTTCATGTAGGTCCCATATTAATTCATTTTTTTCAAAGCAACTGCACGCCGCTTGCACAACCACAACTGCAAATATCATTTCTCTTAATTTAATTGACAGAAGGTAACATTGATCAGTACCAAATATGGCATTAGGTTAGTTCTAGTGATCAATAATTTTTGTCATTGAAAAATTATGTTAGAATGCTTAATTAAGACGTTTTATGAAGATATAATTTTTTTACGATGATATCTTTTTTCTATCAATTTCACTAAAAAATAAAAAGACTATTTGTGACGTATAGATATATGCAACGGGAATAACTATTTACGATCAAAACATACTTATTTTAGTATTTGCTTATCAATTGTTTTGAGCTCGGTTTAGAAATTACAAACTTAGGATTCAAAGAAGCATTTTTCTAATGAAGAATTAATGCTTAATTAATTAATTTGAGCAAGAAAGTGACTAATGGCTTTAATTATTAGGATATATCACTATTCGTTAGTTGTTCGGAAATAACGACCTTAAATATTATCCCTTGTTCGTGGACAGACCTCTATGAGTTTCATAGTACTTGAAATATAGGTGGTTTCTTCTTTGATCTATATATCTTGTATATTTTTACGAGAAATTCTAACTAATTAATAAAAAAATTGCATAATTTTTTTTTTTTTTTTTTACAAATTAATGTAGCTAAATATATATCATATGTTAGATTTTTAAAATAAAAAATATATACGTACAATATGAGATTCTTATAATAGGAGTCAACATATATAAATATATATATAGATATAATCATCGGTTAAATCTTAAAAGGTCATAAATTAAGGACCAAACCTAAATTTTCAGGTCTACATATTTATAACTGAATATGAAAACAAACAAGCAATTCTCACAACTCTTTTCACAAAACTCTTTTAATTAATTTTCTTTTGATCTGGTCTATCTTAAAAAGTAATGATCAGGCTATATATACATGTAGCTAGAAAATTCTAATATATCAGTCATATTATATAATATTTGTCACATTTATTATCGTTAAAAGATTATTTATTATATGATTCTTTATTATTTAATAATAATAAATATGTCACGTTTTATATAATAAGATGAGAGTGTAGTATATAACATTATTCATATATACACAAATTAATAATATTAAATACATTATGTGTAATATTCTTTTATAAAAATATAAATTCTAAAAAAAAGAAAAAGAAATTTTTTATACTCTTTTAAGTCGAGGGATTGCAAGTTGTGCTCGTACAAATCATTTATTTTATTTTTTAATATTATTATTATTATTTTAAAATTTAATTTTTTTTTCAAGTGTCGTATGACTATTGGCTATTGGACATGACGTACGTCTGTGGTCAAAGTTTTCGTTATTAATGTGGAAGTATACGATTGCGGTGCTGGACCATTTTGACAAATTTACGAGCCCATTCACCATCTCCATCACTATTAATGTTTAAAGCAGTCCACATGGACCAGCTACGCATTGTTACCGCAACGTCAACAAGTCAGGACAATGACTTCCATGCAGCTAGCTTGAATTCCATGGAAAATTATTATTAAAAAAAAATATATGTATATAGCCAGCTGAATACTGCAGGCGTTTACTTGGCCAACGTTCCACTACTGGTCAATTATAATATTCCTTTTTTTACTAAAATTTTTTTATTTATTTATTTTTTCAATTATTTGCTCCTTTTTTTCATTAAAAAAAAAAACAACAAAAACTAGCTTTCAACAACTTGTTCTTCACCAAACAAAGGAGTAAAACAAAATATAAATTAAATATAATTATAAAATTGTGATTGGGCAGTCAAAGTTGATTGCCATTTTTTTTAAATTTTATGTTAATTAAATAATTTTTTAAAAATTTAAAATCTCATTTGATTATACATATAAAATAAAATAAAATGAAATGAGATATTTTAAATAATAATAAATAAAATATTATTATTATAATAATAAAATGTTTCTATCTCATCACCATTAATTTCCCGCAAATGCATGGAACTAGACGACGATCGACATTGATCATTTGTCAATGCACATGAGGATCATGTTACGTACGTACACGCAGTTACATATTTTTTAATTTGAGTAATATTATTTTTAAAAAATATATATTATTATTAAAAAATTAATTATTATTATTTTTTAATTTTATATAAACTTGATATTTGATCTCTTTTGAATGTCCGATGGAGAAGTAGTGGCGGCACACGGTTTCTTACCCACAATTAATACTGACAACGAAGTACTGCTTGTTTAGTCAATTGCCAACCATTCCTGTTATGTCCGGACGGCATCTCAATTTAATTATACAATCAAAAACAAAAAAAAAGTGGGTATGCTTTTCCCACGTCATCATTAGTACCTTTCATAGAAGTAGCATCACAGTAAGAAAAATGAATTTTTATAATTAATTTATTATAACGAACAAATTATTCATAATCAATCTGTCTCAATTTAATTATTCATAGACAAAAACAAAAAAAATGGATGTCTTTTTCATGTCATTATTGGTATCTTTCATATAAGTAGCATCACTATAATAAAAATGAATTTTTATAATTAATTTATTATAATAAAAAGATTATTTACAATCAATTTATTTTGTTACAAATAAATTATTTACAACGAAAAGATTATTTGTAACAAGTTTATTTTGTTATGAATATTTTTTTATTGTAATAAATTAATTATAAAAATTTATTTTTTTATAGTGCATTTAGATCTATTTTGAATATTATTAATTAGAAAAATTCTTTTTACAATTGGCTGAGAATCATGAGTAACTGCATTCATGTGGAAAAATGAAACTATACTTTGTTTCATCATTTCTACCCCCTCAATTGCTCCCTTTGTCTTCCCAGTGAAGAACACCAACGACCTTGGATCAAGATTGAGAATCAGAAAATGAAGAATCATCATTAAAAAAAAAAAAAAAACCTAGAATTGCCAAAAACTATAAAAAGAGGCATTGGACTCGCCTAAAATTGATGGAAAGATACATAAGAATCTCAAAAGAGATTATAAATAACATATCCAACCAATTAATTCTCATTCTTGAACATTGTTTTGTTTCTAACTTTTTGGAAAATGTTTCTGTGCCATTTTCGTATCATTTCCAAATTTTCAGTCACTTGAAATATCTGATATGTGTGTTTTTTAATCACTCAAAAGTATTGATTTAGGCATTTTCAATTACTTGAAATGCTTTGTAGAAATGGATTTTGACGTTTTTACACTCGAAAATGATCTATAGAAATGGGTTTGGCCAACCAAAATAGGGACTTCTCAGTTTCTTCGTTCTACATTTCACTTAGGGTGACTAAGTCTTATGCCGTCATTATTGTGAAGTTTTGTAAGGATTTAATTGATATTGGAGAGGAATGCCTTACAAGTTGTGAATAATCTTTTAATAAAAAAAAAGGATTGGTCACAAGCAGGTTGGTTAGTTGAAGATGTCATATTTGTTCTCAATTCTTATTCAGAAAGCATTATCTCTTCAAGAGGATTTTATAGTTTTGGAAAAAATTTAAATATGTATTTCGTCAATTGTTTCTCTTGAAATGTTGTAAGGCTTATATTGAGTAATAAAATTTTATTTCTTTTCCAAAAAAAAAAAAAAAAGTTGCTTGTGTCTATATGTTACATATATAAAGTTTTTGGAGATCGACAAAAAAAAAAATATTTATTTGTGTTTGATTATTTATTATAAAAATGATAATTCTCTTTTAAAATAAGTTAATTATCATCACAAATATGTCATTATAAATAATAGTCATTCTAGTCGGACTGACTTATATTGGTAGTGGTTGATCACATTTTGAAGAGTTTTTTGGTTTATGTAAGGAGCATAATCTTTTTACGAAAAAGGACCTGAAAAAACAAAATTAATCAAACAAGAGGACAGCTAAGAGGGGGGTCGGGTGCGTAGAAGTTGGAATTCCCAATAATTCTCAAGAGTCATTTAAGTTGTCCTTTCAAATGTTTATATCAATGGATGATGATAATGTTACAATTCATTTATAATTTATTTATAACTTATTAATAAAATAATATTTATTTAAATTTTAAACACATCAAATCAAAATTAAAATTAAAATAAATATATAAAATAATATTAATTTTTTAGAAGGTTGTAGAAAAATTGTAAATGAGTAGTTATTTTATCATTTTCCTATGGTTCGGTTTGGCTGTTTAGATTTTTCATCTCAAACATAAAATTCTCATCTCATCATTACAATTTTCTCAAATCCCTATACAAAATATAATAAATAATTTAACTTTTTCTTAACTTTTTCAAATCTCAATACAATAATAATATTAAAATATAATATTTTAATATTTAATCTTAAAACTCAAAATTCTCATCTGAGAAATCTCAGTGGCCAAGCAGAACCATATCAATTAGCTACAGTACTTGATCCCTTCATATAAATATAAAAATGAGTAATTTTAAATATATTTTTAATGTGTAATATTTTTATAAAAAAGTAAGCTTTATTATTAAAAATTTATTTATTTTAATAAAAAAAATTATAAGTTCTGTGCACTATTTTTTTTTTATTTTAAAAAAGATAAGGTCTATTATAAAAATATTATTATTTTATATGGATCTTAAATTAATTTTTCTTTTTAAAAAGAATGTATATGACTTGTACAATTTAAAACTATAAATATATTTTTCTTTATATATAGAGAGAGAGAGAGAGAGAGAGAGAGCAAGTCTTGTACAAAATTTTCTTTCCAAACTTTCAAATACTTAATGCATTTAAGGATTTTTTATTGTATGCATGCAATACATGATGATTTCTTCCAACCGACAAGTACCTAAAAATTCACATCTCGATCAACTTTCTGCCTTCAGATTACGGATTTTTCAGGTCATTTAGCTCCGTTATGCACTGATCAACTTGTAAAGAAAATGTCAGATATTTGACTTGCATTGATCTCTGACGGCATTTTCTCCTCTCTTTTAAAAGATATTTAACAATTGAGCCCCCCCCCCCCCCCCTCTCTCTCTCTCTCTCTCTCTCTCTATATATATATATATACACACACACTAAATCATGAGCACGTAAAACACATTTACCTAATTAGATTAAACAGATTTTTTACAAAAATAACATGATTTTTTTAAAAAAAAAAAAACTTGATTAATAAACAATTTAATGCATAGACACAACAAAAAGTAAACTTTAGTAAATATATTTAGATAATGATAGGTCGGTAAGTATAATAATTACGTATTTAGATACATTAAAAAATAAAAAAATTAGTTCAAAATTAAAGTCAAGATACATTGCAATAACATAGACAAATAAAAATAACATTATTGCTACCACAATAAATATTACTACCACACTCAAAGAACACATAAGATTTGAAATTTTTTTAAGATATTGGACAATAAATCCAAATCATGTGTTTTGATAATATAATTGTTTTTAATCTCGACATATTTGAACATATCAATGTTTTTCTTTGTGGATTTTTTTTTTCTTTTTATACTTGTTGTTCTTTATTACCATTTTTTTCTATAGATTTGAACATTTATACCCAAGTTAAGATTTGAGTGTTTTAGAGGAACGTGTGAGATGATGGGTTTGAGGAGGGTAGGTAAAGAGGCAGATATCAGATAGTGGGAGAGAGGTTCGAGATGAGAGAATAGATGAAATCGGAAATGAGAGAGAGGTAGAAAACGACAATTGTATCCCTAAAATAAAAAAATAGCGGACTTAACGAAAAAATAAAAAAAGTTATTATAGCAGTTAGATAACGGAAAAATAAGAAAAGTTACTATATCTGTTAGATAAACACTTATTATAATAGGATATATATATAATATGTAGAAGTTTAGTGCGAGTTAAAAAAAATAGCTACTCTACATGAGTTGTAACCATGGCAATTAAAGAATTAAATCATTTCATTAAGTTTACGTTATATAGACGTCCACGCATGTTGGGATTAACAAATTATTTTATATAAATTGTCAGAGCAACTATATATTAATATCACATATTTCTGACATCTTTTGGGCATATAATAAACATCAATTAATGGCATTGCCGATTGAACATGTCACCAAACCCTGATCAAGTGATCATATATTATTCGCTTAAAACTTGTTAGGATAACTTTATTAATTTATCTAAAACAAAAAACTAAATGCATATGATAACTGGTAATTTCAAGACGAGTTTTAGTGTTTTGAGAGGGTCGATCGGTGCATGATAACATCTAAAAAAATGTTTTAGAGTGTTTTTATATGGAAACACTTAGGTGGCAAAAATATATACATTAGCATCTCTTAATTAATTAGCTTATAAGGTTAGACATATAATCTGCAATTTAGTCTCTAATTACGAAACACGTATATTATTTTAAGTACTACTCTTGATGAGTATGTGTGAACTCATCGCTTGTCCTAAAAATCTAAGTTGATATTGCGACATCCAGACTATTTAATTAAATGGGGATAGAATGTAGAGTTAAGATTAAAACTCAGGACTTTACTCTGATACTATATGAAATCGATTACTCGAAAAAATTAAGTTGATGGAAATTTATATTATATTCTTAACACTGAGAGCAAGTCTTGTAATTACTATGTTTGAAAACATCTAAATGGATGAGAATTGACCTCGTTTTGTTCCCTTTTTTATTTTGCTAATTTGGGTAATTATATTTATGTAAAGTTTTAGCTAATATGCAGTTTGTATCTATTTATATATATATATACTGCATTTAGATTTTGGATGTCCATTTAAATATTGTGAATACTTGCACGCTTTATTCAAAATATTATAAATTATTAAAACAACCTAAACTCATGTCATTGTTTACACCTACTACTTGAATTAAAGTTGCACGGCTCCACCAACTGAGAAACAGTGACCATATTGTTTTGTCAAACAATAATTGTGCTCAAAATTAAACAAAAATACTTCGGTTTCAAGACTCTGATCCGTGTGAACAAAGACATAATATATATATATATATATATATATATATATATATATATATATATATATATATATATATATTTATATATGTTTGAGTGGTAAAACAAAATATTTGTGTATCATAGGATCCCTATGCATGCATGCATGTGGAACACATCGAAATATCACAGTTAGATCGTGAGATCAGTGATAATGAGATCTTATACTATTCAATTACTTATATTGTGGTTAACTAATTATAATACAATTTGTACAAACAAATAATAATCAATCAATATTATATATATAAGTTAGGTAAGCTGAATATAAAATATTGATATTGATGTGGCCAGGTATCCAAAACTATATATATCAGCTACAAGATGATCTTGATCTTAGCTCAAATAATAAATAGATTACGAAATTAAGTCATGAGTAGTACTAATATGACTGTCACACATATTATAATTAAGTACTTGATAAAAGTCAAAGAACCTAGCATATACCAAATTAATTTTTTTTTTTCGAAGAGTTGGTAGCCACCTATATAGCAGCCCCGTTCCAAGTTTATTAATAATTACTCAATTATGGTGGAGGAATTCTATGGTAACAAGCAGACCCCCAGAGCAGTACAAAGAACCAGCCCCAGCAACAAACCAACAATAACCAGAAAAATCTAAACATGCCAAGAACCAAACTAAACATGCCTAGTGACTTAAATGTAACAAACTAAACAGGCCTAAGAAAAGAACTAGATACGAATGTTTGGAAGCCATATCTTGTCTAATCAAACCATGGCTCTTAATTGACGAGGTAGAGAAACAAAAGAAATAAATCTTTTGTTAAGACCCTGCTCACCTAAACCAGCCAAGGTATCTGCCAGAGAATTACCTTCTCGGAATTGATGCTCAATACTAAATTGTAATCTTCGTAAATTATTTAGCAATTCTTCCCAAAAATTTCAAAAATTCCAAACCGAGCACCTTTGACATTTTAACCAATTAACCACCAAAGTGGAGTCGCATTCTGACGCTACATGCGTAAAGCTCATTTCTTTGCAAACACCCACTCCCTCAATTAAGGCGTGAAGTTCCGCTTTGTTATTAGTCCCATGGCCAAAATGAGACGAGAAGGCCAACATAAAATTTCCATTCAAATCCCAAATGAGACCCCCTCCACCACAATTTCCCGGGTTTCCACGGCAACTACCATCAACGTTCAGCTTTACCCATCAATTTGTTGGTTTCTTCCAACTAATTAAATGCAAAGACCTCCTCAGTGTGTTAATAAAATGCACCTCAAGGACCATTAGAATTGCCTGGCCAGTGACAGAAAATTCCCATCTTTGAGCCAAAAGTGACGATAAATTCCTAAGCCAAACCTTTACAGCAATCCACACATCTCGTGCTGACTGTTGCACCCTTTCCATCCTAGCTTTACACCGCCTAAACCATAGTCTCCAAGTGGTGATGGATGGTAACAAACCAAGAAACGTGCCTCTATGGCTGGATTTTTTGGCATAATTGAACCACCCATGTACTGTTTCTCACCAAGTGCGACCCTCCATGCGATTGATGCCTAGAGCTACGGATGCCATGTTCCATACCTAAATGTCGATACTACCCGTTCTCAGCATGTGATCAATAGTTTTTACAGCACCCAACACACAATAGTCGCAACGTGACACCATGGGGATAGCTAGTGCTTGAATACGAACATCAACCAACAATGCGCCGAACCTTGCCTTCCACATACACATTGAGATTTTTTTTGGTAACAATTGATGCCAGACCCAGTCCAGCTTTGGTCGTTCTACACCCCGTACCCAAACTAACTCCCATGCACTACTCGTCAAGAAGCAACCATTTACCATAGGTTTCCAGATTATGACGTCTGACCCCTCTCACCTAGCTATAATTTTTCAGGAAATCTCACCAGCTTGAGCTAAATCAACGAGTTCCACTAGCTTATCTTTATCCCACAAGCCATTAATCCATACATCCTGGATTTTAATCCTGTTATTGAGAACCTCATATTTGCTACATAGAGGACCATTAGCCAGCCATTATCAAACCAGAAGGAAGAGACTCCATTCCTCACTTTCATTTCCACATTCTCAACCACTTCAGGAAGAACACTGACAATAGACCTCCAAAAACGGGAGGCTGTGGGTCGCACTTCAGCTAGCATCACATGTCTGGTTCTTAATTATTTCGCACGGAAGAACTTCGTCCAAATGAAGTCCACAGTTAATAGATGCCAGACAAATTTCATATATAGAGATTTCAGTACCTTTGAAAAATTCCTTAGGCCCAAACCACCTTCCTTAACAGGTTTGCATAATTGATCCCAAGCACACCATTTTTTTCTTGGTTTACCATTTAATTCTCCCCAAAGAAATGTAGATAAGTGCGAATTTAATGTTTTTAGAACCACCATCGGCACTTGAATAACTGCCAAGAGATGTGTTGCCATGCAAGAGAGAACATGCTTGAGTAATACAAGCCAAGCACCTTGAGAGAGTAATCTCATCTTCCAACCTGCCATTTTATTTTTTTATCTTCCGAACAAGAGGCTCTAAGTCTCTCGAGGTTAACCGACCAGACACAAGTGGAACACCTAAATATGTTACGGGGATATTCCCCTCAACAAAACCAGTAAGCCTCATCAAACTCTTTCGCCTAGATGTTATAATATGCTTTGAAAAGAAAAGAAAAAAAAAGCCGACTTTTCCTTAATAATAAGCTAACCCGACCATTTTTCATATTTTTCATACGTTAGAACCAAGCAGCGCATTGATCTCCCCTCACCATTTGTAAAAATCAACAAATAATCTCCATAAAGGAGGTGCAACACCGACGATGCAGCCACAGGATGAGAAAAGCAATGACTTTTACCTTCCCCAAAATCCTTTTGCAATAGACGAGATAGAACCTCTTCCATTAAAATAAATAAATATGGGGAGAGTGGATCTCCTTGTCTTAAGCCCCAAACTGGTTGGAAGAAGCCATTATAAGTCTCATTCATCATAATGGAAAACCAGAGTGACCCCACACAATTCATCAACAACCTACAAATTGTAGTGGAAAAACCAAAGCTATCTAGCACACTCTCTAAAAACGACCAATCAACTCGATCATAAGCCTCAGCCATATCAATCTTAAGTATAACATTCCTACCTTGCACTTTCTTGTTCAAAGAGTGTACCATTTCCTGAGCTAGAGTGATATTCTCAAAAATACTCCTACCTAGAATAAAGGACCCTTGTTCACTAGGAATCAAACGAGGAAAAAAATGAGTCATCCGTTTAACCAAAATCTTAGAGAAAATTTTATAAGCCACTTAACAAAGGCTTATTGGTCTGAACTTATCAAAACTTTTTGGCTCCTCCACCTTGGGAATCAGTACAATATAAGAAGCAGTATAAAAACAAGGTAAATGATTACCCAAGAAAAAATCTTCTGCAGACTCGACGATGTCCTCTTTGAAAAATTCCCAACAATGAACATAAAAAGCAGATCCAAAACTGTTTGGCCCAAGTGTACTATCCTTCGGAATTGTTGTTAAAGTTGCTGCCACCTCCTGACAAGAAGGAGCCTGAACAAGATCCATATTGTCCTCTCGGGAAATACCTACTGCGATCAATGACGATAAACTTCCCTACTCCACCACATTTGACATTGAGAAGAAATTCTGAAAATAATTAGTCGCACTGTCATGAATAAACTCTGGCGTTCCCAAGACACTACCATCTTCTAGTACCATTTGAGAAATAATTTTTTTCTTCTTCTGACTAACACTAGCATGAAAAAGCCTGGTATTTTGACCACCCTCTTCAACCACTTTTTCTTGGCCAATTGGGACATACGGGTTTCTTCATGAAATTCCCAAAGATCCAATTCAGCTTTGGTAATAAGATAATCACTTTCTGTCTCGGCATCATAACTGTTTTGAAGCTAACTTTCTAGCATTTCTACTCGTTTCTCTAGCACTTTGATAGTCTGACCCACATGCCCAAAAATATTACGATTCCATGTCCTCAGTGCAATCTTCACTTTCCTCAAATTTTTAGCCAGCTTTTGGAGCCTAGAAGATGTCAAGGTCACGCCAATCGCCTCTACAAAAGGCTTGAAACTTGCATGATTATACCATATGTTCTGAAATCGAAAAGGGTGAGGACCACAGATTACCTCTGAGCGTTTGAAGCGAACAAGCATAGGTGAGTGGCCTGAGTGTTTCCTTGTCAAATATTCAAAGAATGCCGATGAATAAGAGAGCCCAAAAGAAGAGTTTATGAGAGTTCAATCCAAGCGAGCCCAACTTCGCGTGTGCCCATCATGACCATTATACCATGACATCCGCCTGCTGTCCACGGCGAGATCTAACAACCCACAGTTATCCAAACATTCATTAAACTCAGCCATGGAATTTAATAACCATGGATTCCCACCTACTCACTTCCAATCATCGCGAATGATATTGAAATCCCCTACAACCATCCAGGGACCCTCTATACAAACCTCCTTTAAGCTATACCATAACTCCCTCCTCTCCATTTGGTTACATTTAGCATAGACAAATGTAACGATAAATTTTTTGACAACATTCCAAACCCAACTTGTGATCATTTGGTTAGATATACACAAGACAAACTCATATGACACACTAAAAAAAACCCATATTTTACCACCCATCTTAGCATTGCTACAATAATTCGGGAATCCCAACAAAACAACCATCCAATCCATTTTACTAACATCTGAAAAGGGTTCTGAAATCGCGAAAATAGCCACTTTAAACTTTCACACCAACATACACAAATGTTTCTTCGACGTGCGTAAATTGCGCACATTCCACACTAACAAATTGTCCGTCACAAATTAAGTTTAGTAGCCTGGATAACACTCGTTGGGATTGACATAACGTGTGGATTGTCTTGCTAACTCATATTGATTCTTGGAGTTCAGTATTTGAATCATAACACTTGTTTTTCATTATCAGGGGAGGCCCGCATTTGGTTTCACCATTAGACATGCTCTCAGTTGTTCCTTCATTCAGAAGACGTTCCTCTACGTGCATGACAGTAGCTCTGCATTCTAATTCCAGTAACTCTGTAACCAAAGCCATATTTCCCTACGTTATGTCTTCCTCCCTTGGCTTCTCTCCCAAAGAATCCCATTCCACCAATTGCATTCCCTCCTGAGACGGTACTACATTCCCTCATCCATCATGCAAGACGCTAATGTCCTGTGAAATCTCTGTTTCTATTAGCTTCTCTGGTTCCTTTGCCACCACTTCCTCACAAATCAAAGTGTCATCACCCTCAAGGATAGAACTATCAGGCTGAACCTTCATCGACTTATCCTCCGAATGAAATGCTTCTATACGTTGTCCATCCTCTGCCGTAATCTCTCTTTCCTCTATTTCAATGATGGTCAATTCACTATTTGCTGGCTTTTCTTTATCATTTGCATTACAACCCATGGAGCATTGTGGATCTTCCTTCACCATTGTAAATTTTGTAGGTGCCTCACCCTTTTTTGGCAATTCCTTCCAAGCCTGTCGAGAAACCTTAATCTTCTCCTTATTCGAAGGTTTCCTGTACTCACCAATTCTGCAGATCGTCACCGTGTGCCCTTGGTGACAACATTTAGTGCAATAGAAACCCATTTGTTTGTATTTCACATCCTGCTAGATTGTCTTGTTTGGTGATACCACGATCGGGAAACCCTGCACCGGTTCTTCCTTCAGATCCACCTCCACACAGATGTGTGCACTTGTTGCTCTCGTCTAATTCAACGTTGAATGGTCAGTGCCCAAATAATGACCAAACATAATGGCTAGAATCTGCAAACAATCTTGCCTATATAAATGCATGGGAAGCCCAGGCAAGAAGATCCACTGTGGTGCAAGAGACAGCTCAATATGAAGATCAAAATCCCTCGGCCATTTGAATAAACGGAACACACAGCCTTCCATCAACTTGCCTTCTCTAGCCCAGGCATGCACAAAATCTCGTTTTGACTACAACCGAAGAAGCACATGATGTCCGTCCATGAAACTAATCGTAGGACTCTCCAATAATCCCCAAGATTTGATTATATGATGTCGAATTTTCTCTATCGAAGGACGAATACGAGCAAACTTCAAAACCAGAGCAAAATGAAAATCATCTGCTACCTTCGACATCTCCAAATCAGTAAAGATGAAACTTGGTTTCCCATTGATGTTGACTGGATACCTCATCGGCATCTTGAAGGAAAACAGATCCTACTTCACCATTGCTTGTGCGTACGCTAGCTTAACCAGAACACCACCATCGGAGGCCCCCATGGATGTCGAAGACACCAAGGGGGCAGGGTCGCCGCCATAGGTATGCCCTAGGACCAGAAACCAAAGATTCCTAATATGGCAAGTTTGAGAATTGCGGAGCGATTTTTTTTTTTTGTTTTTTGATATATAACTAATTAAGTTGTTTTTTGACACCATATAATTAAGTTTTTTGCTAAAATGGTGACCCTGACCAACAATATTGTGCAACACATTCCACCTGTAAGTTTGATTTGTGATCATGTCAAATTATAGTTGCAGTATATATCTTGGAAAATGCTACTTAGGCCGATAAAAGTGATTGATAAAATTGACTGATTGTGATTTTTTTTTTAATTTAATGGTTAAGGAAGTAATTATTAATGAATTGATATATTTTTTTTTATTTTTTAAAAATATATAAAAATGGTTGAAACAAAAACAAATTAAAGAATAAAAAAAATAAAACAGTACATTTTCACTTGTTCGGTCAACTTTCTTGGTTAAAAACCTCAGTCCGAGTAGGATTATCCGTATGTCTTTGACATCTAGTTTTCAATATATATATGATGCTCACAATTTATCGCGATCTTCTCTTCAGGGCAATACCGTTGATTGCACGAGATTTGTTTAGATGGTCGGAGGATACAAACTAAGATGGATGGGTACTAACAAAAGTGGTAGTTGATATAATATATGTAGATCATATTTGGACGTTTGTGAAGAGATCTTATAGAGATAAAGTATATATATACCTAGATTGATGTGGCTTTCCATGACGCGTTAGATTTATAATTTTACAATAAAAAGAATTTTATAGTCTACTGTAACATCACAATAAGTTATGAGTTCCACTTTTGACCAATTGGGTTGATATCGGGAATTTAACAACCTTCGATTAAATTTGACACGTAAGAAGTTTTGTATCATTCACAGTAAAATTGGTCTCATATGATTATATCAAGAAAATTAAGGTAATTTCCGATAGTAGAACGTGAGAAGTTACAACATTGGAACTTCATCTTCTTCAAACCATCTGCCGCCGCAATAAATCTAGACAACCGCCGCACCAAACCAAGTTCGTCGCCTCCACAACCGGAAAAGCCGTCGCACCACCAAGCTCTATCTCACCCACAAAACTCTTTCTCCCCCATGAAGCTCCGTCACCCACCAAACTGAAACCCATTTGAGAAAAAAAAAAAAAAAAAAAAAAACCCCATGAGCTCTTTCTCCTCCACGAAAGCTCCATCGTGGTTTAAGTTGAGATCAACCATTTTCGAAGACGGAGGCACGGGAAGAATCAATGTCAGCTTGATTGGCATTGGGAATCCGCCTAGATTATGGCTTAGATGTGGCTCAGGTTTATGGTAAACTTGATCTTCATCGATTGAGGAACTCGAAAACTGCCCAAACAATAAAGATGTCAGGAAATTATTTGTTAGGATTCATTATTTGGGTGGTCCTAGTACAATAACTACAATAATTAATGCTATCCTTCTGCGAGTGGGAGCAATCCCAACAAGTAGGATGCCATGAATTACAACACTTTCAATTTTTCTACCATTTCAAGCTTTTTTCTTTTTCTTTTATTTTTTTTAAATTTTTTAATGAAGCCCAATGGTGAAAGCCTCCCATACCCAAGCTTTGAATCCACCTTCATGTCAAGAACTGCAAGCTTTCTTGCGGCATCAACCTTTCTAGAGGTATTGTTGAGAGAGGGGAAGGAGATTTTTGCACGGGAGGGCAGAGCAAGGGAGCTTTTTTTCACAGCACAATCAGTTGTAGGCAGGCACATGAAATGTGAAATAGAAAAGTCTACGTGGCAAATATTTATTGGAGGGCTGTTATTAGAGGGATAACAGACCGAACTGTGAAAAGATATTCTCTTAAGTTATTCATGTATTAATCTCGATCACATGTGTCGAGATGAAATGTACATATAACATTGGCAACGGCAACGTCCATCGAGAGCTGACAAACTTAAAAGATCATAATACGTAATCTTACTCTTATTATATTATTAACAGGTTTGATTACAAGGCGGGGCAAGTTGATTAATGGGTGCGTGCAGTAATGAGATTACGTGCTTAATTGGTCGGATCGAAGCTCAAGAATCAATTGATAAATTATTAGTCAATTTGGAGGTTCGATTTCTTGTCAAGGAAAACTTTATTCGTACCCTCATTTATCACACCATATTGGCCGATTACTATAACATTTCTTGACATTTTGTTTTCGGGCTGAGATTTCTTATGCTACAAAAAAATTACTTATTTATGATTAATTAATTCTATCAAAATGATTATTTTAATTAAAATTAATTATAAATAATCTTTTAATTATAATAAATTAATTACAAAAGTTCAATTTTCTTTTAGTGTAACTTGTCATGGCCCCCACACTACATTAATGGTTTACTTGTAACTAAAGTCTATATATCTAACTAGCTAGTTTGCTCTATAGTTTATATACGTTCTGGACACGTTATTGCAGCTTTAAAGTCATACTCAAGTTATTCCCAAGAAGCGATTTAATTCGCCAAACGACGTTTTTCATGGGAATATTCAGATTTCTTACGTGAATTCTTATTTTATCCTACAGATAGGTAGAATATAATCGATCGATAGACCTCGTAATATTAACTACTAGTGAATAAACTACATTAATAATTAGTTCTAGCTACTATTTTCATTTTTTCTAGAATATTTGTATAACAAATTAACTAAAACCATCTCTTTTCATTTCATCTTGTTTAATTATTATAATTTTTTTAAATTATCATATAAAATATAATAAAAAATTTAATTTTTTAAATTTTAAAATAAAATTAATATTAAAAAATTATATTATAATAATATTTTATTTAACTTTTAACAAAATATCTTATTTCATTTTATATGAATTGTGTAATCAAACTGGTCTTAGAATTTTTCTAGAGTTTAGACTTATCAAAAGATTTTTTAGATTTTAGACCACTGATAGTTTTTTTCTCAGAAAATGCTAAAGAATAGTTGGGTCCAATAATGTGGACCGATGTCTTTATTTATTTAGTTAGTGATTAAGAAAAATATTTTTAATAATATTGTGATTTTTTTGCGATTTTTTGTAAATGTTAAAAAAATATATGAAAAAATAGAAATAAAGAAAAAATATGAAATACACTTATAGGGAACTTTCGGTGGCTGTAGATCAGGCTGGTCAGCCCCTCAGTTTTTTGGATCATTGAAAAGAGTGATAATGTTCATACATGGATTCTGTCGTATTGACGGTAGAAAGCGACGTACGTACGTCGACGTGCCGGTCGGTGAGCCTGTTCGCACAGGGTCTTTTGACTTTAATTGTATGTGGCTAATTTCCAGGATGGTCATTTGCTGGCCGAAGATACATAAGTTTCTTCACCAACTAATTTTCCAGGATCAATTAATAATATTAATTGAATGGTCCAGTTCCAAGTGGAGATGGAGACGGACACATTTGATGAGTCCTATAGTATTTGATGAAGCTTATGTAAGATTTTTAGACAAGATTTACATGAACAATATTTAATGCCATGTTTATCTCAATTGCATTGAATAGATTATTCAATTTAGAGGAATAATATTTGTAGTCTTTTTTTTTGGTGCGCCAGGCCCTTGTAGAAGTGCAATGCATGGGCGACGCTCGAAGGTCCCAGCAGCAAACTACTGTGATGGACCTTCCCCCAAGAAAAATTAATTTAATATCATGTGGTCCATCGGACCACGTATCAGATATTAAACTGATAAGAACAGATACTACACTTGATCTTAAGTGTATATATATATATATATATGTAAGTTTTGCCCATTCATTTTGAAAAAAATTAAATAAATCTTGAATCCATATGAAAGAATAATTCTTTTAATGACGAACCTACTTTTTTTAAAAAACGTGCACGCGAGAGGGCTTGTTCATATTAGACTCTAGTTAGGACTGTATTTAACATTACTCTTCAATTTATTTGATAATACTTGACATGGTCAATATATAATTATGGTTAATTGATAAATGATCAATCGATTTTAATTCATCTGAAAAGGATTGAGTGAAGCTAGGGTTCTATCTCTGACCCATTCCACAGGGTGCATTATCATCGATAGTCGGTAGTCATATTCCACAGTGGAAATTCCACTACTGGCATAGTTAGCCCGGCCAGTACCCTTGGTGTTTCCCTACCAAACAAGAGTCTGTATCTTTCTCTAGATACATATTTTCATGATTTCTCCTTTCAACAATTGCTACCCAAACCCATCGATATTGATGTAAATTAATCAATTTCCTTCCCAAGTAGACGGTGGATAGATGAGGTTGTCGTTGTCTATAACCAGGCCAAGAGCTGGCATATTATCAAAACTGACTCAAATTTGTCAATTCTGTAGATATCAGTTCTAAAGAGACAGATTTTGGAATATAAAAGGAATTTTAGATCTATAAGTGATTAATTTAATTAGAACCCAGAAAGAGTTTTTAATCTTTTACCAACCCGCATGCATCGACAATGAAGGAAACAAAATATATATATATATATATATATTCAATATATTATTATTTCAAGTACTTATTAATAATTATTGGTTTTATCTAACTAATTACATATAAAATTTAAGGTTGACCATGCATGTATATACACGAAATATTAGGAAATTTTTTAAATTAATTAGTTGTATTTTATGTTGATCATTTAGTGATAATTCAGTAATTTATAAATTTACTTGAGCTATTTAATTATGGTCAACTTTTGGGTGTACAGCGGCACAGCCCATGCAGCATGGTGTGTACATGAGATGGAGTAGTAGTACTATTGTCCAATGGTTGGCTTACAAAATGCATGCTGCTTTAATTGACTATGCAACGCGAGGTGCACAAGCTCCATCTCTAGTCATTTCCAAGCGGTTTCTCTTATGCTTAGAAATATCCAGCCCCATATTATATAATATAATAACATCTAAAAAATTAGTGCTGCATACACGGAAAAAAATTAAACACTATTGATGTCGTGTTAAAAAATAAGGTCAACTTTAAACAGTAAAACTCATTTATTTAATTAATATTTTTTGATTTATAATTAATTTTTTATGGAGAGAAATATATAGCTCGTGATAGTTAGTTGATATTACCTTTTATTCAAGTGTAGGAAATAATTTGAGTTGGATGATATTTATGGATTGACGGATTATACGACGTTGATAGAGTTGTATTATTTCGAGAAAGCAGATCATCGCAAATATATATGACAATGAAGTGTCATCTTTTGATCTTAATCTCAATCCTTAATTAGAAAACTAAACCAAATGCAAAATAAACGAAATGAAACAAGCTTGCTAAAAAATTGGAAATATTTGCTATTGGGATGGGGTTCTTGCCTTGCATAAAATATTAATCCCCTGAAACTTCATCCCATCTTGCCAACCTAGTATTCAATTGAGTAATCAGCCATCTTTGTTTGACTTTGATACTGCCAATCTCACCCACTTAAAGATCCTATTTTTCCGCAATTACCAAGAGCAATTTGTCTATAAAATGCCAACAAACATTGTCACAAATCCCTCAAATACTAGACTCTTCATACCCAACACACTGCAACAGTACTGTAAACAAACAACATGGAGCATTTTTATCTCTCCCTTCTCCTCCTCTTCGTTTCCCTCGTCTCCCTCTCCTTCTTCGTCCTCTTCTACAAACACAGATCTCAATTCACCGGCCTGAACCTTCCCCCGGGCAAGACTGGCTATCCGGTGATCGGTGAGAGCCTCGAGTTCTTGTCCACCGGATGGAAAGGACACCCGGAGAAGTTCATCTTCGATAGGATGACCAAGTTCTCCTCCGAAGTCTTCAAAACCTCCCTTCTTGGGCAGCCGGCTGCAGTCTTTGCCGGTGCAGCATGTAACAAGTTCTTGTTCTCCAACGAGAACAAGCTTGTCATTTCTTGGTGGCCCGACTCAGTTAACAAAGTGTTCCCTAGTTCTACACAAACCAGCTCTAAAGAAGAGGCGAAGAAGATGAGAAAGCTGCTTCCCAGTTTCCTTAAGCCCGAAGCTTTACAAAGGTACATCGGTATCATGGACACAATTGCTGCAAGACACTTTGCTGATGGTTGGGAAAACAAGAAGGAAGTTGTTGTATTCCCTCTCGCAAAAAGGTACCAACTACCATTTCTTCAAAAATTAGTGATCTTTTCATGCATGCATTCGTAAGTTTACACCATTGACACTGCATTAGACGTAAAAATCTCGAAAAATTAAGATAATGATCTTTTATCTCAGATATATGTATTTATATATGAATTGGTTATCCCTGTCATCAACAGCTATACATTCTGGGTGGCTTCCCGCGTGTTCATGAGTGTTGAAGATCCCGAACATATAGCAAAATTTTCCGAACCATTCCAGGTGCTGGCGTCGGGGCTCATATCAATTCCCATTGACTTGCCAGGGACACCATTCAACCGCGCAATCAAAGCCTCAGACTTTATTAGGAAGGAGCTCCATAAGATCATTAAGCAGAGAAAGGTTGATTTGGCGGAGGGGAAAGCAACTCCAACACAAGACATATTGTCTCACATGCTTTTGACCTGCGACGAGAATGGACAGTATATGGGTGAACTCGACATTGCCGACAAGATTCTCGGTTTGCTCATCGGTGGACACGACACAGCCAGTGCTGCCTGCACCTTCATTGTCAAGTATCTTTCGGAGCTTCCTGATATTTATGAGGGAGTTTACAAAGGTAAATATATATATTTTTCATTTCTGGTTTGTTAAATATTGTCTTCTCAATTTGCATAACTTTAATTTTGCATGTTTAATGCCTATAAAAATTGTACGTCTAGATCATATTATAAATTATGGGATCATTCTTTTCTCTTTTATAATTTCTTTTCTATAATTTTTTATTGGTGATGATCTTAATAAAAGGAAAAAACAAACAATCTCACTCAGATGGATTGATTATAAATATAGGGAATTTAATTTCTTGGCAGATACTCATAATCTACACAAAAATAAAAAAAAAGTAATACTAGATACAATTTTAAGATATGCAAGTCTTACGGGCGTACTCTTTTTTACAAAAGTGTGGTTTACATTAAAAAATAATTTTTTATTTAGGTCTAAATTTGTCCACTTTTTTAATAGGAGTCTAGTAAGGGTACTTCCATCTACACCCTAAAATTATAAATATTATTTTTCATATTATATGAACTAATTAATTGGGAAACGCAAAAATTATTATTATTTTTTTTGTTAAATGTGAATATTCAAATTAACTTGCGCGCGCGCGCGCACACATATATATATATATATATATGTATATATATCTTGACTGGATCAGCTGCGGGCCTGCTCTAAAGTCAAACTCTCTAGTTTTGGAACTGCATATATACAATCTGATCTCTTGCTTTGAATTTAAGCAATATCGATCATGCATGTTCGCATGCATAATTTTTATGTCTTTAGCACATGGACGACATGGATGTATTCTAAGGACATGATTTTGATGGACCACCTAACTAATTAATACCATTTTTTTTTCATTCCTTAAGCCGGCCAAAATATATTTACTGCAATTTTATATAATATATTGAGCTTTATATTAATTAGTCATGATTTCGGCTTGATCAATTGTTTAGAGCAAATGGAAATAGCCAAGTCAAAGGCGCCAGGGGAGTTATTGAACTGGGATGATATTCAAAAGATGAAATACTCATGGAACGTGGCTTGTGAAGTGTTGAGACTTGCCCCACCCCTACAAGGAGCTTTCCGGGAAGCCCTTACTGACTTCGTCTTCAATGGTTTCTCCATTCCAAAGGGCTGGAAGGTATTAATTAAAAAAATATTTTAAAAAAAAAACTAAGAAATATATATAATAGCTAATTGGGTAATGATTTTCTTATATATTATTTATTGTGCATGATGTGCAGCTGTACTGGAGTGCAAACTCAACGCATAAAAGTGCTGAATACTTCCCTGAACCTCAGAAATTTGACCCGACTAGATTTGAAGGAAATGGACCTGCTCCTTACACATTTGTTCCATTTGGTGGAGGACCAAGAATGTGCCCTGGAAAAGAATATGCCCGTTTGGAAATACTTGTTTTCATGCACCACGTAGTGAAAAGGTTCAAGTGGGAGAAAATGATCCCTGACGAGAAAATTGTAGTTGACCCCATGCCCATGCCTGCAAAGGGTCTGCCCGTTCGCCTTTTCCCTCACAAAGCTTGAGTAGTCTGTCGGTACTCGGTCGGGTCAAGCTCAACTCGATCATCAAAATCCTTGTTAATTTATTATAAGGCTGTTTTCTTCCTAAACTCCTCATCATGTGCGAGAATCTCTTTAAGTTTCTATATATATATATATATATCAAGGTCCATTTGTTTTTTCACCTTCTTGTGTCGAGGGTTCCTCATGTCTTGTTGTGTTTAATGCATATGTAATAGCTTATTCCGCTTGATGTATCAAAGACATACATATATATATATATAACAAAATGTATACCAGAGATCTTCGCTTATTCCACTTAGCATGAATTGATATCTTAAATTTTTCCACGAAGATCATCATATACCTTCGATAAATATTTCTTAAAGTCAAGAGAAATAAATACATGAATACGGGGATTCACGATATTCGATATTGAGCTCCACATGATCATTATTCACAAATAAAATTAAATGTTGCATATATATATATAGTCCACATGCATGTCTATCTCGCATTCTCTTTTCAAATTGCAGTTAGTAATATTTGGGATCGATCAGTGTGGAAAAGTCTTAACCATGCGCGCGCGCAGTTACTTGACTAATCGAATGATTTGGCAAAAATTGTACATCAAATTGATAAAGTCATAAAAGTCTTATCAGCCGGCAAGTTTGGATTAATTTATAAATTAATTCTGAGATCAAGATTCCAAACATGTCACCGGCAGCACGCCAGGCATATAATGCATTAAACAGTGTGGGATTTGAAGTTTTTCTAGAATAATTTGCGGTAATTTTTATTACAGGGTGCATGGGCTGGCTAGCGGTCCTAATAATACAGGAATTTTTTTTTTAAAGTTTTTTGTTTGTTTGATATCCAGACATTCATGATTTATAACGGATTAATCAATCAATACAAGCTGTTCTTATCAATCCCCAAAGCTTGAGCAACAAACATGGGAACATCATTCCACCACATATCTATATTATCAACATTCCAAGCATAACGTGCTAATCTTAAGCCACCTCATTTCCCATGCGATGAACATGCTGAATTTCAACTTCACAAAAATAATGCAACAGGCTTTTAGCCTCTTCAATGAAATTACCATCGGCTGAAAAGGATCTTGCTCCTCTTGCATTTCTTTACCATCAACAAATAGTCACTCTCAATAATAATTTTGGAGATACCCAAATGGACACAAAGTTGTAAGCCCTTTAATAAATCCAGAAGTTCAATAATTGCAGAATCATCTAAGTCATTTTCCACATTACTAGCAGCCATCACTAAACTTCCTTTGTCATCTCTAAGCACGACATCCACACCAGCTTTTTGCATAAAAAAAAAAAGAAACATAACCCCATCTATTTTCAGCTTTAATAAACCCACTGTTGGTGGTTTCCAACGGTACATTATCTTAGTCTTCATTGTTGAAGTTATCATCAGTTCCTTATAAGTTTTCTGCAAAGACAAAGTATAATCAATGACTTTAAAAGGCTCAATAAAACTTCTATCAATCTGCATTTTATTTCTTTTGAACCAAAATCCTCAAGTAATGAAGAAAAACATAGTCAAATCTAATTGATTACCCTTTTCCATCACATATGTAGTAGCGGCCAAGAAATCCATCCGTGTATCCATATTCTGCATAAAAGGTAGATAATTCTTCCACAGATCCCTAATTGGTGGACAGAAGATTAAAGCATGCAAAACATCCTCTACCATCCTTACAAGCTCGCCAAGCAAAAGTCTTAATTTTTCTAGGGATCTGCATCTTCCAAAGCCACCTCCATAACTTAGACTGATTTGTACCTTTGGAACTCTCCCCCTGATTTCTTCTATGTTGTTCTTGAATAAATCTATAAGTACTACGAACACTAAAATTTCCATTCTTCTCTTGTGTCCTTATCCATTTGTCCTCATACTTGTTTGATGACAGCATGATCTTTAGTATATTGGCAGCAATAATTGGATTGAAAAGAGTTCTAATGTACTCTAACTTCCACCACTTAGTCTCTTGGTCTATAAATGTATTCATTGTAGCTTCCATATGATGTCCTTGTAGTGTATCTATTTCCTAAACCAGAGGCTTGTTATGAGTAATGTTAGATATAAGTTGATCCAAATAAATAAGGTATGTACTAGGGATGAAAACCAACCATATCGGTTCGGTTTCGATCCAAATCCGAAATTGCACAGACATGTTTTTCAGGGGGTGATGCTGACCAAAACCGACCGATGAAGGGGGGTAAAACCGGCTGGCGTAGTTTTTGCCGGTTTCCATCGATTCAGCGGTGTCCTCATCAGTTTTCACTTCATTAATTCATTAAAAAATTTTACAAATCTCACAACAAATATCACAACAAAACTAGAAAAATGAATTGAAGATGAGTGAGAGCCGACAGGGAGACAAGAGACAGAGCTGAGAGGGAGATTAGAGAGTTGGAAGGGAGATGAGAAGGAGATGACATTGAAGGGAGAGAGAGAGAGAGAGAGAGAGAGAGAGAGAGAGAGAGAGAGAGAGAGAGAGAGAGAGAGAGAGAGAGAGTTGGCATCAGAGAGGGAGAGAGAGAGAGAGAGCTAAGAGGGAGAACAGTGTAGAAAGTGAAACGATGTAAGAGGGAGAATGGTCTATTAAACCAAATGAAGTCGTTTCATATATATATATATATATATTTTTTTTCAAAATTGTGGGTTTAAAAAGACGTCATTTTACTTAAATATAAGTGAAACAATATCGTTTTATCTAAGATATAATATATATATAGATATATCTATATATATATATATGTTATGTTAGCCAGTTCGGCGGTTTGATCCTAGCTCAAACTAAGACTAAACCGGCTGACATTAGTGTCACTCATTTTATACTGCTGGTTGACCGATTCTCCACTAGTTCGAGCTCATTCCTCACTTCAGCAGTCGGTTTACGTTGGTGACGATTGGTCTGATTGGTTCCTACATGTACACCCGTTGTATGCACATTCTCTTTGTAAAAAAGTGAGTCCTACTAAAAAGAATGAGTAATTTTTTTTAACACATTTTCAAATAGTAATTTACGTTTTTACAAAGAGATTGTGTGTGGGAGTACTTGTCTGTTTGAAACTTTACTCTTTAATTATATATCATGTGACTTTACGGGTTCTCCAAGATATCTTTTCATTTTTCTGACTTCCTGACTATTATTCTTATATATTTAGGGCATCTAGTCAAAAGACTTTTTAATTAGTTTGCATTCAATTATTTCATGTTTTGGAGACTTTAGCTGACATAATTAAGGAGGCAAGTAAGTACAACAGTTATTCCATCAGTGTCTTGAGCAATTAATATAAACCTTTTCAATAAGAGACTATATTAATCCTTTTTGACAGACTCGAAGTCAAGCATCTTAATTCTGATGAGAATTTTCCTCGTCTTTAAAGAAACTCGTGTTCCAACTAAATTTCAATGATTTCGTTTAGGAATATTTCCACCTTCTATTCATGATGTCTATAATTTCGACGTAAAAGATAATTTCGTGGAAAAGGAGAATTTTCCTGATGCAAATACCAGAACAATTGCCTCCTAATTATTAAGGCTTAGACCATAAATTCAATACTAATTAATTTGGTCCCTGATGATCTCAACCTGTTATTTCTCCAAGATACTAACTAAAACAACCAATTAACTTGTCACTAAAAAATATTTCAATCTTCAACATCTGAATTTACAAATTAATATTTTCTAAACAACCAAAAAGTGACCATTTGGTCGGTTTGACAGAGAAATTGAGCTAGAAACTTAGATGTTCGATCTCATCTATGTATACTACAAAAAAAAGCAAAATTGGCGGCGTTTATAGCCGCGACATTTTTTTATGCGCCGGTAGTTATATAAATTTACCGGCGCTTAATGTTTCTGCCGGTAAATTTTTTAGATTCCCGGCGTTTACTTTATTACGCCAGTAATAATATTTAGGTTTAGCGACATTTACATTAACGCTGCCAAAATAGCAATTATGCATCGGGAAATTAGTAGTTTCCCGGCATTTAGATTGTTACGCCGGTAGTAATATATGTTTTTGGTGGCATTTAAACAAATGCCAATATATTATTAATTTTACGCCGTTATATTAACCGTGTTTGCCGGCATTTTTAATCCACCGCCAATAATAATATATAGCATCAACGGCATTTCACAAAACGCCGACAATTGATAGAGTTTACGCAGATAAAATAATGAGTTTTTTGGCGTTTATATCGTTTGAACAAATGCCGGCCATTGATTAACTTTACGCTGGTAAATAAGTAGTTTTCCGGCGTTTATATTGTTACGCAAGTAATAATTATATAGCATTGGCGGCGTTTACCAAATGCTGAAAATTGATCAATGAAACACCGTTAATTGATAAATGGGCCAAAGTATTTATTCTGACGTCGGTAATAATATATAACGTCAGCGATGAAGGCTATTATAAATTTATTGATAGTAAAATAAATAATAATAAAAACTTATTTAAATGATACGAAAATACCCACAAAATCTTAGTTGAATTTCTAGGATGCCCTACCTGTAAATGCCATATATTGCATTCCGGTTCTAGAGGGAGGGAGGTTAAATAGAACTAAAGAAGAGAGTTCGCACGTCGAGATCTTAATGTGACGGCGATTAATTTCTTTCCTTTAATATTTAATAAGTAATATACAATATAGTAATGTAAGTATTGTGCATTCATTTTAAAAATTGTGCAAGTGTCGTACAATATTCATTTTGAAAAAAAATCGTCTATTATTAAAAAATTAATCTTTTAATATGGATCTCATATTTATTCTTTTTTTTAAAAAGAATATGGCGTTTGCAAATTTTATGACAAAATATGTTAAACATCATACTAAGATTCACAACTTCCAAAAAGAGTAGTAAAACATATGCATAATCCAGCACTTATCCTTTTATAATCCGTCCTAATTCCAACTTAGCAAAACAGAGCAAATGTCGATATATGACATAACCATTAATTTAATCTTAACTAAGGAAAGCTGCAAATACCATTAAACAGAGCAAACGTTGATATATGACAAATACCATAAATATAGTCTCAATTATAGTCTAACTTGTAATCCTGACCCTCAATCATTGTCCTCATCATTCTCTTCCGCCTCTTCATCTTCCTCTTGATCTTCCTCCTCTTCAGCATTTTCCTCTTCTTCATCTTTCTCTTCCTCTTCATTCTCATTTTGATTTTTTCCTGAAGCCTGAATATAAATTCACATTAGGGTCCAAAAATTTCAAAATAGGGTTGATTGATATCAACTAAACATATGTGGGGTTCTCACCTGTGCATGCACGAATGTGTTTACTAAGTTCCGCAAGTCAATTAATTCGTTCCGCATTTTATCAAACTCTTCCTTTGATATACCATTTTCTTGGTTTGAAGTTGGTAGTGAATGTTGACAAGTTTGCTTTGTAGGGATTGGCCCAAACCCCAAACCGCGCACACGTCCGGGCCGTTCTAGGCCCATAACTTTCGAGTAAACATCATCTGATTTCCAAGTCATGGTTCCTCCAGACCCCATTTCTATAGGATTCGCATCCTGTGTTAAAAGTTCCTCCATCTCAACCTGTAATAGACAATAAAAATACACATTATTCTCCATCTTATAAATCCATTAAAATTAAAAAGTAATAAATTTGAAAATAAACATACCACTTTCTTTCTCGTTTCATCATTGTAGTGTGTGCCATCCTTTTTCTTATGGGTCTTGACAAACAACTGGGCTCGACTTGGCAATGCTCCAGTTGATTTTTTCTGCTTCCAATATTTTAGATTAAATACATATATCGAAAACAAAGAACTAACAAATATTCAACAATAAATAAATATTAATTAAATAAATACCACATCATGGGCATATCTTGCTAAACTTTTTGATCCTCCACTGTGAACAATCACCTGCTTCTTACGACATTCCTTGTTTTTATTACATTTTGACTACAATATCACAAAGATTATGAGAATTATGAAAATAACTAGTTGGTTGACTTTATAAATCTATAACAAAAATGTGCGCAATGTTACCATATATTCTGGATCGAACCAAAGATTAGCCAACTCTGCCAGTTGCTCTAAGTCCACCATATCGGGACTTGCCCTTGCCACAACTTGTGCTGCAGAGGTGTCTTTTTCATTAAGTAACTTTTTCTTCAACTCATGCTTGTAGTCTTTCCATTTCTTCCCCAAGTCCTTTAGTATCCATTTTTTGAATACATCCAATTTGTCATCGGGAACTTTAAACTTGCCCTATAGTCAAAATAAATTTACACAAGTGTGTGAGTAACTTTCTAAAAAAAACTTCAAAATATACCTATTAATTATTAATAATGTTTTAATATGATTTTATAAAAAATCATACTTTTATAAGACCCCACGCTTCCTCCTTCACGGTATTAGGCACCGACCTCCAATCTTTGTAAATTATTGGAACCAACTTATTACTTCTCGCTATCAGACCACCAAACCTTACCACCTTTGAGTCTTGCTTTTTTATAGGTTGACCAAGAAGATTAATCTCCATTTCAATGCGCTCCCCTTCTGGAAGATGCCAAATATCAGGAATCGAGTGCAATTGTCTCTTTACTCGATCGCCATTACTATCTGCAAAAATGGATTTAGTTACATTGTTAGTATTTTGTAAATCTTCATTCATAGTTAAACAAATAATAAGTAAGAAAAACATAAACATACCTACGACGACGACGAAGCGATCTCCAATGTCGAAACACAAGTTGACATTTTCTGCTTCTAAACTAGGTGCTACTGGTACAGATGTGCATGGCTCGGTCTCTCTTCTCATCTCCGTATGTGTGGATAGTTGTCCTCCCATTTGGCTAGATGGAGAAGGTTGGGTCTCTTGCTGTGAAGATAATGATGGTTGTGAAGGACAATCTATAGATGGTGATGACTCCACCATCCTATTAATGGAAAGGGGTGGCCCATCGACAGAGGGTAATAAATGGGCCGCTCTATCAGATTGTGTCTCGCTATGGACAGCTTGTAGTCTAGTAGATTGTCTTCTCAAGTGTGGTATGGTAGTCTTTGCCTTCTTTTTTGGACCCATTGTACCTATACAAAAAAAAAAAAAAATGATTATATGCAAATCAATAGATTTTATAATATTTTGAGCATGATATGAGGTAGATTTATGTGATAAGAGATATCATATTTTTTTAAACAAAATTAAAGAGAGGGTAGTCACATGTCCATTAGTGACCCCCGTCCAAATTTATTAATAAACCCTCACTTGTGGCGGAGGAATACCATAGTAACAATCAAAGTACCTGGATTTTACAAAAATATATAACAAAATTAAAAAACCCAAGTACTAACAAAACGATATAGCAAAAACAGTACCACTAAACATGCCTATATAAAAGAAAATTGATGTAAACAAGCCTATAGAAATATAAACGAAACCTCAACACTATTAGCGAGTTTCGATTGTCATTCCATCTATGTCGTTTCGTGTCCACACAATATCGTCAATACCAAGTTCAATAGCTTCATTGTTGGAAGTGTTAATACAATATTCATTGACTAAATATTCATCCTCATCGTCGTCAGTCACTTCCTTTTCACCAGTGTCATACATGTCTCTTGGTTTTGTCTTAACGACGACAACCCAATTTGGGCATCTTTCATCTGCCACATAAAATACTTGAGATACTTGGGAAGATAAAACAAATGGATCATCAGTTATCCGACTATCAGTGTGTACTAGATGAGAAAAATTTACAATAGTAAAGCCAAACTCGTCCTCCTTGAAACCTCTACCTCGAGCAACGTCTGCCCAATCACATTTGAATAACACATATCGGGACCCATCATAATACATAACCTCAATTATGCGTGTTAATTGGCCATACCAAGCAGGGCCATCTTGATCAGTACACACACTAACACCACAATTCTGAGTTAGATATAAAATTATAATAACATTATCTTATATGTAATATATATAATAAAATAATATTATATATTATATATTATAATTATATATAATATAAAAAAATATTGTATTATATATTTTAATTATAAAAAGAATTGAAATATTTGGATGAAATATTTATTAGAAGGAAAGAGGCCAACTTTTACATTACGGTGAATGATTTTAGGATCACAATGACCATGCAAATAAGCAAGCCCCCTTGCATATCCTAATGCAATGCGTTTTCATTTTTGGATGGAGAGTTTGAAGCAGTTGTTGGAGAATTTGGGTTGGCTAAATTGATGGATTACAAAGATACTCATGTCACTACTGCTATACATGGCACAATTGGGCATATAGGCTATAGCACCGGAGTACCTTTCAAGTGGAAAGTATTCAGAGAAGGAAATAGGCCAAATGAGGAACGAAAAGTCTAATAAACATGGGGCGCGCGTTATGTGTACGTGTATATAGCTGAGTTCCCTCAAAATTTTTCCACAACAAAAACGGGTCCTGAGCGGCAACTTCAAACTTTTGTCAAATTTTCAATCAAAACTTGAATCTCCCTCTCATTTCTAATTAACCCTAACCCGCTGCAACTCATCCATCCCTCCCATAAACTTAAGCGTTTTGTCAAGCCGGAGCTTAATTCCTCACGTCAGGCCGGAGCTTAATTCCTCACGTTCTCCCTTCGTTCTCATTTTAATAAGTTTCTGTCAAGCCGGAGCTTAATTCCTCAAGTCAGAAAAACCATGGAAATAGCCCAACCAACGTAAAACCATGGAAACAGCCCAACCAATGTAAAGCCAGCAACGTAACTCTATTTTTCTATGCAAAAAACAGAGCAATCCAGTCAAATGTAAATCTGTTTTGCTATGCTTACCGTTGCCTCTGCTTTGCAGTTATTTTTCTATAGTCTGTCAGGATCCGTAAGCTTTTTTACTGGTTTGGTATTCATCTATGTCTTCTATTTATTTTTATTGGTTTGGTATTCATCTGTGTTGTTGATCTATTTATAATTACAAGAAATAGATATGTTTATTTTGTTAAATTTAACTTAGTTGTGATTTATGCCAATGATCCTTTTTTTCAGACCAAAACGCAATCGGACCATCTCTTGCAAGCTACAGGCCGGGTAACATCTCTCTATATATATATACACATGACCCCTTGCAATTGTTATATACCTTTCTATCTGCTGTGCATGATGTTTTTGCTGCATAAATTGTTGGAATATATATACAAAACATCCGTGCATGTAAAATCTTAAGTTTGCCTCGGATATTAACAAATAATCAGAGTGAATGATATTTTATCATAAAAAATTCAATTATTTAATGTCTAATTGCATTTTGTAATGATTATTCTTGTTTATATATGCCTCATTTCAATATTGAATATAACTTTCATCATGACCATATTCTTGATAGGGAACCTGTTGAGCTTCCCTCAGTGGACATGTTTGTGACAACTGCGGACCCTGTGCTAGAACCTCCTATCATCACTGTAAATACAATGCTCTCTTTGTTGGCAGTAGATTACCCAGCTCACAAGCTTGCTTGCTATGTCTCGGATGATGGCTGTTCTCCTCTTACCTACTATTCCCTTGTCGAGGCCTCAAAGTTTGCCCAACTTTGGGTACCATTTTGTAAAAGGTATGATATTTAAGTTAGAGCTCCTTTTAGATACTTTTCTAATGATCAGGTTATAACGCTCAGTAATAGCACAAAGGAGTTCCAACATGAAAGGAAAAGGATGAAGGTAATAATAATTAATATTCATACCTGCCAGAGTTAGATTAATATTTCTAAGTATTTACTAATTAATTAGGTATAACTTAAAGAGCCAAGCTACCTGCTTTTTGTCTTTATCTCACGTAGGACGAGTATGAGCATCTTTGCCACAAAATTGAGGTTGCGGTCCAAAAATCTGTGCCAACTTGTGATTTTACCGGGGATTTTGCAGAATTCTCTAGTGTAGAATGCAACAACCATCCAACTATTATCAAGGTAATTAACTGACTTTCCATTCGACTTGGACATATACTTATTTATATTAAGAGCAGTGCAGCACGGGTTCGGTCCCCATCGAGAAGAACAAAAGAAAAATTTTATTTTTATTTTCTTAAATATTAAAAAAAATCCAAGCATAACTAAAAATTAAAGCACTTCCTTAATTACTAAATAAAAAAATTAATCAAGACTTGTTTATTGGTGAGTGTAGCATTTTTGTTATATTAATGTAATCCCATGAACTAATTACCGTACTTGTTGGTTATTATATTTAGAAAAATGCTTAGTCCCTTGATTTTGTTCTCTCAATTTGACTGTAAGTGTGTTTTAATTTATTTATTTTTTAATGGTTGAAAAAATACAACTATTCTATTTATTTTATAGTGTTAAGGCTATCATTATTCTATTTATTATTAGATTGCATTGATTATATATGTTTTTGCATTTGCATTAGAGGTCCCTTGTAATTAACTAGATTTTCAATCTCTATGTTTTTGCATTTGCATTAGAGGTCTCTTGCATTACCAAATAGTTTACATTTTTAATCTCTATGTTTCTGAAATATATGAAAAGTTGATCTAATTCTATGTACTTACAAGATTTACATTTTTCAGATGCCGTGTAGATCATTTTTTAGATGTCGTGCCCAAGGTATACTCTGTTTTTTGGTATTTTGAGTAGGATATATAAACGAGCAGATCATTTTAATCTTACCCATTATTTGAATCTGGACCATTATGCTTTCAGCTACTAGATTAGAAGCTCTCCAGCTTGAGGATTGTATGATATTGAATATGACCCAAAGAAACATTTTGCAAGCTCAACAATTGCATAACTTTTTTGGTTATCGATTAGAAGTTTCAGCTATTGATTTATGGTTACTCTCTATTAATTTAGTATAATTTTTTTTGATCTTTTCCAGGCTTAACGATTGCATAACATTTTCCAAAAAATTATTGGATAAATGTGAAGAAGTACCCATGAAAGAAATGGTCTTAAAGCTAATGACAAACACAATGTGAAGACGAAGAATTATTTATGAAGAACTTTTATGTGCTTTGATTTGTAATTTTTTTTATTATATGAATAATGACCCATTATATCATATTTATTATTAATTGATATATTATATTATTTTATTGTGAGATATCATATTATTGGTGCATTAGTAAATACCGTTAATTAATGCAATGCGCCAGTAATATATTTATTGCGGTGTTTATATTAATGTTGCTAATTTAAAAAAATATGCTAGCAACAAATTAGTAGTAGTGTTTACAATTAGCTGCAATGCAGAAAAAAACAAACTCATGGTGACGTTTAGATAAACGCCATTAATAAATTCAAGGTGTTGCTAATGTACTATTAGTGACATTTAAATAAAAGCCGCTAATTTGTATGATGTGCTGGCAACATAATGTGGCGGCGTTTATATTAACGCCGCTATTTTAAAAAAATACCGTCGTTTAAATAAACGTCGTTAATAACTTCGCCAAAATACTATTAGTGGCATTTAAATAAATGCCGCCAAATTGTATGATGAGTCGGCATTGTACTAGTGACGGTGTTTATCTAATCGCCATTAAATTAGGTCATTAGCGACGTTTAGATAAACGCCATTAAATTATTTAAGGTGCTGTCGCTAATGTACTATTAGTGGCATTCAAATAAATGCCACCAATTTATATGATGCGTCGGCACATTATTAGTAGCGGCAGTTATCGTAACGCCGCTATTTTAAAAAGTGGCGACGGTTAGAAAAATGCCGTTAAAAAATTCAATGTGCCGCCACCAATGTACCATTAGTGGCATTTAAATAAATGCCGCCAATTTATATTATGCGTCAGCAATGTAGTAGCAGTAGCGTTTATGGTAACGCCACTATTATATGCAAGGTAAGGCAACGATAAAGTATTGGCGTTTCGAGAAACGCTGTTAATGTAGATAAGGTGGCGGCGTTTTACGAAATGCCACTAAATTGTATACAAATGCCACTAATGAGATTTACGAGTACCGGCATTTGCACAACCGCCGGAACATGGGAAATAGCGACCCTCCAGTAACGGCGGACGGTTACGCCGGTAGAAAAATGCCGCAAATTAATTAGCGGCGTTTTTTGAGATAGTTACCAGCGCATATCCAACGCCGGCAATTCTATCTTTTTTTGTAGTGACGTAATGGACTTAGTTTAAGTTTTGGATTTGAACCATGTTAATGTAAAATGAGTGTGTTGGCATATTTTGGGCTGTATGGAGTTTCGCATGCATCATGTTTTTCGAGAAGGTAATATGGTCGCTAATTTTCTTGCCAAAAGGGGAGCTGGGGGTTTCAATATGGATTGGTCTGCTAATGACTCCTTACACGATCAGCTCCGTGGTCTGCTTCGTATGGACAGAATTGGTCTTCCCTACTTGCGCTGTTCTTAGTCCTGGTACGTTTCTCTTTTGTTTTCTTGAAAATTGTATGTTGGTTGCTCGTTTTGCAGGTGTTTTGGCTTTGGTCCTGGCTGTTTGGTTTCTGGTTTTTACGTTTAGTTGGTTGGTTGTTTTAGGCATGTTAGAGTTGGTCTATTTTTTGGATGTTTTGTTCTTTTGGCTTGGTTTGTTTGGACACTTGGTTTTGGGTCTTTTTTCTCAGTATTTATCTTGTAAGCCCCCAAGTGTTATGATGTTACCACGGTATTCCTCCGCCATAAGTGAGGGCTTATTAATAAAATTGGGATGGGGCCGCTATGTGGGTGGCTACCGGCTCTTTGGTAAAAAAAAAAAAAAGTGTGTTGGCATATTCATGTGAAAAATTGAGTTAAAAAATTGTACATGTTGTAATTTGAGTGATGATTGGTTGAAGAAAACTGACAAAAGGGCAAGGAATTGGCATTAGCTCGACATTCGCTTTTCAGTGACTAGAGTGAACACAAGATAGAAAGTTCGCTTGATATTTACTCGACTTGTCACTCGAGTGGAAGTTTAGGTAAAGAGTTCGCTCAACAAGCACTCGACATGTTACTCAAGTGAACACCTAGATAGAGAGTTCACTTGACATTTGCCCAACTCATGGCTCAAGAGATGCTTGAACCTAATGTGCAGTTGACACTCGTTCAACATTCTGCTTGAACGAATGTTCAGAAATATGAATTTTGACTAGGGTTATGCATTGTATAAAAAAATGTGATATAAAAGGAAGCTTGCAGCTCAATTCTGGTGTGGGGGATATTGAGTAAAAAGTGAGGCTTTGAGCTAAGAACACTTGAGAGAGTCTTTGAAATTCCATTTCATATCCACGATTGATTTTCTCTATAAAATCAGATCTCCAACTTACTTGACTTGAGGTCAGGTACTGCAGAATCTATTGCTGTGAATTTTCTTTGGCTGTAAGAGATTTTGGAATTGTTGTCGACGTAGAGATCGAGAGATCCTTGTGGTGAAGCTATAAAAAGGCCAGAGGTCTAGAGTTGCATATGTGTAGAGATCAAGTGGATTGCTCGTGGTTTTACATGCTAGATTTAGTTACTACAAGGATCTTGTGAGTGTTTTTATTGTATTTTAATTAGGTAATGATGACTTACACCAAAGTGGTTTTAAATTTTAAAAATGTTCCTCAAATGAGCTTTTTTCTATTGATTTTTTTTTTGATTGACAAATAGTCCAATAAAATTGAAAAATGTATATACCTATTGCACCCCGCCCCCCTTCCCTTCTAGTGTTGTGTTAGGTTAGAATCACTGATTTTTTAAACCATGTATCTCATGATTGGTAATAGCTAGGCTTTATGACTGAATTTTATGCAGAGAGACTTTTAAGATTTTAGCATTGACATAATTCTTTCAGTCATGTTTGTTCAAGTATACTGTAAATTTGGAGTAGATAGGAGAACTCGTCCGCATTTTAAAATGAAATCTTCTAACCCAACTATTTCCATAGGCTGATCTCACAGATGGAGTACATAAGGTTCTTTTTTCTTTCTTTCTTTCTTTCCATTTTTTTTTAAAATTTATTGTTAAGTTCAAGGTGGGCTATGGACCCTTCTATATCAATCTATAATAGTGTTGGAACCACTTTATCAAGAGATATATTACAGCTTAGGCCTCATTTGGAGAATGATATCCAAGATAAAATATTTGTGAATAGTAATAAAATAGTTTGTAAATAGTAATAAAATAGTTTGAGTTAAAATATTTTTATTACGTTTTGGAAAATAAGAGAGAAAGAGTTAAATAAAAATATTATGCACTTTATATTATTAGAATATAATTTTTATTTAGAATTAGAGAAAATTGAATTATTTTTTGTATTTTGTTAGGAAGTTTAGGAAAATTGTAATGACTAAATAATGATTTAGATGAAAAAATTGAATATTTAAAATTAAAAAGTATTTGTATTTGAATTATATTTAAGAAGATGAGATGAGATAGAATGAAATGGGTTCCCAAATGAGGCCTTCGTGTATACCATTAAGTAGCGGGAAAATATTTCATGAGTAGCCACTACAACAAATACTGGCTTTTTCCGTGAAGCATTTTCGTCGAAATAACCAGGTGTTATGTGGGAATAATATTTTTTGTCACCATTTTCGCTGGTGACACGTTGGTGGCATATAATTCATGGACAATACTAGTTTATCCACCAATACAATTAGTCGGTGGGAAAAACACCTTTTAGCCATCGTATCAGGTGGTGTCAAAAATCTCGGCCCTCTGTGGCAAACTCCATGAACAACTCAGCTAAGGTGGTGAAAGATACCTCCTTTGTCACCACACTAACAGTCCGTAATATTTATTAGCCATTAGCCATTTGGTGACATGGTTAGTCGTATAAAGTCATTACCCACTCTAAGTGTTGTGACTTCATAATTTTTGGGATGACCAGATCTGGTTATAATTTAATTTTATTAACCTCAATACTTGTCGCAATAACTTATACGCCACCGGATGTCATGGTTGGAAATAAGTATTATAGATGATCCAATGTCATCGCAAAAATTTATTAGGCAGTTGTTGTGGACGTGACAAACAATAGTTACCATTATACCATCTGGTGGCAATTTGTATAATATCCATGGGAACTAATTCCCACAAATAGTTCTCGTCTTGTGACAATACACGTTTTGCCATCATTTTCGTTGGTGACATCGTGGTGGCATATAATCCATGGACAATAATAAATTAGCCTCCAAAAGGATTTATTTGTGGGAAAATTGATATTTGCGACCACAACTTCACATGGCATTATCATGGCACCCCAACACATAAACAAGTTTAGGTACCATAAATCGACGTGAGAATAGAAGATATAGCATGATTATGTTTGGTGGCCATTACTTAAAATATCCTGATTTCCAATCCGTCTGTTACCATCATTGGCGTGGTGGGAAGATGCTTTTTACCCACAGAACATGGCCATTTTATTTACAGGAAATCTACTTTTGCCACCATGCATGTACTACATTAAACTAAATTGTAATGCAATCCCCTCCGATTTCCTCATAAACGCTACTAGTTTTCATGAGGCGAACTATACAACAATTTGATCCCACCAACTTTCACTGGTGAAAACAAGCTAGTTGTCATGATGAGTGGTAGTGTCTAACCCTTTTATTCAGATGACATCCCAACAATGCAAACCAAATCCCATTCTGTACGTCTTGCTCTGCCAAATATTTACACCATTCATTATTCATATTCTCCTTAACCTTTGCAACACTTTTAGCCACCAGGGCAAAAATCTCCAACGATTATATAATTCTTGGACACTTAATGAATCAGCATTATATATATATGCATCTTCCAACATTATATATTAAAAATAACAGTTAAAGGCCATGAACCGTATATATGTTTGCAACTCAAATACCCTTACATACATGATGAAACACATATTCCCTCTCCAACAGCATCAATGATAACCAAGAGGTCCATATATGACAGTTTACTAAAATAATTAAAAGGGCTTCTTGCTGATAGTAGTGTTTGACAGGTGTTTGATTCCAGTCCCTGATTCCACACAGCATGTTGGTAAATGATGACCTGATAATTAGACAATAAGAACTATGTCAGCAAATAACAGAATTCTAATTATGGTATGAATTTCATTAAATGGTAGCTTGCTTCTATACTAATTGGTACAAGCAATCTTGTACATAATTAATTAGATCAAGAGCATACTGTCTATTTAAATTTTAAAATAAATACCTATACGTTGGTAGGCTTGGAAGGAAAATGCCATCATGTTGTATTCCTGTATTCACATGGAATTATTACTATATACCTAACATTCTGTAGTCCATGCTATTGCAAATCGTGCAGTTAATTGGCTGCTGTGTTTATAGTGTTTGCTATAGTTGAATTACAATCTATAGCCTTTAGATTATCATTCGTGAACCAATTCCCAAAAGAAGGAGCCCAATGAAAATTTGCTACAATCAATGCAATCTCCTAAAAACCCATTCACATGAGCTCTATACTAAGACTTACCATCTACCATACTAATTATATTTGGGATTAGTATAAACCCTCATACTAACGGGGAACCAAAATTGTTTTCCTATCATTGACCCACTGTTCAATTGGGCCTTTATATCTAATTATTTACATGTATCAATACTTAAGACTGCTGATTACCAATCGTTATTAACATCGTTACCACACCTAAGCATGGACACTATAATTGTGTTACACAGCTATTTTAGGAAAGGTGAGACACATTTAAATTCGCACTAAGCAGAACATATAGCTGTGATATATTCCAAGGACATACTCAGACCAGTGTCCTGACCTAAGTGCATTAGAGTTAGAGAGCCCCAGTTTCTTACTTAACATATAAAATAACATGTGAAGTTCCTTATCTTCTAACTAGTTAGTGTGAATTCCAAGACTGCACCTTATCTAATACCCTCTGTTTAGTTTATTAAAACCTGAATTAGAGGTTTAGGCAATTGAGGGTGTGTGTGAATATAGATATTGACTTGTGGATATTAATCTGGTAGTTCTCTTGCAAATTTAGATTTTGCAACTACTTTTATTTATTTCCCTTACTATTGAAGAAATACACCCCTAGAAAGTACCTATTTCCCTGGTAAGGTGCTTTATCATGAAACCAGTTCACTGCAACCAACATCCTCCATCCATGTGCACTGAAATCAATCTTCTCATTCTGCTAACCTGTATTTTTCAAAAGAGTTTAATCAGCATTTATGATTAAGTATTTGCAGCCTTACACACATAATCTGAAATTAAACATTATCCATCATAACTCGAATTAATTTCAGTACTTACCCATCATTCTCTTAGTAACAACTCATCAAAAATATAGGCCATCATTTTACTTTTCCTGTTGCAGTTGTTAATACATATCCACCCTAACTATAGTTGCATACGTTACCAAAATATCCTAAGTAATGACATAAGTCCATGGCCAACACATATCTACAAGGACATTTAACCCCTATCCACCAAAAAATGGCCATGTCAAACTGGCCCTCCACAAAAATTAACCCCACAAATGTTAGCCATCCACAAAAAAGTGCCCAATGATCTTAGAAAACTAATCATCTCTCTGAGTCTCTCTATGAGCCTCACTACCATCAGGTAAGTCAGTGTTCCGATAGCTCATTAAGAGCTTCTCATGTTCTGAGAAATTCTTTCTCAACTCTGCAATATCACCCAGCATGGAGTCTAGTTTTGCCTTGTACATTTTTGCCTCAATCTTGTTCTATGCATTCTCCACATTTCTGCCTCAATCTTGTTCTATGCATTCTCCTCCGACAGACGAATATATGCCCTACTATTCTTCATTGAAGGAGATGGGTCCGGAATCACCATGTGACCCCTCCCTACTGCATATCCAGGTCTGTTTCCCAATACCTCTTTGAACACACTCTCAGCTGCCTCTTCAATATCCTCCTCAGATTCCTTTTCAGCTAACCTCTCCATCATAAGATTCTGGAAAATTCAATACATGAAAAATGACTCGCCAGGTTAAACACCCTCACCAAACCATTTAAAAATAAACTAAAATTAGGAACTCTCTTACGTAATTATGTTCAGTGGCTGCGTTGATCCATTTACCCTTCCGGGTTGACCAATGTGTTTGCCTATAGAAGGCAACCATGTTCAGTGCTGCCTCCCGCTGAAACACACAATTGAGCTCAAAAGTTAGATACATATTTGACTCATTAACTGATTATGTTATACCCCTTGCTTAATTACAAACCTTCTCCTTTAAAATGCGTATAAAGGATTTGCGGCCACCAGCATGCTTGACCTTCAATTTAGATCTATTTGAACTGTTTCTCATGGACTTCTCCTGCATGAGAAACAATTAATTAGTATTTAATTTATAAATACTGCCTTACTCGAATTTTATATTAGGCAAACACCATTAGGGTTCAAACCTAATGGTCAACAGGATATATGTAAGATCATTTTCTGACTAAGAGTCATTTTAACTAACTATGTTAATGCATCTCTATAAATTCCCAAACTGGTCTACCTTGAATGCTGCACTTGCCCAGTATTCACATAGCTTTTCCCATACGTTCTTCTCCACCTTGTCCGTCCCACCACGTAGGGCCTCTTGATGTGATGCATATTTTAAATAAATTTTATGTAGTACATAATGATAAGTATTGTACTTATCTGCCAAATGCGTGGAAACCATCTCACGATGGTTGTCTCTACTCCAGTCAAGAACAAAATCTGCCTGTGAGATATACAAAAATAGACCTACGTTATATATAGAACTCTACACAGTGTATTTACGCCAACTGACATTGGTATACCAGCTTTTTAAGTTTGTTATCAATAGGTAAAAAGACCTACCCTAACACGGTCTATCAGCTCTGTCTTCTCGTCTTCAGGTACACGACTCCAACTAGCATGCCTCATGTCGGCATGTATTTTAATTATCTCCGTTGGTCGTCCAGTGAATAAGCATGCATTCTCACAAGATGGCCCCCGATAACCATCTTGTATAACCAGAGGTATCTTACCTACTTTCCTCATTCTTTCAAATAGCGTGCCCTTCGCTGGCCCTCGACCTCTTTTCTTAGTAGGTGGTTCTATATCAAGACATCAATTTGAGTGTAAATTCAATCAATATATTTCAATTATTACTGCCCAAGTGCACACTAACAACCTTGTATCTACACATGTTGATTGTAGTTACCAATACGTTATTTGCTCAAGCACATAACGTAGATATTTGTGTGCCTTACCTGTGTTAGGGACAACACCCTCTTCAACTTCTTCTCCACCCAATGCCCCTTCTGTCCCCGCCCCTCCTACATCCTCAGTTGAATCATCTGGTTCCAGCTCATCCCGCAACATGGTTCTCGGATCCGGTGCCTCTAGTTTTCGCTCTTGGCTGCGGCATATCTCAGCCCTTCCATGTCTGACTCGCCCCCCGCAAAACTTTATTGATCTCCTCATCTTTGGCTGTGTTGGTGGCTGGAAATTCCTACTGCTTCTTTTGCCTGCAAACAGGAAAAAGATTGCTTTGTGAAACAAAATTGACATTATTTTTACCTCTCTTAAGCATGTTACTGGTAGAGGAAGGTTGACATTTATCTAGCTGGTGGCATTATAATTTACACCTATCTTTTATGGCCAGATAAATCACATCAGAACCTTGGACCTTATTGTCCTATTTTTAACCCCATCACGTAGGGCTTTCCCTAATTCAAACTGGCCAAGGAACACCGAGAAAGGGGATCCCATGGAATTAAAATAACACATCTTAGGGAGTTTGCTTTCAGACTTAGCCTTATGTTACCTTGAAATACTTTAGGCCCAGGAACCATCATCCCCGTGAATAGATTCAAACAATGCATACTAATTGCATTGTTAATATTAACGGATTTCACAACCATTTCCTAAGGGTTTTTATCTCTAACCAAACATATATACTACAGTATTGATATTACCAGTTGTTATACTACATTGGAGTCAGTAGTTTGATCTTTAGCAAATGGTGACTTCTGCATTGCAGTATTGCAACAGCCTTCCTGTAGGTTTGTTTTAGTAATACATCCATCTTATAGGAATAGTATAAGCTTTACATGTCTAATAGTATACATGTAAACTAGAATCTGTGGTAACGGCTTCTAATTATGAACATATGAGAGGACCCTGATCAGAGCCAACATCCCAGCCTAACCTGGCGATGCCTTTCTCGCTCCTTAGTATGGAATTGAACACCATTCATTATGCATCCTGCATAAGATGTAACCATCGGTTCTGGTCCATATGCTAATGCATATAACTCATCAGAAATCGTCGTTGGAGCCACTGCACGTTTCTCTCGAATCTATGGTTGAAATGGACAGAAAAAGGAAAATCAGATTTTTTTTCCCAAATTATTATTTTAAATCAATAATATTACAAAATGTAGCTATATAAAGAAATAAACAGGAGATAAAATCTTACGCGTGCTCTAAACCACGCGTGAAATTGACTCTGGTGCCTACGGTCGATGTTATGAGGGTCCTCTTCTTTCATCTTCTTATAGTGATCCCTGTGAAGCTCAACATGGAATTGTTACATTGGAGACTAGTAAAATTAGATACCCATTACTAAAGTTAGTAATTCAAGATTGATGTACTTACTCAATGTATTGCTCAACCTCTGGGCAATTATTTAGTATATACCATTGGGCCTTGACCATTAGTGTGTCGGCTAATTTATGTGAGTACGCAGTCCCCAATGGCCTAACCTTTGTGAGAAAACAGATAAACTTACAACATTTCCCGACTCAGGCGACTCAATGGGTACATCAGTATTGCGTTCCTCTCGATTATATTTAGTTGCTATATCATGAAGGTACATAGAGCAAAATGTGAGGCACTCGAGATGCACATATGCCTTAGTAATTGAGCCTTCAGGCCTTGCTCTGTTTCGGACGTACCGCTTGAACTTTCCTAAATACCTCTCAAAAGGATACATCCATCTATATTGCACGGGTCCTGCTAGTAGAGCCTCTTTTGGCAAGTGAATAGAAAGGTGTACCATGATATCAAAAAAAGCTGGAGGAAAAATCATTTCTAGTTTGCACAGAATGATGGGAATATTAGCTTGAAGGCGATGAAACACTGATAGGTTCAAAGTTCGGCAACATAATTCTTTGAAGAATGCACTCAACTCTATTAAGGCTTGACGCACATCGGCCAGTAAGAACCCACCTATAACAACTGGCAATAGTTGTTGCATAAAGACATGACAGTCATGACTCTTCATTCCACTGATCTTTCCCTCGCTAGCATTGACACACCGGGCAATATTCGATGCAAACCCATCAGGGAATTTCACTTTTGACAACCATGCACAAAAAGCCATTCGCTCATTTAAATTTAACATTTAGCAACCAAGACCCATTCTCTCAGACTCGCCATCATGTTGTAAATGCAATTCTTTCCTTATTCCAAGATTTGCCAAATCCCTGTGCGCATTGGCAGAGTCTTTAGTTTTTCCTTCAATGTTCAACAAAGTTCCCAACACATTATCGCATATGTTTTTTTCAATATGCATTACGTCCAGGTTATGTCTCAAACACAAGGATAACCAGTAGGGAAGCTCAAAAAATATGAATTTTTTTGTCCAGTTTAGATGATTGGGAGTTCGTTTCCTCTTTGAAGAACATTTACCAAACTGAAAATGTAACAGCTGACTTAATTGTTCTAGCAATTCCTCTCCCTCGACCCTTGATGGTTGGAGTTGGTGCTCTTCATACCCATTAAAAGCATTTTTCTTGCGTCTCCAAATGTGATCTAGGGGCAACCATTGTCGATGACCCATATAGCAATGTTTGCGGCCATATACCAACCATTGAGAATTTGTGTCAGATGTACAATACGGGCATGCCAACTTGCCCTTTGTGCTCAAATCGGAAAGATTGGCATATGCGGGGAAGTCATTGATAGTCCAAAGTAGAGCTGCATGCAACTTAAAGTCTTGCCCACTATACGCATCATAGGTACGAATACCCTCTACTCATAACTCCTTCAACTCTTCAAGGAGAGGACGCAAGAACACATCAATATCATTACCTGGTGACTTTGGGTCAGGGATTAGCAACGATAACATAGTGTATGGATCTTTCATGCATGCCTAAGGCGGCAAGTTGTAAGGCACAAGAAGGACCTGCCAAATGCTGTACGGCCTACTCATGTTATTGAATGGGTTAAACCCATCACTTGCCAAACCAAGTCTAACATTTCTCGGATCTTCGAAAAACCTCTCATGTTTGTTATCAAAGTCCTTCCAAACCCTAGAATCTGATGGATGTCGCATGCATGTAGGATCTTCAACACGGCCCTCTACATGCCATCTCATGGCCTGGGCTGTCTTCTTTGACATATAAAGCCTCTGCAATCATGGCTTCAGGGGGAAATATCGGAGAACTTTTTTTGGTAACCTTCGTTGGTGAAGTGTGCTTTGTTCCCACCTAGAAGCTTTACATTTAGGACATTCATCTAATGATGCATTTTCCTTCCAAAACAGGACACAATCATTTGGACAGACGTGTATCTTCTCGTAACTAAACCCCAATCCACGCTCCAAGCGACGGGCATCGTTATATGAGTCAGGGAAAGAGGCCTCTGGAAATGCCTCTTGCAATAGCTTTATGACCATATCGAATGACTTCACGGTCCAATTGCCAATGCTCTTTATGTGAAGAAGCTTGACGATGAATGATAACTTTGAGAACTTAGTACATGAAGGATAAAGTGGGTGTCGTGCATCAGATACCAACTCCTCGAAATTAAAGTTAGTTCGACCATCAAAGGTCTGATCTTGATCATCTGCCTCTATGTATCCCTCATCAGTAGAATGATGATCCATATAGGACCCATGGCGGATGTCATCAAACATCTCTTCTAGATCATCAATATAATCATAGTTAGCCAATGTATTAGCTTCTTCATCGGCAGAGAGTGCAGCAGAAAGGAAAGGGTCATCTTCTCCATGGAATATCCATTCCGTATAAGTTGGATCAATACCTCTGAAGAACAAATGATCCTCGACTATACGAATGGAGTGGAAAGCTCTATTCCGACATCTTCTGCATGGACACCTAATCTGATCAGTGTTAGGAGTGTGGGCTAACACCATAGAGAGGAATTGTCTAACCCCTTCAGCATACTCAGTGGAATGCAATCTATCTTCAATATGCATCCAAGCCTTATCCATCTTATGAAGCTACCAGGTAGTAGAAAAGAGTATGTTAGTGTTGTAATTTGAAATGGGTGTGCATGGAATAAGCTGGTCCAACTTTCAATAGTTGGACCAGCATAATTGGACAGATTTCAATAAAACTACCCAAATGCCTGGATCTAAATAGGTAGCCGACATTAAATAGCATTAATCAGTTTATAGTTGGATTTATTAAGGTGAAAGAGCAAATAACTGAATAAATACACGCTCTTGGCTGGTTGTGCAGTGCAGGTACTATATGGGAACAGGTTAATTGGCACAGTAGTGATCAAAAGAAGGTGTTAAAAAATGACTTAGGTTTGTGTTCTAACAGGAAATATGAACTATCTAACAGGATATATGAACTATCTAACAGGACCCCCTTTTAGTGTGTTCTAATAGGAAATATGAACTATCTAAAATCCCATTCACAATACTCGAATTGAAATGTACCTTATCAGCATACAAATAACATTTAAGGTACATGGAGAGTAGAATGCTCTGTTTCGGGCAGATTTATGTTTCCAGAAATTATAGGACAGTAAAAAGACCAACTTTTTGTGTTGTGTACATGATGAATCAACATGGGAGGAATGATGGTTCTCATGGTGAAATGGTCCGGAATCACCCGGACAGAATGCGTTGAATGTTGAAACACACAACCAGATGGCAAAAGGGAGTGTAAATAAATTGAGCCAAAATGACACACTTTTAATAGTTAGGCCGAAATTTTTTGGATATCTCATATAATTGGGCGACTTGTGCCTTATCTTGTTATATAATATATATAATATATATATTATATAACAAGATGGTTGTATATATAAGTTGAATCAAAATTTTCCTAAAATATATGCCAAGGACATAAAGAGATTTTCTGTGACAAGATCATTGAGAAATTCTCTTCCTGTGTTGCACTATTTGAATAACGATTGTTTTTTCCAGTCCTAGTGATAACAACTATCAATTATAACCTGCCTTCAGTGATATGAAGGAAGGTTGAATAAAATCATGGTCTGATAATCACTGGTTATCTATAAGTCACAATTGGACTTATAGATAACTAGTGAATACAAGGCTGATTTCCAGGCAATGTAAATGAATGTAAATACAAATATACCATCCATATCTGCGTTATATTCAAGTAAAGGGAAGAAGTAGCTACACAGTATTGTATTTGTTAATGACGCATCAGAGTCAAAATAACTCAGAATATTGCTGATGTAGTAGTTGTATATATAATTGGTTACTACCAGAAATTGGTAATAGCTAACGCTGTAAAGTGGTAATGTGTGTATGCCTCTGTAGCATTTCCAAATATTTGATATAAACCTAATGAATTATCATTCATCTGCAGGCTGCATGCATGCATAGAAACTGTTCAGAGAAAGCATTTCAAGTACACCACAGAAAATGTTATTACCTGGCCATTTAAATCAAAAAACCCAGATATCAGGAAAACCCATTGCCATAAGTTGTCTAGCCAAAATGTATCCCAAGCCAGTATATGTCTAATATAAAAATTACCTGGTTGGTTAGAAATAACAGGTAAATACTTCTTATGGCTTTTAATACGGGCTGATTGAGTTGGTAGCTTGCTAGATATGGCATAGGGCAAGTTATGGACAAATAAATAAATGTCCACATGTAAGGCATCTGGACATTATATACCATGGTCTCATTTAAGCTCCTTCAATGAGTGGTAGGGCGACATGAGAGAATCTCACAAGTATGGTTCCAGCCAGTGTTCAAAAGGTCAGACTCATTGAAGGAGGTAAGGGCTAACACTCTTAAGGACATGACAGGAGACACTGAGACAATTACAGTATATTGTTAAACTAGTTCATTATAGTCTGAAATTAGCACTAAATAAGATTTAGGTAATTCGAATATTCAGGGATAGTTTTGCAAATATATCTATATATGGTCATCTGTATATATATATATATATATATAGATATATAAGTATATATAGATATACTACTAACAAATATAGTATGGGATGGGAGATAGTGAGTGTTTATAGCCATCCACAAAAAAAAGAAAAAGACAGTGAGGTGTTTGTAAAACAAAGAAATTTTGACAAGTACTATAGCCAATAGCTAGCTAATAGTGGTACAACAATGCAACCATATCCCAGCCCTGGTTGGAAATTAACATACAAACTATAACTAAGTTATGATCAGACTCTGAAGTAAATATGCATTAGAGTTATGTTCTGTTAATCACATGAATGGTAGGCTGCTTTCATCAGGAACACCTATCTAGCAACATAAGCTAGAAGGAGATGAGTTTCATTATATCCTACCGCTGAGACAGAAAATAGAGGTTGATATATAGACTACTGGGACCAGATGAAGCAGATTATTAATATACAATCAGTTGAAAACCAAACATAAAATTAAAAGCCATTAGACTGCATATGCACTACAGTCCCATATTAACCCTTATCAGATAGGGAATGCAAACCCTATCTGATAATCTTGTACATAAAATTAAGTTTCTCTATCTATCTTTCATTTAGGAATCCCAAACGTGACTGGCAAATCTCACTGGTGGCATCAGTTAACTATATAAATCCACAAAAATAAGCAAATAATGAGTAAGGCACACTTCCCTTTTGATCAAGAAAGATGGTGTAAATATGATTCATATGCAGTCCAATAGTCTAAACCAGTTCACTACAATGACGGCAAGAGAGAACAGAAGTCAAAAATTATTTCATAGACTAGCATTCTCTATGAGATTTTTATATCTAACATCGTTATTAAGCAGTCTATATGACATATGATAGAGACTTAGCAAATAAAGACATGAGGAAACTTGCACCAAATTTAAGGCAGTATATAAACTTTCACATCCCATTCTGACTAACCTGTGCTCTAATAACATCACTTTTTCTTGTATAGGAGATAAATTATCGAACGAAAATATTAGAACTCTCAGCTTCGTGGGCAGACCAATTGGTAGATTTCAAAAGAAGCTGTAAACTTCACCAAAAAGAGTTAAGCTTTTTGCCTGCTGCTCATCCAACTGCAACTACGAAATTGGCTACTGATGCAGTGTGAATTTCCCGACCATTCCAACTGACAGCCTACAAAAATAGAGGGCTTTATCAAATCTAGGAAAGTTAGATACATCATTAGAGCCGAACTGGTTATTTAATATACTGCAATTGAAATATCCTTTCCTTCTATGGACCATGAAGGAAAGGATTATATATTTACAGGGCAGGACCAATTCAATGAGATGTATTAATATAATTGCCTAATTCATGGAAAACATTAAACTAATCGCAGGGCAAACAAGGGATTGCAAATATTCAGACCAATATCCCCGACCCAACAAGCTAAGTCATAGAAGGCAATGCTGACATAGATTGAGTTTGTTCTATAGCCAAAATCTTTAAATGTTCAATTTGGAATTGGACCTTTAAAGAAAGCTATGCCTTGGAAATCACCTCTATCTGAGTTTTTAAGTTGGCTAGCGTTATACCACCACAACAACATCTTTCATAGCTTCATTCTTAATTGAAAGCTGGACCCAATCGTTATAATTCTCAGTAGGGCTTCGATAAATTTTTGGTAACTGGTCTGGCACAGGACGGGTAAGAAATTGAAGCCCAATTTTAATATTTAACATCAAATTCACAAAGTATTTTTCAGATATAATATTCAGGAGGAATATTATGCAGCCCTGGTAAAAATAAATTCATACCATTCATTCTACCTCTAGAAGCATGAAAAATGAAGTCTAAACTCGAATAATAACAGATGATGAAACACTAACAACCTTTACATCTCTATTACTGTTAAATTTTCACCATACATCTAAGCATGGGTACAGAACCATTTCAACTTAACAATTCCCACCAAAAGTTAGGAGCTGGAGGACTCGTGTAACGCCCCCAAGTCCCTTCTATAGTTGGTGGAGGAGGCATGATAGAGGTAAAACCGTATTGGTATAGGTGCAAGGTTCATCAAAACTCACATTGGTTAGTTACAAGGTGTAACAACAGATTATGATGATTATGGAGTACTTCTGCCTACGACCTGGTATGCAAGCTTTATGAAGTGTAAATAAGGCTACATTTGACATTGCTTGGGTCATTGCAATTGTATTAGGGCTAGTTTCCTAAAAACATGTGGCGTTAGGCACTCAATGCAACATAAGAACTATAGAGATTTGAATAAAGTCCTCTGCATCCTACATTAGAACTATAGAGATTTGAATAAATTCATCGATTTTCACTTAAATTCTCCCACTATTTAAACTCTAAATTATTTATGAAAATTAAAGTGCATGAAAAACATTTTTACTCAATAAAAACTAAGCCATGTAAAATATGTCTCCAACTAAATATGCACTTAACATAATCCTAACTCAAAACAAATCAAATTTCAATTAAGAGCATCCTTAATGGATTAGCTAAAGCTAAAGGAAATTTTTTATGTATGTGAGATGAATTTAACTTTTAACTATTTCATTTACATAAGTCTCCACATTGGAATAACTATTTTTCTTTATATAACAATAAAATAATATAAGATGAATTTGGCTTGGATTATTCATATCAAATTCTAAGATTAGATTATCCATTTATTCATTATATAGTAATGAGTAATTAATAATTAAAAAAAATTTAATTTTTTAAATTATTAATTTATTTATTTTATCATATTTTATCATTCTATATATTATATATTAATTAGTAATCATATTCTAAACAAAAAATAGAAGGTCTGGTATCGTGCATTAATAGTTACTTAGAAAATATAGACATTTACTTGAAAGTTATTAATTTAATTACTTGAAGCCGTGCCCCCTAAATATCACTTGGTAAATATTATTTTCGTTCAATTTGAAAGTAGACAAGAAAGAAGAGAGAGAAATAAATAATAAAATATACATTAGGTATATCCACAATGACTAATAAATTTGAAAATAATTTTAGTATTTACTGTAGTAAAAATCTAAATATTTAAATTTTAAGTAATGATATTTTGGGATGTAATAACTAATATGGGGTGTAGCTATTTTCATAGCGTATGTGTTGAATTTAACTTTTTGAAGATGTTCTAAAGGCTGTGTAAATGACAGGCTGCTCTTAGAATAAGTCCAATCAAAATGAGGCCCAACGTAAATTCACAAGTTATTATTTTTTAAAAAGAAAATCTATTCTGTTTGGCAACTAATGAGGGCATCATCGTAATTACCAATAAAAAGGAACGAAGGCTGCGGCGGGCCTTACCGAGGAAGGAAAATGCGGCGGAGACTCGGACGGAGCTGGGCCGCTAAGGTGGTTATGCCGGCGATCTTGGCGTTTGAGCACTCAGAGAGAGAGAGAGAGAGAGATATTGTGGAGAGAGGAAGATACCCGAAAGAGAGCTTCCTAGTTTCAGTCGTTTGAGGCACTGGCTCCACTCCGATCTGTACAGGATTTCTTCACGGTGGCTCTGAGGTGGAGCAATGGTGGTTTTCCATGACGGGCACGGCGACGTGGGCGGGTAAACAGTCCCGATGCTCCATAATCACCCTGTATGTGCTCTGTTTTTGTGGTGTACGACAGGGGTTGCTGGTGGAGCAAACGTTTAGTGCAATGACGGGGACTCATGCATGGTGGTTCTACTGCGGGTTGCGGCATGGCAAGGGCTGAGGTGTGCGTGTTTCAGGGAGGATCGGTGCAACTGGTTTGGTGGCTAGGCTGTGGTGGAGGAAACAGAGGCCGTGAGTGTGGCTTTTGGGGTGATTTCCATGGCTTTTGTCTGCGATGGCGTTGATGCGGTAGAGTGTTGTTAAAGACAGGCTTGTTGGGTTCTTGCTGCAAGTTGTTGTGTAAGGCAGTGGCTTGGTGGTCCGACTGGGTGGCCTGTGGCCGAGCTGTGGCGTCGGTTTTATGTGAAGGAAGGGGCTCACAACGTGGAGGTTTGTTAAGGAAATAGTCGGAAATCCTGTTGACAGCAAAGACTAAATCAATCCGCCCATAATCTGTGCAATCTGCAATATTTTGACTGAATTAATTTGCACAAAGTCTTACGGGATCTGCAATATTGTTTGGAAAACTTACCTTATGTAGTGCCTCAATATATTCCTCTGATGCAAATTAGCCGTTGTAAATTTATTACACTAGGACAGATTGTTACCATATTTGTATACTCTGCTTATTGACAATTGTATACTCTGCATGTTGACAAAAATTTAAAAGGCACCACATCTCGCTGCAGAAATTAACGGGAGAGTTTTCCAATATTCATGTCTTGTTTTATGGTATCAAGAGCTTAATAGTGACCCGTCTTTTTTTTACCGATCCAGAAATATGGCCTCACCCCCTTCCAACTCAATCAACCCAGTTAGCATCCATAGTCTCGTTACTGTCAAGCTCACAAAAGACAACTACCTCCTATGGAAAACACAAATCGTCCCATATCTTCGCGGCCAACGCTTATTCAGCTTCGTTGATGGCACAAACTCCAGTCCCTCACCAACTATTCCCAACCCTGAAGCTGAAAAGTCCACCACTGCTCCACTCACAATACCTATTAGAGCATGTACACCAGCTGTAGAGGAGCACGTCTCACAGGCCACGTCTACTGCATACCCTCAACCGAATGTCTCCTCTGATGGTTGCCCTCAACAAAATGCCACAACCTCCTCTGCACCTCATACGGAATAACAAAAGAACCCTCTAGAATTATTCTCTTGTAAATGATTTCTGCTATAAATATGAGCACTATTGTATTGAGGATGTATGGAAAACAAAATACACTTCATTCGGAATATACACTTTCTCTGATGTATTTTTACGAGCATCTGCTATACACTTTCCTTTACTCTGTTTTCAACATGGTATCGAGAGCCACATAGGGCTAACACCCATCTTTTTTTTTCCGATCATCATGGCACCACCTAAGTCTAACTCTCCAAATCCTTCCATCACAAACTCAGCTGCCCAATCCATCACCATCAAACTTTCTTCCGAAAATTACCTTCTTTGGCATGCACAGATCACCACCTTCCTCCGTGGCAACCAATTGTTTGGTTATGTCGACGGCTCTATCCCAGCACCTCCCCCTTCCATCGATGATGCTCCCAATCCGAACTACCACTCCTGGCTCACTCAAGACCAACTCATCATGTCGGCAATCTATTCTTCTCTTACCGAAAATGTTCTCTCTCAAATTCTTGATTGTCCGACCTCTAAGCAAATCTGGGATACACTTCATAATCTGTATTCTGCTCAATCAACAGCCCATCTAATGACCACGAAATTCCAACTTGCTACCCTCAAAAAAGGATCCGATTCGGTCTCCACTTATTTTCACAAGGCAAAAGCACTCTCGGCATCTCTCAATGCCGCCGGTCACCCTCTCCCAGAATCCGAATTTATCATCTACCTTTTAACTGGTCTTGGGTCGGATTTCGAGTCTGTAGTGTCCTCAATCACTACACGACCTGAGCCTCTTTCCATTTCTCAGGTTTATAGTTTTCTTGTCAACCATGAGTCTCGTCTTGCACACCAGACACAGTCTCTTCTCAATCATTCGTTTCAGGCTAACTTCACTACTACCCGTGGTCCCTCTTCTTCTCCTCATAATTTTACTCCTAACCGAAGCCGTGGTCGTGGCTATCGGCGTGGACGAGGTGGTCGAACACTTCCCTCTTCTTCCCCAAATTTCTTTTCCTCTTCTCCGAATAATCGCCCCATCTGTCAACTTTGTAATCGCATTGGTCACACTGTAGTCTCCTGTTACCATCGTTTTGATCATGCATATCAGTCTCCTCCTCCCTCCTCTCTCTCGGCTAACTTCACAAATTTTCCAAATAATTCTACTTCCTCCACTTCTTGGTTTCCAGATACCGCTGCCTCCACTCACTTCACATCTGATTTTTCTAAACTTAATCTGGAATCATCTGCTTATCAAGGTCCAGATCAAGTGACTATTGGCGATGGCTCATCTCTTGCTATACAAAACACTGGCTCAGGCTTACTTCCCACCCCCTCTGGCAATTTTCTTCTCCGTCAATTACTCCATGTTCCTTTAATTTCTCGAAATTTATTATCTGTCCGACAATTTTGTTTAGATAATTCTGTTTTCTTTGAATTTAACTCTTCTAGTTTTTTTGTGAAGGATTTGCATTCCCAGGAAGTACTGCTTCAGGGCCCCGTTAAAAATGGCTTGTATGTCCTTCCAACTGATGTCAAGAATGTCAATCTTCCTTCACAACATGCTCTCATTGGTGAAAGGACCTCATCTTCTACATGGCATGCTCGTCTTGGACATCCCTCTCCTCGGATCACCTCCTTTACCATACGACATCACAATCTTCCAGTCTCATCCATGTCAACTTCATTACCCTGCTCGGCATGTCTTCAAGCCAAGTCTCATGCCCTTCCTCATCCATCCTCACCTTCTCAATCTCAATTTCCTTTTCAATTATTATTTTTAGATGTATGGGGACCTGCGCCTGTGCTATCCTCCAATGGTTTTAGATTTTATCTCTCTATTGTTGATGATTTTACGAAGTATGTTTGGCTCTTTCCGTTGTATGTCAAGTCCGATGTTTCTAAAATCTTTCTCCACTATGTTCAATTTGTCAAGAATACTTTTTCAAAAAATATCATAGCTGTTCAATCCGACTGGGGTGGTGAATTCCGCCCCTTTCATACTATTTTACAAACTTTAGGCATTTCTCATAGAATTTCTTGTCCTTACTCTCATGCACAAAATGGTAGCATCGAAAGGCGTCATCGCCATATTGTCGAAACTGGGCTCTCTCTTTTAGCCCAGTCTTCCGTACCCATTAAATACTGGGTTGATGCTTTTCAAACTGCAGTTTTTCTCATTAATAGAATGCCTACACCTATCCTCCGCTATCTTTCTCCTTTTCAAACCCTTTTTAATTCACCTCCAGATTACAATTTTTTACGAGTTTTTGGTTCGGCCTGTTGGCCTAACCTTCGTCCCTTCAATCATCATAAATTAGACATGAGATCTAAACTCTGTGTTTTTCTAGGCTACACTCTTGATCACAAAGGGTATAATTGCTTGCATGTGTCATCCGGTCGTATTTACATATCCCGTGATGTACGATTTGATGAAACTTCTTTTCCTTTCGCCTCTACTCACACACTGCCTACACAGCCCTCTCTTCCTTCATTAAATCCTCAGGCCGAACCCCTCACTCCAACCCAGCCCGCTGCTTCCTCGCATGATCATCCTTCCTCTACTTCTATTCGGCCTCTTCCTAGCTCCAGCCCAGCCCCCGAGCCCACCAGCTTTCAGCCTACCTCATCCCTTATCCTTTCTCCTACTCCGGCCCACGAGCCCACGCTCACAAACCCTAACTCTGAATCTTCCTCTTCTCCCGAACACTTACCTTCTGCGCCGTCCTCTCCTCCCATCCTTCCAACGCCTCTTCCTTCATCACAGACCACTTTCTTGCCAAATAATCCCTCAATCGGTTTCGATCACTCTACCCCCTCTCTCATCAATTCCCATCCCATGATCACTCGGTCCAAACACCACATCACTCGGCCTCTCCAACGTCACGACGGAACTATCCTATGGCCTCCACCAAAATCACCGAATCTTCATGCTTCCCTAACCACACACTCCTCCATTCCCGATGAGCCCTCCTCCTACTCCGAAGCCTCAAAATTTTCTGTCTGGCGTATGGCCATGGCCAGCGAATTTGAAGCACTTCTCAGAAACGAAACCTGGTCTCTCGTCCCCCCTCATCCCTCTCAAAATCTTCTTGGCTCAAAATGGGTTCTTAAAACCAAACGACTTGCTGATGGGACCATTGAACGGCGCAAGGCTCGCCTTGTTGCCAAGGGTTTTCATCAACAAGCCGGCCTTGATTATTCTGAGACCTTTAGTCCGGTTGTTAAGCCTGTCACTATACGTATTTTGCTCTCTCTTGCAGTATCTCGGAATTGGCCTCTTCATCAGTTGGATATACAGAACGCATTTTTACACGGGGACTTGCAAGAAGATGTCTTCATGCAGCAACCTAATGGGTTTGTTCATTCTGATTTTCCTCATTATGTTTGTAAATTAAAAAAATCCATCTATGGCTTGAAACAAGCCCCTAGGGCTTGGTTTGCTAAACTTAGTTCGAAATTAATATCACTTGGTTTTCATGCTTCCGTTTCTGACTCATCTCTTTTTATTCTTACATCTGCCACTGCTTCTGTTTATGTTTTAATCTATGTTGATGATATAGTAGTGACAGCTTCTGATTCCTCTCTCATTACTGATTTTATTTCATCCCTGTCCTCATCATTTCCTGTCAAAGATCTCGGCTCACTACATTTTTTCTCGGCTCACTACATTTTTTCTTAGGCATTCATGTTCACCGCACGGCTCAGGGTATTTTCTTATCTCAGTCTCGTTACATTTCTGATTTATTAAGAAAGACTAATATGCATGACTCGAAACCAGTGTCCACACCATTGTCCACATCTGATAAACTTTCTGCACTTGATGGACCCTCTTTCGAAGATCCCCAACTTTATCGCAGTATTGTTGGTAGGCTTCAATACCTATCTTTCACTCGTCCAGACCTCTCATATGCAGTCAATAAAGTCTGCCAATACATGCACTGTCCTCGTCAATCCCACTGGAAAGCTGTCAAACGCATATTGCGTTATCTCAAACTCACTGTCTCCCTTGGTCTTTTCCTTTCTTTTGTCTCTTCCCTCAAACTTACAGCCTTTTCAGATGCTGATTGGGCTGGTTGCCTGGATGATCGGAAATCGACTGGTGGATTTTGTATTTACTTTGGTTCTCATCTTGTGTCTTGGGGTTCCAAGAAACAACCTACAATAGCTCGATCTTCAACTGAAGCAGAATATAAATCAGTTGCAAATACTGCTTGTGAAATCTTATGGATACAAGCTCTCTTAAAAGAATTAGGAATTTTTTTGTCTGAAGCACCTCACTTGTTATGTGATAATATTGGTGCAACTTATCTCTCGGCTAATCCTGTTCTACACTCACGCACTAAACATGTAGATCTTGATTATCACTTTGTGCGTGATCGTGTTGCCAACAAAACCCTCACTGTTTCTTTTGTCTCAAGTAAAGAACAAATTGCAGATATTTTTACTAAGCCACTCTCCTCGGCACGCTTTGCACTTTTACGATCCAACCTCACCATTTTATCAGTGCCGCTTGTCTCGCGGGGGGATATTAGAGCATGTACACCAGCTGTAGAGGAGCACGTCTCACAGGCCACGTCTACTGCATACCCTCAACCGAATGTCTCCTCTGATGGTTGCCCTCAACAAAATGCCACAACCTCCTCTGCACCTCATACGGAATAACAAAAGAACCCTCTAGAATTATTCTCTTGTAAATGATTTCTGCTATAAATATGAGCACTATTGTATTGAGGATGTATGGAAAACAAAATACACTTCATTCGGAATATACACTTTCTCTGATGTATTTTTACGAGCATCTGCTATACACTTTCCTTTACTCTGTTTTCAACAATACCCAATCCAAAGTACATTACCTGGTATGATCAAGATCAAGTTGTTCTTAGCACCTTGGTGTCCTCATTGTCTGAAGGCATCTTGGCACAAATGGTAGGACTTTCTACTGCTAGAGAAGTCTAGGCTGCACTTGAAAAAATGTTTGCTTCCCATTCTTCTGCCCGAGCCATTCAAACTCGGCAATTATTGGCCTCCACAAAGAAAGGTAACTTGTCCATTTTCGATTACTTTCCAAAAATGAAGTCTTACTCGGACAACTTGGCTGCCATTGGTCAGCCTCTCCAAAGCCATGAATTTACTGCTTATCTTCTTGGAGGTCTTGATTCCTCATATGATGCGATTGTTACTTCCATTTCCACTCAAATAGATAAAATGTCCACGGAAGAGATGTTTAACCACCTTCTTGCTTTTAAGTTACGGATTGAACAACAACAATCTACTCTAGAAACAACCATTGGCTCGGTGAATGTTGCTACTCGCAATGACAATCGCTCTCGGGGTGGAAAATCCCAACCACAGCAACAAAGTTCATCACAACAAAATTCCAACTCCAATTATAGAGGACGGGGGACGTGGCAACCGTGGATGTGGCTCATCACAGCACTCCTCCAATCCGAGACCCACATGTCAAGTATGTGGCAAGAATGGCCACACTGCAATACAATGCCATTACCGTTTTGATCATGCCTACCAAGGTACTCCTCCCAATATGGCAGCATACTTGACCTCACTATCCTCAACAACGGATGCCAATTGGTACCCAGATATTGGCTCCACCAATCAACTCACAAATGATTTCATCAATCTCACAGTGAACTCTGAGCTTTACCTTGGAAATGATCAAATTCATGTCGGCGACGGGGCAGGTTTGCCTATCAAAAACATTAGTTCTGCCACTCTCTCTACACCGACTCACTCATTTTATTTAAATCAGTTGTTACATGTACCACAGATAAAAAAAAAAAATAATAATTTAATTTCTGTGAGTCAATTTACAAGTGACAATAATGTATATCTTGAGTTTCACTCCTCTTCTTTTTTGATGAAGGACAAGGCAACGGGGACAATTCTTCTACACGGCAAAACTAAAGACGGGCTCTACACATTCCCTTCCTCCATCCCTCCTACAAGATCTCATCAAACCTACTTGTCTCAACGTGCTTCTCTTGATGTGTGGCATTGTCGAATGGGCCACCCCTCCTATCATTCGTCATCTTATCTCTAAGTTTTCTTTACCTATTTCATCAAATAAAATTGCGGGTGTGTGTTCCGCATGTCAACAAGGAAAGAGTTATCGTCTTCCTTTTTCTAATTCTCAATCAATTTCGAATTCACCTCTTGAGTTAATTTTCTTTGATATTTGGGGACCATCTCCCATTATGTTTACTAATGGAAATAAATACTATGTGTCATTTGTTGATCACTTTAGCAAATTTACATGGTTATATCCAATTCCAAACAAATTCAATGTCATGCAAATATTTTGTTCATTCCAAAAACTTATGGAACGTCAATTTAATTGCAAAATAAAATCTGTGCAAACTGATTAAGGTGGAGAGTTTTCAACTCTTCACAATTACTTTGCAAAAATTGGTATCCAACACCGGATTACCTGTCCCCATACATCACAATAAAACGGGTCCGTTGAACGGAAGTACCGTCATGTGGTTGAAACCGGTCTATCCCTTTTATCTCGTAGTAGTGTCCCTCACACTTATTATGGCTACATACCTCATTAATCGGCTTCCCACAATCCCTCTTGGAATCTCACATTTTGAAAAACTCTACAAACATGCCCTCGACTTTTCAACTCTAAAAGTTTTTGGTTGAGCTTGTTTTCCTTATCTCCTCCCTTTTAACCGCCACAAACTTGATTTTCGATCAAAAAAGTGTGTTTTCATTGGCTTTAGCAACATGCACCGTGGCTTCAAATGCCTTGATACATGTACTGGAAAAATTTTTGTATCTCAGCATGTTATTTTTGACGAAAATTCATTCCCATTTGCAAGCTCACAAAACATGCCCAACCAGCCAAATATCATGTCCCACCAAACTGTTAACCTTCCATTCCCTCTACTCAAATATGACATGTCCTCACCATTTCAAAATGATATTTCCACCTCCTACAATCCACTAAATCCAACGTCATCGTTTTCCCCAGCATCTCCACCTCATTCACGCCACATGCCACCATCTCTCATATCGTCTCCATCTGTGTCTTCGTCTCCAGAAGTCCCTCCAAATTCATCTATACCCACCATCAACGTACTCCAGACCGCACGGTTTCTAGAAGATGCCGCTGCTGCAGAACACCCAGACCCTCACACTCATCAAATGAGAATTTGCTCCAAAAATAACATTGTGAAACCAAAGGCATACACTGACGGCACAGTTAGATACCTGCTGCCACAGTCCTTTCTTGTTGTAGGTACCGTTCCAGAGTCTTCATCCTGCTACACAGAGGCTTGTAAACACAGTGAATGGAGGGCAGCCATGGATGCAGAATTTACGGCTCTAATGAAAAACGACACTTGGTCATTAGTACCTGCAAAACCAAGCATAAATATAGTTGGCTCTAAATGGATTTTCAAATCCAAACACAAGTCCGACGGTTCTCTGGAACGCCGGAAAGCCCGACTGGTTTCCAAAGGGTACCATCAACAACCAAGCATCGACTTTGAGGACACTTTCAACCCAGTGATTAAGCCTACCACCATCCGCCTAGTGTTGAGCTGTGCTATCTCCAAGCGGTGGCCAATCCATCAAATAGACATCCAAAATGCATTCCTCCATGGGAACTTATCTGAGAAGGTTTACATGCACCAACCCCTTGGCTATGTGCATCCTAATTTTTCCAATCATATATATCAACTACACAAAGCACTATACGGGCTGAAACAAGCCCCTCGGGCTTGGTACCATTGGTTGCAAGAGCATCTCTTATCTCTCGGCTTCATCAACTCCAGCTTCGATACATCACTTTTCATCTACAGAAAAGGTTCGACTACATTATTTGTGTTAGTCTATGTAGACGACATTTTAATTACTGGCTCGAGTGCACAAGCTATTTAACAACTTATTTCAAACCTCAGCATTGAATTTGCCGTGAAAGATTTGGGGGGCACAAGTTTCTTTCTGGGTATTGAAGCCCAACATGTGGCCGAGGGACTCCTTTTGTCACAAAGTCCATATGTGTACAACTTGCTTCAACGTACAAAAATGCTTGCAGCAACGCCAGTGTCGTCACCAATGTCTTCCTCACAAAAATTATCACTCTTCTCGAGTGCACCATATGAAGACGCCGCAAATTACAGGAGTGTCATGGGCGGATTACAGTACCTCTCATTGACACGTCCTAACATTTCATTTGCAGTCAATCAGGCTTGTCAATTTATGCACAAGACCAGAGAGGAACATTGGACAGCTGTGAAACAGATTCTATGGAGCCTAAAATTCACCATCAACTATGGACTCCTCATTCGGCCAAGCCCGTCGATTCAACTTTCCATTTACTCTGATGCCGATTGGGCAGGATGTTCGGATGATCGAAAGTAGGGGTGCCAAATCGTGTCAACGGGTCGTGTTCGCGTCGTGTCAAAGCATGCACATTACAGTTAATGGGTCAACACGAACACGACCCGTTAAGGATTTCGTGTCAAAATATTCAATATGAACACGACATGTTAAGATAACGGGTCAACACGACACGACACGATAGGACCCGTTAGCAAATATAAATTAAATTGATACGATATGACACGATACGACCCGACACGATATGACCCATTAACAAAATAAATTAAATTAACACGACACGACCTGTTTCAACCCATTAGTGACATGTTTAATCTGATTGATAAACTAACAAGAAGTCTAAAATTAAAATCCAAATAATAAAAATATCAACATTAAAATCCTAAAAATGTCCGGATGATCGGAATTCGGAAGTCAACCTCTGGCTTTTGTATTTATTTTGGGGATAACTTAGTCTCTTGGAGTTCAAAGAAACAACCAACTGTGGCTCGCTCAAGCACTGAAGCCGAGTACCGAGCAGTTGCACATGCAACAATCGAGTCACTTTGGTTACGGTCACTAATGCGTGAACTTGGGATTTTTCTATCTCAGAAGACGATACTTTGGTGCGACAACATCGGAGCCACATATCTTGCCACCAACCCGGTCTTCCATGCACGTACGAAACATGTGGAAATTGATTACCACTTTGTTCAGGAAAAAGTTCAACAAAAGACACTGGAGGTTCGATTTATTTCAAGCAAAGACCAGCTAGCCGATGGACTGACTAAACCATTAGTCTCAACCAGATTTGTGCTTCTCCGATCCAAGCTTAGCGTGCGTCCGTCCCTCCACGATGAGCTTGCAGGGGTGTGTTAAGGAAATAGTCGGAAATCCTGTTGACAGCAAAGACTAAATCAGTCTGCCCATAATCTGTGCAATCTGCAATATTTTGACTGAATCAATTTTCCACAAGTCTTACGGGATCTGCAATATTGTTTGGAAAGGTTACCTTATTTAGTGCCTCAATATATTCCTTTGATGTAAATTAGCCGTTGTAAATTTATTACACTAGGACAGATTGTTACCATATTTGTATACTCTGCTTATTGACAATTGTATACTCTGTATGTTGACAAATATATAAAAGGCACCACCTCTCACTGACAGAAATTAACGAGAGAGTTTTCCAATATTCATGTCTTGTTTTAAGGTTCTACCTGTGGAGGACACCGAAGGCCATTCTCGCAATGCAGCGGCTTGCTTTCTTGGGGGTTTTTGTTCCGTGCAACAGGGTTGAGGAGAGGAGGCTATGGGTGGTTGCTCGGATTTTGGTGATGGTGGCAGGGTGCTAGGGGGGCCGAAAGGTTGCTGTTGGGAAGTGGTTCAAGTAGCTGGTGGTTGTGTGGATTTCTCGTGCGCTGAGGTGGTGACCATGAAGAGGTGCAGTGGCTCTTCTAGAGCGGTTTGGTCGGGGGCTGAGGTGGGGTGGTTTATCTGGGTTTGGCTTCCAACGAAAGGTGGTGGTGATGGTATATGGTGGAGGGAGGGGCTGTGAGGAGACTGTGCGCAAAGTCGTGAGACGTGGGTCTTCATGGTGGGAGAAACTGTTGAGCGTGAAATGTGATCTAAGTTTATGGTCATTTAGACGCTGTTGGAAACCTGATGAAAGAGGAGGGATAAATCAACGTGTATGGGTTACGCACGTGTGTAAGGCAGTGCTTTCGGCTTTAATATATGCTAAAAGATAAAGAATATCATGCACGAAAATTTATAATAATAACTACTTCATATATTTATATATATATATATATATATATATATATATATATAAAAGATATGCTGTTTATTACGTGCATGCCTGAGATTGAGATTGAGGAGATATAAAGCTGAGGTATTAATTCGATCCACCAGTTTGTTATATTGAACAGAACGAATGAATTATTTACATTTAATTAATTATCACAATATATTACTATATATATGTATGTACATATCTCTTCAATGTTTCCTTCGTAATATTTTCATATAAATACATAATAGACAGTAACAGAAATAATAAATTGCATACCTCTTGTTATGGTAATTAAAGAACGAGCAAGAGTCTAAAGAAAAACTCACTTAAAAGAGAAAGAAATATTTGAGTAGGAAGAGAATCTTTTGACCTATATGTTTTTTTTTTTATTTGGATTACTCTATTGATGGTGTACACGGGCCCTTCATTTATAGACTAGGTTAGGGACCCTCTAACAGAGTTAGACTTGAACTATTTCTCCCATTAAGGAATATGATATGGCTTATCTATTATGAGTTGATAAAAAATGAAACTCTTAACACTCATGTTTAAATTAAATTAAATTTCTTAATAGATAAAATCTTCACGAATTTCTTAGGCAATAGGATCACTCTAATAGAACCCAAACATTCTCCCACTTGACTCTCATGTCACACAAGTTTCCATATAGGGTGATAGAAAAATAAATATGGCCAAATATTGTTTATTTTAGTTATAGAATAATCCCACTCAGATAAAGAATATCATACACGAATCATGGCGGTAAAGCCTTTATAAAGTCAAGTGATCCATTCCATGTATCACATGTACAATATTGGCCCCTTAAATAAGTACTATATGAGCAAATAACTTTATGAATGAACTTCCAATAAGTCATTCAGGTCCTACTTTTCATTATCCTCATGGATAAAAATAATATGCACAAAACAACTTTATTCTCCAAAATAAAACCAAAATAAATATTGTATGTCTATAGACCAAATAAAGAGAAACTAAACATAAAATAAGTTGACAAGTCCCATATTGTTCACATGACATTTTAATTGCAGTACTGGTAAGCTTTTGGTCATGAGATCTGCAATCATCAACTTAGTATTTATGTGCTCAATAAACACATCATTCCTCTTAATTCTCTCTCTAACACAGAGGTACTTGATGTCAATATGCTTACTTCTGCTATTGCTTTTATTGTTCTTGGAGAAGAAAACGGCAACAGTACTATCACAGAAGATCTTTAGTGGCCTATCTACTAAATCAACAATCTTAAGACCATTAAAGAAATTCCTCAACCCTAATGCCTATGTAGTAGCTTCATAGAGTTTCATTTTTGACCAACTAGTAACAGATAAGCTCTATTATATTCCTTGATGGGAGGAATAGTTTAAGTTTAATTCTGTTAGAGAGTCCCTAGCCTAGCCTATAAATAAAAGGTCTGTATACACCATCAGTATGGTAATTAAAAAAAAAAAAAGAAAAAAAGGCAAAGGCAAGAATATTCTCTTTTTGCTCAAATATTAATTTTGTCTTTATGTGATTTTTCTTTTAAACACTTGCTCGTTCTTGAATCACCATGGCAAGAGATATGCAATTTATTATTTCCGCTATTGTCTATTTTGTAGTTTGTATGAAAATATTACATGTGGTATTAGAGCCAAGTTCATTCATGTTGATTCAGATTTTTGAGATATATATATTTTCTCGTCTGAGCATGAAAATCTAATATTATTGTGTTTTCTTTGGGAGATCACATTTGGTTTAATGAGAAATTTTATGGCCTTTTGTTGTGGGAGTGAGGGTACATATAGTCTAAGTAGGTTCTGTCTAGGAGATTGGGTTTTAAGTCGGACCAATATGACTCATCCAATTTTTCTTGGGAACCTTGAAGTTCTGTTTAGGAAAAAAAAAATCTTTTTTGGAAATTTATTTAGTTGTATTATTCATTTTTACAGTAAAACTCATCAAGACATTGACGAGTGCTGATTAAGGCTATGGGCCTATTTTGAAGTTATAATTTATTAGCCTTATTATTATTAAGCCGTTAGGCCTCTAACAATTTTGTTGGCCTTATTAGGCCTTTAACGAGTTTTAAACCTTTTCTGATGGGCTATGTGCTCACTAAGTATTGATCCATACAGAACAATTTTGACTAGCTCAAATTGTAGGAATAAAATATTAATTTATCATTTTTTTAAAACAATGGATTTTATTCCTAAGCTTGTTTTTGGATTGTTTGTTCTTTGTATTAATTTTTGGTCGATTAATATATATTATTTTTCCTATGGTAAGATGCTAGAGGTTATGATTATTTCAAATATTTTGAGATTAGCCAAAGCATCCTTATCTTTTAAATAATAACCATATAAGGTTGATTATCAGAGTATTTTGGGAGTAGCCACAACATCCTAATTTATAATGATAATCATATAAAGTTTCAACTTCATAAAGATATATTAGCATCGGTGTTGGGATTAAATCATTATTTTAGTAACCCGGCCCCAAAGGGAGGTTATTATTTTGTTGTTTAATTTGAATAAGATAGATGATTTCATGTTGGTGGTAGATTTTCCTATGCCAAAGGTATGGAGAATTTATTCATTAACATTAAATTATTCTAGTCTTATTATTTAGATATTTAGTAAATTTTTGTGTGATGCAACCTCTATTTATAGGCTAGGCTGACCCTCTAACAGAGTTAGACTTGAACTATTTATCTCATCAAGTAATAAGATAGTGTTTATTCATTAGTAGTTGGTAAAAAATGAAACTCTTAATACCCAAATTCAAATTAAATTAAACTTCTTAACAGATAAAATCTTAACAAACTTGATAGGCAAGAGGGTCACTCTAAATAGAACTCTAACATTCTCACACTTAACCCTCATGTCATACAAGTTTCCATATAGGGTGATAAAAAAATAAATATGGCCAAACATTGTTTATTTCAACTAGTTATAGAACACTCACTCTCAGATAAAGAATATCATATATGAATCATGGTAGTAAAGCCTTTATGAAATCAAGCCATTCCTTCCATGGATCATATGTACAATACCCCTTAAATAAGTACCATATGAGCAAATAACTTTATGAATAAACTTCCAATAAGTTATTCAGATTCTACTTTACATTATCCCCACTGGATAAAAATAATATGCGCAAAACAACTTTATTCTCTAAAATAAATATTGTATGTCTATAGACCAAATAAAGAGAAACTAAACATAAAATAAGTTTACAAGTCCCGTATTGTCCACATGACCTTTGAATTGCAGTACTAGTAAGCCTTTGGTCATGGGATCTGCAATCATCAACTTAGTATTTATGTGCTCAATAAACACCTTAATATTCCTCTTAATACTCTCTCTAACACCGAGGTACTTGATGTGAATATGAAAATGCTAAAGTATTAGATGCTTTTAAAGCCTTGTTGGAGCGAATGAATTGTTAATTGAAACTTTCAAGTAAAACTTTTGATAGTACTAAAGGTGTGCGTGAGCACATTATGCAAATGAGGAACATGGCAGCTCAACTTAAGTCCCTAAAGATGAAGATCTCTAAGGCATTCTTGGTACATTTCATTCTAAATTCTCTTCCTTCTGAATATAGTCATTTCAAAACCTCTTACAATACACATAAGGATGAATGGTCAATTAATGAATTTTTCACCATTTGTGTTAAAAAATTAGAGAGATTGACAAATGAGAGGCCCGAAAGTGTTCATGTGGCCACTCATACTAATGGAAAGACCAAGAAAGGCAAGAATGTCCAACTGCATAAGCATAATGTATCATTTAAGAAAAATGGCAATACAAATTCTTGTTTCTTCTGTAAAAAGAAATGGCATATGAAAAATGATTGCCAAAAGTTTAAGAGATGGCTCTAAAAGAAAGCTAATCTCCTATATCTATTGTGTCATGAATCATGTTTTGTAGAAGCTCCTTGAAACACATGGTGGATTGATTTTGGTTCTACAATCCATATTGTCAATACCATATAGAGATATCTCAAAACAAGAATGCCGAAACCAAGTGAACAATATTTCTATTCAGGAAACAAGATGCGTTCACAAGTAAAGGCTGTTGGGATCTTTAAATTATTTTTAAAAGCTAGTTTTGTTTTAGACCTTGAAAATGTATTTTTTATTCCTAATTTTTCTAGAAATTTGATTTCAGTTTCAAAGTTGACTGAGATTGACTTTGAGTTAATTGAAATTTGTTAATTCTACTTTCAGGATTTTTAAGAATAATGTTTACATTGGTGGTGGAATAAAAGTTGATGGTTTATTTAAATTTGAGTTAGATCCCAATTTTGAGAATAGTTATTTATCCTTGCATATTGATGTTGGTTATTTAGACTCGGATTTTGCCAGATGTGTAGACACTAGAAAATCTACTTCAGGATATATTTTTCTACTTGCTGGGGGTGCTATATCGTAGAGGAGTTGTAAGCAAACTATTGTTGCTACGTCTACTATGGAGGTAGAGTTCGTAGCATGCTATGAAGCTACTACACAGGCATTATGGTTGAGGAATTTTCTCAGTGGTCTTAGGAATGTTGTTTTAGTAGAGAGGCCATTAAAGATCTTCTGTAATAGTACTATTGCAGTTTTCTTGTTCAAGAACAATAAAAGCAGTAGCAAAAGTAAGCATATTAACATCAAGTACCTCAGTATTAGAGAGAGCATTAAGATGAATGAGATGTTTATTGAGCACATAAGTACTGGGTTAATAATTGCAGATCCCATGAGTACCAAAGGCTTACCGATGCTGCAGTTCAAAGGTCATGTGGATAATATGGGACTTGTCAACTTATTTTATGTTTAGTTTCTCTTTATTTGGTCTATGGACATACAATATTTATTTTGGTTTTATTTTGAAGAATAAAGTTGTTCTGCACATATTATTTTTATCCATGGGGATAATGTAAAGAAAGTCCCGAATGACTTATTGGTAGTTCATTCATAAAGTTATTTGCTCATAAGGTACTTATTTAAGGGGTATTGTACATGTGATACATGGAAGGGATAGCTTGATTTTATAAAGGCTTTACCACTATGATTCATGTATGATATTCTTTAATTATCTGAGTGTGAGTATTCTATAAATAGTTGAAATAAATAATGTTTGGCCATATTTATTTTTCTATCACCCTATATGGAAACTTGTGTGGCATGAGGGTCAAGTGGGAGAATATTAGAGTTCTATTTAGAGTGACCATCTGGCCTATCAAGTTTGTTAAGATTTTATCTCTTAACAAAACAAAATTCAACTTTTTCAAATTTCAAAACAAAAATAATATTAAAAATTATATTCTAACAATATTTTAATTTTGTAATATTTTTATTCAACTTCTTCTCTCTCATTTCTCAAATCCAATAAAAATCTTAACTTAAAATATTTCACTACTATTCACAAATCATCTCACTATTATTTACTAATTTCTCATATTTTTTCATCTCATCTGACTATATATCCAAATGAGCCTAGGCACTAAGGCTAGTCTGTTTGTTTTAGCGGAAAATATTTTCGACTACACACTACAACAAATCAAGTTATTTGCGGTGAAAACAAGTTGCTGCAAATAGTCAAGTTTTCGCCGCAAATAAACATTTTCGGCTAAAAAATGTTGCCCGAAATTCGACACTAATTTTGAGCCAATAAATACTTTTCCCAGCTATTGGAGGGAGTGAAAGAAATATTTCACAATTTCCGGAGACATTTAGTCACCGCGAAAAGTCTCGCCACAAATACTTCTGACAACCACTACTCTTTTTTTTAATATTTTAATTTTTTTAAAAAACTTAAATTATATTGATTTTTATCCACTCAAATCAAATGAGATTCTTTTCCTTCTTCATAACAAATAAAATGTTTCTTTTTCTTACAAATACTCTAGAATTAATTGAATCTTTATAAATTTCATTTCCAGTAAATAAAATTTTTTTGGTCCAACAATAAATTTATCAGCAACATAAAGTCCAAAAATTACTTATCTAAAATCCATATGCACTTTTTTTTTTTTTTAAAGTTTATAAAATCTATAAACGAGTAGCATTATTGTTAAAGTTTACTGATGTTATTAAGAAAAACAAATGGCTAAAAAGAACCTACGAAACTACAAATTTATTTAACGATAAGCACTACTGTTAAAGTTTATTGATGTCGCAATTTCCCCCTTTGCTAGACCACAAGTTGGCAAAGATTTTCTTTGACTTGAGCAGCCCTTTCATGAATTTATTTAACAAATTCCTTCTCGTCTTGAGGTGAAAAATGAACCACACGTATAAGAAAATCCAGTAGCTCCACGACCATGATCACAAACTACAAATAAGAAACATCAATCAAATAAGAGTCAGCAGATACCCCTTTAAAATATTGATAGACCATGCAATAATCAAATCATGTTTAAAAGATTTTAAAATAAATCTAAATAAAACCAAAGCAGCACCCAACTTACTCATGCCTAAAGAAGCCCTTCACTTCATTCAGAACATTGCAGAGATAATAAATGAGTGCTGAAAATATTTCTCCTAGATGATCATACACCAGCGAGGGGTTGAATATCCCAAACTTGAAGAATAAACATTGAAAAAATGAAATATCCTGGGAATTCTGTGCCTAGGAATTTAATTGCTTTTATGTAAATAAAAAACAAAAGCATAGTGATATATGTAGCTCAAAAGAAAAGAAAACTACAAGGCATGTCAATAGAGAGAATAATTAGTTCATTACAGTACAAGTAAACCTATAATTTAGTGAGTTCCAAACAATGATACCAAGCTTTATAGAAGTTGCAAACTTACCTTTGCAGTACTCAAACTTGTCGTATTCAACTTGTTTCTCCCTGAGTCTGCCTCTCTGACTCATATCTCTATATAAACTTGTCGTACTTGATTTATAGTAACTTGACATTCTCTCGTAAGTCATCAAACTGTCCCTTATAATATGCAGCCTCTTTCCCATGCCTTTCTGTACGTTCAATTAATTCTACTATTCGAGCATCAGTTGCTTGTCTAGATGACTCGAGAATAACCATCTCACCGAGCCCCCTTACATACCCTGACCTTTGACCCAAAACTTCCTTGAAAATTGTCATTGCAGCCTCATTAGTCCGCTTCTTAGGCTCCAACTTAGACATATTTGCAGCCATCTTATCCTATCAACCATTAGAAAATCACACATGTTAGTGTTTATAGAATTAAAAATTATTTGACGATTGTTTCTAAAAATCACTAGATTTTATTTAATACTCACATATTTCTCTTTCGTCATGGGAGTTACAAATTTGTCCTTCTTTTTTTACCATCTCACTTTTTTAAAGAAATTGACCATAGTTTCATCATTCCGAGACTTCAAATACAAGCAAATTACATTCAACTTAGACTGAATATATATAGGAAATCTTAAGGTATCTTTCAACCAAAATGGAGAGTTACCCTCATCTCTATTAAACGCACAAATGACCTTCATCCAGCTATATGATTGTTTTGTTGATTCTCCCTATTAAATTTATTTCATTCAGACATTCACTGCACTCACACGAGACATGATATGAATGAGAAAAATAGAAGAGTGAAGAGGATTATATGACTATTTTAATAAAAAAAAAGTCACATAATGTTAATTAAGTATTGACTGGTAAATTACCTTTAAGTTCTCGCTTGAATATCGAGCGCATAACTTCACCCAAATGGCTGGTGTCACCCACGATGGCACATTCACAAGTGCTTCTTCATTACTATCATATTGCTTATTGATTAAACCGCTTGCATGGTAGTGTCTTTGTAACTACATCACAATGATTCTTCTTGGTCCAATCAAGGATGAAGTCATTCTGAAGATAAACATCAAGAAAATTAATTCGATACTCTATTTGAATATGTATGAAATTCAATACTTTTACCTAAACTCTTGAAATCAATTCTTCATTTTCATTAACTGGTACGTCGTGCCAGCTTGCATGACACAAGTCCATATAATGCTTAACCAACCATGTAATTCTTGTAGTAAAAATGAGTGCATTTTCACAACAAGGTGCAGTCTCACTGTCCTTTATCCTCAAGGGTATCTTTCCATATTTTCACACCTTTTCAAATTCTGTGCCTTTTGCTTCTCCTCGCCCACGCTTCCGGAAAGGTGGTACTAAGTTCAAAAATAAAAATAACCAACATGTTAAACAATATGTAACACTAATACCAGTAAAAATTAGATTAATACCAGACAAGTTTGTGCTTAGTGGCACATCGACTGCTGGCATGTCATTCAGGACGACATTGGGTTGCTCAGTTGAGTCATCTGAGCTTGAGAATGCATCATCTCTAAGAACAGCAATAGGTACTCTATTTTGAACTTCATTTATTTGAGATCTACCTCCACTATAGTTCACGCCGCATGCTCGGCCTCTACCTTTACCTTTGCCTCTTTTAGTTGTTGACATATTCCTACAATCACACAGTTAATATGCCAATAAACTTTGTTAATTTTTTAAAAAAATAACAAACTTAATAAGCAACTTACACAAAACGATACTAAACTAAAAAGAATACTTATATTCAAGAGAAATAAGTGGCTAGTTCATCTCATCCTCCATTGAGAGACTATCTTTTTCTATGCTACCCTCCAATTCGACACTGTCATTAGAATTGTCTTCACTAGTATCGTTCTTGATAAAACCTTGCTCAAAGTGATCCCAATTTGACCTTTGCATTACCGACGTGTCAATATCAATTTGCTCTGGCTCTACATTAGGCATGTGCATGTCTGTTTGCAGTGGAATGTTATCAGCATGGACACTCACGTAAGCATCGCTAGAATTGTCCTCTTGGTATGCATCATCACAAAATTAGATGCGTCATCTTCAATAAGGGGTTCTCATGGAAGGTCATAAACATTTCTACTTATGACCTTTTGCACTACATACCAATCACCACGGATGCTTCAATTTTTTAAGTAAAACACTTGTGAAGCTTGGCAGGCCAAAACAAAAGGGTCGTCCTTATAAGCTATACGAGACATATTCACACTGGTAAGATATTGTTCCACACGTATCCCTCGTTTGGAATCAGAGATTTCGAACCATTCACATTTGAATAAGTAAACACAATGCCAACCCATGTAGCGGACTTCCAAAATGTCTGTTAGTCTACAAAAGAACTCAAGTTTCTTGGATCCTAGTTGTTCACTAGTGACCATGACACCTGAGTTTTGGGTGCGACGATATTCTTCACAATTTTTGTGGTATGAAATCTTATACTGTTGCTTATGCAACTAGAATAGGACACACCCCAAGGGTCAGGACCACATGCTAGGGAATATAAATCCTCCAAAACTTCTTGAGGATTATCAACACGCAGACTTTGAATCTATCACAAGTTCAAATAAGGAATCACATAAAGTAAACACAATACAAGTTTTGGCGTAAAACAAACATACCAAGAGTGAGTTTACATACATGTGACTTGAACTAGTTTGGAAATTTTGCAGCATGCAATATTATTGGCATTGTCGGGATACTCTTCACTCACTAGCAAGTAATGCACACTAGACAAAAGGCCAACACCAGTTAATCAACACAAGTAAATCAGTATCTTTAGAAACTAAATTGGTAAGTAGTTTGGTTACTTACTTAAGCTATTCCCCAATCTCTATGCAATTATTAAGAATATACCATCTGGCTTTTATGAAAATGTCATAATCTAATCGGTGCCGTGATGCGAAACCCATGGGGCGCACCTTTTGTGAAGAAACAGATAGTCCCTTTCGTACACCCTCATCTCCTTTATCAACATTACGTTCAAGAGGATTGAATCTAGTCTCAACATCATTGTGGTACATGGAACAAAAATTCAAGCACTCTATATGGATATAGGCCTCAGCTATTGAACCTTCTGGGTAGACCTTATTCTTAACATATCTCTTGAATTTTTCAAAATACCTCTCGAAAGGGTACATCCACCTATATTGAACTGGCCATACAAGTAGCACCTCACGTAGCAAATGGTAGGCTAAGTGCACCATTATATCAAAGAAGGTAGGCGGAAAAATCATCTCCAGCTTGCATAGAATGATAGCGATATCAGCTTGAAGCTTCTCTAAGACATCAACCCTACATGTTCTAGCACACAATTCTTTGAAAAAAGTGCTCAACTCAGTTAGTGCCAATCGTACATCTTGGCATAAGTATCCAGAAATTGCAACAGAAAGTAATCTTTGCATGAAAATGTAACAATCATGACTTTTTATTCCTGAGATTTTGCAATTAGGTACACTAATACATCTGGCGATGTTCAAAGCGAAACCATCTGGGAATTTCACATCATGAAATCAACTACAGAAACCAGTTCGCTCAGCTCCATTCAGCGTATAACATGCATGTGGCATGCTAATGCGTTGTCCATCCTGAATAAGGTGTAACTCATTCCTTATGTTGAGATTGAAAAGGTCACGACATGCATTATGATGATCTTTAGTTTTGCCAAAGATATTCATCAAAGTTCCTATGATATTGTCACAAATGTTCTTCTCAATATGCATTACATCTAAATTATGTCTAATTTTTATGGTCGACCAATATGGTAATTGAAAGAAAATACTTTTTTTGGTCAAATTGAACTTCTCTATAGTACGCTTTTTTTTTTTTTTTTTATGGCTTTACCAAAATTTGCATTAGGAATATTTTGGAGTTGAATGAGTATGTCTTCTCCAGAATACACAGTAGGTGGGTCTTGATGCTCTATATTGCTATTAAAAATATTCTTTTTCTTTCTTCAGATATGGCTCGATGGCAAGAATGGGCGATGACCCATGTAGCAATGTTTTAATTAAGGTATACTGGTGGCATATAATTGCCAATAAATAAATTAATCGTTTAATACAAATCATTTATAAGCTAATTAGTCAAATATTCTTGCCCAAAAACATATATTATGAACCTTATGCTTTTTATGGATTCTTTATATATATATGAACCGGCCACCTGTCAAATGTCATTATATATACCCTAGATAGAGCCTTAATTGTGAAAGAAATCATAACACATGATGAACATGATCATGATCTGCTTGTAATCTCTTGGAACAGATCTTCGAATTGCATGCAGTCTATGTCACAATAAATTAATAATATCCTATATTAATATAAAACCTTACACTGATCATGATTTGAGTACATAAGACAAATATATATTATGATCAAAATACAATCTTCATCAGAATAACAAGGATAATTATTTGCTTTAAAAAGCTCACTAAAAGAAAAATAGATTTTTACGACCAAAATTTTGCAACTAAATGGAGTACTATTTCTGACGACAACGTAATCAAAATTTTAATCGCAAAAATCCATTTCTCTAGTAATGGCAAGTTGTTCCTTGGAAGGATTAATACACTCAATATGAATTTGTGAATCATACACTGTAAGAAAAATGCTTATTTGCTATGAAAATGACTATTTTCTACTATCAATTCTTGTTACAAATTACTCATCACAAATACTCGTTTTTTTTTAGTGTCAACCCTACCCCTCAATCCAATCTCTTCTTTGCAAGATGGTGATCAACCCAACCATCTTGCTTCAAGTCCTATATATATATATATATATGTCTCCGAATTTAATTAGGATCTTACATAATAATCAACCCGGCCATCAACTCTCGGATTAATGAATTAAGGAATTATTCCATAATATTTAGGCACTTACAATATAATCAATATATATTTAATGCAAAAAGATTGAGTAAATGGTACTGAAAAATAAAAGAGAGAGAGAGAGAAAAGGGTTAGAATGATCAAATTTTTTTTAACAAACTAAAAAATAATAAAATCTTGCATCAAATATATCTATAAGTACGATTGAGAATCATATCGGCCCTATTGGTTATGTTGGATATTGTACATTAGGTAAAATTGAAGAGATAAAAATGTGGAATTAGCTCGATGCACTTGTGTTTAGAGACTCACATGGACTACGTACACGAATTCCACTATATTAAAACCATATCCTTCTATATATAGGTGAAGTACGTTAACGCGTACTCATGTACCTGATGCTTCGGGTCAACTCTTGGATGGTATTAAAATATAAAACCAAAAGCTGACAAAGATAATCGTTGTCAACTTGTGACATCCTGTCCTGATGCTTATTTGTCTCACAGGTACATACATACATATATATATATATATATATGTATGTAGGGCCCAAAGTATATTGGAAATTATCTCATGAATTTATTGGGTATATTGGAAAGTATGACCCAAAGTATGTGCTTAACTAATGCGTACTCAAGTCCATGTTATCACATGGCCTTTTGTTGTTGAGGGGCACCTATATCTAGCTTGTTCCAGCTGTTTCTCGTATATACATACATATAAATATATATATATATATATATAATATAAGTATATTTTTGATTGCTCGTGTATCGCATGTTTAGGACTTATATATAATAACCCATGTGGGATAATCTCTCCACTTTCTATGGACTATGAGTGAATTATTCGGGTCAACTGTGACACTCCAAAATCTCCACGTATGGACACGGGAAAATTGAGACGTCTGGATGGTGACATCACGGGTCACCACCCTATCGCCAAGTACCAAATGTGTGTATAAGTAACAAGCGTGCACGAAGAAACACGCAGCGGATAGCAAAGTCATAAACTAAGTACCAGAATTTTTATTGTTTAATACAAAACCGTTCAAAACATACATAATAAAATATTACGAGATACAAATACTGTTTCAAACCAAACTACAAAACATAACTTCCAAATCAAAACTCCGGCAGAGCCGCCTTCTCAATCTCTGCACCAAAATCTACGGTACCAAAAATGGTGCCACAGGTAAATAAAGATCCAAACGCCATAAGATAAGAACACATTAAAACTCAAACAATATGCATGAAAGAATGCAAATGCGCATATCTCATAAAACCACATTTTTCCATGCATGCCAAAATCCCATTTTGGCCAAAAACATATCCTTTAAACATAACCTTGCCATTATCCCCGATAATGGCCCAAAAACTAGACCGTCAGAGCACTGTAGGCGGGAATCACAGGTGAGACTCTACCACCATCCCTGCTCGCCACCGTTCCTATGCATGCACCGTAGGCGGGAATCACAGGCGGGATTCTACCACCGTCCCTGTTTACCACCATCCCTACGCATGCACCGTAGGTGGAAATCACAGGCGAGATTCTACCACCGTTCCTGCTTACCACATCCCTACACATGCCTCTAACTCGAACCAATCAGTCCAACCATTCTCATATACCATAAATCATTTCTCGCTTACAAGCCTAGTTTCCATTTTACAAACACATGTACATGCATGCAACTACACGAAAAACCCGGCTTTCCCTTTTTAAACATGAACATGCGTGCACTATACAATGCAAACATCAAGGCACAAATATCTCAAAAAAATATCAACATCAACCCAACAACTCCGTCCTCAATCCATCCGACCCCCGAACTCCTCGGACTCAGTCTGGAATCAACCAACCAATCCAATAATTTATTGTAAGAGCAAACTATATTTAAATCTAAAAGTAGAGTTTAGAAAATACTTACAGCGCTATACGGTATTTTTTGAAAGCTTACGATGTTGCAAACGGCGGATGAAAAACAACGTAACAGTATATTTTACACTGTGGCCGTGGGTAATAAATTACCCACTTTCGAACGGGGATAAAACAAGACACGAAATTGATAGGGAATGGCCTTGAGATGTTTATGAAACTAAAGGAAGTGAGCTTTGGCCATGGATAGTGGTGGAAACGGTGGTGGAAGCGGAAAAAAGGCCAAATCGGAGTTGAGCTCGTGGAAGCTGCTCCGGCAATGGATAGGGGCCGGAATTGGGTGGGTTAGGATGGCAAGAGGTAGAGGAAGAAGTGGTGAAGAGATGGTGGCCGGAGGTGGAGCGATGGTGCCGGAAATGGCTCAAAACCGTGCAGAAAGAAGCGGCTGTAGAAGGTGATCGGCGGCACAGATAAAGCTAGAAATTGGTGGGGGTGATCACCAGTCGGAGGGGGACTGAACGGCGGTGGCTGTGTCGGCCACGTCGCCGGCGAGCGGTCGGTCTGGGTGGTGAACAGGTCAGCGATGGGAGAGAGGAGAGAGGGAGTCCGTGCATGCGTGGGGAAGAAGGAAAGAGAAGAAGAAAAGAAAGAAGAAGGAAAAGAAGAAAAGGAAAAAGAAGAAAGAAAAAAAAAGTAAAAAGAAAAGAAAAGAAAAGAAGGAGAAAGAAAATGAGGTCCAATCCTCACTTCCAGAAACCAAAAACTGATCTGCCAAAAATGATTTTAAAAATATAAAACGACTAAAATAAATTAAACACCAAATCAAATAAAATAAAACCAATTTAAAATACAATAATTTAAAATAAAAGAACTACTATATTAATTAAATTAAAAACACTCATTAAGTGAAAATACACGTAAAAAAGGGGTATCACATCAACTCTCGGATGATATTAAAATACAAAACCAAAAGCAAATTAAGATAATAGTTTTCATTTTCGTTCGTGTGTGTATATATATAAATATATATATGCATGGGGATCCAAGATCTCTTCAAAAATTGGTTAGGATTAGATGACTATATAATAAGACTTATCTTATCATTATATCTGAAATTGTTGGATGAATGTAAAATAATTATTGATTTATCTCTAAACAATATTGAGTCTATCTAGAAGTCTTAGGTATTGTTTAGATAAGTCATTGATGTTAAAATCGAGTTTTGGTAGATCTGTATATATTTAAAAGAAAGCTGAACAGAGATTAGTTAATACAAAACAATGTTGCTAACCATCAGTAGAGTCCTACTGTGACTAGAACTCTTTACAGACTTTCTATTTAAAGGATTCGGTTTTGTATCTCAGGAAGGAGTTTGAGCCACGAATTCTAGAGAGTATATTTTGAACATTTATGAGAGAAAATTCACTTGAGAATTTTTATTGAGTTTTTCATCTCTTCTTGAGTATGATTGTGTTTTGAGTGTGAAATAACATCGATTAGAGTTCAGCCTTTGGAGTTCCAGAAGGGAAGTCAAATGAAAGATCACCAAAAGTTCTAGCTGTTACTGCGGTAAAAGACAAACGGGTTGTTTGTCTAGACAAGTAAGATAGTCAAATTGCAAAGGTTTTGTTATTGGTGATTCCTTATAATTATTTTTCAAATAATAAGATTGACTTTCCTAAATTTGGCTACCCCGTAACGTTTTACTTTTAAAGAGTTCTTTAAAGAGTTTCCTTTCATAACCAATCGTTGTGGCTTACAAAGTTGATTATTTATTTTAAAGTATTTGATTCGTCTTATAATCTTGATAATTGAGATCTAACTAATTTGTTCAAGAAAATTAGTAGACAATTTCGTGGTTTATAGGGGTACTTGGAGAATTTCAATTGGCATCAGAGCGTGGTTCACTCATTCGAGTGTGATCCGTGCCCTTGTAGATCATGTCGACGTCATTATACGTTCCACCATACTTCGATGGGGAAAACTATGCTTATTGAAAAGTTCGTATGAGGGCTTTTCTCAAGTCTTTGGATGAATGTGTATGGCATTCGGTTGAACGAGGATAGACTAAACCCATGACATCTATAGATGTCTGGAAAAAAGATGAAATCAGTAATTGCAATTTGAATAGCAAAAGACTTAATGCTATTTTCATGACAGTATCTCCCGAAAAATTTAAAAGAATCTCCATGTATGAGATTGCTAAAGAAGTTTGGGATATTTTAGAGGTTACACATGAAGGCACAAGAATAGTAAAAATTTTGAAATTGCAGGTGCTAATCTCAAAATTTGAAGAGATTAAAATGTTGGAAGATGAAAATTTTAATGAATGCTAAACTGAATAATATTTTGAATTCCAGGTTTAATCTCGGCGAGAAGGTGGAGGATTCAAGAATTGAAAAATTCGATTGAAAAGTTCCACCATACTTCGATGGGGAAAACTATGCTTATTGAAAAGTTCGTATGAGGGATTTTCTCAAGTCTTTGGATGAATGTGTATGGCATTCGGTTGAACGAGGATAGACTAAACCCATGACATCTATAGATGCTTGGAAAAAAGATGAAACCAGTAATTGCAATTTGAATAGCAAAAGACTTAATGCAATTTTCATGACAGTATCTCCCGAAAAATTTAAAAGAATCTTCATGTGTGAGATTGCTAAAGAAGTTTAGGATATTTTAGAGGTTACACATGAAGGCACAAGAATAGTAAAACTTTTGAAATTGCAGGTGCTAATCTCAAAATTTTAAGAGATTAAAATGTTGGAAGATGAAAATTTTAATGAATGCTAAATTGAATGATATTTTGAATTCCATGTTTAATCTCAGCGAGAAGGTGGAGGATTCAAGAATTGTGAGGAAGATTCTAAGGTTTTTATTGAAAGATTTCGACCCAAAGTTACTGCTATTGAAAAAAGTAAAGATCTGGATGTAATAAGGGTAGAAGAGCTGGTAGGTTCTTTACAAACATATGAATCTTTGCTTCCTCAAGCAAGAAAAGGTAAGTCCATTGTCTTAAAAACTATAGAAGAAAATCATGAGGATTTTTTTTATGAAGAAAGTCTAAAGGATGAGGAGATTGTTCTACTTGTGAGAAAATTCAAAACATTTATATTTAATAAAAAGGCAAATGAGGAAAAAATATTTTTGTTAAGAAAAAAGATTTTGGAAATTGGAAGAAAGAAAAAAATTGAGAAAAATGATAAAGTACAATGTCATGAATGTTCTGGATGTGGTCATATAAGAATTGAGTGTCCAAATTTCAAGAAAAATAAAAGAAAAATGTTGAATGTCACACTTAGCGATAATTCAGATTCTGAAAGTTCGAACTCATCTTCTGATGGTGAAAAATCTTTTATGACTTTCTCTACTATTGTGAATGATTTTCCTAAAATTACACTAACAAAATCTGAAAGTAGTTGTGATTACAGTAATTCGGATGTATCACTTGTTGATGCTGATCAAGGATTGAGTTTACTGGAAGCTTACAATGATGTGTGTAAAGAAGTAATCAAATTAAAGAAATTCAACAAGAAGCTGTACAAGAAATTCACTGATATGGAGAGTGATAAAAATAACCTATTTGAGGCATTAAAAATTTCTGATATTGAACTAGCAAGATTAAGGGATCAAAAAATTGCACTAGAAAAAAAATTGCACTAGAAAAGGAATTGGAAGAGATTCAGGAAAAAACAGCAATACAAAAATTAGAAGAGATGTTGAGTGTTCAAAAGATGAGTAGTGATAGAGTTGGCCTAGGGTACACGACTTCATAGGGGAAAGAAAAACTGGTCTCATCATCCGCTGCCACAACTTTCAAAAGTTTTGTTTTTATTAAAGAAAGTCAAGGTAAGAGTTTTCAAAATCATACTGAACCTAAACCAATTTATTCAAAAAATTTGCATGATAAATTTATTCCTACTTGCCATTAGTGTGGTGTTGTTGGTCATATAAGGCCAAATTGCTTTAACTTGAATAAAGTGAAGAAAAATGGAGGTGAAAGAAATCTAAAAAGGAAAAGAAAGAGTCTACAGAATCAAGTTTGTGATATGAGTAAACTAATCAACTTTTTAAGTCTTAAACTTGGTGAACTAGCAGATTTTTGCTTTTAAAATAAAGAAAAGATCATACAAAGTGGTGTTGATGAAAAAAATAGGTCAAAATTTAAAGCAAAGTGGGTGGTCAAAAAAGATGCCATGTCACATTAATTAATATGACTAGTTGCATGTTCTTGCATTCTTTATATTATTGCATTAGTCTAGGGCATACATTTTATTTTTTTGTTTTGCTTTTATGTTTCTGTTTTTCAATTTTAAATAAGAAAAATATAATATAAAAAAAATTTCTTGTTTGGTTCAAAGCTTTTCTTTAAAGAAAGTACATATTTGATATATCAAAATTTGAGCATTTGTGTTATCACTTAATAAATTCTTGGACCTATATATCTCTCTATTTTGTACGATTCACTTTGTGCATACTAACCCTATGGATTATCTGGGCAAAGTTGATTTTCAATGTACAGTGAGGAACTTATATGTATGCATTTTGTAATTGAAGTTCACATTATTTAATGAGATGCTCATCAAAGAGGGAGTTCATGTCTTGAATTGACTAATACTAGTTGAACCTAGTACATCAATAAAAAGCTCTCTTTTTGCCAAATACAAAAAGTTGATCTATATAGAAAAAGTCTGTGTTAATTCATTGCTAAAAAAGACAAACACCTTACATGGATCTATTACCTTAAGTTCTTACAGAAAAAATTGTTGCTCTAATCATTATGGAAAAAGATGAGTAACAAACATGAACACAAAAAGGGGATGAACAAACTAGTGTTTGGAAGAGATGTTCATGTATCTAGGCCCTAGTATAAAGTTTAACTTTTAAGGTAAAGTAACAAACTCTTGTGAGCATCTATAAGTAAATCGGAGATGGAACAGAGTATGAGTAAATCGGGTCCTAGAAGTGGTTTGCGTTTGGTGGATGAGGCCTTGGAGTTTGAGATAGGAAGTCTGGCTAGAGAAGATGAATTTATAGAAGCTGACCTAAGGAATGCGACTGGCCTTTTCCGAACAGTTTCTGATGGAGAACAAGAGGGAGAATTAAATGAGTTGGCGGAAAAGAATTTTGATTCTGATCCAGAATTGCATATCCCTTTAAAGAAAGTGAAGGGGGTGAGGAAAGAGAAGTCTAAAATTGCTCTGGAGCATCGTACTCGCTCAAAAAAAAAATTTAATTCTTTATGTCTATTCTTATTTGGAATATTAGGGGCATTGGGTCGTCGAAATTTAGATTTCGGCGTATTTTGAATAAAAGTCGTTCGTTGGTGGTGGCTATTTAGTGCGAATAAATGTCGTAGATGGGCAAGATGGTTGAGATTGCCATTTTTTGTTAATAATTCAGAAGTGGGTGGGAAAGTTTGGCTTTTTTGGGCAGAGGAGGTGGATTTTGAGCTGTCTTCATGTTCGGATCAAGCTATTTCAGGATGGTTTTCATTTGGGTCGAGACGTTTGTTTGCATCTTTTGTGTATGCTAGTTGCTTCCGGGATAAAAGGGTTGAATTATGGGAATATCTCAGGCTTCAAAATCCTCAAGGGTTACCATGGTTGGTTGGAGGAAATTTTAATATTATTCGTAGCGATAGTGAAAAAGTAAGAGGGGTGTTTCAGGCACCTCGGGCAAAGATGGATTTTAATAGTTGCCTTAATGATTGGGCATTATTGGATATTCATTCGAAAGAAAACCGATTGTCATGGTGTAATGGAAGGCTTGGTGGTAGGAGGATTTGGGCGAGATTAGACCGTATTCTGGTGAATGTGCAATTTCTAAATGAGTTTGAGGGAGCTGGTTTGTGTTATCTGCCTCGGACATCTTCTGATCATTCGCCTATGGTGCTTAATTTTTCCAGTCAACGAGAACAATATATGAAGCCTTTTCGATTTCTCTGTATTTGGGGTACACATGAGGGATTTCTTCCTTTGGTGAAAAATTGTTGGGATAAGGTTTTTGAGGGGAATGCTATGGAGCGGATTAGGAAAAAATTGAAATATTTAAAAGGCGAGTTAATGAAATGGAATAAAGAAGTGTTTGGTCGTGTTGATGTGGAGATTTAGAACTAGGTGACCGAGTTCACTTGCTAGAAGAAGAGCTGGTACGGACTGGTTTGGAGCAGACAGAAATGGAGCTTTTGGAAGCTAAACAGTCACATTTGCAGTGGATAAACCGGGAAGAAATGTTGGCATGTCAAGTTTTTTCATGCTGCTTTACGAGTTAAATATTCAAAGAATAAAGTTGGAAAAATGTTGTTGGAAGATGGTAGAGTGTTGGACGATAGTGATCAGATTCATAAGGAAGCAGTAAACTATTTTTAGCAGATGTTTACATGTTCCAGTGTTAATACAGACGGTTCAGAAATGGAATTATTGCATCCGGTTGTAACAGCAGCAGAAAATACAGAACTGTGTAAACAACCATCTGTTGAAGAAGTGCAGAAGGCTCTAAAGTCTATTCACTGTAGACAGCAGTCCCGGTCTGGATGGTTACTCGGCTTCTTTCTTTTCACTGGCTTGGGATATTGTGAAAGAGGACCTTGTGGAGACGGCAAAGGAATTTTTTGCAGGGCAACCTTTTTCAAAATTTTTTAGAGCAACACAATTGGTTTTACTACCTAAGGTGGAGGAGCCTGTTGGTTTTGGGCAATTTAGGCCAATTAGTCTTTGTTATGTGGTGTATAAGATCATGACAAAGATTATGGTATATCGTTTGGATCCGGTACTTGGTAAAATTATTTCGAAGGAGCAAGCGGCGTTTATTCCAGGAAGAAGTATATTTGACAATATGGCTTTGGCACAGGCGTTGGTACAAGGAATAAATCTAAATGTTCGAGGTGGGAACGTGATGTTGAAGATTGATATAGCAAAGGCGTATGATCGTGTTAACTGGAAATTCCTTATGGAAGTTTTACGTCGTTTGGGTTTTTCTGAGAATTGGAGGAATTTAGTATATAATGCTATTTCTTCTCCTTGTTACTCGATTATGTTGAATGGTGGCTCTAAAGGTTTCTTTCAGGCATCGCGGGGAATAAGGCAAGGTGATCCACTATCTCCATATTTGTTTATTTTGTCTCAGGAAATTCTTTTGCGCATGGTGAATCAACAATTCAGGATGGGTCGAATCAAGTGTTATCATTCAGGTGGTGGAACACTTATTTTGCATCTTTTGTATATGAATGATGTTTTGGTTTTTGCCAATGGAGGTAAGGTTGCTATTAGAAGGATTATGGAAATTTTACATCGGTATGAAGAGATGTCGGGGCAATTGATGAGTCCTACTAAATCAATGATTTATTTTTCTAATTCTATTGGTTTGGATCATAAAAGGGATATAAAGAGGTTATCGGGTTTTGTAGAGGGGAGTTGGCCTTGTGGTTATCTTGGTATTCCTTTGTATGTGGGTTGGCTCAAAATTAATTTATTTGATGGTTTCTTGTTGAAGATTCAGAAAAAATTGGCGAGGTGGAAAAGAAAGCTTTTATCATTTGGGGGAAAGATTATTCTACTAAAACATGTACTGAATAGCATTCCAATTCATGTGCTTTCGGTTTTAAAAATTCCAAAAGGAATTTATGACAGGATAAGAAGCATTTTCTCTGATTTTCTTTGGGGTTCCTCTTCGGAGATTAGAAAAAGAAAATGGGTGTCGTGGAATGTGATTTGTAAACCTGTGGAAGAAGGGGGGCTTGGTGTTAGAGACTTGATGGAGGTGCAGGAATCTTTATTTATGAAATTTGGTTGGAAATTGTTGAAGGGAGATTCTCTTTGGGCTGTATTTTTTAAGAAGAAATATATTGGCCAAGATCATGTATATAAGGCTATTCAAGTGCAAAAGGGGACAAGGTTTTGGAAAGGAGTAGCAGAATTAATGCCGAGAGTTATTAAAAATTCGAAATGGTTGGTGGGTAATGGGAATGTGAATTTTTGGATGGATAATTGGGTTGGTTGTGGGCCTCTTCATGATTTTTGTCCAGTAATAGGGAATATTGGCCTTAAGGTTGCAGAGGTCTTTGATAACCGGGGTCCAAAGCTTGAGGTTATTGGTGATCTGGTTCCGGATGAAGTGATGCAATTAATTAAAGAAGCTGGAATAAAGTTGAAGCCAAATAATTCGGATGTGTTGATATGGAGGCATACGGTGGAGGGGAAATTTACAACGAAATCAGCTTGGGAGTTATCTAGAGAAAAGGGACAAATCTGTGAATGGAAGAAGTGGTTATGACAGCCTAATGTTCAGAAAAAAATGTCTTTTTTCTGTTGGAGGGCTAAAAGAGGGGCTGTGCCGACAGATGAAAGAGTGCAACGACTGAATATTCCTTTAGTGTCTAAATGTCAGTGTTGTGTTATTCCAGATGTAGAATCTTTGAATCATGTTTTATGTGCAGGGTCGGAAGTTCAAAAGGTATGGAGATACTTTGCAGAAATCTGTAATGTTCGGCTGCCTCATATCAGAAACTGGAAGGGTATGATGTTGTATTGGTGGCAGAAACCAAAGAAAAACACACAAGTGGGCTGGTTGCTAGGAGTCTTTCCTATTATGATCTCATGGGCTTTATGGAAGTCTAGATGTTTATCGCGTATAGAAGGAATTCCGTTCAGCATTGACGTTATCATTCGGCAAGTGAAATGGTTCCTACAAGAAGCCTGCTGCTCGATACAAAGCTTTCATAAAATAAAAATAGGGGATTATGAAATTATGCAAAGGTTGAACTTACCAATCATTCCAACACGTAACAAGCAACTAAAGTATATCAAATGGGAGATGCTAGAGGTCGGAACTGTGAAGCTGAATGTAGATGGGGGTGCTCGAAATAATCCGGGAGAGGCTGGTGGGGGAGGTATTATTCGGGATTCTAGGGGTAGATGCATTGCTGGTTTTGCTCATAATTATGGTATTGCTTCGAATACGGTTGCTGAATGTCGAGCATTACTTGATGGTTTGCGACTTTGTAAACAATTAAAGTTTCAAAATGTGTTAGTAAAATCTGATTCTTTGGTTGTTATGGATTGGTTACATCTAGATTTTGTAGACTATGGTTTTTATGGGAGTATTGGGATGAGATTCAGGGGATTTCTAGGGAGATAAGTGCGAGGTTTCGACATATTTTCCGGGAAGCGAATATGGTAGCGGATTTTTTGGCAAAAGAGGGTGTGGTGTGTATTTTTTGGGTTTGGATTTCAAGAATAGTCGTCTTAGAGGCTTGATCCGCATGGATCGTTTGGGGATGGTTTCTATTAGAGAGATGTAATTTTTTGGTTCTTTTGGTTCTTTGAGTTTGTTTTTTTTGGTATTCCTCCGCCGGAAGTGAGGGTTTTTAATAAACTTGGAACAGGGCTACTAGGTGGGTGGCTACTGGCTCATCGATAAAAAAAAAAAAAAAAAAAAAAAAATCTATAAGAAACAATCATTCATGAATAAAGGTATTAAAAATATATTGAAGAGAGTTTATAAAAATGCTATGGTATAAATATACTCACTCACACACTCACATGAATTTTGACATTGATGATCTTATAAAGAGTGAACATCCATAGTGATTATTGCAAATAAGAGGGTGTACTCTATTGAATTTGTTTTGTGAGTTACACTATGTTTGAACTAAGATGTATTTAAGCATGCTACTCGCCCTATTGCTTATTTATATATTTATAAAAAAAAATTCAAATTTTTTGTTATTTTTATTTTTTCTAATCTCTATTTATTTGGTTTATATAAAATAAATACAAAAATAAAAATATAAAGTTTTTTTTGGTCAGTATGGGGTATTGGATAAGTCTGAGGATTATATTATGAAACAAGAGCATAAGTCCCAATGGGACTTTATGACTTAGCACGTGCCCGGGTCTTAAAAGCCTTAAGGAAAACCTCTGTTGCCTCTCTCATTTACTCCCAGCCCTCGAAACATAAGCCATTCTCAAGACCCATTTCACAGTTCCACGCAAGACCATTTCATGGTGCCCCTTTCACTCCCTTTCGTCTCTCTTTACTCAAGATTACATACATCCTCTCTTCATTTTCCACCATCACGGTAAGTCTACTCGAATCCACTGATTTTTTTTTTCTCTTTTTCCAGTTTTATGCTTGGCATGTGGATAGATGGAGTCTAAGTTGTGGATTTTTATAAGAAGCATTGGGCTGTTCTGTTGAGTTGAGTTGCCGTAAATGGGTTGTTTTTTGTTATATCTATTTTATGCATGTATTGAGGACGATTTTTGAGTTGGTTCATGGCCTTTGTCATTCGATTTTCATGGTATGCCTACCAAGTGTTTGATTTTTTGTCTCAACTAAGTTGTTTTAATCATTTACTCATTGTTTGACATACATTCATGCTCATACATTAGGTGCATTTAATCCATGAAAAGTTGAGATACATGGGAGTTGTTCATCATGTCTTTCTTAGTGTCTTCATCTTGGCACACATAAGTGATATTTATTCTCTTTTATGTTTTGTCAGATTAGTGACAAAAAGGGGGAGTATTGGAAGACCAAATTGAAATATGTTGAAATATTTTGGTATTGTAAAATTTAGGTGGAGTTTCCATAAGTGTGTTGTTGATGGAGGGTTTAATAAATTTGCTGAAATGAATTTGCTAAGGGGGAGAAAGTTTATTTTTGCTAGACATAAGTTTTTATTCTTGATTATTTGCTTGGAATTCCTATTTGGTTTCTTGGTTTGCTGTTTGTGCTTTTGACCGGTTTTATATTCATCAAGTTGGTTTTGTCACCACTCCACCAAAGGGGGAGATTGTAGAGATAAAAATTGACTAGAATTAGATGACTATATGATAATGCTTATCATTATATTTGAAATTGTTGGATGAATGTAAATTAATTATTGATTTATTTCTAAACAATATTGAGTCTATCTAGAAGTCTTAGGTATTGTTTAGATAAGTTATTGAGGTTAAAATCGAGTCCTGGTAGATCTGTATATATCCAGAAGAAAGCTGAACAGATATTAGTTAATACAAAAGAATATTATCACGAAATGTTAGCAGTTCGTCGGAACACGTCTTCACGACTGTTACTAATTGTCAACAGAGTCCTACTATGACTTAAGCTCTTTCCAGACTTTCTATTTAAAGGGATTCGATTTTGTATCTCAGGAACGAGTTTGAGCCATGAATTCTAGATAGTATATTCTGAGCATTTATGAGAGAAAATTCACTTAAGAATTTTTATTGAGTTTTTCATCTCTTCTTGAGTATGATCGTGCTTTGAGTGTGAAGTAATATCGATTGAATTTCAAGATTTCAGTCTTTGGAGTTTCAGAAGGGAAGTCAACATTTGAAAATCGCCAGAGGTTCTGGTTGCTACTGCAGTAGAAGACAAACGGGCCGTTTGTCTAGACAGGTAAGATAGTCGAATTGCAAAGGTTTTGTAATTGATGATTGCTTGTAATTATTCTTCAAATAATAAGATTGACTTTTTTAGGTTTGGCTGCCCGCAAGGTTTTACTTTTAAAGAATTCTTTAAAGGGTTTCCCTTCGTAACCAATTTTTGTGTCTTACAAAGTTGATTATTTATTTTAAAGTATTTGATTCGTTTTATAATCTTGATAATTGAGATCTAACCAATTTATTCAATAAAGTTGGTAGACAATTTTGTGGTTTACAGGAGTACTTGGGGAATTTCACCTCTTGTATTGCTTCCCAACAAGTACTGTTCTTACTCTACACAATTCAACCTAGCACTTGCTACTGATCTGATCCAGGTACGAAACATAGAATATATTTTCCTCCCTAACTCCCATTACTTGTGCCTCTTTTATTTGCTTATTGTGATCATCGCTCTCTATTTCTTGCCAAAGTTTTAAATATCATACCGTACCAATCAGAATAGTCGGAATTTACGCTGCAGCAACATTAATAACATGCATGAGAGAGGTCTACGTCTTGTACCATATTAAATACCAACCATTTTGGTACATTTCGATCAATACTGTCTAGTTTCCGATATTTCGCCCTATATGTAAAGTTTGGTCCCATATGTAAAACCTAGTGGCTTGGCAATTTTGTAATTAAAGTTACTAACAAGGAGTTTTCTGTAAAGTTGAACTCAAAATAAAGACTTTTTTCATTTTTATTTTTTCCATAACCTCATGCCAGACTTGATAAAAAGTCTGTGTTGAGTCTTTTCATACTAAAGCATGCACAAAATATTTTCTATATATAGTAGGAGAACCGTCTCCTCCTTAGGAGGATGAGGGCTGGTTTCTCCAACTTCTCCTTCGGAGGATATGGGTTGGGATACACTCTCATCTTTTGGAGGGTGGTGGATGGATATTTCTATTTATATAGAGTGATACTTTTTCAGACAAATTAAGATGAACATCTTTATTATTACGGAGTCAAGCATCTCAAAAAGTTTTGTTATTAGAGAATTTATTAAAGTTAAGGAAATGCCCATCACAAAGAAATTTGTGTGCAGGAAAGCTCCCAATAGATGTGTAGTTTGACTTGTAATCTAGATTTTTTCTTGTATTTATTTGTCATAGTTGTAACTTTCTTCATGAATAAAATGAAATCTATTTCCCATGAAAAAAATAACCGAACAAAATTTAAATAAACTTTAATAAAGTAGATAGTATTAATACCATCCGCACACGCCTGCAAGATCTTAATTATAAGAATCCATGAAACACAAGGGCTGAGGCCCTCAGGGACTTTTCTTTTAATTTCAATAATATATATAATAATAATTTATAGTTTTAATAAGTAATTTTGAAATATAGTTTATATATATAATTAATTTATTCATATACATACTATTCTGAAACATTATTGATATCGAAATATTTCATTTCAGTTCTTCGACCAAAACGGTATTCAAAACTTTATTTTTTACACAAAAATCACCTCCATCTCATTCTACTATACTGACATTGTCTTAGAAACGGTATCTATTGATCCCTGACATTAAATAGTCTTTCCAATCGATGATTTTCTACTACATAAAAAAAAATCATGCAGCCAATCATATCATTAGAGTACTCAAGAAGTATATAAAAATAACTGCACATAGAATTTTTTTCTAATTTGATATTATTAAAACAAAGAATATGTTTTAGTTAGTAGGGCAAATTTGTAGTGAAAACGGCACTTAATTAGAACATTGAAAGTACTATCACACATTTAATTATTTATTGTGTGTGTGTGTCAGATTGAGGATGTGGAAGCTGAAGATAGCCGAAGGAGGTCCAGGGTTGTTCACAACAAACAACTTCATTGGGCGGGAGCATTGGGAATTTGACCTTGATGCTGGCACTCTCGAAGAACTTGCTGAAATTGAAAGGGTTCGTGAAGAGTACAAGAAAAATCAGTTTAAGAATAAACAAAATTATGATCTTTTGATGAGGATGCAGGTTTCTCTCTTTTTCTTTTTAAGTTGGGTTTGAGTGTTGAGATATGTTGTAAATAGTAGTGAAAAAATAATAATAAAATATTAAATAGTAATAAAAAAATAATAAATAATAGTAAAAAGTATGTAAAAATTAATAATAAAGTAATAAATAGTAGTTAAAAGTGTTGATAATTCTCACATTGTCTCTACTCTCTAGAATACCGGCCATTATATTGGACATTTCAATATATATATCTATGGATTTACATTGAGTCAACTATTAGATGTTACCTTTAGCCTTCCACACGTACAATATTTATAATATATAATATACAACTCGACTTCATTGTAGCAAAAGCCTGAACTTTCCACCTCTAGTTGCAAACCAGAATTGTCTTGTTAAAAATGGTTTCGTTGAGTTTTCTGGCTGAAAAACCTTGTAGAAACAGGCTTGATTTGATCGAAAGTGGAGAATTTGATATGAGTACACTTTATATTAATATTTATTTGTAAGTCCTACAATATTTATGTTACATTTAAAATGACCAAAATATTAATATGGGCAGCATTAAATACTGTCAGGTAGTACACTTTATGTTTATCTATCACTACTCGGAATCTTCAAATTCATATGATCTAGATTCTAGATCATGTGTCAAACCCAACTGTCATTACTTTTTTTCTTTTTACTTCAAAAAATGCTGGAATCATACGATATTTGTGCGCTAGATCTGGATGGAATTTTGGAAAGTCGACTTAAATATTTTCACATCAACTCACAGCTTAGAAAGGAGAATCGAAGTGGGCCAATTCCACCACCAGTGAAATTGCAAGAAAGTACTGAAGAAATAACAGATGAAACAGTGACATCTTCACTCAGAAGTGCACTAAGCTCCCTTTCATCCCTTCAGGCACATGATGGCCACTGGCCTGCTGAATTCACTGGCCCCTTGTTTTTCCTTCCACCCTTGGTACGTACGTACTTCTCAAACCATTGCATGTTTTAATACAAGGTTGGTTAATTTAATCTTTGTTTTCTTTTTAATTCCATTAATTCTGATCATGACTTTCACTAAGGATAATTAATATATAATTAATTTGCATACTAGTATATACATTTCTTTATTTAATTTGCAGTTATTACCATATGCATGCAGGTAATGGCGTTGTACATTATTGGAGATATCAGTCGTATGTTATCATTAAATCACCAGACCGAAATTATTCGATACTTGTATAATATTCAGGTTTCTGTACAACTAACAACTAGTTTAATTTACTTCTTTAATTTCCGCCAACCAAAAGGGCATAGGAAATTTATTCTTAGAAAGAAAATTAAATATTCATATTTGTTTGTGTGTTTGTTGGACAGAATGAAGATGGAGGATGGGGTTTCCATTTAGCAGGTCACAGCACAATGTTTGGCTCAGGTTTGAACTATATTGCCTTGAGGATACTTGGAGAGGGGCTTGAAGACGGTGAAAATAGGGCCATGGCTAGAGGCCGAAAATGGATACTTGACCATGGTGGTTTAGTGGGGCTGCCATCATGGGGAAACTTTTGGATCTCAGTATGAACATTTGTTTGGTTTCAATCATCTTATTTGGAAAGAACTTATGTATTGGTTTTATCACGTAATTGACAAATTAAATATAAGCTCGGATCTTGTATAATATTTCCAAATTAAAAGTAAGTAAGTATGCCATTTAGTTTCCATTTTATAATATGTCATTTATCTTGTATAACATACGTAAATATATAATATGGTAAGGAAAAAAAATGATTGAACTGAAAAGAAAAACATTAGTGAAAAGAGAACTACTTAATTCTTTAGCCGCAGAAAAATTATATAAAAGTAAACTCACAAAGTGATATGGGTTGAAGTAGTATGTCAGATTGGAAACTTATTCTTATCATAAAGTAGATGATCTAACGGATCACATGAAGCTATATCAATTTGTGAGTTTATTTTTATATAATTCTTTTATATCTATAATACTTCTCGAGTGAAAAATATCTCGGAGTCCAAATCAAAGTATCACAACTAGTTTGGGCTGTGGAAAAAAGTAATATTATTCTAATCCTTTAATTCATCATCCTCTCACCAAAGGTATCACCATCCTATATAAGATTAGACATTTAATGATTGAAAATTATTTTTAATGTTTCACTTATGTACCAATCATTTAATGTCACATCTAAGAATGTTGAGAGGATGCTAGTTAAAAGGATGACGAATAACAATTTGAATGCAATTGAAAAAAAGTAAAATTACATGTTGTACATGTACTCCAAATGATTATGCTAATATTTTAATTTCATTTGTATTTCCAACATTACATTTGTAATTACCACATGTGCATATTTCCACTTTGAATCTACCGGAAGCTAGCTTATTAATTTTATTTTATTTTTATTTTCTGTCAAGTGAAACCTCAAATGCCTCCTCTCATGTCTATATAGGTACTACCTAATTTCATCCCCTTTAGTCCAGGTTAATTTTTGTGACTTGATGTCTCTTTCCTCCTTTTAAAAAACTTGCACTAATTGTATGAAAAATGCAGGCAAAATATAATGTTATGCTATGCTCGCATTGTTTACATGCCCATGTCTTACTTATATGGAAGGAGATTCGTCGGCCCAATCACTGAGTTGGTTTGTTCACTAAGAAAAGAGTTATACAATGAGCCTTACAACTTAACTGGAATAAAGCCAGGAATACATTTGCAAAGGTTAGTATGGAGAATAATCTTCATCTTGTTTCTCTTTCCCTTTCTTTTTGTGTCAAAAGTCTCTGTTTCATTTGTAACAAGGTTAATTTCTTCCTTCATAACTATAAAAACTCATTTAAAGTGATATAGATCATAATATAGGAAGATCTGTACTATCCACATCCTTTGATACAAGATTTGGCCTGGGGTTTTCTTCATCATGTAACCGAACCTCTTTTAAAGCGTTGGCCCTTTTCAATGTTGAGAGAGAAGGCACTAAAGGCTGCCATTGGTCATGTTCGTTACGAGGACGAGGTCAGCAGATATCCATGCATTGGATGCATTGAAAAGGTAAATAATAATCTCATATACTCTTCAATTCAATCAATACGAAAAGACATTTTCTAGACCAAAATATTTGATGCATGTGTTAATATTAGAGAAGTACTACCATATAAGTTTTGTGAAGTTAAATACATTCTTTTGAAAGGTGATGTGTTTGATGGCCCGTTGGGTTGAAGATCCAAATTCGGAGGCATACAAGCTTCATTTAGCCAGACTTCCAGACTACTATTGGGTTGCAGAAGATGGCTTAAAAATTCAGGTTTATGATCACAATATACTTAAAGCATTGCTCAATCCACAAGCCTAAAGAACCCAAACTTTTGATTCATTGAAGATGAGAAATAATATTTGAAGTTCTATTGTGTGCAATGCAAGCCTCACGCACTCTCTTTGAAAAGTTAGTAAATCTGTAACTCACATGAGAAAATGACCACACTTTTTTCAAAGAGAGTATGCAGAATTTTCACACCCTAAAACTGTATTTAGCATTACCTTTTGAAGATTTTATCTTCTACTCGATATGTAAGTAATGATGCTTGATTTGGGTGATGCAGGGTTTGGGCAGTCAGACGTGGGTTGTTGTTTTTGCTGTTCAAGCTATTCTGGCTTGTAATCTAAATGAGGAGTATGGCCAAACTCTGTGTAAAGTGCGTGATTTTATAAAGGCTTCATAGGTCAGAATATTTTTCACAATATACCTTTGCATCCCTAGAATGGTTTTATGGAATATGATCTTTTTAACTTAACCACATTAGCACTATCATTCTCCGTCTTCTTGGAGTTTTTGCAGTTTTTCTTTATGTGGCCAGCTTTGCCACAATTCCAGCAAGTTGCCTGTTGACCAGGCCTCGACTTGCTCTTGCCCCTGTACTTTGATTTTGATCTTCCTCTATTTGAGTTCCTATCATGTGATCTCCCTCGAGAGTCAACATTTAGGGCTGAACTCAAACCCGAGGTCTCGCCTGAATCTTTCCTGCGCACCTCCTCAGCCAAAATCAAATCACGAATATCATCATATTTCAGTTTAGTTTTACCAGCAGAATTACTAACAGCCATTCTCATGGCTTCCCAACTATTTGGCAATGAAGCCAATAGTATCAGTGCACGTATCTCATCATCAAATTCAATTTCAACAGACGACAATTGATTTGTGATAGTATTAAAATCATTCAGATGTTGTGCAACAGACGTACCATCTGCCATTTTCAAATTGAATAACTTTTTCATCAGATGTACCTTGTTATTCGCTGACAGCTTTTCATACATACCTGACAAAGCCGCCATGAGATCCGTCGTCGTCTTCTCCTTGATGACGTTGTGTGCAACGGATCTTGATAGGGTTAATCGAATAACCCCCAGAACCTGTCGCTCCAACAGGTTCCAACTAGCAACATCCATCTTTTCCGGTTGCTGCCCCAATAGTGGAAGATGAAGTTTCTTCCCATAGAGGTAGTCCTCTATCTGCATCCTCCAGTATCCAAAATCCGTGCCATCAAACTTCTCGATCCCCGATACCTTCAATTCATCTCCAGCCATCGTTTCTCCTCAGACCCGAATCTTGGCTCTTGATATCAATTGTTGTGAAAAACGATGACAATGAATTGAGAGATAATAATGAACGAGAAAAACAATCACAAACGACACAAGATGTACGTGGTTCGGCAAATTGCCTACGTCCACTGGAGCTACAGAGGATTTTATTATCAAGGAATATCACACTACAAGATGGATCTCAACACTGTTCATCCACAGTGTTTTCGTGTCTACAGTAACCGGCCATATGAGTTTAAACATCATATATATAGTTCAAACGGCGGAATCCCTAAAATCGCATGTTCGCTCGAGCGGCGTGTCGAGCGCGCGTCGAGCGAACTTCCCTTCCGCGTCCCGCTCGAGCTCACTGTCGAGCTGACGTCGAGCATTCGACTCTGCCTGACTTCGCTCGAGCGGCCAATGCCTCTGCTCGAGCGAACGCCTCCCGCTCGAGCTCACTGTCGAGCTGACGTCAAGCGTTCGACTCTGCCTAACTTCGCTCGAGCGGCCAATGCCTCCGCAGAAGCGGTGTGGACCAGACTCCACAGTACTCAACAACTCTCAATGCCGGACTATGGATGGCAAGTCTTTGATGTCACATCAGAAGGGTTGAAGGTAATGCTTCATTGCTATCGAAATACATTCCTACAAAAATGACACATTCATTCTAATCTACTGCATGCAGGTTTCGCTCTTGTTATCATAAATGTCCACCGACCTTGTTGGGGAAAAAATGGAGAATCAGCAATTTTATGATGCCATGAATATCGTTCTCTCTCTACAAGTAAAAACTCACCTCACGTATTCTGTATTTATTTAACTCATTTTCATGATCTTTAAAAGGTTTCACTTGATGAGTAATCGACTCTCTCTCAATTGCCACTATAGAGTGAAAATGGTGGTTACCCAGCATGGGAGCTTGTGACAGCATCCTCATGGATGCAGGTAAGCCTTTGGATAAAACGTCAGAAGTCATGTGTTCATAAATAAAATAGGATAAGAAATCATTGTGCTAAATCTGTACTCACAAACATAACTTTTGATTATATTTTTCGCAGAAATTCAACCCCACAGAGGTCTTTGAGGATCCCCTCTTTGGGGGAGAGTAAGATGCATGAGATAACTTCATCCAACTGCAATTTCCATAGAATTTGTCATATTTTCTTCCTAGCTAGCTAACAGCAGAATTATTGTCACCTTTTTAGGTATGTAGAGTGTACTTCGTCAGCACTTCAAGCTCTTGCACTCTTTAGGAAACAACATCCCAAGCACCGAAGGACAGAGATAGACAGCAACATTTCCAAGTCGGCTCAATACATTCAAGACGTACAAGAACCTGATGGATCATGGTAATTAAACATACATTTTTTACAAATTATATTTCTCTTTATATATACTAAAAAAACGAACTACTCTATTATATATATATATATATTTATGTATGTCTGAAGTACTGACTCTTTAAGCAAGTAAACAGGTATGGAAATTGGGGGGTTTGCTACAGCTATGGTACATGGTTTGGTGTAGCAGGATTGGTTGCTTGCGGAAGAAACTACAAAAATTGTGCAGCATTACGAAAAGCTTGTGATTTTTTGATATCAAAGCAATTGCCAAATGGTGGATGGGGAGAGAGTTACCTATCATGCAACAACAAGGTACGTGTGTGTATATATATATATATATATATATGAACAACTTGTTTCAAATCAAGAGGATAAGAGTAAAATGAAGTATATTTAATGTGAAACAGGTGTGGACGAGTATAAAAGGCAATCGAGAACATGTTGTCCAAACTGCATGGACTGTGTTAACACTCATTGAAGCAGGACAGGTTATAACTTCTAATTAAGACATCTTCGATGATCAGATTTACGGAAAAAAGTAAAATTCTTTGTTGAAAGATGATCAGGGAACATCACACCATAAAGACATCTTCGAGTATATCAGATTCTCAGCACAAAAAGTTCAGATTTTTTTCTTTCCTTTAAATAAATTAATGTCAGCAGAGTCTGAAGTATAGGATCTATTAAAAACATAATACAAAAACTTAAATCCACCTCTTCTCATCAAGTTAGATAAGTAATGATATTTCACATGATATTGAATCTACCCCTAATTTGTGTAGATTGTGAATATATATTTTTTAATTATTCAAATTCAGGCTGAGATAGATCCAACACTAATTCATCGTGGAGTAAGGGTTTTGATCAATTCGCAAACTGAAAATGGTGATTTCCCTCAACAGGTATTAATAATTATTTCATGTTTAAATATTTAACATTAATTTAGCTTAATTTAATTAACTGTTTTTAACTCTATGTTCCTTTGTTTTTCCTTTTCTTTTATGAAAAAACAGTTTAATTTCCCGTACTATTGTACTTACCAATTAAGTTATGTTTTGTAACGTACGTACCGCGTGCAGGAAATTACAGGGACGTCTTTTAGGTATTGTGGACTACAGTACGCAGCATTTATAGACGTTTTTCCCTTATGGGCTCTTGGGGAATGCCGAAACCGAGTTCTACTACGTAAAGCTTGAAATTAAGTAGGACTACATGTAAAATGTGTGATAATTAATGCAAATTTCTTGTGTGGGCATCCCATGCAGCTTAAAACATGTAAAATTATATTAATAAATATAATGTTAATGTTCCTACATTATTAATTGCATTATTAATATTTGAAATGTGATTTTTTTTTTCTATCGTAAATAGACAAGTTTCGTGCAGACCCTTTGTAAAAGAGTAGATCCTACTAAAACTCCTACATGCAGCTGATAAACTCGCTATCAATGACCCCAAAACATATATATTTGATTAAATGATCATAAAGATGGTGATCTGTGTATATATCTAAATCTCTTAAGTTTGCATAGACGTGCATGGCTGACCTGTCAAATGCCATGTGTCAAACTGTTATTGATGATAATGATGTGGTATTTTAAGGATTTATATCTTTTGTAGAGTATTAATTATAAACTAAATTAATGGAATGCATATTTTTCATATAATTCTCAAAACAAGACTATCAAATAAAACATCATTATAATGAGATATCACTCAAATTAGATTATTAGGACATTAATATATCCCAATAGTTGTTTGATCTTTTTTCTTTTGAAAGGAAGATAAATTTCATTAATAAAACTTAGACCTTACATGAATTGTCTTTCATCTTGTCTGGACCATCTTCTAACCATATATGTTCACAAACTTTCATGATAGCTATCTTAGCTGCTGTGTGATCAGCATTGTTTGCAGACCTTCGAACAAAAGAAAGTCTCCAGGCTGGGTGCTGCTCCATCAAGTGCTGTAAATCCTCTATCTCCTGGCCAAGCCACGAGTTATCATCATTCTTGGAATTGACTGAATCTATTACTACTTTGACATCCCCTTCTAATATGACTTGATTCAGTCCTAACTCAATGTAAAGTTCCATGGCTTTATGTAAAGTAGACACTTTTGCTAGAAAAGCAGAAAGAACATATATCTTAGGAGTTATCAAACTTGCTTGTAAGCCCCCTTCAGAATCCCTCAATATGATCCCCATCCCCACGCTTTCCTTGTCTTTGTCAAATGCTGCATCAAAATTCACTTTGAAAAAAGGCCACTCAAGTGGTTTCCAGAGCTGACTTGGTCTTCTTTCTCGATTCTTTGCTGCACTATTACTGTTGCTTAAGTTGATCTCATTAAGTGTAGATAGGTTTGACTAAGCCATAGCAATAATTGTGGCAGGATTCTTGGGCTGATTTTGAAAATTATAAGTATTCATTCTAACCCAAATGTGGTAGAACAAAACTGCAGCCATCTCAATGTTTTCCTGGGGTAGTTTCCCAGTCATCTCTCCCCATGGCTGTTGAAAATCAGGTTAGAATCTTCTCTCTTTCCTAAACAAGCTTATCTCTCCACCCTAAATGTCTGTTGCTGCAAGACAAACCCATAAGGTTTGCACTATTGTTTCTTCTTCTCTTTCACAAACTGGGCAGAGATTAGTCTCAACAATCTTCTTCTTGAACAACCTGTCTTTTGTAGGAAGAATGTTGTTTAAACACTTCCAAATAAGTTTTTAACCTTGCCTGGAACTTATAATTGCCATAAATCTCTCCACACTGAATTTTTACTCCCACCTGTTGAAGGTTCCCCTAAACTCCTGTTTGATAGTTTGGTTTCTAAAAAATAAGCACTCTTGACTGTGTAGTTTCCTCTTTTTGACCCAACCCAAATCCTCCTGTCACTTGCCCCTCTCCTGCTGATAGGTATGGAACAGATTAGCTTGGCTTCTTCTTCACTGAAGATTGATTCCACTAGGTCTACCTTCCAAGAGCTACTATCTTTATCAATCAAAACATCCACTCCAGTCTCAATGAATATAGTGTTGATAAGAATCTGAACTTGGGAAGTCACAGGCCTTGGAAGCCACTTACCATTTCAGATTCTAATGCCACTTCCATCACCCACCCTCCAAACCAACCCCTCCTTTAGAAGCCCCAAGCTTGACTAGAGGCTCCCCCAAATGAAAAAGGGAGCTCCTTTCATCTTGGCATCCATTACATTACAGCTTGGGAAGTATTTTTGCTTGAAAATTTGAGAGATCGAAGAATGTGGATCTTTTATCATTCTCCATATTTTTTTGGCTAGTAAAGCTCTATTAAAGCAGCAGAAATCCCTTAACCCCAACCCCCATTGATTTTTAACTGAGCCCATGTACTTCCAAGTTTTCTGATGGATCCCTTTGCCATCTCCTTCATGACACCACCAAAACCTGGCCAAGAGCGTTTCAATTTCTTTTAAAAGCAGAACTGGCATCTTGAACACACTCATGGAATAGGCTGGGATTGCCTGTAGCACACTCTTGATTAGCACTTCCTTCCCTGTTGAAGATAGAAATTTGGTTTTCCAATCGTTGATTCTTTTCCAAATCTTCTCATTGAAGCTTCTGAATGTGTCATATTTTGATCTTCCTACCAAAGTAGGGAGGCCAAGGTATTTGTTGTAATTGTTGCACCTGGTTCCAGTCACTTGCTGCAAAATGAAGTCCTTGATCGTCACCTTGGTGTTGGAACTGAAAAAAAAAACTCTAGTTTTCTCTTTATTTAATGTTTGGCCTAATGCTGTCTCATATTGGTACAAGAGTTCATATATCAAGTACCATTCCACCATCCTTACTCTACAAAAAATTACATAGTCATCATCAAGTAGGAGATGGTTGATTCTTAGACCACCTCTAGTCACTGCCACCCCCTTGACATGGCCACTTGATTAAGCCTTGTACAATAGAGAACTAAGACCTTTTGCACAGATAAAAAATAGATAAGGCGACAAAGGGTCACCTTGTCTCAATCCTCTCGAGGGAATTATGGTCTTCCCTGGCTCCCCATTGATGACAGTAGAGTAAGAAATTGACTTAACACATGCCATCATTAGATTAGTCCATTTCAAGCCAAAACCCAACTTAAGCAATAAAGCCTCTAAAAAGTCTCATTCAATCCTATCATATGCCTTAGATATATCTAACTTTATGGCCATCAACCCCTCCCTTCCTTTCTGTTTTGTTTGCATAGTATGTAGTAGCTCATAAGCTACCATTATATTATCAGTTATGAGTCTATTGGGGATGAAAGCACTCTGGTTCCACGATATCACCTTATCCATAACACTTTTCATTCTGTTTGCCAAAGCTTTGGGAATCAACTTGTAGATAACATTACACAATGAGATTGGTCGAAATTCATGTACTAAATTAGGGGAGTTTGCCTTGGGAATTAAGGCAATAAGGGTATGATTTAACTCCTTTGGCATATTCCTTGATTTTAAGAACTCCAATATAGCTTGAGGTACATCTTGGCCCACTATCTTCCAATGTTCTTGGTAAAAACCTGCACTAAAACCATTAGAACCTGAGGACTTGAAATGGGACATTTGCTTAAGAGCCTCATCCACTTCTTTTACTGTAAATTCCTTCTTTAACTTATCTAACATTTCAGTTGTGACCCTCTGATCTACCCCTTGAATACACTGGTTTATATAGGTTGGACTAGGCTGTGTAGACTTGAAGACTGTGACAAAATATCTTTTAAAACCTGAAGCTATGTCTGCCTTCTCCCTCAGTTCTATTGCATCCATGTCTACAATTCTTTTGATGGTATTGTTTTTTCTTCTTTGATTAACATAGGCATATATATACTTTGTGTTTCTGTCTCCCCTAGTCAACCAGTTTCTCTTGGCTCTTTGTCTCCATCTTGTGTCTTCTTGGTTCAACAGGAAATCGAGCTCTTGCTGAACTTGTTTTTGTTCTTGTATGTTAATAGGTCCTTCTCTTCTCTGTAGTATGCTTAGAAGCTGTGTCTTCTCCCTTATAGCTTTGGTTCTCTCCCTTTCTAACTTCTTGCTCAACCTTTTCAATCCCTTCTGTGTTGATTCATGCTTGCTCATCACCCTTTCCAAACCTCTCCCTCTCCCATTGTTGCTTTGCCATGCCTCAAAAACTGCCACATGACTGCAACCCTCCTCCTTATTCCAACTTGTCTCATACTTAAAAGAAGACTTAAAGCTGCGAATTGAGCACCTCTCAATACTACTTTGTAGAAGTATTGGGATGTGATCGGAACATATAGCTGGTAAAGTCTCCACTAAATATTTAGAATACTTTCCTTTCCACCAAGCATTGGCTATAGCTTTGTCGAGTCTCTCCTTTGTGAAAGTCTCATTTTTATGATAGTTACACCAAGTGAATTTATTACCTGTCCATCCCAGATCATACAGGTTCCCCTCCTCCATTATGTGCCTGAACATGCCCATTTGTCTTTCACTTATGGTATTCCCTCCCTCCTTCTCTTCCTTATACAACACCTCATTAAAGTCTCCTATGACTCCCCATCCTCCTTCCATAGGCTTGAAGGATGACAATAGGTCCCATGAATGTTTCCTTAAATTTGTTACTGGCTGCCCATAAAAGCAAGACAATAACCACTTAAAATTGCATTGTTCATCATTCACAATCACGTTAATGTGGTTTTGTGAAGAATTAACTAGCTCATGCTCCTGCTTCCGTAAGAGCATAAGCCCTCCACTCCTTCCTATTGCTTCCACCATAATACAGCCATCGTACTTAAACCTCTTTGCAACCCTTTGAGCTTTTACATAAGACAATTTGGTTTCCATAATAAAAACCAAATCGGGCTTCTTGTCCTTTACCAGCAGGCAAAGGGTTTAAACTGTTGGGGGTTCCCAAGCCCCCAACAATTCTAGCTTAGGATTCTCATTGCACCTGGCGAGGCTGACTCTCAGCTGCCGCCATTTCCATAAGAGTAGCACTGGCATTTTGCTTCTCACCCAAGAGGAATTTTCTGAATTTTTTTCGCAAGAGTAGAGCTACCAAAGCTTACCTCTACAGTCCGTTTATCACCTTGAGATCAGGTTGTAACTGAATAGGAAGATGGAATCGTCAAGGCTCAAGCTTGGCATTTCCATCTGCATCCATCTCCCTGCCTTGGTGGAAAAGGATCTGAGATCAAATTCTTGTTTCCATCAAAGTCAATAGCACTAGTCGTTGGGCCCTAGATGTATTGTACAAAGCTCAGTTGCTACCTTCGGCCCATTCCCATCATTAAGCCCATTAGCCTCATCAAGTTCGAAAGTAAATTCCCGCTTAAAGTCTTCCTGCACATTTTTTGGTATTTCCTTCTTCCCCATGTTAGATAGGTGCATTGTTACAATCACGTCCATCCCTACCTTTGATTCCACTTGACTTTGTACTTTGTCGACTGCACCTGTCCTATCTCCTGTTTTGATGGCCGTTTGGTTCTGTGTGTGGGATACGGAGAGAACCGATTGTCCCCTGCCCAAATTTTTTTCCTACCATCCTTTTTCCACACTGCTTTCGGCCGTTTCCGTGTCCACCTGACCACCACCTTTCTCTGAAAACTTCCCTCCTTCTCCATTCCCATTTCTATGCGAATAGGTTCCTCGCCTGACATTACTTGTAGCCCGAAGCCATGTCCCAAATTGTGCTTCTACAGCTCCCTATTCTTTTTGGTCCCCTCGGAGAGCTAGATAACCCTACTCTCTATGAAGTAACTAGCCACAATGAATGCAGATTTTAGGTAGTTTTTCATACCGAAAAATACATCCAAAGTTTTGACTTCTTGACATAGATGAAGCAGCCCTTGGGAATGGGCTTGTGCAGATCGGTAGCTCCACCTTTACCTATAGACATCTACCCCAACCTATGCCATCGTCTTCTGTATCAACTTTGATGGCACTTCCTACCAAGTTTCCAATCTTGTTACCCCACTCCAAAGACATGCAACCCCATGGCAAATTGTAGATTTGCATCCAGAAAACTTCCCGGTTGAAAACCATTTTCACTAGCCTCATGGCTCCATCTTAAGGCACGATTAGAAATAGAGCATTATCAAAAGTCCAAGGTTTACCTTCAAGGATCTTGTACATATCTGCATGAGTCCTGAACGTAATAAAAAAAGTGTTTTTTCCTACTTCTTGAGAAGTGGCCCTTTTGCTAGTCCTCCAAAATTTTGCCATTGTGTTACTAATTAGTTCCTTGCCCACCACTCGATCAAAGCAGACCTTGCTTATCAGGTTTTTATCTCCCTTACGATTGATTTCCTCATTCCCACTATTTTTGACTCCCAGTACCTCTTCTTCCTCCTCTGTCAACCTGAGATTCCTCCACTGATTCTCTAGACCTTCCGTCATAAATTCCTCTTCATTAAACATTGTGTGATCTAGCAAAACGGAAAAAACAAATCATCCGTAAGAAACTATGAAAAAAGACTATTTCACCACCTCTGGTTTCACCAAACGCTATCAAGAGAGGAGACTCATATATCTCAATAGTTGTTTCTACAAAGCCTTATTTCACATCAACATTAATTTGACTTGCAAGTAAAAGCTCCATGGTACAAAAGGGTTGTAATATGGTTAAACGTACATGCATACATTAATGATCTTCCATATCTATACTTTCAAGTGTAGGAGATTATATTGAAGAAGCAAATCATCAAGGGAAGGCATTTGAGTGGATGAGCCAAGTGCATAAACGCTCCCTATCCAACTTCCATATTTAACTTCACCTCGTTTTCTTCTCCATCAACGTTCCACAATCAAAGCATTGAACCATTGCTGCCACTTGTACTGCAATATGCATCATGATCAACCCCAGCTTTCCACTTGAACAAGCGATCTCCTTTCCCCTCCAAAAGTCAAAAAATTTGAATTTTCTCCAACACTCCCATCTTCATGTTCTTTAGAGGAAACCAAGAACCTTTCTAGCCATATTCTTCTTCTTCTTCTTCTTCTTCTTCTTCTTCTTCTTCTTCTCTCTCTCTCTCTCTCTCTCTCTCTCTCTCTCTCTCTCTCTCTCTCTCTCTCTCTCTCTCTCTCTCTCTCTCTCTCTCTCTCTCTCTCTCTCTCTATATATATATATATATATACACACACACACATATTTATATAATGTTCTTCTATGTCACCATAGCCGGGAGCAATTATCACTACAAAAAAAAAAAAGCAAATTTGGCGGCGTTTACATCTGCGGCATTTGTTTATGCGCCGGTAGTTATATTAATTTGGCGGCGCTTAATGTTTCTGCCGGTAAATTTTTTAGATTCCCGGCGTTTAAATTATTACGCCATTAATAATATTTAGGTTTAGCAGCATTTATAATAACGCCGACAAAATAGCAATTATGCGCCGGGAAATTAGTAGTTTCCCGGCATTTAGATTGTTACGCCGGTAGAAATATATGTTTTTGGTGGCGTTTAAACAAGCGTCAATACATTATTAATTTTACGCCGTTATATTAACCGTGTTTGCTAGCGTTTTTAATCTACCGCCGATAATAATATATAGCATCAGCGGCGTTTCACAAAACGCCGACAATTGATAGAGTTTACGCAGATAAAGTACTGAGTTTTTTGGCGTTTATATCGTTTGAACAAATGCCGGCCATTGATTAACTTTACGCTGGTAAATAAGTAGTTTTCCAGCGTTTATATTGTTACGCAGGTAATACTTATATAGCATTGGCGGCGTTTACCAAATGCTGAAAATTGATCAATGAAACGCCATTAATTGATAAATGGGCCAAAGTATTTATTCTGACGTCGGTAATAATATATAGCGTCAGCGATGAAGGCTATTATAAATTTATTGATAGTAAAATAAATAATAAAAAAAACTTATTTAAATGATACGAAAATACCCACAAAATCTTAGTTGAATTTCTAGGATGCCCTACCTGTAAATGCCATATATTGCATTCCGGTTCTGGAGGGAGGGAGGTTAAATAGAACTAAAGAAGAGAGTTCGCATGTCGAGATCTTAATGTGACGGCGGTTAATTTCTTTCCTTTAATATTTAATAAGTAATGTACAATATAGTAATGTAAGTATTGTGCATTCCTTTTAAAAATTGTGCAAGTGTCGTACAATATTCCTTTTGAAAAAAATAGTCTATTATTAAAAATTTAATCTTTTAATATGGATCTCATATTTATTCTTTTTTTAAAAAGAATGTGGCGTTTGCGAACTTTATGACAAAATATGTTAAACATCATACTAAGATTCACAACTTCCAAAAAGAGTAGTAAAACATATGCATAATCTAGCACTTATCCTTTTATAATCCGTCCTAATTCCAACTTAGCAAAACAGAGCAAACGTCGATATATGACATAACCATAAATTTAGTCTTAATTAAGGAAAGCTGCAAATACCATTAAACATAGCAAACGTCGATATATGACAAATACCATAAATATAGTCTCAATTATAGTCTAACTTGTAATCCTGACCCTCAATCATTGTCCTCATCATTCTCTTCCTCTTCTTCATCTTCCTCTTGATCTTCCTCCTCTTCAGCATTTTCCTCTTCTTCATCTTTCTCTTCCTCTTCATTCTCATTTTGATTTTGTCCTGAATCTTGAATATAAATTCAAATTAGAGTCCAAAAATTCCAAAATAGGGTTGACTGATATCAACTAAACATATGTGGGGTGCTCACCTGTGCATGCACGAATGTGTTTATTAAGTTCTGCAATTCAGTTAATTCGTTCCACATTTTATCAAACTCTTCATTTGATATACCATTTTCTTGGTTTGAAGTTGGTAGTGAATGTTGACAAGTTTGCCTTGTAGGGGTTGGCCCAAACCCCAAACTGCGCACACGTCCGAGCCGTTCTAGGCCCATAACTTTCGAATAAACATCATCTGATTTCCAAGTCATGGTTCCTCCAGACCCCATTTCTATAGGATTTGCGTCTTGTGTTAAAAGTTCCTCCATCTCAACCTGTAATAGACAATAAAAAATATACATTATTCTCCATCTTATAAATCCATTAAAATTAAAAAGTAATAAATTTGAAAATAAACATACCACTTTCTTTCTCGTTTCATCATTGTAGTGTGTGCCATCCTTTTTCTTATGGGTCTTGACAAACAACTGGGCTCGACTTGGCAATGCTCCAGTTGATTTTTTCTGCTTCCAATATTTTAGATTAAACACATATATCGAAAACAAAGAACTAACAAATATTCAACAATAAATAAATATTAATTAAATAAATACCACATCATGGGCATATCTTGCTAAACTTTTCGATCCTCCGCTATGAACAATCACCTGCTTCTTATGACATTCCTTGTTTTTATTACATTTTGACTACAATATCACAAAGATTATGAGAATTATGAAAATAACTAGTTGGTTGACTTTATAAATCTATAACAAAAATGTGCGCAATGTTACCATATATTCTGGATCGAACCAAAGATTGGCCAACTCTGCCAGTTGCTCTAACTCCAACATATCGGGACTTGCCCTTGCCACAACTTGTGCTACAGATGTGTCTTTTTCATTAAGTAACTTTTTCTTCAACTCATGCTTGTAGTCTTTCCATTTCTTCCCCAAGTCCTTTAGTATCCATTTTTTGAATACATCCAATTTGTCATCAGGAACTTTAAACTTGCCTTATAGTCAAAATAAATTTACACAAGTGTGTGAGTAGCTTTCTAAAAAAAAAAACTTCAAAATATACCTATTAATTATTAATAACGTTTTAATATGATTTTATAAAAAATCATACTTTTATAAGACCCCACGCTTCCTCCTTCACGGTATTAGGCACCGACCTCCAATCTTTGTAAATTATTGGAACCAAATTATTACTTCTCGCTATCAGACCACCAAACCTTACCACCTTTGAGTCTTGCTTTTTTATAGGTTGACCAAGAAGATTAAGCTCCATTTCAATGCGCTCCCCTTCTGGAAGATGCCAAATGTCAGGAATCGAGTGCAATTGTCTCTTTACTCGATCGCCATTACTATCTGCAAAAATGGATGTAATTGGATTTAGTTACATTGTTAGTATTTTGTAAATCTTCATTCATAGTTAAGCAAATAATAAGTAAGAAAAACAGAAACATACCTATGATGACGACAAAGCGATCTCCAATGTTGGAACACGAGTCGACATTTTCTGCTTCTGAACTAGGTGCTACTGGTACAGATGTGCATGGCTCGGTCTCTCTTCTCATCTCCGTATGTGTGGATAGTTGTCCTCCCATTTGGCTAGGTGATGACTCCACCATCCTATTAACGGAAAGGGGTGGCCCATCGACAGAGGGTAATGAATGGGCCGCTCTATCAGATTGTGTCTCGCTATGGACAGCTTGTAGTCTTGTAGATTGTCTTCTCAAGTGTGGTATGGTAGTCTTTGCCTTCTTTTTTGGACCCATTGTACCTATAAAAAAAAATGGTTATATGCAAATCAATAGATTTTATAATATTTTGAGCATGATATGAGATAGATTTATGTGATAAGAGATATCATATTTTTTTAAACAAAATTAAAGAGAGGGTAGTCACATGTCCATTTGTGACCCCCGCCCGAAGTTATTAATAAACCCTCACTTGTGGCGGAGGAATACCGTAGTAACAATCAAAGTACCTGGATTTTACAAAAATATATAACAAAATTAAAAAACCCAAGTACCAACAAAACGATATAGCAAAAACAGTACCACTAAACTGGCCTATATAAAAGAAAATTGATGTAAACAAGCCTATAGAAATATAAACGAAACCTCAACACTATTAGCGAGTTTCGATTGTCATTCCATCTATGTCGTTTCGTGTCCACACAACATCGTCAATACCAAGTTCAATAGCTTCATCATTGGAAGTGTTAATACAATATTCATTGACTAAATATTCATCCTCATCATCGTCAGTCACTTCCTCTTCACCAGTGTCATACATGTCTCTTGGTTTTGTCTTAACGACGACAACCCAATTTGGGCATCTTTCATCTATCACATAAAATACTTGAGATACTTGGAAAGATAAAACAAATGGATCATCAGTTATCCGACTACCAGTGTGTACTAGATGAGAAAAATTTACAATAGTAAAGCCAAACTCGTCCTCCTTGAAACCTCTACCCCGAGCAACGTCTGCCCAATCACATTTGAATAACACATATCGGGACCCATCATAATACATAACCTCAATTATGCGTGTTAATTGGCCATACCAAGCAGGGCCATCTTGATCAGTACACACACTAACACCACAATTCTGAGTTTTCTTCCCATTTTCGTGATTCCTAGTGCGATATTTTGTGCCATTGATGATAATTCGTTTAAATTCTTTGGCAACTCGCATGGGTCCTTTAGAATGCATTACGACTTTATGGCCCAATTTGCTTCATCCATTTTCATTACCTGAAAGGTTGGATTATTAGCACTGATTAAAATGACAAAAACTAGCTATAGAGGCATAATAAATTAATATTGTGATACAATATTGAATGGGGTGTAATCCATACATAGTCTTGGAACCAATTACAAAATTGGTTTTCGTGCCTCTTCTGTAGTTCATCATTCGATAAATGATTTCCATCAATTGTATTCCTCATTATTTCCAAGTGCATCCTATTATATGTTCAATAATTGCACAACTTTTTTGGTTATCGATTAGAAGTTTCAGCTATTGATTTATGGTTACTCTCTATTAATTTAGTATAATTTTTTTTGATCTTTTCCAGCCTCAACGATTGCATAACATTTTCCAAAAAATTATTAGATAAATGTGAAGAAGAAGTACCCATGAAAGAAATGGTCTTAAAGCTAATGACAAACACAATGTGAAGACGAAGAATTATTCATGAAGAACTTTTATGTGCTTTGATTTGTAATTTTTTTTTATTATATGAATAATGACCCATTATATCATATTTATTATTAATTGATATATTATATTATTTTATTGTGGGATATCATATTATTGGTGCGTTAGTAAATACCATTAATTAATGCAATGCGCCAGTAATATATTTATTGCGGTGTTTATATTAATGTTGTTAATTAAAAAAAATATGCTAGTAACAAATTAGTAGTAGTGTTTACAATTAGCTGCAATGCAGAAAAAAACAAACTCATGGTGACGTTTAGATAAACGCCATTAATAAATTCAAGATGTTGCTAATGTACTATTAGTGACATTTAAATAAAAGCTGCTAATTTGTATGATGTGCTGGCAACATAATGTGGCGCCGTTTATGTTCAAGCCGCTATTTTAAAAAAAATACCGTCATTTAAATAAACGTCGTTAATAACTTCGCCAAAATACTATTAGTGGCATTTAAATAAATGCTGCCAAATTGTATGATGAGTCGGCATTGTACTAGTGGCGGCGTTTATCTAATCGCCATTAAATTAGGTCATTAACGACATTTAGATAAACGTCATTAAATTATTTAAGGTGCCATCGCCAATGTACTATTAGTGGCATTTAAATAAATGCCACCAATTTATATGATGCGTTGGCAAATTATTAGTAGCGGCATTTATCGTAACGCCGTTATTTTAAAAAGTGGCGACGGTTAGAAAAATGCCGTTAAAAAATTCAATGTGCCGCCACCAATGTACCATTAGTGGCATTTAAATAAATGCCGCCAATTTATATTATGCGTCGGCAATGTAGTAGCAGTGGCGTTTATGGTAACGCCACTATTATATGCAAGGTAATGGCAACGATAAAGTAGTGGTGTTTCGAGAAACGCTGTTAATGTAGATAAGGTGGCGGCGTTTTACAAAATGCCACTAAATTGTATACAAATGCCGCTAATGAGATTTACGAATACCGGCGGTTGCGCAAACACCAGAACATGGGAAATAGCGACCCTCCAGTAACGGCGGACGGTTACGCCGGAACATGGGAAAAACGCCGCAAATTAATTAGCGGCGTTTGTTGGGATAGTTACCAGCGCATATCCAACACCGGCAATTCTGTCTTTTTTTGTAGTGTATTGGAAAGTATGACCCAAATTGGGTGATTTTAATTTTTAAAGGTTAATAATATGTAAGTGTCTAAGTGAAGTAGCATGTACTTAATTAATACGTACTCAAGTCCATGTGATCACATGGCCTTTCGTTGTTGAGGGGAACCTATATCTAGCTTGTTCCAGCTGTTTCTCGTATATACATACGTACATATATATATAATATAAGTTTATTTTTGATTGCTCGTGTATCGCATGCATGTGGGATAAGTTCTCCACTTTCTATGGACTATGAGTTATTCTTTTTCCCCAACCAGTGTGGTTAGAGAGAGAGAGAGAGAGAGAGAGAGAGAGAGAGAGAGAGAGAGAGCCGGCGTGTTGGAGTATTGCATCACATATTGATAATATGGAGTTAAAATCCAAAGTAGAAAAGGCTAAAATAGTCAATACAATATAGTTAGTTAAATCTGTTATTTTGCTATAAATAGAGTACCATAGCAGACTTGTAAAGTACTTCTTTTCATTAATACAATTCATAATTCTCTTCTTTTTCTCTGTTTTTCAAGTTCCTCCCTCACTTGATCGAGTTCTTATCATGGTATCAGATTAGAAATTCCGCACCTTTCTCTTTTGGGATATGATCCATCTTCTTTCTTCTCTGCATTACAGATTTCTCAAGAATTTGTAGTGATCTTTTTGCATTACAGCTTCCTCAAGAATTTGTAGTGATTTTTCTGCATTACAAACTCCAAGATTGTGCTTCTTGATCTTTCTTGAAATGAGTTCTGAAACTTCTGTTGATTCTGTCCCAAACATAAATCCATCAGACCTTTTATCAAGTCCATACTATCTGCATCCTAGTGATAACCCTGGTGCCCTTCTTGTCTCAGAGATCTTTACTGGAGATAACTATGTTGCTTGGAGCAGATCCATTACCATTGCTTTATCTGTCAAGAACAAAGTGGCATTCATCAATGGTTTAATTCGACCTCCACATTTTAATGAATCTGTTCTTCACACAGCTTGGTTAAGGGCAAATAACTTGGTACTTTCTTAGCTTATAAACTCCATTTCCAAAGATATTCGAAATAGTTTGCTATATGTAAATTCATCTCTTGATCTTTGGAATGAATTGAAGACTAGATACTTAAGAAGTGATGGACCAAGGGTTTTTCACCTTGAAAAATCTTTGAGTTGCATCAACCAAGGTTCTTCATCTGTCACTGAGTATTTCAGTGCTTTTAAAACATTATGGGATGAACATGTACTTGTGGAAAAATGTCAAGTTGTACATGTGATCTTTTCTCTTTTTCACTACAAAGGCAACAATCAAACTATGTTCTGAAGTTTCTGGTTGGTTTAAATGATTCTTTTGCATCCATAAGAAGTCAGTTGCTTCTTTCAATACCATTACCACCTATGGCCAAGGTCTTTTGTTTATTACTCCAAGAAGAGAGCCAAAGACAGCTAACCAACTCAGTTTCTACTGAAACTCGTGCATTGATGGTTAAACAGTCGACTTCTGCAGCAAATCAGTACAGATTTTCCAAAGAAAAATCCAAGAAGTCTATTCTTCATTGTACACATTGTGGATACAATGGACACACAGTGGATAAGTGCTTCCAGCTTCATGGATACCTTACTGGGTGGACTGGACCAAAAGGAAAGAGAATTCATTTTGCTGCTCATGCTGCAATTACAACTAATGATGTTTGTAAACAAAACAGTAATGAGTCTCACATGGTTTCTTTGACTTCTGAAGATTTCAATAAGCTGCTAGCTATTGCCAATTCCTCTCAGTCATCTCAAATCCCATCAAACACCCAGAATCTATCATCTTGCAACCTTTTACTTCCTCTCAATTTTCTGGTAATTCTTCTTGCAATTCAGTTTCTACCATTGCAAAATCTAATTGTTCTTGGATATTAGACACTGGTGCAACAGATCACATGATCAGTTCACCCTCATTCTATTGCTTTCCTCCTAAACAAATAAATATATCTGTCAATTTACCCAATGGACAAGTTATACCAGCAACACACATAGGAACAATTTGCATTTCTACCAATCTTTTCTTGCAAAATGTCTTATGTGTACCATCCTTTACCTTTAACCTTTTGTCTATTTCTAAGCTAACCAAAGATTCTAATATTTCTTTGTCTTTCTTTCGTACTCATTGCCTTTTACAGGTCCAACCAATGAAGAAGATGATTGGGATTGCATTTGAGAAACAAGGCTTATATTACTTCAATTCTACCTCTGAAAATTCTAAAGCTAATCCACCTCATTTTTCTGCTACATCTCAAAAATCATTGGACTTATGGCATTACAAATTAGGCCATGTATCTCTTTCTAGACTTTCTTCTCTTAAACATCTTGATTCTTCTATCTCTATGGATTGTCAAAATGTATGTGATATCTGTCCCTTAGCAAAGCAAAGAAAACTATCATTTCCTGTATCACATAGCAAATCTAATAAAATGTTTGATTTGATTCACTGTGACATATGGGGTCCTTTTGGAACCATTTCTTATTTAGGTTATAAATACTTTTTAACAATTGTTGATGATTTTACACGTTGTAATTGGGTTTATATGCTTAAAACAAAATCTAAAGTTCCATTCCTACTTAAAGGTTTCTGCAAAATGATTAAAACACAGTTTGATGTTGCTGTCAAAATAATAAAATCAGACAATGGACCCGAGTTCCTACTAACAAATTTTTATCATGAAAATGGAATTTTACACCAAAGAAGTTGTGTAAAAACCCCACAGCAAAATGGCCTAGTAGAAAGAAAACATCAACACTTGCTTAGTACAGCTAGGGCTTTAATGTTTCAAGCAAATATTCCATTATCCTTTTGGATTGACTGTGTTCTCACAGCAGCTCATATTATTAATAGGATCCCCACTCCTCTTCTCAAAAACAAAACTCCCTATGAAATGCTCTTTAATAAAACACCAAAACTTACTCATCTAAAAATATTTGGTTGTCTTTGCTTTGCTTCAACACTTCAACATCACAGACAAAAATTTGATCCTAGAGCTGTCAAGTGCATATTTCTTGGGTATCCCTCTGATATAAAAGGCTACAAAATAATGGATCTCCATACTAAGAAAGTTTTCATCTCTAGAAATGTTATATTTCATGAAAAAATTCTTCCTTTTACAGCTATACCATCTGATCCTCAAAATCACACATTTCTATTTCCTCCATCAGAAAATTCATACAGTTATGATACTTTCCATAGTAATCCAGTTGCTAATCCACCTGTATTATCTACTTCACAGATAAATCATCCACATATTAATGATGACCATAATGATGATCATCAAAATTCTTCTATACCTCAGAACAATCATATTTCAAACAATCCTCCACAACTCAGAAAATCCACTCGACTTAGGCAAGCACCTCATTTTCTGTAGGATTATTATTGTAGTCAAGTTTCTTCAAATGCAACTCCTTCAATTTCTTCTACTGATGGTTCGAAACAAGGTAATTTCTACTCTATCTCTCCTTTTGTTTCTGCAAATAGACTTTCATCATCTCATAAAGCCTTCCTTGCTTCTATCACAACTTCATTAGAGTCCAAAACATATAAACAGGCTGCTCAATTTCCAGAATGGCAAAAAGCTATGCAAAATGAACTTAATGCTTTAGAATTAAAAAAAAACATGGGAGCTTGTTACTTTACCTAAACATAAACAGACCATTGGTTGTAAATGGATGTTTAGAATCAAATACAAAATTGATGGAACTATAGAGAGACATAAGGCAAGATTAGTGGCAAAAGGTTACACTCAACAAGAAGGTCTAGATTTCTTTGACACTTTCTCACCTGTTGCTAAGATTACTTCTATTAGACTTCTACTTGTTGTTGTTGCAATTAAGAATTGGCATATTCATCAGTTAGATGTGAACAATGCGTTTTTACATGGTGAACTACATGAAGAGGTCTACATGGATTTGCCTCCTGGTCTGCCAAATCAGAACAACAAAGTTTGTAAACTTTTAAAAAGTCTTTATGGTCTTAAACAAGCCTCTAGACAGTGGTTTGAAAAACTGTCTAACTCTCTCATCAGCTATGGCTTCTCTCAAGATAAATCTGATTGTTCATTATTCATCAAAAAGCCAGCAACATCATTTATGGCATTGATAGTGTATGTTGATGATGTATTGTTAGCTAGTGATAGCTTACAAGATATTGAACTATTGAAGAAGTTTCTGGATGAACAGTTTACAATCAAAGACTTGGGGCCATTAAAATATTTTTTTGGACTAGAGGTAGCAAGATCTCACACTGGGATCTCTCTTTGCCAACGAAAATATACACTGGACATTCTACAAGATACTAGCCTCATTGGTTCCAAAACTGCAGCATTTCCTATGGAATCCAATCTCAAACTGGCTATTGATGATTCAGAACCATATGAAGATCCATCATCTTATAGAAAACTGGTTGACAAATTGTTATACTTAATAATTACCAGACCATATATTGCATATTCTATCCAAGTTTTGAGCCAATTTCTAGCTAAACCGACAGTCAATCATCACAAAGCAACAATAAGGGTACTTAGATACTTAAAGGCCACACCTGGATAGGGTTTACTCTTCTCTTCATCTTCAGAACTTCAGTTGAAAGCCTTCTCAGACAGTGACCGGGCAGGCTGCATTGATACTAGGAAAAGCATAACAGGTTTTGCAGTGTTCTTGGGAAACTCTTTGGTCTCATGGAAGTCTAAAAAGCAAGCCACTATTAGTCGATCCTCTGCTGAAGCTGAGTACAGGGCTCTTGCAACTACAACTTGTGAAATATAGTGGTTACTCCATGCACTACAAGACTTACAGATTGACCACTCTCAACCAACCCTCTTATATACAAAAAACAAATCTGCTATGTCCATTGCCACAAACCCAGTACAACATGAAAGAACCAAACACATACAAATTGATTGCCATTTAGTTCGAGAGAAGCTGCAGGAAAGGCTCATCAAGTTGTTCTATATTCCCTCTCGGCTACAATTGGCAGACATTTTCACAAAGCCACTTGGATCATTGCCTTTTCACCATACTCTTCGCAAGATGAACATTATTAACATTCATGTTTATCTTGAGGGGGGGTGTTGGAGTATTGCATCACATATTGATAATATGGAGTTAAAATCCAAGGTAGAAAAGGCTAAAATAGTCAATACAATATAGTTAGTTAAATCTGTTATTTTGCTATAAATAGAGTACCATAGCAGACTTGTAAAATACTTCTTTTCATTAATACAATTCAGAATTCTCTTCTTTTTCTCTATTTTTCAAGTTCCTCCCTCACTTGATCGAGTTCTTATCACGGCGCCCGCAGGGGGGGGGAGTTGCGGGGGTGGAGAATTAGAGAAGAAAAAAGTTTTGCAAATTATTTAGGTCAACTCTCGGATCGATGAAATTAAAATACAAAACCAAAGCATATTAAGATAAATATTGTTTTCATCCTCGTACATATATATCTATATATGCATGGTGGGATCCAAGACCTGTTGTATTGCTTCCCAACAACTACTGTTCTTACTCTACACAATTCAGCCTAGCTCTTGCTACTGATCTCATCGAGGTATGAAACACAATATATTTTCCTCCCTGACTCCCATTACTTGTTCCTAGTCTTTTATTTGCTCCTTGTGATCACTCTCCATTTTTTATGCCAAAATTAAATCACCCTCATTTCATTCTACTGAACCGACATTGTGTTAGAAATGATATTTACTGATCTCTCACATTAAATATCCTTTCCAATCGATGATTAATTGATATCATAAAACAAAGAATATGTTCTAATTAGTAGGGCAAATTTCTAGTGAAAACTGCACTTTTTTTCTTTTTATTTTATTTTATTTTATTATTTTATGAAGAGCCGGTAGCCACCCACATAGCAGCCCCATCCCAAGTTTATTGAAAAAGTCTCACTTGTGGAGGAGGAATACCATAAATAATCTCAAACAAGAACAAAAAATTACTTCTCTCTAAGAAAAGCCATCCCCAACCGATCCATACGGATCAAACCTCTCAATCGTGTGTTCTCAACTCCCCAGCCAAAAAAATCAGAATTTACACCATGTGTTCCTTCCTTTGCCAAAAAATCAGCTACCATATTTGCTTCCCGAAAAATGTGCCTAAACCTTGCATTAATCTCCATAGCAATCTCCTTTATCTCCTCCCAAAAATCTCAAATAAACCAAAGTCGACAAATTCCGGAGGCGAGCCAATTCATAACCACCGAGGAATTTGATTCTACTAGAACATTCTGAAAGCGTAACTATTTACAAAGATGGAGCCCATCTAGTAAAGCACGACATTCGGCAACCGTATTAGTAGCATTCCCGTAACAATGTGCAAACCCAGCAATACATCTCCCATTTGAATCCCGGATCACACCACCACCCCCTGCCTCTCCTGAATTTGTACAAGCACCACCATCAACATTTAATTTTACCATTCCCGCATGTGGCACTTCCCATTTAACATAATTAACTTTTTTCTTATGCGTTGGAAGTATCGGTAAATTCAAGCTTTTCATTACCACGCTGTCTCCCTTTTTTATTTGCTGAAATTTTCACAGAGAACAAGAAGCATCTTTAAGAAGACATTTTACATGTTGAATCATATCTTCTATTTTGAAAATAACTCCTTCCATTCTCGTTGAACATCTAGCCTTCCATAAAGACCAAGAAATCAGAATTGGAAGTGCACCCCATATCCATCTTGCTTGTGTTCTGTTTGTTGCTCTATGCCACCAATATATCATCATTCCCTTCCAATTTCTAATCTATGGTAACTGAATTTGGCAGATATTTGCAAAATACCTCCAAACCATTTGAGCACTCGGCCCCTCACACAATAAGTGTTGCAGTGACTCAACACCCGGCAATACACAGCAATGACATTTAGATGCAAGTGGGATATCCAAACACTGAACGATATCATCTATCGCCACAGCCCCTCTTTTCACTCTCCAGTAGAAAAAAGACATTTTCTTAGGGATATTGGCTTGCCATAACCACTTTTTCTAGTCACAAGATTGTCCCATTTGCCTAGAAATCTCCCAGTCAGATTTTGTTGTGAAATTACCCTCCAACGAATGCTTCCAAATAAACACATCTGGTTTATTAGTCTTTAGCCTCACGCCAGCTTCATTAATCTGCTGCAGCACCTCAGGCGGAACCAAATCACAAATAATCTCATTTTTCAAACCCCTATCATCCATCACTTCAGCAATCGAAAGGCCACTATCACCTATCACTGGGCAAAAATTTTGCAAAGGACGACACCCAACCCAATTACCCATCCAAAAATTTGAATTCCCATTTCCAAACCATCCATTTAGAATTCTGTAGTACTCTCGACATTAACTTAGAAATACCCTTCCAAAACCGTGATCCCTTTTGCAACTGAATTGCCTTGTAAACATGTTCTCGCCCAAGATATTTTTTCTTGAAAAAATCCGCCCAAATAGAACATCCCTTAAGCAACTTCCAAGCAAACTTCATAAAGAGAGAATCCTGCACCTCCATCAAGTCTCAAACACCAAGACCCCCCTCCTCCACAGGCTTACAAATCAAGCTCCAAGAAACCCACTTGTGCTTTCTAGACTCCATCGAGGATCCCCAAAGGAAGTCCGAAAAAATTCTTTTAATCATTACAAACACCGCTTTAGGCATTTTCAACACCGAAAGCATATGAATCGGCATGCTATTCAACACATGTCTTAGAAGAAGGATCTTCCCCCCAAAAGATAATATCTTACTTTTCCACCTCGCCAGTTTTTTCTGTACCCTAGCCAAAAACCCATCAAATCATTTTATTTTTAACCGACCCACATACGAAGGAATTCTTAGGTACCCACACGGCCAAACTCCCTCTTCATACCCAGATATCAATTTGAGATCCCTCTTTCGTTTCACACCAATAGAGGAGGAAAATTAAATAGTAGATTTACTTGGATTGATCAACTGGCCAGACATCTCCTCATAAGGATGCAAAGTTGACATTAGCCTCCTGATAGAACCCTTGTCGCCATTGGCAAAGATCAAAATATCATCCGCATACAACAAATGCGATATGAGAGTACCGCCACTCGGGTGATAGCATTTGATACGACCCAATCTGAATTGTTGGTGCAACACGTGCGAGAGAATTTCCTAAGACAAGATAAATAAATAAGATGATAAATGATCACAATGCCGAATTCCACGCAATTCCTAAAAAAAAACTTTAGAACAACCATTCAACATTACCGAATAAAAAGGGGAAGAGATAGCATTATAAACTAGATTCCTCCAATCCTCGGAAAAACCCAACCAACATAACACTTCCATAAGGAATTTCCAATTCACACCATCGTATGCCTTTGCCATATCAATCTTCAACATCACATTACCACCTCGGACCTTTCAATTTATTCCTTGCACCAACTCCTGAGCCAAAGCCATATTATCAAAGATGCTACGACCTGGAATAAACGCTGCTTGTTCCTTAGAGATAATTCTTTCAAGCACCGGGGCCAATCGACCAACCATAATCTTTGTCATAATTTTATATACCACCGAACAAAGGCTAATTGGCCTAAACTGTCCAAACCCCACAGGTTCTTCCACCTTAGGAATCAAAGCCAAATTTGTCACCTCGAAGAAAGTAGAGAAAGGTTGCCCCGCAAAAAAAATCTTTTGCCATCTCTACAAGATCCTCTTTCACAATATCCCAAGCCAAATAAAAGAAAGAAGCTGAAAAGCCATCCAGGCCAGGATTGCCTACTATAGGAATAGACTGGAGGGCAGCCTGCACTTCTTCAACAGACAACGATCTACATAAATCTGCATTCTCCTTTGTAGTTACGACCAGAAGAAGCAGGTCCATATCTGGAAAATCTGTATATCACCTAGAGCACGTAAATGTCCTCTGAAAAAAAAAATTCACTGCCTCCATATGAATATGCTCAACCGAATCAAGCACTCTACCGTCCTCCAGCACCATTTTCTCTACTTTATTTTTCGAATTCTTCACTCTCAACACAACATGGAAAAAATTCGAATTAGAATCACCTTCCGTTGGCCATTTAATCATTGACTTTTGACAAGCCAAAATTTCCTCCCGATGAATCCACTGCAGGTGTGAATGTTTAACATCAAACAACTCGTTTTCAGCCTAGACAGAATACGTCCTTACCACCTCCTCTTCCAACAAAAGAACACGATCTCCTAGCTTCTGAATTTCCACCTCAACACAGCCAAAAACTTCTTTATTCCATCTCAGCAACTCACCTTTTAGACATTTAAGTTTTTTACTAATCCGCACCATAGCACTTCCCTCCACACTACCCTCCCAACACCTCCTCACCAATGGAAGAAAGCCATCATGAGAACCCCACATTCGAAGGAACCAAAAAGGCTTCGCAATATGCTCTCTTTTACTGCAAAAATGAATCAACATAGACTAGTGATTGGATGAAGTACAAGGAAGATAGCTAGAACTTGCCCCCTCAAATCCATTAAGAAAATGCAAATTCAACCAAATTCACCAAAATTTGATCTAGTCTAGCCCAAATTCGCCTCCCACCAAGAAGTTCGTTACACCACGACAAACGATTCCCGTTGAAAGGGAGATCAAGCAGCGCACAATCATGAATACATTGATTAAAGTCAGCCTTAGCCCAAGGAGCCTGAAACACCCCCTACTTTTTCGCTATCATTACGAATAATATTAAAATCCCCCCCAACCAACCACGGCAACCCCTGAGGATTTTACATCCAGAGATACTCCCATAGTTCAATCCTTTTTTCACAGAAGCAACTGGCATACACAAACGAAGCAAATACACGTCTCGAACCAAAAGAGAACCACCCTAAAATGGCTTGATCAAAAATAGAAGATAGCTCAAACTCCACTTCATCCTCCCAAAACAACCAAATTCCCCCCCCCCCCAAACATCTGAGTTATTAACAAAGGACGGTAACCGCATCCATCTTGCCCACCGGCTACATTTATTAGCAATAAGGAAAGGTTCTAAAATAGCCACCACCAACGGACAGCTTTTATTCAAGATATGCCGAAGCCTAAATTTTGATGAAATAATACCCATAACCATATCAAAATAGACATAAAAATCAAATTAATTTTTTGGAGCGAGTACGACGTTCCAGAACAACTATAGATTTCTCTTTCCTCACCCCCTTCACCTTCTTCAACGAAACATTCATATCTAGGTAAGAATCAAAAATTTTAGCAGCCAACTCATTTAACTCACCTTCTTGTTCCCCATCAGAAACTGCCCGAGAAGGAGCAACCACGTCCCTCATATCAGAATCTACAAAAAATCTTCTCTGGCCAATCCACCAAGCTCAAACTCCAAAGTCTCATCCAACATCCATAGCATACTCCTAGAACCAAAAGCAGCCATACTCTATTCCATTTATGAACTGGACGAATCATCTTCAACCATATCACTCCATTTGCCCGGACTAGTATCATGATTATACACCAGCAAAACAATCTCCAGTAGGCCATCTTGTGCCAAATCTTGTCTACACAGTTCCAACTTATTGTTTGAAGTGCACGGAACATAGGTATTTACCCCTGGAAATTCCTACACTGACCCACCTAGCTCTTTCTCACAAAGTTCATCCTCACAATGATCATGAACCACACCCGATTGTGAAATAAATAAAAGAGACTCAACATCCCCAACTCCCTCTTTTTGTCGTGCATGAATCTTCTCCAAAATCACCGAACGACGAGACCTTGATGCCTCTCCCCTTTTGGTCTGCGCTGTCAACATATCATCCTTCCTCATTGTATTTGTAACCTCCTTCTAGGCCAATTTTCCAGATTTTTTATTTCCCCCACCGGCCAAAACATCTTTTTTCTACTTCAACTCACGGCCACTCTTACACTTAGATTCTTGGTGCCCCTATCTCTGACATGAACCACAATAGCTAGGTACCGCCTCATAATAAACCTCTTGAAAATGACTAGACCTACCATGAGGAGGACCCAACCAGAACGAATGCCTCAAAGGACAAGAAATATCCAGTTCAACACAGATTCGAGCCATCTCAGGCCGTGTGACACAAGCCGTAGCATTGTCCCTCTTCAAGAATTTCCCAAAACCATCTCCAATACTTCGTAAAATCGATTCTTGAAAATAATTTGGAGGAAGGCCAGGCAACGTCATCCACACTGGGACCTGAGGTGAATCCTCCTCTTCAATAAAATCTGGAGTCCAATGAAAAACCCGGAACAACACACCAAGGATTTCAGAGTTCCCTCTCGCCATTATTGAAATAAAATCCTCTTCCTGAACCATCCTCACCAAAATATTACGTGGATTTCGCAATTGACCAATCACCGGTATTGTTTTCAACCCCCAACGACTTTGGATAAATCCCCTAATTTGATCAAGTGAAGGCCTTCTCTGTAGAAATTTTAAAACCACCGAGAACCAAAACGGTTCCGACGACAGTTGCACCTCCACTTTGGAATAAACAAAGAACATCTCACCATCTTAAAACTTCGGATCTCTATGTGGGATTGGAACGTGAGGAAGCATATGAGGGTTTGAACCCACCATTTTCGCAAATCGACGTCCTATATTCTTCATCACAGCCTTCTCATCTGTAGAAGCCAAACGTCCCTATGCCAGATTTGCGTAAATCTCCCATTCCTTCCCACAGCTAGCCGGTGACAACAGAGGGCCTGCGCCCAGCACCATGCATGAGAGCCCTAGATTTCCTCAAAGTTGAGAGAAAAAACCCCAAGCGCCACGTCACTTGCATTCCTAGGACGTCAAAATCTCTAGTGAAAACTGCACTTAGAACATTGAAACTATCACCTATTTAATTATTCTTGCGTGTGTATGTGTGGTTGTGGCAAATTGAGGATGTGGAAGCTGAAGATAGCTGACGAAGGTCCAGGCCGGGCTGGTCACAATAAACAATTTCATTGGGCGGGAACATTGGGAATTTGACCTTGATGTTGGCACTCTCGAAGAACGTGCTGAAATTGAAAGGGTTGGTGAGGAGTACAAGAAAAATCTGTTTAAGAAGAAACAAAGTTATGATCTTTTGATGAGGATGCAGATTTATCTCTCTTTCGTCTTAATCGTTCTCATGTAGTCTCTATATCAATACCATATTGTAGTCTCTGTCACAATATGATCCTATATTAATAAAAAACCCAAATGCATTACTAATTATTTTTTTTACTTCAAAAGAACGTTGGAATCATATGATATTTGTGCACTTTGGATGGAATTTTGAAAAGTTCAATTGCAATAGAGTTAATTTTTACATGAACTCACGTACAGCTTAGAAAGGAGAATCGAAGTGGGCCAATTCCACCACCATTGAAATTGCAAGAAACTGAAGAAATAACAGATGAAACAATGACATCGACACTCATAAGTGCACTAAGTTCCCTTTCGTCCCTTCAGGCACATGATGGCCACTGGCCTGCTAAATTCGCTAGCTCCTTGTTTTACATTCTACCCAACTTGGTACGTTCATTCTCTAACCCTTAATTTTAATACAAGGTTGGTTAATTTAATCTTTGTTTTATTTTTTTCCCTTTTTCCCTAGGTAATTAAATATATAATTTGCATAAACATAATTTCTTAACTAAGACATTTTCTTAATTTAATTTGATATTGTTATTACCACATCTGTGCAGGTAATGGCATTGTATATTATGGGGGATCTAAGTCGTATTTCATCATTAAATCACAGGATATAAATTATTCAATACTTGTGTAATCTTTAGGTTTCTGTTTAACTTTACTTCTATTCTGCCAACAAAAATTTAGCTGGTCATAGCACAATGTTTGGCTCAGGTTTGAACCATGCATATTGCCTAGAGAATACTTGGAGAGGGGCTTGAAGATGGTGAAGATAGGGCCATGGCTAGTGCTCGAAAATGGATCCTTATCAAGGTGGTTTAGTGGCGGAGTTGCCTTCATGGGGAAAGTTTTGGGTCTCGGTATGAACGTAGTTTGTTTGAAGTTGCCAATATATATATAACTCTATTTATTAAATCAGATATGTTAGTAACTAGGAAATCATTATTAGTTTTTCATGAATTATGGTCTTATCTCACGTAGACACATGAAATTAAAGCAATTATGGAAAGGAAAGAAATTATTAGAGTGAAAACAAAAATTAGCCAAAAATATATGGAGTACTCCACATGGAAGGGATAAGATGTTAAATGATTGAAAAACTGTTTTTTAATGTTTCACTTGTCTGCTAATAATTTAATGTTACATCCAAAAAATATTGAGACGATGGTTAAAAGTATAATAAATAGCATGCAATTGAAAAAAGTTAATCTGCATGTTGTTCTTTAATGATTATGCATATCTTAATTTCAGAGTTTGTGACGCCCCTAACTCCCACGTACGGACACGTGAAAATCGAGGTATCGGGATGATGACAACAGGGGTCATGTATCCCATCGCTAAGTGCCAAGTGTGTATACATGCAGCACGTGTACATAAAAATAACGCAGTGGTAATTAATAAAAAGTCTTTCAACAAGCATACTAATAATATTACAAACAACCAGTATTATATTATCAAAACTCCAGCGAAGCCGCCTCCTCGGGCTCAATCTCCTCGTCCTCTGCATCAAAATATATGGTACCAAAGACGGTACCACAGGTAAATAACAAACCAAACAAACCTCAAGATAAAAATATATTAATACAATAATCAAATGCATGAACATGATGCCATATGCATATGTCCTGAAAATCCTCATTTTTCCACGTATTCCAAAATCCCATTTTGTCTCAAAACATTTTCTTTAAAACATTTCCTCGCCATTATCCTAGATAATGGCCCAAAAATCCAATCTCGTTATTTTTTTAGAAAGTTGCCCATTAACCAAACCATCAGAGCACTCTAGGCGGGAATCGCAGGCAGGACTCTACCACCATCCCAACGTTGCGTGCACTGTAGGCTGGAATCGTAGGCGGGACCTACCACCATCACTACACGTACTTCTGACTCAAACTAGTCCATCCAATCGTTCAAATATATCCAAAAATATTTCTCGTTTGAAAACCTAGTTTTCAAGTTCCAACACATGTACATGCATGCAATTATACGAAAACTCAGTTTTCCTTTTCAAACATGAACATGCATGCACTATGCAATGCTTACGACAAGATACTAAAAATAACCAACAACAACAATTTCCAACATTAATTAACATCAAACAAATATAAATACAACTCCGTCCTCAAATCCAACCGACCCCCGACTCTTCGGACTTAGTTCGGCAAAACCAACCAAATCACAAAATATTTGTTAATTATAAAATATATTTAAATCTCAAAAGGTAGTTTGGAAAATACTTATAGTGCTATAAAATATTTTTTGAAGGATCAACAAGCTGCAAAAGGCAAAGGAAAAGCAACATAACAGTGCAAAATACACTGTGACCGTGGGTTGTAAAATATCCACTTTTGAATAGGAACGAACCAAGGCTTGTGATTGATAGGGAATGGTTTAGAGGTGTTTATGAAGCTAGTGGAAGTGAGGGTTGGCCGTAGGTGGCGGCAAAAACGGCAGTGGAAGTGAAAAATGGCCAAAACGGAGTTATGCTCGTGGGGGTTGCTCCGGTGACGGATCGGTGCTGGAAATGGGTGGTTTAGGTAGGCAAGAGGTCGGTGATGAAGTGGTGGATAGAGGTAGAACGACGGAGGTGAATAGCCCAAAAGCCGTGCGGCATGGAGGAGTTCGTGTGGCTTAACGGTCAAGCCGGAGGGGTTGAAATTTGGTGGGGAGGTGCGCTGGCTGGTGGGGAGTCGAATGGGAGGGGTGGTATAAGCCATGGCTGCGAGCGGCGACAGCATGGGTAGGAAGAAAAAAAATGACAGAAGAGGGAGAGAGAGAGAGAGAGAGAGAGAGAGAGAGAGAGAGAGAGAGAGAGAGAGAGAGAGAGAGAGAGAGAGAGTCTCGCACGGGGTTGGGGGGATTCGGGGGAAGAAAGAAGAAGAAAAGAAAAAGAAAGAAGAAAAAGGAGAAAAGGAAAAGAGAAGAAAAAGGAAAAGGGAAAAAGAAAACAGGAAGGAAAAGAAATGAGATCCAATCCTCACATCTTTGGCTAGAAAACTGATCAAACGAAAACAATTTAAAAGCTATAAATTGAATAGAATAATTTAAACACGAAACCTTGCTAAAATATTATAATTAACTAGTAAAAACTAACAACAAAATTTTAAATCCAAAAATAAACTAAATTAAATTAAATAGCAATTTAAACACAAACCAATAATTAATATTAAGAAAGCACCTCAAAAATAATTTCACAACTAAATAAATCCAATTAAAATTCGATAAATTTAAAATAAAAGAATCAATATTTTAATTAATTTAAAAACTCATTTCAATTAAAAAAAAAAGAAAGTAAAAGCAGGGTATCACAGAGTTCTGGCTTCTTCTTGATTTCATCCCCTTAATCCAAGTGAATCTTTGTGACTTAATGTCTCTTTCTTAGTTTTTTTTTTTTTTTTTTTAAATTGCACCTTAATTTTACAAAAAATATAGGCAAAATGTCATGCCACGCTCACTTAGTTTACATGCCAATGTCTTATTCATATGGAAGGAGGGTCGTGGGTCCAATCACTTAGTTGGTTCATTCACTAAGAAAAGAGTTATACAACGAGCCTTACAATCTAGTTAATTGGAATAAAGCCAGGAATACAATTGCAAGTGCTTGTACGACGGACAATAATTTTCATCTTCTTTGTCTTTCCTTTTCTTTTTGAGTCAAATCTGCCTAGCAAGACTATAGACTTTCAAAAGTCTCTGTTTCGTTTGTAATAGGGTAATCCTCTGCCATAATGTACCGAGGTTATCCATCGATAAACTTAAGTATCTTTTAATTCGATGAACAACCATAAAAACTCATTCAAAGTGCTATTGATAATTAATATAGGAGAATTTGTACTATCCACACCTCTGATACAAGATTTGGCATGGGGTTTTCTTCGCCATTTAACCAAACCTCTTTCCAAGCATTCATTACAAGAAATCTAGCCTATTGCAGCGATTTTTATATTGTTGCAAAAAAAATCGCTGCAAAAGATAATATATTGCAGTGATTTTTAAATTGTTGTTAAGTTTTTGCCTAAAAACTCATAATTTACCTTATATTTGTATTTACAGCAAAAAATAGAATTTTTGCAGTGATTTTGACTGCTATATATCTCAAACAATGTTGCAACGCTGAAATAATTGACGAAATTAGCTCTGGGCACCAAATTTCTCATTTTATTTTTCCCCTATTTTCTTTCCTGCTTCTCTAGTTCTCTTTGTTCTCTCTTCTCCCAAATCGCATGATTTCCTCCACCCCATTTTCATAAGACCATTTCCCTTGTAGTGTCTCTACCCCCATGTCATCTCACGTGGGTCTCTTTCCCAATCCCCACGCCGATCTCATTATGGCCTCACCTTTCTCTCTTGGATTTCTCTATATCACTGCTGCTAGGGGCGCCGTTCGCCACCTCCCACACCTTGATGCCGTTGCCAATCCTCCATCGGAGCCCCCTTCTCCTCCTTGCCTAGCCAAGCAGCCCGAGGACCTCTCTCTCTCCCTTGCTCTGTTTGCAAGCCACGACCCTCACACATTGGAAAACTTTGCCACTCCCTTGTGAGTTTCGCTTATTCTTTTCTTCTGTTTTTCTTCATGTTTTGCTAGAATATATACATATATATATATATATATATATTTATATATATCTGATATTTTGCCCCCTTGCTCTCATGATTTCCCATTTGTTACATTTCTGAGGCTCAAATCTATGTTCATTGATTTCGAATTACTATCTTGTTAACCCTAACTTATTAGACAGTACTCGATCTGTTTATGCACCACCATTGGTGTTCCTTGTGTATGAAGATCACTTTTTTAGAAATTTCCTATGTAGTCTATTAATAAGAACACTATAATTTGGATGTGCACTATGCCTTCAAAATCAATTCTCTTCACCAGCACTATACTTGATTTTATAAAATCTCCTTTGTTATTTCTAACTGTAAACATGTGTTTGATATTAGTTGATATTGAGTATATTGGGTAGGTTGTGTAAATGCATTGTGTCCATTATCTGTGTTTACATGATTAAATGCACATTCATTCCTAGATTCTTGTATATATAATGCTATTATTCCATAGCAATATCATTTTTTATGTGTGCTGTACAAATATTTTGTTTCTTGCATAATATCTTAGGTCCTTGAGTAATAACTTGCAGTCATCATACGTGGTTTATGAATCAAGATATGTACTTGTGCATCTCAATTAATTAATGCAGATCTACATATTCTATATGATGTTGCAATTATAATATTTGAATAAGGCCTATGCAGTAAAAGAAAATACAATATTCAATACTCACAATATAGCATAGAATATCTATGGAATATTACTATATTATCATATTGCCGCTTCCATCCCTTTAATTACTTTCTTTTAGCTTTTTGTTGAGGCTTTCATTTCACCATGCACTACTCTTGTAAGGGGGAAAAGTAAAACTTAGTTGGCAAGTATAAGTTAATATTATTAAATTACAGCAAATTCAAAGAGGAGAGATAGATAAAAGTTCAATAAACATGGAAGTGTGTTAAAACTTCACTGTATGAACATTGAAAGCAGCTAATAATTAGGGGCACTGTAGTGTTTAAGGAACATTCATATAATGCATGCATGCATGCAGTTTCATAATTAGGTGTCATATTTTGTTAAAGCTGGAAACATTACTTTTCATTATGTAACTTGTATTAGAAACATGATCTTTCTCCTAGCTAGGCCAGGAATTCTATTTTTTTTTTGGTAACATGCAGAAACCTTGTTAAAATTAACCATGCACATGATGATCTCATGACTTATAAAGTGTTAAACTCACCATCATGTATAGTTTATTTTTTTCTCAAGCATGAGCAAGTGTCATCTCATGACAATTTTTATTCTTATTACAAGATAATTAATAATATCATATTTTATATTCTTTAATTGACTCTACAAAATGAAGTGAATGCACTAGTGGAAGCAGTATTGATCAGGATCATGCATGATCATGATTAATTTTGAATTATGTATTAGTAGTCGTAGATCTGGCCCTCTAAGCAAGAATATTATATAGATAAGTTTATTAAACAAACAAAAAATATATTAGCACACTTAAATATTTCATTAAATTACAATAAATAAAATGTTTTAAAAAGTATTACCAGGAAGCCATCAGATCATTTGTCTGTTGCATCGCATATAACTTGTTATTCATCAATAATGATGAATGCAGTGGTAAATTCGAAGTCCTTCCACATAAGATTTTTATATGAATTAATCGACTTATAAAAAATGTTTTAAATTATTGTAGAGAATAATTATTCAATTAATATTGGTATCTTTTTTTTGTATATTTGAAAGTGAAAATATGTGAGATGTTGGAAAATATAGGAGAATTTCGAAAATAAGCTTAGTGAAGAAATTTCATTCATTCATTATTTCATGGTAATGAAAAATAAGTTTGCATCTACATTAATGAGCTCTTTCCTATAGTTTTATTGATTTCAAGTCTGAACTGTTTGTGATGATATTTACCGCAAGCGTTCATTTTGGTATGTATAAACCCACTATATTTAGTGTTCATATAAACTTAAAGGTACTAATTTTGTTCCATAAAACTTTGTCTACAGGACCTGGAGCACCTCATATTTTCAACTTTGTTTTTCGAACTTGGCTTTACAGTATGAAGTGGTTTGTTAGTGAAGGGAATAAACATATTCAACCCTTGAATTTGGCCTGCCTTATTTTTTTCTGTATTTTCTGTATTGATTGTAGCGCATCCAAAATGCCAACCAAAATCTCCCTCAATTTTTAGAAGGGGGACCTACTAGAAGATATTAACTTTGTTTTTTTATTTTTTGGGTGGTAACATGCTAAAAGAATGTTCAAGTGAGATTTCTAGCATAATGTTAAGATCACCATCTTAGCACTAATTTATGTTTCTTTATGAATCTCTAACTCTTTCCCAGCATGCAAATATCACTTGTCCAATAAAAATTATCAAAGAAATTACACATTCTTTATGGTCATTCCCATGCAACCCAATCCAACAGCGTTCCCTTTTATCCTAGTGGGTAAAACACTAGTGCTGCAGGCTAATGTTTCCAGTACTTTCTCTTATCTAGCAAGAATTTTCAACTTTTAAATGAAACTCGTTTTCTTCAGGCACATTTTCTAATGTATCTCTTTGTTGTATTACTAATTGGAATGATACAGGTTGTTGAGATAAAAAAGGGAAGTAAGGTGAAATTTGAGCTTGACAAGAAGACAAGACTAATTAAGGTATTGACCATTTAGTCCTCTTAAATGGAAGATTTGAGTGCTAGTCTGAAAAGTATATTCTTTCGACTTTGCTTTGAAGCAATACTTAACTAGAAAATTAAAGGTTGGTTCAAAATGACTATACATGCAAATCACACTCAAAATGAATGCACATAAGGAATTAATTAGGAATTTTTCTACCTCCTCTTTCCTTCCCATCTCAGTTTCTTATCTATTGATCCAATTTAATGAAAACTTTCTTCCCACCAGCATCATATACAAGTGGTAAGTGCTTCTTCCAGTTCTTTACTAAAACATGAACTATTAAATGCATGCTTAGTGTCTGATACTGCTATTCCCGTCTGTCATCACTCTTCTTTGATGAATACAATCATTTATACTCTTGTTCCTTTGATGAATTATTTGTTATTGGCTTGGTGTCTTCCATATCATTTTGTACAACTCAGATTGGTAACATGCTTGGTGACACTTGTTATTGGTTTTTAGATCATTTATAAGTTTGGTTTTGTGCTTCCTAATTGTGCAATTGCTTTTTTGACCAAGAACATATAATTTGAATGTGTATTATATTTTTTGTGGATTCTGTTTTTGTGCATTTTTTTTTAATTTTCTGAAAAACCTTTTCCGGCTATTATACATTTTTTTTCTCTATCATTTATTACCAATTCTTTTAATCATTGGCTTTTTTCCTCCTCCGTGTTTATAAATACTTAATCGTGGACTGAGATGATTTTCCCTTTCCCTTTATGGCCATCTTGATGGGTCCTTGAAATTTTTTTTGCTAAATTTTATATTCTATAGGTTGTATTGTGTACATGATAATGTGGGGTCATGTGTTATTTATGCATTAGTTAAGCTACATAATTTCTGGACTTTATGATTTTCCTATGCTTGCACTCATATTACATCTTCCCCTTTAGAACACATCTTCCCTTCATTTCTGAATGCTATTGGATGTGCTTCAAAGGATGTTTTGGTTTCAGCTTCAGTACTCTGTTGTCATGCTTATATTCTAGTTGAGATATCTATTGGTAAAGATTTGTGTTGGTTATTTGCTGCAATCCCATATTAAGTTATTTCAAATTTGCTCCATCTCTTTTGTAACTAATTTTTATGGAAGGAAAAAGTTTCAAGCAATGTGGTAATAAGGTATATAAACAATTTAATTTGGAATTTTTAAATTTACATCATCTCCTTTTTAGGTACTTTATTGCGTTCTCTAGCTTTTTTTTCTACCTAGAGTGAGATGTTGGAGAGTGGAGGTGGATGGTTTAGGTCATACCTGGCACTCATGTCCTACTATTTCCGCTCTGTTTTAGACACTTGGTACTCATGCTAGAGACACCTGCTGCTTCCACCTTGTTTGTGCATAGTTGCTTATATGACTTCTCTGATTGAGAGGGCTAAAAAATGCTTAAACTTTTCAGCCACTGTTTACATCACGCATCTCTTCATATGCATTGCCTATGGAGGTTGGCCTTCCTCAATAACCTGGTGGGTAATCCATTATAGAAGTTTTCTTCTATACATTACTTATCTAGAAAATTCTCATTCTCTAATGCATTTTCTTATTGTTCTGGCACTCAACTTCCTATGTTGGATGTTGTGCTGCTATGCTGTCTTATTTTCCATTACCTATTTAATTGTAACAACATTAATGATCACCATTTGCATTTGCTCTTCAAATGGTTTCTCTTACTATTGGAAAATGATGAAGGTGACTCTATCTTAATTTTTATCACCAAGGCATAATCCAGGCGTGACGTTTGCAAACATGTATGCTTGTTATATTGAATGAAACTTTCAGTTTCTGCCCCCCCTCTCCTCTCTCATGATGACTATCTAATTACTTCATCTTCTTGTCTCTCTTTAATTTTTTGAGTCCTACTGTTCACACTCAATTGTTCCTTCCTCTTTCTCTAGACCACTTATGTTTTTTGTTATTTCTATCACTTGGAATTGAATACAATTCTTAATCGAAATGAAAGAGAATGGTAGTTCATGAAAGGTGGTTTTTCTTATAAGCATGCTTGATGATTTTTAATAAGGTTGAAGATGTAAGATTCCATTTTCTATATACGAGTGTCATTTTGTTTATCTCTCTTCCATATAAAATGCAAGTACGAATTCACACCAAATTTCATACTTTGACATTATGCATGACTGGAAAAATATCTCACAATATATTATTAGCAAACACAAAGGATGTGACACGTGCAGAGGTCATACTTTCAGCTTTAGCTTTAAGGTGCCATGTCTAAGTATGGTTTACTTGGACACTATTACTATCTAGGCATGCATTAGCATCATGCACATACTGTAGATATTAATCTATCAAATAATGGCTAACACCTATTGAAGATAGTCATGACTGGAAAAAGTTTTGTTAACTTGATGGTTTTGTTCTTTTGTATTTGTAAGCAGGAAGTTATAATAAGGGGTTGTTTTTTGAATTTTTTTTGGTTGGTCTTAAAGGATATGCTACTGTATTCAGATTTTCATGTAGAGAGCTCATATTAATGAAAAGGAAAAGTGACATAGACCAGTGTAAAAGGCCAACTTAACTGGCAAAAAGTGATATTACCAGGTTTGAGAGTTGGAACTTTTCCAGGTTGACGCATAGTGATGATGTAGGCACTAATGACATTCAGAATGTGGGGAATCTGGGTGTTGGATTTTGTGGTGTTGGGGAATTTCATGACTTGAACTACTGGTTGTCATGAGTAACCATCACAGTATCTGGATTTTCGAGGGATAATGAGAATCAGAAGAGGTGGTTTCAACTATCTGGATTTTCCTTTATAAATCATCACAGTATCCTTCTTCTATTAGTCACCTGCAGTTTGTACCCATGATAAACAAAGTCTATGTTTAGTGAATCCAATCCTTGATGTTTTATCCAAATAACTTGAGGTTGCAAATTATAGCCTTTGTAGGTAAGAATTTTTATGTCAGTATCTTCTTGGTACACCTGTTCTTCACTGTTGGACTGGAAAGTATACTCCAATATTTGCTTTTCAGTTGCTTCAGTTGGCTTTCTAGAGAATCTTTCTGGTTGTTGTTTCCTAAAGTTTATTGATCTACTTGTGGTGATACACATGTATTATTGAGTGAAGTAGCTGGCCAGGACTGAGTGTCTATTAAAGTCATTTTTATTCTTCATTAGCTCAGTTCTAATACTTTTATATTTGCCTAGATAAATTATGGTACTAAATTATGTTGCTTTTATTTCTTATTTCTTACTTCCTACAATCATTGTTTTATTTTATTTTGTGGTAGCAATATGGTGATATCAGAACTCTGTATACTGCCAAAGAGCTTGAGGTATGTAACTTAATTAAATTTTTTCTGGGAGTAGCATATGCCTGTCATAGAATTTGATTATTGTGTACAGGCCAAATGTATCGTAGTCATGTACAAAAAATTAGAAATTGTTTGGTTGGACAGAAGAAAATTCCAAGTTTTCATCACTAAACCGTAGATGTCAGAGGGTTGGGTGTTCCATTGACTATTTTGTGGTACCAGGTGTTTGCCACAAACTCTTCCTTAAACAATCATAAGTCATTACTATGTGACATTCTAGTCGATTAGAATAATCCAGCTTTTCAATATGGTTTTGCCAACATGTCAACCAAATCTATTGCTCTTTTACATACTTATCTTAAGGAAAGCATGTATCATTTCAATGCCCCATGATTGGGCTTTTTATTAAATAATCTACGTTTGTTTTTTTGCATTAAATGATCAACAATTTTATTCATGTGGTGCATTTTTCTTGGATATCTGAATATCATAATAATATGTGTGCTACTTTAGCAAACAAATTTTTCATATTGAATATTATGTGTGCTAAAGTAAGTACAACAAACATATACATATGAGTGACAATGAGTGACACTGGCTACATACATGGCCCTTTAAGGCTTTGAAGAAAGGTATCATGAACCCAGGTCAATCAAATATATGGCCCTTGAGAGCAGAAAGTGGATAAATTTATCCCTGCTTTCGTCAAGTTGAGTAAGAGAGTAGGATTATTCCACACATCTAAATTATTGTTGTCCCGTCTCAAAAGTTTTTTACATGCTACACCAATTAAAGAAAAAAAAAACTAGTCACAAAAGAAAAGGGTACGTGAAGACAATTAAATATTTGTTCTCAATAAGTACATATTTAATTGATACATAAACTAGAGCCAAACTTCAATGCAATTCACACACATGCCATCACTAACACCCATGAGACACATATGTATTTTGATTTTGTAATATAAATTTAATAAGCCTTCCACTAGCTACATATATATTTAGTCGTTCTTCTCTATGGAATGTTACATGATTCCAAAGTTTTATAGTTTTACTCTCATCTCTTGTTTGTTTTAGTGAGGTATCTCTTGGTTTTTACTAACTCATGCCATATCAATACCTTTCCCATCTTTCTATTTTTTCCTTTACCTCAGATAATGGCCATTATAGCAGATTTTATGCTTGTCTGGCTTCCAGCACCTATTGTTTCTCTTCGGCCACCTCTTGCAATCAGTGCTGGACCTATTGCTAAGTTCTTCTATGGCTGTCCCGATAATAAGTTTCAGGTTATTGTTTGTATCAGTATTTATTTGGTTGTTGGTGTCTAGGTTGTCATTTTCACAAGCAACAGTAGCATCATATGAACCTAATGTTGTCAGTGGCATGCTTTTAAAATCCTGTCTGTAGGTGTCTTTGGCTGAAACATCTTTTTCATTTTTGCAAAGAATAGGTGCAATAACGGTGTGTTGGATGATTAGAGAAATTTTAGCAATACTTTGAAATGTATCAAACTACCTCTCCATCTATATAAATTATAATGTAAATGAATTTATAATTTGACTTGGGTAAGGATCCTTGAGTACTTTGTTGTTATTTTCTATGTACCTTTTGTATTATTAAGTAAAGGGAATTAAATCCTAGCTGATCTACTAACTATGCTTCTAATACAAGTAAAAAATTACTACTGAAACAGTTTCAGTCGTAAGTTTTTTTTTTTTTTTAATTTTGTAATTGAGTATTTCCAGCGACTGAAAATCACTAGAAATAGGTCAAAACTCTTCGCAATTGATCTACTCCCGCGATTTTAATCCTTGAAAAAAATGTTAAATGTAACAAAGAAAGCAAGCATTGTTTCTAATATGGGTTATTTGCAGTGTTTTTTGACTTTTTGCAGAGATTTTAGTCCTTTAAAAAAATATTAAATGCAACAAAGGAAGCAAACGCTAGTTCTAATATGGGGTATTTACAGCGCTTTTTGACGTTTTGCAATGATTTTAGTCCTTAGAAGGAATGTTAAATGCAACGAAGGAAGCAAGTGTTGCTTCTGATATGAGATGCGCTGTTGAGAGCTTTGCAAGGATTAAAATTGCTGGAATTGCTCAAAAGCAGCAATCCTAATGGGAATTTCATAACCCATTCCCAGCGTGCTATTTTATAATTTGCAACAAAAATATATCGCTGCAATTGACTATATTTGTAACATTTTTTTGATATCGTTGCAATTGGTCAGAAGTGAAAGGTTTATATTGTTGAACATGCTTTTGATCAATTGCAGTATTTTTTCATGGTATTTGCAATGATTTTGAGCGCTACAAAATGCCAGATTCCTTATAGTCGTTGGCCTTTTCAATGTTGAGAAAGAAGGCACTAAAAGCTGCCATTGGTCATGTTCATTACGAGAACAAGATGAACAGATATCTATGCATTTGATGCATTGAAAAGGTAAATAATAATTCGTACACGTATTTCAATTCAATCAAAATGAAGCACATTTTCTAGAGCAAAATATTTGTTGCATGTGTTATCAAAGAACAAGATAAATTTTGTAAAGTTAAATGCTTTCTTTTGAAAGGTGTTGTGTATGATGGTCCATTGGGTTGAAGATCCAAATTTGGAGGCATACAAACTTCATTTAGCTAGACTAACGGACTACTATTGGGTTTCAGAAGATGGCAAAGGAATGATGCTTGACTTGGGTGATGCAGAGCTTGGGCTATCAGACGTGGGTTGTTGTTTTTGTTATTCAAACTATTCTGCCTTGTGATCTAAACGAGGAGTACGGGTCACAAATAAAGGCTTCATAGGTCAGAATATTTTTCAAAGTTATCCTTGGTTTTTTTTTTTAAAAGCGAATGGTGCCTCAAAATATTTTGAGATGAGATAAAAAATTGTGAGAGTTTTGTGTATAGTAATTAAATGGCTCGAGTTAAGATGTTTTAATGAGTTTTGAGAAATGAAAGAGAACATTTTGAAGAAAAATATTATAAAGTTAAAAAACAGTTTGGATATAGTTTTTTAATATTATTTTTTGTATTTTATTTTGAAGTTTGGGAAAGTTGTATAGGGTTTTGTGTTTGGAAAATGATTAGGTAATTAATAGATGAAAAAGTTGAAAACTTAAAGATGTAAAATCAGTTTGGTTCCAAATTTTATCCAAAACCGAACCAAACCGAACCAGTTACACACCAACTCTATGTTCCTTTTTTATTTCATTATGTTTTGTAATGGATGTGCAATAAATTACATGGATGTTGTTTAGGTATTTTGGACTAAACTACCGCAGCATTTAGAGACATTTTTCCCTTACGGGCTTTGGGGGAATACCGAAACCGAGTTCTACTACTTGCATAATATGAATCAGGAAAACACTATACACGCAAATGAATCCCACAAAGGGATCAGATCCCACACACTGATGTGGACATGTCTTTTTTTTCTCTGTCTTTTTCTCCATTCTCCCTTCTCCCCAACGTCTCCTCCTTCCTGCTCTTTTTTTTTTTTTTCCCTCCCCTCCCCTGTGTCGCCATTCGTGCCCTCTCTCTATGCCAGCCATGGTGGTGGGAGACCACCTCATGGTGGGCAGACTTGGACCGCCAGCATGGAGCACCGATAAGGAGCGCGGATCCGAGAGTATGCCTAGGTGAGTGAATCGGGTCGGGCCATAGACCCACAGTGCCACTCCATCCAACAAGACTCCACCACACAAAGGAAGTCACTATGATTGGCGTTGTTGTTCGACCACCAAGGGTGGGTGTGGTGGCGTAATGTGGCTGGGAGGAGGAGAGGGGCTCGATTTCAGGAGGAGGAGAGGAAGAGGGGCTGCACTGTGGGAGCGTTGGGTCCGGTCGGAGGTCACTAGTGATGGGGAACGGCCACTGGTGGTGGTCAACTCTGAACTGCGGCGGTGCTACTGTGGCTAGGAGAGAGAGTCAAGTGAGGGGAGGGGGAACACGGCTACGAGGAGCTGAAGGGGGAAAGAGGAGAGAGAGGGAAAGTGGGGAGTGAGGTGCTAGGGAAAATGGACACATGGCACATTGATAGTGTGCTACATTAGTATGTAGAATTCTTTTGTGGGATCTCTTTGTATCTCTAGCCACTCCTTATGAATTAATATACTTGCTTGAAACATGTAGCTTAGTCCCTGAGGTCACGTAGCTTTCGTTGGAATGGTGACTAATCCAAGCTGATTCAAGGTGTGTATATCTAAATTGCTAACTTTCTTTACAGAACTATGGGTGTAATCGTTCTAGTACATGTCAGGGAGGGGGTGTCATGCACCAAAAAATTTGGTCTATCATTTTTGCCGTAACGAACTGATAACTATATGTCTGGTCAATCCGATTCAATCCTTGAATATATTTTTTTTCCTCTTTTTTCTTTTTTAAACAGAAAAAATAATACAAAAAATTAATTAAATTAGTAAAATTCAAATTAAGCGATCTCTTTAAAATTTTATATATGGTTAATGAATATTAAATAATTTCATTGTATATAATATATTAAATATTTAAATATATATACACATTCGGTCGGACTCAATTCAGTCCGGTTTAAAAAAAAATACATCTCTAGACTGACTAATAAGACTATTGGTCCTGTCAAAGTTTTCAATCCGAATCGATATAGTCTTATAGCCCTACATAAAACCAAGATTTATCATATGTTCAACAATCATACTTCTAATACGGAAACAAACATTATTTGTAGCCTCAACCTTATCTTCAAATCAAATATGAATGGGTAATGGTAATAAACTCTCGAGTTTTGTTTGGTACAAGCAAGTTCGTGCACCAATTTGTGCATCGATAATTTTTTATTTAAAAAAATATATAAAAAATTTATTGAGAGAAAAAAAATCTCACATCTCATGAAAATTATTTCAGTCTTAAATTTATATCATTTTATTAAACATATGTCTTACATATCAATATTAATATGCAAATTGATACATAAACTCTACTTACAAAAATATTTTTCCTAAACTCTCAGTCCAACACTTAGGCATTGCCCATATTTCCATACCGGAAGTTTTTTTTTTTTTTTTTATTCTTTATTTATTTTATTTTTAGTGAACGACCTGACCAGCTACGTGGAGATCCAAGCCTACTGCAGAGGCCGAGTAAAACGGGGTTGTACGTGTGCCCTCTTTCCTCCACCTCCAGATCTCTTCGTCTCTCTCTCTGCTCTCATTGGTAAACGCACCTTAATCTTCAACCATGTGATCATTACCTAAAGTATGTATCAAAGCAAAGAAAACAAACTTAGCCCTTGCTTGCAGAAGAAAACCTCATGCGTTCAGCAGCAAAACGTACGACATCAGAATGGTAAACTTTCTAAGTTCTAATATTTTATTTAATTTTAGTGATAAACATAGGAAAATAAAATGAATAAAATTTTAAGTTTCAATATTTTGTTGTGAACTTGATGCAATTGATCTTCTTAGACTGCGTATATTTTTCTTTTGTTTTTTGTACTTTTTAGTTAAAATTATTGTTTCGATCTTTGTACCTGAGTTATATACTATAAGAAAATTACTTATTTATGACTAGTTATTTATTACAAAAATGACTATATACTTCTTATCAAAATAAATTTATTTCATTGCAAGTAATCATTTTTATTGTACATAATCTGTCAGAAATGTTTATTTTTCTTATAATGATATAGAACTTAGATCATTATTCAAAATTGTCCTCGAGGTGAAAAATAAAAAATAAAAAAAATTAAAGTGGTATTTGAGGTAATACTCACGTATTAAATGGTATAACCTCGGTCTACATTTCATTTCTTCATCAGGTTTAATTAATTGTAAAATTAATATATGAATTTTCACATTTTTACTATTTGATACCTAGTTTTCAATTTTCGCAAAACTTATACATAAATTTCAAGAAACTCTCGATTATTGTATCTCTGCCAATTTTTTTTTAAGAAAACTAAAGAGATACATCACCCGTCAGTCTTTGCTTGGCTGATACATGGCATCCATATCCATGCCAGCCAAGCGTAGGCTGACACATGGCATATTGATGTCATGTGGCAATCCTCCTATTAATTTCAAATAGGAAATTGACAATGTACTTAATTGCTATTTTTTTAAAATTTATATATTAATTTTATGGAACCTAAAAAATTAAGACTCGAATTATAATCACGTGAAAATCAATGTACTAATTTTGCAATTGCCCTATTTGTCAATGCAAACCTCTAATGCGATACTCACCTAGGTCATGTTAAGGCCACTGTACATGAGAAGAAAGAAAGGAGTACTTATATTTTTAACAATCTAAAAGGGTAGCCGGGGCGCCACAGGCCTAGGTCAAATTGGATATTGGTTTGGTGGATAATGGGGAGAGCTATTAAGGAAAATAATATTTATAGTCGTAAAGTATATAAATGATATATAAATTTTTTTAAAAAAAATAAATAAATAAGAGATTTACATGAAAATAAAAATTAATTTTTTAATAATAAATTTTACTCGATCTTTTTAAAAAAATTATGCGATACTTACACATTAATTTACAATTATATATAATATTACTCATTAATAAAATTCATAGATATGCGTCGTCCTAACAAATTAGATGTTAGCTAGATTACTGTCGTGCCTACACTACTAGTCTACTTCGATCTAGCATGCTCAGTCAGCTGTTTTCATTTTTTTTTTTTTTTTTATGGAAGTATGCTTCATAGCATTCATTCATAAACGAAGTTACAACTGTGACTTATCAATACAGGAGAACCAGACTATAAGTCAACTAACGCAACTGCTCAGGAGCTTCCCCGCCAACAAATTTCTTTGTGACAGACATTGTCTAAACTTCTACACCTTTTCTCCTGACAACAGTCAAAAGAGAAAGCGCTCTTTCAAAACCAGAGCTGAAACAACCTTCCTTCCGAAGAAGAGAGGTACACACACGCTCCATCCTCCCAAGGAGGAAGAGAATAACCACACTCTCTCCTCCCAAGGAGGAAGAGTACTAACACCTACCTTCCTCCAAAAGAGGAGTAGGACAAACACCCACATTCCTCCAAAAGAGGAGTGGAACAGCAGCCTATTTTTATTATTTATAAAAAAACTAAAACAGATTAACTACAAAAAAATAAAGGGCTGGAAACACAAATTGGCCCAGCCTGAACTAAAGGCCCTGCCCTAGCTAAAGATCCAGCCCGTAGGAACATGGGGCCCAACCCGATTAGGGTTTCATCTCAACACAAAGCCGCCGCCGCCCATCTTCCTCCCTATAAGCCTCTGCATCCTTCCCCCGCCCGACTCCTGCTCAGCCCTTCATCCCTACAAGTTTCAACAGAAAGTTCTTAGGCCGCTTCGTGGAGGATGCGGCGTACTCCCTGCACAAGGATTACATCCCCGTCCCCGTCGCCAGGCCACAACCACCAAAACACTTCGGTTAGACTAAACGGACACAGAGACAAAACCAAAACCAAAACCAAACAGAGACGAAAGCCGAGGCTTATTCCAAACCCCCAATCAAAAAAACCAGATCTAAACAACCAAAACGAAAATTAAAGAAGAACTTAGAAAACCATCTAACACTGCGTCACCCGGTTTCCGCCACCAACCAAAGGAGTAACCACCATAAGAAGCATCCGGACTCCACCCCAACCCCTTTAAAACCTCCATGCAGCTCGGCTTACAACTCGAAAATAACCCTCTGTTTTCCATGGATAAAACAGAGATCCTTAACCCCGCGAGAAGCACCTCAAACCAACATGCAAAAACATCATCTCCAGGAGCAAGTCACTCGAATCAACTCACACCGTAACCCTCTGAGAAACATCCCACAGAAGACTATACAAAACAGTTAGGAATCTCGCCCAAAAATGAAACCGAGAACCTCCACCCCCAAAAAGAAAACCTCTCCGCCCAGCTGGGTGTAAAAAAAGAAGTAAAGGTCTCGGGACACAGCCTCTGGTGGAGGCCTCCGGATATCGATCTTATTTTAAGAAGAAAAGCAATGAAAAACAGAAAAAAGAAAGGGTTGGGGGGAGGGAGGGAGGAGCCGAAGCTCCACCTCCCTCGGATGGTTTCCTACTTTCTTTTACCTAGAGAGAGGATAGAGATTCTTTCACTAGAAATTTTTAGCTGTTTTCATTTAGTTACGAAAACTGAATTGATTGTTTTCGCTATGAACAAAAGAAGACCAAATCCGATACTAAATGTTAGAAAAATCTAATTTAAACAAACCCATTTCATTCATAGTTAGCATGTCCAATTCGTTCCCTACTCCCAAATAGAAGAAATAAGCAAAGCCAAAGTAGCCAATCGATCTTGTCCAATTCGTTCTTTTGCTTAATTCCTTTTTGTTTCTTCCTCTATATATGGTCTCGTTTAGGAGTTTACATGATCCACTACAACAAGTATTGATTTTTTCTGCAAGAAAATTTGGTCAAAATAAGTGGAGAGTGGAGACTATATGATAAAAAATCTTTTTCCACCAATTTTGTTAGTGAGACATTGGTGGCATATAATTCGTGACCAGCCACCAATTGGTTTAAGCCTCCTTTGGATACTGTTATCAATCTATCGATTGTATTTTATCTCATCTCATCTCATTTTTAAATAATATTAAAAAATATAAAAAAATATAATTTAATATTTTAAAATTTTAAAACAAAAATAATATTAAAAAATATAATTTTAATATTATTAAAATAATTTAATTTCAAAATTTAAAAGAAAAATAAGGAAAGAAAAAAACTACGTTCAATTCTTAGTTGGCAATTAATTAATATGATTAAGAAAAATATTATCTATATTTATAATTTTACCAACTATTGAAATGAAGAATAATTTATAACTCAAATTTTGAATTAAAAAAATTGATAAAATAAATGTGTTACTAAAAACTTATAATAATATGTATAAAATTATTCATATTTATAGTACTATTCTGCTATTAATATTTGCAGTCAGAACATGATGTCAAATCAAAAGGATTAAAACGGGTCAAAAGTGATGGCCAATTTTTAAGGGCAAGTAAGATTTGTTAGTACTAATGACTCTAAGAGAAGAACTGTACGTAGAATGTACATTAAAACAGGCAGCATTAACGTAACTAGCATCTACTCAACTGCTGACACGTACATTGACTGTAGCTAACTTGACCAAACGACATTCTAATGAGAGGAAAAAATACTCTGCGTCAACAGTATATCAAACCCATAATTCATAACAGTAAAATCATTAATTATTTCAAAAAATTCAAATGAAAGAAAAAAAAAAGTTAATGAGATAAATTCTACATTAGTTTATCTATTATGTAATGAAAAATTTTATACATCATACTATTATTTTATTTTTATTCTATTATATAATATGTGACATATTTATCATCATTAAATGATCTTTTATTGAATAATTTTTTATTATCTAATAGTGATAAATATGCCATCATATTTTAAAATACTTAGTAGAGAGAGTTTAGAGAGCCTAACCCTTATCTTAATACTTGGGAGCCATTTTTATGCTTAGTTCTTGGAGTCAGATGCTTATGCTCTGTGGTAGGGAAAGGACCCTTAGCCCATTTCGCTATGATCATTTAATGCGGTGTGGCTCTCTGAATTGGTGCATTTAATACAGCATAATCCCCTACTTTCTTTTGCTAGTGGATGCATGTCATCTGGTTCTTCCTTCTCCCGCCAAAAGATTGGGGGTTTCTTATGATTTGCATCCTTTTGTCCTCTCAAGGTTATCTAGGACTCAGTTCATTTAATGTGGTATGCTCTACCATTCTTCGCATCAAGGTGATCTTTTTACGCTTTCGAGGTGGTAACCGTCTTCTGCTAGGAGTTAGGATTCCTTTAATTAGACTGATGAAACGCTCAGTTGGCTTGGGCCTCTCACGATATTGGGCTCTTTGGACCAAGGGGAAAAACCCCTAGCAATTTTAAAACTCAATCTTTTCGTACCTGTTATTTAGTACCATAGTTATATTTGAGAAATTTGTCTGTTCCTAAAAAAAATTAATAAAATCCATTCAAATGGTCATAAAATGTACCAATAATTAAAAAAAAATGGTAAATAAAAATAGAAAAAAAAACTTTAAAATATCTTATAATCAATCATTGATTCATATTACTAAGTACTTGTGGTTTGAATTTGTAGAAGAAAAAACCAAAGATTAAAAGAAGCAAAGAAAAAAAGTAATATGTCATTTTGGTATCATATTTTGAAAAAAAGTTGTTGCCAAACATGTAAGTTTAAGGGTAAGTTTATTTTTCTTTAAGGCATGAAAAGAAGTGAAATTCTTTTTTCTTTAAGGTCATGTTCCCACTTAATTTGGTATCAGATTTGGGAACACCTAAATATCATTTCTCACTTTGTACTTCTTACCCTTATTAAAGCGGGATCGAGATTAACAAAGAGTTAATTTCTTTGCCATATATATTTTGCAATTTTTAATTCAAAATGTCTTATAATTTGAAATTATACTTTCAGAAATTAAATAAATCCTGTTCATGTATTAAATGTTATCTGTACTAAATAAAGTAAACTCAATATTCAGTACATGAGTAATTAAGATTCATACGTGTTTATCACGACAAGCAATTAAGCGCGGTAACAACCGCCCTGCCTACACATTAATTAAAAAGCTTAACAACCCTGCCTACACATTAATTACCTATTAAATACATACAACCCACTATGTAAGAAAAATTATATACATCACACTTTCATTCCATTAAATAAGATGTAACATATTTATTATTATTGATTGATTATATATTGGATACTTTTTTATCATCTAATAGTGATAAATGTAACATATCTAATTTAGTATGATAAAAGTAAAATAAAAATATGGTGTATAACATTAATTTTCATATTATAAATACCACCCCACCCTAACTCATGATACTCATCTGATCGAGGTTTATACGAAGTACACAGTATACTTTCCTCCCTAACTCCCATGCATTTATTTAGCAAAATAATTACCAATTTGATGGGTCTAATTTTATTTTTATTTTTAATTCTTGTGTGTATATGTGTGGCAGATTGAGGATGTGGAAGCTGAAGATAGCCGAAGGAGGTCCAGGGCTGTTCACAACAAACAACTTCATTGGGAGGGAACACTGGGAATTCGATCCTGATGCTGGTACTCTTGAAGAACGTGATGAAATTGAAAGGTTTCGGGAGGAGTATAAGAAAAATCGGTTTAACAAGAAACAAAGTTCTGATCTTTTAATGAGGATGCAGGTCTCTCTCACTTTCCTTTTAAATACAACTGTAAAGTCCAATTTATATGTTTATCTATAATCTACTCGAAATCCTCAAACCCAAATGTCATTACTTACTTTTTTAGTTAAAAAAAAAAAAAAAAAATGTTGGAATCATACAATTGTGCGCTAGCTCTGGATGCGTGGAATTTTGAAAAGTCCAATTGTGATGACATTTTAACATGAACTCACAGCTTAGAAAGGAGAATCGAAGTGGGCGAATTCCACGGCCACCAGTGAAAATGCAAGAAACTGAAGAAATAACAGATGAAACAGTGACAGCTTCACTCAGAAGTGCACTAAGCTCCCTTTCATCCTTCAGGCACATGATGGCCACTGGCCTGCTGAATTCACTGGCCCCTTGTTTTACATTCCACCCTTGGTACGTACGTACTTCTCTAACCATGCATTGTTTTAATACAAAGGTTGGTTAATTTTATCTTTGTTTTCTTTTAATTTTAATTCCATTAATTCTGATCCCTACTTTCACTAAGGATAATTAATATATATATATATATATAATTTGCATACACATATATACATTCCTTAACTATCAGATAATTTCTTAATTTAATTTCAAGTTATTACCATATGCATGCAGGTAATAGCTTTGTACATTACTGGAGATCTCAGTCGTATTTTATCGTTAAATCACCGGACTGAAATTATTCGATACTTGTATAATCTTCAGGTTTTTGTTCAACTTTACGTCTATTCTAGCAACCAAAAGGCATAGGATTTTTATTTTGAGAAAGAAAATATCCATATTTATTTGTATGTTGTTGGACAGAATGAAGATGGAGGATGGGGTTTCCATATGGAGGGTCACAGTACAATGTTTGGCTCAGGTTTAAACTATATTGCCTTGAGGATACTTGGAGAGGGGCCTGAAGATGGTGAAGATAGGGCCATGGCTAGAGGCCGAAAATGGATACTTGACCATGGTGGTTTGGTGGGGCTGCCATCATGGGGAAAGTTTTGGATCTCGGTATGAACATTTGTTTGGAGTCGTTCCTATAACTCTATTTACTAGATTAGATATGTTATATGTAACTAAGAAATCATTATTAGTTTTCGTGAATTTAGGTAACAATAATCAGAATTATATTGATCTATTAAAAAACCATGATGACACATTAAATTTTAAGCTCGGATCTCGTATATTTCAACATTAAAAGTAAGCAAGCATGTCATTTTAGTTGTGGGGATTTCATGATAACATAACACATATGGTAAGGAAAAAAATTATTGAACTGATAAAAAAAAGTATTAATGAAGAAAGAAATACTTTAGCCACAAAGAGATGATACAAAATCAAAACCCACAAGTATGTTATATTATAAATCCAACGGACTGTATGAAACCATGTTAATTTATGTATTTATTTTTGTATAATTCATTTGTATCTATAACACTTCTCAAGTAAAAAATATTTGGAGTCCAAATAGAAGTATCACAGCTAGCTGGGCTATGAAAAAGAGTAATGTTATTCATAATCATTTTATTATCATCCTCTCACTATCCTATAATGAGACATTAAATGATTGAAAATTATTTTTAATGTTTCACCTGTGTACCAATCATTAGGCCCCGTTTGGATAGCCAGTTGATCTCATCTCATCTCAATATCCAAACCCTATTTAAACACAAACATTTTTTAATTTTTCTCTCATACTTTCTTATCCAATTATTACAACTTTCTCAAACTTCTATATAAAATACAAAAAAGAATTCAATTTTTCAAACCCCGAAATAAGAATTATATTAAAAAATTATATTCTAACAATATTTTAACTTTATATTATTTTATTCAAATTTTTCTCTCTCATTTCCCAAAACCCAATAAAAATCTTAAGTCAAGCAATTTCAATACTATTTACAAACCATCTCATTATTATTTATAGATTTTTCATCTCATCTCATCGCATCTGATTATCCAAACGAGGCCTTAATGTCATATTCAAGAATGTTGAGAGTAGGGGTGTAACCGGTTCAGTTACGTCTAATTTTAGATAAATTTTGGAACCAAATCAGTATACACCGGTTTTGAAAATTTAATAACCGAGAATGACTGATTTATCACTGAAACTGAAACTTTTGATTTTTTTTATTTCAGTCCGATCTGATCTAATTTTTCAATTTATTTTTTACATGTGTATAAGTTTAATATTATAATTTTTCAATACTAATCTTAATTGTTTGAATTTACTATTTATTATTAACAATTGCTAATTGATTAATGTTCAATTATACTAGTATAATATAAGTAGATCATTAATGTTCAATTATACTAGTATAATATAAGTAGTGTCTAACTGATTAGTGAGATTAATAAACTTGAATATGTAATAAGATTAAAATAGAATAATTAGTGCCTAATTATACTAGTATAGGTATGTCTAACTTACATCAAATGTTATATGAATTTTATATTATAAGATTAATAGATTTGAATAATAAGATTAGAATTTCAAGTTTTATTAATTAGTAATTTCGTATATAATATATAAAATATAATATAAAAATTTAAATATATTTAGTAGTTCGGATTGATTTAAACTGATTTTCAAAATATAAAAATCGATACCACACTGGTTTAAGACTAGTTTCGATTTTTAAGAACCGAAACTACACCGGACCAGTTAGAAACTGGTTCGGTCTAATGCGATTCAATTCAACACTGGTCTTTTGATTTTTTTATACCCCTAGTTGAGAGGATGCTGGTAAAACGGATGATGAATAACATTTTTCATGCAATTGAAAAAAAGTAAAACTACATGTTGTACTTTTACTGATTATGATAATATCTTAATTTCATTATTTGTATTTCCAACATTACATTTGTAATGACCACATCTGCATATTTCCACTTCGAATCCACCAGATGCTAGCTTATTATTTTTTTTTTCCTGTCAAGTGAAACCTCAAATGCCTCCTCTCATGTATATATAGGTACTAGGAGCATATGAGTGGTCGGGATGTAATCCATTACCTCCAGAGTTCTGGCTTCTTCCTAATTTCATTCCCTTTAATCCAGGTTAATTTTTGTGACTTAATGTCACTTTCATTGTTTTAAAAAAACTTGCACCTTAATTGTATGAAAAATGCAGGCAAAATGTTATGCTATGCTCGCATTGTTTACATGCCCATGTCTTACTTATATGGAAGGAGGTTTGTTGGCCCAATCACCGAGTTAGTTTATTCGCTAAGAAAAGAGTTATACAATGAGCATTACAACCTAGTTAACTGGAATAAAGCCAGAAACACAGTTGCAAAGGTTAGTACGAAGAATAATCTTCATCTTGTTTGTCTTTCCTTTTCTTTTGTGTTAAATTTGCCTATATATAATCAACGACTTTCAAAAGTCTCTGTTTCATTTCAAACAAGCTAAGGTTTTCTTCCACCATAACTGAGGTTATCTATTGATAAAATTATATATCTTTTAATTGTATGAACAACTACAAACACTAATTCAAAGTACAATTGATCATAATATATATAGGAGGATCTGAACTATCCACATCCTCTGATACAAGATCTGCTTTCGGGTTTTCTTCACCATGTTACCGAACCTCTCCTAAGACGTTGGCCCTTTTCAAAGTTGAGAGAGAAGGCACTAAAAGTAGCCATTGGTCATGTTCATTATGAGGACGAGGTCAGTAGATATCTATGCATTGGATGCACTGAAAAGGTAAATAATAATCTCATGTACATTCAAGTCAATCAATATGAAAAGACATTTTCTAGACCAAAATATTTGATGCATGTGTTATCAGAGAACTATATAAACTTTGTGAAGTTAAATACTTTCTTTTGAAAGGTGATGTGCTTGATGGCCCGTTGGGTTGAAGATCCAAATTCAGAGGCATACAAGCTTCATTTAGCTAGACTTCCAGACTACTATTGGGTTGGAGAAGATGGCTTAAAAATTCAGGTAGTATGATCAAAATATACTTAAACCATTACTCAACATTACTCAAGCCTAAAGAACCAAAACTTTTGATTCATTTGAATATGGGAAATGATATTTGTAGTTCTGGTGTGCAAGTCTCACATACTCTCTTTGAAAAAAAGTTAGCTTATTTTCTCACATGTATTACAGATTTATTAACTTTTCAAAGAGATTATGCAAGACTTATATATCCTAAAACTATATTTAGCATTACCATTTGAAGATTTTATCTTCTACTCAAAATGTAAGGAATAATGCCTGACATGGGTGATGCAGGGTTTGGGCTGTCAGACGTGGGTTGCTGTTTTTGCTATTCAAGCTATTTTTGCTTGTAATCTAAATGAGGAGTACGGCCAAACACTACGTAAAGCGCATGATTTTATAAAAGCTTCACAGGTTATAATATTTTTCAAAATGTACATTTTTTCACCTAATTTTATTAATAACACTCTCCTATAGCATATGAATATCATACTATAAAAAATCTTAGGGTCACAAAAAAATTCCAAACCTAAAGCCCATCACTCTATGCAATATAATCAAACTATATGCCTAAATTTTATATTTCCCAAAGAATCCCTAGCATGGTTTTATGGAATATAATATTTTTAACTTGATCATAGTTATTCTTTTTTAGGTCCAGGATGACCCTTCAGGGGACTTCAAAGCTATGCACAGGCACATGTCTAAAGGATCATGGACACTCTCAATGCCAGACTATGGATGGCAAGTCTCTGATGTCACAGCAGAAGCGTTGAAGGTAATGCCTCATTGCTATCAAAATACATTCCTATAAAAATGACACATTCATTCTAATCTACTGCAGGTTTCACTCTTGTTATCACAAATGTCCACCGACCTTGTTGGGGAAAAAATGGAGAATCATCGATTTTATGATGCTGTGGATGTCATTCTTTCTCTACAAGTAAAAACTCAGCTCACGTATTCTATATTTGTTTTACTCACTTTCATCTTTAAAATTAAGGCTTCATCTGATGAGTAATCGAATTTCTTTGAATTGCCATGACAGCGCAAAAATGGTGGTTATTCAGCATGGGAGCCTCAGAGAGTATCCCCATGGATGCACGTAAGTCTTTTGATAAAACGTCATAAGTGTGTTCATAAATAAAATAGGATAAGGAATCATTGTGCTAAATCTGCACTAACAAACATAAATTTTGTATATCTTTTTCTCAGAAATACAACCCCACAGAAGTCTTTGAGGATCCTCTCTTTGAGGGAGAGTAAGATGCATGAGATAACTTCATCCAACGAAAATTTCCACAGAATTTGTCATATTTTCTTCCTAGCTAGCTAACAGCAAAAATATTGTCGCCTTTATAGGTATGTAGAGTGCACTTCGTCAGCACTTCAAGCTCTTGCACTCTTCAGGAAACTCCATCCCAAGCACCGAAGGACAGAGATAGACAATAGTATTTCCAAGTCGGCTCAATACATTCAAGATTTACAAGAACCTGATGGATCATGGTAATTAATCATACATTTTTCACAAATTATATTTCTCTGTACACATACTAAAAAAAAAAAACCCTATTATATATATATATATATATATATGAAGTACTAACTCTTTAATCAAGTAAACAGGTATGGAAATTGGGGGATTTGTTACACCTATGGTACATGGCTTGCTGTAGCAGGATTGGTTGCTTGTGGAAGAAACTACAAAAATTGTGCAGCATTACGAAAAGCTTGTGATTTTTTGATGTCAAAGCAATTACCAAATGGTGGATGGGGAGAGAGTTACCTATCATGCAACAACAAGGTACGTGTGTGTGTTTATATATGTGAAACACTTGTTTCAAATCAAGAGGATAAGAGTAAAATGAAGTATATTTAATGTGAAACAGGTGTGGACGAATATAGAAGGTAATCGAGAACATGTTGTCCAAACTGCATGGGCTGTGTTAACACTCATTGACGCAGGACAGGTTATAACCAAGTCTATAATTTTCTCCTCAATGATTAGTTTTACATAAAAAAGTAAAATTCTTTGTTGAAAGATCAGGGAACAATATCACACCATAATGACCTCTTCAAGTATATCAAATTATCAGCACAAAAAATTCACTTTTTTCTTTCTTTCAAATAAATGTCAGTAGAGTTTGAAGTATTGGATCTGTTAAAAATATAATGCAAATAATTAAATATACTTCTTTCTATTAGTTTAAACTTTTGGAAGAAGTGCTGGTGATTTCATATTATATGAGAGCTATTCGAAAACCAAATATTTACATGACCCTTTTGTGTAGAAAGTGAATATTTTTTAATTATTCAAATTTAGGCTGATATAGATCCAACACCAATTCATCGTGGAGTAAGGGTATTGATCAATTCGCAAACTGAAGATGGGGATTTCCCTCAACAGGTATTAATATTTATTTCATGTTTATATATTTAAAATTAATTCAGCTTACTTTCATTAACTGTTTTTAACTCTGCGTTCCTTTTTTTATTTCATTATATATATATGTTTTGTAATGGCTGTGCAGGAAATTACAGGGATGTCTTTTAAGTATTGTGGACTACACTACGCAGCATTTAGAGACATTTTTCCCCTATGGGCTCTTGGGGAATACCGAAACCGAGTTTTAGTACTACTTGCATAATATGAATTAATATACCTGTCTGAATGATCATAAAGCAAGAAAGGTATAATGTAATATGTATGCTGAGTACTTGCCAAGAAAATATAAACATTCATGATCTATTCTACTACGTTCGCGCGAACATGGAATAAAATATGCGATAATAAATGCAGTTTCTTGTGTGGGCATCCCATGCATGGAGCTTGAAACATGTCAAATTATATTAATTAATATAAGGAAAATGAGAATGCTGCCCCTCATTTTGGCCGATATTGTGTGTGTGTGTGTTTTTTTTTTCTTTTTTCTTTTTTCTTTTTAATTAAGGAATTCTCGATTTGATCTGATCCAATTATAAAACTCTAACAGCAATGATAAACTCTCTAGCAATAATCCAAGAACATATTGATTCAATGATAATTAAGATGGTTATGATATATCTTTGTATATAACTTAATTTTGGTATTTTTAATTTTACAAAAGTTATTGCCTTTTTTAATTAACAAAAAACTTAGTTTATAATTATTAAGTTTTTCCAGTTTACTATTTTTATAATTTTTCTTTTATTGTATAAGTTTTTTAATTTTTAATTCTTCTTTTTAAAATTTTTGCCTTTTATGTGATTTTTATTCCATTTTACATTTCTTTAATGTTTTAAGAAAGGAAAATGTTAGTCTTCCCACTGGGATTTTTTTTTTTTTTTTGGGTTTTTTTTTACATCATGATTAATTAAATATTTTTAATAATATTGTAATATTTTTTTAAATATTTAAAAGTGTTGAAAAAAACTTGTAAAAAAAAACATATAAAATATACTAGTAGGAGCTCCAACGGTGGCTGTAGAGCCCACCTTTTAAGTAATTCGTGGCACAGACATGCATGGCTGACCTGTCGAATGCAATGTGTCAAACTGTTATTGATGCTGATGCGTCGTTTCTAACCATTTCTATCTTCTTTATAATAGAAATTATAAACTAAATTAATGGGAATGCACATTTTTTGTATAATTCTCAAAACAACTCTATCAAATAAAACATCATTATGAGATATATATCACTCAAATTAGATTATTAGGATATTAATAATTTTTTCTTATAAAAATGATAATATCATTAATCAACGGAAAGAGATTACAGACAATTATCAAATCATAAAACTTGAAAAATATAGTCTAGAATACAATCCCACCAAGCATCAATACTTTCAACCTTGAAAGTATTCCTAGCCAAATTATAAGCTACCATATTACCCTCCCTATAAACATGTGAGAACAGACAATGATCAAAACATGTGAGAAGCTTTTTATCTCATGATATAACACCCTAACAAAGAGGTATTCATGCTATCATCATTAAGAGCTTCAATACGCAGCAAACTGTCACTTTCCACAATCAGCTTTGAAACACCCATAGTAGCACATTGTTGCAAATCTCTGAAGATGGCAAGCAGCTCTAAACCTTCCGAATATTCCATTTGAAACTTAGCTTTATCACCGCCATAAGAACCTTACCTGAATCATCCCTCAACACTGCCCCAATACTTGCCTTATACCATTTAGGAAAAATGGCAGCATCAACATTTAGTTTTAGCCAGTCATTTTGAGGAGTTTGCCACTTATAATGTTTCATAAGTTGGACCCTTGTCTTCTGCCTAACTTGGCTATGACTTCTCAACATCACAAAGGCATTCTTAGATACAGCTTTAGGACTAAGTAGCTCTTTATCATACACATATTTGTTTCTTGTAAACCAAAAACTCCAGGCCAAGGTAAAGAAAATAGTCAATCTATCATGCATATTTCTTTTACAGATTTGCAAGGCCATCTCAAACAAAGGCACACTAGGATCAAGCTTAATTCACATAAATAAGATCTCCACATACCTTGAATAGCATTACAATTTACCACGACATGAGTGATATCTTCCTTTGCTACTAAGCAAATTCTATAGGTATCGTCAATCAACACATGTCTCTTCATGAGATTTGCTGCAGTAGGCAAACCATCTTTGCATGCACGCCATGCAAAAAATTTAATCTTGTTTGGCACTTTCATTTTCCACAAAAGCTTGCACAACACTTGTTGGTCCTGCACATTGGATGATTCGGCATACTTATAACCAATCTGATTATAGATAAATCTGTAATAGCTTCTTACACTGAACATTCTATTTCTTTCATAAGCCCACACCCTCCTATCCTTTACATTATCAAAACATAAAGGAATTTTAAGAACATCTGAGACTACATTTGGATTGAAGAGAAATCTTAGCTTATGGATATCCCTTACTTCTTCATTGGAAACAAATAAAGACTCAATACGATCAGATCAAGTGACATCCCTTGCCATCACTCCTTCCGATATATGCCCTGGGATCCACTGGTCCTACCATATATTAGCATATCTCTCTTAACCTATTACCCCATCCAAGTGTAGGATGGACATTTGCCCAACCCTGCTTACATGAAACTGGTTTGAGGAAAATATTTAGCCTTTAGTAACTTATGCAATATAGAGCTGTCATCTTGAAATAATCTCCATCCTTACTTTGTTAATAAAGCAAGATTGAAGCTATCTTTAAAACCAAAACCATCCCTCTATAAGTTTTCTACTAACACATCTTACTCCAACTCCTTTGTAGTTACTATTAGGACATTAATCCTAATAGTAACTACAAATCCATATATCACATGATCAACATTAATTTGGCTTGCAACTAAAAGCTCCATGGTACAAAGGGATTGTAATATGGCCATACATGCATACTTGAATGATCTTCCTTAAAGTGTAGGCTGAGATTATATTGAAGCAAATCACGGGAAGGCATTTGAGTGGATGGGTTAAGTTTATAAAAACTCCCTTTCCAACTTCCATATATACCTTGATCACCTTGTTTTCATCTCCATTAACCTTGCAATCAAAGCATTGAACCATGGCTACCATTGCAGTATGCATCATGATCAACCCCAACTTTCCATCAGGATAAGCTCTCCTTCCCCCTCCAAAAGTAAGAAAATTTGAATTTTCTCCAACACTCCCATCTTGATCATGTTCTTTAGAGGAAACCAAGAACCTTTATGGCCAAAACTCGTTTGAATTGTCCCATAGCTATGGAGCTCTCATTATAGCATACAAATTGATTGACACCATAGTATTCTAAGACACGTCAAAACCTTCTATTACTATTTATTATTTTATCATTACTTTTTACCTACGTTTGACTATTTTGCACTACTACTATTTAATATCTTATCATTAGTTTTTCATTATTATTCATATAATATCTAAAATCACATCACTATTCAAACACAACCTTAGTGTTTCTTCACAACTGCTTGGAAGTAAGGAAGATTTGCCATGTCTGATTCCTGAACTAGTCTAGAACTAGAACTAGTACTACCTATAACCGATTTGATTTCTTCATTGAGCTTGTTGATCATCACTACGTTTGGATGATTGATGAGCTCAGCTAATGTCCATACAATAGCCTCTGTTGAGGCCATATATTCATGTGCTTCGCATGAAAATATCTTGGCAATATATTGGGTGGTATTTAAATTCATCATGAATGTCAACGTTTCATTGCAAATAAAATTTTGAATTGCATGTATGCTAAAATTAGTAGAGAATTATATATACACCCCCACACACACGCATTGCAGTTATTAAATAAATATTGTTTAATGTGGTGCACTTAGAACGAAAGGAATAGTCGTCGTTTTTTTTTTTTTAAGAGAAGGAATGCTCAACGGAAGGGTTTAGGGATTTTGTTTCATCATACTTTACTTCTTTGGGCTTCCTCTATTGTACTTAATGACACTTCTTTCAATTATCTCTAGGCTACTTTTCACAGCTCTTAGCTTGTATCTAGGGGCTTTTGTATATCCCCTGTGGATTTTTACTTAAGAAATGTACGTCTGAACTTATTAATACTCTATATATAAGTGATTTCATCTTTCTTAATCTAGACCTTTTAGAACCCTCATGATGATCAGTCATTCAAGGATACAAATCATGCATGGCAGTGATATTGGTAACCGATCTAATATACAAAAATATCTCTAATTTCTAGTCTGTATACAGTTTAAAGTTAATTTTTCGATTTTTTTTTTTAAAGAAACAACATGTAAAGTACGTGTGATCTCACAATATGGGCAAGTTGTCTTTTATGGTTTTTATTATATTTTTTTTGTGTGTGACGCATGTTTGATCTTCTCTTTATAATTACATACCGTATATAGTTTGCCATCATGTATTATTTTTCAGCTTTCAGAATAGTATATAATTAAGATGTTGAAGAAGTAGTGGTTCTACCCAACAAAACACGTAGAGGGGGGGTGAATAGGTGTATTTCAAAATTTGTAGTTTAATAAAAATAAAGACCTATATAAAAGTCAATCAAGGAAGCATAGCACACAAATAATCAGCACAGTGATTTTGGTTACAAAGTGGAATCTCATTTGAAGAATATCTTCAAAATCTAAAACCACTCTGAGTGTAAGTCACCTCCTAAAATCCACTATAGAACATAAGTTTGTTACAACCAATTTAGAGATACTCACAAAACCTTTGCAATAGCTAAACTTGGCTTGCAACACCCTAAGTGACCTACTCGATCTCTACATACACGTAGTGCTGGAACTCTGACCTTTGTATAGTTTCCTACGAGAAGCTCTCGATCTCTGCATCAACAGCAGCTCTGGAACTCTTCCCGGCCAATGAACACGTCCACTCCTATGGACTCAAATAATGTTTGATCTTGAATGTGGTGTGGTGGAGGTATGTTTTTCCAAAAAAGATTCAACTATGTGGGGGAGATGTTTCTTTCAAAAGCTCTAGGAAGCAACTCAAGTTTTTGCTCTATTTCTCCACTCCAAGAGCATAACAAAAAGTTCATTTTATATGTCCCAAGAAACATGGCTCTAAAACATTAGAAAAAGTAAGTTGTTTGAACATTGGCTCAAGCAAGGTGTCAAGCATGAGTCGAGCGCATGTTGTACTTCATAATCAGCTTGAGTGATACATTGAGCAAGGCTTGAGCAAACTCTCTATCTGGGTTGCCGCTTGAGCGTTATGTCCAGCGCAAGTAGAGCAAACTCTTTGTATGAGTTCTGCTCAAGCGCTATGTCGAGTGCTTGTCGAGTGAACTCTCTATATGAGTTATGCTCGAGCACTGTGTCGAGCACCAGTCGAGTGAACTCTTTAATTGAGTTTAGCTCAAGCACTATGTTGAGCGCAAGTCGAGTGAACTCTATGTATTAGTTCTACTCGAGCCTTGTTGAGCACACTTCAAACATTTCATGTCACCCTGTTTCAACACTTGTCACAACACAATTTTACAAAGGTTTTTACAAGAATATGTCAACCAACTCATTTTTACAGCAATAATCTCCCCCTTTGGCATTTTTATGACAAAGCTTCTAACCTATATATAGGACCTAATCCTGACATGCCACACACAGGATTCCCAGATACAAGTATAGCCTTGAACACATTGGAATATTTCTACAAACACTTAGCAAATAGGTAAACGTACCAAAAAAATATGCCAGAATTATTCACACGTGTAATAATTGTCTGCTAAAGAAATTGGACCCAAGAATAATAAGTGGTTTTTTCATTGGCTATCCAGTAAACTCCAAGGGTATCAAGTTTTATTGTCTTTCACATAGTCCTAGAATTATTGAGAGCAGAAATGCCAAATTTCTTGAGGATGCTGAACCTAGTGAGAGTGCTTATCCTCATAAGTTACAATTTGAGGAAGCATAAGAGCAGACTAAAACTCTCTCATATGAAGGATGTATGGTTATACTAAGAAAAGATCAAGATGATTACTCCGAACAACAATCATTTCAAGAACCTCATGAAGAACAGGCTTAAGCAGTACCTACTCCTAGTTTACAAACTATAGAGGAGGTAGTATTAACGAGATCCTCAAGAGTAAAAAGACCAATAATGTTTAATGACTATATGGTTTACGTTCAATAATCTAACTTTGATGTGGACCTAAGGAAGATCCAAGCTCGTTTTCAGAGGCCATGAGTGGAGATAATTCCATATCTTGGTATGATGCAATGAAAGATGAGATTGAATTGGCTAAAAATCAAGTCTGGGATCTCGTTGACTTACATAATGGAGCAGTAGCCATTGACTACAAATGAGTTTATAAAACTAAAAGGGATGCTTCTTGTATTGTTGGATGACATAAAACCAGACTTGTAGTTAAAGGATTTACTCAAAAGGAAGGCATTGACTACCATGAAACATTTTCTCCAGTTTCTAAGTAGGATTCATTCAGAATAGTCATGGTATTAGTAGCTCATTTTGATCTAGAGTTATATCATATAGATGTGAAAACGACATTTTTAAATGTGGATCTTGAAGAGTATGTATGTATGTAATTACAACCTGAAGGTTTTATAAAAAATAGTCAGAGAGTTTGAAAATTAAAGAAATCGATATATGAACTTAAACATGCCTCCTGTTAGTGGTATATAAAGTTTCACAAGGCTATTAATTCATTTGGATTTATTGAGAACTTTGTTGATCAATGCATATACCTTAACATCAGTGGAACTAATTCATTTTCTTAGTCCTATATGTAGATGATATTTTGCTTGTAAGCAATGATTTAGACTTGCTTTACAACACCAAGCAATTTCTTTCTCAAAACCTTTAAATGAAGGATTTAGGTGAAACCTCTTATGTCATTGGCATAGAGATTCACAGAGATGGAACAAAGAATTTTAGGACTGTCTCAAAGGGCTTACATTGAAAGGGTTTTGGAAGGATTCAACATGAAGAGTTGTAAGGCTTCGGTGGCACCTATTGTCAAAGGGGATGCATTTAGTGAAATCCAATGCCCTCAAAATGCATTGGAGAAGGAGCAGATAAAAGGGATACCATATACATCTGCAGTAAAATCCAACACCCCTAAAATGCATTGAAGCCTAATGTATGCACAAGTCTGCACTAGACCTAACATTGGCTTCACAAAGGGATTTTTGGGTTAATATCAAAATAACCCAGGATTGGGTCATTGGAAAGCTACAAAGAAAGTTCTACAGTATTTACAAGGAACCAGATTGACCTACAGACACACCGATCGATTAGAGATGGTTGGTTATTTAGACTCGAATTTTGTTAAATGTGTAGACACTAGAAAATCTACTTCAAGATATATTTTTCTACTTGTTGGGAGTGCTATATCCTAGAGGAATTATAAGCAAACTATTGTTGCTACGTCTGCTATAGAGGCATAGTTCGTAACATGCTATGAAGCTACTACATAGGCATTATGGTTGAGGAATTTCCTCATTGATCTTAAGAATGTTGATTTAGTAGAGAGGCCACTAAAGATCTTCTGTAATAGTATTGCTGTAGTTTTCTTCTTCAAGAAGAATAAAAGCAGTAGCAGAAGTAAGCATATCGACATCAAGTACCGTAGTGTTAGAGAGAGAGCATTAAGAGGAATGAGATGTTTATTGAGCACATAAGTACAGAGTTGATAATTGCAGATCCCATGAGTACCAAAGGCTTACCGGTACTGCAATTCAAAGGTCATGTTGATAATATGGGACTTGTCAACTTATGTTATGTTTAGTTTCTCTTTATTTGGTCTATGAACATGCAATATTTATTTTGGAGAATAAAGTTGTTTTGTGCATATTATTTTAATCCATGGGGATAATGTAAATTAGGTCCCAAATGACTTATTGGAAGTTCATTCATAAAGTTATTTGCTTATAAGGTACTTATTTAAGGGGTATTGTACATGTGATACATGGAATGGATGGCTTGATTTTATAAAGGCTTTACCGCCATGATTCATGTATGATATTCTTTATCTGAGTGTGAGTGTTTTATATATAACTAGTTGAAATAAACAATGTTTGGCCATATTTATTGAAGAGATATCGTACACTAGGTAAAATTGAAGAGATAAAAATGTGGAATTAGCTCGATGCACTTGTGTTTAGAGACTCACATGGACTACACGAATTCCACTATATTAAAACCATATCCTTCTATGTGTATAAATAAATATATATATATATATATAGGTGAAGTATGTTAACGCGCACTCATGTACGTGTCACGTTAACGCGTACTCTTTTCAATTTTATTTTTGATTGCTCGTGTATAGCTTGTTTCTTTTTTTTATAGTTATGAAAAATTCTATTTGAAAGCATTTTTTACACCATATCATTCATGTGACATAATTTAATTTAAAATTTAACTTTTAAAATTTAAATTTTAAAATTAGATTTTGTCATATAAATCAAATTTCCCAATGTGGTTAGAGAGAGTGAGGAAATTAGAAAAAAAAAATTGCCAATTAAAATATAAAACCAAAAGCTAACAAAGATAATCGTTGTCAACTTGTGACATCTTCATGTCCTGATGCTTATCTGTCTAGCTCACAGGTACACATATATATATGTAGGGCCCAAAGTATATTGGAAATTATCTCATTATTTTATTGGCTATATTGGAAAGTATGACCCAAAGTATGTGCTTAATTAATGCGTACTCAAGTCCATGTTACATAGCCTTTCGTTGTTGAGGGGCACCTATATCTAGCTTGTTCCAGCTGTTTCTCGTGTATACATACATACATACATACATATATATATATATATATATATATTTATAATATAAGTATATTTTTGATTGCTCGTGTATCGCATGTTTAGGACTTACATATAATAACCCATGTGGGATAATCTCTCCACTTTCTATGGACTATGAGTGAATTATTCGGGTCAACTCTCGGATGATATTAAAATACAAAACCAAAAGCAAATTAAGACAATAGTTTTCATTTCGTACATATATATATATATATATATATATGCATGGGGATCCAAGACCTCTTATAGAGGTAAAAATTGATTAGGATTAGATGACTATATGATAAGACTTATCTTATCATTATATTTGAAATTGTTGGATGAATGTAAAATAATTATTAATTTATCTCTAAATAATGTTGAGTCTATCTAGAAGTCTTAGGTATTGTTTAGATAAGTCATTGAGGTTAAAATCGAGTCTTGATAGATTTGTATATATCTAGAAGAAAGCTGATAGAGATTAGTTAATAAAGAAGAATGTTATCGTGAAATGTTAGCAATCCATCAGAACACGTCTTCGCGACTGTTGCTAACCATCAGTAGAGTCCTAGTGTGAGTGGAAATCTTTCAAGACTTTCTATTTAAAGGGATTCGATTTTGTATCTCAGGAAGGAGTTTGAGCCACGAATTCTAGAGAGTATATTCTGAGCATTTATGAGAGAAATTCACTTGAGAATTTTTATTGAGTTTTTCATCTCTTCTTGAGTATGATCGTACTTTGAGTGTAAAGTAACATTGATTAGATTTTAGCCTTTGGAGTTCCAGAAGGAAAGTCAACATTTGAAAATCGCCAGAGGTTCTGACTGTTATTGAGGTAAAAGACAAACGGGTCGTTTGTCTAGACAAGTAAGAGAGTCGAATTGCAAAGGTTTTGTAATTGATGATTGTTTATAATTATTCTTCAAATAATAAGATTGATTTTTCTAGATTTGGCTGCCCCATAGGGTTTTACCTTTAAAGAATTCTTTAAAGGGTTTCCCTTCGTAACCAATCATTGTGTCTTACAAAGTTGATTATTTATTTTAAAGTATTTGATTTGTTTTATAATCTTGATAATTGAGATCTAACCAATTTGTTCAAGGAAATTGGTAGACAATTTCGTGGTTTACATGGGTACTTGGAGAATTGCAATTGGCATCAAAGCGTGATTCACTCATTTGAGTGTGATCCGTGTCCTTATAGATCATGTCGACGTCATTATACATTCCACCATACTTCGATGGGGAAAACTATGCTTATTAACCATAAATTGCTAAACCCAGGCGTACATTGCAAGGTTATTCGACAAACCATGGATACTAGTCATCAAATTTCTTTCATTGTAAGGAATCTACCGGATGTGAGAGGAATTGATCATTTTGAACCATTTCTGTGTGATGCCAAGTCATATCTTTTGCAGGCATCTGGGAAGTAAATAATCTTTGAAGTCGAGGAATCAATAGAAAATGTCTTAAGACTTTATGGGATACATTATGCTTATCTAATGTCCATTTTGACTCATGACACATTGGACATGAATCAAATTTTGCATATTGCTTCTAGAAGAGAACACAATCATTCTTACATATGTGGATGAGATTATAATCAAATTCTAGTCATCGCTTCAATTTCTTCGCTTCATAAAAATTATGAGATACTATGTTATCATCTGGGAGAGCCTTTTTAAATAATTCTAGCAGCATGTCGATGCCCTTTGCAGAAATATAACAAATAGGAATTAATATGGAGTAGCCTCACCATGAATGATAACTTGCTATGACGGGTGCGCCCCGCGTATAGTTCTTGTTGTGCATCCTCCCATAGTCTTCCAAAGTTTTCATTTCCCTCAGATGATTATGTAGATGTTCATTCTCTATCCCTCGTCCCAGATATTGACATAATGTACTTATATATATTATAATGTACTTATATACTTTACAATATTTCATGTATTTACCCTGTTTGAATAGGGTATAAATAGTTCGATCAAATAAATCATACGTTTAAACGTAATAAAGTCTATTCAAACAAATAATTTAATGCAAAAGGTGTTTGAACAGACAAACTATATGTTTAAACGAAATTTTTCAATACAAACATACCCAGTTCTAATGTCAAACAACACTTGCACAAAAACATCTCCAGTCCAAAGCCCATCTCCGTCGCTATTGCTTCCAATGTCGTCGTAGAACAACCAATCGACACTGTCTAAGAGGTATGCCCCTTCCATGCATCATACAGTTGATTTATATAGATGAAAACGTTGGTTGAAGAGGGAAAAGGGGGTTAAATCCAATCCGACATCTTTTTGGTGTTTTCTAGCCGCCACACATGGATTTTGGCCGTATAAATGATGGAGTGAAGCCTAACTTGTTAATTTGGACCGAGTAAAACTAAGGATTACTACTGAATCCTTGGTTTAGTTGTTTGGTACCGAGTCAACTCAACCATGGATTTCATGGTTGTTAGCATTCAAATAGATTCATACCCATTCAAATGCTAATTAGCCAATCAGATATTTAAGCATTCGAACAATAACTTACATGTTCGAATGCTAAAAGTTAAACAATTTAGTTCGAATAGGCATAAATTTCCATTCAAATGAAACTACTTATTCAAACTACATATTGTACCATTCGAATAAGTATTGATTGTTTGAATAGGTAATAATTTTGTTCAAATGCTTATATATTATTCGAACGTATATGTTTCTATTCAAACAAGGTACATTACCGTCCGAACTAAAATATTATATGTTCGAACATCACAGTAATATGATTATATATATTTGAATTTGTTGAGGGAAAAATGAGTTGATTGGCATAATCTTGTGAAAACCTGTAAAAAATAGTGTTGTAACAAGTGTTGAAGTGGTGTACTATGAAAAGGATTGAAGTGTGCTCATCATGGGTCAAGCAGAGCTCAAAATAGAGAGTTTGCTATACTAGTGCTCGAGCGAGACCCATACAGATAGGGTCGCTCGATTGGCGCTTGACGTGGGGCTCAAGCGAGCCCATCCAGAATGGGTCACTAGATCTACGCTCGACATGGTGCTCAAGCGAGTCCCATCCAGAGTAGGTCGCTCGATGTGCGCTCGACATGGAGCTCGAGCGACTTCTAAAAGATAGCGTGCGCTCGACTCTCACTTGACACTTCGCTTGAGCTAATGTTCCAGATCACTTAAGATTTAGGGTTTTGAGTGCCTCTCTCACTTGGGATTATAAATAGAACATATCACTTATGTTCTTTGGTGTGGAGAATTAGAGTAAAAACCCTAAGAGCTTCTAAGAACTTTTTAGAGCAACCTCTCCTCCACTTGGTTGATTCTCTCCACCACACTACACTCAAAATCAACCTTTACATGAGTCCATTGAAGTGGACATATTCATTGGCCGAAAGAGTCTGGAGCTGCTGTTGATGCAGAGATCGAGAGGTTCTTGTGGAAAGCTATAAAAAGGTCGGAGTTCTGATACTACATGTGTGTAGAGATCGAGTGGGTCACTTGTGGTGTTGCAAGCCAAGTTTAGCTACTACAAAGGTTTTGTGAGTGTCTCTAAATTGGTTGTAATAAACTTATTTTCTATAGTGGATTTGAGTTGGTGTCTTATACCTGGAGTGATTTTAGATTTTGAAGATGTTCTTCAAATGAGTTTCCACTCTATAATGAAAATCAATGTGTTGATTATTTGTGTTATTTGATTCCTTTATTAACTGTTTGTTTGACTAGTTTTGAAAATACCATAAAATTGGATTACACCTATTCTCCCCCCTCTAGGTGTAGTGATTGGTAGAACCACTACTTTTTCAGAATTTTTTTTTATTTATGTTTGTTATGTATTTGTTTTATGAATAGTAAACTAATGGCATCCAGTGGATCAGAAAACGTGGGAGAGCAGGCCAAATTAGCAGTGAAGCTAGTGAGGTGAGGAGGTCGATATTGGTCGAGCGGAAGATCAGAATAGAAGACTTCTGCGATTTTATGTGGAATGTTTGGAGCCGATTTTCCATTATCAACGATAGAAGATGGGGCCCGAATTGTCAATAGAGGGGTGTGACGACCCGCTTTTGAGTGTATTTTCGCTGAAATGGTTGTTTTTATTTTAATTAATATATTAGTTTATTATTTTAATTTACATGCGTTTTAAAATTGGTTTTTAATTTACTTGATGTTGTGTTTTATTTCTTTTAGTTGTTTTGTGGTTTTTAATCTCTTTTCGGCGGTTTGTTTTGTTTTCCCGGAGTGAGGATTGGACCTCATTTCTTTTCACATCTTTTTCCTTTTTCCTTTTTCTCTTTCCTTTTTCTTCTTCTTTCTTTTTTTTCTTTTTTCTTTTTCTTCTCTTGCTTTTCTTCCCGTGCGTCGACCCCTCCCCCCCCGTGCGTTTTTCTCTCATTTATCCATCCCGTCGCTGCCCCTTTGACCGGCCGGTTCTCCGCCGTCTGGCCACCGTTTGATGCACCGTCACCACCATTCTCTTCCCCTTCCACCATAGATCATCCTCACCAATTTTCAGAGCCATTGGACCAGCCGTTAGCTTTCGAGAGCCGCCGGAAGTTGCTGCACCTGCTCTGTTTTTGCCCCTGTCGCCGGAATCTTCTTCAGCCCAGACCGCCCCCGTCCGGCCACCGTTTGGCTCGCCGCAGGTCTCGTTCGAACCCCCTCTCTCCGGCGCACCTTCCCACCAAATATCTCCCCCATCCGGCCGACCGTTTGGCCGGAAAAGCCCTTTGAAGCCACACGGTTTTTCACCGATTCCGGCGCCGTCGCACCACCTCCGGCCACCATCTCTTCACAGCTTCTTCCCCTACCTCTTGCCGACCTAACCCACCTAATTTCGGCCCCGATCCGTTGCCGGAGTAGCTCCCACGAGCTCATCTCCGTTCAGCCCCTTTTTGGCCTTCGACCGCCGTTTCCACCACCACCCACGACCAAAACTCGTTTCCTTTAGCTTCATAAATATCTCAAGACCCTTCCCTATCAATCCCGAGCTTTGGTTTGTCCTCGTTCGAAAGTGGGTAATTTATTACCCACGGCAACAGTGTAAATTACACTGTTACGTTGCTTTTCCTCCGCCGTTTGCAACGCCGCTTATTTTCTAAAATTTCCTTATAGCGCTGTAAGTATTTTCCAAACCCTATTTTTAGATTTTAATATATATTGCTCATTCAATTATTTACTGTTGTTGGTTGTTGATTCCGGACTGAGTCCGAGGAGTTTCGGGGGTCGGATGGATGGAGGACGGAGTTGCCTGTTTATTTGATTTATGATTGTTGGATTATTTTATTATGCATTGTTATGGCATTACATGGTGCATGCACGTGTGTTTGTGGATTTATGTGAAAAGCCTGTGTATTGGCGTAAGTGTATTGCGGGTGCGTGTGTATCACGAGCCCAAGCCGGGATGGGTTATTATCTCGGTGGAGCTCCTCTGGTCACTCGGGAGCGGAATAAACTGAGTGATGTCCCCTGAGTTGTCGAGAGCGATGACAGGAGCGGGGCTAGGGGATGCTTGGCTACGAACGCGCCGGGCGCGGAACCGGGTATCGCCCTACTCACCGACTCCGTGGCCCTTCGCTGGCGAGGGCTAGAGGATGCTTGGCTACGAACGCACGGGGCGCAGAACTGGGCATCGCTCGTTAGGTGTCACATGCGTGGTGGTACTCTACGGTGTGACACTGGAGCCAGGGCATGCGGATGACTCCTAGGGGAGGTCATGGTGTATACGGTTAAAATTGGATAATGGTTTGTGAGGCCAAATGGGACTTTTGGCGTGGGCCAGATGGACTTCTGGCGAGATATTGGGCCGGATGGACTTCTGGCGAGATATTGGGCCAAATGGACTTTTGGCGGCCAAATGTGACTTTTGGCGTGTTTTTCGGAAAGGATATGTTTTTGGGCCAAATGGGATTTTTGGCGTGTGTGGAAAAAAATTATGTTTTATGGGCTTTGTGCATTGGGCATGTTTCATGCATATTGTTTGAATCCTATGTGTTTTTATCTGGTAGCGTTTGGGTTTACTTACCTGCGGAACCATTTGTGGTTCCGTAGCTTTGGTGCAGGTGATGAGGATGAGGAGGAGGAGGCTGAGCCAGAGGATGCGGCTCCGCCGGGTTGCTGATGATATGTTTTATATTTGTTTAAAACTGTATTTGGGTTTTTGTAATATTTTATTTACGTATGTTTTAAACAGCTTGTATTACATTAAGAAAAAAATTCTAGTACTTAGTTATATGACTTTCGTTATCCGCTGCGTTTCCTTTTGCACATTTGTTGCCTTTGCACACACTTGGCACCCGTCGATGGGATGGTGACCCGGGTTGTCACCATCCGGATGTCTCGATTTCCCCGTGTTCGGGCGTGGGGATTTGGGGGCGTCACAAGGGGTGTGGCCTATCCAAACATGGTCACTAAGCTTTACAAGGCAATGGGTCAGATGGAGGCGAACACAGAGTCCTTCTCGTTCACTATTCGAGGAGTGACCGTTACTTTCATAAGCAAACATAATTGCTAGTTTTCTTGGGATCCCACAGGATAATGGTGCATACCTTGCACAACAACCGGCAGCAAGGACATATGGTGATGATGTCATGGAGGATGAGGCACCAACAGACGAGGGTGCCACAAACGACGTGATTCGTCTGTTGATGCATGATGGGTCGGCTCCTCCATATGATGGCATCAAAGTAATCAAATAGGTTGATTGTATTGCATTTTTTTCACATGTTGAATTTGATTGTGTTGCATAATATTGATCCGAGGAAACATAAAACTGATTTCGGCATCGAATTGGCTTGATTTATGTTACGAATAGTACAAGGCGATTTGGTTTATCTGCCTTTGTACTTCCTACTCCACATCCGATCTAAGTCACGGTATCTGAGTGGAGATAGTCTACCGTATACTCGATAATCTCTAACCTCCTAGTCCAATTGGGGGTTTATGTGCTGATGACAGAGCGAAGGCAACCACAAATCAGACTCCTCAACAATATCACTTCAGCAAGAGCGAAGACCACTTGCGGAGAGCATGCATTAATGTTCCAGTGGCACAGGATCTTGGCACGGAGCGTGATCCAACTTCTGCTGATGTCGCTGGTGATAGACAGGCTGCATGAGCTATTATCATAGAGATTCAATCCCTCCTTGATGAGCATCACGCACTTTTGATCCAGGAGATGGAGAGGATCACTGTGTCTATCATGATTCGATTGCAAAAACTTGAGGGACGCCTTCTGTCATCCAGGAGGACTTGGATAATATGACATAGTAGTTTTATTTTTTATTTGACTTTTTATTTTGTAATTAACATGTCGTAGATTTAATTAATATTTTTTTTTTATTTGTTAATATTTCTTTTCTTCTTTTTTATATTTTACCAGTTTATGATAATATAAAAAATGACACTCCGTAGAAGGTAATGTTTTTTAAATTGCAAGCTTTTATTTAGCATAGAAAAGTTATTAATTAAGTTTTAAATCAATTATATAAAATTCCTAGAAATACAATATATTTTTATTTAACATATATAATAATAAAGCCGTATAGGTAGATATTTTATCCTTTGAAAATGATAATTAATAAATAAATTCAAATAATATTTATTTTTAAAATGTTTCAGTGCATCGTTCGAACATTCATTATAATTGTTCGAACGGTTTATAAATACGTTCGAACATAAACAGACCATTTGAACTATCTAGTAACAATCCCCGCAAGATTTATTTTTAACTTCCTACCCAAAAAATGCGTTCAAACGGTTATGTTATCATTCGAACGGGAGTCTGAGTACCGTTCGAACTTGTATGTGTTAGTTCGAACGTTATAGCAATTTTTCCATGAGATTTATTAATACATTCCCTCCAAAACTGTAGTTTGAATGTTTAAATTTCTCGTTCGTATGCTTTTTTACATTTCACGGCACAATTGTACATACTTTGCTACCACGATTATTATTCAAACAGTGAAGTACCTATTTGAACGGCCAGTAAAATACTGTTCTAACGTATTTTAAACTGTTCGAACGGTTTTTCTTTTTAAAGATAAAAATTTAGTTCGAACAAATATTTCTCTATATAAAAAAAGTTTCCATGTTTTGAGATGAAATTTAATTTTCATCTAAAAAAAGTATTTTTAGGATGAAATTTATTTCATCCCTAACAAATTTTATCTATAAAAATTAATTTTCTTGTAGTGCCTGATTCCCTTGTTCTCTCTTTTCTTTATATATGAAAGGTGAATCAATCTATATATAGGTTATGAAAATTAATTCAATGACAGATCGAATATAACAAAACATTAATTATGTGCAATTTGAAATTAAAAAGCTAGTAAATATTATTTATTATCTAGCTAGCCGAATATATTTAAAAACAAAAAACAAAAAAACCCCACAAGATCGCTAGATCTTTTGGCGTATGAAACATCATTATTAGATATGATCACTCAAATCAGATCACTAGGACATTAATCCCAATATGGTAACTGCAAGCCTTATTTCACTTCAACATTGTTAATTTGGCCTGCTGATGCTCAGTAGTGTAGAATGGTGAGAGAGCATACATGCATGATCTTCCAGATCTATATATTGATCGAAGAAGCAAATGGGTTGAAGCAAATCACGGGAAGACATTTGAGTGGATGAGCCAAGTGCATAAAAACTCCCTTTCCAACTTCCATATTTACCTTCACCTTGTTTTCATGATCTCCTTCAACCTTCCAATCGCATTGAACCATGGCTGCCACTGCAGTATGCATCATGATCAACCCTATCTTTGCACCAGGACAAGCTCTCCTTCCCCCTCCAAAAGTAAGAAATTTTGAATTTTCTCCAACACTCCCATCTTGATCATGTTCTTTAGAGAAAGCCAATAACCTTTCTGGCCAGAACTCGTTTGGATTGTCCCATAACTCTGGATCTCTCATTATAGCATACAGATTGATTGCCACCATAGTATTCTGGGGCACGTCAAAGCCTTCTATTTTACAAGCTTGGCGGCATTCTCTTGTTGTCACAGGTAATGGTGGATATAGTCTTAGTGTTTCTTTCACAACTGCTTGTAAGTAAGGAAGATTTACCACGTCTGATTCCTGAACTAATCTAGAACCGCCCACAACCGATTTGATTTCTTCTCTGAGCTTTCTGAATATGTTTGGATGATTGATGAGCTCAGCTAATGTCCGTACAATGGCCTCCGATGAGGTTCCTGTGCTTCCCACGAAAATATCCTGTCAATAGGGTGGAATTTGAATTCATCGTGAATTTCATTGCAGTTATTAAATCAATACTGTATAATTGAGATTTACTTTTCTTTTCTTTTTTTTCTAATAATAATTGAGATTTACTTAATTGAATTTTCACTTGAAAAATGTCTGAACTTATTAGTACTTTATATGTGATTTCACTTTCTTAATTTATCCATTATGCAAGAGGAAATGGGAGGATTAGTGAATGGAAAATGTCATATACATATATATATACTTGCATAATGCTGATGTGTCAACTACTGGAAAGTGACTAAAAAAAATTTTAAAATTTGAAATTCAACTTTAAATTTAAAAAATGCTAATAAAATGAGGCTACTACACAATACGCTTAATATTATATGTAAAATTATACTACGTGCCTTTAGTGAATTAAGTACAATGCAAGAACTTACAACTATCATCACTGTACACCTTTATACTACGCTTAATAAAGCCTTGAGATGAGTTCGGGTCATCTTGAACTCAGCCCTATCATCACTGTACACCTTCAACAACACATCCATCAAATCCTCATTCTCTCCCTTCCGAATTTGATCTTCATGCTTCTTTAATATCTTTTCCAAAAGCTCATCAAACCTCAGAGTCACATCTAGGACCTGACTTCCGTAAAGCCAGAAAGCCAATCGTTTTAGGGGCCCTAGCACATCCCCAATAAAAAGCTTTGACCCAACCTCAAAGGTCTCTTTCACCAACTCCCTAATCCTCTCAGCGTCATCATTTTTCTCTGAACACCTTGTACTCATTGCCATCCTGCATACAATGTTATTTGTAAGCTTCATAAGCTCAACACCCACATCAACACATCTTTCTTCTTAGCACTCTCAAACACTTTATGCAAAAACCAGTCAAGTTCTTGCTCCCTGAGCGCCCGTGATCGTTCAAGTTGTCGGGTTGAGAACAGTTCATTCACGTATACTTTCTTGACGAACTTCCAATAATCACCATACGGAGCACTGAAAAATCCTGATTCTCCGTAAGGGGTTTCATCGGCGAAAGCTAAGTTTGGGTGTTGCGCAAAAGAGAGATCATGGGTTTTGAATATCTCTTTTGCCGCAGAGGCTGATTGGACAACCATGCACCATCGAGAAATACCAAGGCGGAGATTGAAAATAGGGCCATATTTGGCGGAGAGGTTTTGCAATGATTCATGAAAGAATGGCCCAAGGAGGTAGAGGTGACCTATGAAGGGTATCATCGGGGGGCTCGGAGGGAGCTTGAGATTGGATGCTTTTGGCTTGGTTAACTTGTTGAAAATGAATTTGAACAAGAATATGGCGGAGAGAAACAAGAGAAGAAAGTCGAGGAAGTAGTGCTGCTGGATGTCATTCATGATCATGGTCATCCAGGCTAATTGCATGTACTGTAAATTAGCAATGGATACGGCAGCTACGTACGCGTTCGAAACAAATTTATAGAAACGCACCAACTAAGCACATGAACTTTGCACTCAACCTCATTTATTTTAATTAATAATAAAGAAATAGAAAAAGGAAAGCAATAATCTAAATAGATCAAAAAAAGATGGACTATAGTTTGAGTTACCTTGAGAGGATACTGTTAACAAGCTGGTATTGCTTCATATGTCCCTATCTAGCTACCATCTACAATATAAAATTCTTCTGACAAATAGGAGAATATTGGGTTGTAATTCGTACCTATCAGGCTATCTATTTTATATTATATTTGTCAAAAGAACTTTATATTGTAGATAGTAGCTAGCTAGGGAGATACAAAACAATATCAAGCAAGCTGGCTCACATGGGGTTAAGTGTTGTATAATAAGTTCTTATACTTTGAATGCATGCCCAAAAACCCCGAAAAAAATACATACGTTTGGTCAACGATGGATATGAAGAAAAGAATCATGTGATACGCCCTAAAATAAAATCAAGGAAAACATCTTCTGAGGCGGGGAACTGCTAACCTTGACCAATGATAAAAAAGAACTTGGATGTCCACGTCTTAGCGTTGGAATAGAGTCTCAAACCGGGCTAGCGTCTGCCCATTATCCTTATTGCAGAAGCTAACCACATTACCCTCGACAGCCTCCTTCACGTTATAAAACGCCCAAAAATTCCCTACCAGTCAGGTCAGGGTAAGGGTGGCCAAGAGATTCCAGAACCATGCGGAAGACAATACAAGCGTAGAGATATACCCTCAACGCAAAAGGGGGTAGTTGAGAAGGAGTTATGCTAAGGAGATCCAGAATGTCACGAAGAGGGCGGTAGAAGGGGAGCCTCAACCCATGTTGCAGGAGGGGGACGGTGATAGCCACTTTACCAGCAAAACCCTCGTCGTCGCAGCATCCAGACTCAGGAGCCACCAAGATAACGGTTTTAGGAATACGAAATTCTTCCCGAATCTTGGCAAAATGCTTTTCTCGGATACCCGAACGCCATCAGTACCCAGCAAAAGTGGTCCCCTCAAGGACTTCGAAGTGATTCTCAGAAACCTCACCTTCACGAGAATGGGCCATTGAAATTGATAGAAGTAAAACAGTACAAAAGATCAAAACAAACAAAGAACGAAGGCCAAAAAGAGATTTGGAAAGCTGAAAAAGCAACAAAAGAATGAGGGAGGATAGAAGAGAAGGTATTTGAAGAAAGACATATTGCAGAATGCCAGCAGAAAAAGAAAGTGTACTTCAGCACTGGAAAGGAAGTATAACCGTCGCAAGAAAACCCTATACTTTTTTTGCCAATAGCAGCTGGAAATGATGGGCAATCCTCGGTATTTTAAAAAAAATGGTACAAAACGGAGAAGAAAAAGGGGTACAGTGCGCTAGCGAGCACCTAAGGGCCGTGGATAGTATGGGCCTATGTCCATAGCCATTCGCCCTCCACATACCAAGGCCCATACACAAAGAGGAAACAAGAAGTGACACATGTGCATGAGGATTAAAGGCAAAAGGAAGGCCCGTGTGGTGACACCCAGCACTCCTACGGCAGCAAAGCTGATCAATATAAATTCTCTCTGCCAAAAGGCGAAGGGAATTGGCGGGTAGCTGGAGGGACTATTCGGACCAAAAGGCCCGAGACACCGAAAGAGGCCCATTATATTACAAAAGCCCAGAGGGCAAATCCAGGGGCTGCAATGGGATAAGGAAGAAAAGTCTAAGAGAAGATGTGTCTCTCGCCATCTTTTACGGAAGGATAACGACATCAGGAAGTAACATGATTATTCAAAATATCAAGTAATGATCTGCATCGATAAATCCTAGATAAGATAGGTATCGCAAGTAGGTCTATATATACCAGGTAATCTTTAATAATTAGGAGAATAATTGACTACTGTTTCCTTTCACTGACTTAAACATGTGAGTATTTTCAGGTGAAGCCCCACCAGCCTCCTTGACGATTTTTGGTGAACGATTGCATATTGGCCTGTGAGACACGTCCTTAACATGGATATTCCAATTTCTTCCATGTACGTACATGATTCAAGTCACAAACTGAAACGTATCAAGATTGATCTTAAACTACACAAACGTTCAAGAACGTATAAAACATTTAAAACAACATGAACAATAATTACAACATGGAGTACCAAGTAAACCTCGGTCAATCATATATTAATTAGACAATATTGATTTAATAACTATGCAATATATATATACATGGTCCAAGAGGAGTGATTCGGAATGTACATGGTGATCTTAATACTACTTTTGCGGTTGATCTGGGGTAGGGTTGTACACCAAACTGAAAAACCGGCCTACACTGACGGAAATTGACCACCGGAATCTGGAACCTGCCGAAACTGGCGAAGAACCGGTCAGCGGTCGAGTTAAATATATAGGAATCGACGTCGGCCCGTTCGGTTCGAGGTTCGACCCTAGGAAAAACCGTTGAACCGGCTGACGTCAGTTATAAACTTTTTTTTTTCTACCTATATGAGTGAAACAGGGTCATTTAAGACCATAAACTGAGAAAAAAAAATTTAACGGAACAACGCCGTTTGGCTTAAGCCAAACGCGCGATGTCGTTCCAAAATGGCATTAAACCAAGTTATGAACTCCCCCCCTTCCTTCTCCTCCATCTTTTTCTTCCAGCCAGGGTTTCTTCTCTACTTCTCTCTACCAGAGCTTCTTCGCACACCCATGGCAGAGTCGTAGACGATGCTCCTCCATCACAGTTGACGCCGATGGCATACCGAATGCCACGCCGACACAAGTTGAGATCGATGGAATCAGTTTTCTCTCTCCCAGTCAATTGATTTCGACCAGTTGTAAGCATCATTCTCCTACGTCGGTGGAGTTTCGGTTTGGCACCGAAACCAACGCGGATGCATCAGTTTCAGCCCTAATCTGGGGCATGGTACTCTTCTACACGGCTTTCGCATTATTGCAAACTTGGGACTTGTGCATGTTGACTTGGAGCTGGCCCCTATGATTGCGGTTAAATGGATTAAGGAGCTGGACTTTATATTGTAGATAGTAGCTAGCTAGGGAGATACAAAACAATATCAAGCAAGCTGGCTCACATGGGGTTAAGTGTAGTATAATAAGTACTTATACTTTGAATGCATGCACAAAAACCCAAAAAAAATACATACGTTTGGTCAACGATGGCTATGAAGAAAAAGAATCATGTGATATGCCCTAAAATAAATATCAAACTGCGTTTGGATGATAATTTCAAATGATTTAAGTTGATATGAGAATATAGTATTTTGTAGATATTTGTTTGGATAAAAATAAATTAAAATATGTGTATAAATATATGAAATAAATTAAAATAAATTTAACTTTTTATAAAAAAAATTTAAAAAAAATCTCATTAAACTTTTATTTGAAATGGATTGAGATCAAGCTTTTGAATTTCGTTTCATAACGGACAGTAAGGCCGAAATATACCGTACTGACTGGGTAGCTGGTATAGAGAAGAATATTGTTTGATCATATCGGTAAGAATCTCGGCTGGTATGAGCCAATATATAGATTTTGGCCTGTTATTGATTTATTTTTTTTCATTTCTTCAAACTGCAATCTTATTTTTGGATCCTCAATTCAGACCATAATTTTTATATATTTATATATAATTTATTCATATATAGACTATTATTTTAAAATATAATTTTATTTATTTATATATATAATTTATTTATATAAACTATTCCGAAATAACATCCAAAACTATACTAATATTAAAATATTTCAAAACTATACTAATATTAAAATATTTCATTTCAATGTATCCACCGAAACGTATTCATGATAACATGGATTGAGTTGGGTTATGTGCCTCGTTTATTGCATGCTTAACCTACTGACATTGACACTAAAATGAAGAAAACTATCTTCCTTGAAATTAAATAGCAAAAGGCCACACAATAAAATAACTACAATATTACAAATTCTATGACGGGTTATAACAATTATTATGATCAGATATGTGGAAAGAATCGTGAATATATAATAGATCCATCATTGTTTTGAATTTCCTTCCAATTTCATGGAAGTGATAGAAATTTTTATACCGGCTTGGTAATCTGTGTCGACCCATATATATAAGCTGGCTGGTAGTCTTTTTTCTCTTTGAAAGATTGTGTGCATACAATCTTTGTATAGTCTTTTATATCTTTGAAATATTGGCATAATATGACTCAGGTTCTTGTAGCTTATTTAATAAAGAAAGCAAGAAAATAAGTCTTGCTCAGCATCTCTAGTTTGATGGACACACTGGTTAATAATATCGAGCAATACAAAAATTTACTCATTGTCCGAGATCATTGAATAAGATAAGTTCGACTGATATATTGTTTGTAGATTTCGAGCATCGCAAGAAAATAATCATGATTACTCAAAATCATCAAACTAATTCCGTTCGACTGACATATTGCTCGAAAATTCCATACATCACAAAAAAATAACTTTTGTTCAGGATCACCAAACAAGCTAGACCAATCTGATCGACAAACTGCTGGATTACGCCATCATCAACGGGGCATATGTACCTTACACGTCTAGGATAGAAGGTAAGGAATATTGTATTTTTGAATAAGTTTGCAGTTATGGTTAAAGAATATTATAAAATTTTCTTATTTGGAATGGGCCTTCTGTAGGGGCCGACAGCGGCGGACCTACGTTCACATAAGAGAAGCCGCGCAAAATTTTTAAAAAACTTTAAATATACTTTAATTTTTAATCATAATTTTATCAATACACAAAATGGCCTCCCAAAAAATTTATAATTCCTATATACTCTACAAAATTTTATAAAATTTAAATATTCTTAAAATCGTCTCTTCAATTTTTTTTCTTGTAATCCTAGAATATTTTATAAATTATATATATCTATAGTGATAATATAAGCGGCAATCCGCTTGCTACAGTGTTAAGAACAGTAAAAAAAAATTTCCCATTTTATCCTTTACTTTATTTGGAAATTACAGCAGTTTACATTTTATTTTTATTCCACCAACAGTTATTTTTGTCTTTCTGCCTCCCACCGACAGATTAGTTTGCTTTATTGTCTTTCCGATTTTGCCCTTATTTTTGTTGTTCAATTCATTGTCTTCAGTATCGTTTTACTTTGCCCACTTTATGTTATTGTCTTTTTACCATTAATACTTATCTCTTAATCTGACAATTTGAATCCAACTGTAGTTTAAATATAAGAATTTTTTTCATTTCCGTCTTGTGGCTCTCTACTACGTTCTGCTCTCTCACTCAGCATTGTAGGTACGTTTTATTTGTTTTCCTCAGTATTGTAAAAATTAACTGTATTGTATGAATCTATTTCTTACATTATGTAATTACATGATATGCATGTGTATTACAGCCAAAAAAAATGGAAAGATAAAACTATATTTGCATATTTACATCTTTATTTACACAGAGTAAACCCAACAAAAAAATTAAATCCCTTATACAAATTGGATCTTCTGAAATTTAATCTTCAAATTTGTTCGTACGTCCTAAGAACACAAAAAAAAAAACCAGCAGTTAAGAGTGAAAACACAAAACCGAGTTCCAAAATTTTTGAAAAAAAAAACTATCCAGTTTAAAAATTTCGTCTAGATGTGAAAAATATCTATCACCTTCCGGCATGGTCGTGGGCTGCCGACTGGCCATTATCAGCCGATGTGAACTGCGATGTTAGGAAGACCCAACAAACAACAGATTCAACGGAAAAACCCAGAAATATCCATCAGGAAAAACAAAAACTTCCTTCAACCAAAAACAACAGATCCAACCAACAAACCGAAAATATCGATCAGATAAAAAAAATTAAAACCCAAACAGAGTACGTTAATACACAATGGTGAAATAATACACAAACGAAAAATATTTCACCTTCCGCCGTGGTAGTCGGCTGCTACGCGCGGCCATAGGCAGCGGATCTGAGCCACCACGCGAGGAAGAACTAACAAATAACAAATCCAACAAAAAAATTCAAAAATATGCATAAAAAAATAACAATAAGTTGTTATTGTGCATGGAGGATCCGCACATTACATACATCATTTGCAAAACAATAAGTTGTTGTACAGATCTGAAAATTCCAAACATCAAACAACAAAATAAGAGAACAGAAGAACAAAATAAGGCAAGAGACAAAAACAAGAACAAAAAAACGAGAAGGAAACTCAAACCAAAAAAAAATTGTTCAGATCTTAAAGTAAAAACAAAACAAAATTTGAAAAATTGTCAAAAACATTGAAACGTATAAAAAATCAATAACAAATAAATGAAATAAACGGTTCAGATCTGAAAGTTTAGAAAAAAAAAATTCCCATAAAGAACATTCTAGATCTAAATGCACAAAAGATGAACAAAAAAAAATATAATAAACGCAAGAGATGAGTAGTGCAGACGAAACTGCAGGAGATTAAAAGAAAAAGAACGTAGAAACAAAGATCAAACAAGAAGATAAAAACTGAGAGAAAAAAAATTCCCGTAAAGAACATTCTAGATCTAAATGCACAAAAAAAAAATCAAATAAATGCAAGAGATCAAAAGAAAAATAAAATAAAAATAAAGATCAAACAAGAAGATGAAAACAGAGAGAGAGAGAGAGAGAGAGAGAGAGAGAGAGAGAGAGAGAGAGAGAGAGGATGGAAGCTCAAATGGGTAGGGGCCGAAATGAGAGAGAGAGGGGATGGCAGCTGAAAGTTGTAGGGGTGAAATGAAAAGGGTTAGAGTTAGAGATGGTTATATATGGGTGTCTAGGGTTAGGATCAAATTTACTTTTCTGCCCCTCTTATCATTTGTTTACTACCGGTTTATGGGTTACATTTATTTACTTATATCTATTTATATCTATATTTGTATATTTGTATCTATATCTATATACGGACGAATATATCAATATATATATATAAATATTTATATATTTATATATTTATAGTTATATTATATAAATACTAGTGGAGGCCAAACGTGCTCTGCACGTTTGCTTAGTTGTGTTTTTTAATTGTCTTATAAAAAAATTTGTTCAGAGTAAATTTGAACAACAAAATATGTGACGCCCCCAAAATCCCCACGCCCGAACACGGGGAAATTGAGACGTCCGGATGGTGACACCCCGGGTCACCATCCCATCGAAGGGTGCCGAGTGTGTGCAAGGCAGCAATTGTGTACAGAGAGACACGCAGCGGATAAGAAAGTCATAACTAAGTACCAGAATTTTTCTTAACGTAATACAAGCTGTTTAAAACATACATAGATAAAATATTACAAAACACAAATGCAGTTTTAAACAAATAAAAAGATAACATCAGCGACCCGGCGGAGCCGCATCCTCGGGCTCAGCCTCTTCCTCCTCCTCCTCAACTCCTGCACCAAAAGCTACGGAACCACAAATGGTTCCGCAGGTAAGTAAAACCCCAAACACTACCAGATAAAAACACATATAACTCAAACAAGATGCATGAAACATGCCCAATGCACAAAGCCCAAAATCACCAGTTTTCCACACACGCCAAAAACCCATATGACCCAAAAACATATCCTTTCCGAAAAACATGCCAAAAGTCACATTTGGCCCAATATCTCGCCGTAAGTCCATCCGGCCCAATATCTCACCAGAAGTCCATCTGGCCCACGCCAAAAGTCACATTTGGCCTCATAAACCATTATCCAATTTTTAACCGTATGCACCATGACCTCCCCTAGGAGTCATCCGCACACCCTGGCTCCAGTGTCACACCGCAGAGTACCACCACGCATGTGACACCTAACAAGCGATGCCCAGTTCCGCGCCCCGCGCGTGCGTAGCCAAGCATCCTCTAGCCCTCGCCAGCGAAGGGCCACGGAGTCGGTGAGTAGGGCGATGCCCGGTTCCATGCCCGGCACGTTCGTAGCCAAGCATCCCCTAGTCCCGCTCCCGTCATCTCTCTCGATAACTCAGGGGACATCACTCAGTTTATTCCGCTCCCGAGTGACCAGAGGAGCTCCACCGAGATAATAACCCATCCCGGCTTGGGCTCGTGATACACACGCACCCGTAAAACCAGCCACGCCAATACACAGGCTTTTCACACAAACCCACAAACACACGTGCATGCACCATGAAATTCCAAATCAATGCATATTAAAATAATCCAACAATATAAATCAATAAAACAAGTAACTCCGTCCTCCATCCATCCGACCCCCGAAACTCCTCGGACTCAGTCCGGAATCAACAACCAACAACAGATATTTATGGAATGAGCAATATATATTAAAATCTGAAAATAGGGTTTGGAAAATACTTACAGCGCTATACGGCAATTTTAGAAAACAAGCGGCGTTGCAAGCGGCGGAAAAACAGCAACGTCACAGTGAAAATTCACTGTGGCCGTGGGTCCGAAAAACCCACTTTTGAACGGGGACAAACTAGGACACGGGATTGATAGGGAATGGTCTAGAGGTGGTTGTGAAGCTATAGGAAGTGACGGACGGCCGTGGGTGGCGGCGGAATGGCCGGAAATGGCCGAAAATGGCAAATCGGAAAACAAGCTCGTGGGAGCTGCTCCGGTGGTCGATGGAGGCCGGAAATGGGTGGGTTAGGACGGCAAGGGACCGGTGATGAAGTGGTGAAGAAATGGTGGCCGGAGGTGGAGCGACGGCGGCGGATCGGAGTGAAAACCGTGGGTGCTTGTTGGGCTTTTTCCGGCCAAATGGCCGGCCGGTTGGGGGTGGGTTTTGGAGGGAAGGTAGACCGGAAGGAGAGGAAGAGAATGGGACCGGTGGGAGGCCGAACGGTGGCCGGACGGCGGCGGTAGGGGCTGGGGAAGGCTGACGCCGGCGTGAGGGAGAGAGAGAGAAGAGAGAGAGTGCACGGGGGGGGGTCCGAGTCGGGGGAGAGAGGAGAGAGAAAAGAAAGAGAAAAAAAGAAAAAGAAGAAAAAAGAAAAGAAGGGAAAAAGAAAAAGGAAAAAGAGAAAAAGAAAAAAAGATGTGAAAAGAAATGAGGTCCAGTCCTCATTCCGGGAAAAGAAACAAACCGCCAAAAACATTAAAACCACAAAAACAACTAAAAGAAATAAAACACAACCTCAAATAAATTAAAATAAATTAAAAACCGACTTTAAAACCGCAGTTAAAATAAAATAAAATATCTGATATATTAATTAAAATAAAAACAATTATTTCAGCGAAAATACACTTAAAAGCGGGTCATCACATCCTCCCCTCCTTAAAAACAATTTCGTCCTCGAAATTGCAAATCAACTACCAACTTAAAGCAAGCCACATAAACGCTCACAAACTAACAGAGATCAAGATTAAAATGCATACCTTCATCATTCGAACAGATACGGGTACTGCTCCCTCATGTCCGCTGCTCGCTCCCAAGAGAAGTCTTGAGCTAACGGATCTCCCCAAGCCACTTTAACCAACGGTATCGTTTTGGACCTCAATTGTTGCTCCTTCCAATCCAAAATCTGCGACGGAACAACCTCGTAAGTGAGATCCGGTTGCAACTGAATACTCGTTGGGTCGACGAAGCGTGGCTCTTGCTGTCCAAAGCTCTTCTTCAGGGATGATACGTGGAAGACATCATGAACATCCCCAAAATAATCCGGCAAAGCAACTCTATAGGCAACGGACCCTACTCTCTCCAGAATCTGAAAAGGGTCGACGTACCTCGGATCTAGTTTCCTTTTCTTACCAAAACGCTTAACACCTCTCATGGGAGAGACTTTAAGATAAACCCAATCACCAACTTCAAATGACAATTCTCTCCTCCTGGTATCAGCGTAGCTTTTCTGGCGACTCTGAGCTGCCGCCATTATATCTCTAATGATCCGGACTTGGCTTTGCATTTCTTGAATTATTTCGGGTCCAATAATTCTACTCTCCCCAACTTCATCCCAACACAAGGGCGACCTACACTTTCTTCCATAAAGAGCTTCATAGGGAGCCATCTGAATAGTCGCATGGTAGCTGTTATTGTAGGCAAACTCAATGAGCGGCAAATGATTTTCCCAACTCCCTTGGAATTCCAGGGCACATGCTCGCAACATGTCTTCCAGGGTCTGTATGGTGCGCTCTGACTGGCCGTCTGTCTGCGGGTGATAAGCAGTGCTGAACTTCAACTTAGTACCCAAAGCTGCCTGCAGACTCTTCCAGAACTGCGATGTGAACCTCGGGTCCCGATCCGACACTATACTCTTTGGTATGCCGTGTAGCCTCACTATCTCCTTAACATACAAACGGGTCAACTTACCCAAAGAGTCGGTGTTGTTAACAGGCAGAAAATGAGCACTCTTCGTTAACCGGTCCACGATCACCCAAACAGAGTTCTTCCCACTAGGTGTTCTCGGCAAACCCACTACGAAATCCATCGTGATGTCATCCCACTTCCACTCAGGAATAGGGAGGGGTTGGAGCATACCTGCAGGTCTCTGATGCTCGGCCTTTACCTGACGACACGTGTGGCATTTCTCCACATATAAGGCAACGTCCTTCTTCATTCCATCCCACCAGTAAATTTTCTTCAAGTCTCGATACATCTTTGTACTGCCGGGATGAACTGAATACGGGGCCGCATGAGCTTCCGCCATGATCCGTTCCTTGAAATCTGAGTCCTTTGGGATCACTCTGCGATCTCGGAACCGAAGTATTCCATCACTATCCATGCTATAGTGCAACGGCCCTCGAGATTTTCGGACTCTTTTCCTGATGTTCAGCAGCTTCTGATCCTTTCTTTGGAGAGCTTTCAATTCTTCAAAATCTATTACCCGAATGTCCAGAACCGAAGACAAAATCTCTACTTGCTGCGAACTCTCTATAAGGAGCCTTCTCATCCCATAAAGTAACGAATCCATTTCTGACGGTTCGGCTTCATCCTCCAAATGAGACTTCCGGCTCAAAGCATCAGCAACTATGTTAGCCTTCCCCGGGTGGTACTTGATCTCACACTGATAGTCACTGATTAGCTCTAGCCAACGCCTCTGCCTCATATTCAAATTTTTCTGGGAAAACAAATGCTTCAAGCTCTTATGATCAGTAAATACCTCACAAGCTTCCCCATACAAGAAATGCCGCCAGATCTTGAGTGCAAAAACAATCGCAGCCAACTCTAGATCATGCGTCGGATAATTCTTCTCATGGTCCTTAAGCTGACGAGATGCATAGGCTACAACCCGTCCTTCCTGCATAAGGACACAACCCAAACCGAACTTAGACGCATCACTGAAGACTACAAACGGCTTATGCGGTTCTGGGAGTGCTAACACTGGTGCCGTCGTCAACCTGTTCTTCAATTCCTGAAAGCTTCTCTCACATTTCTCTGACCAAACAAATTCTGTATTCTTCCGAGTCAAAGCTGTGAGAGGTCCGGATAAGCGAGCAAAACCCTCTACAAACCTTCGGTAGTAACCGGCGAGCCCCAAGAAACTCCTGATCTCGCGTACTGTAGTTGGGCGTGGCCATGACAAAATGGCTTCTACCTTACTGGGATCAACTGCCACCCCACCCTGGGAAATTACATGCCCAAGAAATTTAACTTCTTCCAACCAGAACTCACACTTGCTGAGCTTGGCGTACAACTGGTGCTCTCTCAATTTCTCAAGTACCAGACTAAGATGATACACATGCTCTTCAATATCTCGGGAATAAATCAGTATATCATCAATAAATACTACCACGAAGGAATCCAGATAAGGTTGGAACACCCGATTCATCAAATCCATGAAAGCAGCAGGAGCATTAGCTAGCCCAAACGGCATCACCTTAAATTCATAGTGTCCATACCTCGACCTGAAGGCAGTTTTCGGCACATCCTGCTCTCTGATTCTCAGCTGGTAGTATCCCGACCTCAGATCAATTTTAGAGAACACCGCTGCCCCCTGAAGTTGGTCAAATAAATCATCTATCCGCGGGAGAGGATATTTATTTTTGATGGTCACCTTGTTCAACTCCCTATAGTCAATGCACATACGAAGGGTTCCATCTTTCTTTTTAACAAATAAAACTGGAGCACCCCACGGCGACGTACTAGGCTGAATAAACCCCTTCTCTACTAATTCTTGCAACTGAGTCTTCAACTCTTTCAATTCAGCCGGTGCCATGCGGTAAGGAGCCTTATGCACAGGAGCCGCTCCAGGTTCCAAGTCTATAACAAACTCCATCTCTCACTAGGGGGGTAGTCCGGGCAAGTCATCCACAAACACATCGGGGAACTCCTCCACAACTGGAATGTCTGCCAAGGACTTCTTCTCAGACGGCGTGGACACCATCTGGACCAAGAATGCATCCGCTCCCCATGCAATCTCTCTTCTTGCCTGTATCGCCGATATAATCATCGGCTTTTCTTTTAATCTACTCCCCGCAAATTCCAGACAATCACCATCCGGAAGCTGAAAGCTAATTGTCCGACTTCTGCAATTAATAGTCGCAGAATATCGGTATAGCCAATCCATCCCGAGGATGATATCGAAACCCAACAGCTTGAATACCACCAGATCAGCGTCCAAAAACCTTCCCTCAAAATTTAACGGGCATCCCAAAGCAACCTTGGAACACCACACCATCTCGCCGTCGGGTAGCGCCACTACCATAGCCTTCGGCAACGGTTCCGTGACCAAGTTACACACCCGAGCAAAAGTGGAAGACACAAACGATCGTGAAGCACCAGAATCAAACAAAGTACAAGCATAAAACTCATACAACCGGACTCTTCCTGAACCAAACACACAACCCATGAAATCCAAAAAAAACAACGAAGAAACCAAATACACCAAAAATAAATCCAACTTAAAAGATTAAATTAATCCATACCTGTGATTACTCCAGCATCATGGGTCGCTGGTGCCTCATCGTCCACCTCTCCGGGCGTGACAGCATAAACCCGGGCTTGCACTGCTTGTCTCGGGTTGGTTCTTCCACCGTGTCTACCTCCACGGCTTCCTTGAGCTCTAACGGGACAATCCCGAGCAATATGCCCCACTTGGCCGCACCGATAACACTGGGGTCCGCTACTCGTCCGACACTCGCCCTCATGAGCTCTATTACAAACTCCACAAACAGGCATACGTCCTCCCATGCGAACACTGGAGGATGCTTGAGATCGGGTTCCAGTTCGCTGAACAAACTTCTGAGGCGAACCCGAGCTGCTTCCTTCACCAGAAAAACTTCGCCTCTTTTGCCCTGAAGGGGAGCCCAAACTCAGATTATTTTCCCTCTCTATAAGGGTGGCCACATCCACTAACTCCTGAAAAGTGGATATCCGATGGCTGACCACCAAACGGCGTATATCAGGACGTAGTCCCTCCTGAAAACGCTCAGCTCGCAGCTCCTCTGTGGCAACAAGATGAGGAGCAAACCGCTCAAGTTCTATGAACCTCCGGGCGTATTGTTCCACTGTTGCGCCCCCTTGGACCAGATTAGAGAATTCTCTTGCCTTTTGCTTCCTTACCGATGCGGGAAAGAAGCGGTCATTGAATTCTTTCTTGAAACGCTGCCAGGTCACCGCAGCGAAAGATCCCAATTCAGATTCCAGCATCACCCTCCTGGTATCCCACCAATCAGAAGCGATACCCTGCAAAAGATAGCTGGCGTAGAGTACTTGCTGAGCTTCAGTGCATCCACACACCTCAAAGGTTTTCTCCAGATCCTTGATCCATTTTCCAGCCTGAAGAGGATCCTCATTTCCAGTAAAGTGTGGGGTCCGATGCGCTAGGAAGCGCTCATAGGTGCATCCGGCTTGCACCATGCTACTGGACCCTCCTGGATACATCCAAGGTCCTCCCTGATATGGCCAGGGACCTCCTGGTTGTGGCCAATACACTCCCTGTGGCGGACAAGGCTCTCCTGACGGTGGATAGGGCCCTCCTGATGGTGGCCAAGGACCCCCTTGTGGTGGCCAAGGTCCTTGTGGTGGCCAAGGCCCTGCCTGTTGTGGCCTAATATTCTGTTGCATGAACTCCGTCATCTGCCGAATTGCTTCGGCTATGGAGTCCTCCCTGGATGTATTGTCTTGCGGTTCCTGAGTATTTTTCCTTGGTCTACCTGGTCTCCCCATATTCCTGTCCCAATACCACTCTTGACCCTCCTTTAAGAAAACAAATAAAACCATCATAAAACCAACAAAACAAAACAGCACCACGCAACAAGAAACAAAAGAAACCCGCATGCCAAAACATAACTAAATAAAACAAGCAAACAAACATAAACAAATAAAACAAATAAAACAACTATACTTAACATAATTTTAAAACACAACTTTAAAAACATTCTGGTACTACCTACGGGACTTGTGGTTTTACCCAGAGCCAAACCGCTCTGATACCACCTGTGACGCCCCCAAAATCCCCACGCCCGAACACGGGGAAATTGAGACGTCCGGATGGTGACACCCCGGGTCACCATCCCATCGAAGGGTGCCGAGTGTGTGCAAGGCAGCAATTGTGTACAGAGAGACACGCAGCGGATAAGAAAGTCATAACTAAGTACCAGAATTTTTCTTAACGTAATACAAGCTGTTTAAAACATACATAGATAAAATATTACAAAACACAAATTCAGTTTTAAACAAATAAAAAGATAACATCAGCAACCCGGCGGAGCCGCATCCTCGGGCTCAGCCTCTTCCTCCTCCTCCTCAACTCCTGCACCAAAAGCTACGGAACCACAAATGGTTCCGCAGGTAAGTAAAACCCCAAACACTACCAGATAAAAACACATATAACTCAAACAAGATGCATGAAACATGCCCAATGCACAAAGCCCAAAATCACCAGTTTTCCACACACGCCAAAAACCCATATGACCCAAAAACATATCCTTTCCGAAAAACATGCCAAAAGTCACATTTGGCCCAATATCTCACAGTAAGTCCATCCGGCCCAATATCTCACCAGAAGTCCATCTGGCCCACGCCAAAAGTCACATTTGGCCTCATAAACCATTATCCAATTTTTAACCGTATGCACCATGACCTCCCCTAGGAGTCATCCGCACACCCTGGCTCCAGTGTCACACCGCAGAGTACCACCACGCATGTGACACCTAACAAGCGATGCCCAGTTCCGCGCCCCGCGCGTGCGTAGCCAAGCATCCTCTAGCCCTCGCCAGCGAAGGGCCACGGAGTCGGTGTGTAGGGCGATGCCCGGTTCCATGCCCGGCACGTTCGTAGCCAAGCATCCCCTAGTCCCGCTCCCGTCATCTCTCTCGATAACTCAGGGGACATCACTCAGTTTATTCCGCTCCCGAGTGACCAGAGGAGCTCCACCGAGATAATAACCCATCCCGGCTTGGGCTCGTGATACACACGCACCCGTAAAACCAGCCACGCCAATACACAGGCTTTTCACACAAACCCACAAACACACGTGCATGCACCATGAAATGCCAAATCAATGCATATTAAAATAATCCAACAATATAAATCAATAAAACAAGTAACTCCGTCCTCCATCCATCCGACCCCCGAAACTCCTCGGACTCAGTCCGGAATCAACAACCAACAACAGATATTTATGGAATGAGCAATATATATTAAAATCTGAAAATAGGGTTTGGAAAATACTTACAGCGCTATACGGCAATTTTAGAAAACAAGCGGCGTTGCAAGCGGCGGAAAAACAGCAACGTCACAGTGAAAATTCACTGTGGCCGTGGGTCCGAAAAACCCACTTTTGAACGGGGACAAACTAGGACACGGGATTGATAGGGAATGATCTAGAGGTGGTTGTGAAGCTATAGGAAGTGACGGACGGCCGTGGGTGGCGGCGGAATGGCCGGAAATGGCCGAAAATGGCAAATCGGAAAACAAGCTCGTGGGAGCTGCTCCGGTGGTCGATGGAGGCCGGAAATGGGTGGGTTAGGACGGCAAGGGACCGGTGATGAAGTGGTGAAGAAATGGTGGCCGGAGGTGGAGCGACGGCAGCGGATCGGAGTGAAAACCGTGGGTGCTTGTTGGGCTTTTTCCGGCCAAATGGCCGGCCGGTTGGGGGTGGGTTTTGGAGGGAAGGTAGACCGGAAGGAGAGGAAGAGAATGGGACCGGTGGGAGGCCGAACGGTGGCCGGACGGCGGCGGTAGGGGCTGGGGAAGGCTGACGCCGGCGTGAGGGAGAGAGAGAGAAGAGAGAGAGTGCACGGGGGGGGGTCCGAGTCAGGGGAGAGAGGAGAGAGAAAAGAAAGAGAAAAAAAGAAAAAGAAGAAAAAAGAAAAGAAGGGAAAAAGAAAAAGGAAAAAGAGAAAAAGAAAAAAAGATGTGAAAAGAAATGAGGTCCAGTCCTCATTCCGGGAAAAGAAACAAACCGCCAAAAAGATTAAAACCACAAAAAAAACTAAAAGAAATAAAACACAACCTCAAATAAATTAAAATAAATTAAAAACCGACTTTAAAACCGCAGTTAAAATAAAATAAAATATCTGATATATTAATTAAAATAAAAACAATTATTTCAGCGAAAATACACTTAAAAGCGGGTCATCACAAAATAGAAATACAAACAGAATTTTTTATTTTTTTTTTGTTCATGATCATTGTAATTCTCAGCTATATTGCACAGGGCCAATAGAGAAAACATTGAAATTTTTGTGTTGTTGCTAATTGAATATTTCTGGATCTGCAGCAAGTTGAATCATCCACTATTTTTCTGAAACTTGTACTGCAATAGTCTCTATAAACTTGCTCCTATATGTTAAATATTTAATGGAATTAGAGAATGAATAAATTTGTAAATAATTAATTTACAAAAAAAGCAAAATAAAAAAATAATTAGTATGCTCCTATATGATATATATTTAATGAGATTAGAGAATGAATAAATGTGTAAATAATTAATTTACAAAAAAAGTAATATTGAGTTTAAATTTTTTTTTTGTATTTAAATTACAAAAAAAAAGTTATATTTTGTATTTAAATTACTCTTTACTTTAATTTATTTTATTATTGGGTTTAATTATTTTATTTTATTAATATTGAGCTTTAGTGTTTTTATTTAATTTTTATTTATTATTTTGTATTTAAATTACTCTTTACTTTAAATTATTTTATTATTGGGTTTAATTATTTTATTTTATTAATATTGAGCTGTAGTGTTTTTATTTAATTTTTATTGTACTTTTTTATCTTATTAGACTTATATTTTCGGATGGGCTCTGCTTTAATAGATTTTTCCTTTATTTTTGGGTCAAGCTCTTTCAGTTTTCGGGCCCAACCCGTGTACCTTAAGTCCAGGCCCCTTATTCCCTTAAACGGCGCCGCTTTGGTCCATGCCCCTTAGGGTTTCATTCTTTCTTCTTCCTCCTGCTGGCGCCGACCGCTTCTCCTCCATTATTATTTTTTCTTCCTCTGTTTTCTGTGTGTTGCTGCTGCTGCTTCTCTCCGGTTCTTCTTCCTCTCATTTTCGAGCAATCAGCCGTGCGCGCCCAACTACCCAACCTCCACCGAAAGCCACAGCAGCCCAGCAACGCCGCACAGCTCTCCACACGGCAACAAACATGCTTGTTGCAAGTTGCTCCATTCTTCTTCTTCGTCTGGTATGGTTTTTTTTCTCTCTCTGTCTTTGATTTTCTTCTTCTTCTAATACGAAACCTTGCCTTCTCTTCTTATCTATTGTTTTATTTTTCATTTCTTTTTTCTCCATTTGCAGGTCTGATGTGAGCCTCCATGCCTGCCTCGTTTTGTCTTCGTCGTTCCCTTATCATTTCCGAATGCAAGCTTGTGAAACTCCCTTTGTATTTCCACTTTTTCTTCCCCAAATTCGGCTGCCTTGAGTTCAGTTTTGCTCTATTTTTCAGCCCCTAAACCGTGAGCTTCATTTGATTTGCTTGGTTCTGGGCTGTGATTTTGAGCAACGTTTGCTCTGATTTTGAGCAACCAAACAGAGGCTTTGAGGAGGTGAGGCTGCGACGGTGAAAATGGGTCTGGGTGGAGGTGAAGCTTGGCTTCGGTCTAGGTTGAGCTTGGTGGCAGCAACTTTCGGTTTGCCTTTTGGTTTGAGTAGGCCACATGCCGCCACAAGCGTGAAGCTCTACAACGGAGCAACTACCAAGCGTATGATCTTGAACGGACAGCTTTGCACAAAAAAAAAATTAACACGGAAACGGAATTAGAAAGTACTGTTCATTACTGTAGCTATGTTATAGCCACTTATTATTATAGATAGATTTATACATTTATAATCATTTAAACTTTCTATTATATTCATTTACTTTCAACTATCTACACTTTTAATCATAGTCATATTTAATATAATTTTAAATAATAATTTAAATAGTTATGGAAATAAAAAAATTATTTATAAAAATATTATCATACCCACAAAACAATTATTTAAATTTTTGTTTAAAATAATCATTAGAGTAATAATTAAAAAAAATCAAAAAAAAATATTGAATGGTTAAATTTGTAAATATAAGAAAAAAATAATTAATAAAAAATAATACAGAAATATTATTTTAATATAATAGAGAAATAATAGAGAATGAGATATTAGAGGTTTTTGAAAAATGAGAAAAATTTGGATAATAATTTTCTAAAATATCATTTTTAGCTAAATTATACATAATTTTATGGAAAAATTAATATGAATGCCTTTATAAGATTACTTTTTTGTCATTTTTTCAAACTTGTCTGTTTTGCTTTTTGTTAGATTTTCATTTTTTTTTTCCCATCATTTACACCACTTATATGTTGCTATAAAATTAATTTTAAATATTATTTTTATAAATATTTTCTTCTAATCATTTAAACTTTGTATTATATTTATTTACTTCCAATTATCTACACTTTTTATCATAGTCATATTTATGATTGTTTTAAACAATAATTTTAAAAATAAATTAAATAATTATGGAAATATAAAGAATATAATTATAAAAATATTATCATACCCACAAAAATTTACTAAAATATTCACTAAAATAACAATTCAAAAAATAAGAAAAAATATTGAGTTGTTAAATTTGTACATATAAGTTAAAAATAATAAATAAAAAAATTAGAGAAATATTATTTTAATAGAATAGATAAAGAATACAGAATAAAATGTTACAGTTTTTTAAAAAATAAGTAAAATTTGGTAAAACTTACAAAACTTTTACGAAATCTCGTTTCTAGGTAAATTATAAATAAATTTATGGGAAACTTAATGTAAATGTTCTTATAAAATTACTTTTTTGTTATTCTGTCAAAATTTTTTTTTTTTTTTTTTGCCTTTTTTTTTTTTTTGCCTTTTTATTAGATAACTTAACTAATTTTTTTGCCTTTTTTTTCCCATAAACGTAATGTAAATGTTCTTATAATCATTTAAACTTTTTATTATATTTATTTACTTCTAATTATCTACAGTTTTTATTATACACATATTTATTATAATTTTAAAAATATTTTAAATATTTATGGAAATATAAAAAATTTATCATATCTAATTTTTTTTTAAATATTCAGTAAAGTAACATTTTAAAAAATAAGAAAAAATATTGAGTTCTTAAATTTATAAATAGAGGTAAAAAATTAATAATAAAACAATAATAGAGTAAAATAGATAAAGAATAATGAATGAAATGTTAGAGGTTTTAAAAAACTAAGTAAAATTTTCCAAAAAAAAATTTGGATAATTTCTTCTTTTGGTAAATTAAAGATAATTTTATGGGAAATCTAATTTTAATACTTTTATAATATTACTTTTCTGTTATTCTCTCAAATTTGTCTATTTTTTTTTTATCAGATTCTAGTTTTTTTCTTCATCATTTTGACCACCTATATATTAATATAAGATTGATTTCATATTTATTTTCTTCATTTTGTACATTTTGCTATTAAGTAAAATTGTTTTCCCTTATTCTTTTGACTTTTTAAAAGAATAGTTATAAAACTAAATATGAACTAAATTTATAAAACTAAATTTACTTGTAAAATGGGTGACTAAATTTATTCATGCTTTCCTTTTCCAATTGTAGTGCTATTTTTTTCTTTTTTCTTTTTTCTTTTTTACTTTTTATTTGTTTTAACACAGATGTAGTCAATTATTAGAGTAATCATTTATATTAATATTCAAAAAATCTTTGAAACATGAATAAACCTAATCTAAAACTCTTACACATAATAAAACAATGATATTGAGTAATATAAAGAAAAAAAAAATTGTAGATGTAGCTAAAAATACAAATATAATTTAATATACATATAAAATTGAATAATAAATATGAACATGACATTTCATTTATATATATGTCAATAATCCATAAAAATAGTCAATATGGTCAATTTATATAAAATAGAGTTTTAATATTGGTTCTTTTGGATTAATTTTCAACTTTACGATTGATGTACAAATAAACTCAAAATGAAAGAACAAGAATAGAAAACTACAAGGATGTTTAAATTTATAAAACTAAATTTACTTGCAGAATGGGTAACTAAATCTTTTCATGCTTTTCATTTCCAATTGTAGTGCTATTTTTGTCTTCTTTATGTTTTACTTTTTATTTGTTTCAACACAAATGTAATCAATTATTAGAGTAGTCATTTATTTCAATATTTAAAAAATCTTTGAAACATGAATAAACCCAATCTAAAACTCTTACATATAATAAAACAATGATATTAAGTAATATAAAGAAAAAAAAATTGTAGATGTAGCTAAAAATACAAATATAATTTAATATACATATAAAATTGAATAATAAATAAGAACATAACATTTCATTTTTATATATGCCAATAATCAATAAAAATAGTCAATATGGTCAATTTATATAAATATTAACATTGATTAGTTTAAATATGGTCAATTGTATTGAGTAATATAAAATAGAGTAAAAAATTTACATGTAACTTAAGAAAAATAGATTTTAAAATATATAAAAAATTCATACCAGCAAATGACAAGTTATCATTTTATTTGTGTACACAAAAAAATAAAAAAATAAGAACAAAACAAATTAAAATATACATATTTATTAAAAATACACATCAACAACCAACAAACTTATTTAGGAAAAAAAAATAAATTGCTGTAAAAAAATAAAATAAAACAAAATTGATTCAAGTTAGGAATAAATTGTTCAAATTTTTAAAGATATGTTATATTTTGTAAAAAAAAAAAAAAATCAAAGAAAGAAAAAATATATAAAAACATAACAATAAAAATAATGACTAAATTTGTTTATATTATTTAAAAATATAATAATAGAAAAAATTATATGCTTTAATTTTTTAAAAATTAATATTCTTCTTTCAACTAATAACGTCTTCTTCTTTTTTTAGTTTTAATTTCTTGTATTTTTTTTTTGTTAAAAATAGTGGCTATTTTGTCATAAAAAGGATTAAAATTCATCTAATAATATATTATATCGGCAACAAATATAATATTGGAATTCTCATTTTAAATAATATATATAATGTAATATACAAATATATAATATATAAATCTTATCTATATCTATATCTATAGTGATAATATAAGCGCGAATCCGCGATGTACAATGTTAGGAACAGTAGCTCTTTTTTTCACCTTTTTTTTTTTGTTTTTTCCGTCCAATATTTTTTTCCCATTTTACCCTTCACTTTATTTGGCAATTACGGCAGTTTACGTTTTAGTTTTACTTTGATGTATCTAAAGTTATTAAATTACTTTGTTTTGGTGATTTCATTTGTATAAATGAATTTTACATTATTTTACATCTTTAAACAAATATATTCTGATTAAAAAAATTCTAATATATTATTTGTTGTCAAAAATAGGAGCTATCTTGTCAACAAGACGATCAAAATTCAGATCACATTATAATCCTTTGGTAAGAAATTTGTAAGTGTTCATTTGTTTTATGAATATTAAATATTTATTTTTTGTTCAATTACATATTTAATCGTACATATTTCTTCAAAATAAAAAATAAAAAAATCTAATGTACTATTTGTTGTCAAAAATAAGGGCTTTCTTGTCAATAAAAAAAATCAAAATTCAAATCACATTACTCTTAAATATTTTTTATTTTACCTTTTGCTAAAATATTGCAAAAATCTATTTATCATATTTTGACTTTTATTTTTTAATAAACAAATGCTATGAAATTTTTAAAAATATAACAAATTTATTACATATTGGTATATCTTTCTTTTATGTAAAATCATTGTATATACAAAAATTAAATATGTATATACCATATTTAGACATTAAAAATTCTATAGTGATTTTAAAAATAATACCATATTTAGACATTGATTTCTATATAAATTTGAATTTATCAAGCTATAAAATTTATAGCTATAAATTCAAAAAAAAAATTTACGATCAATTCTTTAACTGTAAATATTTGTAAAATAAAACATTATAATTTTATATTATTTCTGATTTAAACTGTTTAGATTTTATTTTTATTAAATTTAACTATTTAAAATAAATGTATGAATTAAAAAAATTAAATTAAATACAAACTTAATATATAATATAAATTTTTATCACTTCTTTTATATAATTCATTAATTAAAAATTTCAAAAGAAATTCTTAAAAAAACATTTGAATGTTATCAGTTGTATCCCTCATCAAAATTAATTGCAACAAATTAAAACTTTTTCATCTCTTTAAAAATTTTAAATAAAAATATTTGTTTTTGAAAATAGATATTACATTTTCAAGTAAAAAATCTGAAGTTAACAAATATCGTGCTAGCTAAAGAAATTGTAAGTATTTTTTTCCTTATATACTACAAATTCTTTACTTTATTCAATTCATGCTTAAAACTATATCTTTACAAAAACATAAAAAATTTATTTACAAAAATTTATTATTTTGATTGTAACAATAAAACGTTAATTTTTTTGCTTAAAAAGTTTGATTAAATTTCAAATAAAATTTATCAGATTTATTTTAGTGGTTTCATTTCTATAAATGAAATTTACATTACTTTAGATTTTTAAAAAAATATATTCTTATTAAATAAATTCTAATGTATTATTTATGTTATTTCTGATTTAAACTGTTTAGATTTTATTTTAAATAATTTAACCATTTAAAATAAATGTATGAATTAAAAAAATTAAAATAAATACAAACTTAATATATAATATAAATTTTTATCACTTCTTTTATATAATTCATTAATTAAAAATTCCAAAAGAAATTCTTAAAAAAAATTTGAATGTCATTAACATTTTAAATTTGATATTATAATAACAAATGAGTATTCTTACTATTGCATATCAACTAAACATCAAGTTCTTACAATTTCGTTTATCAATTGTATTATTTTTGTGTTTACAAATAATTATTATGATATCTCTCATCAAAATTAATTGCAACAAATTAAAACATTTTCATCTCTTTAAAAATTTTAAAAAATATATTTATTCTTAAAAATAACATACATTTTTCTTTTTTAAAAATAGGGATTACATTTTCAAGTAAAAGATCTGAAGTCAACAAATATCCTGCTAGCTAAAGAAATTGTAAGTATTTTTTTCCCTTATATATTACAAATTATTTCATTTGTTCAATCCATGCTTAAAACTATATCTTTATTTAGCAAGTAATGTTTTATTCAATAAAGTATATAATATAAATAAATATATTTATTATACTTTCTTTTCTGTTCCAATTAATAAACTTTTTGAGAAAGTTAAATTGCATCATTATTTAAATATTTTACATTAGATTGTAATTATTGCTTGATGTACTTTTTATTTTATGTCAATTTAAAATTTTGAACTTATAATTTACTTTATTAACATATTGAATGATAAAATTTTATTATTTAATTTCAAAATCTTTACTTCAGGAAATAATTAAATAAAATTCGGCTTCAAAAACAATTAATAAAAAAAATGTCATCTAAAGATCTTCTACAAAACAAAAAAGATCAATTGCAACAAAGAACAACAAAAAGACATGCTCAGAAACAAGTTTCAAAAAGAAGTATGATTGATTTTCAAGATTCAATGCCATCTGATATTGATCAAATGATTACATCAATCGATGATACATCAGATGATCATCTCCAACCTAATAGCAATATTGAAAACTCTAATATTCAGCAATGTCATGGAAAGAGGTCCAGAATTTCTCGCCGTAATTTTAATATTCTTGGAATGACCTCCTCAGAAGAGCGTAGCATATGTCCAGATGTTCATATCCTTGGTAAAAATTCAGAAGAATCTACACAATTAAATATTTCATACAGTTCTTCTACTGGCTCAAGTTCTTCTGTAAATTTGTCGAGAGGAAAATCAACAAATACACCAACAGAGACAAGTCAACTTTCTGAACAACTTATGGTCCATCAGGTTTAGTAACTTTTATTTTTTCCCATAATATATTTTATTTATTTACTCTCTTTCAATAATTATTTTTTGTCTAAAATAGGCTCTTCCTGTTGATCAATCACAATCAAGTCCTCAAAAAAATCTGCGAACACATACTTTGGGTAAGAACTAAAAATAAAATCAATTATTTAATAACATTATATTTTATTCTTATTTATATTTAAAATATTGATTCAAAAAAAAATTATTTAATTATTTCTAATGAAATTTCTTATATTTGTTTTTCCTTTACCCCAACTCAATAGGCACATTACGTCGTCATAATGTTGTACATAGACAAATATTATAAAATGTTCCAATTGAAGCAAATTATTTACCAAATGTGCCACATTGTAAGCATTGCAAAGCGAAAAGATTCTTTCATGAAACAAACAGTTTCTGCTGTGCTGACGGATCAATCTCTTTGGTTACAAATGATGTTCCAGATCAACTCTATAATTTGTTTGTTTCAAATGCTGCTGAATCTACACAATTTCGAACATATGTTTGAACGTACAACAACAAATTTGCTTTCACATCTTTTGAAGTTAAATTTGACAGAAATTTATGTCGAAAAAACAGAGGAATATATACATTTCGAGCTCAAGGTCAAATTTATCACTATCTCCCTGATTTGATTCCTTCAGATGGTCAACCTTCTAATTTGCAGCTATATTCCTATGACATTGAACATGAATTTGAGAATCGCATTGTTGACTCAATCAGAATAGATCCTTCTATTATTGCCCAACTTATGGATCTCTTTCGTGTAAATCCATATTCAACATTTTTTTGATCTATTGGTGATTTACCAAATTTGGAATATCAAAAAATCTGTATAAAATCAGATCCTGGTTTAGATCAACGGGTGTTTAATGCCCCAACATCATCAGAAGTTGCAGCTATTTGGGTTGAAAATGATGATTCAGAACATTTAACACCTCGTGATATTTTCGTATTTAACCATATTGGCGGGAGTCATTTAGTTCAATATTATTTTGGATGTTATGATCCGCTTCAATATCCTTTACTGTTTCCTCTCGAAGATATTGGATGGCACCAAGGCATACAAAGAATTAACAAAAGAACTGCATCTATATCTACCAATAATTGCACAACTCAATTAATTGATCCTCATCAATCAACATCAGCAGAAGAATTACTCAGAAGAGAACAACAAGGTTAAATTTTCTATGCTATCTTTTTTATACAACTTATTATTAATATATTTGGTATGTATTTTTCTAAATAATTTTTTATTACTTTTGTAGTTTTAAAGAAAAAGAGAAAAGATCCCATTGTTTCTTGCCGTGAATATTACTGTTACAAGTTACAAATCAGAGAAAATATGAAATCTATTCTTCTAATCTCTGGCCGACTTCTTCAACAATTTGTTGTTGACATGTATGTCAAGATAGAGACTTCAAGGTTAGATTATTTTCGTTACAATCAACAACATATTCGATCTGAATTATATCAAGGCATTGTTGATAGCATTAATCTTGGAGAAACAAGCGCTTCAAGAATTGGCAAACGTATAATTTTGCCTTCATCTTTTATTGGAGGCCCAAGAGATATGCAAAAAAGATATTTAGAAGCAATGACTTTAGTTCAACGATATGGCAAACCAGATATTTTTTTGACAATGACATGCAATCTAAACTGGAAAGAGATCTCAACTCAATTGTTACCACATGAGGAAACCCAAAATCGACCTGACTTAATTGCTCAAATCTTTAGAGCAAAATTAGAAGATCTGAAGTATCAACTATTCAAACGAGAAATATTTGGAAAAATCTCAGCATATGTTTATGTTATTGAGCACCAAAAAAGAGGACTTCCACATGCCCATTTCCTAATTATATTGCGTCAAGATTGGAAATTATATGCACCAGAATCTTTTGATGAGATCCTATCTGCTGAATTACCTGACAAAGACAACAACTTACATCTCTATACAGCTGTTGTTAAGCATATGATGCATGGCCTGTGTGGAGTTCTAAATCCAACAAATGTATGCATGAAAAAAAATAGTTGTTGCAAAAATAATTACCCAAAACAGTTTGTCTCAAACACTGTTGTTGGAAATGATTGCTTCCCAATATATAAACGCTGCAACAATGGAAGAACAGCCAAAATCAGAGGACATGATTTAGATAATCGTTGGGTTGTTCCATATAACCCTTATTTACTTACAATGTTTGACTGTCATATTAATGTTGAGATATGTTCTACAATAAAAGCTGTCAAGTATCTCTACAAATACATTTATAAAGGCTATAATCGTGTTGCCTTTAATCTGGTTTCTGAACAAAGCACTCAACAGATTGATGAAATTGAGCGATTTCAATCAGCTCGATGGATTGCTCCACCAAAGGCTATGTGGAGAATATTTGGGTTTATTATCAATGAGGTTCATCCAGCAGTCTATAGCTTACATTTACATCTTAAAAATCAACACTAGGTTACTTTCCGTGCACATGAAAACTTAACTAATGTGATGAACTCTGACTTTTCAGCAAAATCAATGCTAACTGAATTTTTCGCAACAAATCAAGTTGATCAGAATGCCAGAAAATTGTTGTATAAAGAATTTCCTGAATTTTATGTTTGGAGCTAACAATACAAAATGTGGACTATTCGGAAAAAACAAGTTGTGATAGGTCGAATTGTTACAGCAAATCTTTTTGAAGGAGAAAGGTATTATCTGCGAATGTTATTAAATCATATAAGAGGTCCTTTATCATTTGATCATCTCAAAACTGTAAATGGTATCTTGGCCCCCACATTTCGTGAAGCTGCAACTATGTATGGTTTATTACAGAGAGATGACAGTTTAGAAGAATGCTTATATGAAACATCTCTTTACCAAATGCCTTTCAGTTTAAGAAGACTATTTGCAACAATTTTGGTTTACTGTAATCCTACAAATCCAAGAGATCTTTGGGAGCGCTTTGAACAAGATATGTCTGCTGATTTTCAATTAGTTGAAAGTTCTTCATCAACTGTTAGAACTGAAACTTTACGCTCCATCTCCACAATATTTGAATCAATGGGTAGAAACATCAATTCGTTCCATCTCATCGACCAAAACATTGATTTTGATCAAGATGAGTTTTTGTTTAGAGAAATTGATGATGAATTAGTTATTCCAATTCCAGAAGAAGATCTTCATGCATCAACACTGCTTAATTGCGAACAACAAAATGCTTATAATTCTATCTTACAAAAAGTTTTGTCAAATGAAGCTGCCATATTCTTTATTGATGGTCCTGGTGGAACAGGAAAAACATTTTTATACAAAGCACTCCTTGCTACAATAAGAACAAAGCAATTAATTGCTCTTGCAACTGCTTCATCTGGTGTAGCTGCATCAATCTTACCTGGAGGTCGAACTGCACATTCACGATTCAAAATTCCACTAGATACCAACAAAAATCTCATATGTAGTGTCAGCAAACAAAGTGGACTTGCAAGACTACTACAAAAAGTAAAGTTGATCATATGGGATGAAGCTCCTATGTCAAGAAAAGAATCTATAGAAGCATTGGATAAAATGTTAAAGGACATTAATGATTCAGAATTATCTTTTGGTGGAAAAGTTATTGTATTTGCTGGAGATTTTCGTTAGATTCTACCTGTGGTCCCAAAAGGAACAAGACAACAACAGATTGATGCCAGCTTAGTTTCTTCCTACCTATGGCCAAAATTGACAAAAATTCGTTTGACTGAAAATATGCGTGCAAGATTAGATCCAGAGTTTTCAAAATACATATTGGATTTAGGGAATGGGTTACCACCAATCACAATTAATGAACACGTCAGAATTCCTGCAGTCATGTTAATTCCATATGAAAATGATGCTGCTTCTTTGGATCATTTGGTGGATACTGTTTTTCAAAATATTTCTGATTATTCAGCAAATATTTCAAGAATCGAGCTATATTGACACCAAAAAATAGTTATGTTGATGAAATAAACACTTTGTTGATTCAGAGATTTCTTGGAGAAAACAATATTACAGTTTTGATGAAACAATCGACGCATCTGAACAAGCAGTCATGGAAGATTTCTTACACACTTTAACACCGAATGGACTTCCTCCACATGAATTATTGTTGAAACAAAACTGTCCAATCATGTTATTGAGAAACATCAATCCTTCAGAAGGACTATGCAATGGAACACGACTAATCTGTCGCAATTTTGATCGTAACGTTATTCATGCAGAAATTGCAGTTGGTCATCACAGTGGCAAAAAGGTTTTTATTCCAAGAATTCCATTTTTACCAAATCCTGATGAAAACAGTGGTTTCCCATTCAAACGAACTCAATTCCCTGTTAAACTAAGCTTTGCAATGAGTATAAACAAGTCACAAGGACAGACATTAGATTTTGTTGGGATATACTTACCACATCCAGTTTTCTCACATGGACAATTATATGTAGCTTTATCAAGAACTAAGACTATTTCTGCAATCAAGATTTTGATACGACCAATCTCAACTAATGAGCCAGAAAAAAACTGCACAAAAAATATTGTCTACACAGACTTATTAACATTGGCCTCCTCTGATTGATGTTACATAGGTAACAAATTTTATTTTTTTATATTTAATTTTAACTGCTATAAATAAATTAGAAATTTCCTACAAATTTTTTTTTTATATATTTCCAATATTCTATTAATTTATTCTTGTTAACTAATTAATACATATAAGTTTTATATTAGTTTTTATTTTACAATTTAATTAATTCCATTTCTTTCCTTATATATATATTGACTTCATTTCTTTTTGTCTTATCAGTTTTCAAAATGTGGATCGCTTATACATCAATTAAAGATATTACTCCAAAGACAAGGGACTGGAAAATCAAAATGCTCGTGGTTGAAAAATCCCCCAAACGAATTGGGCAACACTCATCAGTAAAATACCAAAATCTAATGTTGGTAGATGAACAGGTACAATATTTTTTTCTTTACTTACAATTTATTCTACAAATATACCTATATATATATATATATACTTTATATAACATATCTTACACATTCTATGTAATTACATTTACTTGTAAAATTTTTTTACTTTTTTTTTAAAAACAAATTCCTTACTGATTATAAAAACTAACAACCTATACTTTCTTATATAATATAGGGAAATCGTCTGCAAGCAACAATATTTGGAAATGATATTTATTCAAGAGAAGACTCTCTACAGATGTTTCGATCCTATTATATTATAAACGCATATGTCAAGCTACTGGATCCTAAATATCAAACTGAGTCGCATCAATACCAATGGATTATAAATGCAAAAACAATCATCGAAGAGATACCAGAAAATGAACAACAAGTAGAAATACCAAAGTACAAACTCATTCCCATTAACGAGTTGGATGCTTATAAGGATTCAATTGCAGAAATAGGTAAATTATTATCATTTTTTTAATTCTTTTTTTTCCTAAACAACTAATAATTTCAATATTTTTAATCAGATCTCTTAGCAGTTGCTCTTCACATCAAACCTCCAAAAGAAATAACATTAACAAATGGACCAGTTACTCTTCAAGAGATCTATGTTATAGATCAAAGGTAAATTTTTCCCCCTTTTTAATTTTTTAAAATTATTTTATAAATTCTTTTTAATTTTCTCCTTTCATATCACGTAGCTTCAATCCTATCTCGTTGACTATGTGGGGTCGTTTTGTTCAAGATGAATGCAAAAAAATTTCTGAAATAATCGAAACAAAACCAATTCTACTTGCAACAAAGTTCAAAGTTCGTTCTTACAATGGTAATTCTAATCATTCAAGTTCTTAATTCTTATTTTAAATCTTATATTTTTTAATTAACAATTATTTATATTAATGAAACAGGACTATCTCTTTCACTCGACCAGCAAGTGCATTTACAATCAATCCTCTTATCCCCGAAGCAAAATCACTGCAAAGATGGTAATTCATATTAATTACACTATTTTTTATTAACACATCTATTAAAAATGTTCCAATTATAATTTATTTTTTTCTTTTTTTAAGGATTGCAATCAATGATTCAAGACTTGAAGTCATAATTGCAAAATCGTTAAAATACTCATATACATCTTTATCGTCAGTTGGTATTCGACAAATAACAAAAAATTGTGATGTTGCTGCATTACTAAAAAGTTTGCAACCAATGGAGGTAAATTATTTTTCTTAACATCATATTTATATTTATATTCCTTCTCATTAAATAAAATATTTTTCTTAATATAATATAGAAAGCAAAATTCTTAATCAAGGCAAAGATAAATATCATAAATTTGCGCCAAATCTTCTTCTATATGTCATGCATCAATTGTAACAAAGGAACTGGGCATGACCATAATGAAAGTTTTCTCTGTTATCACTGCAAACATCAAAGTGTTGCTGAACCACGGTACACATTTTTTTAACTTCAATAGTTAACAAATCATTTCAAAATTATTCACCTATTAATTTTACCAATACTAACAAAAAATAATACTTTTATTATTTACAGTTGTCGAGCATATGTTGAAGTTGACGACGGGACAGGAAAATTAGCAGCTGTTATGTTTGGTGAACTTGCAGAAAAAGCATTAGGTCATTCAGCTATTGATTTCATGAATCATACTGGAGAGGTAACTTTATTCTTTTTAACAAAATTTTCAAATAAAATTATATATAAATTATTTTTACATTTATTAATTATCTAATCTCACTAAATATTTACTACACAGGAACATTTACCATTTATACAAAAAATGGCATCAGAAGCTTCAGAAAATCAGTGGATGATTCAACTTGCTGTAGACCCAAAAATATTCAACCAACAGAGACACAAAAACTTAAATGTTATCTCCATCGATCCTGTCCAATATGGACCTGAGCTTGAATGACAACTAGACAAAAAAACAAATCCATAACTCATTTTGTTGTTTATATCTGTATGCTGTAATATTTTTGCTGACAAATTTTTGTAACTTAACTAAACAGGTTAACAATACAACGAAGCAAACGTGCATCGCACGTTAGTCCTCAACTAGTATATATATATATTATTCATTTTCAAGAGTGTGGTCTCACTAAAATTAAATCAAAACTACATTTTGGAAAAATAATAAACTTATTAATATGGATCTCAAAGTTTTTTGTTATACAATATATATTAGGTTTTTTAATTAATATGGAATTCAAAATGAAAATACAAGAAAAATCAATTAAGGTTGGTATCTATATGGAAAATAATTGAGAGGTTTTATCCTCTAAACTTTATTGAGGAAAAAAAAAACTTATTTAAGATCTCAATTATAGTATTATATGATTAATGTGACACGAAAATATCTAAAATATAATGTATTTTATATTATATATGATATCTTTTATATATAATATATATAATTATGTATGAAATAATATATTATATTTTATAGCATAACATTTTAATCTTAAGCATGAATATTTATTTGATCATATGTTTTAAATATAAAATATATATTAAATACATTTTATTATCTAATAAATTCTCAATATATTTCTTTTGATAAATATATTAATAATACTAATATACTTAATATATTAAAATTGAAAAAAACCAGACCGAAACCGGTAAAACCGGATGTACTAGTTTAGCGGGGTAATCGGTGCTTAATCGATTTTTGAAAATGTAAAACTGGTACATACCAATTCGGTCCTAAATTTTATGTAAAACCGGACCGAGCCGGAACGGTTACACCCTTAATTAATAGTTATGGTTTTATAATTTTTGAATCTCAATATGTCACACATTAAAATTAAAATTTTGCCCCCTTAGAAAAATTGTTGGTTCTTCCATTAGGGTCGTCGATCAGCTTTGTATGTTCAAAATTGAGAAGAAAACTGCAACCCATTTTCAGTACTTGGTAAGTAACATGTTTAATATTTGACTTCAAAACTCAAGATCAAGAATAAAAACAATCAAAGTCATGGCCATTTTTTTCAGTAATGTTTCGTCGAACCCACCACTAACATTCCTCAAAGTTGACAGCTTGTTTGATCTCCATGTCCGGATATCTCATCCCCCTCGCCAGCCACCCTCAGTACTAGTCACTGCTCTCCTTAAATTTCTTTTTATTTATATTGCTCTTTTCTTTCATGAACATGTACGTAGTTATGTTTTTATAAGTTTATGCAGTTAATTGGACAATGAGTTGAGATAAGTTGAATTGAAATGAAATTTAAAAGTTAAATAGAATATTGTTAAAATGTTATTTTTTAATATTATTATTATTTTAGGATTTGAAAAAATTGAATTATTTATTATATTTTGTGTAGAAATATAAGATAATTGTAATGATAAAATGAAATACTTTCACTATACAAATGGAGGTTTTCCTTTCCAAAATAGTTTTTAATTAGTTCTATTACTTATCTCAACCCATTTCAAAACAATCATTAATAATGAAATATTACTTTTTCAACTTTCCAAGTAAAAGAATATTGGATTGTACGTAATAGTTTTGCTACGCACAAGTAAAGTTACGTATTAGTCTGCGTATTAATACTGATTTATTCATATTCAAAATTTAAATTGACACTATTTTTAATCAAATCTACTCTTTAATCAATCACATTAAATTAGTATACATATTAGTGCGTAGTTATACTTGTAACTAAATTTTTCCTATACATAATTCATACTTATCACGCTATCTATCTTATATTATATTATGGTCAAAGACTCGAATAAATCATTTTTCCTTCTTTGCTTTGTGTATATTGTACGATGCAACAAGTCAAACTAATAGATATGGCTATTGCGATGTACGTGTTGTTAGCTGTTTAATTAGGTACTTTTGAATCTTAATTATTTTAATTGTAATGTCACTCAAATGCGTCGTAACAAATTAGATGATAATCAACAAAGAAGATTATACAATGCAATGGGTTAATTGTCGATGTACTAATTTTGAAATAGCCGGCCTATTTGTCAATGCTAACTTTTAATGCGATACTCATCATGATCTCGATCGGTGTCAAGGCAACTGTACACTGTAATGTCACTCAAATGCGTCGTCGTAACAAATTAGATGCTATATTGTACGTAGATATGTTAGCAGCTATATCGATCATAGTACTGTTGTACGTTTCAAAGCAAAACTATTACAACCTTCCACACCCATGTGTATATGTGGCTAGCTTTTTTTATAACATTCCCAATAAATGATGTAAAATACAGTTATCTGTAAAATATGATAAAAACAGCTTGTTTAAAAATGAGCTACAATGAATCGATATTGTATTTCATCTTTATTTTCCATTTTATTATAATAATCCCGCTACATCTAAAAGATACCATTTAAACATGCAAAATATTTTTAATTCGTTTCTGAAAATGCCTATTTCCCTCTCTAGTCTTGCGGCCCAGAAAGAAGATTATACAATGCAATGGGTTAATTGTCGAGGTACTAATTTTTCAATTGCCGGCCTATTTGTCAATGCAAACTTTTAATGCGATACCGATCATCATCATGACCCAGGTGTTAAGGCAACTGTACATGAGAAGAAAGAAAGAAGTATTTATTTTTTTAACAGCCTTGAAGAGCGCGTAGGCGGTGCCACAGGCCTAGGTCCCCACTCCCAGCAGGGAAATTGGATATTGGTTTGAAGGATACCGGATAGATCAACCTACTAAAAATTCACGTTCCACAAAAGCCAGTAACTTAGAAGAGGCTTGGATTGGAGGAACTATTCGGATCAAAAGGTCTGAGATATCGAAAGAGACCTATTATATTACAAAAGTCTAGAGGGCAGATCCAAGGGCTGCAATGGGATAAGGAAGAAGAGTCTAAGAGAAGATGTGCCTCTCGCCATCTTTCACATTCCCACTGTAACTCGCTCAATAGCAAGCCCAGGGATGGATGCATTGCAGTCGTCAATGGAAGCACGACAAGCAGAAGCAGAGGAAAGATTAAGAAAGGCCCTATAAGCTATGGAAGTCTTGCGAAAAGAGAACGACGACTTGAGACAGAAAAATGCCAACTCTAATAATATCGATACGCCCGCTCACAGTGAGCAAGATAAGGGAGAGGCACATTGCAATACCAAAGCGGATACAGGGCTGGCAGAAAAAGAAAGAATGCATGACAAGTTGAAGGAACTAGCTGGAAAATATGAGGAGATGGCAAAAAAGATGGGGGGCTATTCCTTAGTAGACAGCCTGCTGCATCAGACAGATCTACCATACAACACACGGATTATGGCCATGCCGCTCCTGCCAAAATTTAAGGTTCCTCAAGTAGATATGTATGATAGGTCCAAAGACCCAGTAGATCATCTGGAGAACTTTAAAACTCATATCACGCTCCACAGTTTCCCTAAATAGATTGCGTGCCGAGCTTTCCCTTTGACTTTAAAAGGGACAGCTAGGGGATGGTATAGGACCCTCAAACCAAAATCAATAGACAGCTTCGAAGAGTTGGCAAAATAGTTCCTGACCCAGGTCATGCCTAGCAGGAGGTGTCGGCACCCAGCCGCCTACCTACTGACTTTCAAAAAAAAGGAGGATGAGAATTTGAAGGCCAACCTGGCTCGTTTCAACAAGGAACGCTTGACAACAGATGACCAAGATGAAAATATCACTCTGGCCATCCTTTTGGGAGGAGTATGGCCACGCAGTCCTTTTATAGTAGAGTTGGCCCGAAGGACTCCTTCCACCCTCAGAGAATTCATGGACATGGCCGATGACTTTGTTAACGCGGAAGACATCCTGCAAGCATTAGTGGATCCTGGTAAGGAAGATAGGGGCACCGAGCGAAGAAATGGGCAGGTTGAAAAAAAATCTAAGGCAAGTAGGAGAGAAAGAGTGCGGGAGAGGGGGTCAGATCACAGTCCTAGGCTGATACACAATAATCTACGCATATGAGAGGAAGGGAAGGAAAAAGGAGACCGTCACCCTACCGGGACGGGAAGTCGATACTGCAAATATCACCAAACAAGCTCACACTGGACTGAAGACTGCACGACCATGAAGAAAAGAGTAGCGGAATTAGCAAAGACCGGTGAGTTTGAAAGGATGGTCGCAGAATGGGACACAGGTCCCACCGGCGGATAGGGAAGCCCCAAAACAGCTGCTGATAGAGCACCGGGATATCTTCGCATAGAGCCACAAAGAGATTCCTGGCATAGATAATGATGTCACTGAACACTGCTTAGGCCTAGACCCAACACACAAAGCAGTATGACAGAAAAGGAGATCATTCAGTATAGAAAAGTATGCCGCTATTAACGAAGAGGTGGAAAGATTTCTCGCAGCTGGTTTCATCAGGAAGCCAATTATCCTGAGTGGTTATCCAACGTAGTTATGGTAAAAAATGCGAATAGGAAATGGAGGATGTGCGTAGATTTTACAGATCTAAACAAAGCTTGTCCCAAGGATAGCTTCCCATTACCACGCATCGACGTCATTGTAGACACAACAGCGGGGTGTCATATGTTGAGCTTCATGGACGCATACTTAGGTTACAATCAAATACAGATGAACGCAACGGACAAGGAGAAAACATCATTCATCACAGACCGAGGGTTGTATTGCTACCAAGTTATGCCTTTCGGTTTGAAGAATGCAAGGGTGACCTACCAAAGGTTAGTAAATTGAATGTTTAAGGAACAGATTGGGAGATCTATGGAGGTATCTGTGGATGACTTGTTGATAAAAATTAAGGAACCTGCCGAACACCTTACGGATTTGCAAATGGCATTTGAGATCTTTCGCCACTATAAAATGAGGTTGAAAACAGCAAAGTGTGTTTTCGGTGTCCAGTTGGGAAAGTTCCTGGGCTTCATTGTATCCGAGAAAGGAATCGAGGCTTCTCCAGATAAGATAAAAGTCATACTCAACATGAAGCCGCCAAAGAACCTGAACGAGACCCAACGGTTGGCGGGTAGAGTGGCCGTCTTGGGAAGATTCATAGCCAGATCAACAGATAAGTGCCACCCTTTTTTCCAAGTACTGCAGAAGGTACATCCTTGGAATGAACAATGTGACGAAGCGTTCAAAAAATTAAAGGTAAATCTGGCCAGTTAGCTCCTATTGAAACAACCAGAGCAGGGTGACGTACGTTATGCATATTTAGCAGTTTCCCCGCATGCTGTATCCGTCGTCCTAGTAAAAGAGGAGGAGGCCACCCAACATCCGGTATATTACCTAAGTCGAGCACTCAGAGGGACTGAAGCAAGGTACCCTTGAATTGAACTGTTGGCTTTCGCTCTAATAATGGCAGCCAGAAAGCTCTGACCTTACTTCCAAGCCCACACAGTAAGAGTACTCACGTAGACCCCTTAGCAATAGTCCTGAAAAAACCAGACAGCACAGGCCGATTGATAGGTTGGTCGATTGAGTTGAGTGAGTTCAATTTGGAGTACGAACCAAGGAAGGTTGTCAAAGGCCAAATGCTGGCAGATTTTGTGGCAAAATTCTTGGAATTTCCCCAAGAAGAAATGATAGAACCATCGGAAAAGTCATGGGTACTATTCATAGACAGCTCATCTTGCCGAGAAGGCAGAGGCCTAGGAGTGCATTTATTGAGTCCTAACGAACAAGGACGGCACTACATGGTGAAGCTGGCATTCAAAGTAACAAACAACGAAGTAGAGTACGAAGCACTAACAGTAGGATTGTCTATGGCTGCACGAATGGGGGTGATCAAGATAGAAGCCAGGTCAGACTCGCAAGTAGTTGTAAATCAAGTGTTGGGCCTATATGCTACGAAAGGCAAAAAATTAAAAAAAAAATATCTAGCAAAAGTCTGGGAAATCCACGACCTCTTCTCGTATTTCACCATAACTCAGATATCGAGGGTGGACAATGAGGTTGCAGACAAGTTGGCATGGGCGGTATCCAGGATAGAAGAGGTACATCTACCGTAGCAAGTAGAAAGGAGGGTTGTCAAAGTCCTAGCCGTTGGCATCAAAGTAGGCGTCTTAGGATCTAACACTCCAGAATGGGAGAGCAAAATTGTGGAATACTTAGAAGAAGGAAAATTGCCAGAAACAAAAGATGACGCAAGGAGGGTGAAGAAAAAGGTGACTAGATTCCAACTCATCGAGGGAGTTCTTTACAAAGGGGATTCTCAACCCCTTTACTACGGTGCATCTCCACACATGAAGCACAGTACGTCCTAGCAGAGATACACGAGGGGATATGTGGGAATAATTCCGAGGAAGAACTTTAGCCAGAAAAGTGGTCTGAGCGTGGTACTTTTGGCCCAATGCTTTAAGGGATGCACGAGAGTTCAGCAAGAAGTGTGTTAAGTGCCAAACGTATGCACCAATACCACACACCCCCCCTAAGGGGTTAACATCAGTAACAGTGCCATGGCCCTTCTCCCAATGGGGTATAGATTTGGTGGGACCCTTTCCACCAGGAAAAGGGGGAGTTAAATTTATGATAGTCGTAGTGGATTATTTCACAAAGTGGGCGGAAGCGGAACCACTGGCAACCATCATAAGCAAGAACATGACAAAGTTCTTATGGAAAAATATTGTTTGCAGGTTCGGAATCCCCCAAAGTATTATAACGGATAATGGGCTCCAGTTCGACTCAGACCACTACAAGGAGTGGTGCACGGAGTTGAAAATCAAGGCAAAGTACTCCTTCCCAGGCCATCCCCAAGCAAATGGTCAAGGTAAAGCAACAAACAAGGCGTTACTCTTAATCTTTAAGAAAAAAGTCGCGAAGAAAAAAGGGGACTGGGCAGACTAGTTGCCAGGTGTACTTTGGGCGTACGGATGTGAGGCAGTTGCCCCAATGGAAATAGGGTTACCAACCTACAGAACGAGCCATTTTTCAAGCACCCAACATGATAAAAAAAATAAAGGAATACCTCAACTTACTAGAGGAAGAAAGGGAGATGGCAGAAGCCCGGATGCTGCAACAAAAGACAAGAGCCGAGCAATATTTCAATAAAAGCGTAAGGCCTAGAACCTTTAAAGTGGGCGACCTGGTCCTAAAGAAGAACAGGGTGACTAACCAAGGCAAAGGGAAAATGGGACCACGATAGGAAAGTCCTCACCTAGTAGTGGCCAACAACAGACCTGGATCGTATCGGTTAAAAGACAGCCAAGGCAAAGAATTGCCACACCTATGAAACGCAGAGCACTTGAAAAATTTTTACCAGTAACTTTTGTAGTGTTCCCCTTTTTTTCTTTAAATTTTTTCAAAACTTACATTATCACTATTTATGAGCATAGTGTGCTTTATTATTATTTCTCTACAATGACAAGAGTTCCCATGGAAAAATATCGATCCAATGCAGGTCATGAAAAAAGGGCGCATAGGTCCTTAGACCACACCGACCCTAAACACCAAAGGCAAGTCTTAATAGCTTGCAGTGCCATGAAAAAAAGACGCGTAAGTCCTCAAACCACGCTAACCCTAAACACCAAAAGCAAGCCTTAGCAGATTGCGGTGCCATGAAAAGAAAGCGCGTAGGTCCTCAGACCAAGCCGACCCTAAACACCAGAAGCAAGCCTTAGCAGCTTGCGGTGCCATGAAAAAAGGGCGTGTAGGTCCTCAGACCAAGTCGACCCTAAACACTAGAGGCAAGCCATAGTAGCTTGCGGTGCCTTGAAAAATGGGCGCGTAGGTCCTTAGACCACGCCGACCCTAAACACCAAAGGCAAGCCTTAGCAGCTTGTGGTGCCATGAAAAAATGGCGCGTAGGTCTGCAGACCATGCCGACTCTAAACACCAAAGACAAGCCTTAGCAGCTTGCGGTTCTATGAAAAAAGGGCACGCAGGTCCTCAGACCACGCAGACTCTAAACACCGAAAGCAACTAGCTTACGGTGCCATGAAGGGTGGCGCACGGGTCCTCAAGACCCACTACCCTTGAACAACCTAACAAACCAAGGGCAACAACGGTAAACCTGCCCAACCACAAATAAAAGACCAAGAACAAAAGCGTGCAACAACAACATCAAAGCATGCAACGACAAAATTAACTGTCGTTCATCAAAACAAAAGAAAATCCATTATCACGAATGTGCAAAGTATAGAGATACAAAAAGAAGAAGACACAAGTTAAGGGGCATCATCAGGCGAAAACGCCCAGCGCACATTTATAAAAGCTTCAGGTATCTCCTTTCGCCCAAACTCTTCAACCTCACGGCGGGCGCTTTCCTCAAGATGGAAAAAATCCCGCTCAAGAAGCCTAAGATTGGTGGCTGGCACAGCCAGGAGATGGTTCCTCAATTTCAGAATACCACGACCATGCCCATAAGTAAAGGCCCGATCCCTTGTTGCAAGGACACGAGCCAACTGGGCACGAAGTCGTGCAATTTCCTCTTGAGCAGAAGTTAGCTCACCCGTCTTCTCAGCAAGCCTCTGTTGACTAACTCGAAGAGCTGAGTGTGCCTCATTTAGACCCTCTTAAGAACAGGCCAGGTCTCCCTAAAGAGAAGTCAACATCCCTTTGAAAGTTACAGCTTGGCTAAATCCCTATTAGATTGAATTAGGGTCATGGAAAATTCATCCTTAGGCTTGACCTTGTTTGCTAGGCAGATAGCGTCGCGTAGCTCCAGAAGTTCAGCCTCATGTATCTCAAGATCACCCTACAAAGAGTGAGAGTAACCTTCAGCCTTCTCTAGCAGGATTTCCAGCACATGCTTCTCCTCAGCTAAAACTGCTTGTTTAGCGCTATCAACCCGCCACTTCTCAGAGGCACGCCTAGCTATATAGCCTAGCTTGCGCCGCTCCTTGACCTCCTCCTCAAGTCAGGCACGATCGGCCACTATTCATGCAACCAGGTCATTGATGCCCTGCAAGAAGAAAAACAAATAACCAATTTGAGAAGAGGCTAAAAAATGAAAGGAGTATATAAAAAATGGGATGGATTGCGTAGTACCTCAGAGAGCCAGCCTCTCAAACGAGTGGCCATCTAGGCAACAGACTCAGCTTGGGAGCTAATAGCCGTTGAGGAACCACCACCACTAGCGACCTCCCCAACAATCTCACCGGAGCTTAAAGGTGAGGCTTCAACAGGCCTTGCAGACGAAGTCACTATCCTCCCAGATGAATCCCCCAAGCGCACAGGGGGCAGAGGGAGTGGCAGGAAAGCCAGATAGAGCTCACGAAGGCGAGAATCTTCCCTCAGAAAATTCTTCCACTCCTCCTCAATGAGGGAGTCAATGTCACTCCCAAAAGAAGAGGCATGAAGGGAAGGAAGAGAGAGTCCTGCCCCGCTGCCAACCGGTGAGGGGGTTCTTCCCCCAGAGATGGTAGCTGGTAGACTATTTAGGGTGATTTGCTGTGAACCAACCTCACCGCCTGAAGCATCCCTTGTTGTGTTAATCTGCTAAGCCTCCTGGGGTGGAGAGGCCCCTTCCGCCCCACTTGTGGGCAAGACGTCCGATGCCTCCTCTTGGCTACCTATTGGCAAAATGTGGCCGCATCTTCGTAGACACCACTAGAAGGAGGTATCGAACAAGCCCTCACCCCGGTAATGGAATCAAGGTTTAGGGCGGCCATAACTACGGCATCCACCTTGACCTGCCTCACTCATCCTTCCAGGATAGGAAACTAAAATGCAAGAATGGAGGTCGCGGAATGCTCCTGATAACTAAACCCAACTTGGAGGGAGGCGGCTAGGTCAAAAAGGGCCAAGTCGGCTGAACCCTCCACGTCTCTAAGGCCACTAGGACACGGTGGCGACGAGGACACCCGTGGAGAGGGAAGAACAGTGGTAGTTGGAGGGGTAGAAATATGGCCGAGCTCGCCCCCCGAGAATAAGACGATATCCTGTAGCCGAGGCAAATGAGGGCTCAGGGCTGGCTAGCTGAATGGGCATTTGAGATTGTACAACCTCCTGAGGCGTCTGGTCCTGGACACCCTCAGATGGCGCCAGGGTTTTCTATTGAGGAGGAGGAAGGGGATAAGAGTCTCTAGAAAGGATCCTTTTTCGTTGGCCGCCATCGTCGTTCTTTTTCTTGCTCCTTTTCTCTCTTTTCTCGGCGGCTTCATCTTTCTCTAGTGGTGATTTCTTTTCCCCCCTCTTTTTTGAATGAGATTTCTTTTCTTTAGAGTGATCATGCTTCGAAGTTTTCTCAAAGGGCTTCGGCATGGGAGGAGGAATGGTGGCCGAGATCATAAAGTCACGCCCTTGAAAATAAGATCGGTTGGGAGACATCAAGAACCAATCAATGTGGACGGATGTCAACAAGAGATTAGTGTGAAGCTCTTCAGAATTAGCCTCAGCCCAAGAACGGACAGTCTCAATTCGAGCCAGTTCGTGGCGTGACAAAGGTTGCATTCTGAGCCACAATTTCTTTTCGTCAGGAATGGGGCACCAGATTGATGCAATTGGAAAGTCCTGGAAGACATCTCTTGAGGTGGGGAACTACCAACCTTGACCAATGATAAAAAAGAACTTGGATGTCCATGCCTTAGCGTTCGAATAGCGAGTCTCAAACCGGGCCAGCGTCTGCCCATTATCCTTCTTGCGAAAGTTAACCACATTATCCTTGGCAGCCTCCCTCACATTATAAAACGCCAAAAGACATACTTTTTTTTGCCGTCTCCCGTATTTAGTGTCAAAAGGTTAGTTTTATTTGCACTATATGAAGCCGTGGCAAAAAGCAGTTTTATCCACAATTTTGAAACCGTGGGATATGAAGTCGTGGCAAAAGGACATATTTTTTCCACGAATACAATTTGTAACAAGAAGTTAGTATTCTCTATGAGCATATATCATGGGAAAAGAACTAGTGGGAAAAGGCCAATATATATATAATCATATATATATATATATATATATATTAATTAGACAATATTGATTTAATAACTGCAATATACATGGTGTAGGAGGAGTGATTCGGAATGTACATAGTGATCTTATTACTGCTTTCGTAGTTGATATGGGGTATGGTACTCCTCTATGATTGCGATTCAATGGATTAAGGACTTATGTTGTGGTCTTTGGTATACTTTGAAGATTTTTGGGAGGAAATTCTTTCTATTTTGGCAAGTTTGGATTTTACAATTTCACATGTTTATAGGCAAGGTAATGCTCCGGCAGACTTTTTGGCATGCATATTGGGTGCTAATGGTTGTAGCTACATTTGGAATAACTTTTTAGATCTTCCTTTTCTTCTAAAAGGCTTACTTAAAATGGGTTAGTCCGTTAGGTATTCCTTATTTGAGATTTTGATTTTGAAGTGTTTGTTGTTTTTATTTGTAGTGGTCATGTTATTTTATTTTAGTGCCCTTCTATCTACGGTTTTCCTCTCTCAAAAGTGAGGGAATCGTATATATATATATATATATGATATAGTTGTCTTCGATCTAGTTTTAGCGTACAATTGATCACAGATCACTTTAGCATACAATATACAATCCTAATTAATTTCTCACTTTTGGAGCGGGGAGGAAAGCTTGCCCTGTGGAAAGTTGGGGTTGGCCATGATGCACACTTCAGCGGTAGCCATGCATGGTTCAATGCTTTGATTGGAAAGTTGGAGGAGGTGGAAACGAGGTGGCCAAGGTAAAGATGGAAGTTCAGAAAGGCATTTTTATTCACTTGGCTCATCCATGCACTCATGGTATGTATTGTGAAATAAGCTAGGGTTAATTTGTTAAAGATATAAATTAATTAAATAATAAAAACTAAATCAACTCATGAATTTAATTTAGTTTTTGAAATAAGTGATGATCATTTCACAAGGTATCGAAGTGATGAAGGTCTTAAATTCAAACCCTAAGTACTTTATGCTTCACTCTATTTAATTAAATATTTCATATGAGAAAGTATAGTACGATATATATTAAAAAATATAATTATCTATTCTCATCTGCTTAAACTGTTAGAATAATTAATTAGTATTGGTGTTACTAGCTAAGTGTACCACATCAGTTAGTACATGTTATGTTAACTAATCCATGCAGCTTTAATTGACTAATCCATGCATGTGGTAATTAAACACAAGTACGTAGCCTTGTGGACGTGTTAGTGCTACGAGTACTATTTAATCTTCAAACTTTAATTTTTTGTGCCTTCCCTAACCAAAAATGTACATACTATACACAACACACGATTAATGTAGCAGTGCTGGCCAGGTTTATATAGTAGTACCGTGAAATAAGGGTAATTAGTTTTCTAAGATATAAATTACATAATAAAATTTAACTCTTTGATTAAATTTTTTGAATAAGTGGTGATTTCACATGCTATCAGAACAGAGGTCTTGAGTTCCAATGATCGTCATTTCTACCTTAGAAATTACTTCTTTAATATATTTCCAAACAAATGTAATATATTTGAAACTGCTTTAAGCATATGGTTACCTAATAATAAATAACTTTTTAATAGTATAACTTATTACTTAATATATAAATTATAAGCCCTAAAATTATAAGTTATATTTCCCACCACAATCCCAAATATGCACTAAGAAGTTAGACACTAGTTATTCTATATTAGTATAATTAAACACTAATGAATTAGTGATTATTAATAATAAATACTAAATTCTAACAATTAAATTTAGTGTTGAAAAAATTCTAATACTAAATTTATATAGTGGCACATGTGTAAACGGTAAACTAGACCGGACCAAAATCGGAAAAATTGAAAGTTCTAGTTTCGATGATGAATAGGCCCAAATCGGTTCTTAAATTTGTAAAGCGTATACCGGTTTAGTTCTAAATTCAAAACAAGACCAAACCGGACCACTTACGCCCCTAATGATTAGTTTTAATTGAATGCATTTTAAAGATTATATGTTTCCCATATAAAAAACACAACAACACTTTCACTTAGACATATGTGCCTTGCCCAATTTGACCAACACATTAATGTGCAATATCACAAAAACTGCATGAAAGGGAGTCCATTAAGGAAGGATCGAAGGCAACAGCTTTCGCACCAGACAAACATGCAGCTTGCATGAGATGGAGTCCAATTGAGAAAGGATCAAGGCCTCTGCTATTGTACAAGACAAACATGCAACCTGCAACAGAGAAATATGGAAATTAAGTGGAATGGGCACATGACAATACTCTGCTATGCTTTCTGTCCTTTAGTAGAATGGTGTAGGAAATGCACCCCTGAATGTAAATAAAGTTTCACGTCCCTTTTGTATAGATGTGGCAATTTTGTTTTATTCTTCGTTTTGTCTGCTTTCCCTCTGTATAAAAGCTTAGGAAATATGTAATGAACATAAGGTGAATAGAATTTTTCTTCTCAGAACTTCATCACTAAGTTCTTCATGTCATTGCTTTCTTCCTTCATTTTATCACTACTGTTTTATTTATTTTTCTAACATGGTATCAGAGACAGGTCCTGTGATCTGTGGTCTCTTTTCCAGCTGTCAATCATACCTTTTCTTTCAAAAAAAAACTTCAAAGTCTTCCTTCAATATCATTTAGAATAAACCATCAATGTCTGAGTCCAATGCCTCTTCTGCTCCTCAAAATCCCTCTTATTCTGAGGATCCCAATAGCCCATTTTATCTACACCACAGTGACAATGCCAACATTGTGGTGGTCACACCACATCTAACAGGTTCTAATTAACTCTCTTGGCATCAATCCTTTACTCTAGCTATCTCAATCAAAAACAAATTTGGATTCCTTGATGGAACCATTGAGACACTTGACTTTACTAGCCCTCTTTATGTTCCCTGGCTGCGATGCAACAATTTGATCCTCTCTTGGCTCCTCAACTCTATATCAAAGGAAATACATCCAATGTCTTGTATATCAATTCAGCCAAAATAGTATGGGAAAAACTTAAGACACATTTCTCATAGCCTGATAATGTTCACATCTATTAACTCCAACAACAACTTGGATCAATAGTGCAGGGAACTCAGTTTGTAAGTGATTATTTTACCCAACTTAATGCTATTTTGGAAGAGCTTCACAACTACAGGCCTCTTCCTCATTGCTCTTGTGGACTTTGCACCTGCAAAACCTTAAAAACCCTTGGTCAAATTCAGGAGACCAGCTTAAGACACACTCCACCATGCCAACCAATGCTGCAGCTAGCACCTCTCATTCGCCAAACATGGTAGGTAAAAGATTTTGTCTATCAACTGCCTCTAACACACCAGTTAGCTCCATTTTTTCTATTGATCATGATCAACACTTCCTTTCCCTAATGCATCACAAACCTGATGAACCACAACTCACACCTTGGATTCTTAACATTAGGGCTACAGACCACATTGTATGCTCAGTTTCCCTTCTCACCACCATCACTTGTGAAACTCAAGCTTATGTTCATTTGCCTAATGAAACTTGAGTTAGAGTTAGTCACATTGACACCATAAGAATTTCAAATTCCCTCATCCTCACCAATGTTCTTTGTGTGCCTACTTTCACCTTCAACCTTATTTCTGTTAGTAAACTCACTCACAACTATTCTCTATCTTGTTTTCTTGGAAAAATTATGTTTCATACAAGACCTGTCCTCATGGATGACGATTAGTCTTGCTAAGATTTACAATGGTGTTTATTTTCTCAATCAGCAATCAGTTTCCTTAAATGCTATCAAAAGTTTTCCCTCCTCCAGCCATACTGCCACCAGTCAAGCCCTCAATGCAAATAAAATGCAGAGTTTTGATCTTTAGCATTTTAGATTAGGACATGTATCTCATCAAATAATGGATGTAATCCAATCCCATGTTCCCAATATAAAGTGTAACAAAGATATGCAATCCACCATATGTCATTTGGCTAAACAAAAAAGAAAACCATTTCATCTGAGTGCATCTTCCACTTGTTCATCTTTTGAATTAATGCATTGTGATATTTGGGGCCCTTACTCTAATCCATCCATTCAAGGTCACCATTATTTCTTAACTATTGTGGATGATCATACTCGAGTCACTTGGGTATACTTAATGAAACTCAAATATGAAGTTAGAACACTTTTGTAAGGTTTCATCCAAATGATAAAGACTCAATTCAATGCAAAAGTCGAGCAAATACAATCTGAAAATGGATTGAAATTTCATATGCATGATTTTTACACTTGTCATGAAATTTTACATCAAAAATCATGTGTCTATACCCCACAACAGAATGGGGTAGTGGAAAGGAAGCACCAACATCTTCTTTCAGTTGCTCGAGATCTTCTTTACCAAGCCTCATTTCACTCAAATTTTGGGGAGATGCAGTTGTAACTGCAACTCACCTCATCAATAGAGTTCCAACCCAAGTTTTGAACAACAAGTCCCTTTATGAGGTCCTTTTCTCTTCCACTCCTTCCTATGCACATCTAAGAGTTTTTTTTTATGTTTGTGCTTTGCCTCCACTCTCAAACACACTAGAACTAAATTGAGTCCTCGAGCAAGGAAGTGTATTTTTATAGGCTATCCAACTGGTGTTAAAGGTTATAAAACTCTATGATCTAGAAGATCATTCTTATTTCATTTTAAGAGATGTTGCATTCTATGAATATGTTTTCGCATTCCATAGCTCAAGTCCAAACATCACTCATCCTGAACATGCCAATGACCTAGTTCTTCCTCCCATTCTACAAGATTCATCATGATCCCCTTCTTATTATCCCTCTCATGTCATGCCTCCACTTCCCAACACACCTCCTGTGTCATCCCCGATTGAACAACACACCTCACAAGATCAAATTCACGACCCTCTAACCAATTTTCCTCTTCCCCATGAAAATTCTGCTCCATCTTCACCAACTCCATCTCAACCAATTCATGAGAATCTCATTCCCTCTCCTACTAATATCACACCTCCCATCAACCTTCGAAGATCACTTAGAGCTCACCAACCACCTACATTCTTACATGATTACCATTGCCAAGCCATTCATGCCACTGCCAATCCTTGTGCCCTCTCCACTTCTACTGCACATCCTCTACACCAATACTTTTCATATGATCACCTATCTCCTCATCATAAATCCTATACCCTTTCTCTCTCCCTGCTTCATGAACCCAAAACCTACCAAGAAGCCATGAATTCCAAATATTGGCAAGATGCAATGAGTTCTGAGTTAGAAGCCTTAGAGGCAAATGGGACATGGTCATTTACCACCTTATCTCCAGGAAAAACAGCTATTGGTTGCAAGTATGTGTATAAAGTCAAGTTAAACTCTAATAGGACAGTAGAGAGATTCAAAGCAAGGTTAGTGGCAAAAGGCTACACTCAAAGGGAAAGATTTGATTATCAAGAAACCTTTAGTCTCGTGGCAAAGCTCACTATTGTCAGGGTGTTTCTTGCATTGGCAACCATCCATGACTAGGGGTGTAAAAAAAACCGATAAACCAGTAAACTGGACCAAACCGGTGGCATTGGTTCGGTCCCGAGGTTGGTTCGGTCCGGTACCGGTTTTATTTTTCTTAAACCGGTCAAAATCGGTCCAGTTTCAATTTTTCTTTTTCTAAAACCGGACCGGACCTGACCGAACCGATATATATTTTAATTTTTTATATTGTATATAATATTTATATATAATATATAACTATATATAAAATAGTTTTGTATTATATGATAAATTATTAATTAATATAATATTAACTTTTAAAATCTTATATCATTTTGCTTATTGTATTAATAGTTATAATAATATTATATAGTGCATATTAATAGTTATACTAATACTATATAACTATATATTATAATATACTATAATATATCATTATATTATATATTATAATATATCATTATAGTTTATAATATAATTATAATATATATTATAATATACTACAATATATTATCACTATAGTATTATATACTATAATATATAATATATAATATAGTACATTAAAATCGGTAAAATTGGACCGGAAACCGGGATACCGGTTTAGGATGATAACTGGTGCGTAATCAGTTTTGAAAAATATAAAATCGGTACATACCGGTTTGGTCGTAAATTTTGTCCAAAACCGAACCGGACCGGACCGGTTACACCCCTATCCATGACTGGCACCTTTATCAATTGGATGTAAACAATGATTTCCTTCATGGTGATTTGGATGAGGAAATTTACATGGACTTGCCTCCTGGTTTTCATGGTAAGGCGGAGTCATCTTGTGCAAATAAGAAACTGGTTTGTAGACTCCATAAGTCTCTTTATGGCCTTAAACAAGCCTCTAGGCAATGGCACTCCAAATTTTCTGCTTCTCTTACTCATATTGGCTTTCAACAATCTAAATCTGACTACTCTTTGTTTACAAGAAATGATGAGAATGGATTTGTAGCCCTGTTGGTTTATGTTGATGACATAGTCATAGGGAGTTCCAACCTTGAAGCTGTTAACAACTTGAAAGCTTACTTACACTCTCACTTTAAGATCAAGGATTTGGGCATTCAAACGTATTTCTTGGGTTTGGAAATTGCTAGATCATTTGGTGACATCCACTTATGTCAAAGAAAGTAGCCTAGAGATCCTTGAAGATGCAGGGCTTCTTGGATGTAAATCAGTTACCACTCTAATCGAAGTTAACCACAAACTCACCCACTCTTCCTTAGGTTTATTGGCTGATTCCACAAGTTATAGAAGACTGATTGGGAGATTGATTTATCTTGCAATAACCAGACCTAACATCACAGTAAGTATCCTCAGCCAATTCATAGACAAACCAACAGAAACACATATTTGTGCTGCTCATTGAGTACTAAAGTATTTGAAAGGTTCTATACGGTAGGGCATATTCCTCTCATCTCGGTCTCAACCACACATCAATGCCTTCAGTGATTTTGATTGGGTTGCACACCCAGAAACAAGAAGATCAATCACTGATTTTTGCACGTGTATTAGTGATTCTCTAGTTAACTGGAAATCCAAAAAGCAAGCCATTGTTTCATGCTCATCTGTAGAGGCAGAATATAGAGCCTTAGCTCACACTAGCTATGAAATTGTATGGCTTATTTCCTTGATGAAAGACCTCAATACTGAACATACTAAGCCTGCAGTTCTATACTATGACAACCAAGCAGCTTTGCACCTCACAAAAAATCTAGTATTTCATGAAAGGACCAAGCACATTAAATTGGACTGTCATTTTGTTAGAGAGAATGTATTAGCCAAGGTCCTCATACCAATACATATATCTTCAAGGTTCCAACTTGCAGATATTTTTACTAAGGCATTGCCAACTTCCACCTTTCATTTCTTATTGTCCAAGATGTGCACTTTGAATATCTATGCCCATTTTGAAGGGGAGTCACAAAAACTGCATGAAAATGAGTCCATTGAGGAAGGATCAAAGGCAGCAACTATTGCATCAGACAAACATGCAGCCTACATAAGATAGAGTCCAATTGAGCAAGTATCAAGGCGTCTACTGTTGTACCAGACAAACATACAGCCTGCAACAGAGAAAGATGGAAATTGAGTGGAATGGGCACATGATAGTACTCTGCTGTGCTTTCTGTCCTTTAGCATAATAGTGTAGGAAATGCACCTCTGAATGTAAATAAAGTTTCACGTCCCTTTTGTACAGATGTGCCAATTTTGTTTTATTCTTTGTTTTGTTTGCTTTCCCTCTATATAAAGCTTAGGAAATATGTAATGAACATAAGGTGAATAGAATTTTTCTTCTCAGAACTTCATCATTGAGTTCTTCATATCATTGCTTTCTTCCTTCATTTTATCACTATTGTTTTATTTATTTTTGTAGCAGTTTAGCCATTGCTCGGGATCACCAAGTAAGAACAATCCAACAGACACATTGCTCGAAAATTCCAAGCTTTGAAAGAAAATAAACCTTGCTCGAGATCATCCAGTAAGTTCAATCTGATGAACACGTTGCTCAGTAATTCCGAGCATCACTACCTGACTTGCTATAGATCGATCACTAAGTAAATGCAGTTCTACGAACACACTAGTCAGTAATACCAAGTAGTCCAAGAATATATACCCTTGCTCAAGATTACCAAGCAAGACTAATCCAATTGACGCATTACTCAAAAATTACAAGCATTGCAAGAAAATAATCATTGCTCAAAATAATCTAGCCCATGTAATGTTTGGGCTTACCCACTACTCGAAATAGAAAGATAAAAGCATCGCAAACGAAGGACTCAAGATTAAGTAATCCAACATTGTTAATAAATGACAGGATTTAAAAAAAAAAAAAAAATTATTAAAGGCACGGTAATTAATCGTTTTAGCAAAATGTAACCGCCAAAGTTATAGAAGGGTGTGTAAGTGACTAGGAAAAAAAGACATATTATATATTCTTGGTTAATAATATTTGACGTAAATGGAAAATTGTTGTTTTTTGAAGAGATTAATGTACTTTATCCAACAAATCTATAACAGTCGCGCTTCAGGCTGAATGGGTTTGAAACTCATTTTCACACCGACCATTAATAAAACAATGACACGTAGGAATTCTATAGAAATTCTCATTACATCCGCATACACCCCAAAACGTCTCCCCCCTCCTTACTCCCCTCTCCCTCCCCCATCTGCAAGAGCCGAAGCTCCCTCTCCCTCCCCCAACTGAGAAATCAACAGGGAATTTCATTTACAAAATGGAGTAATATTTTGATAGGTTCCTTAGGGAGAGTCACTCTCAAGAGGTCCATCTCCATCCCCGCACCCCAGTTGGATTAATTTCCTATTTTCTCCTGCATTTCAGAATCTACCGAGATGCTGCATCTGATTTTGGGTTGCATAACCAAACTGCAGCACACGGGTGCTCAAGTTTCATCACTATAAGTGTAACGCATGAGTATGTATGAAATTGAAAGAAACATATATAAATTTTATTGTGTAAATTTTTGAAAAATATCATGACAATCTCTATAAAATGGACTTCAGTATCAAGATATTAGAAAACATGTCAAAATGGGTAAATGGGTTAGCTGGGAATGAGGGAAAAGCAGCACATGTACATGGGTAGCATTCATTTCAATGAGGCAGCCAAGTAATTACTGCGCAAGACACATGGAACCATGTGGGTGATTTAAACCCTGCAATATTTAAAGTTTTCCAAGAGCATCAGTGACTGTAGTGAGATCCGATCCAGCACTGTTAGAAGAATTACTATTCAGAACTTGTTTTCTTTTCTTTTCTAGGGCAGGGGAGACCATTCGCATTCTCTTGGTGTAACGAGTGGTGGGATTATTTTCTTCGATAAGGTTGAGGTATTCGTGGGAGAGGGAGCTTCAGCGTGAGGCTAGGGAGCTTCAAACAGAAGACAGTTTTCCCGGGGGGGGGTTTAGGGCTTCGTGCGTCTTGCAGATGGGGGAGGGAAGGGGAGAAAAAGGAGGAAGAGATGTTTATTGTTTTGGGATGTATGCGGCTGTAATGAAAATTTATATAGAATGCCTACATGTCATTATTTTATTGATTGGTGTGAAAATGAGTTTCAAACCCATCTGGCCTTAAGTTTTTTCCTTAGGTTAAAATCATGATCAATGGTTATCTTTAAGTTGCTAATAAGAACAAGCTCATATAAATCTCATATAATAACTATAGAACAAAGCCAAGTGATAAAGAAGACTTCTAGATCTTCTAACAAATAGTTAATTAACATTTATCTTAAGAGTTATAAATAAGAGTAATATTAGGTACAAGTTCTAAATGTACAAACTTTGTACAATCCTTTTATAAAAATGTGGACATACTAAAACAAAATGAGACTTATACATTTAGAGCTTGTATATATTATTTATCTATAAATAAAACATGCATGCACTATGTTTTGTACAACATTACTTTCATTCTAACATTAGAAGTTTATATGGTATCAAGAGCATGTTAGACTAATGTCACTATAACCATAGCTGATACTCCCTCCTCCACCTCTGATATGTCCCCACCCTCTCGTCTCTGTACTCCTATTTTATCCCCACCCACGCCAACCCTTGTCACTCCACTTCACAACCTCGTCACTATCGTGTTGGGAATTTCACTATAAGAGAAGCGGGCTTTTGTGATCAAAATTTAATGACCAAAATGACTATTTCCCACGATTTTCGTAAGAAATAGTCATTTTGGTCATTAAAGTTTGGTCACAAAAGCCCACTTCTCTTGTAGTGTTTGGACCTCCCAAATTTACCCTCCTAGGATCTACCATTTGCAGGAATAACAAGAAAAATAGAGAAATAATAACAATACAAAAAATTTACATGGAAACTCCAAAACAGAAGAAAAATCACCAGACCCAGAGAAGAAAATTCACTATGTGAAAAATTGTTACAATCACACAATTGTTCTTCTCGCCCTCAAACACACCCACAAAGCTTCCCTACTAGAAAAACTTTAACTTTACACATCTTCCCCTTTTACAAAAAAAGCCAACAGAGGAATTTAACTAAAGTCAAAAGTTACTAAATAAGCTTTCAACTGGTACACTTAAACTAAGAGGCTAAGCCCCTTATTTATAACTCAAGACTTGTGCCCTTTACTTTAATTCCCATCGGTGTGGGACTAAAAAGTAGCAATAAATCAACATGTCAAACTCACAAAAGACAGTTGTTTCCTCTAGAATGCTCAAATAGTTTCGTATATGAAAGGCCAATTCCTCTACAACTTCGTTGATGGCAGTTTCTGTTGTCCATCAACTCTCTAGCAAATCAACCGGTCACCCAATTCGGCTTTGATCACGTCATGGATACTTAATTCAGAATCAACACATCCGAAATGCGTTGAATTCCTCTGGAGGAATTCAATTATATGGTATCATGTTGTCAAATGCATTACTTCATGTGCGGTGTGGCTCACCTTGGAAAGCATGTTTACTGCTTCTCAGGTCTACTCCATGAACCTCCACTACCAACTTGAAACCTTAATGAAATGCATCTCCACCATTGCTAATTACTATCACAAGTTAACCAATCTTGCTAACAGTACCCTAGCTACTGCAGATAATCCTCTCAATGACCTCAAAATTATTTCCTTTCTTTTGGCAGGTTTTGGCATGGAGTATGATCCGTCCATCACCTCTGTGACCACTCGTGTCGAGCAACATCAACCCATTGTGAATATAGTGACGACCAACACCAATATTTCCAACAAGTCTACCTCTTCTCGCTCTAGACGCAATGGGGGCTCACAATCCTCTTTTGGAAGTTGTGGCTAGCTCTTACAACTCAAACAACTCTAAGGGCTCTTGAGGCAAGGGGCATGGCCAATCTTTGCCCCCAAACCAGTTTGCAAAGTATGCAACAAGGATGCCTACACCATTCTTTAGTGCTTTCATAAGCTTGATGATAGCTATCAAAGTCAAGTCTTCAACCATGCAAGTTGCTTATACGGCATCTCCATCTCAAGGCTCAGATTTTGCTTGGTATTCAGAAATTGGCACCACCCATCATATCAATTCCGATATAGCAAACCTTAATGTCAAAGCTAAGGAATATACTGGTTCAAATCACATACAAATGGGTACTTGTGAGTTATATATAGTTGATCATTTTCCACGCATGCCCTTGAGGAAAAAAGAATTAAGTACTTTTAAAGTGGCAATTGAAATAATATTCATGTATTAATGAGTAATCCTAGATACATATATGGGTTGTGCAAGTGCGTTGCATTCTTTTCTGAAAAGAATGGGATCCACTATTTAAAAATTAATTATTTTCAAATATATCAATCTTTATTTAATATTTTTAAAAGAAGATTGGGTGTGACGTTTGTTCACTTTACAACTATTAATATCATTCCTCTTTTACTATTTGAGGCTTGATAATTTTTAAGTTTCACCAAACTTATATCAAAACTTAAAGAAACTCTTAATTAGGTACACTTGTGAATCTTCTGTTAGAAAACTAACGAGATGTCACGTACATTAATATTATATGGAAGAAGCAAATCGGTTGAAGTAAATCACTGCAAATTGAAGTTTTACTCTTTTCGATTGATCAAAATCAAACTCCACTATATAGAAGTAGGCAATAATATAAAGACATTCACAAAAGACAATAGTATCACCAATTGCAACGATGACGCAATGCATGAGATTCTCTGGAAAAAACACATGCTTTGCCGACATAATTAATTTGATTAACGGGATTGGATCCAGCCCATGTAATGCTTGGGCTTACCCACTACTCGAAATGGAAAGATAAAAGCATTGCAGACAGAGACTCAAGTGGCCTCTTTTGTTTTTATAAATAAATTAAAATTAAAATTAAAAGTTAAATAAAATATTATTACTATATTTTTTAATATTATTTCTATTTTAAAATTTAAAAAAATTGAATTATTTATTTTAATTTTGTTTAGGGATTTGAAAAAGTTAAATTGTTTATTTTATTTTGTACAAAAATTTGAAAAAATTGTAATAATGAGATGGGTTGAGTTGAGATGATTTATGAAAACAAATCAACATTGTTAATGAATGATAGGATATAACCAAGGGTGACCAAAACAGGATCCATTAGAAACAATTACAAAGAATTCAATCATCGAAAATTAAGCAGCCGAGACAAAATACAGACTAAAGTGACATGTAGAATTAAGACAACATGAAAATTTGCAGTATCAAACATATATGTTAGCAACTGCATTCGAATACACTTAATGCTTTGGTAAAACAAGTGCAGAGTTCATAACCTAGGTGCTACAGTATCACCAATTATATTTTTTCCATATATAGGTAAGCCCCACTACATATAAATGGACCAACATATATAGGTTACTCGGATGCACCCAGAAGTGTGTATAGATGTACCAACATATTCAAATTACTCGAATGAAAAACAGCACATATAGACGCTTAATTGCATTGCCCATTGAGATAAGTTATAACCAAAGGATAATTAATATCACATTACATGGAAGGGAAAGTTATCACATTCAAATGTTTTTTAGGCATGTACCTCTTTATGAACCGACAATAGCAAACTAGTGATAATATTATCTATTTGCCTTAATATAAAAATAAGAGATGTTCTATAGAAAATTAATTACAAAGTTTTTTCCAAATAGTTTGTGTCCTATTCTTTTGGAATTTCACGAATGGGTGAACATTGAATGCATAAAGAAGTCATTCTAGTAAACACAATAAAGGCAAAAAGCAACGAAAATTGGTGATTTGAAAGGAAAATGGTTGTTTTCTGAGTAGAAATGTGGATCACTAAGTGTAACGTGGTGACCAAGACGTGCACCAAAAAAAACAGCTTTAGCAATTGGGACCTTGTACGCAATTCTGATATCCATAATCAAAGTTATGGAAAAAATATTGACGTGTGGACAATATTATCTCATTCTAAGGAATCTTCACTATTTCTTGCCATATTTATGATGGCTTACCTTCTCGAGATAGTTCAATAGTATCAACATAGGATCTAACATTTTTGCGTCGTTAAAGTACTCCGATCCCCCTACATCAAAATAAAATGAAGTTGAAGTTTGCCCTTGCTTGCCAAAGAAAAACTCCATAGGTTCAAGTTATTCTTTTGTCTAGCTTGGGGGTTCTGGTACAAGAGAAATAAATAGGAGTTTGAGCATATTAGATTAAGTCCTAGGCATGTGATTTATCATCCTATAGGTCTTATGCACAATTATAAAGCAGTGAAAGTAAGGAATCAGGTGTAGCTTCGAGTTCATTTTGGTTATAAACCACCCTCAAAGGCAAGTCTGAAGCTTAATACTGATGGGGCAGTGTTAATGGATTTTCATAAAGCTGGAATTGGAGTTATTTTGAGAGATAAATCTGGAGAGGTATTAATGGCAGATAGTAAAGTTGAATCTAATCAAGTTGAACATCCAAAAGTGATAGTGCTCCTGGCATTATTTCGGGGCCTTCAACTGTGTTCAATGAGTATATCTAGTATTATTGTTGAAAGTGATTGTTTGCTATTAATACAATCTCTTCAACAAATAAAGATATGGTAGACTCTATTTTAGGTGCTCTGTACACTGAAGCTTATAAGGTTAAAAGTTGTTTTAACTATTGTAATTTTAATCATGTGTATAGGGAGGGGATATGGCAGCTAATCAGCTTGCCCGTTTTACTTGGAGTGTTGAGAGTATTCAAATGATATGGGATTGTATTCTAGACTTCCTTTCTCAAGTCCTTTGACTTTATAAATGTCTGTAATTGTTATTTCTAATGAAATAGATTGATTTCTTATATTTAAAAAGAAAAAAAAAAAGAAAAAAACAGCATCAGCATGGTAAAATTTCTAGCTTCAAGGCTCGTGATGATGCAGTATATATAGTTCTCATTCCTTATCCATTCATGCAATGAATTCATTTTTGCCGCATCGAGGACAGTAAGTACGTACGACGTTAGATCGGCATGTGCAGTAGTACGTACTGTGCTGATCTAGTTGTGGAAAAAATGGAATTGCATGCATGGAGAGCAGATCAGAGGCTACGTACGTACGTACCGGATCAGCAAGACTGTACAGAAGAAATTAAGATGGGCGTTTTGGTCAAGAACAACCACAACGCATGAGATAGGGAAAGACATACACATGATTGCATGCATTAGGATGCAGCTTGTATATATTAACTATTCGTGTAGATTTTTCGATCAGTACTAAAGCTGAAAGACATGTATTCCAATCGTCCAACTAATAGCGCAAAAGCATATAAGCTACATTAATGAGGGTACAAAATTAAATAGTTTGTTGCAGCGACTTTATTCGGCTGTAAAAAGACAATTTAACTCGTTACAATAACTAGTTTTCTACTAAAGATTCACATGTTGCCCATATTTATTATCCAGAAAATAAGTTGGTCACAAAAACTATAGATGTGGTAGGAAAAAATTTTTTACCATTAAATATTATCAATCACGATAATCTCATGGAAAAATGTCTCTGTTTATTCTCTCCAATAATTTTGATGATAAAATGCCACTTTTTTCCACTATAGCATGCCACGGAAAAAACACTCATGGCAAAAGCCACTATATGTTATAGTGATCTCTCGTATATACCTTTTGTCATGAAATTGGGATAAAAACTTTAAATAATTTTTTATTATTAATACCTTAAATTATTGACACCTGCTAGATTAGAATCTTAATAGAGAAGGGAAAAAGAAACAATAGCTTGAAAATCTCTGCAAACAAACAAAGCATTTCATGTAACGATCAACACACAAAATTGACCCATTAATTTTCATAACAAAATTTCTAGTTAATCGGGCTTCCCCTTAATAATTACTTGGTTTTTAGTTTTAATATATATATAACTCTCTCAGTCCTGAGATTAGTCAGCACATTGTTTCTAGACACCCGGTACCAATAAAAATATTATATATATATAACTCTCTCCCTTTTCTTTTTTGGTGACTTGGGATGTATATTTTGGTTCTCATCAATATATTAATCTATATAGAGTCAACACCTTTTAAAATTTTCGATATAAAATTAGGACTCATGATCAGTATTCTTGAATCTTAGATCCATTAATGTTTCAACACAATTTACAAGTGCATGATTTTTTTTTTCCTTTTTGTTTACAAGTGCATGCATGGATTATATAAACAAGCTAAAACATATAATTGAGGTGATCAATGAAGAGAATTACACTAATTATAGGGCTGAATGAAATAGATTAATACACGAAATATAAATGAAAGATTCTTATTTGGATTATTGGACCCTATTTACAGCAAGCTAGAGCAATAATTAGTAATCAACCTATTAACTTTTCTATAAATACTTAGGGTATTTTTGGATAATGAGATGAGATGAGAATTCTATGAATAATAGTGAAATGGTTTGACTTAAAATGTTTAGAAAATATTCTAACTACAAAAAGATTATACAAAAGTAAACTTACAAACTAACGTTTCTTGATGTAATATGTTAGATTGCAAGAAACGTTAGTTTGTAAAGCTACTTTTATTATAAATTAGATCTAATGTCTGACCACATAAACGTACCCATGTGAGTTTATGGATTTACCTTTATATAATCTCTTTCTATCAGTAGCAAGTCTCAAAATATTTTATTGGGTTTTAAGAAATGAGAGAGAAAATGTTGAATAATAATATTATAAATTTAAAACATTGCATGTTTAAATATAATTTTTATTTAGAAATTTGAAAAAATTGGGTTATTTTTGTGTTTTATCTAAAAGTTTGAAAATTTTGTAATAATTGGATGAAAAAGTTAAAAATTTAAAATTGAAAAGTGTTTTGTATTTAAATGATATTTCATAAAGAAACTATGTCAACTTTTAGTCACCTCATCTAAGTTCCCAAACAACCCCTTAGTTAATTGCATTTTTATTTTTTTATAATATATATAGAATTTTTATTCTTTTTTTTTTTTAAATCGGATTATGGACTTTGCTTGAACATAACTTTATGGGGAAGGCTGCTAAAGAAATTCTGCCAACAATGGATAACTTGAAGAAGAAACCATAGTTCATGTTCTTTGGAAGTGCCCTGCTGCAACAGATGTATGGATTGAGGCTGCTAAGTCTATACAGAAAGCTTGTCAACAATTGGTATAGGTTTTATGAATTTGTGACAAAAGATCATTGAAAAACTGAAACTGGATGATAAAAGATCTTTGATTTTATAAGACAGTTTTGAGAATCCAAGGTAATTGTACAATTCTACAAAACAAGGACTATTGGAGTACCAATCAGCTCAAGACAAGTTGCAAGTTGATTTATAGCAGAAGATTTTAGTAAGACAAAAAACCAGATGGAAGAAACCAATGGGCAGGAATGTGAATGCCAATTGGGATGCTGTCGTGAATTCAAAGGAAAAAAAGATAAGTATTGGTGTGACCATAAGAAATGCAGAAAGTGAAGTATTAGCTTCACTATGTGACACTGTCAATGATTGTTAAAAACCAACAATTGCAAAAGCTGTAGCACTAAAGAGAGCCATGACATTTTGTATTGAGCTGGTATTCCCAAGGTTTCAAGTTTCGTGTAATTATATATCTACACATAGATTTTGATGATAACAAATGAATTCAAAGAATAAAGGAGTCTCAATCTCAAGTTGTCTACACAATGGAATCAAGCACATCAAGGAACCAAACATAAGCAAGAAGGGAACAAGTTCACATTAAAGTCATAGAGTAATGTTGTAAATCTCCTAAAAATTCAAAATTAAGATTAAAACTCAAAATTAATATTTTATCATAAAGCATTAAAATAGATTTTCTACATGTGCATGAATATTTTGAAAATTAAATTTAAAAATTTTGAAAGATGATTGATTGTCATCTTTTACATATATAAGACATGATTAAAGGTTTGAATTTTGAAAATATTAAAGATGATTAATTGTCATCTTTTACATGTGCATGCTTTATTTGAATATTTTTAAAAGTGATTAATGCTCTTTTTGACTTATGTAAAACGTAAATGATTTTATTTGAAAATTTTAAAAATATTAAAGATGATTGATTGTCATCTTTCACATGTGCATGATTTATTTGAATATTTTCAAAAGTGATTGATGCACTTTTTGACTTATGCAAAAGGTAGATGATTTTGTTTGAAAATTTTGAAAAGTAAAGTTTCTTTTGTCATATGCGAAAAGTAAAAACATTAGGTTTGAAATTTTTGAAAAGTGAATGATGTTGTCTTTGACATGTGAATCTTTTAAATTTAAATATGAAATCTTATATGCCTATAAACAGATCATTTGATAGTTTCACATTTACAACACCAAGAGCATATAACATTCATTCAAACTTTTCATTCTCTCTTCTCTAAGCATTGATCCTTAATCCTTGTTCATTTTGAGAGAAATATAGTTTTACGATGTATTGTTCTTATTTCACTCATTGAGGAGTGTTCTCTGATAACCTACCCACTATCAGATCTTGTATCAGTAAAAGGGTGTGTATAACCCTTGTGTGTGTAGAAAGTGTTTTACACAGGGAATAGTTAAATTACCACCTGTAAGGTGATTGCAAGTATAGAGGGTGTTCTACATAAATCCTTTGTAGCGATGTTGTTCAAATGTGCAATAGGTTTCTATCTCCACTTGAATGAGGTTAAATAGTGAATTTGGAGATCCTCAATGGGTAGCTTGAGGCAAGGACGTAGGCAGTGGGGCCCGTTAACATACTGAGTTTGCTTCTCTCTTACCCTTACTCTTTATATTTATTACTGTTTCGTATTTTATTTATATTTTATATTGTGTATTTAATTTATAATTTTTAATTTTTTAAAAATAACCCAATTCACCTCCCTCTTGTGTTAGTCATCTGGGCAACAGTTGGAAATGACAAAAGTATGTTTAGAAGGAGATGCTCAGGTTATTGTCAAAACAATTACAAGTAAGGAAGAAATATGTACTAAATATGGTGTTTTGATCGAAGATGCTAGGAGAATGCTGCTTGAAAGGAAACGATGTATAAAGGAAACTTCCTCAAATCAAGAATATCCCTCAAATCAAGGAACAAGAGTGACTGCAGATTCTTAGCTTCAATTCAGGGATACAACAGCTATTGTTTTCTATGTTTATACTCTGTAATTGATTGCCTTAATTCTAGGAGACTTACTTAGAATAGCTCTTGTAAACGTATATTTATTTTCCATACAAACTTTTGTAATGAGTGTGTAATAATTTTTTCAAAACAGAGCAGTAATACAGAAGAATTATATTCTTCAATTCTCATCATGGTATCAGGAGAGCCTCCCTCGCACGAGAACTCGATCCCCTCCTCTGATAACACCCACCACCCGATTTCCACTCCACCATCCCCAACCGATACCCCCCTTATTGCACTCAACATCTCTGCTCAAATAAATGAAAAACTCACACCATCAACCTTTCCTCAATGGCGTGCTCAGTTTGAAGCCCTCCTAATTGGATACAATCTAATTGATTATGTCACAGGTGACCATCCTCCTCCCTCTCCGAGTAATTCCTCCACCACCAATCCACAGAAAACCCATTGGATAAAACATGATAAACTAATCCTTAATGCCATTTTGGCATCCACTACCCCCACCATCACCCCCCTCATTTCCGCTGCAAAAACTTCTCAACAAGCATGGCACAATTGCATACCATGTATGCAAGTAAATCTCGCACTCGGGCCATGCAATTGAAGGAGGAGCTCACAATGATTAAGAAAGGGAATGAGACGGTACAAGAATACATGCACACTGTCAAAGCTCTTGCCGATGAAATCTCCCTCATCGATCATCCCATCGCAGATGATGATCTAACCTTATACATTCTCAACAGACTAGGAAGTGATTTTCGCAAAATCGCGGCACCTATTCCCGCAAGGGAAAGGTCACTCACGTTCGAGGAACTACATAACCTCCTAGTTGGGCATGATGCTTATCTGTGCCGTCTTGAAGCTTCCACCCAACAATTGGTTGTGTCGGCGACCTACTTCCTCGTCAAGTGGGCAGAACCCTAAAGGCAACTTTCACCATGGGTCTAGCCGAAATGGTGGATCTTCACTCCCAACTTCTAACTCGGGCTCCTATCGGTCCTCTGGAGGCCCAACTAAAAAGTCAAATGGACATCGCAAATATAACCCGAAGTGCCAAATCTATGATGAACTGGGCCACATTGCGAAACACTGTCCACATCTACGTCTTGCTGAGCCCACTGCCAATTATGTCACAACTTCCCCTGCACCGAACACTAAATGGCTTACTGATTCCGGAGCTTCACAAGACATAATTGCTGATTTTGCCAATTTATCCATTCACTCCAAGTATGATGGCACTGATGAAGTTGTCATAGGTACAGTTCAGGTTTGCATGTCTCACATGTTAGTTCATTAGTTCTAAAATCACCCACTCGAACTTTTCAATTAAATGACACTCTTTGTATTCCTAATATCCGCAAAAATCTCATTTCCATCCATCATTTTACCTCACAAAACAATGTTTTGGTTGAATTTCATCCATTGTTTTTCCTTGTTAAGGACAAGATCACGGGGGCGGTTCTACTCAAAGATGCGTGTGAAAATGGTGTTCACACTCTCCCAGCATCACTAGTGAAAGCTTCTCCAACAATGGTTGCAAATGTGCATGAACAGACCTCAATAAATGGGTGGCACAAACGTCTTGGACATCCATCTCAAAAAATCATTCATCATCTTGTTAAAAAATTTTCTCTTCTAATAAACCAAGAAGAACATAGTTCACATCTGTGTACCTCTTGTTCAATCAATAAAGCGCACAAACAACCTTTTCGGGTCAACAGCTTTCAAAGCTATGCTCCACTTGATTTAATTTATACTGATATTTGGGGTCCCTCCAATACAATTGGTGTTGATGGCTCAAGGTATTATTTGATTTTTGTTGATCATTTTACAAAATATATTTGGTTTTATCCAATGGAAACGAAATCCGGTGTAAACATGATATTTCCTCAATTTAAACATCTGTTGAAAATCATTTTCAATCAAAAATCAAAAGTATCTACTGGGATAATGGTGGTGAATTTGTTGCCTTAAAAAAATATTTTTCCATACACAGTATAAGTCATTACACCACTGCTCCTCACACACCACAACAAAATGGTGTATCCGAGTGCCGTCATCGTCATTTGGTCGAAATGGGCCTTACCCTTTTACATGATGCTTCTTTATCCCTCTCATACTGGCCTCATGCTTTTTCAACGGCAGCTTATCTCATAAATAGCCAGCCAACACCCCTACTAAATAACAAATCCCCTTTTGAAGCATTATTTCACCAGACTCCAAACTACCTTAAGCTCAAAAAATTTGGATGCTTATGTTTTCCTCTCACCAAGCCCTACAACACCAATAAGTTGCAGCCCAAGTCAATTCCATGCTTGTTTGTGGGCTATTCAACAACTCAAAATGCCTATAAATGTTTTGACCTGAAAGCCGAAAAGATTTATTTATCTCAGCATGTTCTATTTGATGAAAGTCAAACTCATCCTCTTCTCCATTCGGACGCAGCAAAGGATCCAAGGTTGTCCATCTCATCTACGCCAGCCGTGCCATTGATCTCCATGCAATCCTTGCCGCAACCACCACCAGTGCCAACGAGAGGTAACGCCATTTTCACCTCATCTCTAGGTAACTGCTCCAGTTCCTCTTCTTCTTCTTCTTTTCAAGATATGCAATCCCTAAAGTCATGCCCTAATTTCTCTCAATCACACGAGCACTTGTCCTCTCACTCAAATTCACATACCACTCAAGTCTCAGAAAACACGGTCGTCCATGATAGCCATCATAGTGACTCTCCATTGCCTGCACCTCACTAAACACACACCATGACCACTCGGTCAATGAATAACATTCATAAACCGAAACAATTCAACTATGTTACCAAACACCCACTCCCACCACCTCTTGAACCAACTTGTGTGAGTCAAGCATTCTATGAACCTCACTGGAGACATGCTATGTCAGATGAACTTTAAGCCCTTATGCGTCATGGCACTTGGGATCTTGTTTCCCCACCAAAAAATTGTAGTCCTATTGGGTGCAAGTGGGTATTTTTTGTAAAACGAAAACCAGATGGTTTAGTTGATAGGTTTAAAGCGAGGCTTGTCGCTAAAGGTTTTAATCAATGAGAAGGGTTAGATTACAAAGAGACTTTCAGCCCAGTTGTGAAACCCGCTACCATTAGAACTGTCTTAACAATGGCTATAATGCAAGGAGGGCCAGGCCATTGAGACAATTAGATATCAACAATACCTTTTTGCATGGAGACTTGACTAAGACTGTGTATATGATACAACCACCGGGCTTCAAAGATGTCACCAAGCCAAATCATGTTTGTAGGCAATATATGGCCTTAAACAGGCACCAAGAGTTTGGTATTCAGCTCTTAAATTGGCAATTATGGGCCTTGGATTTCAAAATTCAAAAGCTGACTCATCTCTCTTTATATACTACCAGAATTCTATTCCATGCTATATATTAGTATATGTGGATGATTTGGTTATCACAGGGAATAATATATGCTTTGTGTCTGGTATTATTACACAACTTGGTAATCGGTTTTCCTTAAAAGACATAGGGCAGCTCCACTTTTTCCTAGGAATGGAGGTTATTTTCACAAAATCTGGACTTTTTTTGTCTCAACATAAGTATATTCGAGACCTACTATCCAAAACCAATATGATTGGTGCTAAAGATGTCTCGACACCATTATCCACCATCACGCTTCTCAAATTGGTTGATGGTACTTCATCCACCAACAGTACATATTTCAAAAGTGTTATTGGTGCTCTCCAAGACTTGTCACTCACTCGCTCGGATATCTCTTTCTCAGTAAATAAACTTTCACAGTTTATGCACAAACCTACAGTGACACATTGGACAGCTGACAAGCGTCTCATTCGCTATTTAAAGCACACTATCTTTCATAGCCTCCACATTAGAAAAAAACTCCAGATTTGAACTAATTACATATTCTGATGCGGATTGGGCAGGCAACTATGATGATCGGACCTCCACATCTGCATATATAAGCTTTCTTGGAGTCAATCCTATTTGCTGGAGTTCGAAGAAGCAAAGGGTAGTAGCACGTTCTTCAACTGAGGCAGAATATAGAGCCCTTGCCAATGCAGCCTCTGAGACATCGTGGCTTCTTTCATTATTTAAGGAACTTGGCCTACCATTATCTGGACCACCTAAGCTACTATGTGATAATTTGGGTGCGACTCATCTTAGTTTTAATCCTATTCAGCACTCTAGAATGAAACATATTCAGATTGACCTCCATTTTGTTCGGGATATGGTTCAACGAGGAATTCTTAATGTTCATCATGTTAACACACAAAATCAGCTAGCTGACCTTCTAACCAAAGGTCTCTCATGCCAAAGGACAAAACTTCTAAGAGATAAGATTGGCTTAGCCGATGGCAGTTCCATCTTGCAGGGGCGTATAAAAGAAACTTCCTCAAATAAAAAATATCCCTCAAATCAAGGAACAAGAGTGACTGTAGATTCTTTGCCTCAATTTAGGGATACAACAGCTATTGTTTTCTATGTTTATACTCTATAATTGATTGCCTTAATTCTAGGACACTTTATATTTATTTTCCATACAAACTATTGTAATGAGTGTGTAATAATTTTTTCAAAACATAGCAGTAATACAGAAGAATTATAATCTTCAATTCTCATCACGATGGATGGTTAACTTTGTCCATAGAGAAGCTAACTTAGTGGCTCAGACACTTGCAAAGTTAACTCTAAACATGGGGGAAGAGAGAGTTTGGTTAGAAGAATGTCCTAGTTGTTATGTATGAACTTATTTGTATGGCCATACATAACCATTAATGAAGACCATTGAAGCCGTTAATGAAGACCATTGAAGCCATTAATTAAGACCATTGAAGCCATCAATTAAGACCATTGAGTCATACCTACTCCTTTGTACTCCTATATATATATGGGTATCATTCACTTGTATATCATCAAGTTTTGCATTTGAATAACAACTCTTTCTCTTGCAATATCATTTCTATTTTAGTTTTATAACACGTTATCAGCACGAAAGTTCTGACGATTTTGAAGTTAGTAGTCCTCTACTTCAAATAAGTTTTTCAATATATTTTTGTAGTTTCTAAAATGAATATGAAATGTTACATTACTTATTATTACTTGATGAAAACTCTATGTTTATTCTCTTGATTTTGTGAATGTTAAACATACTTATGTTCCTGATTTATTTATGTAGAAAATATCAAATCTTACAAAATTGGAATTCGTTGCTCTTGACATTTCTGGAAAAAATTATTTATCTTGGATCCTTGATGCTGAGATCCATCTGGATGCGATGAATCTGGGAGATACAATTAAAGAAAGAAATCAAGGGTCCCGGCAGGACCGCGCTAAGGCAATGATTTTCCTTAGGCATCATCTTCATGAAGAATTAAAAACTGAGTATCTCACGGTGAAAGATCCACTTATTTTGTGGAATGATTTAAGAGAGAAATATGAGCACCAGAAAACTTTAATCCTCCCAAAAGCTCATCATGATTGGATGCACCTGAGGATGTAAGATTTCAAGAGTGTTAGTGAGTATAACTCTGCACTCTTTAAAATTAGCTCACTATTGAAATTATGTGGTGAAAAAGTCACTGATGATGACTTGTTAGAGAAGACATATACTACTTTTCATGCATCGAATGTGCTCCTGCAGCAGCAGTATCGAGAGCGAATGTTCAAAAAATATTCTGAACTTATATCTTGTCTTCTATTAGCTGAGCAAAATAATGAGCTTTTGTTAAGAAATCACCAGTCACGTCCTACTGGTTCTATATCATTCCCCGAATTGAATGGTACTAGATTTACACCATTTTCAGAAGAAAATTGTGCATCTTTTCAAAGAAATCGAGGGCGTGAACGTGGTAGGAAAAACTATAGAAGTGGTGGTCCTAGAAGCGACCACACTAAAAGGGATAATAATAGAAATACACCGTACCGCGAGAAGTGGTTCAACTCAGAGAAAGGTAAATGTCCTCAAAACAAATTTTTAAAGAAAGATGAAGATGAATGCTATAGATGTGGTATGACTGGACATTGGTCTCGTACCTGTCGTACAGCTAAGCACTTGGTTGACTTATACCAAGCTTCTACAAAAGAAAAAACAAAAAAGTTTGAAACAAATTTTGTTGAACCATCAGATGATTTAAATTCTATAGATGGAGAAGATATTACAAGCCTTGATGATGCTGATTTCTTTGAAGATTCTAGTGGTAGAGTTGATCATTTGATTGATGATGGAAGTGTTCCTTTTTAATTAATATATTTTCTTTATCTTATTATAAATTTTCTTTTATATTTTGCAATATTTTGTAGTAATGAAAGTTTTATATATTTTGTAGAATCATGAGTCTTACTGATAAACTTTCTATCTTTGAGATGAATAATAGAAATGTATGTCTGGCTAACAGTGCTACAACTCACACAATTCTTAAGAATAAAAAATATTTTCAAAATCTAACATTGAGTAAAGCATACGTTCATACCATATCTGGTTCATCGAATCTAATTGAAGGCTCCGGAAGAGCTTATATTGTGTTGCATAATGGTACCAAATTTTGTATTAATGATACTCTATTTTCTTCACGATCGAGAAGAAATTTATTGAGTTTTAAAGATATACGTCGTAATGGTTGTCATATTGAAACCACCAACGAAGATAATAAAGAGCATCTTCTCATTACTAAAATAATTTCGAGTCATAAGCTCGTATTAGAAAAATTGTCTGCTCTCTCATCTGGATTGTATTATACAGAAATGAGAACAATTGAATCACATGTGGTAATGCACCAGAAGTGCATTGACCCCAAAATATTTATGACTTGGCATGATCGCCTTGGACATCCTGATTAGTAATGATGAGACGAATAATTGATAATTCGTATGGGCATCCCCTAAAGAATCAGAAGATTATCTTACCCAATGAATATCCATGTTCTGCATGTTCTCAGGGTAAATTGATTATCAAACCATCTATCTCAAAGGTTGTTTTTGAATCTCCATCATTTTTACAAAGAATTCATGGGGATATATGTGGGCCTATTCAACCATCAAGTGGACCGTTCAGATACTTTATGGTTTTAATTGATGCATCAAGTCGATGGTCACATATTTGTTTACTTTCCACTAGAAATATTGCATTTGTTAAACTTCTTGCCCAAATAATTAAACTACGAGCATAATTCCCTGACTATCCAATTAAAACTATTTGATTAGATAATGCAGGTGAATTTACATCTCAAGTTTTTGATAACTATTGCATGTCGATAGGGATAGATGTTGAACATCTAATTGCCTACACACACACTCAAAATGGTTTAGCTGAATCATTAATTAAAAGGCTTCAGATAATCGCTAGACTTTTACTCATGAAATCAAAACTTCCTATTTCTGCTTGGGGACATGCTATACTTCATGCAGCATCGTTGATTCGAGTTAGGCTATCAGCATATCACAAATATTCTCCATTACAACTTGCATTTGGTCAACAACCAAATATTTCTCATTTTCATATTTTTTGATGTACAGTATATGTTCCAATTGCACCTCCACAACGTACAAAAATGGGCCCTCAACGTAGACTTGGAATATATGTTGGGTTTGATTCTCCATCTATTATTAGATACCTTGAGCCTCTTACAGGAGATATGTTTAAGGCACGTTTTGAGGATTGTCATTTTGACGAATCCATTTTTCCAATATTGGGTAATGAGAAGTCATTGCCTGAAGCACGACAGGAAATTACTTGGGATAATAAAGCCATTTCCCAATTTGATCCTCGTACAAATGAATGTAAACTAGAGGTTCAAAAGATTATTCATTTGCAAAATGTTTCAAATCAATTACCGGATGTATTTGCTGAAACTAAAAGTGTGGTAAAATCATATATTCCTACTGTTAATGTTCCAACAATGATTGCAGTCCCTGAAGGACAAGTTGTCAAAACAACAATAGGTGAATCTAAGATACGCCTGAAGCGTGGACGGTCTATTGGTGCTAAGGACAAAATTCGTCGGAAGAGAAAAATATAAAATGCATTTGGTACTCCTGAAGAGTCCATATCTACACAGGCCATAAGAGTAATTAATGCTCTTGAAGAGACTAAATCTCCTAAAAAAAAACTCTTAAAGAGGTATTTAATGAAATGTCTTCCCTTGAAGAGGGACAGGTACCTGAAAATAACGAGATCTCGATACATTTCATGAATACTGGAGAAATTTTGAATAGAAATAAAACGGTTGTCGACAACATATTTTTATATAAAATAGCACTTAACATTACCAGAAGTAATGAAGAAATTGAGCCAAGAACTGTCGAAGAATGTCGACGTAGAAATGACTGGCCAAAATGAAAATCAGCTATTGAAACTGAATTAAACTCACTAGAAAAGCGAGAGGTCTTTGGACCAATTGTACAAACACCAAAGGGTGTCGCACCTGTTGGATATAAATGGGTATTTATACGTAAGCGTAATGAGAGCAATGAAATTGTGCGATATAAAGCACGACTTGTAGCACAATGCTTCCTGCAGAAACTGGGGATTGATTATGAGGAAACATACTCTCCTGTTATGGATGCAATCACATTCAGATTTTTGATTAGTTTGGTAGTTACAAAAGGATTGGATATGCAGTTGATGGATGTGGTCACTGCATATTTATATGGATCATTAGATCATGACATATATATGAAAATCCCTGAAGGATATAAAATGCCTGAAACTTCTAATATGAGTACATCCAGAAATATGTATTCTATTAAACTTCAAAGATTTTTATATGAGTTAAAGCAATCCGGACGCATGTGGTATAAACGTCTTAGCGAATATCTATTGAAAGAAGGATTTGAGAATAATCCAATATGCCCATGTGTTTTTATTAAGAAATCAGACTCCGGATTTGTTATTATTGCGGTTTATGTTGATGATCTAAATCTTGTTGGAACTCCTGAAGAGATCAAAAGAACCGCTATATATTTAAAGAATGAATTTGAAATGAAGGATCTTGGCAAAACGAAATTTTGTCTTGGCCTGCAGATCGAACATTTACAAAATGGAATTCTCATTCATTAGTCAAATTATACAGAGAAAGTCTTGAAACACTTTTACATGGACAAAGCTCATCCCCTGAGTACTTCAATGGTTGTTCGATCACTTGATGTGCAGAAAAATCCATTTTGTCCTTGTGAAGACGATGAATAAATTCTTGGTCCTGAAATACCTTATCTCAGTGCAATTGGAGTCCTGATGTATCTGACAAATTGCACTCGGCCTGATATTGCATTCTCTAAACATGTCCTTCGATACCTCCGAGGTACAGTTGATATGAGATTATTTTATCAACATGGTTCAAATCCACAATTAGTTGAATATGCGGATGCGGGTTATCTTTCATATCCACACAGATGTAGATCTCAAACTGGATATGTATTTACTTATGGAAATTCTGCTATATCATGGAGATCTGTCAAGCAAACACTATCTGCTACTTCTTCAAATCAGTCAGAGATCATTGCAATCCATGAGGCAAGTCGAGAATGCATTTGGCTAAGATCAGTGATTCAACATATTCAAGAAAAGTGTGGTCTTCCAGTGATTAATGATAGTCCAACAATTTTATACGAAAATAATGCTGCTTGTATTACTCAAATTAGAAGAGGATATATCAAAGGTGATAAAACCAAACATATTTCACGTAAATTCTTTTATACCCATGAACTTCAAGAGAAATATGAAATTAATGTCAAGCAGATACGATCAAGTGATAATCTGACAGATTTATTCACAAAAGTATTACCAACTGTAACATTTAAGAAGATTGTGCAGAACATTGGAATGCGGAGACTTGAAGACATATTGTCATGCACTTTTCAGGAGAGTAATGTCTTGAAAACTTGTGTTGATTGTACTCTTTTTCCTTCGCTAAGGTTTTCTCCCACTAAGTTTTCCTTTGCAAGGTTTTAATGAGGCAATCTTAAAGCACTTGGCGATATACATGAATATTGTACTCTTTTTCCTTTGCCATTGGTTTTTTCCCATTGAGTTTTTCCTTGGCAAGGTTTTAACGAAGCATATTTTTTATGTATGGTCATCTAAATGGGAAGTGTTATGTATGAACTTATTTGTATGGTCATACATAGCCATTAATGAAGACTATTGAAGCCATTAATGAAGACCATTGAAGCCATTAATTAAGACCATTGAAACCATCAATTAAGACTATTGAACCATACATATTCCTTTGTACTCATATATATATATATATATGGGTATCATTCACTTGTATATCATCAAGTTTTGCATTTGAATAACAATTTTCTCTTATAATATCCTATCTCTTACAATATGATTTCTCTTTTAGTTTCATAACACTAATCACGTTCTTTTATCAGTTTTGAGGGAAAAGAATTGTAGAGAGCATTCTGTTGATTGGATAGAATAAAATTACAAGTCAAGTTTGACTTTTCAAAAAAAAAAAAAAAAAAAACCTTTTTGACGTTGCCTTTGTTAACTTAATTTAATTTACCAATCTTCATGTTTTTTTGAATATCTGAGTCAAAGTCAAAAGTACTGAAGCAGTCTACTCTTCCAAAAGGACCAGCCTGTACAATTTTTGCATGCCTGCCGACGGTCGTCCCCTCTGGCTCTGTCCCTGTTAACAGGAGCACGCGTTATCTTCGTGCTAAACCTGTTGATCCAGTCGCCCCTTTTTTATAACTATTTTGAAAATAAAAATTATTTTAAAAAGAATACACTTTACATTATATTTATTTTTACAAAATTTTAATCTTAAATAAGATAAAATATAGAATTATGATCCAAACTCAAAATATCTGTTTTATATCATATGAAATCACTACTTATCTTAAAATATTAAATTTTTTAAAAATAAATACATTTAATTATTTATATTATATTTTTAACATATATAAACTCGTAACATTTTTTATTTTTTTACGTCATATGAGTCTTTGAAATAATTTAGGGTATCATCGGATTTCGGGAAATAATAAAACTAGAAAAATATGTTTTTATTTTATTTTATTTTATCATGTAGCCTTTATTTGTAGGGAGGCCCATTTTTCTCAGATTAAAGCAATTTAATTAGGTGTTCCCTCCTCTAAAAAAATAATTAAAGACAATTCCCAAAAATGATAATAATTTGTAAATGGATTATACAAATAGGCACTTTAAATATTACTGCATCCTTTTGAATGGTTTTACATAGACTAATGGTTTTAAATCTTAGAAGGAACAGCATGCATCACAAGGTCCTAAAAGATAAGGAGTGCTGTCATTAGGACAATTATTACAAAATATTTATGTGTACTATAATTTACTATAAATAGCAAGTCATAACTATATACAAAATTTATATGTTTATAAATATATATATATATATATATACCTTTAAGCCAGTGCATAGAATATACCTAATAAAATGTTTACTGATGAATGAAATGAATGAAATGTAAATGATAACAGTTTCTCTTAAAAATAAATAAAAGTGCTTACAATGCGACATTTAATTTGAAAAATAAATTTTAAAATTTAAATCTTATATAACAACTGGAAAATATAATAACTTTTATAAAAATCATCTTAGAGAGTTATTATTATTATTTGTAATAAAATCCTTAAAAATTGGCATTTAAATTTTAAATAACCAGCATAAAACTAATTATCTAGTTTTTTAGTTTTTGACATAATAATAATAATAATAATAATAATAATAATAATAATAATAATAACTAGAGAAATCAAGTTGTCATTCAATGGTAGAAAGAAAAAAAAAAAAAACCTTTTGACTTTCAAAAAATTGTCAATCCTTTATATAATTCGTACAAGTTTGAATGTTCTAAAAGTCCGGATATTTTAAGTTGTTCACGACCACCATCCCGACGAAGGCATGTAACAAGCACAGGCACACTTTAGGGCTGAATACAGTTAGAGGGGGTAATATATAACATTATTCGTCAATTTAATACAAATGTGTTACAAAATTAGTATATTTGAATTTAATATTAATGGGTTAAGTTAAAACAGGTATACCCATTAAAACACGATTTATGGTAGATTTGATGTTAATGGATGATAATTTTTAATTTTAGATGAAAATTTAAAATATTATATTTTAACATTATTATTGTTTTGAGATTTTTAAAAATTGAATTGAAATTTAAAAATATTGAATTGTTTATTATATTTTGTTTGAGAATTTGAAAATATTGTAATGATGAGATAAAATAATAAGAGAATTTTGTATCTCATACCACTTGCCAAACCTAACAAGTCACTAGCAGGTCAATTTGCTTGACCCGTTTAGACCAATTAAATTTTTTAACTCAAAATTATGATTATATATTTTTTAACCTAAAAATAAAAATACCCTAATTTTATTTTGTATTTCCTAACTCTCTCCCAAACCCTCACTCTCCCTTAATTTTCAATTGAGTCAGTTCTTACAAGTCACGATCACCTCCCACACTTTTTTTGGATTGTAATTTGGGTGTTTTAATTATTTGGGTTGTAATTTTAAACTTATGTTGTTAGTTTTATTTTTTGAAAGATATTGTGATTTTAATTTTTATGTAAAATTATATTAATCAGATCAAATAAATTATTTGAATCATTTACATAAATGGATTGACACTGTCGTATCATGTCGATATATTTTTAATTAATTCATAATGGGTCCAAATTTAATTCAATATATTTGGACAGTGAGTTGAGATGAAAGTTAAAAGTTGAATAAAATATTATTAGAATATTATTTTTATTTTAAGATTTAAAGGGTTGAATTATTTTTTATATTTTGTGTAAAAGTTTAAAAAAATTGTAGTAATTAGATAAGATAAATTGAAAGGCTCTCTCAATCTAAACAAAATATAATAAATAATTGATCTCAATTATCTCATTTAATTATTATAACTTTTCTAAATTTTTAAATAAATAATTCAATATTTTTAAATCTCAAAATAAAAATAATATTATAGTAATATTTTATTAAACTTTCATCTAATCTCGTCTCAACTCACTATTCAAACCAGACCCAAAAGAAAATCTATAATCTATTATAACATATAATAATATCTATAATTACACAAGTGAATTGTTTTGATTCTCATTATGTATTTATTTTTCAAAATTATGAATTTGGGTTGTTTATATAATACTACTATATTCTTTAAATTTGATATAAAAAGTGAATTTTGACATGTAAATAAATTAATAAAAAAAGATCGGTATGTGCAGAAGATTTTACATTTTTATTTCAACATTATAAAAATACATAATAATATTTAAAAAAGATAATTACAGTATTAGTTACAAAGTCACAGAAGAAAACACAGGTTAGATGGTAGAATAAGAGAGTATTAAAAAAACATAATAAATAAATAAATTAACTGATAAATATAATTAATAAATTATATTAATATAATTAATAAATTAACTGATAAAATAAAACCCCCTCCCATTTTCTTCGTTTCCAGTTGGTCGTCTCGGTCTTCGTCTTCTACATTTTCAGTCGCAGATAGTTAGAGAGAGGGAAAGGGAGAGGGCTCCGGCGCGATCTTGACCGCATATCTTTGGGTTATCTTTCCGATTCGGTTGCAATCGAAGTCTTACGGTGGAGAGCTCTTGATCGAGGTACGTTTCGCGAGTATTCATTGCTTGAAGCTCTAAATTTTATAGTAAGAACAAAAAAGAAGAGATTAGAAAAAATAGAATCTTGGTTTTAGAGGTTAGTTCCGTTCTCTTCTTTGGTTATTTTCGTTAAAAAAAAGGGGGAACTTTCTCAAATTTTGTTCTTTGCTGTTTCTTGATTGCTTTGGTTGACTAAAATTTTCGCATTATTTTGGGGATATATATAATTGTTTTTGAGCTGTGTATGTTTCATCTTAATCTGTGAATTGAAGTTTTCGTTACAAGAAATGTTAATATTCCAAGCGGTTCTATAGGACAGTGTGATTTCGTTTGGGTTTGATGATCATTCGTCTCCGTTTTGGGGCTTTCAGATGTCAGCTCTTTTGGATATATTTATTTATATTTATCTGATTAGTTTCGTTTTCATTTCGGATTATGAGAATCTAGTGGGGAAATTCTGTTGGGCCCAAAGAAAAGTTTAGTATGAGATTTTTTGTTTTGAGCTAATTATTCCATTTTTAACCAACGAATTTGTTTTGGAAGAAATTTGTGATTTTTGTTTGGTATTATGAAAGTTTGAATATGTCATAAACTGCCAAGGAAACAAATGAAGGAAGGAAATATGAAAGTTTGAATCTTATTTTTCATGTTGTTTCCTTTATCAACTTATGGAACAACCAGCTAATCTTTGCCAACCAGATTTAGTAAGTGCAGTTGGAATTTTGGATGGTGGTGCCTAATTCAACTTATGTATTTTCTTTTTCTTTCCTGTCCTTAGTGTTTCTGTCCCAGCAATCAAAGTATGTGTTTTCCTTTTTGTAAAATTTTCAAATTTTCCTCTGAAAGTAATAATTGAGAAGACCTTTAAACTAGAAGTTACTTGCAAAATAAGTTTTTTGTTTATTACAATCAAGGCTCGATGCTGAAATCTTGTGGGATGCTGTAGTTTTAGGGTGCTGCTGAGGGGTTTTTGAGTTTGGGATTTCTAATGTTGAAGAATTAAGAGACTTGAAGATTTTACTGCCCAGGCAGGAAAATGTTGGAAGGTGGTGCAAGATTCACTGGAATGATAGGCCTGAACAAGAATGACAACAACTATGATGATCTATCGCAAGGATTTTACCATAAACTTGATGAGGGTTCCAACATGTCCATTGACAGTTTTGGAAGCCTGCAAACAAGCAACGGTGGAGGCTCTGTTGCAATGTCTATCGGTAACAGCAGTGTAGGTTCAAATGACTCCCACACTCACATTTTGAAACACCAAGGGTTACGGCGCCGTGCCACTGACAATCACTCTGTTGCAGTAAGCGTTAATCGTAGAGGCAGAGTCACGCATGCCTTGAGTGATGATGCTCTTGCCCAAGCGTTAATGGATAGCAATTCCCCTACTTTGGGGCTTGAGAATTTTGATGAGTGGACAATTGATTTAAGGAAGCTCAATATGGGATCAGCTTTTGCTCAAGGGGCTTTTGGGAAACTGTACAGAGGTACTTATAATGGTGAGGATGTTGCTATCAAGATCTTGGAGAGGCCAGAAAATGATCCAGAAAAGGCACTGCTGATGGAGCAACAATTTCAGCAGGAAGTTATGATGCTGGCCACATTGAAGCATGTAAATATAGTTCGGTTTATTGGTGGCTGTCGGAAGCCAATGGTATGGTGCATTGTGACAGAGTATGCAAAAGGGGGTTCTGTTCGTCAGTTTTTGATGAAGCGACACAACCGGGCTGTTCCATTGAAACTGGCAGTCAAACAGGCCTTGGATGTTGCAAGGGGGATGGCATATGTGCATGGGCTTGGATTGATTCACCGGGACTTGAAATCTGACAATCTGTTGATTAATGCAGACAAGTCCATAAAGATTGCAGATTTTGGAGTTGCACGCATTGAGGTACAGACTGAAGGAATGACCCCCGAGACAGGGACATACCGCTGGATGGCTCCGTAAGACTTCCGACACTTTTACTTTCAAAGCTTTCATGTTATCTCTCTCTCTCTCTCTCTCTCTCTCTCTCAATGGCATTTCTAGCAATCTCTTAAAGTGCTCACGTACTTAAATCTACATTTGTGCAACATGCTGTGGATATAGTATTTTTAATCTTTTAAGGTAGTATTGATTGGAATCCATCTGAATACATTTCTCTTTTCTTCTATTTTTTACTTTCAATTCTGATAAATAGTTTGTACAATTCTTACTATTCTATATTTCAACTTCTCTTAGCCTTTAAGGTTGTACATATTTTCAGGAATTAGAATGCTGTGCATCTTGTATTTCTGATTATTTCACCTGTAGTTTTGAATTTAAGTTCTCTCTGACATATTTTCAACAGCTAGAAAGTCCAAGACACATTGTTGTGACTTCAAAATTTGTATTTCACACTACAGAGGAATATCTAGGTTTGTGGTCAATGGGCCATATCTATGGAAGATTGGTGCAGAGGTGGTGTCACTGCTTCTTAAGGTTCTTGGTTTTGGCTACTCAATTAATGCCTGAAATTCACTCTTCTAATAGAAGTTCTATCTTGTATGGACCATGGAAAACTACTTGGTATTTGGTTTTTAAATGTTAGTAACACAATTTTCAACTTGGTTATGCTTGAAATCATGCACCATTATGGAAATCTAGAGCATATTCCTTTGAACATGATATGATTTTTTTTAACCAATAAATTTGTGCTAGGACCTTGTCATATCTTTGTACCTCTGAGAAGAATGTACACTTCTTAGAACCTAACTATCGTTTGGTGAGCCTTGAATGCCAAATTTGTCATTTGATCAGGTTGACTGATTGGGGCTCAGGTGGATGCTTGCTTAGTTGCATTCTGAGCTGCACAATTCAATATTAGTACTATATAAGCTGATGTACTAAAGTTTACTTCTCTGTTTTCCAACTCTATTTTAGTCTACAGATTTGGGTGGTTTATAGATGCATTTTCATGCTCTGTATGTTAATTCGTTTTGCAACTTCTAGCTTCAGTGGTGGTCATTATTTACCACATGGAAATTCTTGATAAATAATTACTATGTAGGAGTGTGCAAACTTATTTACAGTCTCAACAATCTGTCATTTAGCCTTTAGAGAGCTCAGCACAAGGCATCCGCTCCTTGGATTTTGGAGTGTGGCTGCATTATTTGTAAGTTGGAAAATGTAAATGATTTTATTTTATTTGCTCCATTAGAATCTTTAGCAAATTTAGGACCATTTTTGCACTCCTTAGCAGAAGATTGAGGCCTGTGAGGGTTATGTTTGCGACTGCTTTGGCCCCACATGTGGATTAATGGACATAAAAAAATTGTCATAGAACTTGTAATTTGAGGTATAATCTGACTGTCCTAAAATAACCCCTCCTCCTTTCCCCTAGCTCTGTTTGGTCTTTGGAAGACTCAGGCTTTAAACCTAAAAGAGAGTTCAAAATGAGATCATTTTTAGGATGTCGCTCAGTGAGGAAAGGTATGAGAGTTTTGACTATGGCAAGGCTCTGACAGTAAGGTAGTGCACTTGTATGATGTGATACTTGGACATTGTGGAAAAGTTTTCTGATATTTTTGCTTTTACTTTCTAAGTTTTACATCTTGGAGGGTAAGCGGGATTGAATTCTAGTTGAGCCAATGAGCTTTCACTGGAATGTGATTCTAGCCAATGAAGAATGGCTTATCCTTTCCCATAAGGGCAAAGTTCAAGACCCACTGGATGTTTATAAATTTCCAATGGAAGACTGCAGTTTATGGACGATTTAAACCAAAGTTTTTGGAGGTTATGCGTTGTAACTTTATTGTTTCTTTGGCTTACTTAGGATTTCCATATATTAAAGTCAGACTTGTTCTGGAGTTATGTGGTGGACTTTGGCAGTTATCAATTCTGTATCCTATCATGCGAAATAAGCAAACGAGTGGAACATTTTACTCTCATGACATGAATGACTTGAAAAACCAAAACCAAAACCAAAACCAAAACCAAAAGGAACTATGAAATTCTACACACATGGTTTTTATTGTTGGTTTTTTCTCCATATTTCGGATGAGTAGATTAAATATGTGAACGATCACATATGTCACAGAGAGACAGCTTAGATTTACTTCTTTTATCTAGTTAATTTCTTACGCCTTTTATTCCTAGGGTTCATAAACTATTATAACTGGAATTACATGATAAGATTCATAAATTGTTTAATTCAAAGAAAACAACTTTCTTGTTGATATCAGCAGTTCGTTTTATGTATAAGCTGCCAAATTGTGGTGTGTTGATTGAAGATGGTTAAACGAATTGACCAGTAAAAGGGATTTGTTTAAGCCATACTAGTGAAATATGGTGGGGGATTAAAACATGGGTTGAAGGAGTTCTGCAGCTGTCCCCTCTTAGCAGAGATTTAAGAGGGTGAATTTATCTGATGATTAAACCATTGGCATCCTGTGAACATCTTATGTCTTGGTTACAATCTGGTTTGGTTATGAGTTTACGATGATTCGACATTTTTCGATTTGGGAAATCATATACTTATAAGATCTGCCATCTGTTATTCCTTTTCCTTGAGATATTCAAATTTACAGTGTGGTCTAACTGCCTTTTTTCTATGGTTGTGCAGGGAGATGATCCAGCATAGGCCGTACACACAGAAAGTAGATGTCTATAGCTTTGGGATTGTTCTCTGGGAACTCATTACGGGGCTGCTTCCATTTCAGAACATGACAGCGGTGCAGGCAGCATTTGCAGTTGTCAACAAAGGTGTTCGTCCTGTCATTCCCAACGACTGCTTACCCATTCTAAGTGAGATAATGACTAGATGCTGGGATGGTAACCCCGATGTCAGGCCCCCCTTCACAGAAGTTGTCAGGATGCTTGAAAATGCGGAGATTGAGATCATGACGACTGTTCGCAAGGCCCGTTTTAGGTGTTGTATTGTCCAACCAATGACTGCAGATTGATTAAAAAAAAAAAAAAAATTAAGACTGAACAAGAGCAAGAGCTAAAAGATCAGAAACAAGACAAGAAATGGGAAAATTCGAAGAAGGGGAAGGAGAAAAATGGTTTTGATGTTAGCCTTTGTGTATTTATCACGATTAAGAACTGTTATTACATTAAGAACTCCTGGTTTTGAGTTTCTTTTAACGGATTCTGTTGTGAACTAGTAATAGACCAGAATGACCACGTTATGTATACAATGCCCTCACGTTTGGATTGTTGACTTGTTTGTTTTTTCCATTTTCTGCAAAATGGTATCAGCTTTATGGATTTTTAAAACCCACCCATCCTTGTTGACTCTTGAAAAGTAGTGATTCGTGTGTTGTGTTCCGTTTGTGCTACAATTGCAGTGATCTTAGCAAGCAAGTTTTCATTGAGGAGGTTGGATCGGAACGCCATGAGAAGAGAGAAAGCTGGACAAGAAACAAAACAAAGTCGCCTACAATTTTTAAAGGTTCCACGTGAAGTAAAAGTATGAATGACAGAAACTGAAAAAAATAGTCCTAGTTGAAGTTCCTAAATTTTCTCGAGTACCAACCAAACGGAACCTAAGAAGAAAACTTGATGTATGTCTTAGCACATGGAATAAGATCGCACCATGCCTTGCAGTCTTGCAGACAGTTTTTCATGCTTTTTGATAAAATACAAGAGAATGGTCCAAGTGGACAAGTAGTATATGAATTTTAAAGTCACTCGCCAGGGATAAGATTGAACGGAAAGGATTGCATAAAAAAATGGAAACTGAAATAAAAGATGTCGCGTGACCCTGCAAAAGCATCAGAAGAAAAGGACCCTCCCATCAAACAACCAAGGAAAAAGGGTAAAAATCTCATACCAACTTTCAGTCAAAACGGTCAACATCAACCTGAGAAAGAGTTGGGAGCAGAACATCTTATGATGGACTTGGGGGGAAGGAAGAAAACTTAAAAAGTAATACTATTTACATTTCAAGCCTAGAGAGGCCAGAAATTACAAAACCAAGTTTATGGAAAAGTAAACCAAATCAAAGATATATTTCTTGACTTGTAAGGAACTCAGACAAATAAGATTTTCCTGTTTTCTTCGCTACTTTTTTTTTTTCCTTTAAATTTTATCTTGGACCAGAGAGTTCCATGCCACAGGAATCCAAAGAATGTCCCTCATCATCCCCATCCATGGTCATGCCAAACAAGCTCGAACGATCATGACCATTGTCATCATGTTCAGAGGCAGTGGCAGTGCGGGACATACTTTGGTTAGTGTTAGTGTGAGAGTGGTTCATACTGGTCGGATTGGTATTATTGTGTGAAGCTGCCCACTTCTCAGCTAAGCCGTCCCCTTCGAGCATCCGGACCACTTCCGACATCCTGGGGCGGTGGGCTGGCAAGCATTGAGTGCATAGTAAAGCTACTTGCAGCATCTCCCCCACCTCTATCTGGTCGTAGTTTCTCCCCAGCTCTCTGTCCACCAAGACTTCCACTTTCTTCTCCTGCTGATTTTTTTTCACCTGTCACCAACATTATAAACTTTTCTTACTTAACATGAAATGCTAGGCCTTTTGGGTTAGATCTTACATCAATTTTTTGGAGAAAAGGGATAGCTACCTAGAGCAGTTAACGTAAAAGAAGAAAAAAGTGATGTGAAATCTTTACCTGATTTATGTGCTGACTTACAGCATGAATGCTCTTTCTAATATTTAAAATAAAAACCTCTACTTGTACTTTTAGCAGTTGATTGTAGAATTATAGACACAGATTTAACTTGCATTCGTTTCAGGGAAAACTTACCCACTCAAGCATAGCTCCCTTCTGATTAACCGTTTTGCCAAACTCAAGAGCTCGCATTCCAGTTACTAGCTCTAACAATAGAATGCCAAATCCAAACACATCCGTTTTCTCAGATGACTGGCCAGTAGAGAGGTATTCTGGTGCAATATGTCCAACAGTGCCACGGACAGCAGTGGTAACATGGGAGTCTTCACGGTCAAGGAGCTTTGCAAGCCCAAAATCACCAACAACTGCCTCACAGTAATCATCCAGAAGAACATTAGCAGCCTTCACATCTCTGTGGATTATCTTTGGATCACATTGCTCATGTAGATAAAGTAGGCCCCTTGCTGCTCCAATTGCAATCCTCTTTCTTGCATTCCAATCAAGTACCGGTTTTCCTGTTGTAAGAAACAGGATATTAGCAATTCACCAAAATACATGGTGGAGTTGGGTTTAAGAACAGTTATTAGCACTTTCTAGATAAAATCATAATCATCTAAACATCGTGAGCTATCATTTATCTAAACATTTTAGGATTTTAAGAATTTTATTTCAAATTTTATCCGTTTTGGAATTTATAGTCAGTTTTATCACAAACAATCTCTGTAAACATTAATCGATGACTGAGAACAGAAACTTGAAATCAAACGCTTGTTAAGAGCAGGGATTTCTCTCCTTTCCTTATCTTGGTGAGATGCCAAGTTCTTCATCAATCTGTGACACTTTTTCCCAAACTCAATTACAGTGATTCTGTTGTTGTCTTTGGTGAAACAGTTGTAGGCTGAACCTTATCATCGAGTACTATACTTTGTTAATGTAATTTGTTCTCTCCTGAATCAATATTGGGGCCTGGAAAACACATTGTTGGGGGTGAAGCTCTTCAAATTATTGTCAGAAAGGAAAATCGTTCTGCAACTAAACTCCATGTCCATCAACAAGTATTATTCATCAGGATTGTATTATGATCAGTGTGGTTGCTAAATATTTATTACAAGTGGATAAATTATAGATTGGGAGTAAGCATGTTACAAACTTCTGCCCAGCTTCCCTCTTGATTCTGATTAATTAGTAATTATTAGCAGATGAACTGTATCCCTAGCAGATATAGAACTACAAATACATTCAGAAAAACAAGAGCACAACAGAAAATAATCATTTCCCCCACAAAATTTAGTGACAGAGATTGCAGCAAAGTAAGATTGGACAAACCTCTAAGCCTGGAGGCCACACTGCCATTAGCCATGTAAGGATACACCAGAAGCCTTTCAGTAGGGGTCACACAATATCCAACAAGGCGGAGCAAGTTCCGGTGAACTGCCAAGCTGATCATTTCCAGTTCTGTTCGAAACTGAGATTCCCCTGTGGTTCCAGTCATGTCTTTCAGCCGCTTCACTGCCACCATGGTTCCATCTCCTAGCTTTCCCTTGTATACATTCCCAAAACCTCCAGCACCAAGGATGTTCTTAGAGCTAAATGTGTCAGTTGCTGATTGAAGCTCCTTGAAAGTGAACTTTCTTACGTTGCCCAAACGCACGAGTCCTTCTTGGTTGTCTGCAACAAATATCAGAGACCAGTTTGAGGTTTATTATCAGTTGCTGTTGTTGTTCACTAGAGGAGATTTTTACATTGAAATCTGAAGTTGCTGACCATTAACATGTAGGATGGTTTGGGTTTTCTGTCTTTTTCTGCACCATATGGCAAGTGCTACGCATATGAGAAAGATAGAACTGAATGTGACTCCAAGTGCAATTGCTAGTTTCCTGGACTGGTGTTTTCCTGTGAAGTAACATTTTTTATGAGAAAAAAATAATAATAATAGAAAATATATAAACTTGTGACAGAGGAATGGGGTTTAGAGAATCACCAGGTGATGATTCTAGAGAAAAGGAAGGAGGAACAAGAGTGGTTGATCCAACGCAACTTTCAGTGGAGCTGCTTCCACAAATCAAGGGGTTTCCCACAATACTAGATAATACAATTTTGAAACACAAAGCAAATCAGGGAAAACACAATACTTTTACCACGTCGAGACAGAAAGAGAGAGGCAGAGCAACCATACTTGAAGGTCCTGGCGGGAAATCTTGGCACTTGTCCACTTAGATTGTTAAAAGACAAGTCCCTGAGTGAAATGATTATTATCAACAGAATTCATTGATCAGATTTTGAATAAATATTAAAAACATTTACCAACTAGAAACACACGTAACACTTGTTTCGATTTCCAAGAGATACTGATAACAAATAAGCAAATTGAGGAAGATTGAGAGAAACATAGAAAAGAGAAAATCTATACTCACAAGAAAGTAAGCCGAGATATTTTGGCTAAAGACGCAGGAAAAGGCCCAGACAAGCTATTGTTGTTCAGCCTCCTATTTCATTACATGACAAAAGTACACAGTATCAACATCATATAAATAAATCCATTGTCCACAAACAAAGAAACATAAAATACAAACTACTCAGTTTGCTCAGAAGACAGATATAGTAGTTGGGAAAACTAAAACTCCTACATGCATGCATGTATGTGTGCGCGCGCACACCATCAAACCATCGCGGATTTGGCATTTTATATCCTAGATTCTTAAAGTTGATAAATTACAGCTTCCAATCATAAAAAACTGGAACTTTGTAGTATTATTCAATTCTGACCATTAAAATAGGTAGAAAATAGGATACGTTTATCAATTTTTAATAATAGGTAATATGTACTTTTGATAGTTTAGAATACAAAGCGTAAAATCCTTAAGTTAAGGTTGTAAAACGTATTTGTGCGGGTATATATTCCAAATTTTTTCAGTATGGATGTGTGTCTGAGTTTTAATTTTTGTTTATAAGGACAAAAGAAAATTTTTGAAGTTCAATTATCCTTCAAGGTCGTTTCCTCCATTTTCTGGACAACCGAACAGGGGGATAATAAGAACAAACCCGCTGAAACAGCATACTCACAGGTATTGAAGAGTATTCAACTGGCCCAGAGACACTGGAACGACACCCGATAATCGGTTGTTAGAGAGATCCAATGTCTGAAGTTTAGGAAGCGTGCCCAGCTCCGGTGGGATTTTGCCAGATATATTGTTGTTCTGCAGCAATCTTCAAATACATCCAGACAAGGTAAAACATATAACATCAGAATCCAAAGTGAGGTGACAACACTGTTATGCTCTATTTCGTTGCAGAAGAAGTGCAGGAAATGAAAAAATACATATGAAAACAGACAACAAGACCGTGCTGCGGTCGGTGCCTAATTCAACTAACTGGCCGGGGACACATGTTCCTTTCACTCTTTTCAAACAGCAAAGCAACAGAAAATTGAGAAAAGGGGTTGTGAAATGCAAATACTAAGCTCAGTTTTCTCACACTTGTCGAAGATTTGTGAGATTTCCGAAGGCTTCAGATAAAGTGCCAGAGAGAGATTGACTTGGAGCTCCCCTGTAAAACCCAGAAACGAAGATGGAACTTTTTTTTTTTTTTCCCTGAATTCTGAGGAATCAACTCTATGTTGAGTTAATAACATAAAAACAAAAAACAACGAAGAACTCACAGGCCTGTGACAAGGTTTTCGGGAGAGCAGGTAATCATCGCCCAGCTACAAGGGTCCACTGAGTCTCCGTCCCAGTTGTTCAACACTCCATGGGGATCATGCAGACATGTTTTTATGTTGACCAAAGCTTCCACTACGCCATACAAAAGGACAAAACAAGACCCAGAGAGAAATTTCAAACTTTTATGTATTAGAAAAATGAATAATCATATTCAAGCAAGACAAAGAAGAGGGTTGGCTGTTAATTCAAGGGGTTGCTTCCCTACCTTCATGGTTGCGTGGTTCGTAGGATATACAGAGCGTAGCTGAAGATAGAAGATGTAGGAGAAGGAGGAGAAGAAAGAGATTTGGAGCCATGGTCATGAATGGAGGCGATGAACAACATGGTCCACACAGACCCCGAAAGTGTCTAAACTCTCGCCCTCTCTCTCTCTCTCTCGTCTTTCCACAGCGTCTCTTTTTCAGTCACCAAGCTTTGCTTTACAAAAAGAAGACGGAAAAGAAGCTACATTGCATACAATATATCTATACGATTCTATACACGGAGAGAGAGAACTGTGCGTGCTTTTTGTATGATTTAGAGAGAGAAGCGAATCAGGTGGGTGATACGATCAGTCGTCAGGCGAAGGGCGAGTGTTCGAATGCGTGAGCGTGTATCCAGATATTGAGAGAGACGTAGTTGGAGTGGGGTACTGACATTGTACCCGGTATCAGTCTGAGTGGACTCCCTGGGCGTGCTACTCTAGCTCACTGCCTCTCTCTTCACACGCGCACGCACTCTCTCTCTCTCTCTCTCTCTCTCTCTCTCTGGAATCTGAATCCTACTCTGTTACAGCTTCAACACGGAGAGCTTCAAGGCTTCATCCCCATTTCCAAAACCAAATCAAAACCCATCAATGGTGACCGTTGGGTTTATATTGATGTGAATTTTCTTTAGCCTTTTACTCTCTGATTTCTGATTTTTGAGTTGCTCCCAGTCTCCTCCTATGATAGTTTTGTCTGAGGGCAATGTTTGAGAAGTGACTTTTTTTTTTTTAAATTAAATTCTTTTAAAAACAAGTTTGTGATGTAATTTCCCTTTTTTATGAAATTTAATCCTTTTTTTTTTATTTTTTGACAAGAATAGTTCAATACATTTTGCATGGTTATTGTATACAATCTATCATACGGCATTTGTTGAGATACATACATACTCTATCTTATATATCACACGTCGTGATTCGTATCATCAAAAAGTTATGTAGTGTTTAAAGTCTATGGACTCTCTTTGAGGGGAAAAAAAAACAAAAGATAAAATTACTCATTGAAAAATTAATTTTGTCATGTGAATCTCATATTTTTCTTTTTTCTTTTTTTAATGAGTAGGCAGATCTTACGCATCTTAAAGCTACAAACATTTTTCAAAGTTAATAACATGACATTTAATAATATAATGAGAATTGTATCATTTACGAGGAATATTAATTCAATCTAGAGTGTGCAAATCTGACACACATTTAACAAAAAGACAGGTCTATTATTAAAAAAATAAATTTTTCATGTAATTCTTACATTTTATTTTATTTTTAAACAAAACACGCAAGATTTACACAACTTAAGACTACAAAATCATTTCTCATCATTTATATTTAAAAATTACTTAATAAGTTTTTTATTATAACTTTTCTTATTAAATGTACAAACTTTCCACCACCCCAAACAAGTGGCTGAGAGACTGAGATATGCTGACAGGGGAATGTCAAGAAAAAAGTTTATACCCATCCAATTGTTAAGACTGAGATAGCACTCTTATCCATGACACCCAAAAGGGAACTTATTCAGTTATTCCCTTGCAAATGGCCAACTATATATGTGCATTTTCGATGCCAAAAGATCAAGTTATAAAGCAATTATTGAAGACCCAAGAAACTGATCTTTTTAACAGAAAAAACTACAATAAAATACTGAAAAATGCTCGGATTCTGTAGGGTTTCTTTCTGAAAACATGGGAAATTGCTGTAATTAATCAGAATAAAACCCTTTGCAATAAAAATTCCATGCCACCACATTAACGAAGTCTTTGGGATGTGTATGATAATTTCCTTTAGTATAAGAATAATTTTTTAGAGGTATTTTGTATAAGAGTAGGGCCGCAACTTTCTCGTAACTTCATTCTCGCTCAACATTCAAACACAAAATACTTCTCTATTTCAAATGTTAAAGCTTCTTATCTAATTATTACTTAATCATTACTCAAATGCAAAAAATATATATAACTTTTGCGAACTAGTCTTCTTACATGTTCCATAGTAAGTGCAATGATCAGTCCATGTCTTTTGGTCCAATTGTATAAATATTCTCACAGTTGCATGGTAAGGAATAAGGTAAGAAAGGATCTCAGAGCATCAATAAAGGAATTCTCCTACTAACAAAAAGATAGGAATCTCCAATTAATTAAGGTTATGTTGACGGATCATCAAAGACTTAGAATTAATGACATATAGATCTGACTTTGTATGTCTATATTATTCTCATTTAAGATCCTAAATTTCATAGAATTAATGAATATTTAGTACGTACAAAAAAAAAAGGATCGATGATTGATGCATAAGGTGTAGTTTGGATAGTGAGATCATAAGATGAGATTGTTTTAGATGAAAATTAAATAAAATATTATTATAATATTATTGTTTAATATTATTATTATTGTTTTAAAATTTGAAAAAACCGAATTGTGTATTATTTTTTGTGTGAAAATTCAGAAAAATTTTAATGATATAATGAGATGAGATGAGAAGAGATGAAACCATTTTTGCATCCAAAATCTGATATTTGCTCTTCCATCAAGAGATGCATGGGATCCTTTTAGGCAATAATTCTTTTTTTTTTTTTTCAATTTTTATAAATTGATATGATTTAATATGATACGTGATGCATATATACTTTATAATGAAAATAATTCTACAATTTAACAAACCGCGTCAAACCACATTAATTTATAAATTCTTTTATATCAAGTTTCTTAATAGACCCAACACTTCTTAATCCAAAATATTAATGAAAGAGAAAATGGACGATATTGGCGTGGATGAATACTAATAAAATCATTAAAAGCTAATATATACGAAATTATATATTATGATAGAGAGAGAATATATATATAATGATATAGAGATATTAATTAAGTAATAATAATAAGAATTATTCTATTATCAAGCAATAATTAAATAGTAAAATATAAATTTTAAAATTTATCTTTTAAATGAAATTACAATGTATAAATATTTTATTAAGGAACGTGCTACATCCACAGAAAGTTTCCGATCAAGTTTTTTTTTAACTTTTTTTTTCACCATTTTTTAAAATTATTTAGATATATTTAAAAAATAAAAAAATCACATATTCGTTTAAAAATACTTACTTAATCATTAAATAGAAAAAAAATTTAAAAAATAAAAACAATTTTTGGTAAAGAATTTCTGGATTTCAGTATGGCACTAGTGATTTCCTTTTATTAAATATATTCTATCTAATATAATTTTCTTTATAAATAAATATAGTCGTATTGTTACTCTCATGAGCAACGTCAGTGACAACGAGAAAGGTATTGAGAATGAGAGAAAGGAATTGAGAATGATCACTTTCTCCAATGTCAACAATTATTCTTTTGCTTTTTCTTTCTTTATGCGTATGCTATTGATATTCCATTTTTTCTTTTCATTCTTTCTTTCCGTTTTTTAAGCTCCCTTTCTCCTTGTTTCCTGGTTGATTTGATTTGCGTGCAAGTTGAACCAACATTGACGAATGTGGATAGCTTCGAGTTTGAGCTTTTTCTATTATATTTCAAAAGAATATTATTCTAATCTTATAAAATTAAATTTATAAACTGATATGATATGATATGATACGATATGATGTAGTGTATCTAATTGTAAAATATTTTTTATCATATAATAAACTTAACGTATGATAGATTGCATAATTTTGTAAGTTTAATTTTATAAAATTAATGCGTATAGCACTTCTCTTGCAAGAATTGTCTACCAAAATACTTTTGACAATGATAAATGGTAAATAGATGAAGGTGGGATTGACATGTGAAGAAGATGAAGATCAATCTCATGTACTTGGTAGAATCTTCACTTCAATAAGATGTTCTTGCTTCTTGTTTAAGTGTGTTTGTAAATATGGTGGTAATTTTATCAAAAAAAAAAAAAAAACCATATAGATGTATATCACATACCTTTGAAGACATTAGGTTTAAGAAAGCGACACATAATTAAGCATGTGAATATGGTCTTAAATGAGGTTTTTGTTCTAAGGTTTAGTTTGGATACATAAACGGTTTCATCTCATTTTATTTTATTATTACAACTTTCTCAAATTCTCATAGAAAATATAATAAATAATTTAATTTTTTCAAATTTTAAAATAATAATAATATTAAAAAAATATTCTAACAATATTCAACTTTCGTCTAAAATCATCTAATCTGTAAACTGTCTCACTATCCAAGCTAGAACTAAGAGTTTTGTCTTATGAAGTACAGAGATAAGTGAGATCATTGCATTGTAGGGTCACATATAAGTAATTAAATCAGAGTCCCATCAGTTTAATTTCACACCCAAGTGGTAAACTCCTTTGCCTAATCTATGAACATGGACCCGAATCCAATGGACCAATTTGTAGGTATTTTTATATTCTTTTTTTTTATTTTTATATTTGTAGTGCCTGCATCTACCATAATGAAGGTTTTGTTGGAGTCGTCCATCCTACACTTATATTCAAAAAATTATTTTATACAATCCTTCATTGTTAGAGAGAGAGAGAGAGAGAGAGACCAAATGATGTTCTAAACTTTAATCTCTCTGACTGTCACAAATTCCGACAGCTAATGATCAAGAGCTTGAACACTTTGTACAAGAATGCTTATTGCTCATCCACTTCCAAGTAAATTCAGGAAAGCACAAAGATTTTGTAAACATGAAATGGGTCCCGGAAAAATGATCATTGATATTGAATGCAATCTTTACTCCAATTCACTTCCTGGTGAATTTGGAAAAGCATAAAAAAAAAGTTGCATGCATTCAAGATCCCACAATCATGTCCAAATCATTATGAAAAGACCTTTATATTTTGGGACCCCATGCATTTTCTCTCTTTTGATTCCACTACAACCAAGTGTGTCCAAACCATATTGTGTCTATTTCTTGTTTAAAGTTCATCTCGATCCAGCATGAATCCCTCTACCTCATGATATTCTTATCCAATGATTGGGGCATAAGATCAAGATGCATTAGCAATTTGGCTAAGTCTCATTTGTCTGTACCCAAGTGGCCAAATAAGGTGGGTATATGTCTCTTAGAAAACTAGAAAACTTTAAACCTAACACCAATTTGGTTCATGTATTTTCAGTTTTCTTCCGGATGCTTTTACCCTTTACGTCTACTGAGAAAAGAATAAATATGATTCCTGACAAGTCAGGAAGTTAGCTCAAACTTACTTGATTAAACGTTAAATGAGATTAAATGTTAAATGAGATTAAGATTTTTTTAATGACCGAAACCAGAATAAAATTTAGAAGAAAACTAGTTGGCCCTCAACAATGTCAATGTCTCAGCATTGATCCCATATACAGTTGCATTGGATGCCATCAAGGTGGCAACTGGTAATCAAGCAAAGGGAGAGATTGATCACCTATTCACCATGGTTCACATCTTCGACTCATTAAGATAGCAGGCCTTGATTGATCTGCAATAGCAAAACTATATATATCAGAAGACTGCTGGCCCAAAATGAAACAGACCTTTCTGATCTAAAGAGCCCAATCATGGAAGCAGATCTTTCTATCTCTGCCTTACTTCCCCTTTTAATCCTTACTTTTTGATAATATAATGCAAGTCTCAAGAGTTGAATTCCCATTTGTGTAGTAATCCTCTTGGGTTACCCTCAGTCAATAAATTAATATCTCTTCTATTTTGCTATTCTATTTTATCTTTTCTTCCTTTGGCCACCCTTTTCAAGAGTTCAAAGCAGACACAAAATTACATACACACAAACTCGCTAAGTATACATGAAATTTCGTATGAAAAATAATTTGTATAGTCATAAATGTGTAAACTCTGCCTATTTTATAAGTTTTCTTATTTTTATTTTTAATATAAAATTTACACACTTTAAAACTATATCTAACAATTTCTCGTTTCATCTTCCAAATAATTATTTAAGTAAAAAGAACAGTCGAGTCCCAACTTGAAGCTTCAAATACTTAAATGGTTTGTCATTAGTGTTGAATTGACAAACGAAGTTGCTTTGGACTTGAGAACACAAACAAAAACACGTATCAGTTACCATGCAACATGCGGCTAAGAGTCCAACGTACATACGAGGAAGGTTCTTACTTCATTTCTACTCATTATCATTCGTACAAGGAATATGCCTTAGCATCCTCCCCTCATTATTCCTTGTCTTCTCTGTCCCTATAATTTTGGTTTGACATCACAAATACTTACATTATTATTATTTTTTTATTCAAACACTCTTTACCTTACCATTTAAAAAGAAAAGTGCTACATATATCAAATATTTTATAAAAATAATTTACAAATTAACATTTTATTTATTTTTTTAATATAAATAATTTTACAATCTAATATATTAACAATGTCAGTTTGTGAGTTTATTTATTTTTTAAATATTTTCATAATTAAAATATTTATCTTTAAAAAAACTCATTCTACGTTATGAACAACATCTATAAAAGCAAATTACAAATTACGTATCACTAATTATTTTAAGAAAAAATTTAGTTACAAGCATAATTGTATACTAATATGTGCACCAATCTATTATGATTGGACAAAAAGTAAATTTTATTGAAAATAGTGCTAATTTAAAATTTAAGTATGAATGAATTAATATTGATACGCAGATTAATACGCGATTTTGTTTGTATGTAGCAAAACTCTTATTTCAATTTTCGCACAAGTATGCTCCGCATTTTCAGGCAATTTACAAACTCTTTAACCCGAACTCCTGACGTGACATTGACAAATGGCTAATATTTTATTATAGCTTTTGTGTGGGAAAAATTTTTAAAACATATTGGATTGAATTTCATTAATACCACGAATACAATTTAACCTTAATATAAATATATTCTTAATTTTCATAGCAATTGAACACAAAAAGTATATTTTTTTAAAAATAATGATAGTTATAATCGTGAGTGCGCAAGTTCCGTAAAATTATTTTAAAAAAATAAATAAATACAAGATTCATATAAAAAAATTAATCTTTTAATAATATATTATATTTTTTTCTAAAATAACTATACTATATTTACACACACTATAATTATATATAACCATATTTTTTTATTTTTTAACGTTGGCCAAAAAAGTCAATGATTTTCATTTTTGAGAAAAAAACTTTGATGGATCCAATAATAGGATTTTATTATTGTAATTTGCAAATCAAGTTCCATTCTCGTTAGGCTGAAGAAGCCCAACACATAACAACCCAATCCAACACAAAACGGTCAACTCCTCTGCGATCGGTTTCATTCCAAACTTTCGAGCTAAGTGTCGGCGGTTGGAGTCACTGGTCTCGACCCAAAAAAGCTCATTCCCCCCGAAAATGGGAGAAGACACCTCCGACGGTAATCTCTCTCTCTCTCTCTCTCTACGATATTGTGTGTTTGGTAACTCAGGAAATTTTGCAAGAATCCTGAACTTCAGTTTGGTTCTTTTTAAAAATCTATAACTCTTTCAATTGTTTTTTACCCTCATATTTTCTTAGCATCCAAACACTCATTTTCCCCCAGATGCCCAAGAACTTAACCCTGTTTTCTCTTGCATTCTTTTAACAGGGAAGATCCCCTTGTGTCCCTTCCTCACCGACAAGACCGCGAAAATCTGCGTGCTTGGCCACCGAGGCCTCGTCGGCTCCGCCATCGTCCGCAAGCTCCAGCACCTCGGTTTCACTAACCTTCTACTCCGCACCCACTCCGAGCTCGACCTCACGCGCCAAAACGACGTCGAAACCTTTTTCGAAGCCAAGAAGCCCCGTTTCGTCATTCTTGCTGCGGCCAAGGTCGGCGGCATCCACGCCAACAGCACCTATCCCGCCGACTTCATTGCCGTCAACCTCCAGATCCAGACCAATGTCATCGACTCCTCCTACCGCCACGGCGTCCAGAAGCTTCTATTCCTCGGATCCTCTTGCATCTACCCCAAGTTCGCACCCCAGCCGATTCCCGAGGACGCGTTGCTCACCAGCCCCTTGGAGCCCACCAACGAATGGTACGCTGTCGCCAAGATCGCGGGGATCAAAATGTGCCAGGCCTACCGAATTCAATACGGTTGGGACGCGATTTCGGCAATGCCCACGAACTTGTACGGCCCGAACGACAATTTCCATCCCGAGAATTCACACGTCTTGCCGGCGTTGATGCGGAGGTTCCACGAGGCAAAGGTGAAGAAAGCGAAGGAGGTGGTGGTGTGGGGGACGGGAAGTCCCCTGAGGGAGTTCCTGCACGTCGACGATTTGGCCGACGCGGTGATCTTCTTGATGGAGAGCTACAGTGGGTTGGGGCAGCTGAATGTGGGGAGTGGGAAGGAGGTGAGCATCAAGGAGTTGGCTGAGCTGGTGAAGGAGGTGGTGGGGTTCGAGGGGGAGCTCGTTTGGGACGCGTCCAAGCCCGACGGAACTCCTAGGAAGCTCATGGATTGCTCGAAGCTCGCCGAGTTGGGATGGAGCCCCAAGATTTCACTCAAGGATGGGCTTGCTGATACCTATAAATGGTACTTGGAGAATGTCAAGCAATAAGGCAGGTGATTGATATTCAACACTTTCCTTTTGAATCATATATGTGGTGGATTATGGACATCCATCCTGTACTAGTTATGTGGGATAGTTATTATTTGTGATGCTTTATCATTTTGTACCATTCATCTACAGGTAAGAGGTTTTTTTTTTTTTTTACTCTTGAGAATTAAGTGAGCTGCCTAGCTATTATTCAAAACTTGGCAGAAGGTGCTATTATTTATTATTGAATTTTAGTGATTTTGCTCTGAATTTTTATAAAAATGGCTATGACTCTTCTGAATTGGACGTATTAATGTGGTGGTAAATCGATTATACATTAAAAATATATATAAGTTGTAGTATTTATGACTCAATTATGTGGGTTGAGGATATTATGATCTTCCTCTTATGAAAAAGAGAGACAGAAAAATCTTCCTTTTACATGTGTTTCAGGCTTTTCTCTTTTATCTGTCCTGTTTGCCATGTTTTCTGTTATAAGTAAAATGGCTCACAGGCATAGGCATTTACCTGGTCTTAGAATAGACTGCCAATTGTCCTCAGAAAAAGAAAAGAAAAAATATTTGGATTGCCAAATTATTTTGTGGTTAAATTGAAATATCCATGAGAACATGAAATCATTATTATTATTATTATTATTATTATTATTATTATTATTATTATTATTATTGTATTAGTGGCTAGGATAGTGGTATGGTGTGTAATTTCTGAAGAGCAGCAGGCCAATTTCTCCTTTCTGAGCTTATATCAACTTTATCTCTGAACTCTGTAACCAAATGCAGCATCCTGGGATGGAATTTAGCATGACTCTTTCCACCTTTATTGATGTACTTTTCTTAAACTTGTCTTGATAGTTGATAGTCTTTGAAAGAAGATGCTGATATTTTGTTTTTGTTTCCTGTATTTATGTTCTAGTTCTACGGTAGCCCATTCCATAACTCCCATACTTAGAAGGAATGGCAAAATCTGAAGTAGAAAGGTTAATTCCCCTTTCTTGGTATTTCTATCCTCGAACGCCCTACTGCTGGTCCTAATAAAAACATGTTGTGGGTAATAATAATAAGGTGAAATGCTTCAGACTGGAGGGTCCTATAAACGGAGAATAACGGAGCCCAATTATAATTTGCCACGTAAGAGGTACATTTTAAAGTCTGTACTGCGCGATGTAGGGGATAAACCGAATCCATCTTCGTTGCTTTCATCTGGAACTAAAATGAAAACTACTCTCTCTCTCTCTCTCTCTCTCTCTCTTAGAAACCCTAACGTTAAATCTGAAGCTCAATCGGAAGCAAGCAACACGCAGAGAAAGAAATTCCGATTATCCCAAATTCATCAAGGTTTCTGTTTTTATTATTCTTGCGCACGTCTATACCAGTTTGTATCCAATTTCACTTACTCTTATGCTCTAAGAAAAATCCATTTATACCCGACTAGATTGATTATTTATTAATTATTTACACTTTGTGATGTGAATGAATTAGTGAGTGTTTAGACCTTTACATAGCTAGTTGTTGTCAATGTTGCTTGCGAGAAAATCTTAAATTCGTTCAGCTTCAATCCAGGAAATAACCCACAAACAGCTGAAAAAATAGTAAACTTACCTTCATTCTGTTTTTCGCAATTTCTTCTTCGGTTTTATGGAGATCTAGAGGGAAGGGGGTTTCTTAGTTTCGATTTTATGGAGATCGGGAGGGAGTTCTTTTTTGGGTTTCATTTTTATACAGATCGTGAGGGAGGGGGAGGGTTAGGGGTTAGGGTAAAACTACTTTTATGGGTTTTGATTTCATGGATGGGTTTCGGTGGCCAGAGAGAGATGCGAGTATGGGTGGGTTTCGTGTACTGCAAAGTAGAAATAGACAAGAAAATAGAAGATGACTGCAAAGTAGAAGATGGTTCAAAACAGAGAAGGAGAAGACTGGGTTCGGAAGAGAGAAGGGGAAGAGAGGAAAGAAATGATGGCAGCTGAATCACATGAAGAGAGAGGTTGAGAAGGGGGACTTGTTTCCCTGCATCGCGGCAATCAGAACTTGTTTCTGTCTCACTGATGTGGCTATCACCTATTGGCCTCCGATAAATACGAGTTGTAGGATTGTCCGGTTTTAAGTTATTATCAATAATAAGTGATACAGCCACAAAGAAATCCCATAAACTGATATGACTTAGTTTATGGATTTATTTTTGTGGGATCTCTTTCTGAATAAAGCAATTCTAATAAGAACTCATGAAAGTGATGACAAAAATGAGAGATAATTGGTCATGGTAGTTTTATGGATCATAAAGCCTTGAAGGCTTCTGTACTAGGTTGGTTATGGAGCTCTTCTTGGGAAAAGGAGAAATTTTATGATTGATGGTCTCGTATGGTTCGTTAGATGGGCCAACAATGCCAATGATTTTAGAGGCTTTCTAGTTCTGCTGAAGAAGTTTGCTGCTGCTCAACTTTTCACAAAGAGAGTTGTGGCCAGGGTACTCCTTGATGAAGTTCTTCTGAACTAAAGAGAGAGAAAACGAAGTGCAACACATCTTTGATCCACTTCATAAAATTGATTTTCCTTTTTGTAGCATAGAAGAATATCCGCTTTAGATTTACTTCTGTGATGGTAAAACCACGACACCCTATCCCTTGTGTTTTTTTTTTTTTTTTTTTGAAATTGACATCAAGTGCTCGGAAACAACATCATGACTAATCTCGTGGATGAATATGCTCTCGATAAAGAGTTTCTCGCATGTGCATCTTGGATAATTTAATAAAAAAATCTGCAATCCGATAGTCTTTAAAGATTATTTTCACCTAATGAGATTCGAACATTGGATCTTGAAGAAAGTATACCCCACAACCAAGACCAATACCTTTACTACCTGCATCTTGGGTTTCAATCAAAAGTGTAGTTGGTTTTGTTGTTGTTTGCGTGTTGCCTTCGTGGTATTTTTATTTCCTAATGTTACTACTACTAGTCCATTATTCATGTTGACAGCTTTACAGTCTTAAAAACAAGTTTAAATAATATTAATTAAGAAAGTTTATGTTAATTTGTTTGCTGTATAAGGGATTTATTTTCTTTTAATTTTATATTTTTCTCTTTCCACTTTTTATTTTTTTAAATAACTTTACAATATGATATATTTTATACTACGTACATCAAGCTGTGAATTTAGTCTCATATAAATTTTATTTTTTATTTTTATCTAAAATATTTCTTTTTATAAAAGCTGACATTGGGATAGCAGCCGAAGATAAGGCCATTTTCTGGCAGGTGAATTCATATGGCTTTTGTTACCACAAAGGTGATCTAAAATTGCTGACCACATGAACACAAAAAAAGGATGCTGACAACATGCCATTATGTTCTCTAGTGGGAGTTGGCGCCCGAATTAAGCTGCGATGAAAGAGGATAAAACAACAGCAAAAGAACAAAAGAGAAAGAGGCAAAATGAAAGAGATGAAGCCACATTGCAATTTCTGTAAAATAATTTATTTTTGTACAACTAAAATGGAATTACACATTTCTAAATCAAAGAGACAAAAATGGTGAAAATTAAAATCCTCTCTCTCACCCAATCTTCCCCTCTTTCCTCGAAATTGCCATTATTTCCAGGTCCCACCAAAGATACCAAAACTTCCACCATGGTCTGCATAACGCTAAAGACAACAAGAAAATCTTACCCAAATGAAAGAAAGGAAGGAGAAGAAGAAGTTAATAAACAAAGTTAAAGTTTTCACATGCACACAAAAACCAAAAAGGCAAGATATGAACCCAAATTGCAGTGCACAAAATTGATAGGACACTTCCATGGACTATGAGGGGCCTTTCCTTTCGTCACTCAAACCTGAACTTTCTTTTGTCTTTGCTTCTGTTTTCTTTTGCTCAGTCTTTCTGCTCCCATCTCTGCCTGCTGCATGCTATCTGGGTTTCCTCACTGGGACCCTCGTGGTTTTGGCATTGTCATTTCAACATCCCAAGCACAATCACAGAGATCTAAAACAACGTTTCAATGCAGCTAAAATCGAAATCAAAAGTAAGACTGGAAGTGAAGGGATTACATCGAAAAGGAAATCCAAAGTATACATATCTTATGTTATAAACTGAAATGAAATCTCGTTGTTGATTTGAATGTCATTAAGCTCCACATTCTCCAGGAGAAAACAGACATTATAAAGAGACAAGCAAAAAGGCGGACAGAAAATCTGGAATTGATAATGAAACAGTGTCTGAAACTTTGAACATTCAAGGCTCTACAGTCTACAGATATAGGGACTCTAAAAAATTAAAGCTTTTTTATTCACAAACTTTCCATGAAGGAATTAACAGCCTCCCCTATCTAATTACTACTGCATAAAATATATCTCCTTCATTTGTTCTTTGATATCTGAAGGAATGGGAATAGGATTTTCTTCAAGAAGCAATAAGGCACAAATGCAAAACCAAAAGAGCAAGTTACTGCCATCAGAACGAACAACTTCTTCATTAAATTTCGATATGAATAACATCGATCATTGATAAAAGAGTAAGTGAAAAGGGACACTAAAAAACCGTAAAAAGAAATTAAGAGATTGAGCCGTCCCGCCAATATCACAACCGCCAAAACCATCATCAATATGGAAAGAAGCAGAAGAGGATCAGGAAGAACAGAACTAGTTGCGAAGATTGAACTTGGGACATGGGATTTCTTCTATGACCGGAGAAACCAAAATATAAGCCCAAGGAACCCGTTTTCTCCAGAAACTTTCTGATGAGAGAGATAAAACATGATTCACTCTTCCAAGTTGCAAGCCTCTCCATGCTTCGCTCCTGCTGCCACCCCCTCCACGACTCTAGCATTAGAAGATGGCAGATAAATAATGAGGTAAAAGGTGGGTTTTTTCTTCCTTCTTCGTGAGCCAGCCCTACAGAAGAACAAGGTAGGTCGGTGCATTAATTGGTCAGAAAAAACGAACATCAATTAAATTCAAAGAAGAGTAACCCAACGGGATTTGTGTCGTACGTTTTACCTCCTACTTTCTTTTGTTTTCCTTGAGAAGCAACCCTTGACGGTGTTCCCTTCCCTTGTCCCATCATAAGAAAGCAAAGCAAAGAATAAACATGTTTAAGTAGTGTGTGTTGTAAGCTGCCGAGAACATTTTTAGGCGTTGTTTTTGGCCTTTGCGTGCGTGTCTTCTCTGTCCCACCCTAGCAGTGACTATGTGACTGTCTGTCCAGACAAATAATAATGATGCCAATTAAAAGTGGGCAATATATGAGGGAATTAATGGGGGTTGTGTGTAGTACGGTTTGAATGGGGGGCATTGCTTTGTCTGCCTCAAACCCTCTTTTCACCTTGCTTGCCCCAGATTTAGGTAGATTTGCGCAAGCAAACACTGTCCACTTCTGGTTTCTTTGCCTAACCCTTCATCAACTCAAAAAACTCCTGCATTATCTGATTAAATTACTATATAAGCACAAAAATGTTATCTTTTTCTATCTCGTCAAAGTTCAGACTGATTTCGTCACTTGATATATACAAACAAAAGAAGCCATGCTTTAATGGCAGTTTTTTGAATTCTGAGGCCAGCCTGACTCTTAACTGACCAAACAGGCACAAGGACCGAGGCTAAAATTCATCGAGACCGCCATCACCACCAAACCCTACAAACAACCGAAGCCTAACATTCGTTTGTGGATTCTGGGGAGGTGAGCAACCAAGCAATCTAAACAATAAACAAACAGCCTGTGTGTATTTAAAGGCACACTAGTCAAATATCGCCATTTGTGGGGCCCCCCATTTGAGGAGATGGGTCCCATATAAGGAAACGGGTAATTTTGTGCATTGGGTCCCGGATGGGTAAAAGTACCCCGGATTTCACGTATCCGGCCATGTCAACAGAAACTCTCCCTCCAAAGTTAAAACAGAGAGAGAGAGAGAGAGAGAGAGAGAGAGGGGTCTAAGTTCTTAACTCTAGCTCAGAAGATGGGATTGTATTTACAGTTATGGGTCTTGGCAGTTTCCTTGAACGGGGCGAAGAAGTGTGGGTTCACCCACTGAAAGCGTGTGTAGATCACCATTTAACAGCAGAAAAATGTTGCGTATTTGTATTGGCAAAAGATGATAACGATACGATACAAAATCAACAATAAATCTTTTAAAACTATCTTCAATCTCTTGTTTTGCAATAAATCGTTTCGATCATGGCAAAATTAACCATCATATTCTATATATCCTTCCGTCCTTAACGCGAAAATATAGCAACAAAACAAATTAATAACCATGACAAACGTAGATAATAAAAGGAAACGATAAGAATGTCAAAGGTCTCTAAGGAAACAGTAATGGTAATGGCTGCCTCCAAGACAGGAGTTTCTGAAACTCTGGTTTTTAACAAAAAAAAAGCAGATCCGGAGACGGGAACCTTGAAAAAAAGGCAAACTAAAGCTTGAAATGTTCTGCATCTGATCGAATGGCGTATAAAAGGGTGCAAAGATATCAAATTGTTTTCGACCCAGATTTTCGAAACTACATCGATCCAAGTACTGATTTTAGTGGGTGTCACTGAAACTTTTTGAGAGTCTCAGATACAAATGTCCAGTATTTTCATCTAAGAGAAAGTAGTTCACAAAACATATTCATTTTCTTTAGGGTGACAGAGAAAAAGAGAGTTCATTCATTTCTTACCTTACTGTGTTTCCCAGAGATAAAGTAAGAAACTCTTTGAACAACCCAGATCCATATTTCTACAAATGTGTATTCGTGAACTTCAAGTGTGCTGTGGAGAGACATCCACAGATATATATATATATATATATATATATATATATATTTATCTGATTCATAACTTATATTGTTAATGCATAAGAAAGGTAAAGGGGCCTCTGATCTCAGTGATGTTTCAAGTCGCAATCACATTCTCATTCTTTATGTTTACCTATATTTTATTCATTCACCAAAGCAATTCAATAGCGCTATTTCTAAAGACTGAAACCAAATAAAAAACTTTTAAATGGCCACCCCTATTCTCCACTCCACAGTCCTTTCATTCTTCCTCTCCCATGCATCTTTCCATATATTATTATTAAGCTTTTTGTTGTTTTTCTTTTCTCTCAGTCCGAAAAGTCTCAACTATCACTTTGTTTCAGCACAACAATCACATATACCGCATAGCAATCCTCGGACACAGATCTTTCAAATTAATCGGCCCAAAATTGCCACCATCCGACTAGTGATGAGTTAGGTTCACACATGTTGCATATATCGCTTACATGTGAGTCTCATGTGTCACCGTAAACATCATCGAGTTCATTGGGCTACAAGATATTTTTGAAATCATATATATTTCTTTTAGTCTACCCCGCCCTATTTTGTTCACATTAGCGTGTGAGCTCCACACATCAGTACACTCACGCATGGTCCATGAGTTCCATATATAAAAGAGAGGGTTTTTTACAAGCGATCTTAGATAATTTATGAATAACAATAAAAAAGTAACGATAAAATATTAAATAATAGTAAAAAATAATAGTAAAATATTAAATAGTGGTGGAATATTGATCTCAAACATAGCTTAACCTTAGTTATATTGTTCTTGTTTCTCGTGATTGAGGCCATAGAGAAGGTTTGAGAGTAAAGATCAATGATGAAATGTGCCAAAACATACGAAGTATACCAATTATAGCTTTTAATTGCAACTATTCAATCCACTTAATATATAGGATCATAAGAAATCGCCCTCTAATGTTCCCTCCCCGTCCTTAACTAAGCCAAAATCCATACATCGATAAGAACCATTGGTACTTTATTATATATTATCCATTTTACTTTTAATTTTATTCTCCTACGTACCTCCTCATTTCACTAATTTCACCATAACAATCAAGCTTTTGTGCGCATGGACTGTTGGAGTGTTACATCTCACACTGAAAGCATGGAATTAAGAAGGAAAGAAGAAAGACTTAAAATAGATAGAAAGTTAGAAGAGAAGAGTTAGTTATTTTTAGTTTATTTTGTTATTAAGTTGTTCATGTATTATAAATAGGACTCAAGTCTGATGTAAATAATTCAATTCATTCAGTTCAGTATTTCTACCAAGTTCACTTGCCTTCTCTATTTTCTATACTTTTGCTCTCATTAAGTACAGATTCAAGAATTCATCTGATTCTCAACATGGTATCAGATTGAAGAAGCTTCCGCAACCTAAATTCTCAAATCTTTCATTGATTTTCTACTCTGGAATTCTGCTCTGGAATTCATCTGATTCAAGAAACTCTGCTCTGGAATTCTTACATCGATTCTCTACAAGTTTTTCCTTCTACTTCTCTTTTGCTTGAATTCTTGCATTTTCTTGAACAAATTCTTGAAAATGAGTTCTGATGACCCTGGCAATCCCTCTTCTATTAATACTTTTCCTGTTAATCCATTTAATCATCCTCCATTTAATTCTTTTAATCATCCTACAATCAATCCTTCAGATGATTCCTCGAGTCTATATTATCTACATCCAAGTAACAATCCTGGTGCTTTGTTGGTATAAAAAATCTTCTGTAATAGCTTATAGTAGATGTAGTGAATATAAGATAGAATGTATAAGGAAACTGTGATGTTAATGGAAAAGCCTCACGGCAGTAGCCACACTTTCTTCGAGGGAAAGTACCTCCACAATAGTGATGAACAGTAGAATATTCTAGATGATAGGTTAATTCTCCTACAGAGACCTTATGTACTACGAGTATTTTACTAAAAAGTCCTTAATTTAATTGGGCTAAAATCCCTTACAGTTTAAATCAAAAGATGAACCCAACTGCAGCTTCTGGCCCATACGGCCCAACTCATTCTTGCATGATTCGGCCCTTCCATCATCTAATGCCCTGGCCCATCAGCAGGCCCTTTCACACCGGTAGCCCACGACAGCAACTAAACCTCAGCTGGAAGTATGCTTCAGTTTAGATGCCCTAAGTCCCTCATGTTCTGCTCCCTGCTGCCGAAGCCGTGTGACAACTCCACCTCACTTCAGAAAACCTTGCCCACAAGGTGGGGAAAATTTTCACAAAGTTGATGATGCATCTCCCAGGAAGCTTCCTCTGCAGTTTGCCCTTGCCAACGGATCAAGACCTCCACCACCGGTTTGTTCTTCACTTTCTTCAACCTATAATTTAATGCTTCAGCCGGTTCCACTTTAATAGCTCCTTGTTTGTCGACAGCAGGAAGGGTTGCTACGGGTGTAGCCCCTTGGTTGAATCTCGGTTTTAGCTGGGAAACGTGAAACACATTGTGGATCTACACAGCGGATGGGAGTTTCAATTGGTATGCCACCTCTCCGACCCGTTACTCCACCTAGTACGGCCCGTAATACCTAGGACTGAGTTTGAGGTTCTGCTGACTAGTGAGGGTTGATTGCTAATACGGTTGAAGCTTTAAAAATGCCCAATCTCCAATCTGGTACGTCTGTACCTTCCTTCTCATATTAATATTTACTCATCCTTTCTTGTGCTCTAATGAGATTTTGTTTTAACATGACCCACAACTGCTCAAGGTCATACAAGGTAACGTCTATTTCTTCTAACTTTGAAGTTCCTGGTACATGGCATGTTAGTTTTGGGGGTTTGTAGCCATGCAGTGCTTCAAATGGCGTCATTTTGATAGATGCATGCATGCTTGAGTTGTAACACCATTCTGCTAATTCAACCCAGTGAGACCAGTCCTTAGGTTTTCCCCCGACAAAAGATCTTAGGTAATTTTCAACCCATTTGTTAACGGCTTCTGTTTGGCTGTCTGTTTGAGGGTGGTAAGCTGTGCCAAAAGCCAGCTGCACTCCCTACAAGGAAAACAGTCCCTTCCAAAATCTACTTGTGAAAGTGGAGTCTTGGTCGGAAACAATCGAGCTTGGCATACCATGTAACTTGAATACATGTTTCATAAATAGCTTGGCCACATCCTTAGCAGTGTAGGGGTGACAGAGTGGTACAAAATGATCGTATTTTGTAAATCTATCCACAATAACCCATAAAGAGTTGAACCTCTCAGACCTAGGCAACCCATCAACAATATCCATTGTGATATCGGTCCATGGTTTTGAGGGAATGGGCAGGGACTGTAAAAGTCTACTAGGGAGAATATTATCTACCTTCACCACTTGACAGGTGTCGCAATTCTTTAGGAAAGCCTTCACAACTGCCTTTTGTCCAGGCCAATAAAAATCTCTTTTTAGCCTGTGTAAGGTTTTATCAAATCCCATGTGACCACCCATAGGGTTGCTATGAATTAATTCCAGTAGTTTCTGAATTAACCCCTGAGTAGGTAGAATGTATAGCATCATACCATTCTTGACTGTATAGGGACTAGTGAGCTCACCCTTTTAGTGCTTCTGCCATAATTCTTGCAATTTTAAGTCTTCTCCATAATGCCCCTTGATGTCATCTATCCAGTCCCAAGTCGGCAATGAAATGACTGACAAGGTTACCTTAGATTCTTCCCCTTGCCTAGACAAGGCATCGGCCACTACATTCTCCCTTCCTTTTTTAAACTCAACTACAAATTCATAGCCCAATAGCTTAGATATCCATTTTTGCTACATGGTAGTTCCTATTCTCTGGTCGAGTAGGAATTTAAGACTTTGATGGTCAGTTTTCACCACAAAAGCCTGTCCCAATAAGTAGGGCCTTCATTTTTGCACTGCTGAAACTAGTGCTAAAAATTCGTTCTCATAAGTAGACATCCCCACAGCTCTTCCCTTCAATGCTTTGCTGAAATAGGCCAAGGGTCTACCCTTCTGCATTAACACAGTCCCAATCGCCTCACCCAAGGCATTACACTCAATCATAAAAAGAAACTGAAAAATCTAGTAGGGCCAACACAGGAGGTTGTGTTATGGCTATTTTGAGTCTCTCAAAGGCCTCTTGGGCTCCTTCATCCCAATGGAATTTCTCCTTTTTTAAGAGGTCAGTTAACCTGGCCACTATAGCTCCATAGCCCTTGATGAATCTTCGGTAATATCTCGTGAGGCCTAAAAAACCTCTTAGCTATTTAACAGACCGTGGTTTAGGCCATTCTAGCATAGCTTTAATTTTTTTCGAATCAGCTTGTACTCCATAACTAGAAATTACATGGCCCAAGTAAGAAACTTCTTCGCAACCAAAACTGCACTTGCTGAGTTTTGCAAACAACTGGTGCTGCCTTAACATGTCAAAAGTGACCCTTAAATGGCCCAGGTGTGTAGCTACATTTGGACTGTAAACCAATATATCATAAAAAAAAAAACTAAAATGAATTTTCTAAGGTTTAAAAACCTGGTTCATTAAACTCTAGAAAGTTGAAGGGGCATTGGTCAACCTGAAGGGCATGACCAAGAATTCGTAGTGACCCTCATGAGTGCGGAAGACAGTCTTTGGAATATCTTCTAATTTAACTCTGATTTGATGATAACCTGATCTTAAATCAAGCTTAGAGAAAATCCTGGCTCCATGTAACTCATCCAATAGTTCCTCCACCACTAGAATTGGATATCTATCCTTAACTGTAGTACTGTTTAATGCTCTGTAATCCACACACTGACGCCATGTGCCATCAGCCTTCTTTACCAACAAAACAGGAGATGAATAAGGACTTTAGCTGGGACAAATCACTCCCGAGCTCAACAACTCCTTAACAATCTTCTCAACCTCATCTTTTTGAAAATAGGGGTAGTGATATGGACATATAGAACTGGGTGTGGTGCCTAGTTGTAATGTTATGGAGTGGTCATGAGAACGGTTGGGTGGTAGGCCTTTTGGGATGGCAAAAATGTCTGTGTATTGGCTGAGTAGGTTCTTGCTTGGGATTTGGGTTGGTGTGACTTGGCTGGAGTTGTCAATGAGATGTAACATGATCCCCTTTTTCTCCATACTGTTACAGTTTTGAATGGAGCCTTCCTCAATCCATTTGTGCCAGTGAGCCCTTTAAGAATCACAACAGTCTGTTGGTAAGTAAATTGCATGTCACAACCATGTCAACACTAAAACGTACATATCAAGTAAAAACTCAACTCTTTGAATACCCACCTGTACTCCCTTCACCTTACCTTCACTGTCTACTAAATCCCCATTAGCCATCTTAACCCGAACCTTATCCTCCACTACTATGGGTATAAAAACCCGTGAGAGCAATGCTGGATCTAGGAAATTATTGGTACTTCCTGAATTAATGAGAATAACGACCCACTTAGTGCCAATCTTTCCTTTCACGCTCATAGTCTTTGGGCGCAACGATCCAATAATAGCATGTAAGGAAATCTCTAGAGTCTTTTGCAGGTCCTTTTCGACCTCACACACACCTTCCTTGTCAATCTGGACAAAACACTGACTCATGTCTTCCACTGCCTCCTTATCGTCCTCTACAACTTCTTCAATTAAATAAAGTTCAGGGCTATTGCATCGATGCCCCGGATGCCATTTCGAGTCACAATGGTAACACAAGCCTTTTTCTCTTCTTATTTTTCATTTGATTTGGACTCATTTTCTGCACTAGTACTATTGCTTTGCTATAAGGTTGGTGGTTTTCTGAAGAGTTGGAATTCTGTGGTGGTTGGTATTTGAATGAGGTTGGTTCAACATTTTGAGGCAGGTTTGGTCGTGGGTTTAGCTTTTTATGGATGGATAGTTTTTCTTCTTGAATTCTAGCAAGCCTATAAGCTGTGAGTAGAGTGTGAGGATTGAACATTTTAACCATCAAATGGATATCGTCTTTTAATCCACTGATAAAGCAACTTAGTTTGTCACTTTCATCCAAAGCCTTAGCCTATTAGCAATAAGCTCAAAGGCAGTCTTATACTCCTCAACCAAACTCATCTGCCTTAGTCTAGTGATTTGTTCAACTGGATCATCATAGCTACTAGGGCCAAAACGAATCAGTAAAGAATTCACAAAATCTTCCCACTCATTTAACAAACCTGACTCATCAAGGCCTTTAAACCAAACCAAAGCCTTTCCCACCATGTGAAATGATACCAAACATAAACAATGGTGAGGTAAAGTATTGTGAAATGCAAAGAACTGTTTTACCTTGTACAGCCAGCCTTGTGGATCATCCCCATCAAATGTTGGAAAGTCAAGCTGTATGGATCTGGGCTGTATGTCTCCCGCATGAGGTATCATGTGCTGCCCACTGTTTTCTCCATTGTTATTGAAACTGCTTGATGGGTTTGCATTTGATTTTTGCATCTCAAAAGCCAACGATGAAAATTATTGCATCATGGTTTCCATTTGCTTTCGGACTGCTTTCAGCTCAATACCGATGGTGGTAAATTGTGATTCAGAACTTTATGTGTGCTTCAGTTGATTTCTTGAATGACGTGAACCCTTCATGCAGGTCCTTCAATCTAGTGCCTTCGGCCATTGGAGCAAAGGAGAGCAGGATCTGGGCTCTTGGATACCACTTGTAATAGCTTATAGTAGATGTAGTGAATATAAGATGGAATGTATAAGGAACCTGTAATATTAACGGAAAAGCCTCATGGCAGTAGCCACACTTTCTTCGAGGGAAAGTACTTCCACAGTAGCGATGAACAGTAGAATATTCCAGGTGATAGGTTAATTCTCCTACAGAGATCTTATGTACTACAATATGTATTTACTAAAAAGTCCTTAATCTAACTGGGCTAAAAGCCCTTACAGTTTAAATCAAAAGATGAACCCAACTGCAGCTTCTGGCCCATACGGCCCAACTCATTGTTGCTTGATTCGGCCCTTCCATCATCTAATGCCCTGGCCCATCAGCAGGCCCTTTCACACTGGTATCCCACGACAACAACTAAACCTCAGCTGGAAGTATGCTTCAATTCAGATGCCCTAAGTCCCTCATGTTCTGCTCCCTGCCGCCGAAGTCGTGTGACATCTTCAATGGAGATAACTATGTTGAATGGAGTCATTCTATAGTGATTGCATTGACAGTCAAGAACAAGGTACAATTTATAGATGATTCAATTGTTTCTCCTTCTACTAATGAAGTCATCAAACACACAGCATGGTTAAGAGCAAATAATCCGGTTCTTTCTTGGTTGATGAACTCTATTTCAAAAAAAATATGAAACAGCTTGTTGTTTGGGGTATCTTCTGTTGATTTTTGGAATGAGCTTAAAGCTAGATATCGTAGGAGTGATGGACCAAGGGTTTTCCATCTTGAGAAATTTTTGAGTTGCATAAGTCAGGGTGCTTTATCTGTTACTAAATATTTCAGTACTTTCAAAACCCTTTGGGACGAGTATATCAACTATAGGCCATTTCCAACATGCACATGTGGAAAAATGGCAACATGTATTTGTGAACTTTTCAACTTTCTACAAATCAGACAACAATCTGATTATGTACTCAAGTTCTTGGTGGGGCTAAATGATTCTTAACAATTCAATCAGTAGAATTATCAGCCAAAATCTTTCAAAGATAAACCTAAGAAGTCTGCCCTACATTGTACTTATTGTGACTATAATGGTCACATAGTAGACAAATGCTTCCAACTTCATGGTTATCCCCTTGGCTGGAATGGACCAAAGGGAAAAAGAAATGTGGCTTCTGCTCATGCCATTACAACTCCACAGGTCTACAATCAAAATAGTAATGAGCAACAAAAGTTTTGTTTTACTCCAGAGGAATTTAACAAACTAATGGCACTTACAAATTCAGCACA